>NC_137183.1:43375716-44691341 GCF_951804945.1 Podarcis cretensis | reverse complement strand
TGTTCATTTTATCTGACCAAATTTATATACTGCTTGATTGTAAATAGGACTTTACGAAAAACAAAACATAAAAGTTACCACTTTAGCAATTTTGATGGCATTCAGTTTAGCCAGCAAGGGATCTGACCAAGGTCTCTCTCTCTCTCTCTCTCTCTCTCTCTCTCTCTCTCTCTTTCTTTCTTTCTTTCTTTCTTTCTTGTATCCACTACTAGCCCTAGGCTGTGTACACACTATACAATACCTTTAAAGCTCATTCAAAGCACATTTCCCACCACCGCAAAGAATTCTGGGCACTGTAGTTTGTTAAGCATTGCTGGGAATCGTAACACTCTGAAGGATAAACTACACTGCCCAGAATTCTTTGAGGGGATAAATGTGTGTATGCAGCCCTACACGGAATAGAGCTGTTGAAATTAATGGACGTGACAAACCCAAGCTTATTAATTTTAATGTAACCCTGTCTTCCTTTCCTCCAGGGCAGTTCAATTGTTGCTGGGGCTAAGGTTTTCTGATTGTATTCACATCCTTCATTGGCTGATGAATGTACTGGAAGTCATTTGCTGGGTATTTACATGGAAGTGAACCCAGGCCTTCCTTCGTTCCCGATCCGTCACGCTTGCATCGCAGAGTAGCATGCACAGGGATTCTGAACAGGGTTGCCAACTGACCGGAAGAAAGTGATCTGGGCTGCTCTTGTGCCTTGCACAGCAGCTCGCACTGCATATGGGGAAGCTTTTCGCAGCATGGGTCTGGCTGTTAATCAGAAGGTTGGTGGTTTGAGCCCACCCAGGGGTGGTTGTGAGCAGGATTCCTGCATCACGGGGGGTCAGACTAGATGACCCTCGGGTCCCATCAAACTCTATAATTCTATGAGTGTGTGATCCTCTCTACTAAGGCCTGCACATCAAACTGCTGTTGGAGGTGCTTCTGCAGAGAGCTTGTCTGGAAACCCTGTTGGGGGGTTTTTGACCAAGTGCATGTGAGTTGGAATTCCCACTGGGTGACATAGGGGAAATCCCATCTCTCATGCATATTGCTCCCTTAATTCTCTGCTTTGGGGCTTCCCAAAGGCATCCAGCTGGACACTTGGGGAAGCAGGGTGTGCTGGATTACCTGGACCCTTGTTCCAAGTCAGCAGAGCTCTTCCTGTGTCCTGAACAGTTGGCAACCTTATTCCCAAGGCTAAGTTCCCAGAGATGCTACTTGCCCATTTATTAGCCCCAAGGCACTATGATTCAATTGATAGGGGAGGCCTCTGGCTATTGGGAAACTATGTGTCCTACCTTTACACAGGGTGGTCCTCTGTTTGAAGGCGTCTTCTATTTGAAGGTCTGCCTGGTCCAAAGAGAAAAAGCCCAAGAGAGATGAACAGGATGGTGTTTCCTGCCTGGCAGGGGGTTGGACTCGATGGCCCTTGTGGTCTCTTCCAACTCTATGATTCTAGGAGGGATTTTGAAGTTGGCCATCTTCAGTTAGCACAGAGGGAGCAGATGTCTTAACCCCACCATGTTGAGATGTATTATATTTTTATTCAGATTATAGTTAATTATTTCTAAATTCTGTCTGAACACTGGAATTAACTTATGCAAATATGTGTCCTCTTTTTTTTGACGATACCCTACACCCGAGTAAGGACCCTTGATCTTTATTAGGTACTGACTCTTAGCCATACTTAACCTTCTGGGTATTTTTTATTTGTTTATTTCCTTTTAAAATATCTACCCAAGAGAATTTCCAAAGGGGATTGTACTTTTGCTTTGCCTTTCATAAGCATGTGCCAAAGTTAAGGATGTTGTTTTAGTCTCTCTCCCCCCCCCCCTGCACTTGCTAAGAAACATTGGCTCTTCACTGGGCACTTCACCTGCAAGTCCCATTGAAATGAATGGGCACAGTAGTGCTTCAGTACATGCCGCCCATTCATTCCAATGGGAGTTGTGCAGGAGGACTTCCTGTCTGCAGGGATGGGGAGCTGTAGTTCAACAAAAACCCGAAGGGCCATAGGTTCCATATCCCTCTTGGACAATGTTTATTATTTTCTTTATCTCTCCCAATTAAAAAAACTGTCTGTTATTATTTATTTTTTTAAAGAAATATCTCCTGTGATGGTCCTTTGTGCTTTACAAAAAATAAAAATCAGCTGTGTTGCTTTTTAGTTCTTGTTCGCTATCATGATATCTGTAAGCACTGAACTGTCTTTAAATGTGTTTGGGTTTTTTTTAAAGCAAATGTGTTCTTTTCCCAATACCTTGTAGATGTGGCTCCTCCCCCCTTTTTTGCATTTTGTGACTGTTTGGTTTGCATCACTAAGAGTACTTACATGACATATCAGGGCAGGGGCGGGGGGGGGGGGGGAAGAAAGCTGATAACCTTTTCTGATTTTAGGGGGATTTTAAAGGGAGGGGAAGGAAGGGAATTTATATATTTTAAAAATCATATATTATTTTTCAAATGTTTGGATTGTACGAAGCTCTCGTGTAGTGACTGTATCATTTGTAGGAGAAAGTTACATATTTCCATTAATACGTAGTACAATGTTCTTTTCTTTTTTTTAAAAAAAGAGGAAATTAAAAACTTGCACTGTAAATTTAAAGTGTTTGGTGCTTTTGTGAAAAGCTGATTCCACTGCCATGAGGTTCGCGTGTTGGTTTTTCAATCGTCTCCAATCTTATCTTTGCAAATGGAGAAGATTGAGAACATGAGCTAGTCACATAAATGCACCTAAGCCCTCCTCCTTTCAAAACTCCTTAAACTCTGTTTTACGCATGTGTTTCTAAATCTCCCCCAAATAAATGCAGCTGGAAGGTGCACGACTTCGACAGGATTGTGCCTTAAGCAAGGTAGCCAACCCAATGCATTCCTAGGTGTTTCGGAATACAAATCCCATGATTCTTGACAACTGACCACACTGGCTAAAGCTGGTGGGAGTTGGAGTCCATAATATCTGGAGGGTTCTAAGCTGGCTACCCATCCTTTAAGATGTTAGGCTGACCTTGCATTGGCAATACAAAGACCTTTCTGTATTGTGAAGCTATTTTTCCATCCTTTATTGCCTGTGCAAAATGCTAATAACAATGACCTGCTCAAAACCTCCCCAATGCTCCTCAGCTGAAAAGAACGTGGGTCTTGGTCCAATGTGTGATGCATCCTTTTAAGAATGTGCACAAATTCAAAATTTTAGAGGGCCATGTGTGTGGCTGGAGACTCTGCCTGTTTATTTAAGAACTTTGAGGCAGTTCATAGTAGTGGCACTGAAAGGCGATGGAGAATTCTGATGAAACTGAAAAGGAAGCAGAAGTTGTGGTCAGGAAAGGAAATAAATCAAGCAAGCGGCATTCATTCTGTGACAGTGTTGTTGGCATTTTAAGTCCATGAATGACACACAATTAATGGCTTTTTAAAAACCTGTTGTGGAAGTATAGGTGTGTTCCCACAAGGCAAGGCACAGTGATAACAGCAAGAACCTTTACTGAACTGCACAACTGGGAAACGGGCAAAGCAACTGCTTATACACATTCCTGAAAGCCTGTGCCACTCCCACTCCCAACGTGATTGGCTGTCTAAACTTCCAAGCTGCAAATCACGACTCAGAGTTCAAGGGCCAATGGCAGAGGCCCAAATCCTGAAATGTTCTGTGATTGAACACCATGTATCAAATCAGAACACAGGAGCTCAGAATCCATAGTCCAGACTCAAACACAGACCAGTAATAGTTGTGACATTTCCTTTACATTGAAATGAATGTAAGTTATGTAAGTTACATCTGTCCTTGAAATTAGTTACATAAGTCATGTAGCTGACATTAACCAGTGGACAGTGGGACACATAACATAGAATTTGGTGGAAACTGAACTGCAGAGGAATAGAAACTGCAGATGAATAGAAACTGATTATGGCATGTACAGGCTGGAATGGAAATCGCTGTCTTCTTACATCCCTGGTAGCACCTCCTGCCCCAATTTCCTGCCCACCCATTCCTGCCAATTGCTGAGAGCAGCAATTAGAATCTCACAATCTACTGTTAAGTACAGACCTTGGATTCCGACCTGACTCTTGCTGGATGAAGAACTCAAACTCAGATCAGTACGATACATAGACAAGGCAAGGGTTACAAGGCACAGCAGGCGGACTGCAGGGCTGAGCTAGCTAAGATGCAGATTCAAGGAACAACAGCTTTTAAGGAGCAGGATGGGCACAGCTTTAGCACAGCAAGCAAGAGTCATCTTTTTCATGTGGACAAGCAAATGGGTGCTCCTTTGAGAGGGTTGGGTCTGAGTACAGTCAGATGAATTGCAGCATATCCCTGAAGGATAGCTCATTTGGTAGAGCATGAGACTCTTAATCTCATGGTCATGGGTTTGAGTCCAATGTTGGGTGAGAGATTCCTGCATCGCAGGGGGTTGGACTAGATGACCCCATGGTACCTTCCAGCTCTACAGATCTGAGATTCTAGATGGTGGTGGTGGCTGAGAAGAGCCCCTTTGATCAGTTCTCTGTATTGCCATGCCTTTCCCCAAAATTTAGGCATCTGCTTCGGTTTATAGAGTACTTTTAAACTTGTTGTTTTGAAAACAGCAGCAGCAGCAACAACTGCTGAGCTGTTGCTGAGCTTTGTTTCTTGAAATGCAGACATCTCTGAGGTGGAAGATGACAGCCAGTTTGATGGCAAAAATGCGAGAGACTAGTTTGCTTGGAAGACAACAACCTGTGTACTCCGCTGTGTTAATACAATGCCTTTAAACTGAAGAGGCTTTATGATAAATTCCTTAGCTAAGAGTTACTTACTGAATTGCGACTGCCTCTGGGGTGCAGGACAGCTGCCAGCCAATTTCTGCAGAACCGGAGAATGGCTGCTTGATGATAGATAAGTACACACAGATGATGTTGTCAGTCAATCACAGCAGGGGATCACTTCCAAGCTCTTCTGTCATTAGAAAATCATCTGCCTGATAAAAAGAATAAAATATTAATACTTGCCATGAAGTATGAAGGGGCATGGCTGGCATTGTTGAACCTGAACTTATATTTTTCAGTAGGAAAGCGTTTGCTTACCTGGAGTTCAGACCACACAAGTTCATCCCTCTGGCTACTCTTAAGGTGCTTGCAAATATTAATAGGCAACTGTTCAAAAAGTATGAGAAGTGGAATATTTATTAAGATGGAGTGGTATGTCTCTTACAGGGATAATTATCAGGCGAGAAAATGGAAATCAGTTTTGGAAGTGCTGTTAAAACATACACAAAGCCTGCACTTACAACTTACCCCTAGAAGGCAGAGTCATTTAAGACTTCTCTTAAGCTGCATTCGGACATGGGGGGTATTGCATTCGTTTTCCTGATTGCAATTCTAGTGCTTCTAATTTCTTTCACACTGCAGTCCCTGTTGCATTATGGAACTGTGGCTTTTTGGCCAATATACCAGCATGTCATGCTCAATTTCATTCACACCCGTAGCAGTGGTGTGACTCAAAAATCAATGTCCAGGGACAATGCCACTACTCCCCAACCTTTCCCACATGTGTGCTTCTTTCACCCCATGATTCATCCATGAACGGCAGGAACAGGCTGTATGCCAGGATACAGCTCCAAATTTAATCACTCTACTCTAATAATTTTGCGGGTTAAGGTGGCTGCGAATGGATTCTTTTCTGGAAGCAATTAACACAGAAATGAGTGTTATTCTTCTAGTACGTTCTGCAAGGTTTCCGGAAGTGGCTTTTACATCACCTGAAAGCTCAAATATAATGTGGAAATTAATGTTAGAGAAACAGAATAAACTGTGTGAAAGTCGAGGATGGGAAGCCCACGATACTCTGATGTTGCTAAGACTACAAATCCCGTCATCCTTGACCATTGGCCACCATGGGAGGGTGAGTTGGACCCCTGACCATTAGGTCCAGTCGTGACCGACTCTGGGATTGCGGCGCTCATCTCGCCTTATTGGCCAAGGGAGCCGGCGTACAGCTTCTGAGTCATGTGGCCAGCATCACCAAGCTGGCAAACCAGAGCAGCGCACGGAAACGCCGTTTACCTTCCCGCCGGAGCGGTACCTATTTATCTACTTGCACTTTGACGTGCTTTCGAACTGCTAGGTTGGCAGGAGCAGAGACTGAGCAACGGGAGCTCACCCCATTGTGAGGATTCGAACCGCCAACCTTCTGATCGGCAAGTCCTAGGCTCTGTGGTTTAACCCACAGCGCCACCTGCGTCCCTATCTGCTGGGACCCTCCCTCAAATCAGACATCTCTTGGGGTTCAGAATCTACAACAGGCATCCTCAAACTTGGCCCTCTAGATGTTTTGAGATTACAATTCCCATCATCCCTGGCCACTGGTCCTGCTAGCTAGGGATCATGGGAGTTGTAGGCCAAAAACATCTGGAGGGCTGAGTTTGAGGAAGCCTGATCTACAAAGCCTCACCCTACTGGGAACTCCCTAAGGTCTTCCAGGTCTAACTCCCTGAGCTTCTCCTCCTTCTCCAGGTCCGACCACCCTGCACCAAGACATTTCCATGGGACTCTTTGTGCTGGTGCAAATAGATTTTGCACTCTCAGCCTGCTTGCTGAAGCCCTTGCTTGCTTGCCTGCCCAGTCCTCAGCCTCAGGACGTCAACTATGCAAATGCAGGTGCCCACCCCACTCTTCAGAAACAGAGCTCAGGAGGATAAGTCTAATGTTGCATCTGTGTCTTATTGTCTGCCTAGCCATGTGTTCTAGAGCTCCACCACACTTCTTGACTTTGCAGCCTGTAACCCAGTCTTGGGTTCCATGATCACTGCAGATGGTGACAGCGGTCACAAAATTAAAAGATGCCTGCTTCTTGGGAGAAAAGCAATGACAAACCTAGACAGCATCTTAAAAAGCAGAGACATTACCTTGCTGACAAAGGTCCATATAGTTAAAGCTACGGTTTTCCCAGTAGTGATGTATGGAAGTGAGAGCTGGACCATAAAGAAGGCTGATCGCCGAAGAATTGATGCTTTTGAATTATGGTGCTGGAGGAGACTCTTGAGAGTCCCGTGGACTGCAAGAAGATCAAACCTATCCATTCTGAAGGAAATCAGCCCGGAGTGCTCACTGGAAGGACAGATCATGAAGCTGAGGCCCCAATACTTTGGCCACCTCATGAGAAGAAAAGACTCCCTGGAAAAGACCCTGATGTTGGGAAAGATGGAGGGCACAAGGAGAAGAGGACAACAGAGGAGAAGATGGTTGGACAGTGTTCTTGAAGCTACCAGCATGAGTTTGACCAAACTGCGGGAGGCAGTGGAAGACAGGAGTGCCTGGCATGCTCTGGTCCATGGGGTCATGAAGAGTCGGACACGACTAAACAACAACAACAGCCCAGTTTACATTGGGGCACAACCATGAATTTTGGAAGTAAGCTTTAAGTCCTAACATCCGAGATGAGCGTTTGGGTACCAAATCTGTGAGTGGAAGCCAAGACATGGGGGCAGGCTGAGGTTGGGAGGACAGCACCTCATTCTACTGAATGGACTGGCCTCCTCTGGTTGGCAATGGGATAGTGTCCTCCATTGCCACTGAGCACAGCAGGCTAGATTATGGGTTGCAGGATACAGCCCATGGGTCCACTGCCCACCTCTCAGATTTTGTCACCTGGCTCACTCTGCCTCATGCCTAGAATGTTGAGGGGATAATCTAATAAGAGTCTGTAATGTAGGGAATGATGCCTTTTTGCAACTAGGGGATAGTAAGTAAAGAGGCTAGAATGAGACCCTGACTCACAGCATCTTTATTTGGGTCTGACTCACTAGATCCCAAACTTTTTGTCACTTGGAAGGCAGGGCAAATGCTGCAGCTGCCATCTTTCTCTAAAGAACAGGGCTACATTATTTTGCAGGAGGGGAGGTGGACGTTTATTTGAACGCAATAATTATTGCAGTGATGCATCAGGAGGAAAAAATATATATACCGAATAAAGCAATGGGGGAGCAAATAAGGAATGCCTAACGCCTGGATGCTGAAAACAAGGAATGAAACGACACCCTAATTGCTACTGCAGTATTAGTTTCTGCTAAGGGGAAAAAGAGGATTTTTAAGGTTCTGAGAAGAGGGTCATTTTCTATGTCTTGGCTCCCAAAAGGGAAAAATGTAGAGCTCATGCTCACTTGGGATCAGGGCCGGCCCAAGACATTTTGGCACCTGAGGCGAACCACAAGGTGCCCTCCCCCTGGAAGAAGGGGTGAGTGCAGATCTACATCAGGAGTAGGGTGGGGGGGAGAGAGAGAAATAAACCTTACTTGACGGTTGAAGTGAAAATCAAAGGCTGTCATGGGGGGAAGGGAAGGGGGCTGCTCTGAATTGCAGTGATATCCCAGGGGGCAGCTCTCACCATTTCCTCTCTAGGGGTGGGAGAAGAAGAGCTGCAGATTCTGTTTGCCAAGAGGTCACCGCAGAGGTGGCATACTGTGACTATCACTGTTACTGCAGTAGCAGCAGTGGGTGATGCATTCCTTGGAGCCTGGATCTGCTGCCCCTGAGGATCCTTCCACCCGAGGCAGTCTCCTCAACTTGCCTCATGGGTGGGCTGGCTCTGAATGGCTGCTGAAGCAATATCAGAGCTCTGTTCTCCTCTGACCAGTGCCTGAGTATGTTCTGGCCCCAAGCCTCCCCTTAGCACTCGTCCTTAAACCACGGGCGTCTGCTGGGATGTGTGTCTTGGCAGATGCCAAACCATGATGTTGCCCCTGCAATGAAAGTATATTCACAAAATCAGAAGGTTGGCGGTTTGAATACGCATGATGGGGTGAGCTCCTGTTGCTCTGTCCCAGCTCCTGCCAACCTAGCAGTTCGAAAGCACACCAGTGCAAGTAGATGAATAGGTATCATTGTGGCGGGAAGGTAAACGGTGTTTCTGTGCACTCTGGCTTCCGTCACGGTGTTTCATTGTGCCAGAAGCGGTTTAGTCATGCTGGCCACATGCTGGCCACATGACCCGAAAAGCTGTCTGTGGACAAACACCGGCTCCCTCGGCCTGAAAGTGAGATGAAAGCTGCAACCCCATTGTCGTCTTTGACTGGGCTTAACTGTCCAGGGGTCCTTTACCTTTTACATATATATATATATATATATATATATATATATATATATATAGTATACCTGAAGGACGTCTCCACCCCCATCCTGGATACTGAGGTCCAGTGCTGAGGGTCTTCTGGCGGTTCCCTCACTGCAAGAAGCCAAGTTACCGGTAACCAAGTATAGGGCCTTCTCAGTAGTGGCATCCGCCCTGTGGAACGCCCTCCCACCAGATGTAAAAGAGAACAACAGCTACCAGACTTTTAGAAGACATCTGAAGGCAGTCCTGTTTAGGGAAGCTTTTAATGTTTAATAGACTATTGTATTTTAATATTCTGTTGGAAGCCGCCAGAGTGGCTGGGGAAACCCAGCCAGATGGGTGGGGTATAAATGATAAATTATTATCATTATTATTATTAGCCAAACTTTTCAGAAAACCTACCTTTTGCTGTTTCTTTATGCAGTGCCTCCCTCGGCTCTTGGGATCCGAAAATGGCCCAGCTCAAATCATCCCTTGAATAAAACAACATCGTCTGTCAGAGCAGGAAGAAGGAACTGTTTGTTGAGGGAATTGTCCACTGTGACAAAATATTAAAACTGTGATGAGGGCAGTCTGGGGGGTGGGGGGAAACCTTGTTTCTTTCCATCGACACCAGATGTCAGAAACAATGTCAGTCTGAGTGGCCTTTCAGGACGGATCTGCATCATCTGAACCTCGGGGACTGCAGACAAAACCGCCTTCCACCCTCTTTGCCTGAAGGTCAAGTTTGCATTTTGCAAAGGAGCATTGCAGGTGTTGCCTGCACTAGACACATTTGTTTTCATTATAAACTCCACCCCCACTGGCGAGATCAAGGGACAGAAGAACTTCATAATTACTGAGAACACAATCCACCTACTTTCCCAGATGTCAAAATGACCCCCGTAGTCTCACAAAAACCATGAAGTGGAAAACAAAGTCAAAACAAATGGATGTCTGCTTTGGGGTTTTTATGGGAGGGAGGGGGAAGAAACTGCTTGCACATCTTCTTTTTGGACAGGAGGGTTGGTTTACATCAAGACGCAAAGTCTGCTCCCACTCTGTTCATCTCTGCAGCTATTTCTACACAGAGGAGGGGGGGGTGTGTGGCAAGCCTTTTCCCTTAAATGCTTGGAGCGCCTGAGTGAATTTTTGACTAGAGAAGATGTCCCAGGAGGGAAGAAGCTAAAATAAGTCTGGGCACAATGCTCTGTGAGGACTGCTGGGTTGGATGAGGCTGCCACGTTCAATCTCACCAGGAGCCCATGCCCTCTCCCCCCTCCCCCCACCAGTGCCCACTGATTTCACCCCACACTCGGTCAGCCGCAGGCCCTAGCAGGCTTACCTGGTAGAAAACAGCTGTGGTTTTCCAGGCTGGGCTGTGTGGCCAGCTCTAGCCACTATTTAAAATTTCCCACAATTCTCCTGGTGTAATACTGCCCCAGGGACGCAGGTGGCGCTGTGGGTTAAAGCCTCAGCGCCTAGGACTTGCCGATCGAAAGGTCGGCGGTTCGAATCCCTGCGGCGGGGTGCGCTCCCGCTGCTTGGTCCCAGCGCCTGCCAACCTAGCAGTTCGAAAGCACCTCTGGGTGCAAGTAGATAAATAGGGACCGCTTACCAGCGGGAAGGTAAACGGCGTTTCCGTGTGTGGCTCTGGCTCGCCAGAGCAGCGATGTCACGCTAGCCACGTGACCCGGAAGTGTCTCCGGACAGCGCTGGCCCCCGGCCTCTTGAGTGAGATGGGCGCACAACCCCAGAGTCTGTCAAGACTGGCCCGTATGGGCAGGGGTACCTTTACCTTTACCTTTAATACTGCCCCAGGTCATTGTGGGAAATTCAAAAGAAGGGGTGAGCCAGCTACCTGGTGCAATTTGGAGCACCAGTGGATTTTGAAATATATAACAGCAGGGGTGGGGGACCATTTGCAGACTGAGGGCCACATTCGCTTCTGGGCTACCTTCTGAGGGCCACATGCCAGCGGTGGGCGGAGCCAGAGGCAAAAGTGGGCAGAGCAAATTAATATAAACATTATGTGATGGCCTGCGATTTGGACTCGGATGCTGAACCTGAGGAATCCCAGCCTGCTCAGGAGTCCTTGCCTCCAGAACCTGCTGAGCCGGGGCTGGGGCCTGAGCCTGAAGGGTCCTCACCTGTGCTGGATCCTCAGGTGCAGGCACCAGCTGAGTCTGCTCTGGCTCCTGAGGTGATGGAGGACCTATTGCCTGCAGGTGCTCCACTCTCAGCCCTGTCAGGGGAAGCTGAGGTTGCCTCTGGGTCCGGTAACCCTCCAGCCTCTCCTGAGCTGCGGAGGCTCAGAGCAGAGAGGCAGAGGGAACTAAGTTCCCGCAGGAGGAGTGCTCGCCTCCAGGCCAGGAAAGGTGAGTCACGAGGATCGGGGCCACCCTATGCCTTGGGGCAGATAAAAGCCGGCCAGCCCCAGTCCCAAGTTGCGGGAGCAACATTGTTGGTTGTTAGTTCCTGCCTGAACCCTGTCCTGCTTTCCTGCCTGAGCTCCTGACCCGCCCTGGCTCCCTGCTTGCAAGCCTGTTCCTGACTTCACCCAGCTCCCTGCCCTGCACCCAGCTTCAGCTATTACGGACTGCCTCCATGTTGCACCTTTGACCAAGGACTGGACTTGGACCTCGCTTCTCGGGTAACCCACGGCACCAGCACACAGTACCTTTGTACAATAGGTCAGTTTCAGCACTCAGGCTCCTCTCCATCTAGGCAAGGAAGAGTTCAAATTCACATTCCAGGTCGGCAAAGCACTTGTGGCATGATGGACCAGAGTGAGGGCCAGAAAGAGATTCCTGAGGGCCAGACAGAGAAGTCTGGGGGATGCAATTGGCACCTCAATCCTGAGGTCCCCTCCTCTGTTTAAATTACAGCCATTATTTCTAAAATTGCATCTCTGCCCATCAATCAGCATAGACAAAGCTTTAGCAATCAGAACTTGACTTTCATCTTGCTGCATGGGATTCTAACATCTGAATTGGCTCCAGTGGATCTGCAGTCACAAGTGGATTGGTTTCTCCAGATCTGCCCCAGCTGAATGAGCCTTTTTTTTTTTTTTGCCCAGGTTTTCCTCATCTGTGAAGTTGTGCTAATTAATTTGAACCTGGAAAGCTGCCGCTCTCAAACTTTCAAAAGACACATAAATTATGACCGAATGCAGAACGGCAGATGTTGAGTAGTATTTAAAGATTACAGGACCAAGGTAGGTCAAGTTATTTTGGTGTGACCCTCTGGACCCATGGCAGCTCTTTTAAGCTGATTATGAGACAGGAACCCGATTGCCTGCTTCCACCAGGAGAAATTCATCATATCTCACCCCCTTGTTATGAGTGGGAAAGGGAGGAGGGGAAAGTATTTTAGTCAGTGTTTTCTTTTGGCTTCTGCCAAATGAACTCATAATAGCATGTGGCTTTCCCAAGAAGACCAGGTTGCCTCCTGTTCTCTGAATATTGCGTCTGTTGCAAAATATGAATTCTTTACTTGCATTGTGAGCGGATTATCATTCCAAGATATTCCAGTGCTGCAACTGAGACAAACTCACTGCTGAAATCACTTTCTGTCAGGGACCAGGAGTTGAATTCTTCTTTATCAGGTGAGAGAGGTGAAGACTCCCAACCCAAAAGGGAAGGGTGCCATAACCCCTGTCTCTAGCAGTGATGTGGATACAGAGTCTGAGGCTGCAGGGGCACCCGGTGGAGAGCTGGCTCTGGGTCAGTGTCAAGGCTGGGTTCAGACGCAGAGTCTCTCAGTGCAGCTAATTCTTCATTCAATAAAATGGCATACAATTCAGCAACACTTCCTGCAAGTCTTGCCCCTATAGAGCTATAGAGTTTCCAGGACTGACGGTCCCCTACCTTCTACCTCCACTAAGGCTCCTCCCCGGCCAGGTGTCTCCCAAGCAGTTTTGAACTGTGTCTGGGCACCTGTGCTCTCTGTTCTGCTCTATGCATCACTTTGTGTGTCCTTGGAGCCGGGGGGGGGGGGCTTGTCACAGCAGGAGAGGCAAACTCCTGGGATTCTTCTGCAGCTTCTTGCCCACCCCCTCCTCTGTGTCAGGAGTGCGTGCAGGAGCCAGGCCCTGTGACCAGTAGGACTTTGCAGGACTGGGGCCTTCGTAAGTTTGTTCTGAAGAGTCAAGGCGCGGCTGCACAGGTGAGGCCGATTGGTAACTCACAGCACCTGGTGGCAAGAGCCAGGAAGGGATATAAGGTCAGCATTTCCCTTCGGCTCTTTGCCACAGCAACACGTACCCTGCCTTGCTGCATTTGGCTCCTTGACTCCTTGCTTCTTGATCCTCGGTCCCTTGACTTCATGACTCCTTGCTTCCTGACCCTCGGACCCTTGGCTTCTTGAATCCCGGTTCTCTGACCCTTGGACTCTTGGCTTCCTGACTCCTGGCTTCTGGACTCCCTTTCCTGCTCCCACCCCGCCATCTTGCCCCCGGTCCCAAAGTCCCCAGCCGGGACTTCAACCACCCATGAACTGGACCGTGACACTCAGCTTCAGTCTCTGAGTCTGAACTGCTCCCTGTCACAGGCTCTCCTTGCTCACTAAATCCTGTTGCCTCTCCAGCATCCATTAACTCCCCTACTCTTCTTCATCTCACTTCTTCTCAGTGTCCTACTACCAATCTCCTGGCTCTGAGCTTCCCTCCTCTGGGGTTTCCCCGGCTGGTGCCTTTCCACCGTTCCTCATCATTCAGCCAGTCCCTGGCAGTCAGGGCTCAGAGCTGGCCACAGAAGATAGGGAGACCATTGCTCCTGAGGTGGCTGGGCAAGAACTCCCAGAGGAACCTCCCAGTTCACCAGAGCCTATAGGGACAGAGCCTGAGCCTGAATAGACAGATGCCTCTCACTCCTGTTTAGCAGCACTGCAAGCACGCTACGAGGAAGATTATGAAATGCACATCTTTAAGCCCCTGAAGTTCTGTCAAGGGGGTGGAGCCTGGAGGAGGCCGTCTGGAGGTCTCAGTCTGTTCCCAACCTTTGTTGGAGCAAGGTGCTCACTTGGAGCTGTCCGTGGTCCTTCTCCTGTGGGTTCTGGCATAGGACCAGACCTCAACAAAGGATGTGCAGAGGTGCTGCTGCCAGATGAACCCATGAGGCCGCTCCCTGTCCTTAGCCCAAAGATGTGGTACTTCTGCCCTCTGACTCCGCTGTAGAAGAGTCTGGAAGACCTTTCATTCTGCTCCACCATTCCCACTAGGCACCAGTTGCTACTGAGTGGCTAGGTTTAGTTTTTAGACTCTGTCACAACTCCCCCTTTCTCAGGAGATATGTGCAGTGGCAAATAAATGAATTTTGCAAACAACCGTCAGTTTTAAAGCAGTGCAAAGAACACACATGACAGTTTTATAAATTATTTTGCCTCATTTTATTGTTTTACCCCACAATATGTTGAATGCCAGTTTCGGGAACCCATTTTCAAAGCAATGCTCCTTTCTCTCTGCTGTGGCAGTTTTCCATATTGATGTTCCAAGGAGACTTCGGCAGGCAGCTTAGGCCCCTCTGTTGAATACCTATTCAATATTTCTTTTTCAAGTTTCCTTTGCTTTGCTGCCTTCCGTCTGTCAGGTGGCTTAATTCTCAAGGCCTAACTAGATGAGATGATGCAGAGCTGGGATCCGGATTGTCTGCCTCTTTACATTTTACCAAAGAGCAGCCTGCTAGTCTCTTTGTAAAACTTGTGATGCTAGCGCTTGGCTGGGGCTACAGAAATAGGATCTGGCTGGGCACATCTGGCAGGACACAGGGACATGTGAGGGGAAGTGCTGGAGCTCTTGGAGCATCTGCTTTGCATCCAGAAGGTCTTGGGTTCAATCTGCAGCATCTGCAAGTAGGGCTGGGAGAAACCACTGTCCGAAACCCATGGAGAACCACTGGCAGTAAGTATAGACCAGATGTGGGGAACCTTTTTGAAGGAATGACCGCCGGGTGTGGAGCACACTTCCATCCGCAGATAAAGCCACAGTAGTCTGAACATCATGCCCTCTATCTAACCTTTGCTTTCTTAGTGGTCTGCCGTGCTCTGTCTGTGACCTTTGTCTCCTTCATCACACATTGTTGAAGGGGGAAATGACGCAGTGGAAACAGGTGCCAAAATAACTTTGTACCACCCCTCAATCTTGGGACTGGAAGATGTGTAAAGGTCACAGTCCAAAATGTATCTGACTGGTTTTGCATATTGTGCTAATAAAAGGAGCTTCGGCAGAGCTAGCTGGCAGCTTGCCTGTGCACAGCTCACCTGCATTACCGACTCCTGCCTCATGTCCTTCACTTCACCTTTTGCCCTCCAGATGTTGTTGATCCACAACAGCTATCAGCCTTAGCAAGCATAGTCAATGGACAGGGATGATGGGAGTTGTAGTTCAGCAACACCTGGAGGGCCAAAGGTTGCTCACACCAGGTTGAGATAATACTGAACCAGATGGACCATTAGGCTGACTTTGTATAAGGCATCTTCCTATGTTCTAATGACAGAGGGTCATGTTGGGCTTAGGAGAGGTCACATGAAGTGAGGAAAGGTTTTGATGAAAGCAGTACCTGGTGTGGAATTGCCTGATCTGCACCACCCCAACCCATGTGAGGCTTAGCTTGGGCAGCCACTCAGGAATCCGTACACTAGTGGATCCTCCACTTAGCTCACTCATGCCAGGACTACCTCTTGTCATTATTATTGTCCTTCTCTTGCTTATTTTTATAAATTTATTCCACAACCATCTTCCAGTGGCTATCTAGCATGCAAGGTTCCTTCATTCGCACATGTTGGAAACAAAGTTAGTTTCCACTCTGGGAGTGATCAGTCTTGATCACATGCTGTTGCTCCCCAGGGGACCAATGTGATGCCCTCCAGATGTTGGACTACAAGTCCCATCAGCCCCAGACCATGTAACCTGTGGTCAAGGATGATGGGAATTGAATTCCATCAACATCTGGAGGGCGCCATGCTGACTATCCATGGTGAAGAGAATGCTGAGCTAGGCGGACCAATGGTCTGTAGGGGCAGCGATGTAATGGGGGTTCCAGCACCTTTAAGTGTTATGTAGAATTCCGGTAGTAGTAGCTTCTCTTAAATTTGCAATTTGTCTTCCACTCTCTTTATCTCTGTCACAATCTCTGCCAGAAGTTAGTTATTTCATGACACTATAACACAATTTCTGCAGGTAGATTAATGCAAATAGGGGCCTATTTGCATATGCTCATTAACTTGCATAGAGTTTTGTTATGATGCATGGATTCTAGCCAAAATATTTAGGTCACCTTGCTATCTGATTTGAAATTATTTGATGCAGAAGTTACCCAGCTCTGCCTTGTGTCTGCTTGCATACCTTAAAACGTCTGAGGATGAGTGTTTTGCATGTGTATTTTTAAATGTACACCCACTTGGTTTATGAGTGGAAGGAAGCTTTTAATTGCTATTTGATGGCTGCAGAGTCGTCCCATACTCATTTGGGATGCCCATCATTTTCCTTTTATAAAAAAGCAGACAACATAATTCTCTTTAATAGTGAATGTCAGTGTTGAGTGTCAATCGAAACAAAGCCAAAACTTAGAAACAGGAGTGGGGTATCAACATGCTCAGAGAAACCCCAGGTCACACACACACACACACACACACACACACACACACTCATTTTATTTTCCATTTAATAATATACATTCACATCATTATTATCCACTTTACCTCCCTGGCTCCTTAGAGCCTATCAACTTCCTTCACTCCCACCTCAGGGCTTTCAAAATTAACCTTTATATCATTGCATTTTGTACATTTTCCAATTCCAATTACGCTCATTACAAAATAACTCAAAAATTAGATAAATATAGAAAGGTAGAAAACTTCTCATTACAAGTCTTCAGATAACCCTGCCAGTGGTGTTAATTTCTTCCAATAATCTTTCAGATATCGTATAAATTTACTCCAGTCTTTTTGGAATACTTGATCATGCTGGTTTCAGATTTTTCCTGTCAGCTTCGCCAATTCTGCAAAGACCATCATCTTCATCTGCCACTCTTCTTTCATTGGTACTTCTTGTTGTTTCCATTTTGGGGCTAAAAGCATTCTTGCCATAGTTGTTGCATACACAAACAGTCTTTTATCTTCCCTTGGTATCTCTTAATTCACAATACCCAATAAAAAGGCTTCTGGTTTTTTAACAAAAGTATTTTTAAATATTTTCTTTAACTCGATTAGATGGTATATCGATTCAAAAGCTTCAGTTCCATAACACGGCAATGTCATGGTTAGAGTGTTAGAATCCAGGATAGAAATGCTATCATTATAACCAGGAAAGCGAATGTAATAATCCCTGTGTCTGAATCACCCCTCCCTTTGCAACCAATTCCTATATGAGTGTTGCCACCCACTCTTAGCCCTCAGGGATTATCAAATGGGGACTTGTTTGTTTAAAGATACAGTGGTACCTCGGGTTACATACACTTCAGGTTACATACGCTTCAGGTTACAGACTCCGCTAACCCAGAAATATTACCTCGGGTTAAGAACTTTGCTTCAGGATGAGAACAGAAATCGTGCTCCAGTGGCATGGCGGCAGCTGGAGGCCCCATTAGCTAAAGTGGTGCTTCAGGTTAAGAACAATTTTAGGTTAAGAACGGACCTCCGGAACAAATTAAGTACTTAACCCGAGGTACCACTGTATATAAAAGGAGGAAAGAATAGTCAACACAGGGAAGAATACAATGTCAGGTGTTGTTCGCGTTTGAGTTGTAACATTTGGACAAAGCTAAAAATGCAGAGGTTCTTATTTGGAGAAGAGTGGATCACAGTTATTTGGAACGAGGTCATGTTTTTACTGCGCGGGTGAGAGGAGATTTGGCTGCGTGACTTGTAAATACAGTGCAGTAGAAACTGTGGCAAAACGATGCTGTAACCCCAATTGAACTGTGAGAGGATAAGCTCTGTTCATGCATGCTTTGCGTCAGGGGAGATGAACGACCGATTTGGAAGTGTGATTGCACTCCAGGGGTTGACAGACAATCAGCTGTGATCTGGCTAACTTGGCAGGGAGAGAGTTGTACCCCCCCTCCTCACAATTGATTTATCAAGTTCACATGTGGGCACAAATATTGCAGGATTAGGGCTGCAGGCAGAGTGCTGTTAAATCATTTGAAAGTCCTCAAAGTTGTTACAGTAATGGCGGTGGTAAGAGAGAGTACCACAGTGTTGGGGCAGGGGGGAGGAGGAAATTACAGAAAATACGGTAACCCAAGGACTGCATTTTCTCATGGCTAACCATCCATGGGCTCCATGCCTTGGTGGGGGGCACCCCATACACATGTAACATTTTGTGCTAATTACCTAAAAGACCTACTGCTTCTTTCCCAACGAAGAGCTTTTATGCTCACAAGACTAAATGCTTTCCCCTCCGCAGTGACCACAGGTAGATACTTGGAAATTCCTTATCAAGCCCACCTGTGTGCCTGCAATCAGGGAACAGAATTTTATTATTACGGTCACAGACCAGTTCTGCCTCACTTACAATAACAGGAAAATCATAAAACACAACAGGAATACATTGAATTGCAACTGGGTATAACAGAGACAATTCAGATATAGCGGCAGTTAAAAAATATGTTAAATCTTTGATCGCTAAAATATAGCCTAAAATTATTTAAAACTTTAATCATTTTGGTAGTACAGCTTGTTCCCTAAGTTTTACGGCAGCTGCAATCAGGGAGTAACAGACTCACTGGACCACATTCTTTTGGACTGCCCTTTGCACAGCAGACTCCGCAAACAGATGCCGAGGAAGATGTTGTACCTGCGACCCACTGCTCCAAGAGAAAGCCAAATGAGGTTCTTCCTAGTGGACAGGGACAAGGACGTTGCTGCCTCAGTGGCTTCCTTTTTATCTCCATCTTACCCGAAAGGGTTCTTAATGAATCATCCCTCTAGGGCAGCGTTTCCCAACCTTGGGTCTCCAGCTGGTTTTGGACTACAACTCCCATCATCCCTAGCTAGCAAGACCAGTGGTAAGGGATGATGGGAACTGTAATCCAAAAACAGCTGGAGACCCAAGGTTGGGAAACACTGCTCTAGGGAATAGACAGGGTGAAGCAGAACCATCAAGCCTCACTCCTGTCCCTTTTAAATTTATCCCAGTGATTCGAAATGTCTTAACTTGTAATGCCAATAAAGGTATTTGTATTGTATGGTAACACACCCCACACTTCTTGCTGTTGTTGGCATCCACCTGTCTTGAGAGACAATGGAGTGCAACCAGGACAGTGTGGATCAGGTCCAGTGAGTCGTGTGGCTTGGAGAGAGTCCACAGGGCCAAGCAGAAAGGGACCCTGGGCTGGCTGCTGTTCCCTACCCCAGATGTCAAGGAAGGACAAGCTCCTTCATATTTTGACTGCCCCCTCCATTGCCTAACATAGTATCAAGCACTTTGCTACCTATGAAACGACAAGCACAAACAGGGTGGAAGACGAGAGACAAGATATAAATGGATTGCAGAATAAATCATTGATTAGAACATACATCCGAGAACCTCTTTAGAGCTTACCAGAAGCAGGGAACACAGGAGCAGAAATGTACTGCAGTGTGTGTGTGTGTGTGTGTGTGTGTGTGTGTGTGTGTATGTATCTGTATCTATCCATCTATCATCTATCTATCATCTATCATCATCATCATCATCTATATCTATAACTATCTCTAATATATGTGTCTAATATCTAATAAATAATCTAATATCTAATATCTAATTAAAAGAGAGACTTTTTATGTGTATGTGTATGTGTATGTATATGTATATGTATACTGTATATGCACACACACACACACACACACACTCGGCTCCTCACTTGGCACTTCACTTCAAAACACCAGCGCATGACATACCAAACAGAAAGCAAGGTTAATTGTGTGTAACATACGTTAATGAAAGCTGTGAGAAAGTGTTTCCCCCCTCCCCCCGAGACTTCCCCGCTAAATAAATTACCATTCATGTTTTATTCAAGATGGCAGAGCTGTCAGTGGAGAACACAGATCGCAAGCCGGCTTTCAATTAAGGCAGAAGCACCAGGGTTTTCCTCCTGGCAGTTTCATGATCCATTCATTCTCTGACGCTTTGCGTGCTGCATTCTGCATAGTTTTGTGGGCACCTATGTGTTCTGGTTTAATGTGAGCTCAGTGAAGGATGTATCTCCTGTCCAAGCAGGCCAGTTCCCTGTGATCTGGCACTTCCTGTCTGTGGCTGAGGAGAGAGAGAGAGAGAGAGAGAGAGAGAGAGAGAGAGAGGAACCTCAGGGCCATATTGCCTTCTGGGCAAGGTTCCGAGGGCCACACCTCAATAGTGGGTGGGGCCAGAGGCAAAAGAGAGAGCAACAGTTCCAGTAAATTTTACTTTTGCATAGTAGGGTCATTTCTGCACATACATGCACACCTCTCTCCAGCCTCCATTCAGATTAGCAAGAGGTAATCTCTGAGTTCAGTGACACAATCTAGCCAGGCTGAAACACTCAGGGAGAGTGGAGAGCAGGGCTGGTGATGGGCATGGTCTAGGGAAAATTCTGTGGGCCAGATAGAGAACCTTGGGGGGCCACATACTGATCCTGGCTTGAGTTTCTTCACCTCTGTTTTATCCTCTAAGATCCCTTACCCTCCAGGCCTCATACTGTTTTTCAGCAACTGGTGAAAACTTTCCTGGGCAATATTTTTGTGCAATGGACTCTCTTTTGAGAAGGTTTAAAATAAAATTTTAAAAATTGACCAGGCCTGTTTCTCTTGAAGGACCCTTCCTTTGTTTTGTTTTGTTTTGTTTTGCTTTGTTTTGCTTTGTTTTCTGTTTCCTGGGATCCTCGGAGCAATCAGGGAGTTGCTTCAAAGATTCAAAATGACAGCAGTAACAGAATCGTTTATTTTGTCATGACCAAAATGGTACAGACAAGCGTTTGCCTGATGTCTGCCCCCCGAATTCTGAGTGAGCCAGCTTTTTATACATTTGCAGAATACAATACCACCTGATTTCTTGTAAACCACCTGATTTCTGGGAAATCGAAAGTTATAGTAAGTTGCTATTACCATGTAAGGTCTTGGCCTCCCTCCTTCCTGCCAGCTCCCTCCTTCCTGCCATGGCCCCACAACACCACGGCCATGTGCATTCCTAAGTTTGCTTATCTCTTTAAAACCTTGAATACTAAACAGTTGAGCCTGTTCCATCAATGCCAGCCTTGTTCTCCTGACGGACCTCTCCTTTCTCAGAAAGGCCTTTGAGGGGGGGGTTTCTTATGGCCCTAGACTCTCATCTTTGCTCCCTGGTAAACCCACCGGTTTCTTTGAGTTGTCTTATTCGGGCAGAACTGCCGAGGAAGTGAGTGGCAGAGCTGTGGATCTCCCTGCGCTCTCCCTGCTCTGTTAAGCCCCACTGTCCCCTGGCCAGAGTTTGGATTGCAGTCATCGACTTATTTTTCTGCACACTTATAACTCCAATTCCCCAGCAATATTTACAGGGTTTTTCCCCCCAGCTGGAACTTGCTGGAAGTCAGTTCAGACACCTCTCGGGTAGGCCGTTGCCATTCTAAGAGAACGAGGGCAGTGTTCATGGTGAGTTCTGGCACCTCTTTTTCTAGAAAAAGAGTACCAACTATTTATACACATTTGTTGTTGTTGTTTAGTCGTTTAGTCGTGTCCGACTCTTCGTGACCCCATGGACCAGAGCACACCAGGCACTCCTGTCTTCCACTGCCTCCCACAGTTTGGTCAAACTCATGTTTGTAGCTTTGAGAACACCGTCCAACCATCTCGTCCTCTGTCGTCCCCTTCTCCTTGTGCCCTCAATCTTTCCCAACATCAAGGTCTTTTCCAGGGAGTCTTCTCTTCTCATGAGGTGGCCAAAGTACTGGAGCCTCAGCTTCACGATCTGTCCTTCGAGTGAGCACTCAGGGCTGATTTCCTTCAGAATGGAGAGGTTTGATCTTCTTGCAGTCCATGGGACTCTCAAGAGTCTCCTCCAGCACCATAATTCAAAAGCATCGATTCTTTGGCGATCAGCCTTCTTTATGGTCCAGCTCTCACTTCCATACATCACTACTGGGAAAACCATGGCTTTAACTATACGGACCTTTGTTGGCAAGGTGATGTCTCTGCTTTTTAAGATACTGTCTAGGTTTGCCATTGCCTTTCTCCCAAGGAGCAGGCGTCTTTTAATTTCGTGACTGCTGTCACCATCTGCAGTGATCATGGAGCCCAGGAAAGTAAAATCTCTCACTGCCTCCATTTCTTCCCCTTCTATTTGCCAGGAGGTGATGGGACCAGTGGCCATGATCTTCGTTTTTTTGATGTTGAGCTTCAGACCATATTTTGCCCTCTCCTCTTTCACCCTCATTAAAAGGTTCTTTAATTCCTCCTCACTTTCTGCCATCAAGGTTGTGTCATCTGCATATCTGAGGTTGTTGATATTTCTTCCGGCAATCTTAATTCTAGCTTGGGATTCATCCAGCCCAGCCTTTCGCATGATGAATTCTGCATATAAGTTAAATAAGCAGGGAGACAATATACAGCCTTTCCGTACTCCTTTCCCAATTTTGAACCAATCAGTTGTTCCATATCCAGTTCTAACTGTAGCTTCTTGTCCCACATAGAGATTTCTCAGGAGACAGATGAGGTGATCAGGCACTCCCATTTCTTAAAAAACTTGCCATAGTTTGCTGTGGTTGACACAGTCAAAGGCTTTTGCATAGTCAATGAAGCAGAAGTAGATGTCTTTCTGGAACTCTCTAGCTTTCTCCATAATCCAGCGCATGTTTGCAATTTGGTCTCTGGTTCCTCTGCCCCTTCGAAATCCAGCTTGCACTTCTGGGAGTTCTCGGTCCACATACTGCTTAAGCCTGCCTTGTAGAATTTTAAGCAAGGCCTTGTGGAATTTAAGCCTGCCTTGTAGAATTTTTAAAGCAATTTATACACATAATATGCTATAATCAGACATTCACATCTCTCCCTGAGTAAATATCTGCCCCGCATTAACCTCTTTTTCTGTAAGCACTTGCTTGGGGAAAGCCTTCAAACCCCCCCCCCCCCAGCAGATCCCCCTTGGATATCAAATTCTAAACCGTGTGTTCTTTCATGTCATTTTAAGATTTCCTTCCTGTGACACTGGAGCAAAAACACGGATTGAGACCAGGCCAGAAAATGGGGGATTTGAACTTCCTAATGTGAACAGATGTCTGTTGTTGCTGCTCTTAAGCATCTGTTCCTACTTTCTATTTTCAGAAATAATGAAAGGCAGAACAGGGGGGGGGGGAGGCGGGGCGTTGGCAGCAGGTTACCAATGTTGCCTCATTCTCTGTGATCCTGTAAATGATCTTCCACTATCCCTGTAGTTATTGGGTAAAAGCAAGGGCTTGCGGAAACTCATTGTGCAGCAGATTTCACGATCTGTAGAGCAACCAGCATTCCATATTTTAATTGAACTTTTTTTCACAAGTACAGTACACTAAGGAGTAGAAAATAATTATAGAGAGACAAAGCATGAGAAATATGGGGAAGGCAATGCCTGTATTCCCATGCCAGTTTATTCTGTTTTCCCCCTTACTTTTCTGCATGATATTTTAGCGTTCACACACATTAAAAGCCACTTCTGGAACGATGGTGGCATATAATGCAAGTTCAGCGCTTGTTTCCTTGTTATTTGGCTCCAGGAAAAAATTGTTTGCAAATATTATGGAAGTGAATGCTAAAGATAAACTATATTTCAGTATAGTTCTGGAATACAGTGGTACCTCAGGATACATACGCTTCAGGTTACATACGCTTCAGGTTACATATGCTTCAGGTTACACACTCCGCTAACCCAGAAATAGTGCTTCAGGTTAAGAACTTTGCTTCAGGATAAGAACAGAAATTGGGCTCCGGTGGCGCGGCAGCAGCAGGAGGCCCCATTAGCTAAAGTGGTGCTTCAGGTTAAGAACAGTTTCAGGTTAAGAACGGACTTCCGGAACGAATTAAGTTCTTAACCCGAGGTACCACTGTATAGTGTGAAAACTCAAATACAATGTGGACATTTATAACTAGAGGGTTATAGGAAAACAGCACGGAAAAGGAACAAATTGCTATGTGAATACAGCTAATGATGGATATGGTACCAAAAAATAAAATAAAATGTTAGCATTATGAAATTGCCAGTCTGGATGTAAACTATTGAGTCAAACTGAAAGGGATGTCGGTGTGTCTCATCTTTGTTATTAACATACATACTAAATTGAAACTGTGTCTCAGAGACCTGGTCTTTGCATATTTCTCCCTTTGCTTTCTGGCAGCTGTGTGTTAACTTCTCATTTAGAGCCAATTGCCGTAGCTGTTTATGCATTGCCTTGCATGAAGTGTTTTGCCAGCGGAACAAGTATGCCGCTAAATGACTTTCACTTAGTGCTACTTTGGATACAACCTGCTGGGTCTGAATCTCTAGTGGAACAAGGCCTTTAGAAGGCCAGCCAAAATGTCATGCCACAGGATGCATTCGAATTCTCCAGTATGCTTCATCTGGCTGCAATTTAAGCAAAGGCTGTGGGGGGGGGGGGAATGTATTGGTATTAAAGCAATAAAATTTGCATTGATATCAGTCTCAAGGTAGAGTCTGGGAAAAGGGCAACTGGCTTTAGAATCAGAGACCCTTGATCATCTTGGCTGCCCTCCTTTGCACATGTTCCAGCTTGTCAATATCCTTCTTAAACTGTGGTGCCCAGAACTGGACACAGTACTCCAGGTGTGGTCTGACCAAGGCAGAATACGGAGGTACAATTACTTCCCTTGATCTGGACACTATACTTCTTGTTATGTACTGAGTTGAATAGGATCCAAAATGTAGCAGTCTGATTGGTCCTAGAACAATAGGTTCCAGAATGCAGCAGTCTGATTGGTCCTAGAACAATAGGTTCCAGAATGCAGCAGTCTGATTGGTCCTAGAACAATAGGTTCCAGAATGCAGCAGTCTGATTGGTCCGCAGGAGCCACCCAATCCAACTCCAGGTGGAAGTGAATCCGCAACCTGATTGGCCTACAGGAGAATCCCAAAATTACCCAATCACGTGGGACCCATTGTGTAAATAATGTATATAAAGCAGATATTTTGGGGGAACTTCCATTCCTCCCTACTATGAGCTGAATAAAGAACTTGAAATCCACTCGACTCCAAGTATATTTCACTTCTGTTGCTGCAGCCTAGAATAGCATTAGGGTTTTTGTTGCTGCTGCATCACACTGTTGACTCATGTTAAGCTTGTGGTCCACCAAGACCACTAAATCCTTTTCACACGTACCACTAGTAAGCCAGGTGTCCCCCATCTTAATTTGTGCATCTGGTTATTTGTGCCTATGCAGCACCGTATATTTTTCTCTACTGAAATTCATTTTGTTAGTGAATTCTTTTTTTAAAAAAATAATAATATTTATTTCAGTTTTAAAGGTTACAAAAAGAAAACACTAAATTAAGCAAGAAAAAACAAAACAATACATCACAATAGATACAAACAGACAACAACAAAAAACACAGAAAAATACAAACAATTAAAAAAACACACAAATCAAACCTTTACATAACTTTCTTTCCTTTGCTTATTTCCTTGACCTCCTCACACCTCCCTTTTTTGTATTCTAGTTCAATTAGATATTTCAGCAAATCCTTTCCAGCTTTGTTTTTATCCTATTAATTTATCTTAATATACTGTAATTTTACATTCTCGTCTTTCACCATTTAACAAATCCATTTTTACCTAATCCTTTATATCATTTCTGCTAAAACCACATTACATCATTCCGACATCCTTCTAACATTCCTTAATTTTGCAATGTTTCTGTAAATAAACTTTAAATTTTTTTCCAATCTTCTTCCACCAACTCTTCACCTTGGTCTCGGATTCTGCCAGTCATTTCCGCCGCCAGTTCCATATAGTCCATCAACTTCATCTGCCATTCTTCCCGGGTGGGTAAATCTTGTGTCTTCCAATACTTCGCGATGAGTATTCTTGCTGCTGTTGTTGCATACATAAAGAAAGTTCTGTCCTTCTTTGCATTTTGTTAGTGAATTCACTTAGACAAATTCATGGAGGATGAGGCTTTCAGTGGTGATGATCTACCTCCACTGGCAAAGGCTGCATGCTTCTGAAACCACAGGAAGGGAGAGTGCTCTTGTGTTGAGGTCCTGCTTGTGGGCTTCCCACAATCATCTGGTTGGCTGCTGTGAGAACAGGAAGCTGGACTAGATATAATAATAATAATAATAATAATAATAATAATAATAATAATAATAATTTATTATTTATTCCTCGCCCATCTGGCTGGGTTTCCCCAGCCACTCTGGGCGGCTTCCAACAGAATATTAGAATAAAATAACCTATTAAACATTAAAAGCTTCCCTAAATAGGGCTGCCTTCAGATGTCTTCCAAAAATCCAATAGTTTCTTTGTCATCTGATGGGAGGGTGTTCCACAGGGCGGGCACCACTACTGAGAAGGCCCTCTGCCTGGTTCCCTGTAACTTGGCTTCTCGCAGTGAGGGAACCGCCAGAAGGCCCTCGGCACTGGATCTCAGATGGGACATTGATCTGATCCAGATAAATGTGAACAAAAGTGTTGTAAGATATTTAAAGTCCTATTTCTTACTGTTAATTAATTAATTGTTGCATTTGGGCCCCACCTTTCTCTCTGAGGGCCTCAAGGTGGCACCTGCGGTTCTCTCCATCCTCATTTGATCCGCTCAACCACCCTGTGAGGTAGGTTAGTCTGAGAGACAGTGACTGGCTCAAGGTCACCCAGTAGACTGCGCGGGAATTTGAACGCTTGTCCCCAGGTCCTAGTCCGACACCCTAACTGTTGGACTTTTCTTTGCCAACCAAGTTTGTGCAATGGCTGGGACGATGGAATAAAAACTTGCCCGCAATATCTTTGCTTAGCTTTATTTTAAGTAATAATCAAGTAATCAAGTAATTAAGTAATAATAATCAAACAGCTACAAAACACCCCTTCTCACCACTACACACTCCCCCAGTCATTAACCGAATTCTTTAACACTACACTAGTCAATTAGTAAGTCAAACAGAGAGTACAAAATAAGAGAGTAAAATAGCAAGATATGATACAGTATTCAAAATAATCAATTATCCTATCACATCGCTGCATTCAGTGCAGCAGGTAAACTCTCCCTGCTACTTAGGCAAATTGCTAACATACCACAGGTGTGCTGAAATTTCGATAGTTCACAGGCGTGCCGCCATGCAGGCTAAGATTACAAACACACACACCTCTCTGAGTAGCACCATTGACCACATTAAGAAAACCTAACACTAACCACTACACCGTTCTGTCTTGTATTGTTTCCCCACTTCACTGTGCAATTGTTTCAACAGCACTAATGTAATGTTCATTGTTCTGATTTGCCATGCTTTTGAGGAAGAATCTCCATTTGAAAAACGTCAGGCCAATAAAACCTTTATTCTTCGGCACCCTTCGGATTTCTCCAGCAATTTAACAGAGACATTTCCCATAAATTAAGGGTGCTTTCTTGTCAACAGAGGGCAACAAGAGCATAAGTGTTAACGTGAGTGTTGGCAGAGGAGAATGTTTGATTTGATCATGTTTCTTCGCCCTTCTCTTCCTATTCAAGTATGTGGGATGAGATTGTTGTATAGTAGCCCCAGGCCTCTGCGAGACCAAAGAGACATCATCTGTTCAGGAGAAACTGGGATTCTTTTGATGGAAAGATGAAGGAGCTTTTCTGGGGAATTAATGAAGAATTTATTAGACAGAGAAATACATCTGTTGAGAGCAATGGCACTGGAACTGCGAGGGGGTGATTAATTATCGTGTGTTCTGACAACTCTGGGAGAATCAAATTAACGAATTTAACTTACGGAGGCAAGCAAAGGAGAGACCCATGCAAGCTAATTGAGGGTGGCGGTGGCGGCAGGGAGTATCTAATGTAATGAGCCAATGACCCACCTTTTGATCATTTGGGCTAGAAGGGATGCTCCTGCTTTTGAAGAAAACGGTAGTCCTTTAGGAAAAGGCAAGAGAAGAGAAGGAAGAATGCTGGAGAAACATGAGAACTTATTGCAGAATGGTTCAGCGGCCGCAGCTAGAGAACAGCATGCTAGGCTGGTAAGTGGAGCAGTCCAGCAGGGCTGGGTCTCGGCATGTCTCAAAAGCACTACACTGGCCCAATTCAAGGTGTTAGCACTAAATTGCTTGGGACCCTGGGAGCTAAAAGGGTGCCTTCTCCAGTTTCAACAGTTGAGGAGCCTACGATTGGCAGGTGAGGCCTTCTTGGTGGTGCCCCCTCTGAAGACTGCCCTTTTGGCACTGACTCATGATATGGCCTTCTCAGTGGCACCTCCCCATTTGTGGAATGCTCTCCCTGGTGAAGGAGTCCCTCTTTATTGACTTTCAATAGAATTTAAAAAGGTTTGTTCAGGTATTTGATGGCTGGAAGACACTGTTCCTGAGATCACTGCTTGAGAGACTGCGTTTTAAATTTTTCTAGAATGCCTTTTCTAAACTGATGTGTTTACTGCCCTGGACTCCTTTGGGAGGAAGGAAGGAATATAATAATAATAATAATAATAATAATAATAATAATAATAAAAATAATGTGCCTCGTTCTTCTGTGTGCCTGGCTGCACAGTTGGCCACGATGGGAACAGTATGTTGGACTAGATGAAACTTGGGTCTGATCCAGCAAGCTTCTTCTTATGTTATTCACCTTACACTTGGACACAGTAGAGAAAAAGACTTGCATAATGATATGGCACAGAGGTGTTCAAATCCCAAAGAATTCTTCAAGAAGCATGAGATTGTTCAAAATTTACTAAACGATCATGGATCGAATCCAAGTAGGTTTTGCTTAGAGAAGACCCATCGAAATTAATGGGCCTAAATTAGTCCTGTCCATTCATTTGAATGGTTCTGCTCTGAGTAGGACTGACACTGGACACAACCTTATGTTTCTCTTTTGCAATGAATTAGAAAGATGATTGTTTTGAGAAGGCCACACAATGGAATCCATCTGCCAGGAAAATGAGTAGAATAAGTAGACCGGATGACAGAAGCTGTTGGGTATGTGTAGAGGTTGAAAAGGAGATTCTTTCCATGCATGGTAGAAGTATGAATGTGAGAAGGCAGTTACATCTTAAAGGATGTTTGTGTAGAGCAGAGAAAGTCCACATGGTGCCTTCTAGATATTGTTGGACACCAGCTTGCATCAGTTCAGCCAACATGGTCAATGGTCATGCATAATGGGAGTTGTGGGCCTGGGAGAGCCATTCCCAATCAGTGTGGACAATACTGAGGTAGGTAGACCAATGGTTTGACTTGGTATAGAGCAGCTTCCTATGTTCCTAAGTACACAACATTGATCCTAGCTATCAATTGCGAATCCAATGTGCCTGCTATCCACATGGATGGTTTCTGTTCTAATTCATGTACATGGAACAAGAAGCCATACTGTTGGTGGCCTTTCACAGCAGGGTGCACATGTGGAAAGCTCACTGAAGTGCACTGAGGTGTGTAAATCATAATGTGGTGTAACATCCTTTCCCTACACACAGAAACCAAATCTCATGTGTGCAATCCTACATCAAATTGAGGCTTCAATTCCTTGTGCCTGGAGTGGATCTGGCCCAATTTATTTAGAACCTTGCCAAGATCAAAAGACCCACTGGAAGAAGACTGAATTAAATTTTATGATGCATTTGGAAGGCTATGTATTGTTTACTCTGGAAGTCTTATTCCATACAGAATTCTAAGTTTCCTTCAGATGCGTATGGCCAGTTCAGTAGATAAGAGAGCGGTGAGCACACACACTTTTGCTTGTTGTTCCTAACATCCTGGTGTTGCCTCTAGAATGATAAGCACACCAGTTATAAATTAGAAGTATGTGTGCTGTGCTTAGACTCCCATGGATGTCTTGTTCTGTCTGAAGTTGCCTTAGATGAATTTGAGAAAGAGACTCCTGTCTGCTTTAATTATGCTGAGACAAAATTGGGGGACATTATTGCAGTCAAACCAACAATTCATGTTTTGCCAGATAGGCACATGAAGAGGCTGAGGCTCACAGAGCTTTCCTGTAAAATTTGCTAGCAAGAACTCTGTTGAGATCACGTCCTTTATCTACCTCAGCAGGAAGCTGTAACATTACATACTTCCTTCCTGCCTAGGGATCTTTCTCTTTCTTGATCATTCCTCCAAGCTTACCACACAGGCATGTCTGAACTCTGCAGCTCAGACACCGTCTTGAACTTAGTTAGTAGTTATAAACCTGCCTTCATTTTGCTACTGTAACTGCTGCCTCAAGTCCTAATTATGTAAGTAAATACTACTTTAACTTCTTCACAAAACAATGTTTATGTGATTGTATTTTTAGGGTGGAGTGGGGAGGTGAAATACTAGGGAAAATCCAGCCTGCTTTAAAGTACCCTGGATTATTGTTTCTAAAAGGTTAAATCAAGCTTTGTCTTTGCTTCCAAGTTTGAGCCTGTGTGGTGTAGTGGTTAAGAGCGGTGGACTCGTAATTTGGTGAACTGGGTTTGATTCCCCGCTCCTCCACATGCAGCTGCTGGGTGACCTTGGGCCAGTCACACTTCTCTGAAGTCTCTCAGCCCCACTCACCTCACAGAGTGTTTGTTGTGGGGGAGGAAGGGAAAGGAGAATGTTAGCCGCTTGGAGACTCCTTCGGGTAGTGATAAAGCACGATATCAAATCCAAACTCTAGTACTAAGCTGACTTCACATGAGCAAGGAAGATAATAAAATAATATATCTTATCATGCCTAATTCCATTTCTACAAAAGTCACTTGGAACAGAGTCAAGAATAGGGGTAAATAACATAAGCTCAGGGGCCAAAATTGGCCCCTCAGGCATCTCCATCAGGCCCTCGGAACTCTCCCCAACCACACCTCTTCTCAGCCTGCACTCTTCACCAGCCCTGCTTTGCATTTTCTTGAATGTTTTTCCCTGACTAGAATTTGTCCTTGAGCGCCAATAATGCCTCTTGCTAGCAGAAGGGAAAGTGGCCTTTGGACTGAAAAAAGTTCCCTACCTCTGGTCTAGAAGACCGACCTTCAGGATGTAGGAGAAGATATCTTAAACTACTTAAACAGTGTCTCAAATATATAGACAACTAGCACAATGAAAATGGTTCTTACTTCAATGTAAGGAACAGAGCTTTACTCTGAAGAATAATGGGGAGCAGAGAGGTTGGGGCTGCACAAGCACACTGTCAGGAGCATTGGAAAGACTATGATGTTTCCTGTTCTGCCACTCCCTGAACCAGGTAAATATCAGCGGTGCAAGGAAGGTGGCTACACAGCTCTGCCCTGCCACACCAGCTGCTTCCATGGAAGACCATATTTTTGAATACTCCACAATGACTAGCCTATCGACTATGTTTTCAAAAGTTGCTTTTTCACTAGGCATTTGGACACTGCTTAAGGGGTTTGCAATCACATTTTGCATGATAATTCCTGAGATGAAGGAGTCAGTGTTTGGGGGAGAAATTGGCACCATTTTGAATCAAGATGATGGGCTGAACCTTCAAAACTCCATTCATTTCAACCAAACTTATTATGGTTCCTGAGATGAAGAAGCAGATTATTATTATTTGTCTGTGTTGGGATACAACTGGATGCCATTTTGAAAAAACTCAGCAGACCAAACTTTTCTAAACTCTGCTGGTTCTGAGCTTCCTTAGAATTCCTGAGCATTGTAGGTGTGAGGTGCTGCTATTTCCAAATAAGCACTGCTTACTATTTGAGATTATATAAGTCACATCTTCAGTGATTCAGAAAAGCATTAAAGTGGAGTTCCCATATTCTGGTAGCCTGAAGTGTTTACATCACAAAGCAAGGCAAATACTTCAGCTCAGTTTATTGGGATCATGACTTGTTTAATGGGCCAGCACAGTATGTTATTGGATTTTAATAGCATACTGATGAAGGCATTACTTGTTCACAGACTTTGAGCTGGATCTACAGAGCTTTTAGAAGACTGGTGAGAGAATTCTCATTGGCTTCTGCCCAAATCCTATGTACACATTTTTAACATTCCTCTTTCCTCTAATGATTCAGACAGGATTTGTGATGAATGACTGAAATAAGATTGTTCTGCTTCCCCCATAAAAGCAGGCCTCCTTTGCCTTAGTCATTCTATCACATCTTTTGTATGTGTTCGTCAAAAGCAGCTGATCTACAAAAATCAGACATCACTGGGAATTCAGCCTGTCACTTCCATTAAATGCTCAATTTTATGAGCAGCGCTCAACATTTCAACATAATAGTGTGTGATTTTCTACCAAATTTAACATCTAATTCTCAGCAGGCGCTGTAGACAGTTAGCTGCCACTTAATTAATTTATGTACACATGTAACATTGATTATTAGATTCACTAAGAATAGAAAAGAATTGTAAGGATTATCGTTGCTAGATCAGAGTAATATCTAGTTAGGGCTTTGGATAGAAGTGAACTGCAGGAGGCAGCTTCCCAGTGGAGCACTTCCAGGCTCCAGATATTCTGCTGACTCAAGTTGGCCATTTGAACCTCTGGGACCAAAAGCAGTGTAAGGAGCTTTCAGCTCCTGTTCATAAAATCATAGAATTGTGGAGTTGGAAGGGATCCCAAATGTCATCTAGTCTAACACCCTGCAATGCATGAGTCACAGCTAAAGAATGGCCACCCAACCTCTGCTTAAAAACCTCCAACAAAGGTGAGCTCACCAACTTCCAAGGTAGTCTGTTCCACTTTCAAACAGCTCTTACCATCAGAATTCCCCTCCAATGTTTAGTTGGAATCTCCTTCTTTGTAATTTGAATCAGTTGATTCAGGTCATCCCCCTGTAGCAGCAGAAAAAAGCTAGCTCTTGTCTTCCATGTGACAGCCCTTCAGATATTTGAGGATGTCTATCACATCACCTCTCAGTCTCCTCTTCTCCAGGCTAAACATACCCAACTCCCTCAACGATTCATCATTAAGCTTGGTTTCCAGACCCTTCATCTTCTTGGTGGCCCTCCTCTGCAGTTGAACTTTGCTGGTGCAACAAGAAGTTCTTGTGCTCTGCTGACCTGCTACTGTCCAGTTCTGTGGGAGCTTGAAGATCACAGGGGAATCTGGCAGCATCCATTCAAGCATCCAGTCCAGCAGAGAGCCAACAGGAACAGGACCTTGGACAGCTCCAAGGGGCCCTGGTAGGAAAGGTGTGTAGAACAGTGGTGTCCAAACTTGAAGTGAAGGGCCGTGAGGGCCGACCAAAGAGCCAACCAAAGTTGTTGACCTTTTTTAGGATTGAAGTTGTGGAGTGTTTTTTAAGGATTTTACCCACAGGAAATAAACTGCCACAGGGGCCAGATTAAACCGACCAGTGAGCCAGATTAGACCCCCCCCAAAGCGGACTTTGGACATGCCTGGTGTAAAAGATACTGTCTCTGCAAGGAGCTAGAACCAACTGAAAGCAGCAGAAATATAGATGATTGGACTCCAGCCGATCGCAAAGCATGGGTATCCCCCACAAAAATTTATAATTTGGAAAACATTTGGACTTTATGATGTATAATTGATACAATTTGGACTAATTGGTATGATATGTTTAATTTGGTAAATGGAAACTTAATAAAAATTATTTTTTAAAAACCCCAAACCAACTGAAGGCTTAGGTAGGCAGACTAGACGTGGTATGTGGTATGTTCTGCCTCTCTGGGGGAAGTGGCTGACTGATCAGAGATCCCTCACCTTGTTTTATAGCCACTGTGCTCTGCAAGGCAAACTGAGATACTGTAAGAGGTGCCGGCAGGTTCCTGTGCCTTTTAGTCTACGGAGCCTTGAACAAGGTGTTACAAGTTCTCTTCTCATGGGCACCCCTGGCTAAAGGTGCTTTTGTGATATTTGCTGCATTTAGAAGCAAACAAGCAGAGCGTAAGTGGAGGCAAACAGGCACTTTGAGAGGCTGTTGGTCTTAGAATGATGCACGGGGGAGAACTACGTTTCTGCCTTTCCCACAACCCTTGCTGCTTCCTTCTAGTGTCCATCAATCACCCATTCACAATTGCTCGGCTCTCCTAATAATGGGGACAACAGCTATTCTTAGACTCTGTACAGCATCTGCTGTAATAGACATGCCTCTACAATTACAGCCACCCAGGCAATGGTAATAAATTTATCCATTCTTTTCCAATTTAATTTGCCTGGCATGGTTTGTGAATGCCTCTTCTTCCATTCATCATGGAGTTCTTTTCCACCACATGACCCCCAACACAATGGGGAAGGCATTTAATTTAGAAAAAAAATGTGGTCAGTTTGACTTTTGATCTATATTTTGCTTCTCAGCCTGGGGTGTTTGCTATCCCTTTCCTCAAAGGAAAGGGGGAAGGAAAAAGTGTGGGAGAGGGAAAGAGAAGCCTATACCAAATAAATATTGATGGTGCATCTGCTAAAATTAAGATTCCCAAGTAGGCATTTCATTTAGAGCTGATTAGATGTCCAATTGTATTTTTTAAGCTGTCATAATTAAAAACCGCACCCAGGGAGGGATTGGCTGAAAATGAGAATGCACACTTCCTGCATGCTGCTGGGTTCTCATTAATGGGTGACGATAAACAGAGCATGTGGAAAGCCCTTTGTCACAAGGTAATCATCCTGTCCCCCTGGAGGTGATGGTGGAGCTTGGTAGATCACAGGGAGGGGAATCAAATGACTACTTTTTCAGTCTGTTATCCTGTAACTAGTGAGTTTCCTATGCCATTCAAATGTGCACTTTCTGCAGCACTTCCTGTTTCCGGGTCTCCCATGGTGGTCTGCCACTGCGGGAACAGGATACTGGGCTAGAGGGGCCTTTGGCCTGACCCAGCAGAATCCTATTATGTTATTGGATTCCTCTGCCTCTCCATTGGGTATGGATGAATTTGTCTGTTTCAGTTTCTCATTTTCCCAGTTCTAAATTCCACATGGGAACAGATCTCTCCCCGCACCGCTGGACACCATGCTTGGCTAAGCCTAAGATTCCAGTTCAAGGCTGGGGAACCTTTGTCCCTCCAGTATAAGAGCATAGGAAGCTGCCTTATACTGACTCAAGCCATTGGTCCAGCTAGCTTAGTTATGTTTACACTGAATAGCAGTAGATTTCTAAGATTTCAGATACAGTGGTACCTCGGGTTAAGTACTTAATTCGTTCCGGAGGTCCGTACTTAACCTGAAACTGTTCTTAACCTGAAGCACCACTTTAGCTAGTGGGGCTTCCTGCTGCTGCCGCGCCGCCGGAGCACGATTTCTGTTCTCATCCTGAAGCAAAGTTCTTAACCTGAAGCACTATTTATGGGTTAGCGGAGTGTGTAACCTGAAGCGTATGTAACCTGAAGTGTATGCAACCTGAGGTACCACTGTAGTACCTTGGGGTAAGAACTTTGCTTCAGGATGAGAACAGAAATCGCACGGTGGCAGCAGGAGTCCCCATTAGCTAAAGTGGTACCTCAGGTTAAGAACAGTTTCAGGTTAAGAACGGACCTCCAGAATGAATTAAGTTCTTAACCTGAGGCACCACTGTACCTGGAGATGCTGGGACTTGAACCAAAGCAGATGTTCTACCACTGAGCTAAAACTCTTCCTTATGCCTCCTCTCCTTTCTTTACTCTTGTGACAGTCCTAAACTGAGAGACAGTGACTGGTCCCAAGGTCACCTATTAAGCCTTGGGGCTGAGATTTGAATCCAAATCTTCTCAAGCTACACCCCAAACTCTAACCACTACGCTAGACTACCATGGTGGCTAAATGGAGGCACCTCCCATGTGTACCAGCCCTACCTGAAGATGTTGTGGATTGAATTTAGGACCTTCTTGTGTGCAAAGCAGATTCTCCAGCACCAAACTATGATCTTTCCTTTGTAGGACTCCAGCTCCCATCACCCAGTATGGCTGGTGGTCAGGGGTATAGAACAATAAGTACCTGAGGTCCTCCCAACTGCATTGTGCATGCACAGCTTCCCCTGTGCACCTCAGGAGTAAGGCTCAGAGCTGCATTCTCTCCAATGCCACTTTGCAGTATAAAGTTAATACATAGAAGCTGGAGGTTTAAAGCCGTGTTGACATGCTGATTTCAGAGTCCTGACAGTGCCATCCATCATTTGATTCCATGATAACCAGAGACAGGCTCATCACAGATACCTCTGCTCTTCAAAGCAACACTCTGCACATTCTTGTAAATGGGAGCCATGGGACAGAAAGCTTTTCAATTCTTCCCATCCCTGAAAGTGTCAAGGTAGTAATTATACGAAATATTGACGTGGTAAAAGAGGTTCAGGTACTCCCCGAGCCAATAAGATGACAACGTCCTGTGATGGTCTCTCCTATTTTCTGTTGGTGAGAAGGGATTGCAAAATTGAAACATCAATAGGATCAATAATACATAACAGCACAGGTTATGTATAGTGTCCTGGTGTGTGTGTGTGTGTGTGTGTGTGTGTGTGTGTTTGACTGTTTTCTAGGAAGGGCCATAGCTCAGTAGTTGAATGTTTGGTTTGCATGCAGGTCCTAGATTCAATCCCCAGCATCTTCATGTAGGTCTGAGAATCATAGAATTAGAAGGGACCACAAGCACCATCTAGTCCAAACTCCTTCAAGGCAGGAAACATTTGCCCAATGTGGGGCTCAAACTCATAACCCTGAGATTAAGAGCCTCATGCTTTACTGACTGAGCTATCCCAGCTGTTGCCAGTGTGGGGAACCTTTGGCAGTGTAATGGTTCTAGGGGGTTGCTCATGCGTAAGTTGCCGCCACTCTTGGCTTGGTTGTCTGGTTGAACCCTTTCTGTCTGGACAGCCCTTCACTTCGTGGCTATCTCAGTTGCTGGCAGAATCCGTCAGTGGGCGTTTCTTAAACTTCTTCCAGCAAAAAAGTTCTTTGACGCCAAGTCTCCTCCTACTCTCCCTGCGTGGAAGTCTTCTGCGCAGGGAGGGTGTGGGCAGCAGAGTACCCGTGCTCTCCCCACTAGTCTCCGTTGAAGAGTCCTGGAGCCTTTTCTCTGATTCCCCCATCTGCCCCCCTTCTCTCCTGGTGTTACGTTGATTTCCTTCCCCAGCAGCTGGGCTGCCTCTCTCCCTGCTGGGACCCTCTCCGGCATCGCTCTGGAGCCTTCCCTCCGCCTCTGGCTCTGATGGCAGTTTCCTGACAGGCAGTCTATGACATTTGAACTACAACTCCCATCATCCCTGGCCATTGACCATACTTTCTGGGGATGATGGGAGTTGTTGTTCAGCAACGTCTGGTAGGCCAAAGGTTTCCCTACATCTGGTATGGACAAGACTTTGTAGATGAAGGGTCCCTTTCAACTCTACAATCCTATGATTCTATGAATCACTGGTCTTACTCAGTAGAAGGCAGCTTCCTACATGACTGCATTGCTCCTACCTTGCAGGATGGTTGCCAGGATAAAATATGGTTGAGAGTAGATGGGGGGGGCTGGGGTCCCTCCACATGCTGTCAGACTGCAGCTCCCAGGCAGCCCAGCTAGCATTACCAATGGTCAGGGTAGATGAGGAGTTGTAGTCTGACATCATATGAAGGGCCAGAGGTTCTCCATCTGGGGTTAGAAGCATCAGGAGTGTATCAGAAGTCCGTGAAGCCTACCACAGTTTCCTACAGTGCCCACTCAGATGCCTTTGGGAAGTCTGCAAATAGGACATAAAGCTTCTCCTCTGTTCCCCCCGAAAGGTGCAGTCCTCTATTGGAAGGGCTGTCCAAGTCCAGTTTGAAGACTGGACAAAATTCATGGAGGATAAGGCTATCCATGCTCACCAGCCATGATAGCTGTGTTCTACCTCCACTGTTGGAAGTGCAATGCCGCCTTCCAGTTGCTGGGAGTAGCAAGTAGGAAGACTGCTGTTGCACTTGCTTGCAGGCATCCCTTAGACATTTGCTTGGCCACCGTGAGAACAGAATACTTGGATAGAGGAGCCTTTGGCCCCATCCAGTAGGACAGCTTCTTCTTCTTCTTCTTCTTCTTCTTCTTCTTCTTCTTCTTCTTCTTCTTCTTCTTCTTCTTCTTCTTCAAATAATATTTTATTTTTTACTGTGGCGATCACACAGGGTCCCCGGACGTTTGATGGTCTATTGATCCCTGTGCCACCACTGTGATTGCCTCTTCGCTGTCACCAACCCGTTTCTCTCGGGTACACACGGAGTCCAGACAGTTGTTAACATTAACAAATAATCAAGTTTCTTTGTATAAGCATGAACAAGTTTAAGGTTTCAGTTAATTTTTCTTGCCAGTTTCTTAATCTTAGTTCCTTTACTGTCCTATACATGCCTAACAACTTCAAACTGATTATCCCAACTATCTATCTGACTTCACCTAACAGTTCCTCTCACTCTCTCACAACACAACTTGACAAACCCACAGACTTATCCTCCCTCTTCCTTCTCCAACTCTCAACTGACTTTCAAACAACTCCAACTCTAACTTCAACTCCTTCCCTAGGGTTCCCACCGGCCAATCACTTCACACTCATTTAACCCTTTCCTTATGACCCACCTAGGAGGCAAACGCCACATTTACCAACCACCAAGACACAAACAGTGAAACTCCCCAGGCAGTTGATACACTGGGTATACCTATTCAATAATATACCTATTCAATAATATTCAATAACATATTCAGATAAACCATATGTACACTTCTATATACCTTAACACTCCTCCCTCCACAAGGTTTATTTAACTTTTAACATTCTAATTGCCCCAAATTGTCCAAACCTACCCAAATAATTCAATATCTTTTCAAACCAATCCTCCTCTTTCTCACTGACCTTAAGCCCTTTCATTCTATGTATCTTCACAGTTAAGTATTCTAAAATTATAATATTATTCAGTTTTTTTCTCCATTGGTTCACTCCTAGCTCTTCTGCATTTTTCCAATTACTCGCTATAACCTGTCTGGTTGCAATTACCATCAGTGTTACCCATTTACATTCCTCTTTTGTTTTTAACTTGGTACTACTCAGGGTAATAAGAACCATTAATTTAGATATTTCCACATTCCTTCCCACAATGCTCAGGGCTTCTTCTATGTTCTTATACCCCTAAGAAGGAGCACCAGGGCCATTCCTTCCAGTGCTACAACCCATATTAATTCCTTGGCTTATTTAATAGGAACATCTGAAGTTGCCTTATATCAAGTCAGACCACTGATCCCTCCAGCTCAGTAGGTGATCCAACTAGCTCAGCGTTGTCTACATTGACCGACAGCTGCTCTCCAGGGTTCCAGGCAGGGATTCTTTCCCAGCCCTTGCTGGATTCCAGGGATTGAACTTGGTCTCTTTTTGCATGCAGACCCTTGCTTCCCATATATACAGATATAGATTTAAACCAATCTAGTGTTCCAAACAACTCAGTTTGAATAACAGCATGCCATTAAAGCTGCAATTCTAAGCACGCTCCTGTCAGATTGCATTCCATGGAAATCAACACGGCTTAGTACCTTGTTAAGGATCAGGCTGCTGATATTAGTTTCAGCAGCTGAAAGATAATACTAAATCAGCCAGAGGCTTCTCGTAATCCCCCCCAGCATACAGCTTCTGGTTCATAGCTGGCTCTCATTCAGTGGTGGGGGTGGGCAGGGTCTTGAAGCTGAGGGATACAGTAGAGCGGCAAGACCCCAGAAGAGGAAAAATAGATGCTGTTTCTGCAGCTTAATAATTTGCATAAGGAGTAAAAACAACTAGAGCATTTCAAGCTTGTGTGTTTGTGTGTCTATGTTTCAAAAGAACAAACTCCAGCTGCAGATGGGTGTTCTGCTTTAAAATTTCAATAGCTCTCAAGCCAACAGTTCATCTTTTAATCATTCTTGGGGAGTGGAGGGAAGGGAGATATTCTGCTTCCAGAAATAGACGTGCGCATATGGCTGAATTGGGGCCACCGTGTACAAGCGTTGAAATGAATGCGCTTGTCTCTGTGGCTTGGATAATGCCTATTTAGCATTCCCTGGAGTTTCTGTTGAAGCGTGTGGTCTTGTATTGAACCCTACAGTCTGGCTACTTGCATGTTTTACAAGGCACTTGTGCCTGCATATTGTCAGGGCTGGAGTCAGACAATATGCAGCAATAAAAGAAGCAGCTTTCCATTGCCAGGGAAGTTAACTCTTTATTCCAGGAAACGAACATACAACTCCGCCTAGTATTCTCAGCAACACTTCCCAGTAGGTCTTGCCCCCATGGAGCAGTTGCCAGGACTGAAGGAATCCGCCTCCCACTCATCTCTAAGGCTCCTCCTCTCCTCAAACTGCATCTGCGCACTCCTGGTCTCTGTTCTGCTCTCATTACTCTACAGTCCAGTGGTGGCCAAACTTGGCCCTCCAGCTGTTTTGGGACTACAATTCCCATCATCCCTGGCCACTGGTCCTGTTAGCTAGGGATGATGGGAGTTGTAGTCCAAAAACAGCTGGAGGGGATTTACAGGTGGTACATGACCCCGGTCAAGCTTGCAAAAATTTATCATTTGCCCAACAACAAATGCTGGAAATGTAATACGACTGAAGGTACCTTCTACCACCTTTGGTGGACTTGCCCGAGGATTAAGGCCTTCTGGGAAATGATTTATAATGAAATTAAGAAGGTACTTAAGTGTACTTTTCATAAGAAACCAGAGGCATTTCTCCTGGGCATGGTCGGCCAATTGGTGTCAAGGAAGGATAGAACTTTTTTATGTACGCTACTACAGCAGCAAAGATCCTCTTAGCAAAGTATTGGAAGACACAAGAACTACCCACGCTGGAAGAATGGCAAGCGAAGATGATTGACTATATGGGACTGGCTGAGAGGACTGGTAGAATCCGTGACCAAGAAAAAGAGACGGTGGAAGAAGATTGGAGGAAGTTTAAAGTATATCTTAAGAACTGCTGCAAAATTAATGAGGGCTAAAATGTCAAGGGAAAGGAAATTATAGAATTACAGCTGTAACCAACTAAGTATGGGAATGAAATTAAAATAAGAAATTAAATTAAAAATGAAATTAATGGGAATGAAATTAAAATAAGAAAATGTTATTATTTGATTGACCTGAGGAGTTGTTGGGAAAAAAAAGTTTAAAACAGGATGCAGAAAAGGGGAGGTGAGGGGAAGTCCGGGAAGCAAGGTTAATGAAAAAGAGGGTTTGAAATTATACATGTTTATATGTTTTTGTATGTTTTTCTGTGTGTGTTGTTTTGTTTATAATTTGTGTTGGAAAATCAATAAAAAATTATAAAAACAAAAACAAAAACAGCTGGAGGGTCAGGTTTGGCCGCCACTGCTCTACACGTTCCTGGAGACCAGGGGGAAGGGGAGCTTGTCGCAGCAGGAGAAGGCAGACTCCCTAGCTGCCTCTTGACCCCAGTCCTCTGCTTCAGCCTCAGAGTCTGAACTGCTCCCTGTCACAGGCTCCTCCTGTTGTCTCTTCTGCACCCTGTACCTCCACCCAAACTTCTCCCTCTGACCTCTCCTCAATGTCCCACCACCAATCCCTGGGCTCTGAGTCCTCTGGGGTTTCCCTTTGGGGGGGGGGGTTCCCCGGCTGGTGCCTCTCACCACCCCTCTTCGTCAAGCCAGGTCCATGGCGCATATTTTGGAGTGGCATTATAAGACTGGCTTTACCCAATGCCAATCTGTTTAGCATGAAAGGGGCATTTTAAGGGGTTAAATGTTTTCCTAAGCCATGAATTGCAGTTCTTCCCTCCTTCCGTTTGTACCATTTGTAAGCTCCCAAAGCAGAAGAAATTAAGTAATGTGATGCAATGTAGCTATCAGATTTGGCCTCCCTGTATTACAAAGCCAGTTCAGAGCGCCCTCATTCTGAACTTTTGCTTTCACTTGTAAATTTAAGTTGAAAAGCACCGCCTTTTGAGCTCAGCCCTCCTCACAATAATGATATGAATATATTCTATAGGGTTGTTGTTTTAAATTCTGCATGTGCACATCATGCTTTTAACATTTACTTACTTACTTAGCTGTTCCGTATAGTTTTTATTAAATTGTCAATCAATCACTTCAGGGTGCCTCTTGGGAAGTGATTCATAAATTAAATTAAACTAAATTAAATTAACAATAGATGCTGTCCTGAAAATGTTTCCGCTGGGTGGAACAATGCTTGTGTGCATAGTGTAGTATATGAACAGGGTCTGGGGAGGGGAATGCAATTTGGTTTGCATTTAAAGTTGAGTTTACTTAACATGCAGTTTCCAAAGCAATCCATGAGCTGAAACATGCATGCAGCTCAGGGGGAGGAGATAGAGAAGCTGAGGTTGGAGGTGAGACCTCCCTATTGCGGCAACTGCCTCATCAGGTGCACACCTAGGAGTGGCTGAGAGGCCTATGACTGATGGACATGCCTTTCCCTAACTTGTAAGTGTACTTTTGACAATAGAGAGTTAATTCCTCACTCGGGACGTTCCTTACCTTGCAGCACTGTGGCACAGTGGTGGGTGGGGCCAGAGGCAGAGCAGCATAGTTTCTGTACCACTCACACACCCCTCTCTATCCTCTATCCGTCCAGACAAGCAAGGGGCATTATTGGACCTCAGGGCGAAAACATGGGGTGTAAATCAGGGCCAGTGAGGGTGATGGTCTTGAGAATTCTGGGGGCCAGATAGAGACCTAGAGGATCACACCTGACCCTGGGTTTAAGGCTCTTCACTCTTACACTAGTGTAGTAGGTAAAAGTCCCATGCATGTTCCTTGCCCTGGAAGCTTAAAGGTAAAGGACCCCTGACAGTTAAGTCCAGTCGCGAACAACTCTGGGGTTGCGGCGCTTATCTCGCTTTACTGGCTGAGGGAGCCGGCGTTTGTCCGCAGACAGTTTTTCCAGGTCATGTGGCCAGCATGACTAAGCCGCTTCTGGCAAACCAGAGCAGCGCATGGAAATGCCGTTTACCTTCCCGCCAGAGTAGTACCTATTTATCTGCTTTGAAGTGCTTTTGAACTGCTAGGTTGGCAGGAGCTGGGACCGAGCAACGGGAGCTCATCCCATCGCGGGGATTCAAACCGCCAACCTTCCGAACAGTAAGCCCTAGGCTCAGTGGTTTAGAACACAGCACCACCTGTGTCCCCCCCCCCCGGAAGCTTAGGTAAAGGTAAAAGATAAAGGACCCCTGGATGGTTAGGTCCAGTCAAGGACTACTATGGGGTTGCGGTGCTCATCTCGCTTTCAGACCAAGGGAGCCGGTGTTTGTCCACAGGCAGCTTTCCGGGTCATGTGGCCAGCAGGACTAAACCACAACAGAACACTGTGACAGAAACCAGAGTGCATGGAAACTCTGTCTACCTTCCCGCTGCAGTGGCACCTATTTATCTACTTGCACTGGCATGCTTTTGAACTGCTAGGTTGGCAGGAGCTGGGACAGAGCAATGGGAGCTCACCCCGTCACGGGGATTCGAACCACTGACCTTCTGATTGGCAAGCCAAAGAGGTTCAGTGGTTTAGACCACAGCGCCACCCGCATCCCTGTCTGGAATGCTTAGGATAGGGTTAGCCAACGTGGTGTCTTTCAGGTGTTAATGGACTCCAACTCCCATCAGCCCCAGCCAGCTTGACCAATGAGAAGGGAGATGGGAGCTGTAGTCCAACAACATCTGGAGGGCACATTGGTTTATAGGTCCCCCCCCCCAATAACAAAAAATTCCAAACAAATTTAGGAAGCATTTAGTGGAAATTACCGACTTTTATAGGCTTGGAGTGAGCAGCAACTTGCGGGAAGGTAAGTTAATGGACTCTGAGCATCTCCCCAATTACTGTACAAAATGATTTTTTTTTAAGTGCAGAGATTTAATTACACGTGTGATAGCATAAAGGACATAGAATTATTTCTCCTTTCTCTCCCCCCCCATCTCTTGCAACAGAGGCTGTCAATTGCTTGAAGTTCATGCCCAAAAATCACTTTGCATTTGTAAAAGGCAGATAACTTTAACTGACAATGTTCCCATACCCTGAAGCTGTAATATGTCTCATAACCTTGAGGAAAAGAGAGAGACTTGCAGAAGGGCTTTATTTAAATTTTAAATTTAAATTTTTTTTTTTTCAAATTTCTTTAAACAGCAGCAGGGAATGAATCTTAATTGTCTTGTAGGATTCCCTTTATTATAGCATTTCCCCCTCTCCTTCTTAAGAGAGGATTTCCACCCCCTTTGTACTGAAATTCCAAAGAGACCATTTCAAGAGAGATGGAATTGATTAAATAAGAAAAAATGCACGATTCATTTGAATGAGAAATGCCAGCGACTGGGGACCGGGGGGGGGGGGGGCGGTGTCGACAGATAAATTTTAGATGTTGGGTTTTCTCCAGCTAAGTTCAGAGTAGACCCATTGGATTTAATGGGCCTGAGGAAGTCATGTCCATTAATTTCAGAAAGTCTACTCTGAGTAGCATTGTCTTTCACATTCGAAGCACTAGGGGAAATATGTAGTTTAGTGAGAGAGCATATGCTCTGCATGCAAAATGTCCAGTTCTTGACATCTTCAGGTAAGGCAAAGAAAAACCCAAGGGAAAATGATAGCAGTGACTCCACTTAAGATCTTAGTGGAGCAGGTCCCTTTGAAAGAGAACTGTCCTTTAGATCTGTGGGGGCCTGTTCTTTGGGGCAACTGGGGTGCTGCCCCATGAAACTCAATCACTGAGGTCCAGCTCCGAGGGCCTTCTGGCAGTTCCCTCACTGCGAGAAGTGAGGTTACAGGGAACCAGGCAGAGGGCCTTATTGGTGGTGGCACCTGCACTGTGGAACGCCCTCCCATCAGATGTCAAGGAAATAAACAACTCTCTGATTTTTAGAAGACATCTAATGGCAGCCCTCTTTAGGGAAGTTTTTAGTGTTTGATGTTTTATTGCATTTTTAATATTCTGTTGGGAGCTGCCCAGAGTGGCTTGGGAAACCCAGCCAGATGGGCGGGGTATAAAATAATAATAATAATCCTTCAGCCTGCCCTCATCCACCTGCCTTCTGGTCACTACCAGCTCTTTGAATTGGCCCCAATCCAGACCATTAGCCAGTGCAGCTGTTGTAACAAAGGAGTCATATGCTCCAACAATATGGCTGCAGCTCTTTTGGCTAGTTGACATTTCCAAGCTACTGCTACTATGTGAGAGTCAAAACTAGTTAGAACTGCTAGTACCTGGGAAGAAAAATATAGACTAAAAGGCAAAGTATTGCTCAAGTACCTGATGGGAAGAGCATGCAGTAGAGGCCTTTTGTGATGAGATGACTTAGGCATTTCATGCTGAATCATTCCATCGCTGGGGTTTCTGGAGATTATGCACCAACCATTGCTTGAGGCCCCATCAAAAGTGTCAATGCAGCCCAAGTAATTGCGGAGGACTTGCAGCTGAGTCTGATACTCCTACAGCTTTTTCTTTCCTGACTTAACTAATGAAACTAATTGCCCCCAAACAACGAAAGTTATTGTTCCCAAAAACTTGCGCTGCAATAATTATTTACTTTCATTTGCATTCTTTCATTTTTTTTTAAAAAAACAACCCTATGCTGTCAACATTAATTTTAAAATATAAATAGATTCTGACAGCGAAGCGCATAAAAAAATCAACAATACAGTTACATTAATTAAGCAAGCACAGAATACACCACAAATCAGTAGATTGGCTTAATACATTGTGCATAGCTGGATCACACCCACCCACACAGACACCCTGGAAAGCATGGCTGAACAGGTGAGTTTTAAACAGGGTGTCTACATGTCAGTAAACGTAAAATGTGGAGCACTAAATATAAGACTGAAAAATAAAATAAGAAACTGAGAGAACTGGAATTGACAGATCCTTCCATCCTTAACCTTGACATGCCCATCTGCTGCCCCAGTGACCAGCTTGACCTTAGAGCACTTGCAACAATGTGGGTTGAAACCAGATGGAACAAAAGAGGGGCAGAAAGCCCCAGGGAACCAAATGTGGACCCTCTTGGCCTCTCTAGGTGTCCTTAGCAACTCTTCCCCAGGCTGCACACAACTGGAATCTGTCCTTGAATTCTGATAATTTCTTTTGATTACCTAGATATGGCGTCCCACTATATATTATTCACAAACTTTACTTGTGGACATTTCTTCAAAACAGAACAAAAAGCAGTAAATGATACATCCAAACAATTCCATACAATATCTTGTGCTGTCCACCACAGGCTCAGCATCTTAAAAATAAAATAAAATTCCAAACAGACCCAAATCAAAGGTCTCTCTCCTCACAATCTCAATTTTGCATGGAGCTGTTTTTCTGGACAGTCCTTTATACATTCTTACTTTTACAGAGCTTGTGAACAAAGACTCAAGGGAACTCCCTTTCAGAATGGAGATTTGCAGCCAAACACCTTTGTCGCCTGATCTAAGGTTAAACACTCACATGTTAGCTAGTAGAGAACAAGAGTGATAATTAACCCATAAAGGAAATCAGAGACCAGTTCTTGCTGTTCTTTAGCTTCAGTGGAATCTTCCAGTTAAACCCTTTCAGCAATACACATAGGCATTCTTCATTTCAGTGTCAATTCAACAATTATAAATAACAGAATGCATGTCTAGAAACTGGCCTACTGTACAAAGGTAATATTTGCATTTGTGGCTCCACCCACTCCCACCCCACCTACCATTGGCTTGTGGCCCTCAGAAGGTTTTCCAGAAGGGAATGCGGTCCTTGGGCTAAGAAAGGCCCATTCCCACCCCCTTGGCCACCATGAAGAGAAATGAACTGGTGGGGAGTGAATGCTGTGTCTGTCTCGGATGGAAATAGTTGCCAGTGCTGTTGACTGAGTGTGAATCTTAATGAGTAATTGGGGTTGCTCTTGCTTATTGCTTTGATGTGTATTCCATCCCTGTGTCTCATCCTCCCTCTCCCTCCTGTTCTTTTATTGGAATTTAGCCCAGGAGTGGATTATGATGCTTTATCTATGCCTGGTCTTAAAAAAAATATTTTGATTTAAAGCTTTCAGAATACAAATTAATCTAGATGTACTCATAAATGGAGAAGCTGCGCTGACATCTATTTTTATGACACAAGAGAGAGTGGAGATGAAACGGTGATAATAGAAACCAAATATTTGCCTCCGTGAAAGGAAATTGCAACAGTAGAAAAGGGCATCTGTTTGCAGATGAAAGAGAGAGAGAGAGAGAGAGGGGGGAGAGAGAGAGAGAGAGAGAGAGAGAGAGAGAGAGAGAGAGAGATGGATTAATTTAGCCACCTCCATTTTCTCTAATTCTTCTGGAGAGCAGAGATGGCACAGAGATAGAATAGAATTACAGAATGATTTGGCCATAGTTGTCTTCTTGTTGGGGCTTCCTTGCTTTCATTTGGATAACACTTCATTGGAAGAGAAGAAGGACCCTCCCTTCTCCAGCTACAGTACTTGTTGGATCTGAGGAGTCAAGAACTCCCAGCAAGGGCTTTGGGACATCAACTGTGAACAGTGGTGGCTGGTGCCCATTGGCACTGATAGGGAGGAAGCCAGGGAGACCAACAGCAGGTGGCGCCAGAGACAATGTTTTGTCCCCATCCACTTCCTCACTGAGTTCTGTTGTTGTTTAGTCATTTAGTCGTGTCCGACTCTTCGTGACCCCATGGACCAGAGCACGCCAGGCACTCCTGTCTTCCACTGCCTCCCGCAGTTTTGTCAAACTCATGCTGGTAGCTTCAAGAACACTGTCCAACCATCTCGTCCTCTGTCGTCCCCTTCTCCTTCCCAACATCAGGGTCTTTTCCAGGAAGTCTTCTCTTCTCAGGAGGTGGCCAAAGTCTTGGAGCCTCAGCTTCAGGATCTGTCCTTCCAGTGAGCACTCAGGGCTGATTTCCTTCAGAATGGATTGGTTTGATCTTCTTGCAGTCCACAGGACTCTCAAGAGTCTCCTCCAGCACCATAATTCAAAAGCATCAATTCTTCGGCGATCAGCCTTCTTTATGGTCCAGCTCTCACTTCCATACATCACTACGGGGAAAACCATAGCTTTAACTATACGGACCTTTGTTGGCAAGGTGATGTCTCTGCTTTTTAAGATGCTGAGTTCTACAAAGGGTAATAATGAGGCTAAGGAAGAGGAAGCTGGTAGCCAATGCTGCAGGACGGCCTCTGAGCAAGCACCTTCCATGGGTCCACCTTCCTTCTGTGAACCTACCTCTTCACCAGCATTACCACCCGCTTTTCCTCTACCACTACACAGATACCCCCTGTCTGCCAATGAGGAAGCAAGGAGAAGCATCTGTTCCTCCTTCCTTTTGATTAATTTTGGCCCGTCCTCCTGCTGAGGTGTAGAAGAGGCAACCATGAGGCTAAGGAAGAAGAAGCTGACAGGCTCTGCCAGCCTCTTGCACTGGTTGTAAGTCAGAAGGCAAGCTGTTGGGGACAGAATGAGGGCAGAATGAAGTTGATGGGGCAGCTCCCTATTCACTCTAATGGACCAGCCTCCACGAACTGAGCCAGAGAAAGAGGCAGGTGATGAAGCAGTTGCAATGGTGCAGAGAAGCAGCAGGTCCCTGGGGGCTGTTGTCAGCAGGTCCCTGTTGTGGTGCAGGCCCTTGGCAGATGCCCAGTTACTCTGTTCCCTGAAGCAGACCCATGCTGACAACGGAACATACTGCAGGCAAAGTGTGTGCTCTGCCAGTGAGTTATGGTATCCTGGTAACAGAGACAATATTTTATTTATTTATATGAATATTGATAAATCTCTCTCTTACACACACACACACACACACAGAGAGAGAGAGAGAGAGAGAGAGAGAGAGAGAGAGAGAGAAAACGGCTGTATACCATGCAATTGATATATGGTGAACTACAGCTTCTTGAAAAGTTCTTTGAGAAGAAGGATTGATGGTTAAACCACACTGTATAGGAATTGCATTTTTTCAACCCTCAGATGCTTGGCTGAACAGGAATGTGTCATAAGAGAAGTGCCAAAAATTGTGTACATACAGCTTGGGAGCAGGTTAGCTGAAAGATTGTCTCACCCATTATATACCCAAATAATCACTGCATTCTGCAGGATAGGGCCTCCTGCAGGTACCGTCTTATCACAAGGTCCATTACACACCATATAGGAACTGGGCCTTTGGTGTTGTGGCCCCTATCCTCTGGAATTTCGTTTAAAAATTAAATATTACACAGCTGCTGTGTCTGTTGTCTTTTCGGCACCTGCTAAAGACTTCCCTTTTCCAGCAAGCCTCTTAAGTAGTATGTATTGAAATTGTTTTTAAGCTGTTGTTTTACGTATTTCATTTGATTGTTAATATTCACACGCTTTTACACTTGTTTTAATTGTACTAGTTGTATACTTTATTCTCGAAAGTTGTCCCGGTGCTTTACCGTAAAGGGAGATCAAGAAATCTAATAATATAAATAAAAATAAAGGAGGGAGACAGATGAATCCTCACCAAGGAGGGCATTCCCCAAGTGGGGGACCACCACCAGGAAGGCCCTGTTGTGGGTCAGTGCCAAGAGAGGCACAAACAGGGCCACTGGTTCAGGGAAGCGTGGGGTTTCCATGGAATTTTGGACTGGGTCAAAACATGTCTTGGGCCAAGATTCTTTGCTCTGCTTCCCTGTTCTCTTTTGCTATGGTTATCCTAAAAAGTTACCAGCCGGTTAATTATGTATGATGAACTCTCCTTTTTCCACTTGGTGGCCTAAATTGGATTCCCCCCCCCCCCCATGGGCTTGTTTGTTTTGCCCATGGGCTTGTTTGTTTTGTCGGATTTTTCTGTGCTGGAATGTTGCATTTGAGAGCAAACACATTGCTGTGTTAAATATATATCTAGGCAGTGTTCTCCCTCTATGGATTCTTTTGCAGAACTTTTCACAGGATAGCCTTGGGAGAATGGGGTTAGCTTGGGCAGCTTTCATTCTCTGCGTGGTAGAGAGGCAAAAGGACTGGAAGAGAACTGAATTGCAAGAGGAGAATTGGAGAAATAAGAGAACGGTCCTCAAAAGTCAGGACAGAACATAAACAAATGAGCCAGAAAAAAAGCAAACATGACCACAAATCTATAGAATTAATGGAATTCTTCAAATCAAGGGTCCCAGCAACCATTAGCAAGTTAACTACATCTTGAGGTAGTTTGATAATGTCAAAGGAACTTCTTTGCTAAAAGATCACTTTCAGTGACGAACCTGGGGGTTAGTAAACTGCTGGCAGAAATGAAGTCAGTGGAGACTGGTCCATGAGAACTTGCCTGGTTTCCTACTTGCAGCTAGTCCAGAGCATCGCCCTGCCTGCTGGATTAACTCTCCTTAGTCTTAGTCGTTCCCTTGTAGACCTCAGAAGTGGGGAGGGTGGGTGCAAAACTAGAATGAGTTGGTTCTCTCTGTCATTGGCTTTGACTCTGCCTACTGTTTGGGCTCCCTGCCTTCTGTTGTTTGTGCCACTGTGCAGAGCTTGGAATCACAAGACTGTTTACATTCCAGACTGTTGGAAGTCTCACGGGAGACGGGAGACAGATGTTGATATTACTGGTTTCCTGTTCCTTTGTTCCAGTTGCCTCTCTGCTTTCACAGAGAGAGGATGTATGTTTTAATTCTGTCTGTGTAGTTAGAAACAAAACGTTTAGCAATGTAGCTCATATTTCTCATCCTCTTCTGCTGCTTGGACACTCTGTGTAATGGGAACGTGCCTGGAGCCTCATCAAAGGCTCAGGTTGTTAATCACCGTCGGAGGACACGACCGGAGGAATAGCTCAGTCGAACGCAAGCTCTGACACCTCCTGCCCCTCCAGTCCAAACAAGCACTCCATCCCTGAATGAAGTCACAGCAAGAGGACCACTGAAATCACAAGAGGAAGGCACTTGCATGCTCAGGGGCACCCTGGAGTTTTGCAGGAATGCAAACCACTTAAAAAAACATCCTAGCAGCAGCCACAAGTCAGTGTGGACTGAGCATGCTCAGTAGCCATAGAACTCAATTTCCTGGTTTGCACGTCATGCTAAACCAAACCATGGCTCAGCACAAGCAAATGGGCTCCCAGAGAAGAGCTTGCAGGCACTTGCCTACTCAGTATTTTTGCTGCTGGGTTACTCTGAGCTAAGGGCTTGTCTGCACTTTAGTTTGTCCTGGCAAGCACAGGCCCCAATGGCTATACTCTTGTCCCACCACTTTTCCAGGGAAAGCTCACTCTTTCGCACTAAATCAGAGCAAAGGCCAATCCATGGGGAAACTGAGGGATATTTGCTGGGGTTCAGCACTAGAGAGTGAGATATCAGGAGGATAAGCAGAGCTTTGAATAATGGTTAGCATCTGTTGTCCAAACTGAGATTCACTGTTTAGCTCTCCTGGATAAACCACGAGACATGAACCATACGCAAACCTTGTTAACAACTCGTTGTTAAGTAAACCCATCTCTGTGAGAATGTTCAGGGTGGCGGGAGAGGATATATTGTTTATTAATATCCTTCCTAACTTGTGCTAGCAAGTTCCTTTACTTAGCAGAGTTACATTCCCCTTTTTACATACACAGCAGGTAGCTGGTTGCAGGCTCGTGTGAGCCTCTCACTATTATACAATTCAGTCTGTCTCAGATTGAATTGTACGTTCCTGGTAAGTTCCCTTGAATCCCTCTTAAAAAAATAAATATCTTATTCAAAGTCAATAAAAGAAGTTTACTCACATCAGTTCACAGTTGGATTCCTGAAGGCAGACTTAGTTACAAATATGTACATGTGGATCTACCCCATATGGGGGAATAATCCCAGAGAGCTAGCAGAGCAGTCCTAGCTAAAAGCTGGTCAAACAAAGAAGGAAGTCAAAAAGAAGGAAGGGTGCTACGTGACTCGTCTCTTTGTTACCTGGACAGGTTAGGTCACGCCCACCTTCTATCACATGCAAAAGGAAGGATGCTCCAGCCAGGAGGAGGAGGAGTTTGGATTTGATATCCCACTTTATCACTACCCGAAGGAGTCTCAAAGCGGCTAACATTCTCCTTTCCCTTCCTCCCCCACAACAAATACTCTGTGAGGTGAGTGGAGCTGAGAGACTTCAAAGAAGTGTGACTGGCCCAAGGTCACCCATCAGCTGCATGTGGAGGAGCGGAGACGTGAACCTGATTCACCAGATTACGAGTCTACCACTCTTAACCACTACACTACACTTGAAGTTTCGATTGGCTGGACCAAACATTCCCTCGCATGTCTTCTCTAGCATTACGATACAAGGAATGTTGTACTTGACTGCCTCTCATGGTTCACATCCCACAATCTCTACAGCTTCCACCCTGCCGCATGCAAGCCACCAGGTTGCTGGAGACAGTGGCTGACCCACCCAACCCACTTAGGATGGCACTGTAAGAGAAATAAAGAAACTAATTTCAAGGTTCATTGGAGTTTGTAAACAGATGTTGCTTTCCTTGAGATTCCTGCATTCCAGGGGTTGGACTAGAATGGCCCCCAGGGTCCCTTCCAACTCTACAATTCTATGATGCCATGAGTCTTTATAAAAGGGGCAAGAGGACAATGTCATGTCCTCCCAGTGTTTTGGACCGCAGCTCCCATCACCCCTAGCTAGAGCTTCATCATACAGTGGAAGTTCCTAGCCAGCGTTGCCAAAGGTCAGAGTTGATGGAAGGCACTGTGTTCCGTCACAACGGATGTGCTTCTGGCACGACTAAAGTAAAACTGCTACAGGCAAAGTCATTGTACACCACATGTAAGTTATATAGAGAGAAGAGGTAGCCAGAGAAAAAAATATATAGGCATCTGTACTTGATTGGCATTTGTTCAGACGCTCAAAAGACTTCCACACAGGAATCCAACAAAAACCATGGTGATGATCTTTTAAAAAACAGTTTGCTGCGCTTGGTGAGTAAGTTTCCACATTGTCATAGTCTCCTACATTTTTATTAATCCCCTTCTGTTCAGATGTCTGCTTTTGAAGGCTTCCGAATTCTGTGCTATGCGTGACTTTGGCAGTGCATACAGTGACTAAAGAAGATCTTTATATAGGAATCCAGAGTCATTCGCTTCAGAATGCGGAAGAAGCATTTGAACAGGAGGAGGGGACCTTTTTCATACACTTGTTAGCAATGCTTCGGGGGGGGGCAGGGGGCATGCGGGCTAGTGGTGGATGTGGGCAGCAGCAGAGGTGGTCAGGACAATGGAAGCAATCCTTATCCTTCATCTAGTAGGCTACATTACAACTACAAAGGAGTCAGAGGCAGGGACGGGGGAGAAATTTGCTTCAGTCAACCTTTAAAGCCGAACCTATCAAACCTCACTTTCCAAAACTGGAACTCAGCCATCGTTTGAAATTCAGACTTTCTTTGTGACGCAATTCCCCAGCCAACTAATATTTTTTAAAAATGCATACAGTAGTGGAATGGGTGCATAAACTGAATATGTTTGGGGAAACAACACCCTAAAATGCAAAAATTTGGGGTAAATTGCTTGAAAATATGTGTACGTTTGTCAAAACTGCATACAAAAGTGTTTTGGTTAGGAGGGATTTGCACTAAAATCCTGAAGAAGTTTCATAAGTTTATTTCAGGTTGGTCTGATTTTTTTGACTTGCGTCAATATCCACGAACACCGTCACTCTCTGCCATTGGCTTTTAAACAGATCTGTTTAACTTGAAGTTCACTGATTTGTTGCTTTTCTTTATGTGTCTTCTCCCTTTCTCGTACCCTCATTCCCCCCCCCCAAATATTTTTATTGTTTTTCCAAATCAATACAAATCAAACCTAATTAATTTAATAGTTTTTTAAAAATCAGGTTTCCCGCTCCTGTTGCCAACATATGTCCATCTTTTCTGTTGTTGCCGCATCCTTTTTTCTTGAAATCCACTTAAAATCTCTGTGAGATGTAATCCATTCTCACTACAGCCAATATATTCTCTTTACGAACAGCATTCCTTTTAATTCCCATAGGTGTAAATTCCTTTTCTTTTCACATGTATAGTTATTCAAATCAATATTCTCAGACCTGTTGTGAAGAGATATTGGCTACATTTTTATAGTTTCCCACTGTTGGCTCTTTGTATTTCTTCTCTCTTAGTATGATATTATTATTTTTACTTGATTGCGTCCAATGTTGTTATTAGGCATGTCACTCCATGTGGCCAGGATTATTCAAGTGGCATTTCCTGGCTTCATCCATGGTATCCCATTTATTTATTTATTGTGTTTTTATCCCACCTTTTCCACCAAGGAGCTCAACGTGGCATATGTGGTTCTCCCCCTCCTTATTTAATCCTCACAACAACCCTGTGAGGTAGGTTAGGCCGAGAGGCTACGACTGCCCAGGGCCACCCCAGTTTGTGGGGATTTGAACCAGTGGCGTAGCGTGGGTTGTCAGCACCCGGGGCAAGGCAAGTAATTTGCGCCCCCTAACCCGTGGATTTGCGCCCCCTAACCCTAACCCCCAGATGTTGCGCCCGGCCCCCCCTGCACCCCCCACGCTACGCCACTGATTTGAACCCTGGTCTCCCGGGTCCTAGTCTGACACTCTAACCACTGCAACACATTGGCTCACTAGGCAGCAGGGCCCAGTAATGACCTCTAAGGGAAGCGGGTGGGACTGAGCAGGTGGAGGGAAGTCTTTCATTTCTGGTAGCTGGAACCGCAGGCAAAAAACAGTCTCTGTGTGCCTGAATAAAGTTGTGTTTCACTCACCCATCAGTCTGTCCACATGGTCTGTATGCACAGTTATTATTGCCTGCAGTTTCTGGCTGACAGCTCAGACTTAGATTTCAACCAAATTGACAGTTCAAAGGAGGCAGTGTTAAGACAGGAGGGTTTTGCTTTGAAATCCTCAGCCTTTTCTCGTACCTTCATGGAAAGCAGCGGTTCCAGGTGTGGTGGCTTCCAAGACGTCATTTCTCTGCACCACCGTTCTTGACAGCTGATAGGAAAACGTAGCTGACAACACCTGTGATTCCAGTCATTGTGACTCCAGAAGATCTACAGCTGGCCTGAACTGTCTGCCTCCTGCACTATTTGCTTAGGATACAAACAAACAATTGGTTTAGATATTCTTTGCATTTTGATTTTCATATAGTATATATGAAATGTGCATAGAAACACATAGTGAGGAAAACATACAAAAAGGCATTATATTAGGAGTGTGTAATAATATATATCAGAGATTTGGGGCTCAGCTACACAGCTGCAATTATAACGTTATAAGTGCATTATAAAAATGTGGCACCAAATGGCCCTGTACAGCTCAATGGCAAATTGCATATATATATAATAGCGGTTTTTATATCTGTGTAGATGTGCTGGCCCTGGGGGTAAACCTGAGCAATGCGGTCCAGGTCTGGTCCCTAATCCAAGGATTCCATGAGGAGTCAGTCCAACAGGGCCAAGGCAAGTCACAAGGCAGGAAACCAGGCTAGGTCAGGCACAGGGTCTGAGGCAGGTACCAGCAAGCAGAAATGTTGCTCCCGCAACCTGGGGCGGGGTCCGACAGCCTTTTATCTCTGTCGGGGTAACGGCCAGTCCTGATTCCCCGGTGACTCACATCCCTGTCTCACCCGAAGGCGAGCGCTCCTCCTGCGAGTACTCAGGTCTCTCCTTCTCTCATACCTTAGTCTCTGTAGCTTGGGAGATGTCGGTGGGTTACTAGACCCAGAGGCTGCCTCAGCCTCTCCTGACCCAACTGGTAGTGGAGCAGCTGTAAGTGATGGCCGAGCTGGAGGCAACGAGGTCATCCCCGCATCTGGAGCCAGGGCAGGGTCAGGCTTGGCCCAGCTGGAGCTTGTTGCAGGGGAACCTGTGCAGAGTGGGGCTCTTCAGAATCAGGCCCCAGACTTGGTTCAGATGCCGCCTGAGGCAGAGGATCCAGTGTGGACTGAGACTCCTCCGGTTCTGAGCCCGAGCCCGAGTCCCAGGCCATCACAGTCAGTGGCGTAGCATGGGGGGGGGGCGGGGGGGCCGCACCGGGCGCAACATCTGGGGGTTAGGGTTAGGGGGCACAAATCCACGGGTTAGGGGGCGCAAATCCATGGGTTAGGGGGTGCAAATTACTTGCCTTGCCCCGGGTGGTGACAACCCACGCTACGCCACTGATCACAGTAGATCCCACCCTGTCCTGGTTGCTCTTTTGGTACTGGGATAAGTTCAAGGTATACAAAGCATGTATCAGCTTGGGACCAGCTAACTTGCAAGCTTGCCATATACCAGTTATGCCAGTTTAACCGCCCCGATCTGTGGAACTGCCACCGTTACAGGTGCCACATAACACCCATTTGCACCTGGAATAAATCCATCTTCAGCTGCTACGGAGGTCCACCAAACTCCTTCTTGGCCGCTTGGAGACCTCTTCAGTGAAGTCCTCACTCTGGTGAATCCAGCGCCGACTGAGGCCAAGTGAGGGGCACAGCTGGCTTATATAGCCAGGGGGTGGACCAGAGGGCCCTGGTCCAATCCCAGAGCCACATCCCCAACTCACCTGCGATTGGCTGTAATCATGGGCAAGCGCTAGCAGCCTAGTGCCAGAACTCAGCCTCGCACCATTGCGGCCACACCAGATCCCAGCCACTGCTTCGTTCCAGCAGCTGGTAAGTGGTCCTTGTTTATATCTGTATCTAGTTGACTTAAGCGATAGAGTTGTGTATATATATGGGTATGCATGTATGTATGTATGTACATTGAGGTTATAGTCACCAGTCCAGACAAATCTAGAAATTAGGACCAACATGAATTCATTTATGCTCCTGGTGTAAATAGGCAAAAGGGAAATATTTGATTTGGGTTATCAAGGCTGGTGTTTAAATATGTAGTAAGGAGTGTTCCCAAATATGCTTTCAGATCTAAAATAATATGTGTGCATTACTATATTCTGCTTTTGTACTATATGTATATAATGTATGTTGGACTGAATTGAATAATATTAGGTTTCTTCTAAGAGTGTGTGTGTGTGTGTGAGAGAGAGAGAGAGAGAGAGAAGTTCAGTTGCATGACTTAGCTTGTCTTAGTTGGCACGTGTCTGCAGAGGTCTGGAGTCCTATTTTTCACTCCCTGTAGGACTCCTGAGTAATGCAGAATAATTACCCAGCAGAAGAAACAAATGGAAATAGAAAATATGGTTACGGTTAGGCTGCCTTGTGCCAAATTTATTACAAACTCAGTGTAGCTTGCTACTTCAAAAGGGTCATTGATAGCTTTATTTTTTGCCAATCAACAATATTCTAAACTTTTGTAATGCAAGCCACACCTTCCTGAAAGACTGGGATCTCGAGAAATATGTGTGCTGGGAGAGTAAATGGAACAATACGAAAGAAAAAGAAAGGAGAAAGAAAAGGCAGTTCTCAAGTTTGGGAACCAGTTTGGGGTAACCAACCAAGGCAAAAAATGTCTTATACTGACTGTTGGAAGGAATTTTTTGGGTTGGGGTGGAGGTTGTTTTTGCTCTCCTTTGCTGCTTTTTGCTAGTTTTATTAATTAAATGTATCTATTTTTATTTTCCCATGCCACCCAGGAAATATTTAATGATGAGTGGATATAGAAACATAATGAACTGATAAAGGTGGCTGCTGTTGCTGTGAACTGACGCTGCCTTAGGACTAACACGGCCTTCCTTTGGGGCTACTCGCTTGCTATCTGCTCAGCTTATATATTGGCAATAAACAGATATTACAAACTTTTTTTTTATTTTTGTAGAAATGCATATCCCAGCTGTATGCATATTTGTTCAGATGCAAAATCCTCTTATCATCCTCAAGTACACTTGTTTGGGTCTGCAGCCCTAAGACTGCAATAGCTGCCAGAGTACAAGGGGAAAGAACCAGATGAAATGTGTCCATGTTTGGCATGTTACATAACCTGGTCAAATACTCAGGGCAATTCATTGCAATGAAACTATAATTAAATGAAGCTTTGTATCCGTGAATGGAACAATGGTTTTGCAAATATTTAGAGCTCTTCGGCATCGTGAGCATTCACCGCATAGCAACCAGCTTTGCACCAAATACTTTTGTCTTGTAAACTGACCTGTTCTTTATAGCTCAAGTGCTTTTGCAATAACCTTTTTCCAGGCTTAGTAACATGCATTAAACTAGGGAAGATAACTGTTGATTGGCATTGCTTGAGTTGTATGTGTGTAAGCCAAGCTCTAGGTGCTTTTAACCCAAGGCAGAGTGGATTTGCTGACACCATGAGAGCCAGCGCACAGCGTGGCATGTGAGTCAGCGAAATCCAATTGTTTGAGCCGAGTCACATATTCAAGGGCATCTCTTGATGTCTCATCACACGCTGACTCATTAATGGATGTGTCAAGTGCCTCCAAGAAGCATAAGTGTGGAAAGGAGCCACTGGTTTTAGACCTCATAATTTTGGGGCAGCAAGAATATTATTGGCACAAAAATGGAAGCAAGAAGAATCACCGACGAAAGAAGAATGGCAAATGAAATTAATGGACTACGCAGAATTAGGTAAATTAACAGGAAGGATTCGAAACCTATGGGATCAGAGATTCTTAGAAGACTGGAGTAAATATTTGAATTATTTGAAAAACAGATTACGCTAGTTGGATTGCAAGAAGTTCTGTAAGGAGGACTTTGTGAAATATTGCAAGGATGACATTGAAAAGAATTATTAGTTAATGACAATTAAAAGTAATAGAGAAATTAAGAAATGCAGAATAAGTGATAAAGAATGGAAAATCTCCAGAGGTTGTTGACGGGAGTCTGAAATATTGTATAAGATAAGAAGTTATGTTAAACAATTGTTGGAAATGATATGTATATATATATACATATACATATACATACATATATATATATATATATATATATATATATATATATATGTATGTATAAAATAACTTTTGGTTCTCTGTGCCTTTGCTACTGAGGAGTCAGGATTCTAGTTTGGAGCATCTTCCTGAGAGTGAAGAATTCTCTGCCTCTGAGAGGACCGCCCCCCCCCCGGCTGGTCCCTGGGCCCTGATCAACAGGAAGGGGTATAATAGACTTCCTGTCTGGGGCGGGACTAGCCAATGATGGACAATTCAATTCAGTCCATATTTAACAAAGAACCCACCTCATTTGCACTTTCTGAAATAATATGCAGACTGAAACACAGTCATCCTTCAAAAATCACACTTCTCTGAATTTTGCAAGGCCAAGTAATGTGTACAGCAAAGCACATACTAGGGCATGAGTAGGCAAACTAAGGCCCGGGGGCCGGATCCAGCCCAATCGCCTTCTAAATCCAGCCCATGGACGGTTTGGGAATCAGTGTGTTTTGACATGAGTAGAATGTGTCCTTTTTTAAAAAAATGCATCTCTGGGTTATTTGTGGGGCACAAGAATTCATTCATTTTTTTTTTTCAAAATATAGTCCGGCCCCCACAAGGTCTGAGGGACAGTGGACCAGCCCCCTGCTGAAAAAGTTTGCTGACCCCTGTACTAGGGCAAAGTGTATTAGTGAAAACAACACAAAAAATGTATCGCAGAATCAGAAGTGTAGAGTTGGAAGGGAGCACATCCAGATCTAAATTCCAGTCTTGTTACTATGTCTTTTTGTGGAAGGGTGGGGGGGAGCTAATGTTAAATGACAACTCTTGCAATTTCTATTGCTGTGAATCCACCTCCCAGGGCACAATCCAATAATGTGCATGCATGTGGATCCATCAATACACATACAAGAAAGAAGCGAATGTTCAGAAGCAGGCAAGCTCCCCTCCCCCATTTTCCTTTGCCAAGGATGTGTCAGGAGAATTGCTGGATCTGTGTGCAGCTCCCCCATGTGGCAAATCACTGAATTGCAGAGGAAACTCAGTGAAGAACCTTCTGCACCGACTCCACACATAAAGGATGGCTATGGGATGCCTCTTCAATTATACTTTTGGCTTTGTGAAAAATTCAGTTTTGGATATCAAAATGGTAGCCCACCTTCTGGCAGCTGTTCAGATGTTGGTTTTTCACAAATTGGAAGGAAACAAGAACTCCAGCTACAGAAGAATGGATGTAGTATATATGGTTAACTTAAGCAAAGTATTAAGGATCAGAGAGGGTAGGAGACAGAATAACTTGTTTATGCAAAAGTGGAGTATGTTTGCTGTATCCTGGAGCAATGAAGTACAAGGAGAAATACAGCCTTTTATGTTATTGGCCTTATTGTAACACAGTGGCACCTTGGGTTAAGAACTTCTTTCATTCTGCAGGTCCGTTCTTAACCTGAAACTGCTCTTAACCTGAGGTACCACTTTAGCTAATGGGGCCTCCTGCTGCCATGCAATTTCTGTTCTCATCCTGAGGTAAATTTCTTAACCTGAGGTACTATTTCTGGGTTAGCGGAGTCTGTAACCTGAAGTGCCTGTAACCTGAAGCGTCTGTAACCCAAGGTACCACTGTATATATTACGTCAAACCAGGGATTTTTCCCCAGGGGGAACCCACCGGAACTCAGTTCCGGCACCTCTCAGGCGGGTGCCATTGCCATTCTAAGAGAACAAGGGAGGAGGTGTTCACGGTGAGTTCTGGCACCTTTCTCTAGAAAAACAGCCCTACTTCAGACTCATGTATTTTATTGCTTCAGAACTTGTATGTTGTACAGTGGTACCTTGGTTTACAACCATAATCCGTTCCGAAGGTCCAGTTGTAAACCAAAACAGGTTGTAACCCAAGGCACGCTTTCGCCAGTGGGGCCTCAAAAAGAAAAAAGAAAAAAATGGGTTGTAATCCAAAAAAAGGGAAACACACTTCCGGGTTTGATGTGGTTATAATCCAAAATGGTTGTAATCCAAAACGGTTGCAAACCAAGGTACTACTGTATATGTAAATGATGCTTAATCAACTTTTTTTTAAAAAAAATCCATTCTCAGCACCATGCTCCACAGGCAGTCTTATACTTCTTACTTTCCATAATTTGGGCACTGTGATTATCTTCATGCAGTCTAAGAACAAATTCACCTTGCACTGCTGGCTTATGTTAAACAGCTTCAGGCTTGTTCAATAGTTGGATGAGGAAGCACCTGGGAGACCCATTTTAGGGATGGACAAAAAGGACTCCAATATTTTTTAATGCACACTTTCCCCATATATTTTCAGTTTCAGTTCCTTGCAGTTTCTAATTTTTTTCCTGACTCAATTCACATCTCTGGAAGAGTTTTTGATTTATTTTTTTTTTAAAGTCCTGAGGCAAGAGAACAGCATCACAATATTCGGAGAAGTGAAAATTCCGAAGGACAGCTGTGTTTCAGTTCACATGTTGTTTTGGGAAGTGCAAATATAATATAACATTAAGATTTGATCTGAACTGCTCCCCTATCTCTACCCCACGTACGTCACCTTGACCTCTATGAAAAAGAGAAGGTGCGATGGATGAATCTGGGATTCTTCGGTTTCTCTCATTATCCCCCTCTTAAGCTCACCCTTTTTCTGCATCAGTTTGTGATTTTTTAATTATTATTAAAAAGCCAACATGAAATTTCATACACACTTTTGTGGTTCACTTCTTCAAATATACACAGTTCTGGATGCAATATTACCTCATGCATACACATCTTAAAAGCGATTTCCCCCAATATTTTTTGTACAGTGGTATCTCGGGTTACATATGCTTCAGGTTACATATGCTTCAGGTTACAGACGCTTCAGGTTACAGACTCCGCTAACCCAGAAATAGTACCTCAGGTTAAGAACTTTGCTTCAGGATGAGAACAGAAATCGTGCTCTGGTGGCGCGGCAGCAGCAGGAGGCCCCATTAGCTAAAGTGGTGCTTCAGGTTAAGAACAGTTTCAGGTTAAGAAGGGACCTCTGGAACGAATTAAGTACTTAACCCGAGGTACCACTGTACTCTGTTTTCACTACTATAAGAATATTTGTGCTTCACTGACATACACATTTTGGGTTGAAGAGCTAACCACTTTCAGAGCAGTGCGGCTTTTGAAGGACAGCTCAGTTCACATATATGCCCTTCCCAACTAGCCAGCTAGGATAAAAAGGTAAAGGTAAAGGTACCCCTGCCCGTACGGGCCAGTCTTGACAGACTCTGGGGTTGTGCGCCCATCTCACTTAAGAGGCCAGGGGCCAGCGCTGTCCGGAGACACTTCTGGGTCACGTGGCCAGCGTGACATCGCTGCTCTGGCCAGAGCCAGAGCCAGAGCCGCACACGGAAACGCCGTTTACCTTCCCGCTGGTAAGCGGTCCCTATTTATCTACTTGCACCCGGAGGTGCTTTCGAACTGCTAGGTTGGCAGGCGCTGGGACCGAGCAGCGGGAGCGCACCCCGCCGCAGGGATTCGAACCGCCGACCTTTCGATCGGCAAGTCCTAGGCGCTGAGGCTTTAACCCACAGCGCCACCTGCGTCCCCATCCAGCTAGGATAGTTTTGCATTAAAATGCAAACCGGGCGATGCTCTCTCACTCCCCATAAGAAAAGCTGGGGTGTAAATGTAATAAATAAATGCACATCTGTTCCATTCTCTCCTCTCTTCTCCACTTGGTCAGTGCCTTGTTTCCATACAAAATCAGGCCAAGCTCTTCGGATCCTTCCCGAAGGATGCTAACAGCTCTCTCTGCATCTCAAAGCTATCCTTGCATATCAGTGTCAAGGTCTGCTTTATGCTGCGCTGTGCCATCTTAGCTGAGTACCGTGTGCCATTTTCTTGACAAATTCTCCCAGGCTGCCGCAACCATGATCACTCCCCAGCCTCAAAAGCCGCCCCGGTCTTTCGCTCTTGCTCCCCAGCTGCAAATTCTCAGATCCTGAGGTTTTGTGAGATTGTTTCTGATCTCCCCGTAGGGAATTTGCGGCTGCTCTGTCTCTAGGCTCTTTCCCCCTCTACTTTGTTCCATATTCATGATGGGAACATGAGAAGGTTAAAAAAAATAAAAAATCTGCTAGAGATTCTTCCTTTCTCTTTTCTTCTCTCCCTTCATCTTCATTTCTCCAATAAACTCATTATTATTTTGCCAGAGCGGTTTCTTTCCCCCTCTAAAGCTTCCTACTTTTCTATTGGCCTGGGAATAATAATAATAATAAAACCCCACACTTTTATCAATAACAAAAGAAAGAGCATGTGTGTCATTCTGACAGTCCTTTCTTGAAATGTGTAAGAAGTTCTCTGTGGGGGGTGGGGAACGATCAACAAATTATTTGAGGCAATATGGAGAAGAAAGGAAGCCAAAGTTGCAGGTTGGGGAAATCTCATGCCATTACATAAGAGCTGGGGCTTATGCTTTTCCCAATACCATGTCTTCCAATCTAAAAGCTCTTTCTTCCTAGTCATTGATGGGAGGAGAGGACTGTGGCTATTGCATGCCAAACAGCACCCTGCACATGATCCAGAGACACATCCTCTTTGCTCTGCCTATCTATGCTAAAAGGCACTCTGCACATGCTCCAAAGGAGATCCTCAGTGGCATTGCTGATGGCTTTCAGTTCATTTAACGAAATTTTTACACCGCTTAACCATACATTAAATATCTAACTAGTCTTACCAAAAAGATGTGCATTGAAATTGTCAGTGAAAATCAACATTTAAAGCAAGTTTATATAAAAAAGTAAAATCCATAAAACCAACAACTGAAGTATGCATTAAAGCTAAAATTACAGATTTAAATGCACTGCAGCTTCATTTGTCTTGGTAGGTTTGCCTAAACCAAAAAGCTTTAGGCAGGTACCAAAAAGAATACATTGACTATCGTATGTACATCTTGCTTTTCCTCTGAGAAGGAAATAAACCATTTCATTCTCACAACAAACTTCTGTGGTGGGGCAGGCCAATGGCATGTTTCTCAACAGCACCCAGTAAATTTGAGCTCATTTTCTCCATCAGGCACCATGATGTTGTGGTTATGACTGGGGAGGCTTGGGTTCAAATCCCCACTCAGCACAATCATTGCAGGTCTGCTTTTCCATTTTTTATAAGTATAAATTTTATATGGTTCCAGTTGTGCAGTGTCCCCATGTGAACTCTACTTTGGAGCAGCAAAGGTGGGTCCATTAGGATGAATGGGGCACTGCCCCACCAACCTCAACCTGCCCTCAGCCAGTCCCCATCTGCCTGCCTTCCTACCTACAACCTGTCCAGGGGTTGTCATTGCCAGTCAGCTTCTTCCTCCTTAATCCGAGTAATGCTTCATAGAACCAAGTGAAGAGGAACCAGAATTGGCTCCACCTAACATTGAGCTTGCTGCCTTCCGCCCCACCTGTCTCAATGAGAGCAGCTTCCACTGCTTGTGAGGAAGAACGGTGACCAAATAGGTTTGGTCTGCATCAGGGGCCCATTAGTATTCTACACACCTAGGCTGAGAGTTTCTTGGTTGGGGCCAGCGTGGTGTAGTGGTTAAGAGCGGTGAACTCGTAATCTGGTGAACCGGGTTTGCTTCCCCGCTCCTCCATATGCAGCTGCTGGGTGGCCTTGGGCCAGTCACACTTCTCTGAAGTCTCTCAGCCTCACTCACCTCACAGAGTGTTTGTTGTCGGGGAGGAAGGGAAAGGAGATTGTGAGCCTATTTGAGACTCCTTAAGTGGAGTGAAAGGCGGGATATCAAGTCCAAACTCTTGTTCTTCTTCTTGGTGCCCAGACGCTGCTGGTGCAACAGCTTGCTCTCAATAGAGGTGCCTTCTGCCTCTTGTCAGCTGCTCCTCAGCATTAGTTCCTGAGACTGATGACCTGCTGGACAGCTCCGCTGCTGGGCTTGGGAGATGGCAATGTCGGCTGCTTTCTTAGCTCATCCTCTGGAGATTTACTCTTAAAATATTGCTTGCATGTCAATGCTGGAGAGACCACCCGGTGACTCAGTGTGCTAGAGAGACCTACCTGCCTACAACTTCTGCCGCAAAATGTTTCCGGGGCCCACGAGGCATTATAATTAATTAGCTAGTGGGCTGTGCTACTTGCAAAGCCACCACAAGCCACAATCTGTTCCGTTTGGGATTGTCGGTAGCGGTTACATTTGCACAGACTTCCTCAGATCCAGCCATGTGGAGAAAGCATGGGTGCCGCTGAACTTTTGAGGGGAAAGGCGCATTTAAAAATGGAAGCTGAGGGAAGCATATTTCGCTCCGTGGCATCTTTAGATCCAGTAGGTAAGATAGCTGTGGGCTGAAGCACACTGCCTCCCTCAAGCATATGGCTGAGTGTGGGGTTTGCGCTCTCCAAAGGCAACATTGGGCATGAATACTCCTCCCTTCTCCACTCCAGAGCATGATGTGCATGGTTGTTCCAATTTAAAAATAACAATGACTCATGCCCACTCAAGGGATGACTAATTTGATGTAAAGTTTTCAATGTAACGAACAAGCCGAATTACAAGAGGTGCATGTGTGTGCAATCAGACAGGATGAGTGTTGGTTGGGGGTGTATGGTGGTCAGGGCTGGATTTAGGTTGGATGAGGCCCTAAGCTACTGAAGGTAATGGGGCCCTTTATATGTCCAGTTGTCCTTCGTCAACAACAAATTGCCGCTGTTTTTGTGTGTTGAATATATGGTAATTTATGGACCTAATAGGTATCCAAAGCCATTTGCACATAACAAAATATGTATTTTATCAAAGTAATTGTTTTTATCTTATATTTTGGACATCCAGTTTTTCCCCCCTTTAATTTTTTTTGGGGGGGGCCCAAGAGAGTGGGGCCCTAAGCTATAACTTGTTTAGCTTATACGTAAATCCGGCACTGATGGTGGGCCTTTCTGAGATACAGTGGTACCTCGGGTTAAGTACTTAATTCGTTCTGGAGGTCCGTTCTTAACCTGAAACTGTTCTTAACCTGAAGCACCACTTTAGCTAATAGGGCCTCCTGCTGCCGCTGCACCGCCACCACGTGATTTCTATTCTCATCCTGAAGCAAAGTTCTTAACCCGAGGTAATATTTCTGGGTTAGCGGAGTCTGTAATCTGAAGCGAATGTAACCCGAGGTACCACTGTATCTGGTTCAGGCTTCCACAGTCAACGATTGATTAATCAGTCAATGGCCGATTGATTACTTAATTGCAATCCATTTCTTTTTGCCTGCCACCTCTGCACAAGATTTACACCCCAGGTATAATCTGATTTCAACCGATCAGAAAAGAACGAAACAAACTTCCGGGTCGGCGCCATCACCGAATGGCGGACTCCCTCCGAGCTCCGGAGGTAGTCGGCTGGGTAGGGGTCGGGTCCTGCCGTGCCGGCGACGCGGGGACCCTCAAAAACCATGGGCGGAGATGCCCATGGACTTGGTGACTCGGCGGGCACTGTTTGCGCCCCCCCGACCCGCGAAGGAGCCTTTTTAAAGGCTGCGGAGCGGGTGACGGGGGGGGGGTTGTGGTGCTGTGAGTCCAATGCTTCCCCTGCCCAGCGAAGCCGCATGCCATTTGGCGGAGAGCAACGACTTCTTATTTGAAAATTTCGGATTTGGACTAAAAGGAACAACCCGTGAGTAAATTGATTGGACTTAAAAGGGAAATTTGATCTTTGAATTTGGAGCGAGCGGGGGGAGTGCAAAAAGGAAGTCCCCCCCCCGTTGTAGATGGCTCAACGCAAGGATTTGACAACTAAGATCGAGAGATGAACTTGTTTACCTGAAAAAAAATTTAAACTTCACGAAGGGAAATTACAATAATTGTGCTGGAGGAGAAGACTGATTTGTGGGAACTAAAATGCAACCCCCCCCGGGAACCGGGAACGATCCGCTATGAGAGACTGGTGAAGAGACACAGAAACTTTGACAGCTGTCAAAGTAGCTGTCAAAGCAGGAAAATAAAAGAGAACTTTGTTACGATGGCTTTGCTGGTTAGATTTGTTACAATTTGGACATAAATTATTGGAAATAAAGGCAACAAGTTATTTGACTTTTGGGTCTGATTTTGAAAGAAATTAAGTTACCATATTCCCTCTAGAGGGAGGCTGGGACATTGCAACAGTAGCAGCAAGTGGAAAAATACTATGAATTTGAGCAGGATCTGTTATCTCTTGGGAAAGCTGCAAAAACGAAGCATTATTTTGTCTACAGAGGTTTCTATACTAAAGGAGACAATGGATTTATCTATTGAAGAAAGGAAGGGACTTGACGCAAGTTATGTTCCTGAATAACAAAAGCCTCTGTGGAGAACAAGAAGTTTCTGAATTAGAAGGTTTCTGTAGCAGAACAGGAAAAAGCAACCTGAGGAATAAGAGCTGGACCAAATTTGAAGCCGGAGTATTTGGAACATCCAGACTTTAAAAGGACCAAGAAATAGAATTTAAGTTAGACTCTTAAACATAGAGGTCTGGATGGAAGAACAATGACTTTTTCTGAGAGTTTTTTCGAGATTGGACTTTCTGAAATTAAAAGCTATCAAAAGACGGCAAAGTGGAGTTGAGATATAGATGTGGATACACCAGGCTGGCAGTAGACAATGGATGAACTTTGGGGATTGGAACCGGGGAATGGGGGGGGGGAGAGATTTGGAATCCAAAGGCTGTAAAATTATATATTATTTCTTTCTTTACTTTTTTCATGTTTGTTGTTTGAAAATAGGGGAATTCGTGGAAGGGAAATGGGGTCGATCTTAGGGAATTATATAAAATATAAGGAGAAATGGTTCATTAAGATAAATAAGATAAATTAATTTGGAATAAATGGGTTATTTAAAATTACAAATAAGGTTTTAAAATTTGGGGTAAGAATCTGTGGAATCAATTTAAGGGAAATGGAATACAAGAGGGGGAGGGGGGGAAGTCCGGGAAAGATGCCACTGAAACCAAGTGTAAATCATATTTGTTTTTTCTTTCTTTCTTGCTATCTTTCCTTTTTATTCTGGAAAATTTTTAATAAATATTATTAAAAAAAAAGAAAAGAACGAAACAAGACAAGGCGAAGGAGACATAGGCAAGAAACTGAACCGCAACATCTTATTTATTTAGACATTTCGAAAGTATAAAGCAAATGTTTCATTAGCAATAATTCATCTCAATGATATCGCAGAACAGAGTGCTCAACAAGATGTCCCAAGTAGAGGCAGTTACTTGAATACCAGATGTAAAGTGGTACGGACGGGGAGGAGGGACCTGTAGATAAATTGTAGATGTATCAAACCCTGCTATCACAGCAACCATGAAGAAAGGAATCACCAAAATCTTCCCCCTCCTCCCCAGGTGGAATCTCAGGGTATTTACTCCATCAAGGCTGGGCTGAGGGCAGCAGTCTGGAGTGAGTCAGGACTGAAGAGCAATTCTGATCAGAGCCAGGCAGGAGCAAGGGCAGTGAACAAGTCAGGACCAAAGAACATAGTCAGAGGCACAAGACGCATCAGGATTCAGGTAGACTTGAAAGACCCTTTGAGACAGGAAGCCCTCTTATAATCCTTCCTGCCCAGGGGTAGCCAATGGCTAGCCCTGGTAGGCAGAGCCAGGTGTTGTTGGACTACAACTCCCCTCATCCCTGACCACTGGTCCTGCTAGTTAGGAATGATGCGAGTTGTAGTCCAACAAAGACTCTCCTCCCTGGAAGAGAGGGGAGTGGTTGTGGGCGGGAGCCCGAGCTCTGCCCCTAGCAGGGGGCGGTAGCCCCCTGCCTCCCCCACTCACCTGGCTGGCGCCCACGCCCATCGGCAGGCACCCAACCAGGTGCCTCCGAGGGGGCATGTTCAGCAGCCTATGTGCTGTGGCGCCAGCCCCTCCTCGGCCTCATTCTCCTCTCCATCATGGCGGTTAGGCATTGGAATAATGTGTTGTGGTATGTCGAAGAGCTAGGTGTGGCCATCACCTATGCCTTCAATTTTTGGGTATTCCGTTAAAGGAATCTGGCGGTCGTGTACTCTGTCCGATGCCTGCTTGGCGGGAGGCCATGGCACGACCCTCGGTGACATCAGGGGAGAGTCTATAGTTGGATTAGCATCAACAGGCTCCACCTACTGGTGAATAAACCCCCTTGTTTTAGACATCCAATGCCTAAGCCAATACCTTATCACTGCTGTAATCAATAAAGTTGTGGCCTTTTCTTGCCCATTGACCTTATATCACGTGTCCTTGTGTATTCATTCCACATTGCGGGGGTCGGGTCCTCGAACCACAACAGCTGGAGACCCAGGTTTGAGAAACTCTGGAGAATGCTGAACTAGACGAACCAATAACATCTGGTTCTGTATAAAGACGCTTCCTAGGTTTACCTCCGTGGATTTTAGCTGCTAGTCCATTCCACATGAAGGGACAGGTGACTCAGTTCTGAGCTAGAAGACAACAACCCTTTTAGAGAAAGCACAAGGCTGTAGCTCTTAGACTCTCTCGCCGTTGGGTAAACAATGAAGTTAAAAGGTGGCAGCGTTGTTTCTGAAAGATGCCTCTAGCAGGTCGCCGGTAGAATGGATGACAAAGAAAGTGCCTGCTCGTGCTTAAAAAGAAGGCCAGGATTGACGTGCGTCATCCTGAACAACAGCAGCGGCTTCTTTCATGCTTCCAGCATCCTACTCTCCACTTTGCCAGGGTTTGGATAGCTAGGAATCAATGTCTGCACCACTCATCTAACAGCATGTACGGCCTTTTAATAAGAGAGTTGAAACAGAAGGCAGCGCAGTATGGGCTGCTGCTTGAGTCACGGTTATTGAATTTGTCCAGGGTACAAAGGTTCTGTTTGCGGCAAGATGCAGCAAAATGATGAAAGGGATGCCTACAAAGAACAAAGAGGTGGGAGAGTGGCGTTCATCTTGTCCTGCTCTCAGCCAGCTTTTACTGCTCTGTATACCTTGGACGCAGGTGGCGCTGTGGGTTAAAGCCTCAGCGCCTAGGGCTTGCCGATCGAAAGGTTGGCGGTTCGAATCCCTGCGGCGGGGTGCGCTCCCGCTGCTCGGTCCCAGCGCCTGCCAACCTAGCAGTTCGAAAGCACCTCCGGGTGCAAGTAGATAAATAGGGACCGCTTACCAGCGGGAAGGTAAACGGCGTTTCCGTGTGCGGCTCTGGCTCTGGCCAGAGCAGCGATGTCACGCTGGCCACGTGACCCGGAAGTGTCTCCGGACAGCGCTGGCCCCTGGCCTCTTAAGTGAGATGGGCGCACAACCCCAGAGTCTGTCAAGACTGGCCCGTACGGGCAGGGGTACCTTTACCTTTTTATACCTTGCCGACAAAGGTCCATATAGTTAAAGCTATGGTTTTCCCAGTAGTGATGTATGGAAGTGAGAGCTGGACCATAAAGAAGGCTGATCGCCGAAGGATTGATGCTTTTGAATTATGGTGCTGGAGGAGACTCTTGAGAGTCCCATGGACTGCAAGAAGATCAAACCTCTCCATTCTGAAGGAAATCAGCCCTGAGTGCTCACTGGAAGGACAGATCCTGAAGCTGAGGCTCCAATACCTTGGCCACCTCATGAGAAGAGAAGACTCCCTGGAAAAGACCTTGATGTTGGGAAAGATTGAGGGCACAAGGAGAAGGGGACAACAGAGGATGAGATGGTTGGACAGTGTTCTCGAAGCTACCAGCATGAGTTTGACCAAACTGCGGGAGGCAGTGGAAGACAGGAGTGCCTGGCATGCTCTGGTCCATGGGGTCACAAAGAGTCAGACACGACTAAATGACTAAACAACAACAAATAGTTTTACAGCTGCCCATCACTGCTTGACAGATACAGGCTAAGGGCAGGGCTAGCGGTGAGCACCCCAAAACTGCTCCAAGCATGGTGTCTATCCTTTGGCCCTCCTCTTGTTGGGCTACAGTTCCCACCATTCCTGACCACTGGCTATGCTGGCTGGGGCTGATGGGAGTTGGAGTCCAGCAACATCTGGCCACAAGTTTCCCATCCCTATTCTAACCTGCGGCTTGCCATGTGATGCAGGAGAACAGACATCAGCAGACTCTTTGAGAAATGGCAGAGCAATCCAACCCATAGAAACCTGCCATTTGACATGGCCATTGGCTATTCACTAGCGGGGAAAAACACGGCATCTTAACCTCATTTGGTAAGAACATAAGAAGAGCTTTCTGGGTGTGCTGGTCCAGGGGGGAGGTTACCGTGGGGCGAGGTCCAGGACCTGAGTTGAGGGTCGGCAGACAGTCCTCCTCGGGCGAAGCGGGGTCCACAGCGGGAAGCCAGGCAAGGACAGGAACTCTGGGGGAAACAGGACTGGATGCTGGCTGAAACAGCTCTTCAACGACGTTGCTCCCGCAACCTGGGACCGGGCTGACTGGCCTTTATCTTCTCTGAGGCCAGGGGCGGTCCCGGCCCCCAGGAGACCCACCTCTCCTGGCCTTAAGGCGAGCACTCCTCCTGGGAGAAACCAGTTCCCTTTGCCTCTCTGCCCTGAGCCTCTGCAGCTCAGGAGAGGCTGGAGGGTTACTGGACCCAGGGGGAGACTCACCTGTAGGCACTGAGTCCTCAACCACCTCTGGAGCCAGAGTGGATTCACCTGGTGCTTGCTCCTGAGGATCCGGCACAGGTGCAGGCGCTTTAGAATCAAGGCCCTGCCCCAGTTCAGCCGGCCCTGGAGGCGGGGACTCCTGTGCAGGCTGGGATTCCTCCGGTTCAGCCTCTGAATCGGATTCCCAGGCCATCACACTGGGTTAGGGCAACGGCCAATCAAGCCCAACATCCTGCTCTTACCATGAACAGAACCTTCCAAGTGTCCTGATTTTCCTGGAACACTCCTGGAATTCTGAAAGCCAGCCTGGCTTTAATTTGATGCTGGAATTTCCCTGTTTCCCCTGCCAGTGCTGCCACCCCCAAGCTCAGGGAAGAGGATGAGCCAGTGTGTATTCTGAACATCCCGTTGCTTCTTCATGGCCACTGCTGTGTCAAGATGCTGTTAGTGGCTCCCGGCTGGTTGCCCAGGAAAGTATAAAGACAAGGAAAAGTTTCTTACTGTCCTTCCCCCCCCCCCCCAATATTTACAGAGAGAGGCTATAGAACCCAGCCTCTTGGGTAATGGCGTTGTCCCAAGTGAATCTCCACTCCCCGTCTATCCCACTTCCTCACTTCTACGGGTGCTGCTACGTGCCCTCTGTCTTTGAGCTCTTTGCTCTCCTACTTTTAAGGCTCGCCGGGTTCTGGGAGATGGAGGGTCTGGAATGCTTTCTAGTGACAACATGTCAGCCAGGTGCTCTGCCTGCTCCTCCTCTCCCAGTGTGGTGTAGTGGTTAAGAGAGGTAGACTCATAATCTGGTGAACCGGGTTCATGTCCCCGCTCCTCCACATGCAGCTGCTGGGTGACCTTGGGCCAGTCACACTTCTCTGAAGTCTCTCAGCCTCACTCACCTCACAGAGTGTTGGTTGTGGGGGAGGAAGGGAAAGGAGAATGTTAGCCGCTTTGAGACTCCTTCGGGTAGTGATAAAGCGGGATATCAAATCCAAACTCTTCTTCTTCTTCTTCCCATTATTTCCCACCTTTCCCCCTTATCTGCCACTGAACTGTGACCTCCCGCAAACCACTGTTGATAACCTATACTGTCTTCCTCTTCCTCTTCCCCAGGATGGGGAGGCGGTCTCCACCATTCCTCCTCTGCCCAGTCCCTGATATGCTGCCAGCTTTTTCCCTTGGACAGCTCATAGTGACTGCCAGAGCGTGGGTGAGGAAGAGAGGCCACCACCGCCAAGGTATTCCATAGATATCTGATTGGCCACTGTGACAACAAGATGCTGGACTATCTGTGCCAATGGCCTGACCCAGCTCTCCTTCCATTCTCACCAGGTGTGTTGTCAATTCATTAGCTTCTTTGTGTGAGGAAGAGCTGGAATCTCTACTTAGCTGCTCCATGTGGTGAACGGCAGGGTGGTGCCCTTCTTAGGGAAGAACCTTCCAAACCGACTCCGCCTACCCAGGCTCCCTATTGGACCTTTCTTGGCAGGAAGGCACATAAAGAAGGCCTTGCTCCAGCTGAGTCCTTGCTTGAGGTACAAAGTGTTCCTGAACTCTCCTGTCTTCCCATGTTCTGGTTTGGTCTTTAGGTAAAGGTAAAGGTACCCCTGCCCGTACGGGCCAGTCTTGACAGACTCTAGGGTTGTGCGCTCATCTCACTCTATAGGCCGGGAGCCAGCGCTGTCCGCAGACACTTCCGGGTCATGTGGCCAGCGTGACAAGCTGCATCTGGCGAGCCAGCGCAGCACACAGAACACCGTTTACCTTCCTGCTAGTAAGCGGTCCCTATTTATCTACTTGCACCCGGGGGTGCTTTCGAATTGCTAGGTTGGCAGGTGCTGGGATCGAGCGACGGGAGCGCACCCTGCCGCGGGGATTCGAACTGCCGACCTTTCGATCGGCAAGTTTGGTCTTTAGCCCTTTGTAAGTCTGGGTTGCATCCAAAGTTTGCCCCTATTCAGATAAGCATATTGAAATCAATGGGCATGACTAACAGTTCTATTAATTTCAACAGGTCTACTCTTGAGTAAAAATTAGTTGGCGGCAACCCCACCGTCCCTGCTAAAAGGAAAGGCCAGGCAATGATTAAACTTCCCTAGGTCTCTCAACAGATCAATAAACCATCAGAAAGGAACGGTACCAATGAAGAGCAGAGATTAAGAACAATTACCTTTTTGTCTCTTGTAGAATCCCCTTTTGTGGCGAGAGTTGTCATCTCTCATTAAGGTACAGGTGGCTGCCTTGCTGCGCTTCCAGCCCTCTGTTCCCAAGGCTACATAATGGGATCCCATGCCTTTGAATGAAGGAAGGATAATATTTTTGTGGCCTGCTATTTAAGAGTCACTTTGGCTTATCGCTTCTCCCATAGCTGCCAAATCCTATTTCCACCTTTGGTGTATTGTCTCTGATCACAAAAGTCCTCTCAAAAGTCCCGATCAGCTGGCCGTCAAATGGCGCTCAAGATTCATTCCATGAACAGAGAGCGATGGCAAGGATGGGGGGGGTGTTCTGGGGGTTAGCAGCAGGATCCTTGAAGGGATGTGGGCCCTGGCAGGTGCCTGGTGATACCCAACCTGTAGCACCATCCCTGGCAAGAACAGAACATGCACTGAATGCTTCAATTGATAGACGGCTAAGAGAGAAAGAAAAATCCTCCAAGTGGAGAGTTCTTATTAGCAGAACTGCCCACTGTCTCTGGTGGGGTCCCTCAGCAGTTGCATATGGTGTGGTGAAAAGGTATACAGTGGTACCTCGGGTTAAGTACTTAATTCGTTCCGGAGGTCCATACTTAACCTGAAACTGTTCTTAACCTGAAGCACCACTTTAGCTAATGGGGCCTCCCACTGTTGCTGCGCCGCCGAAGCACGATTTCTGTTCTCATCCTGAAGCAAAGTTCTTAACCTGAAGCACTATTTCTGGGTTAGCGGAGTCTGTAACCTGAAGCCTATGTAACCAGAAGCATATGTAACCCGAGGTACCACTGTATTAACAAATACAATTTACCCTTGCACTGTGCTGGTAGCATCAGAGTTTCTACCTGCATAGGATCATAGGAAGCTGTCAGTTTATTTCTGGATCCAATTCAAGTTTGCTCATGCCAACATTTAAAGCCCTAAATGACTAAGACCCCAAATACCCGAGAGACTTCCTCCTTCCCTATAGACACTCCTGTTAATATAAGGAGAGGGGGCCCTCTGAGTAGTTGCTCCAACTTCAGAAGTTTAGAGTGCTGGTGATCCAGGAGAGGACATTGTCTGTAGCAACCCCTAAGTCATGAAATTCAATAAATTCAATAAATTTTCTTCATCAACATCTGACTTCCCGTTCATTGTACAGCTTTCATTGTATGCTGAAGCCATGTCTCTTTACCCTTCAAGAGACCCTCTATTCCCATGAATGTAATTTGTTTTAACTGGTTTTAATTTCTGGGTTTTATACTGTTGTGATCCATCCTGAGATCTGCCGGTAAAGGGAGGGTAGGAAATTATAATGATGATAGCAAGCCAGACCAGTATCATCTGCCCTGACTGGCAGTGGCAAGGGTCTCTTCCAGCCCCACCTGGAGATACCAGGGACTGGAACTGGGACTGTCTACATATACAGAGCCCTTCTTATGTCTCTGCATTGCCACACTAGCACAAGAAGTCCCTGAGCGCATGTGAGGAGCTCTTCCCTACAGAGAAGGGTGACTAAGATAGGATGGGGGATCTGGAAACCAAGTCCTAGGAGGAATGCCTGAGGGAGCTGCATATGTTTAAGCCTGGAGTAGAGAAGATTAGGGGGAGGTATGCTAACGCTCATCAAATATCTGAAGGGCTGTTCTGCAGGTGACGGAGCAGACTAGTTCTCTGTTGCTCCAGAGGGCATGACTGGAACCAGTGGGTGGATGCTGCAAGGAAGAAGATTTTGACTCAGCATGAGGAGGGACGTCTTAATGGAAAGAGCTGTTTAGCAATCAAAGGAGGTGGTCTCCATGAGCCCTGTATCCAGCAGTGAGCTGGACACAAAGTCAGAAGTTGCTGGGGTACCAGATGGAGAGCTGGGTCTGGGTTAGGCCTCAGATCTTACAACAGAAGATAGGCAGACAATTGCACCTCATGCAGTTGGACAAGAAGTCCTGGAGGAACCACCAGAGCCTATAGGGTCAGATCCTGGACCCTCATGGGCACCTGAGCCTGAAGAACCAGATGCCTCTCACCAAATATCACCAGCCCAGCAGTACTGGGTATGCACCAAGAGGTTGGCTATGGAACCAAGGAGAAGCACTCATCCTCAGGCCAGAGGGTTAGCCTTTTCAGGTTCTGACGTTCTGTCAAGGGGGAGTTCTGCCTAGAGGAGGCAATCTGGAGGCATAAAGGTAAAAGGTAAAGGTACCCCTGCCCGTACGGGCCAGTCTTGACAGACTCTGGGGTTGTGCGCCCATCTCACTTAAGAGGCCAGGGGCCAGCGCTGTCCGGAGACACTTCCGGGTCACGTGGCCAGCGTGACATCGCTGCTCTGGCGAGCCAGAGCCGCACACGGAAACGCCGTTTACCTTCCCGCTGGTAAGCGGTCCCTATTTATCTACTTGCACCCGGAGGTGCTTTCGAACTGCTAGGTTGGCAGGCGCTGGGACCGAGCAGCGGGAGCGCACCCGGCCACAGGGATTCGAACCGCCGACCTTTCGATCGGCAAGCCCTAGGCGCTGAGGCTTTAACCCACAGCGCCACCTGCGTCGCCATCTGGAGGCATAAATGGCCTCAATCTGCTTCCAGCCTTTGTTGAAGCATGTTTCTCACTCGGAGCTGTCCATGGTCCAGCAACCTTTTACTAGCCTTGCTGTTTCCCACATGAGTTCTGGCATTGGACCAGAACACAGCAGTGGTGGGCACACATAGCTGTAATGGGCACTGGAGGTGCTTAAACAGAGATTCAGCAGCCATTTGTCAGCCATTTGCTGTAGATGCAAGGTTCATACACCTCCAGAGTCGCGGCTGGTTAGGATGACACCCAAGGTTCTCTTCCAGTGCTAAAGTTCTATGAGTCTAAATCATTTTTTTTAAAAAAATAATTTTTATTGGTTTTCCAACAGAAATAAAAACAAACAACACATTCACATACACAAACAAAAACATATACAACATGTATAATTTCATAATCCTGTTTTCATACCCCTTGTTTCCGACTTCCCCATACCTCCCTTTTACTGCATCCTTAATTCTTAACATTTTTTTTTTTAGCAATTATCCAATAATTAATTATTTAATTCACTTTCATTGCATTCCTTTTTCTTTTACTTATTAGTTACAGCTGCAATTCTCTATTTCTTATTCCCTGACATCTAGCACCCCTCAATTTTGCAATACTTTTTAAGATATATCTTGAATTTCTTCCAATCTTCTTCCACTGTCTCTTTCCCCTGGTCACGAATTCTGCCGGTCATCTCTGCCAGTCCCATATATTCAATCACCTTCGTCTGCCATTCTTCCAGAGTAGGTAGTTCTTGTGTCTTCCAATACTTTGCGAGAAGAATTCTTGCTGCTGTGGTAGCATACATAAAAAACGTCCTATCCTTCCTTGGCACCAATTGGCCAACCATACCCAGAAGAAAAGCCTCAGGTTTCTTAGGAAAAGTCCACTTTAGGACTTTCTTAATTTCATTATAGATCATTTCCCAAAAGGCTTTAATCCTCGGGCAGGTCCACCAAAGGTGGTAGAAAGTACCTTCAGTCTCATTACACTTCCAACAGTTACTATTGGGCAAATGATAAATTTTAGCAAGCTTGACTGGGGTCATGTACCACCTATAAATCATTTTCATTAAGTTTTCTTTTGAGGCATTACATGCCGTAAATTTAACACCGGTGGTCCATAACTGCTCCCAGTCTGCGAACATAATATCACTATGAGTCTAAATCAGTACAGTAAGCCTGCAACTTAACATAGGGATTACAACCCAAGGACAGTGGCTAAAGCCAGTGTCGTTCCCCCCTCAGACACCCATCCCCTTTCTGCTCCCTTTTTAATTTATTTTATTTTTTGCCAAGCACTTAAAGCTGAACGTGCACAAGTTAAATGCACGTAAATTTGTGAGTGTACTCTTTCATCCTTCTGGAAAGCAGGGTAATAATATTCCTGTGTAGGGGAAATGTAACACGAGACCCTTCACTGTGATCAGGGGCTTCTTTGTGCCACCCTGGTGACATGGAGAAATGTTGTGTTGCAATAGCTGATTAAACAAAGCCATTTGTGGATGTTGTTCATGTAGGATAGATGCCAGAAAGTTCCTTGCCCTCATTACTGAAAGCTAGTTGTTGGAATTGTAGTAGCTTGCAGTCACATTTTAATTCTTGTAGACTTAAGGCGTTGAGCTGCTGTAAGAGCGCATAGAGGCAGAAGTGTGACATATATATTTTTTTGGTATAAATAATATATATATTTTGAAAATGATGCTAGCATCCTGTGTGAAAGCAGGCTAAGATCTGGCATACTTCTGGGGAGTGCCCATAGCACAGCAGGAGATCCATTGCATGGCGCATGGAGAAGGCAAGTCTCAATGGCTACCAGCCTCCACTTTCAGATGCAGTATATCTGTGAATGAAAGTTTCTGAGAATCATAAATAGGGAGATCGCTGTTGGCCTCTGTGAGAATAGGATGCTGAACTAGATGGCCTGACCCAGCAGCCTTTTCTTATGTTCTTAATGCTCCCAGCCTGCTCAGTGGAAGAGCGCATGCTCTCCGTTTTAGCAGTCCTACTGAATGTTGAGCAAAGATCTAAAAATTAATTGAATTCCTCCCACTCAAGACTGATGGCCGATCATTTATTTGGGGTTTCAAATGCCCTTGCTGTGAAATTGTTGGAGAGTGGGATTTTTTTTTTACAGCTGCATTAGGGAGTTAATAAGTCTATTACTCACGGAAGATTTAATTTGCCTCAATAATCCCATCTGTAACCATATTTCTGTGCAGTTTCTGCGTAATTGCTTCCCCCAGTGACTGATGTCGTCCTGAGCAACTTGTCTGGGCAGTGAACACTTGGTTAACACAATCGGAGGTGCCAGAGTTGGATTTCAGGTTTACTCTTCTAAGTAATGATGGGTGAGCTTGCTCATGTGGGATTTGGAAGAGACTCAGTTGAAACAAGCTGAAACAGGATAGGATTGGCTGGCTTTAAATATTGCATTTTAAAACAAGGGGAAGGACTGCAACTCTTAAATGCAGGAGGTCCCACATTCAAATGCCAGAACCTTCAAGTAGGATTGGGAATGCCCTTAGTCTGAAATCCTGGAGTGCCCCTGCCAGGCAGTGTGGATAACACTGAGCCAGATGGTCCTGATTTGGGGAAAACTGCAGACAGTGAAGCAGATTAGATGACTTCAAAAGCATTTATAGTGAAAATAGTGCCCATCTGGCAGAGCTGTGCCAAGTGGGTACCGGAGTTGTTAACAAACATATCCACTAATGGATGATTTGAGTTACATAGTGTCAGGAGTGAGCTGGCAATACATCACATGCAGTAAGTGAAGTAAACTCTTTATTAGAAGAAATAGAATCTGCTCAGGAGTGTCAGGTCTAATGAGCACAGCAGCTATTCTTTGGTTGGCCTTGCCCCTAGGTGACTAAAGGTGTGGAGACTAAAGGTCCCCACCTTCCCACAGCTGCCTATCTCCTCTCTGGGGGTTTTCCTAAGCAATCTGAGACTATGCTGTCGTGCCTGCCTTCGCTCCTCTCACTTCATGCCTCTCCTGTGTTGGGATTCGCAGGATACTGAATAAGTCTGCAGGCTTCAACAGGATGATGCAATACTCTGTGAAGTGCTGAGTCAGAGTGACTCAGCAGGAGTGTGATTAATGTGATTGGCTATCACCTGTTTTAAAAAGAAAAGCCTGTTTAACAGTGGGTGTGGTTGTAGTGGTGATTGTGCTGTGGTGTGGTGATGCTGTGGAGAGTATTCGTTTGTGTGCTGGTCCCGGGGGAAAGGTACCGTGATCGTAGTCAGAGTTCACGAGATGAGAGGCGAGGTCCGAAACAGGGAGCCGGGCGGGGAACAGGAACGCTGGGAGGTCAGAAGCAGAAGGCTGGGCAGGGAACAGGAATTTCGCGACATCCTGGTCCTGGGAGACCAGGTGGGAGGGGAAGCTTGTCATAGCAGGGGGATGAGACACCCATGCTTCTTCATTAACCTGACTCATCTCTGCTTCTTGGCCTCCCTCCTCTCCTGCTTTAGCTTCTGATTCTGGGCTTCTCTCTGCCACAGGCTCTCCCTGCTCACTAAACCCGGTTATTTCTTCCATTTCCAACATCTCCTCTTCCCAGTCTTCTCCTGCTGACCACTCATTGCCATTCCACCGCAATCCCCCAGGCTCTGAGCCTTCTTCCCTTGGGGGTTCCCCAGCTGGCTCCTCCCACCATTCCTCTGTTTCCAACCAGTCCATGACATATAGCTGAAGTGGTGCCACCTGAACATAGGAGGAAACTTAGCAGGAACCCCAAGATTTCAAAATGCAGCCCTGCTTCTGCATTCGGAAGTGGTATACAGTGGTACCTCAGGTTAAGTACTTAATTCGTTCCGGAGGTCTGTTCTTAACCTGAAACTGTTCTTAACCTGAAGCACCACTTTAGCTAATGGGGTCTCCTGCCGCCGACACGCCTCCAGAGCCCGATTTCTGTTCTTATCCTGAAGCACAGTTCTTAACCTGAAGCACTATTTCTGGGTTAGTGGAGTGTGTAACCTGAAGCGTATGTAACCCAAGGTACCACTGTACTACTACTACTAATAAATTTTTATTTATACCCCACCCTCCCCGGCCAGAGCCAGGCTCAGGGAGGCTAACACCAGTAAAATTACAATAAAAACATAATGGGGGGGGAACACCCCAATTTAAAATATGGGTTAAAATACGATTTAAAATGCGGCCTCGTTTTAATGGTAGCCCATAGATCAAAACCATAAGGGGAGGGAAACATAAAGATCAGACTGTGTCCAAACCAAAGGTCAGGCAGAACAGCTCTGTCTTGCAGGCCCTGCGGAAAGATGTCAAGTCCCGCAGGGCCCTGGTCTCTTGTGACAGAGTGTTCCACCAAGTTGGGGCCAGTACTGAAAAGGCCCTGGGCCTAGTTGAGACCAATCTAACCACCTTGCAACTTGGGATCTCCAGAATGTTGTCATTTGTGGACCTTAAGGTCCTCCGTGGGGCATACCAGGAGAGGCGGTCCCATAGGTAGTCCTGTCTGGAGGACTGTGCCACACACTTCCCCTGAAAAACTTTGAACAGGTTGCTGGGGTGAGAGGCTAGAGTTCCTGCTCTGGAAAGAAACCCTGGTTTGAGGTCACATGGCTTGGATAGAAACTTTATCAAGAGCAATACAGCCGCATCGCTGTATGTGTGGTTTCCTCTCATTACTATTCACAGGAGAATCTCACATTCCTCCTTCCATTGCCTCACGGCAGGTGTCTCCCTTCCATTTTTATCCAGGAGGATTTTCCATTCAAGATGAAAGCGTCTTTATCACTCGGCGGCGCAATGTGTGGAGCCTGCCAACATTTTAATTAGAGCATTCATTGTAGTGTTAACCAGCTTTCCAAGGAGGCATTTAACAACTTTAAAAAAGAGAAGAAGAAGAAGAAGAAAGAAAAGCTGCTCACTTTCACCATAATTGTATTAGCTGGGCCGGCTGATTAAAGTTAAATTAGCTCATATCTCCAGAGGCAAGTAACCCTTTTTTGAAAGAATGATCCTGGAAGGTGCTTTTATTCCCTACTCACCCGCCCATAAGCTCAGTCGCCTTGGCAAGGCACAGGCAATCTCACACTGCCATCTCAGATAGTTAATATTGCATAGAGGTGGGAAAGCAAGCTCACAAAAAGCTGGCTTCTGAGGTTCTGAGCCAGTTTGGCGTAGGGGTTAGAGTGTTGGACTAGGACCTGGGAGACCAGGGTTCAAATCCCCGCTCAGCCATGAAGCTCACTGGGCGATATTGGATGGGACACTGCCTCTTAGCCTAATCTACCTCACAGGGTTATTGTGGGGATTAATTGAGGAAGGGGAGAACTATATTTACTACCTTGAGCTCCTAAAAAGGTGGGGTAGAAATGGGATAACTAAATAAATAGTACTGCTGAGCACACAAAGGGTAGGACTCAGGAAAGAGTGTACAGTAGGTCTGTCCCCTTGCTGATGTTTTTGTCACCTGACTTGGAAGGTGACTGTGCCTCCTTCTGGGGAGCCTCCTATTTTAGAACCCTGGAAAATCAAGGTTTTAGAATGTGGGTGGAGCCTTGAGGACACTCCCCACACATTCTTGGGGCGCAGGCGGCACTGTGGTCTAAACCATTGAGCCTCTTGTGCTTGCCAGTCACAAGCTCGGCAGTTTGAATCCCTGCAACGGGGTGAGCTGCCGTTGCTTTGTCCCAGCTCCTGCCAACCTAGCGTCTGAAAAGCATACTAGTACAAGTAGATAAATAGGTACCACTGTGGCAGGAAGGTAAATGGCGTTTCCGTGTGCTCTGGCACTCATCGCGGTGTCCTGTTGAGCCAAAGCAGTTTAGTCATGCTGGCCACATGACCTGGGGAGCTGTCTGCGGACAAATGCTGGTTCCCTTGGCCTGAAAGTAGAGATGAACACCTCACCCAATAGTCAAATTCGACTGGACTTAACTGTCTAGAGGTCCTTTACCTTTACCCACACATTCTAGAACTCTGGTTTTTCCAACGTTCTAGAATGTGGGCACAGCCTTGGCAAGTAACAGGAGGCTCCCACACCTTCTAGATCTCTGATCCTTGAGGGTTCTGGAATGTGGATGGAGCAATGCATATAAATGTTGCCTTTATACAGTAGGCTAGCTTTACAAATGCTCTCTCTCTCTCTCTCTCTCTCTCTCTCTCTCTCTCTCTCTCCTCCATCTAGGCAAGTCCCATGGGCCACAACAGAGAATATTTGGCTTTGGTTGGCTTCTGGAATTTGCTGAAGGATATTTTCCTATGTGCATATTTTCAGGGCATTGAACCGCTTGAACAGAACTTCCAGATTTATTGCATTGCATCAATGTTGATGTGGTTTTTATTATAATGGGTGGTATCCAACACACACGTTGCATTATCACAAGTACTTTGGACTATTCAACAGGACTTCTTCCCCTCCCTCTTCTTCCCCTGCACGCTCCTATAATCTCTGTGTGAGTTCCCCTAATTCTCCATAGCAGATTTGGGGAGGGCATGTGGTGTGCATGAGGAAAGGAAAGGAGAGAGTTTTGTTGTGCAAACTGAAATTCTTGCAGCAATGGAATGAGTGCATCAGACACATCCCCATGTATTTTATAAATATTATTATTTATTAAATTTGTATGCCGCTCTTCATCTGCATATCTCAGGGCAGCTCACAACACATTTTACTCATGCTTATGTTCTTCAACATGTTGCAAGTCAGCTAGAGATCCTTTTGAGTAACAAGTGGCCAACCAAATCATGACAATAGAAGATTGTGTTTCAGAATTATTGGATGCTGGCATAGAGAAGACCTTTTCCTTTTCTCCATCTATGAGGTGCCCCCTGACACACACACCCTTTTGTAGAGAGAAACTAAATTAGAAGCAGAGATGTTACAAAACTCCATCCACTGGATGATTTACTTGACCCTGAATTTCTTGCTCTCTCTGTGTGTGTTTTGAAAAACATTGTCTCTGTTTGAACTCAAGATGCTAGGCTTTGTATAGATTGGAGTATGTTGCCCTCCTTTTTCCCCAAGGGGAGGCAAAAGCGTTGCCAGGAAAGAGAAAACCCAATTTGTTGGTCTCTGCTGCAGGGAGATGAATGTGAATTGGTTCCTTCGCCACTTTTCCCTGTGTCCTGGAATTAAATGGATTGCTCTCACTGCCAGCTGAGAAAGACCCCCTGATTCAAAATTTCTGCAAACAGGAATGTGTTCTTCTGTGTGGAGAACAACTTGTTGGATCTCTGCTGCAGAAGTGACGTACTTGTTCAGAGAGGTGTGTGTGTGTGGGGGGGGGAATTCTATTTATTTATTTCATTTAGATCCCTCCTTTTTCTCCAATAACTTCAAGGCGGCATATATGAGCCATACCCTCCTCATTTAATCCCCGTAACACTCCTGTGAGGTAGGCTAGGGTGCCAATTTTTGGCCTTGCACAGCGTACTGCTGAAATTTCAAAGACCAAAGTCCGCCCTGATCCTGTCTCGTGGGATGGGGGCAGATTGAGTTAGGTTACATTTTGCAGGTAAGATTGTAGCCCTAAACACATTTACTAGGTTGGTAGCCACATCGAAGACAGTAGGAGTTACTGCTGAATAAACTTGCCCAAGATTACTTCTGTAAATGCATTGATATGTTTTTCATTATTTTCTTTCCCCTTGTTGTGTGGTGTAGACTTGTTCCTTTTCCCTGAGCCTGGCAGGCTAGAACAGGTCATAAATAATAAGAATAATAAAAAGTAGCTATAAATAGATATTCTGCTTTGAATATTTGGCCCAGTATGCAAACACCTGTCTATGCAATGGCTGTTCCAGCCGGAAGCAATAAAAGTTTGGGAGGATCAAAATACATCTTTATTTCAGCAATGAAATGTGCTGCATTGCCCCTGGTCTCTTTCATCTGGAAAAGTCCAAACTACTTGCTGTAAAAACACTAATTAAATGCTGAAACATCCTTGCAGTGATTCATAAATATGGTCAACAGATGGCCACACTGAAATACTGGAGGCCAAAATTATTCGGCTGGGTTTCACCAAAATCACATCAGGGCCATTCAAATGTTGCATTCAGTGAATGTACAACCTGTGTATGCGAATATACCTGGGCTGTACACTCATTCAGTTCTTCACATGCGATGTTCAATGAGTGCACAATTCCTGAGTTGTACAAATTGACGAATGTTACCTCTTTCACACAAACAAACTTGTGTGTGTGCAGAGACAGCTTGTATCTGTATTCGGTGTAATGCGTGAAGAAGCACATGCCATGTTGCAAGGGGGCTGCTGCTAGATATTTAAAAGCCTGTAACGCAAATTTGCATACGGTAATTGATATGAATGTATTGATTAATTAATTCATTCATTCCTAAAATGCATATAGCGCTTGACTGTTAAAAAACCCCAAAACAGTTTTTTAAAAAAATTATGATCAAATCATGCTGACTTTTTTGTTTTCAGGGCGTACTCTGTGCTATGTGCGCCAGCAGGATTTTACACTTTGGGTTGCATCCAATGTTAGTTACATTCAGGAGTAGACCCATTGAAATTAATGGGCATGACTTACTTTGGTTCATTAATTTCAGTTGGGTCTGCTCGGAGTAAAACACAGTTGGCGACAACCCTGTGAGTGGATTGGGCCCTCTGCCCCACCTGCCAGCTGCTGGCAGGAGCTGCAGCTTATGCACATTTTAAAACTAGCACAAGTCTTGCCCAACATCTGGAATGGCCTCTCCCTCCCTCTCTTTATCCTATACACAAACACGTCCTTCCTCACACCATTACATTTACCTCTATGCATATTAAAGATAGTGGCTGGGTGGCTTTCACTGCACTGCACTGTGCGTGTGTGTGTGGGTGTGTGTGGGTGTGTATTCCATTTAATCTTATACATTCACAACATCATTATCCACTTTATCACTTTGGCTCCTTAGAGCCTATATTGACTTTCTCCCTGTCCCCCGCCACCCGCCTCATGGCTTTCAAAATTAACCTTTATATCATTGCATATCCATTCTTAAGGAAATCAGCCCTGAGTGCTCACTGGAAGGAAAGATCATGAAGCTGAGGCTCCAATACAATCAGGAACTAGAAGCTGTAATGTCCTCCTTTGCTAAAGCGTTCGGTCACTGACCTCTGCGTGACCTTGCATAACTCTTTGGTTCTCCTCCTTTTGGTCCTCTACATTACATCCCACGTCAAAGCAGCCTTTCTGGATCAGATGTAAGGCCAGTTGTTTTTTTTTAAAAAAATTCTTTTTATTAATTTTCACATTAGATCACCAAAAAGAAAAACAAATCAACGGTTACAACAGTTGTAAAAAACCCCAACACACACAAAAAAGAAAACTAAATAAATATCAATACATAAGGTATAAACAATGTCGATTTCCATTACGCTTCTTTGTCTTCTCATTTATATCTTTATATCTTTAAGTATTTTAATCATTCTTCTACACACCTATTGACTTCCATCCCTCCCGGTTTCAGGCTTCTTAGTATGAATAGTTTGTTTCTCCTGCAGTTGATAGTTATAATGATTTGCACATCGTAAGATCTATATCAGTCCTGCTATAGTTTTTAGGTTCTTGTAATTCCCTTCAATATAAATCATAAATTTATTCCAGTCATTAATAAACTTTGTATTCTTTTGGTTTCTAATTTTTTGTGTCATTTTTGCAAGTTCTACAAATTCGAATAACTTTGTTTGCCAATCACTAATTGGTGGGATACTTTGGCTTTTCCAATTTTGGGCAATTACTAATCTAGCGGCAGCTGTAGCATACTGGAATAATGTCTTATCTTCTTTTTTAATTTCGTCCCCAATTATTCCCAGAAGAAAAGCCTCTGGTCTTTTGGGAAATGTATATTTAAATATTTTTTTTTAACTCATTGTAAATATATTCCCAGTATTTCTTCATTTCGTCGCATGTCCACCACATGTGGAAAAAATTACCTTCTTTAGTTTTACACTTCCAGCAAAACTTATTCCCTGTCTTGTACATTTTCCCCAGCTTTGCTGGGGTAATGTACCACCTGTACATCATCTTTTCTAAATTTTCCCTCAGTGTTACACATGCCGTGAACTTCATTCCGCTAGTCCATAAATTCAGCCGGTGTAAGGCCAGTTTTAATGCTACCTTGCTGTTTGGAGCTCCCAGTGTAATTAGGGAACAGGGGAAACTGGTAAAGGTTAGCGGCAGAGACCCCAATGTGGATGAGAGCTACAATATTGGGTTGGGCAGGCAGTCTTTCCTCCATGCTGCAACAGGGTAAGGGCTATAATTCAGTGGCACAAAATCTGCTTTGGATACAGGAGGCTCCAGCTTCTATCGACAGCATATCCAGGGAACTTCTGCCAGTGTAAATACGGAGCGAAATGGCCCAATGATCTGGCTAAGGTAGCTTCCTATGTCCTGTGTCTTCATGCATTCATCCTCCAGGCTTGAGATTCCTCATCTGTGCCTTAAATGCAGCTTCCAATCCCCTCCTTTGCCCCCCCCCCAAATTACAGGGCTTTAAATAGCTGCTACACTACAGTTCGGCCTGCTATCGCTGGCATCTTGACAGTTGCTGCTGTACAAACAACAACAGGAAATTATAAGGAGGAGGAGATGACATTGAGCAAAACTGGCAAGAGGGGCAGAATCCAGCATAAAAAGCTCTCCAAAATGCCTGGTTTTCTGAGCAGCGTCGAAAGTTGCCAGCAGCTCTCTCTCTGCTCCCCGTTTCAGCCAAGGCTGAAATGGCAACTCCAGGCGCAGGGAGGTCTCCCTGGGACTCATTAACGTGGTGTGGCTGTTGCTGTAGCTAACGGTGGTGTCAGCCGCCGGGGTGAGGAAGTGTCACCTGTGTGCAGCTAGCGACAATATCCATGCAGCAGCAGACCCTTGAAACAAACAAACAAACAAAAACCTGCAGCTGTGTGTGTGTGTGTGTGTGTGTGTGTAGGGGCGTCTAACTGAGAGCAAATGAGCCTTTGTGAAGCCAAAGAACCCAATTCGGGTGCTGAGAGGTAGTTTCTTATAAAATGCCATTCAAACGCCCCTCGGGGAGTGTTATGATATTGAAGAGGTGGAGGTTGGTCACATTTTCTAATAACCCTTAATGTCATTACAAGGCAGAGCGTTTCAAGGCAATTACATCTCTAATCCCTGGAATAAATGGATTAGGCAGAAGCTGTCTGCATGCAGGATTTGTCTGTTGCCAGAAACGCAAGTAATGTGCTTGGTTGTGTGTACACACACACACACACACATACAGAGAGAGAGAGAGACAGACAGACAGACAGACAGTCATGTGTTCCCTTCTTAAGCATTATCGACATTTCTTGTTTTATAAATATTTATTAGAGTTTCCAAATTAATACAAAAAACAAAAAGTAACAAAAAGTAACAAAAATACAAAAATACAAAATTAAAAACAGTTAAAACAAATATAATTTCCATTACTTATTTCCATTAACTTGTTTCCCAGACCTCCTCTCACCTCCCCCTTTTGTATTCCAATTCAAATTCTTAACTCAGCAAATCCTTATTATAACTAATAATAATAATAATAATAATAATAATAATAATAATAATAATAATTTATTATTTGTACCCCGCCCATCTGGCTGGGTTTCCCCAGCCACTCTGGGCGGCTTCCATAAAAACCAAAAATACACTATAACTTATTGCTCAACCTTTGCATTACAGCTGGTAACCACTTAATTTCTGTCCAACATCCCTCTAATGTCCATTAATTTTGCAATGCCTCTGCAAATAGTCTTTAAATTTCTTCCAGTCTTCTTCCGCCGACTCTTTTCCCTGGTCTCGGATTCTGCCGGTCATTTCTGCTAGTCCCATATAGTCTATCACCTTCATCTGCCATTCTTCCAGAGTGGGTAAATCTTGTGTCTTCCAATACTTCGCGATGAGTATTCTTGCTGCTGTTGTTGCATACATAAAAAAAGTTCTATCTTTCTTTGGCACCAATTGGCCGACCATGCCCAGAAGAAAGGCCTCTGGTTTCTTAAGGAAGGTATATTTAAATACCTTTTTCAGTTCATTATAGATCATTTCCCAGAAAGCCTTAATCTTTGGGCACGTCCACCAAAGGTGAAAGAATGTACCTTCAGTCTCTTTACATTTCCAACATTTGTTATCAGGCAAGTGATAAATTTTTGCAAGCTTGACTGGGGTTATGTACCACCTATATATCATTTTCATTATATTTTCTCTTAAGGCATTACATGCCGTAAATTTCAAACCGGTGGTCCATAACTGTTCCCAGTCAGCAAACATAATATTATGTCCAACATCCTGTGCCCATTTAATCATAGCAGACTTCACCGTTTCATCCTGGGTGTTCCATTTCAGCAGCAAGTTATACATCTTTGACAAAATCTTAGTTTTGGGTTCTAACAATTCTGTTTCTAATTTTGATTTTTCCACCTGGAATCCAATTTTCTTGTCCAATTTATAAGCCTCCATTATCTGATAATAATGAAGCCAGTCTCGCACTTTGTTTTTTAGTTTCTCAAAACTCTGCAATTTCAATTTATCTCCCTCTTGCTCCAAAATTTCCCAATATTTTGGCCATTTGGACTCCATATTGAGTCTTTTAAAGGCTTTCGCTTCCATTGGTGACAACCACCTTGGGGTTTTATTTTCCAATAAGTCTTTGTATCTTATCCAAACATTAAACAATGCTTTCCTGACAATATGGTTTTTAAATGCTTTATGTACTTTAACCTTGTCGTACCACAAATATGCATGCCACCCAAAAGCATTATTAAATCCTTCTAAGTCCAAAATGTCTGTGTTCTCAAGAAGCAGCCAGTCTTTCAACCAGCAGAATGCTGCTGATTCATAATAAAGTTTGAGGTCTGGCAGGGCAAATCCACCCCTTTCCTTTGCATCAGTTAATATCTTAAATTTTATTCTAGGCTTCTTGCCCTGCCAGACAAATCTAGAAATATCTTTCTGCCACTTCTTGAAACAGTCCATCTTGTCCACAATTTGCAATGTTTGGAACAAAAACAACATTCTAGGCAATACATTCATTTTTATAACTGCAATTCGTCCCAACAAGGAAAGCTTCAAGTTTGACCAAATTTCTAAATCTTTTTTCACTTCCGTCCAACCTTTTTCATAATTATCTTTAAATAAGTTCACATTTTTTGCTGTCATATTAATCCCCAGATATTTCACTTTCTTAACCAAAGTCAAACCTGTCTCATTCTGAAACCTTTCTTTTTCAATTGGTGTTAAATTTTTCTCTAAAACCTTAGTTTTTAACTTATTCAATTTAAATCCTGCCACTTGACCAAATTCTTGAATTAAGTCTAAAACCCTTTTAGTACTAGATTCTGGCTCCTGTAGCGTCAAACATTATCGACATTTCTTACAGCTGCCTTACCCAACCTGGATGTCTTGGGTTTCCTTTGCTTTCTATTTCATTACAGTTTAATAGTCGTTTATTATATTTCAGCGCATTTGTATACTTAGCTTCTTTTGTGCACCGTTTAGTGAAGAGGTGTGATTTAATTTATTTGGAGAATTTTATCCTTCCTTTTGCGCCCCCTCCCCCCCCCCCCAAGTCTCCTAGAGTTGCTTATTTACATTCAAATCAGCCTCAGACATGATTCTATGGCACAAAAGGAAAAAGGAATGAGGAGGGGAGAGGAGAGAAGCAGCCCCAGGTGTTCCTCCTCAAAGTTAAAGGATAGTTCTTACAATGACCAGCATGAATGATGAGAGGAGAAGCCTGATGGTGCTGGCCTTTCGCCACTGGTGAGGGGCTGATTTGAACCTCGTTCCCCTCCACAGCAGCAGTGGGAGGAGAAGGAACCAGCCACTGAAGCCACCATGTGCTCAGCTCCTTGCTTTGCCTTTGTGGACATTGGGGGGGGGGCACACCTACCCCAAAATATTCATGGCCCCCCAAAGGGCTTTGGCCCCAGGAGCTAGTGCCCTGGTCTCGTAAGATCCTTCACCACTCCTTGAGTTCCTGCTATGCTGGGCAACATGTCCCCTGCCCAGAGGGAGCTCAGAGCTGGACTTGAGCTAGATAGAGTTATAGTGACTTGGCTCCTGAACACCGCAAACCTGGAAGTGAGTGTTTGTGAACATTCTTTGGAATCTGAACATCTGATGGGATTCCATTTGACTTCCAAGGTAAAGGTAAAAGGGCCCCTGACCATTAGGTCCACTCGTGGATGACTCTAGGGTTGCAGCGCTCATCTCGCTTTATTGGCTGAGGGAGCTGGCATACAGCTTCTGGTTCATGTGACCAGCATGACTAAGCCGCTTCTGGCGAACCAGAGCAGCGCACAGAAATGCTGTTTACCTTCCCGCCAGAGTGGTACCTAGTTATCTATTTGCACTGGTGTGCTTTCGAACTGCTACATGGGCAGGAGCTGGGACAGAGCAACGGGAGCTCACCCCGTTATGGGGATTCGAACCGCCAACCTTCTGATCAGCAAACCCTAGGCTGATCAGCAAACCCTAGCAAACCCACAGCGCCACCCGCGTCCCTAGGTACAACTGTATTATTATTAGCCCTGCACCCTATCCTAACAACTATTTATGCTAGGCCCTCTTTTCCTGTCAATGCTGGTGTGTCTCAGGGTATCCGGACGTATTCTAGCAAGGATTGTGCTTACAGAAAAAATGGAACTGCCAGCTCTTCAGATGTCGAATTCACTTGACAGTCAAGTCTTGGTGCTGGCAGTGATTACGTTTTCTTTTGATCACATACACACATCTTCTTTATGCTTGAGTGTCATCAAGGGTCAGACTCAGACTCTTGTAACTAATGTGAGTTTTTCTAGCTAATAAGCAAAATGTTAGATGTCTTCTCTGGGTTTTTTCTTGGTGCTCTTTGAAGTATTCCCTCCCCCCCCCCCAATGAGTCTGACTTGCTTTCTAATGGCTTGGGAACTTAGGAGCTGTCCCCACCCCATCAATAAATTGGTCTGCAAATCCATCCCTGGGGGCACTGGACCCACCCACCACTGATTTGCAACAGCTGGCCTTGACACCAGACTTCTGGGTCGGGTGGGGAGGTTAAATGGGAAAAATTGTTGGTTCAATGTGAATGACTTTTGGACTAGGGGGAGGTTGAGGTTTTGTTTATTTTGCTCAATTAGTGGTTCAGACCATTACTTCATATATTACTTGAGTATTGTTTATGATGTTACATTATATGAAATATTAATGTATTATATGAGTATATTTGAGTACAGTCGTACCTTGGAAGCTGAACAGAATCCGTTCCGGAAGTCCATTCAATTTCCAAAACGTTCAGAAACTAAAGCATGGCTTCTGATTGGCTTCAGGAAGCTCCTGCAGCCAATCGGAAGCTGTGGAAGTGCCATCAGATGTTCAGGCTCCAACAATAGTTCGCAGGCCGGAACAGTTTACGGCGTTTGGGAGCCAAAACGTTTGAGAACTAGGCTGTTTGAAAACCAAGGTACAATGGTACCTCGGGTTAAGAACTTAATTCGTTCTGGAGGTACGTTCTTAACCCGAAACTGTTCTTAACCTGAGGTACCACTTTAGTTAATGGGGCCTCCCGCTGCAGCTGTGCGGCCGCCACGCAATTTCTGTTCTCATCCTGAAGCAAAATTCTTAACCCGAGGTACTATTTCTGGGTTAGCGGAGTCTGTAACCTGAAGCGTCTGTAACCCGAGGTACCACTGTATGACTGTATATGGCTGGTATGTTCCTTTCCTCCCCACCCCCAAGGGTTTTATGTCTTGCATATTTTCCTTTGCTGTAAGTCACCTGGAGACCTTAGATGAGACAAGCAACTAAGAAGTTAAATATATAAAACTAAACAATAAACCAGTCTTCACTTTGGAAAGCACAAAAGCAACTCAACATCCCCAGCTTTCATGGGGATGCTACCAAAAGCAGATACTCTGCCACTCTCCATCTCCAGTACAGTGGTACCTTGGTTGTCAAACTTAATCCGTTCGACTCCTAGAACGGTTCAAAAACCAAGACGCAGCTTCCGATTGGCTGCAGGAGCTTCCTGCACTCAATTGGAATCCGTGGAATCTGCATCGGACTTTAGCTTCCCAAAAAACGTTCGCAAACAGGAACACTCACTTCTGGTTTTGCGGCCTTCGGGAGCCAATTTTTTTGGGAACCAAGCTGTTTGATAACCAAAGTACCACTGTATATGGGAGTTGTGGAGCAGGGACGAACAGAGAAAGAGGTCAAGAGTTAGGCAGAGGGCTATAGTTCAGTGGTAGAGCATTTGCCACTCAGATGCCCTTGAACTGCTACTTCCGTCCACTCTCACCACTGGAGCTCATGGGAGATGGAGCCAAAAACATCTGAAGGGCCACAGGTTCTGCCACCCCTCATATCACAGACGCTGGCTTGGGCCCAAGATTGGGGGGAGGAGGCAATATTGCGTACCCGCGATGTCACATGTGCAATGCGTGTGCTTCTTCGGGAGGAGTCCAGGCACGGAGCCCAGCGCCACACTACTTCAATGTGCTCTTGCACTCTGGAGGAGCCTGTCGCTGATGCTGCACACAATCAGCTCTATGCTTGGCCCCCTCCTTCCCACCCTCAATATTGGGTGAACCGAGCCCCCTGCCAAAAAGTATTGAGGGAGCTAAAGACACATCTGCCCTGGTGGACTTTTAAAAGGGTAAAAGAGTATTGGGAAATGATCCACAATGAATTGGGGAAAAAATGTTTAAAAGTACTTTCCCAAAAAACCCAGAGTCCTTTCTGTTGAGGATAATTCAGACTGAAATTCCCAGGTGTCAAAAAAGGTTATTTATGTATGCCACTACTGCGGCCCGTGTTTTGTTAGCCTGAAAATGGAAAACGAGCGAGGTCCCAACCAAAGAAGAATGGCAACTTAAGTTGACATAATATGCGCAGCTTGCAGACTTGACATATAGAATGAGAGAACAATAAGAACATACGTTTAAAGAAGATTGGAAAACGTTTATTGAATATATGGGAAATAATCGTGTACAGCTGAAAACGCTGGCAGCATTAAGATAAATTCAACAGTGTAAATGAGTTTTGATGGATGCAATAAGGGAATATTGAATGATATAGTTTTTTTAAAAAATATGCAGGGATTTATGGTACACAAAATGAACCATGGAAAGATAAGAAGGGAAGTCATTGATATCTTAAGGATGTAAAAATGAGTACTTTAAATTGTAAAACAGAAAATTTAATAAACATTATATACAAAGAGAGAGAGAGAGAGAGAGAGAGACCTCTGTCCCAGGAGTTGGCACCTATACCTCATCTATGGTATTAGGTCTTTAAAAGTGGATTTAATGTTCTCTATTGGAAAACCAAAGGGACGCAGGTGGCGCTGTGGGTTAAAGCCTCAGCACCTAGGACTTGCCGATCGAAAGGTCGGCGGTTCGAATCCCTGCGGCGGGGTGCGCTCCCGCTGCTCGGTCCCAGCGCCTGCCAACCTAGCAGTTCGAAAGCACCTCCGGGTACAAGTAGATAAATAGGGACCGCTTACCAGCGGGAAGGTAAACGGCGTTTCCGTGTGCGGCTCTGGCTCGCCAGAGCAGCAATGTCACGCTGGCCACGTGACCCGGAAGTGTCTCCGGACAGCGCTGGCCCCTGGCCTCTTGAGTGAGATGGGCGCACAACCCCAGAGTCTGTCAAGACTGGCCCGTACGGGCAGGGGTACCTTTACCTTTACCTTATTGGAAAACCAAACACCCTGAGCTACCCTTCTCCCCAAATGTCTGCTGATGATACAGGATTCTCCCAATTTGGGGGCTCCTCTCATATGTGTAGGAGATACACACACACACACACAGAGTGATCTATTATTGATTGCAGCCCTGATCCGTTCTCTTCCCACACCCTGCAATGCGATTACCATCCCCCCTGCCTCGCCCCACTGTTCGCTCCCTGCTCTTTTAATAGAGTAGCATTTTCAAGTGTGCAAACACCACATTAAACATGCATAAGATTGAATCAAATCGAAAACGCTTCCCTTCGAGCCGGGGCCTGCCTGATAAGCATAAAAACAACTATGCTCACCAGGCTTTGGCACATTAACACGACACATCATGAAAGATGCATTTTCTTCCCCCAGAATAAGGCTAAGCACTAATTAATGAACGTTTTTGAAACTTCCTTGCGTCTTCTTGCCTCTATTGCTGTCCTCAAAGCAGCTGCTGTCTGGAGTGACAGGCGAGGGGGATTCTCCTTCGGCAGCAGCAGGCTGCCATAGACTGCCTCAAAGTCTGCAAACAGAGCCATTCCCTGTCTAGGGTGACATTTGCCAGCAAACGAGAGTCTCTGGTTGGCCGTGGCTGGCTGCATTTGAAATGCCAGTCAGGCAGGGATGCATCTGTCAATTACATCTGCATGTGAAGTGAGCACAGGAAAAGGACCTGCCAAAAGTGTGTTTTAGCCAAATATCTCAGAGCTGACTAGGGGAAGCGTGCGATACACACGCACAAGGTCCCAGATGGAAATCTCCAGCTAAAAAGGATCAGACCAGGCCCCTGGGAAGAGGGGAGAAAGGGTTAAAGTGCCTTACCTCCCACAGGTAGGGGGTGTGCCAAATTTTAGTGTTGCACAGGGCGCAGTGAAGTATGAGAGCCCAATGTCTGCCACCGCAATACTGCTGGGCTGAAGCTTGCAAGCCGCACACCAAGTCTTGTTAACAACAACAACAACAACTTGTTTGTTTGTTTGTTTGTTTGTACATACCCTGCCCATCTGGCTGGGTTTCCACAGCCACTCTGGGCGGCTCCCAAGAGAAGATTAAAAACATGATAAAACACCAAACATTAGAAACTTCCCTAAACAGAGCTGCCTTCAGATGTCTTCTAAAAGTCAGATAGTTGCTTATTTCCTTGACATCTGATAGGAGGGTGTTCCACAGGGCGGGCGCCACCACCAACAAGGCCTTCTGCCTGGTTCCCTGTAACCCTACTTCTCGCAGGGAGGGAACTGCCAGAAGACCCTCGGAGCTGGACCTCAGTGTCCGGGCAGAACGATGGGGGTGGAGATGCTCCTTCAGGTATACTGGGCAGAGGCGATTTAGGGCTTTAGAGGTCAGCATCAACACTTTGAATTGTTCTTGGAAATGTACTGGGAGCCAATGTAGGTCTTTCAGGACCGGTGTTATATGGTCCCAGTCACCAGTCTAGCTGCCACATTCAGGATTAATTGTAGTTTTAGATCACCTTCAAAGGTAGCCCCACATAGAGGGCATCTTAAAAATAAAAATTAAAGGGACTCTTGCCCACATTCAAGCCAACTTGGAGCCTTAAGGTCAGCCCTGGAGGTCTGGCTGCCCTAGGCCAAAGGATGAGGATCACAGTGGGGCACCAACCCTTTTGAGCCAGTGGGCACATTCAGAATTTTGAGCGTACTGTGGGCACCGGCCACAAAATGGCCGCCATGGGTGTGTGGCCTAACCCAAAATGGCCGTTACCAATGTAAAAGAGACAGAACCACAAAAAGGTACAGACATGCCCCAAATTATCCTCCCATTTATGTGAGGGGAGACACCCACTGTGCTTGCTCACAGAGGGAAGATTATTGTGCCCCTCAGAATAAAAGTCATAGGGGTGCCCAGTCCTGGCACCCCATGAAATGTGGGCATGTTAAAGGGGATCTGTTGAGTGTAGGAGAGGCTGAACCAGTGCAAACAGGAATGGAGCAGCAAGAATTGTAGAATCGTAGAGCTGGAAGGGACATGGGTGGTGCTGTGGGTTAAACCACGGAGCCTAGGACTTGCTGATCGGAATGTCGGTGGTTCGAATCCCGGCGACAGGGTGAGCTCCCGTTGCTCGGTCCCTGCTCCTGCCAACCTAGCAATTCGAAAGCACCTCAAAAGTGCAAGTAGATAAATAGGGACTGCTCTCCGGCGGGAAGGTAAACGGCGTTTCCGTGTGCTGCGCTCGTTCGCCAGAAGCGGCTTAGTCATGCTGGCCACATGACCTAGAAGCTGTCTGCGGACAAGCGCCGGCTCCCGGCCTCTTGAGCGAGATGAGCGCGCAACCCCAGAGTCGGTCACGACTGGACCTGATGGTCAGGGGTCCCTTTACCTTTACCTAGAGCTGGAAGGGACCACGAGGATCATCTAGTCCAACCTCCTGCAATGCAGAAATCCCAGTGTGGGCTCGAACCCACAGCCCTCAGATTAAGAGTCTCAGGCTCCACCGACTGAAGAGCAGTCTCTTGTGCCTTATGGGTATTTACTGAGAGCTTTCGTGGGTGCCAAAGGATTGACTGGTCAGCACCATGTTGGCGTCTCCTGATAGTAGTTGATCAAGATAACTCTCTGCATGAGCCCCTGGATTGCTGCTGCCAACTGGGCTAAATAGATAAGCGATCTGTTTAGGTTTAAGGCAGGTCTTTCTATTTCATATCCACCTGTCCCCTTTTGCTTTAAAGTATGGAATTCTTTGGGACGCAGGTGGCGCTGTGGGTTAAAGCCTCAGCGCCTAGGGCTTGCCGATCGAAAGGTCGGCGGTTCGAATCCCTGCGGCGGGGTGCGCTCCCGCTGCTAGGTCCCAGCGCCTGCCAACCTAGCAGTTCGAAAGCACCTCTGGGTGCAAGTAGATAAATAGGGACCGCTTACCAGCGGGAAGGTAAACGGCGTTTCCGTGTGCGGCTCTGGCTTGCCAGAGCAGCGATGTCACGCTGGCCACGTGACCCGGAAGTGTCTCCGGACAGCGCTGGCCCCTGGCCTCTTAAGTGAGATGGGCGCACAACCCCAGAGTCTGTCAAGACTGGCCCGTACGGGCAGGGGTACCTTTACCTTTACCTTTATGGAATTCTTTATACATAATTGGGTAGGATTCAGGCTTCAACAAATCAGGCTGATGCTGTTACATCTGCTTTCAGCCTTGCAGAAGTTGTTGATGGTTGCTGTTTTCTAGACAGCATTTGTAAAATTCCTTGAAAAGCCGTTCGTTCACTCGGTGCACGGAATCATTACTATGGTAACAAATGCAGAAATCTACTCAGAAGTGGCTGCCGTATGTGTAAGCCCGTGTGTGTGTTTGTGTCTCTCACATTACATCACGTGGTGTTATCGCAGGGAAAAAAGTGGGTCATACATGACAAGCGCATATCAGGTAGGCTTGCAAAAGAATAAACAATGCAATAAAACCTTGGCACGCTGACTTCAGCTGACTTAGCACAGAAGAAAAATAGAAGGCAGCAATTAATGGAGGGCAAACTCTTGCAAAAAATGTAAAAGCTTTTCATTTCATAGTGGAATTCTCCCTTTCCCCCTTTACTGGCAATGGATGCCAGCCTAAGATTTGCAGAAAATAATCTATTTATCATCTATCTAATGATCCTGTGTATGTTTACTCAGACATAGGTCATAGTGCATTTAGTGGAGCTTTCTCCAAAGAGGGTATAGGATTGCAACCTGAAGACTGCAATCCTATGCCCACTTACTTAGGAGTAGAGATGGGGGACAGATTCAGCTTGGATTGCATTTGAAGATGAACCTCCTGAATTTAAACTTTCATGCTGTGAAAATGCTTTATATTTAAACATTTTGAAAAAAAGCATTGAATTTTGCATAGCTCACTATCGCCATCCAGTGTCACATTTGTTTATTGCACTTTACAGCACATTTGAAATGTTTTGTTTGCAGCTGCGTAGCTGTGTCCCAAAACAAATGAGTCTTTTAAATGAGTCTGTGACGGGGTGAGCTCCCGTTGTTTGGTTCCAGCTCCTGCCAACCTAGCAGTTCGAAAGCACCTCAAAGTGCAAGTAGATAAATAGGTACCGCTCCGGCGGGAAGGTAAACGGCGTTTCCGTGCGCTGCTCTGGTTTGCCAGAAGTGGCTTAGTCATGCTGGCTACATGTACTCCGGCTCCCTCGGTCAGTAAAGCGAGATGAGCGCTGCAACCCCAGAGTCGGCCACGACTGAACCTAATGGTCAGGGGTCCCTTTACCTTTACCTTTTTATTTTGGCCTGGCTGGAATGTGACCTTAAACTCTTATCATTCCTCTTTGCTTGGATGGATGGAAGATAGAGAAGGGTGTTGTCTGCATGTGGAAACTACCTTACTGGACAAAGCTAGATTTTGCACTTGTTCCTCTGTCCCCTTCTGCCACTGGCTCTGCCCACCTCTGGCATGTGGACCCTGAGAGACTGCTCAGAAGGGAATGTGGCCCTCAGACCAGGAAATGTCCCCCACCCCTGAACCTTATGCTAGCTAGCTTCTCGACAGATAGGTCACTTTTGCTTATCAGGAGAGAGAGGGGAGAGGCAGCAGAGAGGCTGGCTCAGATTTTGTTGGGCTTCAGGAAATGAACAGTTAATGCAAGTTAGTATATTACAGGGTTGTTGTTTTTAATGACTGCAGAGGTGAATAGTCAATACAGCGGTACCTTGGTTCTCAAACATCTCCATTGAGGAACTTTTCGGACCTCGAATGCTGAAAACCCGGAAGTAAATGCTTCCATTTTCTAACATGCCTCGGGTGTCAAACAGCTTCCACTGCATTTTTTAAAATTTTCTCAATTGATTTTGCAGACAGCCCTTACGTTTGAGAACCAAGGTACCACTGTAACTGTTTTGTTTATGAGCAGTTGGTTGTCTCTGTGAAGATTCAGATATACAGTGGTACCTCGGGTTACATACGCTTCAGGTTACATATGCTTCAGGCTACAGACTCCGCTAACCCAGAAATAGTACCTCAGGTTAAGAACTTTGCTTCAGGATGAGAATAGAAGTCATGCTCCAACAGCGCGGCGGCAGTGGGAGGCCCCATTAGCTAAAGTGGTGCTTCAGGTTAAGAACAGTTTCAGGTTAAGAACAAACCTCCAGGACGAATTAAGTTCTTAACCTGAGGTACCACTGTATATCTATACTAGGGGCTCGCCATCCCTGTCTATCCACTTACAGCTTTCCCCAAGCGCCACCCCCTTTTAAAGGATCCTGGGAGGAGCTTCAGAGGGCAGTTTGGTAAAGCACTCTCTGAAGCACCTCTCCCCTCTATAAAACAGCTTACCAGGGTTGCCTGCCACTCACGCTGCTTGCCTGCCTACCTGCTGCAAAGCCACCTATTGGCAGCCACACAAACTGCAGCGTGCTGACAACCTTACATTTTTATGTATATAGGAAGATGCACTAAAAATGTTGGCTCTGTAAGAATTTTACAAGAATAGGGGTTTTACAAGAATAGGGGTATTATGGTATTATCCATGGAGGCTTGTTGACAGATATGTAATATTTTTTATTGAGATAAAATATACAACAATCTTTTTAAAATACATATTTCTGGAATATATAATCTTAAGTGTTATTTCACATGGGGTTTTTTTTAAGCACCAGTAGCTATTTTGTGCTGGAAGCATTATCATTGCTTTAATTATGTTTTGTCAATACCTCCTGAAGGAGATTTCTCCAAAATGCATTGAGCCTAATAAGCTGTGAATTACTGGAAGCACTGAAGCCTGCCTACTTTTTGGTTCTGTTTCCTCTGCCTGCTGTGGTGCAGATGATGATTTATATGTATTAGTCACTGTACTCATGAAAACGACTCAAAGTGACTTAGCAACAGATGGAACGGCAGGAGCACCAGATTGGCTCTGCTGCTGCGTTTGCACCGCACCAACCCTCATGCTGCCCCCTCTCTTCTCCCTCCCAATAAGCAGCCACCATGCATCTGCTGGGAAGCTGGTGGGCGGTATCTGCCCCACCCAGTTAGCTGCTTCTGCCTAAAATACACTTTCCTCCCTGAAGTTCTGAAAAAGTATTGCATACCTATTCTCTTCTGGGTCCCCAAAGGAGACAGGAAGTGCTGAAATGACTCTTAAAATTCTCAGGCTCATGACAATGTTTTGATAGATCCCACAAGCACCGAGGCAGCATCTGAACTTCGAGCCTTGCTTTTTTTGCAGAAATTCTGAATCCTTTGAGTATTACCCATCAGGGTTTGATCTTTCGTAACTAGCCCCTGAAGGGGGAGGAGAGGAAGTTATAGATTTTATTCAGCAGGGGAATTCAGACCGAGTGGCAAACTTTTCTCTGCTGCAGTATTTTAGGATGCTGTTTTGTCTCTTTGACGTGCCCAAATGGCCTAATGCGAAGACTGAATCCTTTTGTCAGTGCTGGGCAGTGGGCAGCAGTTGTAGGTGAATTGGGAACAAAACCAGCAGCCAGGGTCAAAGACTAACCAAGGGCTGTATCCAGGTAAGTTTGACTCAGAGTAGACCCACTGAAATAAACAGACCAGATTTAGTCATGTTCATTCATTTCAATACTGGTACTCTGAGTAAAACTAATAAAACATTTCCAAGCACAATTCAAAGTGTTGGTGCTGACCTTTAAAGCCCTAAACAGCCTCAGCCCAGTGTACCTGAAGGAGTGTCTCCACCCCCATCGTTCTGCTCAGACACTGAGGTCCAGCTCCGAGGGCCTTCTGGCGGTTGCCTCACTGTGAGAAATGAGGTTACAGGGAACCAGGCAGAAGGCCTTCTCAGTAGTGGCACCCGCCTGTGGAACGCCCTCCTGTCCGACGTCAAGGAAATAAACAACTATCTGACTTTTAGAAGACATCTGAAGGCAGCTCTGTTTAGGGAAGTTTTTAATGTTTCATGTTTTATTCTGTTTTTAATCTGTTGGGAGCCATGCAGAGTGGCTGAGGAAACCCAGCCAGATGGGTGGTGTGTGTGTGTGTGTGTGTGTGTTACTGGTTACAACTCTAGTGTAAAAAGGTAAAGGTAAAGGTACCCCTGCCCATACGGGCCAGTCTTGACAGACTCTGGGGTTGTGCGCCCATCTCACTTAAGAGGCCAGGGGCCAGCGCTGTCCGGAGACACTTCCGGGTCACGTGGCCAGCGTGACATCGCTGCTCTGGCGAGCCAGAGCCGCACACGGAAACGCCGTTTACCTTCCCGCTGGTAAGCGGTCCCTATTTATCTACTTGCACCCGGAGGTGCTTTCGAACTGCTAGGTTGGCAGGCGCTGGGACCGAGCAGCGGGAGCGCACCCCGCCACAGGGATTCGAACCGCCGACCTTTCGATCGGCAAGCCCTAGGCGCTGAGGCTTTAACCCACAGCGCCACCTGCGTCCCTGGTTACAACTCTAGTGTACAAATCCATAAATAGCTTGGGACCCAAGTATCTAAAGGAGCAACTCCTCCAGTATCCACCAGTCTAGGCACTGCAATCAGAAGTGGAGGCCCTCTTCTTGGTGCCACACCTGGCTGTTGCCCAGCTGGTGTTGACCTATGACAGGGCCTTCTCAGTGGTAGTCCCCTGCTTGTGGCATGCCCTCTCTGGTGAGGTGCCTCTGTCTTCCTCACTATTGACTTGAAGGAGAAATATAAAGGCATTCCTCTTTACCCAGTTATTTGATTGCTGAAAAATACTGGCCACGGCAAACTTGCTTCTTTAATATGTTTTTTAGATATTGTTTTGTTGTCAAACATGTTTTTATTTTATTTTAAATTGTGTTGTTCTAAGATCTTGAAGTTTGCCCCCCTGGGCTCCTTTGGGAGGAAGGGCTGGTTACAAACTTAATAAATATACCCAAGAATGGAGCTCAGAAAACCATGTTGCTTCAGCAAGGCTCAACTGTAACAGGAAAACTGCCCCCACTTTTTTCCAATGCCTTTCTGCCCAGGAAGATCTAATGGCAAGTCTGGGTGGTTGGAGTCAATCCAGGTCCTGAGGGAATCCAGGTCCTGCTACTGGAAGGAATTTTTTTATTTTGTTTTGACTATGGCAGACCAACATGGCTACCTATCTGTAACAGGTCCTGAGGGTTCTTTGCTGAGAGGCCACTACCTGCAGTTCAGCAGATCACCACACGGGGCAGCAGTCCACATAACTGAGCAAGCAGCATGGCACCTTTCTAGGAACACCACCAATTGGCCACAGATTAGCTTCCGTTGGGCTAAACTAGATCATAGAATTGTGGAGTTGGAAGGGACCACGAGGGTCGTCTCGTCCAACCCTCTGTAATGCAGGAATCTTTTACCCAATGTGGGGTTCAAACCCATGACTCTGAGATTAAGAGCCTCATGCTCTAACCAACGAGCTGTGAGACAATGACACTTCACAGGAAAATACAACAGGATATGGATTGGGACTGTGGTACCAGGGAGGTGGAGTGTTGACTTCATCTGTGCCAACAGACTGGGTTTTCAAGATCTAATCAGTTTTTAGGCATGCATTTGGCAGCGAACTGCACACATTGCAAAACTACCGACAGAGTTGCACCTTGGGATGAGGTGGTGTCAGGGTTCCCCCGCCCCCTTTGGTAGTAGATAAGCAGAACAAAGCAAAAAGAGTATCTTATCAGTTAGAGATTTTAATGATCACAGAGAGACAACAAAGAATCCATTCCTCATGACATACAAACTGCGGGACAAGGACAACTGTGACTTTAAGGAAGAATGGGAGCTTTTTTACAAATTATCTAAAAGGACAACAAAATGAACTGGACTCCTTGGCAGGTTTTGAATAAGCACACACAAATTTATTGGTTGATAACATGATAGATAGACAAGGCAAGGATGTGTATAATTTTATAACATGCAGAGAATACTAAGTGCAGAGAAATCAGAGAGAGTAGCTGAGGGAAGTCCCTGGCGGGGTGGGGAGGGAGGGATGGAAGGGTGGGGGGGAGGGGAAAAATAATGTATGTGATTATATGATTTGATAATTTGTTATGATGAAATTATTTAATAAAAATATTTTTTTTTAAAAAAAATCCATTCCTCAGAATGAAGGTGTTCCCACTTAAGGGTTCCACCCACTTCCTCCCTAGCCACCCACCTCATTACTGCATCTTGTAACCTGATCTCTCAACCACTGTGCTTTCTGTGCCACCACCTTATCTGCCCTCCTTGACCTTGGGCTGGTCCAGCGAATTGAGTCTGTCAGCTCTCTCTCTCCCAGTTTTCCTCCTCCTGACTGTTCACCCCCTCCCCCAGTTCTTCCCAACTTCTGTCTTCTGAACTATGTCCCTCTGCAACCATTGTTCCAAATCTATGCTGCCCCACTGCTCCTGGGAAGATTCAGGATCCTGATTAGGAGCAGGGGGAGGCAGAGGCAGAGGCTCCCACCATTCCTCCTCAGTGCTGCCCTCCCTCCGCACGGTCCCTGACAGGTGGACACAAATGCTTTGGTTCTGTGCAATAGTTTAGTTTGCTTGTCCCTGCCAATTGGAGTTGTGACCTTCTTCCCCACTGACAGTGCTGTGTGATGCTGCTTCAGTGCTTAGATTCCCGTTGTGCCCTTCCCTGCCTGTTAACTGGGATGCTTCTAAAGGAAGTGGCAGATGTTGTTTGGAGAGGGTTCCAAAGCCTTGTAATCCTTCAAGGCTCTCTGCTCCATTTCCCCAAAGAGATCCATCACGATTCTGCTTTTGGCAGCCTCTGCTTCTCATTATAGCCATCCTCTTTGATTATTTAAAGCTTTGTTTCTGAGCAGCTTCTCTTTCCTATAGTTCTTCCTGGGAAGATTTTGGCTGGGGTGGGGTGTGGGGTGGAGAGATGTGAAACATCTCAAAGCAATTTCACAATAAAATAAGTACCGTGTGTGCAACAACGACACCTGTGTGTGTGTGTGTTTTAAATTATAAATAAATAAATAAATAAATACAGGCACACACTGGGGTGGAAATCTGCATTTAGAAGGCATGTTGAAAGAGGGACATCTTCAACAGGTGCCGAAAGGACAGTAAAGGTGATGCATGTTTGATAGAGCTGGTGTAGTGGTTAGCGTGTCAGTCCAGGACCCAGGAGACCAGAGTTCAAATCCCCACTTGGCTATGAAACTGACTGGGTGACATTCAGTCTATCTAACCTACATCACAGGGCTGTTGTTGTTTAGTTGTGTCCAACTCTTTGTGACCCCATGGACCAGAACACGCCAGGCACTCCTGTCTTCCACTGCCTCCCACAGTTTTGTCAAACTCATGTTGGTAGCTTCGAGAACACTGTCCAACCATCTCATCCTCTGTCGTCCCCTTCTCCTTGTGCCCTCTATCTTTCCCAGCATCAGGGTCTTTTCCAGAGAGTCTTCCCTTCTCATGAGGTGGCCAAAGTATTGGAGCCTCAGCTTCACGATCTGTCCTTCCAGTGAGCACTCAGGGCTGATTTCCCTAAGAATGGAGAGGTTTGATCTTCTTGCAGTTCATGGGACTCTCAAGAGTCTCCTCCAGCACCATAATTCAAAAGCATCAATTCTTCAGCAGAAGCTGAAGCATCAGCCTTCTTTATGGTCCAGCTCTCACTTCCATACATCACTACTGGGAAAACCATAGCTTTAACTATATGGACCTTTGTTGGCAAGGTGATGTCTCTGCTTTTTAAGATGCTGTCTAGGTTTGTCATTGCATTTTTCCACAGGGCTGTAGTAGGGATTAAATGAGGAGGGGGGAGAACCATGTAACACCACCTTGAGTTCTTTGGAGGGGGCGGAAGATGGGATATAAATGCAATAAATTAAAAACAGGAGTGAGCCATAAGTCAGTAACACGAAGCAAGTGGCATCAACTCTTTATTGGGGGGGGGGGGACAGGATCTGCACAGGTGTCAGGCCCAATGAGCGCCGCAATCCATCTTCAGTAGGTCTTGCCCCCTATGACGCAGTTGCAGAGAGTGAAAGCCCCTGCCGTTGCACAGTTGCCTAAGTCCCCTCCTCTCCAGGGTTTTCTCCAAGCATACTGAAACTGCACCTGTGTGGTGCTCATTTTTCCTGTGTCCACTTCATGCCTCTCCTGGTTCTGGGTGACTGGGGAAATTTGTTGCAGCAGGATTTGTTGTACCTCTTCACTAGCTACATAGATTTAGATAATTTATTACGGTCAAAGACCAGCTCGCATAACACAATAAAAACAGCATTCATAAAGATAAAATATACAATCAGAGCAGATTGCAGCAATAGCTCATGAGTTAAAATTGAGCTATATACATACACCCGTACAACTGAGATTTGGGCTACCATAAAAATTGACCCTGAGGCACCCCAAAGGGTGACTTCAGCATTTCCCTAATAAGCTATTTTATTCTAGAGGATGATCTGTGCCTACAAATCTGGGCGCAGAATCTGGCTACCAGCCAGGTTGTCTTGTGATCTTTGCCTAAGAGGAGAGAATTAAGTTTAGACTTGTCTGAAAGATTGGCGAGCCTCTTCAGCAAAGGATCAGTAGTGTCTCTACGAATCTCAACATAAAAAGGACATCTAAAAAATATATGTCCGGGGCTTCCCATTTCCCCTAATGGGCAGGCGCAAAGTCTCTGTGCATACGGGACTCTTTTATAGGAGCCTTCCAGAACTGGTGAGGGCAAGGCCGAGCTTCTAGCAAGAGTGAAAGCCCATCTTGCGTAGCTAGACTTGTTTTTGTCTCTTGACTCCCCTCCTTTCCTGACTTGGCTCCAGCTCCAGCTTCCGAACTTCCCTCTAGCACAGACTCTCCCTGCTCACGAAGCCCTGTTACCTCCTCAGCTTTCGTCACCTCCTCCTCCCAGTCTTCTCCCTCTGACCACTCATTGTCATCCCCCCCCCCAATCCTACCAAAAAGGCTCCCTTTGCTGCTCTTAATACCATGGGCGGTTTGCAGGGAAGGAGATGATCTTCCAGGTATTTGAGTTATTTGAGACTTTAAACTAACATGAGCACTTCGAATTGGGCCTAGAAACTAACCGGTAGCCAATGCAGCCGTTTTAGAACAGGGCGTTACATGATTTCTGAAGGCAAGCCCCGCAAGCAATCTGACTGCTGCATTCTGCACCACCTGAAGTTTCCAAGTTGTTTCCAAGGACATTGCAGTTATCCAGTCTGGAAGTACAGTGGGCACGTCATATCTCTCCAGTGATTGTTGAATCTAGGAGCATCCCCCAAGTACCCTGCAACTGACAGACATAACTGTGGGATGTAAACACAGGAGCAGTCAATGACAACATTCCTAGAGTGTACATGTTAGAACATGGGGAGGGATGTCTGTCCAGCAAGCAGGTAAACTTCCTGGGGACGGACTTCCTCCGCATGTGACCAGAGGTGGGTGTGGCCTCACCTGTGCAGGTAATGATAAAAGCACAGGGCTGGCAGCCATTCTCTCTCTTGCCTCTCTCTCATCTTCATCTTCTGAAGGAGCAACATGCCCTCTCGGCTCTCAGCCAAGAGAGGACAGTACTATCTTCCTATAAGATAGATTCTAAGTGTATGTAAGTGTATGTAACCTTTTTAAGGGACGCAGGTGGCGCTGTGGGTTAAAGCCGATCGAAAGGTCGGCGGTTCGAATCCCTGCGGCGGGGTGCGCTCCCGCTGTTCGGTCCCAGCGCCTGCCAACCTAGCAGTTTGAAAGCACCTCCGGGTGCAAGTAGATAAATAGGGACCGCTTACCAGTGGGAAGGTAAACGGCGTTTCCGTGTGCGGCTCTGGCTCTGGCTCTGGCTCTGGCTCTGGCCAGAGCAGCGATGTCACGCTGGCCACGTGACCCGGAAGTGTCTCCGGACAGCGCTGGCCCCTGGCCTCTTAAGTGAGATGGGCGCACAACCCCAGAGTCTGTCAAGACTGGCCCATACGGGCAGGGGTACCTTTACCTTTACCTAACCTTTTTAAAGCTGCCTACCTTCTGGGATCATATTGTGAATAGAACGTGAGTAAACTCTTTTATACTTTTATAAAGACTGTGTCATGTCTTGTATTTTAAGAGGGAACAAAAGGGGAAATTACCAGAGTAATTATTATAGAGGTTCTAGCGAAACTGTGCAAGCGTTACCGTTGCGAACTCAAAGGGGAATGTCTATAAACTCTGCTGATATTTTGGGAACTTGGTAGCACAAGTTGGATAAGGATATAATTAGTCAATATATCCTCTCCTGCACCCCAGAACATTCCCACAATAACAGGACATTACAGCAGCAGTGCATCAAATCACACCTGTAATTAACATGTTACAACATATGCCCAATAGACTTGCATAGCAGCCGGAAAAAACCCTACATAATAAGTTGGAAACCATGAAGTGAATGAAACCTATATAATGTCTTGATTCATTTCAATGGATACACTCTGAGTAAGGTTGAAGCTGGATATGGTCCATTGTGTATTCATGTGTTTCGATATTTCTTAAATAAATCACACCTATGAATGTTGATTTTATGTATTTGGATATGCTCCTGTTAAAAGCTGCTTTGAGATCTGTTGGATAGAAAATAGCCTTATAAATGGACTGACTGACTGGATAATGTTCCCTCCAGAAGGCCGTCCAAAACACTGACCGCTAGAAGCGTCTGTGGAGATGGAACCCCATCAAAAGGAAAGAAAAACGAAACACAGACATCGTGTTCCTTAGCCCAAGTGCCAAGCCAAAGCAATGCAATGAATGGAGATAAATGGAGCTCCCTTTCATTGAAAAGTGGGCCGTGTCTATCGCTGACTCATTCTGCGATTCATTCTTAAGCAAGGGAGACATCTAGTGCTCAAAGGGTGGAGCGCACACACAAATGTTGGAAGAATGGAGCCCAAAGATGCATGGTGTGGCAGGGAAAACTTGTGAACAATTTCTCCTGTCATTCATATTCTTTTGTGAATGTGCAAATATCTACCATTCTGTTCTCTTAGTCTGCCTTATGCTTGTTCATCTTGCAGCTTTCCCATAGGCTCTGGCTTGGCAGGTCACATTGTTATCTGGCTCCACCCCACAGGCCAACTTTGACTGATTGCTGGGGCGACCCACTGCCTGTCAAACACCCAGTGTCCGGTGGGTAGGTAGTCCCACTCACTTGTCAAATCCCATTGCGCAGCAATGCCCAAGTGCCTGGCAGCCAGCAGCTGAGATTAATGCATGCCCAGAGGTGTGTGCTTAGCTTGCATTGGAAACTGGGCTTTTGGTGTTGCGGCTCTGGCCCTCTGGAACAGGTTGCCAGCTGAAATGACCAGCCTACTGAAGTTTTTGTTAAGAAGGCTTTCCCAGAAATGTGACCCCCGTCATATAGGGAATGTTAATTACACAAACTGTGCCCGCTAGCATATTGGCAGCCAATCCAGCTCTCTCAACAAAGGTGTCACATGGTGTTGATGTGATGTCCCACTCAACAACTGTTGCATTCTGTGACAAGCTGCAGCTTCCCAGTTAAGCCCAAGGGAAGCACTACATATAGCACGTTGCAGTAGTCCAGCCTGTTAGAATTTCTGCTCCATGATTGCAGTCATGGGATTTTTGTCTATCACATGACGGTATATGTTTTGACTCCACAAAGTGATGGAGACAGGATATTTATGTTACTGTGTTCCGTGAAGTAGGACTATTGTCCTTTGTTCTTTTTCTCGTTGCTGTCTGATGCTAGAGAGAGAGGGAGCCATGTTGTAGTGCTCCATGTGTGTTTATATGTAAATAAAGTAGATTAGCCAAAATGCTGAGTTGCTGAGGTCTGTTACGCATCTGCACAGACTCTGTGGATCCCTAAATGTGCCAGTGTTGGTTGGCATCGGTAGCTGTGACGTTTGGGCTGAAGAAAGCTTTTGAGGCTCCCAAACAATTGACCAGGAGGGAGAGAACATGCCAGTCAGGCATGTGTTTCTACCAGTGTCCTACTCAAGTGTAGGCTGAGGTTTCCAACTGGCCCACAACGGCCAAAATAAATTTGTCCAGGACAGCAAAATCCACTGGTGACCCTCTGAGGCAAGAGAGAGGGGCTGAACAGCTGCAATTTACTCAGCCAGTGATGGCACATCTGGGAATTTATATATTTGCTCTGCATGCAAGATGTTTTGTGGAAGGATCAGGCCCATGACAGTCTTTTGTCTATCTGGTTCCCTTTGTGTAGGCCTGAAAAGAAGACTATCCACATTGAGAGACTTCCTGCCAAGGATTGCAAAGATACGGCTTTCCTCTTATTTCATTAAACATTCCTCCTGGCAAGAGTGTTTGTGGGTTTGTTTCAGGGAAAGGCGGAAATTAAATGGGTAGCTGTCATCTGACATCTGACATTTTGTCAACTGTACAAACAAGATCCAAATAGCTCCTTGTTGATTTGTGAGACTGATAACAAAGATGTTGTGGCCAGCTTCCAGCTTCGGGAGGCCTGATGTTGTTGACCTTGAAAGAACAGGAGCTGTTCTGACAGTTTCTTTTTATGCATTGTAAAGAGTTCTTCACAGAGGCTAGATCGACAGAGCTAAGTTTGCAAACTCCTGCAAACACCCCATCGTTCCCATGATGGTGGACCCGGGTTGCACAATGTGCCAATTAATTTAGAGATCAAATGGGGCAACCCCTAAAATATGGTTCTGACACATTCGTGGGACTCTGTAGCTATGCAGTCAACTATGTAAACGGAAAGAGAGAGACAGAGACAGAGACATGAAATCCTCAAAACATATACTTACAAAGACCTGTGATCTTCCAGGATTTACAGAATGTTATGGGAGATTAAAAAGAAACCAGAGCTGTGTGGAGGGGATTGAACTGCCCAAGCCCCTAATGGCCTTCAGAAAGCATCTTAGAAGAAGTTGCGGGCAGGAGAGATTCCTGACCCTTTAATATGCAGGGATATTTTACAAAACTGCAAAGTTTTGTAAAATTTCAGCTCAGTGATTTAATCTTAATGGGACCCCTGACCGTTAGGTCCAGTCGCGGATGACTCTGGGGTTGCGTGCTCATCTTGCTCTATAGGCCAAGGGAGCCGGAGTTTGTCCACAGACAACTTCCGGATCATGTGGCCAGCATGACTAAGCCACTTCTGGTGAACCAGAGCAGCGCACAGAAACGCCGTTTACCTTCCTGCCAGAGTGGTACCTATTTATCTACTTTGATGTGCTTTCGAACTGCTAGGTTGGCAGGAGCTGGGACCGAGCAATGGGAGCTCACCCCGTCGCAGGGATTCGAACCGCCGACCTTCCAATCGGCAAGTCCTAGGCTTAGTGCCACTCGTGTCCCTAATCTTAATGGTAAATACCTGCTAATTGTGATGAAGTATTTCAGCTATTTTTCTTAACAACCATTGTGCACTGCTCTGCTGTTTTTATGCCATGTCCTCGGAATATAGGCTTCCGTCCTAAGACTCGTTTCCTCATAACTTTGCTTAGAGAGTTGCATAATAAAGCACTTATCTTTATACTTGGTGCTTATTATTTTGACTGAATTGCTCTCTTGCCTGTACTCCTGCAACCCTTGGTTCCAAATCAGCAAGTTTCATCTTTTCTTTCTTTCTTTTTTAGCAGTGAATGTTCCTTTTTTCCAGGTCATTGATCTGTAAGGTTAAAAAAAAAAATCAGTTCTCTGGATGACTTTTTTCCTCCTTTATCTTTTCTGGGCACAACCACTGCTCGTTTTGCCTTGCCTCCTCTGTTGCTAGATTGTCCTTTGCTTTCAAAAGGAAGAAAGTCAAGAGTCTTCAACTGCAAATTAATGAATCCACAGATTAATTCATGGAGGGTTTTTTTTTTAATGTCAGAGCAGGAAATAGCTTCTTGGGCCACATTCAGAATGACACTCTTACATTTTCTTTGACGTCCGTAAGGTGGATTTTAGAGGCAATCGTTCCCTCTATATAATAGCTAACTAGGGCAGTTGAGTGCCTCTCAAATTGGCAGCAAAATGAGGTTCTCAGGCCTTGTGAAATGAACAGATATATACAGATCTGAAATAGAAAACTGCCCTATGCAGTGTTGAGCACAGAAAGAGAACCAAACTCATGGTCATCCAATGGAGATGAATGCTGGAAGAGTCAAGATAGATAAAAGATAGTACTTCTGCATTTAGTGTAAATCACATGGTCTACCATGGAGTGATGGTCCATCTCTAGATAGTTATTCAAAAATATGGCCCTCTTCCCCTGATTGCATGGGCTTGTCTGGGAAACGAACCCTACATTCAGAGCCAGAATCTCCAACCTTTTAAGGCCATGGGCACATCTGGATTTTGAAGCAAGTCCCATTGCTTATTGCCACTTCTCACTGGCTTCTCCAAATCAGCCCCCCCCCAAAAAAAAAGAGAGAAAGAAGACACACATAACACACTTTGCTTATCCAAGGAATCCGGGTACAGGTTGGATTCGGTAAGCCGGACCTGGGCTTTGAAAAGAAGCGAAGAAGCAAAAAAGGAAGTGGGGAAGAACGTCATCCTTCTAACTTCCTCTTTAAGCTCTATGGTTTCAGCTCAAGGGAGGAGAAGGTAACAGCCCCATCTACCACATGATGAAGGAGGTCCAAAGGCTTCAGAGGCATCAGGGTAGACCTCAAGGACGTCAAGCCCTAAACCAAGAAGTTAAAAGTGGTATTCCCCCTTCTGGTAACCTCTTTCTGCCAAAAAGTAACTTGCACACAATTTTTTAAGGGCACCAGAACTTGCTTTATTGAGGCAGTGAGTGGTAAAACAGAGGTGGCAGAGCCTATTCTGTTTTCGTTTGTGACGGGTGTCAGAGGGAATCTCTGGTGGGTGCCTTCCTTGCTGGAAATGCACATCCCAGAATGCACTTCAAGGTCTTCTTTTGAAATGTGACATCTTTATGTTAAGTATAAACAACATTTCAACAGCTTGCAGGCTTGACAGCCATATAACATCCTCAACACAGCCCTTGCTTCCTGCTACTGAGGCATCTAATCATAGCCTGCATTTTATTAAGGCTTGATCAGGGCCTGTATTTTAAAATGAGCTTAAAGATTTTCAAATGTTCATGCCAGGCAGAAGACCAGCTGCCTAAGAACCTTGGCAAAATGTTTTTCCTCCTAGACAAGGGGGCCCCCTGATTTATAGCAGAAAACAATTCTCAAAGTCGTAAAAAGGGAATTACAGGCTGACAGCCAAGGTTACACTGACCCTACATATTACAGAAGATAAAAAAAGAGATAAACATAATTAAGAGTGGGTAAATAGTAAAATAAAACCATGTGCCTCCCATTAAACTTGAGCCATATTTTCCTAAGGTTCAAAGGTCAAGAGCAATGGAAAAGCATCTAGCTGGCAGAAAGGAAGAGAGTATTTTGGGAAGTCTTTTTCTAAAGTTGTTCTTTCTTAAACTGAGATCCTTTTAAGATTTCTTTTCCTTTTAAAAGGCTATCTATGTTATGTATTAAATATATTGGCTTAAATGTAATTATGCAAAGGAATTAGAAGCTAAGAAATGTTAAATCCTTATGCTAGATTCTTATTTCATATAGCTGGAAGAGATCACAGGGGCCATCAGCCACCAGCCCAGCCCCCCTTGCCAAGCAGGAAACATCATTAGAGCACATATGGTTGTCAAGCTTTTGTTTAGAGACCTCCAAAGGAAGGAGATCTTTCAATGATGATCCTTGACATCTGTTTAAGATAAAAATTTAAGATTAACCATCTGTTTTGGAGGGCAATAGGGCGAGGTGAGCTGGTAATTAAGGTTCCTTGTTGAGACACATGTAAGGTATATTACTACTTATTTGTCATTTATAGATAGAAGAATATATAGCTTTTTGTTTCCCATAAAAGGGCAGAAGGAAATGGGTGTATCTTTTGTGATTGGTTCTAGCAAACAGCCAATAGGAATTTCAACCAGGCTGATTGGACAGAGGCAGCCACAGGAGGAGCAAGGGGGCTGGATTAAGGAAATATAAGTGCTGGCCAGAATGGCAGGAGGCAGGCCAGAGCTTGGTAACCATATACCACTGTGCCTCATATTTATTTGTCTGACAAATAAATTATTATTTTAATTTCTCTATTGCTGCGTTGAATATTTCATTCCAGCTAAGCGTTAACCACAAGCAGGGTGCTACACTACAAGGAAGTAAGTTACCAGATGGCGGCTTTCTTTCTTTCTTTCTTTCTTTCTTTCTTTCTTTCTTTCTTTCGCAATGGACTTCCTATCCCTATTCTGATTGCAGCAGTACATATGGATGCCTGCCAATATGCCTGAGGAGAGGCACAGTAGACCGGCAGAGGTGGTGGTAGAAGTTACCTCTTCACTGAAGTGCCTTCTCATTTTGTGCCATTATCAAAGCAGTGTCTGGAAGTGTCCTTCTTCTAAAGTGAGATCTACCAATGAAAATGTGGTTGCTAGATGCCTTTTATGAACATAATTAATAGAACTGAGGCAAAAGGCAAGGTAAGAAGCAGAATGTCTGGTTTGTCAGGAAGAGGAAAATGAGGTCACCACTTTGCTAAAGCTACGCAGGTCTGGGTCTGGTCAGTCCCTGGACAGCTGACCATCCGGGAACCATGCCACCTTGGGTTCTATGACAGAAGGAAGGAGGGAAATAGAAGTTTCCTTTAGATACGTAGCATATTGATTGGCAATCCAAAGGCACACATGTAGAAAGGCAGAGGGGGTGGGCAAGGCCCCCCTTTAGGATTTTGGCTGAAAATGATAAAACCAAAACAAAACATGATGGTCAAGTATACCTCATGGGTTGCAGAGGAACACATGCAATAGGGATGGATGGGTCAGTTTTTGTTTCCTTCTGTTTCTCAGTATTCCAGTCATACTTTTAGTTCATATCTGCAGCCATTTGCTTTTTTTTTTTAAAAAAAAATCCTCATGAAAATTCAGCAGCATTTTACGTGCGAATTTACCCTAATAAACACATCCTTGTACGCAACTTTGATTAAGCTGCACGTCTTCTTTTTTGAAAAAAACTCCCTAACAGAATGCATTTCTATATGCTGTTTTCACTGCTGTACACACTTCTTTGTTGCAGAACAGAGCTGCAAGATTTGGAGAAACGCAAATTCCAAAGGGTAGCTGTGTTTTAGCTGGCTTCTCCATTCAAAAAGTGCAAATTAAAATGCAAGCAAAATCACATTTCTCACCCCTCCCAATCCTACAAATAAAATCATTCGAAGTTCTGACTAAAGTGTGACACTTACACAATATGAGTGCCATATATATGTGTGAGATAGATAGAGCATACATTTATTTTCTTTAAAAACAAACAAAAACAAAACCCGCCATTTTAGACTACAATCCTGAAAGCACCTCCTGTGGAGTATGTCTTACTGAGCTCAGTTGAACTTGCTTCTCAGTAAGCCTGCATATTAGCAATGGGTAGGACTGGGCGATAGCCGGTTTTCAACATCGTGATATATTCCCAGCCAAACATCACAATGTATACCGATATATCATGAGGTCTGAAATAAGGATGGAGCTACATAGAGGCATTGGTTGGCTTCATAGTTTTTCCCACATTGTGATTTTTGCATAACACACACACACACATACATATCATGTTTCGCGATAGATTGCCAACCCAAAAGTTATGAAACCAGTTTTGGACACTACAGTGGTACTTTGGTTCTCAAACGCCTTGGTACTCAAACAACTTGGAACCCAAACACTGCAAACCCGGAAGTAAGTGTTTCGGTTTGCGAACCTCTTTCGGAAGCCGAACGTACTCCGTTTTGAGTGTTACACTTCCGATCTGAGTGCCACACTACTGTTTTGAGTGTTATGCTTCCATTTTGAGTGTTACACTGAGGTCTGTCTGTTTTTGCTATTTCTTTTCCGTTTTTGTTTTTGCAGCTCTTTTTTGTTTTGTTTTTGTGACAGTGTGGAACCCAGTTCAGCTACAGATTGATTGATTGTGTGACTGCAGTACATTGTTTATTGCTTTCATTTTATGGATCAATGGTCTCGTTAGAATTTTAGGGTTACCAGACGTCCCTGGTTCCTGGGGACAATCCCCGGATTTGCAAATCTGTCCCCGAACAAATTCCGTCCCTGGAATGTCCCCAGATTTGCAAATCTGTCCCTGGGAAATGTGGCAGCGGCAGCCTCAGCAGCCCAGAGACAGCCTGGTAGCGCAGTTGGCTCTGTCTGGCTTCAGGAGCTGTTCACTGCTGCCGGCCACTGCATGAACTGGGGACGTCCGGCAGTACAGATATCCTGCCCCCTTTGTTTTGACAGATCAGGGGAGGCTCGGGCGGGCAGGCATTGCCCAGTTTTTAAAAAACTCTGCGCATTTATGTTTCACAGGGTGCGAAAGAAAGGCATTGCACCTTTATACGATATGCATGTGTGCTTGGGCCCAGGGTCTTTTGCCTCACCATCCCCACTACTGACTCCCTGTTGCTACTCAGCTTTAAAAAGAAAGAAAGAAAGAAAGAAAGAAAGAAAGAAGGATTCATTGAAAAAAATCTGGTAACCATACGTTAGATAGCAAAATTCATGTTACATTTCTGTTTTAGGGGTTGTTTTTAAAAGTCTGGAACAGATTAATCAATTTTGCATTACTTTCTATGGGAAACCATGCCTTGGTTTTGGAACGCTTTGGTTTTGGAACGGGCTTCTGGAACGGATTAAGTTTGAGAACCAAGGTACCACTGTATATCAAGATATTGCCCAGCCCTAGCAGTGGGGAACCTTTTTCAGCTGCAGGGACACAGTCCCTCGTGGACAGCCCTTCCAGAGTCTGCATGTCTGGGGTAGCTGTGTCCAGCGGCAAAAGTGGGCATGACCAGAGGTGGAGCAGCACAATGGCTCTTACCATCTGGAAACAGGATACATTTCAGGCATGCTTCACACATGCAAGCACATCTCTTCATCTAGGCAAGCAAGAGGCATTGTGGAAGTTCTAGGGCAAAATCCAGCAAGGCAAAAGCACTTAAGGAAGATGCGGAGCAGTCCCAAGGGCGAGACAGAGGACATACCTGCAGGGCCACATTTGGCCCAAAGAGCTGAGGCTCCCCCATCCCTGCTGCATAGGAATGCATTCTCAGTGCAGATCCAAGTCGGCTCTTTTCAGGTGACCTGGTGAAATAATCTGCAACCCAGGGCCCTAGCACAGATGTCAACTTTTCATGCACCAGCAAAAGATACGGATTGTCCATGCAGCACCCCTGCATGGAGACGAGGGGAGGCGGACGGGAGAAGGCCAAGCCAGCAGCAGTATATGACAAACAAAGCTCCTGTTCTTCACATGGTGTACATTTTCACTGGCTCACGCAAAGGGCGCAGGAGGTGGTGATGCTCTTGGATCGTCTCGCAAGACTCCTGAGATGGCCAGAGGCAGCAGGTTTCGCAACACATTTGACGGCAGCTCCACTCGGAGCCAGAAGGTGAGGTGTCGGACATCGGGGAGAAGTCAAAATCGGCAACCTGCGTTTCGACAATGGGGAAGACAAAGCCGGTTCCAAGAATGTCTCAGGTGGCAAACCAACCCTCCCCGTGAAGGCTTAGAGAAGTTTAAGTATACTTGTAAGTTTGCATTTTTGGAAAACAGCCAGATGCATTCAGCAATGCATCTAATTCTGTGAAGAATTATGTAGGGTGGCGGCTACTGTGCTGGATTCGAAACCTGGGAGACCAGGGTTCAAATCCCCACTCGGCCATGAAGCTCACTGGTGACCTTGGTCCAGTCACTGCCTCTCAGCCTGGCCTGACTCACTGTTGGTGGGGAGCGTTAGGATTCTTGCTCCGTGTTTGCAGTCATGAGATTGTTGTCTATCACATGACGGTGTATGTTTTCATTCCACAGAGTGGGAAGTGACGGAGACAGGATGTTTTGTACTACTGTGCTCCGGAATGTAGGACTATTGTCCTTTGTTCTTTCTCTCTTTGCTCTCTGATGAGAAAGAGGAAGGAGCTAAGTCAGAATGCTCCGAGTGTATTATATGTAAGTAAAAGTAGGTGTGATGGCCTGGGAATCCGATTCAGAGGCTGAACCGGAGGAATCCCAGCCTGCACAGGAGTCCCCGCCTCCAGGGCCGGCTGAACTGGGGCAGGGCCTTGATTCTGAAGCGCCTGCACCTGTGCCGGATCCTCAGGAGCAGGCACCAGGTGAATCCACTCTGGCTCCAGAGGTGGTTGAGGACTCAGTGCCTACAGGTGAGTCTCCCCCTGGGTCCAGTAACCCTTCAGCCTCTCCTGAACTGCAGAGGCTCAGGGCAGAGAGGCGAAGGGAACTGGTTTCTCCCAGGAGGAGTGCTCGCCTTAAGGCCAGGAGAGGCGGGTCTCCTGGGGGCCGGGACCGCCCCTGGCCTCAGAGATGATAAAGGCCAGTGAGCCCGGTCCCAGGTTGCGGGAGCAACGTCGTTGAAGAGCTGTTTCAGCCAGCATCCAGTCCTGTTCTCCCAGAGTTCCTGTCCTTCCCCGGCTCCTCGCTGTGGACCCCGCTTCGCCCGTGGAGGACTGTCTGCCGACCCTCGACTCAGGTCCTGGACCTCGCCCCATGGTAACCTCCCCCCTGGACCAGCACAGTAGATTAGTCAAAATGCTGTGCTACTGAGTTCTGTTACACAAACTGCCAATACTTTGCAGGATCGTAAGTGTGCCAATGTCTGTTGGCATTGGTTGCTGTGATGTTCAGGCTGAAGAAAGCTTTTGAAGCTCCCGACCGACCAGGAGGGAGAGAACATGCCAGTCAGGCATGTGTCTCTGCCAGGGTCCTACATGATAGTAGGACGATCCTAACATGGGGAACATCCAGGAACATGGAGTGTCAGGACCACAGGAACTAGCAGCGATCAAGGGTCAGAGTCAGGGGCTGCAGTTATGAGTCTCCAGTTATGGAGTCATACCCGAGAGACCACTGAGCCTGGGACTGATAAACAGGAGCCCATGGGAGCACCCTCTCATGCCTGAGCCAAGACCTTTGAGGGTGTGTTTCCCCAAGCTTGAGAAGCCAAATGCCTCCCAGTGCACATCACCAGTTGGGTGGCGCATAGCCATAGAAGGCTATGGAGTGGAGGAGGAATGACTTGTCTTCAGGCCAGAGACTCTAATGTCATGCACAAGAGGGTGGAGCCTAGAGAAGGTGGTGTGGGACGCAGATGCTTTAAAAGCCTCAGTCTCCTCTCAGCCTTTGGAGCTAGCCTGGGGTCATACACAGTGTGACCTGGCTGCCTGCTCTGTGGGATCTGGCCTCGGACCTGAACATGATTCGAGGAATGGAACAGAGTGGCAGGAATCCTGAACAGCTGTGCTCAACAAGGCAACATTTCATTGCAGGCCCCACTTGTGATGCAAGTAAGATTAAATTCGGCTTGGGTTCCTCGGCCCCCAATGTGAGCATAGCAGCCTTTACGGAAGTACCTCCACAAGATCCTTTTGCTGTGTGCTGCTCCGGAACGTCACGTAGGCAGCTAATCCCAGCATGGCTGATAAAAGGGTGATGCAAGGCAGCGCTAAGAAAGCTGGGTGGATGCCTGGAGAAGAGGAGAAGGAGAGTGCTTAGATTGGAAATCTCAACGCCTTTGTACGAATCTAAGGTGTGTGACCACATTTGGGCTTTTATGTCCAGCTCCTGTTGCCACAACTCAATAAGGAGCAGCGTGGAATTTTTTTTCCAAGCCTGAGGGCTGCATTGCCTTCTGGGAACCTTCTGAGGGCCACGTGCCAGTGTGGGGGGGGGGCGGGGCCAGATGCCAGAGTGGGTGGAGCAACCTATGCACATTTTACTTTGGTACAGCAGGGCGAGTTTCCACACACATTCACACACCCTTCTCTAGCTGCCGTCCAGAGAAGCGTAATCAGAATTCGGTGAGGAATTCCAGGTAGACCAAATTCTCAGGGTATGCAGCAGGGCTTGTGGGAAGAGTTCTGAGGGCTCAGGTAGAGAGGCATGGAGGTCACATTGGCCCCTGGGGCTGAGGGTTCCTTGCACTCATGTTGTAGATCTGGAAAAGGTGTAGGAAAGGGGAACCAAAATGGTTGGGCAGTTAAGAGCAACTCCCTCCCTAGGGAAGCTTATGGAATTACAGTGAAACCTCGGGTTGTGGACATAATCCATGATGGAGGCACTTCCGCAACCCGCAGCATTCACACCCTGAAGCTCCATGCCTGCGCAGGCATGATTTAGTGCTTCTGCGTATGCGCGAGAGGCGAAACCCGGAAGTAGCCTATAAGAAAACTTGAGGAAGGGAAGGACGGAAGTCAATGGCTCTATGGATCATAAAGTAGGATATATGTACCCGTAATATGTAATAAGATTTGATGTTTTTGTTGGTTGGTGTTGGTATTCTTAAATCTCAATAAAAAACATTTTTTGGGGGGGAAAAGAAACCTGGGAGTAGCCTTTTCCGGTACTTCTGGGTTTCCCGTGGTCCGCAACCCACAAACATGTAACCTGAAGTGGCCATAACATGAGGTATGACTGTGGTGGCTTTGCACTTGAGGGGAAAAAAAGGGGAAAGTGTGTGTGCGAGAGAGAGAGGCGGGGAGGGAGGGAGGAAGAGATAGAGAGGTGTGTGTAGGATTATGCAAGGGGTGGAAGAAGTGGATAAACTTAAGCCCCTTTTCTCATAATATTGGAACCCAATGGGGTCACCCAATTACGCTGATCACTCCTGTGCAGGAGGAGAAAAAGGTGAAGGAATGTAAAGGGCCCAGTCAAAATGGAGCAAGGAGCACTGGTGCACACACCAAAACTTATACAGCACAAAATACTATTTATAATCTATTGGACTCCCTATCTAATGTAGCTCTTTGTTGGAGATGTGTAATATGGACAATGCTTCCTTGAAACACATGCTTTTACTGTGTCCCACACTAAGTCTGGGGAGAAAGTGCTGTTCAACAGAAGCAAGACACTACAGGAAAATTTAAGATTTTCAGAAGTGAATAGGCTCTTGAACTATATACCCATTGTATGGAAATTGACAACAATTGACAGCGAAAATGGGTTCTAGGCACCCTAATGGTGGCCAAGAGACTTTTCATAAATGAAATTCTCCTAGTGTGTGTGTGTGTGTGTGTGTGTGTGTGTGTATACACACACACACACACACACACACACACATATATATATATATGTGTGCTTTCCAACTGTGGAGTAGCTTTTCTCCTAACTCTCACCTGACGGCCTCACTTGAATCTCCTGGTACGACTGCAACATGTTGACCCCATTCTCCACTCGCACGCTAAGGCAGTACTGCCCAGCATCCCTGAAGACGTGGCTCAGATTGTAGTGCGTAGCGTTCATCGCCACCAGGTGGCAGTGGTCCCTGTCGAGCGGAACGCATTCAGTCTTGATTAACCAGCACAAGTGGAGAGGCAGGCTGGGAAGAAAGAAGGACAAAAGCTCTATTCTGCTTTAGGTGGCTGGTGCTGCAATTTTCTGAGTGCCAACTCAGAATCAAGCTGAAATGGGACTTTATCCCAGGTAGGGATAAAGGATAAATTTGATTCCTCTCCCATTTCAAGACAAGCCTACCAAACCGGGAGTTTCCAAAACAATGCGTGAACTGAAACACTGGGATCTTTTGACATGTGCTGACAAGATTTTCCAATGCAGCTCTCCAGCCAAGTAAAATGTGTACAAAAATGTACACACTAGGGTGGAGTATGCATTTAAATGTGTACATTATTGGAAAATGTGCATATTATTATTATTATTATTATTATTATTATTATTTCTTATTAATTGAATTTATATACTGCCCTATACCCGGAGGTCTCAGGCTAGTTCACAGAAAAGATCACAATATATAAAATCAAAATAAAAACAATGACCTAAATAACACCCCTCTCCCAAATAGCCACATTTTAAAAGAGTATAGGATGTCAATCAGGTCAACCAAAGGCCTGGTTAAAAAGGAACATTTTTGCCTGGTACCTAAAGGTGTACAATGAAGACGCCAGGTGAACTTCCCTGGGGAGAGCATTCCACAGATGGGGAGCCACTACAGAGAAGGCCCCGTTCTCGTGTTGCCACCCTCCGGACCTCTCAAGGAGGGGGCACGCGAAGGTGGGCATCAGAAGATGATCTCACCTGGTTGGCCACTGTGAGAACAGGATCCTGGACCAGATGGGCCATTGGCTTGATCCAGCAGAGCTCTTGTTATGTTCCCCTACGCACACATTCTACTACGTATTTTCTTGCCACTGCCAAAGCAGAAGCGTGACAACCTGGCTGGCAGTGCAAATGGATAAGAGAGCCAAAAACAGCCGCCGCTCCAGATTCATTAGCTCAGCGACTGTTTTGAGAGATGATGTGGCAGATATTGGCCGGCAATGTGACTGTTGTGTCTTGAAGAAGAGTTAACAACAGACCTTTGTCCTGCTGCGTTTCGGGACAGATTCCTGTTCTTTGGACCTCCGTACGGACAGCAAACACCAGCTACTTCATCCTTCAGAGGTTAGCTGCTTGCTTCTCCCTGCTGCCCGGGGCTTAGTCTACCCAGTGAAATCAATGCACTTGGCCGTGTTTACTTCTGATCTAATAATCCCTTGATTTCATAGAGCTGAAAGGGAACCCCAAGGGCCATCCATTCCAAGCCCTTGCGATGCAAGAATCTCAGCTAAAGAATCCATGACAAGTGGCCATGCAACCTCTGCTTAATAGCCTCCAAGGAAGGAGAGCCTACCACCTCTCGAGGGAGACTGTTCCACTCTCGGACAGCTCTCTCAGAAAGTTCATCCTGGTGTTTAGTCAGAACCCCCATTGTTCTACCCAGACACTGAGGGCCTTCTGGCGGTTCCCTCACTGCGAGAAGCCAAGTTACAGGGAACCAGGCAGAGGGCCTTCTCGGTAGTGGCACCTGCCCTGTGGAACGCCCTCCCACCAGATGTCAACGAGAACAACTACCAGACTTTTAGAAGACATCTGAAGGCAGCCCTGTTTAGGGAAGCTTTTAATGTTTGATGCATTACTGTATTTTTATATTTTGTTGGAAGCTGCCCAGAGTGGCTGGGCAAGCCCAGCCAGATAGGCGGGGTATAAATAACCAATTATTATTATAGTCAGAAACTCCCTTCTTGTAACTTGAATACTCGGGCCCAGGCACCAAATCCAGCCTCCCAAGACTTTCTATCTGGTGCTTGGGATGCTCCTCAAACCACACACTCGCCAGAGAATTCCTTAAGAGACAACTGATACACATTTCAGCTCCTGTTTCCTATGCCTTCAGGAGGTGCCTGTTGTCCTAGGAAACCCCAGAGGAGAGTGCAAATAGCAGATCAGAAGGGAAAGTAGAATGATTGATATAGGTGTTTTTGTTTTGTTTTTTGCTGGCTGCTTACCTGCCTTGGATATGCAGCGATAAATTTAAGTTTTCCATCACATGAGCCTCTGTGGATCCGACAATGTTAATACCCCTGACAGCATCTGAGGTAGAGAGGTTAAGAACCGTAAGTTTGTGCTTTGAAGGAAGAGCATTCGTTGCTGGTGTTAATGTAATTAGTATTCTGGGCAAATTGAGAGGGATAACATTGGAAGCACAACAGCGGGGATCATTCGGCTGGCAATTCTGTTGCCAACAGAATTTGGTTTAAGCTGTGCACAGCCACCTATGCACAACCCGTATATCTGCAAACAAATGCAAATACTCCAAAATGTGCCACAGACCTCCTTACAAAGGGAACCCTACCTCCCTGCTCAGCAAAGTGAGCACAGTTATGCATGTGCAAAGTGCTTTTCTCACATCTCAACCAGATCCTCAAAGCTGAGATGAGGGGAAGAATGCCCAGGCTAAAGAATGTTTTTTTTCCTTCCCGGTGGGCCTGACACGCTTTATTTTAGCTATGGGCAGAGATAACTGGAATCCAGCAAGCGAGAACATCTGAGGCCAGTTTGGGAAGGACAACACACAAACATTGTGTCTTTCGATCTCTGCCAAGCTAGACTGGTGACTGGGAGCAGCTGCCGAGACCATATAACACTGGTCCTGAAAGACCTACATTGGCTCCCAGTACATTTCCGAGCACAATTCAAAGTGTTGGTGCTGACCTTTAAAGCCCTAAACGGCCTTGGCCCAGTGTATCTGAAGGAGCATCTCCACCCACATCGTTCAGCCTGGACACTGAGGTCCAGCTCCGAGGGCCTTCTTGCAGTTCCCTCCTTGTGAGAAGTGAGGTTCCAGGGAACCAGGCAGAGGGCCTTCTCGGTAGTGGCGCCCGCCCTGTGGAACGGCCTCCCACCAGATGTCAAGGAAATAAACAATCTGACTTTTAGAAGATATCTGAAGGCAGCCCTGTTTAGGGAAGTTTTAAATGTTTGATCTTCTATCGTGTTTTTATTGTTCTGTTGGGAGCTGCCCAGAGAGGCTGGCGAAACCCAGCCAGATTTGGGGGGGGGGGCGTATAAATAAAAAAATATGATGATGATGATGATTTCTGAACCGACCCGGCATTACACTGAATGCTGTGGACTGTTCCTGTTCCATAGCCTACTCAAGAGTCTGTAGCTGTCCTGCCAATTTCAGGCTGCCCTCGGCCAGCTCCTCTTGTCTGACCTCTTATAACAGTGGTCCGACTTCCTCCTCTGCCTCAGTGTCGCCCTTGTAGAACTCTGCAGGGAGGAGGGGGATGGGGACAAAAATAGAATTTGTTGGCTCTGGCTCTGCTCACTGTTGGTTTCCCTGCCTTTTGTGCTGCCAATCCCAAGAGGCGTCAGTGATCACTGATCTGTAGGAAAGGAGACCAAACTGACTTGGGTGGTGTTTGTGTGTGGATCAGATTTCCTGAACTTGTGTTCCTCACAGACCAAAAGGGATGCTGAGCATAGCACTAGGCTGTGCCTAGCTTTTCCCTGCCATTACCCATCAATTCCAACGCAGCAGAAAAATGCCCTGTTTTCTGGACCATCTTCCTTCGTTGCTCCATCCTGGTCCCATCTTGTCTCCACTCTGCTGTCACCTCCAGGTGCACAGTGCAAACCCCAACAGTAGGGTAATTGTAGTAGACGGTGGGGTGTTCTGTTGTCATCTCGGTTCTACAGGTGATGGGGAAACAGTGGAAATCAATTTTTTGTCACACAGTGTTTGTGTGGGCATATTATTTGATGGTTTCATTCACGAATTGCTTCCTATGCATCTTTAACATCTGAGTTACAGAAACTATATGCCATCTGGACTGTTGCATGGATTCAGTGGTGGACTGGATCAGGGCCAATAAACTGTATTTGAACCCTAAGGATAAGAGATGAGCCTTCTGGATCAGGCCAATGACTTATCCAGCATCCTTTTCTCCCAGTGGCCAGCCTGTGAGAAACCCTCAAGCAGGATCTGACCATACAAGGACCCTCCCATCCTCTGGCCTCCAGCAGCTGGCCTTCAGAAGCATTAGGGTCCCTAGCTGTGGAGGCTGAGCATAGCCAGCATGGCTAGTGGTCAGAGGCACTGTGGTTGAGTGGCTCTTATGTCAAAGAAATTGGCCAGCCGTCTATTCTAGACATGTTCCAACCCCTCTGAAATGAAGATCTAGGGCTAGGGCTGGGAGATATATCATCCAAAACTGTTTTGAAGTCCATATTGTGCTATCGGTTTCATAATTTTTGACCTGGCAATATATTGCAAATCATGATATGTGTGTGTGTGTGCTATGCAAAAATCACGATATGGGAAAAACCTTGAAGCCAGACAAAGCCTCTTCATAGCTATATTCTTATTTCAGATATCGTGATATATCAGTATAGCACAATGTTTAGCTGGTGATATATTGAAATGTTGAAAACCAGATATCAATTACGACTGTTCTTGGCTAGGGATAGTCTAGTCACAGTGATTCATGCCTGGTAACCTCAATTCTCAGTAACTGCAATGCAATCCTCTATGTGTGGTTATCATTCAGCGTGATCTCAGAGGCCCACCTGTTGAGAAATGATGTTTGTGGTGGTGGGGGGGGGTCTGTTGGTAAGGATATATTAGTACAGGCATATAAATAATGGTCTCTGCTAAAATCTGTATAAATAAAGGGGGGGGAGAGAAAAAATAGGGACATACCCATCTCCAAAATCCCATTTGTAAGTGAATGAAGCTGACTCGAAATAATTACTTGGGTCATGAAGTAAGAATGATACCCGGGTCTGGGCGCCTGTTGGAGATCGGGAGTCAAGTTCGTCAAATACCTCATGGTCCTCTGTTTGGGTAATGGACAGATTCCCTACTATAAACTCTGTCGGGGGAAAAAATACAAAGAATATTATTTAGTCATCTGAAGCTCTCTCAAAGACCTTCCCATCTAATGAGAAAATCTCTCGTTTACTCTTTTTGAGGATAGGCAAATACTGGGATTTCCCCAGCTTTGATCAAGTTTAATTGGTACATGGTATCAACTAAAACTTTAAGTTGGTCATCAGGGGGAAGTACATTTTAATGGAGGGGAAAAAAAAGAGTATTGGCTGAGACTAAAAAGTTGGCAGAATGGAAGCCAACCACAATAAGTAGCTGCACAGACCCGTTCTATCTCTCTGTCCACCCTTCCTCTTAGACAGGAAGGAATATAAGAGGACTTCCTGTTCCAGCTGAGTGTTGCTTATGCAACAGCGTCATCCTTAGCTTGGCTGTGTCTCCCAAACTTTGCTATACAGTACTTTAGTCCTGACTTATGGCTTGCTGCTTCTTTGTTCACCCTGTGTGGTACTTGTGTGGTCCTTACCACTGGTTGGTCCCATGATCCCTGGCTCACCCCAGCCAAGGCCTTGCAATGGCAGAGGGCCCTCGTCAATTATGTGGGTGAGCAACAGAGATGAGCTTTGGAGTTGTATTGAGAAAGTATTTTTTGTGAAAAGGCAATGGTCACAGGGGAAGGCTGTCCCAGAGTCAGGAAGGACTGGGAGGTGTTTGAGAAGTGATGAGCCTAGGAGAACCAGCACTGCAAAGTTCTTGGACGTAGTGGGAGTTCAACATGGCCAGTGGCTTCCCAGATCCAGCCACTGCCATCAAGGAAACCCTAGTCAGGTGAGTCATGGACAGGTAGACAAGGTCACAGGCAAGGGTGGAGAGTCCACCACAGATGGCATCTTCAGAAGCACTGTACAGTGGTGCCTCGCAAGACGAAAAGAATCCTTTCCGCGATTCTCTTCGCCTAGCGGTTTTTTCGTCTTGCGAAGCTGATCAGCTGATAAGCGGCTTAGCGGCTTAGAAAAAGGGGGGGGGAGTCGGAAAAACTTGCAAGACATTTCGTCTTGCAAAGCAAGCCCATAGGGAAATTCGTTTTGCGAACCGCCTCCAAAACGGAAAACCCTTTTGTCTAGCGGGTTTTCCGTCTTGCAAGGCGTTCGTCTTGCGGGGCACCACTGTACAAGACCCCCTTCTCTTACAGGAAAACATAATAAAATATGCACATTTTACCTGACACCTCTAACACCGTTAGGTTTCTTGCAATGGTCTGACAGAGCCAGCAGTCTGTGTGCGTCACCTGAACGGAAACAGGAAAGACTCCAGGAAATGGGCTGGTCACTATAATTGTGGAGTCCGTGCCATGCTCGGAGCTCTCTACCAAAGTCAAAGGGGCATAAACCCAGCTGAAATGGTACTTCCGGTCACTAACGGGTGAGTTGCCTCCATCCTTCATACGCAACGTGGAATGAATCGTAGCCTGTGCTTCTGTCGTGATGGGGCCGTCACTGGTAATGTCCAAGTCATACAGGACTGAAGAAATAAAATCAATGTATACCATTTCAGAAATTCACAGTGCAATCCTAACCATATTGACTTAGAAGTAAATTTAAGCCCTGTTGAATTCAGTGGGATCCCAGGTAAGACTGCAGCCTCAGCTATGGCAATAACAAAGCGAGGACCACTATGTTTTCATTTCCTAGGCACACCATAGAGGAGCTCATAGTTGCTGTTTGTGGTCCCCTGTGGCTCAGATGCACAGCTCATATCTACTAGGAGCTGTGTACTCAGCATTGCAGGCCCAGTTTTGCAAAACTTCCGCCCTGCAGAGAACAAATAAGACCCCTCCCTGTTGAACTCCCAGGGCTTGGGGAAGACTTCATGATTATTATTATTTCAGCAGGAATTTCAAGTTTTTCTTTCTCCTAGTTTTACTCTTACTTTTAAGCGAATTTTATGATGCATGCTTTATCCCTACTGAATACTGCTTATGCAATATGGCATTAAGCTGTGCATATACTGCGGTCATACCTTGGTTCTCGAACGCCTTGGTACTTGGACGTTTTGGCTCCCGAACGCCAAAAACCAGGAAGTAAGCGTTCCGGTTTTCAAACGTTTTTCGGAAGCTGAACATCCAACACGGCTTCCGCTGAAGTGCAGGAAGCTCCTGCAGCTAATCAGAAGCTGCGCCTTGGTTTTTGAATGGTTTCGGGAGTCGAACGGACTCCAGGAATGGATTAAGTCCGAGAACCAAGGTTCCACTGTATTTAAATAAATGAATGGTAGATTTTTCTTCTGATCCCAAAATATTTTCTGGGCAGGTGACAACTTGAGAATGAGCAACACTGGTTAGACATTAGTCGGATGGATTCATCTTGCTTTAAAACTGCAAATGATAAATGCGACTTATACTTCGAGTCTGGTGTTAATTTTGTGTTGATACTGATCTGGACATCTGGAGCGCTTTTATTAACTTAGATGTTAACCTTAAGACATATGTGCTGATGACTATTTTATCTGTAATGTGAATGAATGGTGGGGTTTTTTTTTTGGTTGCTATGGATATTATTTCTATATTATTTCTGTTTTTTATTGCCTTTAATTCTCTCCCCCCCCCTCTGCCTTCCTTTTCTTTGTTAAATGTTAATAATAAAAAATGATAAATGTGATCCTTGAGCTTACAAGACCTTCCACAAAATGTTCTTCTGGAGACCAGCAGGCCAGTTCTTTGACTCAGCAGCAGTGGCGTAACGTGGGGGGTGCAGGGGGGGCCGGCCGCACCGGGCGCAACATCTGGGGGGGGGCGCTCGCCGCCTCCGGAGTCGCCGAAGAGCCTCGGGCGCAGGCTGTAGCAGAGCCCTATGTCTCGCGGAACCGACGAGCTGTGCGCGCATCCGGGCTGAAGGCGTCCGGCAGGCAGCGGCTCTCAGAGCTCGCCGCGGTCCCCGCGCGTCAGGGCCGCGGAGGGCGCGCCAGGCAGCCCCTCCTCACAGCCCCGCCGCCGCTGCTGCTGCTGCAGCTGCAGCTGCTGGGCTGTGTTGCATTTTCCTCGCCTCTCTGTCCTCCTCCTCCGGGCAAGCGGCATCGTTTGGGCGGCAGCGCCAGCGGCAACTCGCCTCAGATCACCTGACACGGACCCGCCGCCACCGCCGTGACTACCTTACCGTAAATACCCCAGCCCAGGCAGCAGCGAGAAGAAGCTGGCAGCGGCGGCAGGTTAGGGGTTAGGGGCGCAAGTTACTTGCCTTGCCCCGGGTGCTGACAACCCACGCTACGCTGCTGCTCAGCAGAGTTTTCTCTCTCACCTAAGGAGAAATACACTGTACCACATTGCCTGGATTCCTAATGTTCCTTTACCCTGCCATAACTGATGACAAATGTTAACACACCAGTGTGATGAACAAATCCAGGAGTGTGATAAATCGCAAGCTATTTAAAGCCAGCTCTTCGAGAAACTGTACTTTCTCCTGCCACTTGATTCCAAACCTTGGAGGGTAAAAAATGGGCAGGGAACGTAACATATTGGTATATGGTATATGGATGATTTTTGTTGATTTTATTATTACCGTATTTTTCTGTGTATAACACACCCCTGTATATAAGACACCCACTTTTGGGGGGGGGGACTCCAAATTAAGAAAATGGGGGGGATACACTATCCATGTATAAGACGCCCCCAATTTTTAACATAACTTAAAAAAATAATAATCCTAGTCTTATACACGGGAAAGTACGGTATATTTTTTATACTGCCTTGACATAGTTTGAAGATGCGAATTATAATATCTACATGGTGCCTAGGGAACAACTTGCACCTTAATATCAGCAAAACAAAGGAGATGATGTTGGACTTTCGGAGGAAGAGAGGAGAACTAGCCCCACTGTACATCAGGGAGGGCTGTGTGGAGAGAGTCTCTTCCTTTAAATTCCTAGGAGTTTATCTCAGTGAAGACCTTACTTGGAAAATCAATACAACCCAGGTGGATAAGAAAGCCCAACAGAGACTCCTTCTCCTCAGAGTATTGTGGAAGAACGATTTCAATCAACATCTGATGATCTCCTTCTACCGGTCCACAATAGAAAGTGTCCTTTCATACTGCATCACGGTGTGGTATGCTGTTTTGACATCAACTGATAGGAAGTGCCTACAGAGGGTGGTGAATACAGCAATATATATATATTGCTCTGTCCCGTGAATCCGCTGGATGAAATAGCGGAAGAACTTTGCCTCAGGAGAGTGAGGAAAATTCTCAGGGATGATTCACACCCTTGTTGGCACTTTCTTGATCTCCTACCCTCGGGCAGAAGATATAGAAGCATGATTAGTCTCACCAACAGGGTAAAGAACAGCTTCTATCCATGGGCTGTTAGGCTGCTGCATGAAAAGATAACAACAGAGAAATTGACTTTCGGGTTTGGTGCGTGTGCGTCAGTAAACGAGGGGAATTAAGACTAAGAGAGCTGAGTGGGGGGGGGGTGCTCGTGTAATCTCATTGTATACGAGTTGTACAAGTGTCAATAAGGTATTTCAATTTCAATAAACACATGAATAAATAAAATGAATATTGGACCACTATTTCCCCTGTCCTCTGTGCATCGGGGGCGGGGCACACATTTTCCAGTCTGAGGGCCACATTCCCCCATACATAACCATGTGGGGGCCACACGTCAATGGTGGACGGGGCCTCTTGCCAACATGGGCAGAGCAAATTGATGTGATAGTCACCTTCGTACAATAGATTACATACCAGCCATGCAAAAGCCAGAGGTGTTCTCTCTCTCTCTCTCTCTCTCTCTCTCTCTCTCTCTCACACACACACACACACACACACAACCTCTCTTTGGCTTCCTTCCAGGCAAGAGAGAGCCACCACAATTCACGGACACAGTCCAGCCAGGTGAAAACATTCAAGGGTGTGGGGCCTGTCGGAGTGGGTGTAGCCCATGAAGAATTCCAAGGGCCGCAGAGAGAGGCTTCAAGGGCCGTATTTGACCCCAGAGCTTTATCAGAGCAATATCCTGCTGGCCTTAATAGTGATGACTTTGGAAAAGAAACGCAACATCTGCCCTCTGTACGTAAAGCAAATTTTGCAACTGTAGAGTTAAAGCCATTAGATCTGTTCAGCGTGTTAACAGAGTACGGATTTGGTGACCGGGCTGTTTCCAAATGTTTGCCTTAGCTTAAGAATACTATTAACAATTCCAGCAGCAGCAGCAGCTTTTGGAAAGAGGTCATTTAACAAAAAGCAAGCTAATAAAGAGTTACAATCAGGAACATCTTGTGGATTTGGCCGGGCTACTGAACCAAACAAACATTGCCAGGACAATCAATTTTCACGTGGTGACTGGAAATTTTTTCCACAAAAGGCCAGAAAAGCATTTTTTAAAAAGTAAATAGTAAGTTTATCTACCTTTCTAAAACTAATACTAATGTCTTCTCATGGCCTGATCTGCATTGAAATATAAAATAACGTTCCAATGTGAATACTTTCTCCTCATCTGTATTGCACGTAAACAAAGATGTTCAAATCAAACGTTCAAAATTCCTCTCAGAGGCCCTGTCCCTAGGATTAAAGTTTCTGATGTAGAACTGTTGTTTTTCGCTCTTTACCCCAATGGGGAAATGTCCTTGGTGAGAGAAACTCCTGCCACGCCTTCTTCCATCTTGCACAGAAGCAGACCATAGAGCCATCAACCCCAGAGCTGCGAAAAGCCAGCTGTTCCTCCAGACAGTCACTGTTCACCAACTCGGGTGCTATTTATCATCTTTTAACCCCACCGGACCCTGAGATGTAAGGCAATTCTTGCCTGCCCTTCTTCTAGAGGTCTGGAATATAATTGAAATGAACGGTGCAATGTGGAACGCTAGATTTAAATGCAGCCAACACACCTTGATAATTATAGCCATGCTCTTGTGCTGGGATGCTGGCAGAATAAAATCTCCAGTGCATGTTTGCATCTCAGGGTTGACAAATCCCACTGCTTCCCTTAGACATAGAGAGCTGACCAGTCTTACCTGATGCTGATCTGACATGGCAAAGGAGCAGCACACTGCAAACTACCTTGGCGAGGCTCAGAGAGGCAAGTGTCTGGGCCATTTAGAAAACAGCTTCCAAAGGAAATGTCATCGGCTTGGCTCCGGCAATTGCTTAGCTCCGGCAATCAGGCTTCATCTTCAATTGTGCTACCTTGCCTTAAGGAGGAGACGGCCAAGTATCAATGGCAAGTGCTGCCCCCTAAGGGCAAGCTGGTTGTACTGCACCTTGCACATTGTTCCTGCGCTGCAGATGCGGGTCACATCCTATCCCTGCAGAAATGTTATTCCTAGGTTTGTTTGTTTTTGTTTTAGATTAAAAGCAAAACAAATATATTATACAGAAACGGCAACCCCAAGAATATTGTGGCTGGGGAAAACTGCTGTTCTTTCTTTCTTTCTTTTAAATAAATTATGTTTATTGAGTTTTAGAGGGATGCGGGTGGTGCTGTGGGTTAAACCACAGAGCCTGGGACTTGCCAATCAGAAGGTCGGCAGTTTGAATCCCTGCAACAGGGTGAGGTCCCGTTGCTCTGTCCCTGCTCCTGCCAACCTAGCAGTTCGAAAGCATGTCAAAGTGCAAGTAGATAAATAGGTACCGCTCCGGCGGGAAGGTAAACGGCGTTTCCATGTGCTGCTCTGGTTCACCAGAAGCGACTTAGTCATGCTGGCCACATGACCTGGAAGCTCCCTCGGCCAATAAAGCGGGATGAGCGCCGCAACCCCAGAGTCAGTCACGACTGGACCTAAAGTAAAGGACCTTTACCTTTACTTTATTGAGTTTTAGAGAACATACAGGAAGCACAGAATATAGGCAAAATCTGAAATCAACAGATTCACCTGTCCCTAAAATTAGGGGTAGGAAGGAGGAGGAATGAAAAACTGGATGGCAAAGGTGATGGAATGGAAGAGGGCAGGGCTGACTGAGTAGAACATTGAACTGCTCTGCTACACTGCAACATTTTGTTGCAGGTCACGTCTTTATTTCCAGTATGATGCAGAATGCAGGTTGCTAGCACTCCATCCTTAGGAAATGAACTAAATACCAAACATTCAAAAATAAAAAATTCACATTCCTATACATATTCCTTTTCTAATTGATTTTGGTTTTTAAATTGTAGTATCCTTCTGTATTTTTTTCATTTATTCTGCCACACAAGGACCTTATTTGATACAATTATGAATGATGACTAAATATGAAAGTTAAATAATATTCTAATGCTTTAGGACAGATGTTTTGGATTACCCATCAGCCCCAGCCAGTCAGATTTGCAGTCCTGCTCTGGGCTGCTGAAAGTATCACATGCAGTAGCTTTACAGTCATCCACACAACAACCCTGTAAGGCTTGTCAATATTAATATCTCCACATCACAGGTGTTAGATTGAGGGTGACTGAGCATGGCGTGCCTAAAACGATCTGATTCAAGGAAAGCAGTGAAATTAAAATATATTGTACTGTAGAATTATAATCTCTACTCTTCCTTTCTCCATGTATCGCTAGTGTCATATACACATCTACTTAGAAGTATGGCATATTGAATTCAATGGAGCTTACTGCTCAGTACGAGATGTTAGGATCGCAGCCTTACTTTTCTTGAAAATTAAGGAACTAATAACATTATTGCTTGTGGCAGCTGGACAACTGGAAAAATTGAGGGTACTTACAACTTTCCATACGGAGACAAAATGTATGGACAGTGGCGGCAATAATGGAGAAATTTAGAAAATATATGAAAGCTCCAAATGGAACTCAAGACTCCCAACAATTGTATGGAATTATGGCTTCCTTTCATTACTTTCCTGTCTGACAATCTATAAAACTGGCATCTTTCATCTACGCATGGACCATAGTTGTTTAATGTACTTCGTTAAATTCACGGGTGAGAGGTGGGGGGTAGTTTTGTTGTTGTTGTTAAGTTTATTGATGTATAGGTATGATTTTGATGCTTAACATTGAGGAAAAAAAGGAAGATAAGGTCTACACAACCACTTTGCACACCCTTATTACAGAGCACGCCCTACCGAACATAGAAGCACTTCCCAGTAAAGATCTATACAGTATAGGATTGCCCTGCGCGCCCCACTGTTTGCATAGGATTGCCCTGCGCGCCGAGGGAAGCGAAGAGGGGGGAAAAGACAGCAGCGCGCTGATTGGTGGAAGAAGAGGGACGGACATAAATATACGAAAAGTTGTGAGTGACCTTGCAACCTAAACTTCCGGTGAACAATTGGAGGCTCCGAATCTCTATGGCGTGAAGCGGCGCCGCTCTGGCTCTCAGCCGCTCATTGATGAACCCCGCCCCTTTTTCTGACATTCCTTTTGCCCTGAGAGAACGGAAAGCCAGTTTTCGACGGGAGGCCGGATGTGGTAGGAGCGCTTCGCTCTGAATTCGTATCTCTATATCGAGGAGAGCGCACCGGAAGTGGCGTTTGGTGTGCTTCCGCTTTGGGGTGGGTGGGCAAGCAGCAGGGGGAGGCAGGCAGGCGGGCAGGCGAGGAGAGGCGCCCATGCGCCGCTGGTGCCGCCGTCGCTGCTCCGGCCACAGCTGCTGCGCGGAGGCAACAAAGGAAGGCATGAAGGAGCCGGCGCGGCCTGGACTGGTGAGGGGAAAGTGGCGGGGGGGAAACGGAGAGGAAACGGGGCGAGGGGAAAGGGGAGGGGGGACAAGAAAGGAGGGCGAGGCGAGTCCCCCTCCCGTTCTGAGAGGAAAGTGGGCGTGGCTGCGGAGCTTCTGAGGGAGGCCGGAGGAGGCGGGGTTCCTGCTGTGGAGGGAAGAAAGGGGCGGGGCCGAGCGCACGGGCGCCGGGGATTGGTCCGCCGCTGCGCGCGTGGCCTGCGAGGGGGAGGAGTCAGCCGAAGGCGCTGAGGGGCCCCTGACGCCTCGTAGTGGTTAGAGCGGCTTTTCCCTCACCTGCGCTCCCGCCTGCTGGGTGGCTACTGGACTACAGCTCCCGTCATGCCTCGCCGCTGCTCACGCTGGCTGAGGCTGATGGGAGATGGAGTCCTCACGGCATCTGGAGGGGGGCAGGAAGTTGAGGGACTGAGCGCCGAGGAGCTCCGAGTTCGAATCCCCACTTGCCCGTGACCCGCTGCCACTCGGCCTAACCTACCTCCCAGGGGGGTTGTTGTGCAGATGACGTAGTACGTGCGTCTTATGTGAAAGGAGAACGGGGTGGGGGTAAGGATGGAAGGATCCGGCGTAGCAGACTTGGTGGCCCTCACTGCCTCCTGCGGGAGCCAGTTCAACTAAAATTGTGAAGATCTGGGTTCAGGTCTGCACTGGTTGACTTTTAGGCAAGCAGCTGCTGCTCTGCCTAACTTCCTTACAGGGTTGTTGTGAGGATAAATTGTGGGCTTGTATATGTGCGCATGGGGTGTGTGGTCGAACCATGTGTGGTAGGGACGCAGGTGGCGCTGTGGGTTAAAGCCTCAGCGCCTAGGACTTGCCGATCGAAAGGTCGGCGGTTCGAATCCCTGCGGCGGGGTGCGCTCCCGCTGCTCGGTCCCAGCGCCTGCCAACCTAGCAGTTCGAAAGCACCTCCGGGTGCAAGTAGATAAATAGGGACCGCTTACCAGCGGGAAGGTAAACGGCGTTTCCGTGTGCGGCTCTGGCTCGCCAGAGCAGCAATGTCACGCTGGCCACGTGACCCGGAAGTGTCTCCGGACAGCGCTGGCCCCTGGCCTCTTAAGTGAGATGGGCGCACAACCCCAGAGTCTGTCAAGACTGGCCCGTACGGGCAGGGGTACCTTTACCTTTACCTTTATATGTGCGCATGGGGTGTGTGGTAGAACCATGCATGCTCACTTGGGAGTCCAAGGAAGTCCAACCAGCTGTGTTTCCTTTTAAGACCTGGCACATTGTGGTTGCAAGATTCCGTAGGTATGATCTAGTTGAGATTCCTGGATTGCAGGGGTTGGACTGGATGACCCTTGGGGTCCCAGATGAGTTGCTCCTTTAGAGAAATGAAGTGAGAGCAGTTTAGGGGGACTAAGAACATAAGAAGAGCTCTGCTGGATCAGGCCAGTGGCTCATCTAGTCCAGCATCCTGTTCGTATAGTGGCACTGGTGGGAAGCCTGTAAGCCGAACCAGAGCTTGACAGCACTTTTATCATCCTGCCATTTCCAGCAACTGATACTTACAGGCATACTGCCTCTGACAGCGGAGGTTTTGTAGATTGTATATGGGCAGGGGGTTTGTTTGGATGAGAGGCATGGCAAACAGTCTAAAACAGAGGCAAGCTTTCATGTAGAAAGGGTTTGTTTGTTTATATACCACCCTTCAACATAAGATCTCATGTTGAATTGGAACACAGCAGGAGAGAGGAAGCATTTATATCGTTACTTGTCAAAATTTGTATCCTGGCAAACGGGGTGTCTCTTTCTCTCTTTATCCTCCTTACAGCACTAAGGTTTGCCTTAGACCAGACATGTTACTTTTTGAATTTTAGGGTGTAAATTTCAGTGGCAAAAAGTTGGCCCAGTGCTGAAACGTATTTGTTTAAATGGCAGGATTTCTCCTGCATTAACAACAGCGATTGCAGTCAGTCATGCTCCCATGCTACTGCATATTGTTTAAAACCCAGCTATTTTAATGCGTGTGAATGGTTACCAATTGAAAACATCACGTTTGCCCAGGTTGTGTTGTGGCCAGTGACTGATATTGGGGAATTGAACCATTACAAGTTTTGCAGTAGTCTTTGAAGTTTTTTAAGGTCTTCAAGGTTTTTAACAACAACAACAACAACAACAACTGGTTTTGCTCCAATAATATTTTGCATGATAGGTTGTACCCAACGAAGTTCTACTCAGTGTAGACACAACTGAAATTAATGGACTCAAGTTAGTCACCATGTCCATCAATTTCAGTGGATTGATTCTGAGTAGGACTAACATTGGCTACAGCCTTAATATATTTTAAATAGAACGATTACCCTGTCACCTAATTAAATAAACATTGATTGAGCAATTGCATGGAAATGTTCCTAAGTGTAATTAGTTTTCAAGTAAAGAATCCCACTGGCTTTAGTTCTAGAGATGATACACAAATGCATCATAGCAAGCACTTTAGAACAGAAGTTGGCATCCTTTGTGGCCCTTGTGTGTTCCTGGGTCTAAGCCCGTGTGTTTTTAAAGCAGCCTTTCCCAACCTAGTGCCCTCCAGACATTACAACTGCCGTAATCCTTGACCACTAGCCATTACTTGGTCAAGGATGATGGGAGTTGTAGTTCACAGCACCTGGAGGGCGTCATGTTGGCTGACTGTCTTGTCTGGCCAAACACTGTATCCCTAAGAATGATTAATGAAGGACTTCCAACTACTGCAGTGGAATACCTACAAAATAAATATATGGCAAACTGAAGTCATTTCCTTGCAAATAAGCCTTTGCTTTTGTTGTTGCTTAATTTGATATGTTTATTATTAGTTTTGGCTTTTTGTGTCTTTATTCCTTTGCTGCTGCTTTTAGGCCGGTGATGGTGTTTTTAAATAATTGATCATTGCTATTTTTGTGCTTCTTTTTATCTCTCCAAAACTGCTTCAAGCAACTTCTTTTTGGAAGAGAGAACTGGGATAGGAGTTTTTGATACAAATAATAATTTATATAACAAATATTTTGAGAGGAAAATTAAAACATCTTATTCGGATGCACATATGCCCCACCCTCAAAACTTTTGTCAGTCGTATTTGACAACAGAGTGGACAGAATTCATTTCAGTCCCCAAATAATTATTTCAATGTCACACATGCAAGGAAGGAAAACATTAGCTCATTCTAAGGTAATTCTGTTTCCCCCTCCATAAGTTGAAGCGCAGGCAGTATACAGCCATTAAGTCAGTCTGTTCTGCAGTCACATTTTGGCTTCTGCTTACTCTCAGAAAAGTACAGAAAAGGCACTTTTACATCTGGATCCTAAGCATGTTAGCTTAGAAGTCAGTCCACTTTCTACAGTGGTTCTTACACCTGAGTCAGTGTTCATAGGCTTGGAGTACCTTCTTAGGAAATCCGACTACGGTTCAACATGCCATGGTCACATCCAGGTTAGATTACTGCAGTGTGTGGGGTTGGTTGTCTTTGAAAAGTGTTTGGACATTTCAGCTGGTTGCAAAATGTAGCAGTGGGAGCTTTGGGTCCTTATACGGCAAAAATTGAGTTATATAGATACAGTGGTGCCCTGCAAGACAAATGCCTCGCAAGACGGTAAACTCGCTAGACGAAAGAGTTTTCCGTTTTGGAGGTGCTTCGCAAAACGAATTTCCTATGGGCTTGCTTCGCAAGACGAAAATGTCTTGCGAGTTCCTGAGGGTTTTTTTTTTCCTCCCCCCCCCTTTTTCTAAGCCGCTAAGCCGCTTATCCGCTAAGCCGATGAGCCGCTAAAAGCCGCTAAACCGCTAATAGCGCTGATGTGCTAAGCCGTCAATGGGCTTGCTTCGCAAGACGAAAAAACTGCTAGACGAAGAGACTCGCGGAACGGATTCTTTTCGTCTTGCGAGGCACCACTGTAGTGTGCCAGAGGCCTGCTCATGTGTGGACCTAGGTGAGCCGTTCCTTATGCAGAGGTGAAATTCAATGCATGAAGGGCAATTGAAGCATCCTATGTGGATGGTTGGGGTGATCCTGGTAGCCCACTATGTGTGTGTTGACACCAGGCTTCAGTATAGCTGAAGGAGCTTCTGTATACCTGGTGAAGCATCTCCATCCCCATCTTTCAGCCTGGACACTGAGGTCCACCTCTTGAGGACCTTCTCAGCAGTAGTGCCCTCCCTGTGGAACACCCTCCCATCATATGCCAAGGAGATAAAGAATTACAAAACTTTTAGAAGACATCTGAAGGCAGCCATGTATCAGGAAGTTTTTAATGTTTGCGACATTTTAATGTTTTTATATTTTGCTGGAAGCTGTCTAGAGTAGCTGGGGATACCCAGCCAGATGGGTGGGGTATAAATTATTATTATTGTTTGATAAAGTAGCCTTGCATTTTGTTTTTAACAGGCTGACTGATCCTTGAGGTCTTTAACTCTTCTTTGTAAGTGATAACTTACATTCAAACAAGGGAAAAATGGCATTTGTTTCAACGCAAGGACCCACTGTGGTTGACCAAACCACTTTAATGAAAAAATACCTCCAGTTTGTGGCAGCTCTAACGGATGTCAATACACGTAAGTTTATTTTCAGGTTTTTTCTTCTTCTATTTTTGCTTCCTCTGCTAGACGAGTTATTCACACTGGCCTAGTGCAGACATATCACTGGCTCTTGCAAATTGCAGCCTGTAAATCAGAACCTAAATTTGGGAATGTGCTCAACCTTCATAATTCCTGTCATATGTGAATTCTTATTGGCCTTAAGCACAATTTTGAATTTTATCTGTACCAATCCTGAGCATGCTTGATGCTAGCAGGAGTCCCCATCTTTACCACAGTGTGAAATCTCAATTTTGAAGTGGGTTTGCAAACCTGGGGTGAAGAGCGAACCTGGTTAGTATTCACTTTAGGTAGTAGCATTGCTGTAGAGTGAATGCTAGACTGTGATTAAGGTCCTCAGGGAGAAAAGGAAATTGTTTTGGAGAGTGAAGGGAATATGGGCCTGAGGTTGGTTCCTGACCAAGAAATCAGGATTTGGAGTGAGCCAGAGTTGTGTCTGCACCAGGCCATGGTTCAGTAAACTCCGCCGTCACCTTAAGCTTTGCTTTAATGAAGAAGCAAAATGATGAAAAATATTTTCTTGAACCCTGAAAAAGTAACCTTGTGTGTGACTGCGTGGAGATGGACGAGTGCAGGTGTGTTTGAGTGAGAGTTGTGATTTGTGGAATTCACAATTTGGGTCATGAGAGCCAAACTGATAAGATCTGACTGCTTCTTGGAGTGCGGTCAAAGAGCATTTCTTCAATATCTGTCAAACATGTTTAACTTTTTTTCTTTTTATTATTCCATTCTTGATTTGTAGCTGATGAAACAAAGCTGAAGATGATGCAAGAAGTCAGTGAAAACTTTGAGGTAACAAAAATCAGATCGCTGTCTTACTGATCTAAACGTTGTAGATCAGTGGAGAGATTTCCAACAATAATTGTGTAAGGTGGCTTCTCTACTAGAGACCCACCCAACTGAAATCTGATCAGGACAGTTAAAATTGTCCCTCGCCCCCAAATCCACATAGGCTTGGTGCAGAGACACAAATCAACCATCCTTGAGTATAACACGTTTGCTGTGAGCCATAGCCCACCAGGTATACCATACAGGTGAGATTTGATCTGGTGGAGGAGGGACAGATTGTTCCATCTCTCCTTCAGCAGTCTGCTTGGTTTCCTGTTCTGGCCACAGAGGAAGGAAAATTTCTTCCTCCTTAACCAACCCAGAACCACAGTGAACTGGTGGAGCACGGCTGGATCGCTCCATCATTCCACTGCTATACTGCTTGGTAGGTTTTGTTTTTGTTTTAAAAAACGATTCTGCTAAGAGGCCAGTAATCTGCATTTCCAAGCTGGCCACAGTGGTGGGGGCTTCTGTTTTTTTGCAGCCAGCGTTGCAAGGCAAATCACAAGTATGCTAGTAAATTTTCTTTTTGCTACTAACTTTTGTGGGCGTGCTGAAACACACTGAAGTTCAAGTACTGGGAAGGAGGCAATGGGATTGCAAGTTAGTTGGCCGTTTGCACAGCCCTCTATTCTAGCTTGGCAATATGTATGCATTGTCCTCAAAATGAGCAAAATAATTTGAAGAATTTTTGGCTTGTTTAGTTTTAGTAGTTGCAGCAGCTTGAAGTGATTGGCTATGAAACCTTTGACTGCCATGCTTTCACTAAAATACTTAATTCCACATCGTGTACATGTTTGAAATAAGGATCCTTAAAACATTGTTTTCTCCTACTAGAATGTGACGTCATCCCAGCAGTATTCCACGTTCCTGGAACACATCATTCCTCGCTTCCTTACTTTTCTCCAGGACGGAGAGGTTCAATTTCTTCAGGAAAAGCCAGCACAGGTATATTTTGAAACGAACTCTTCTCTTTCTCTCAGGCCTTGTCTTTTAATGAGTCCTTTTGACAAACCAGACGGAAGCTTTGTTATTTATGCATATTGGGATTTTATCTGTGTGTTTTTCTTTAACGTGTTCCTCAAGCTGTTAGGGCTTTACCATATGACTTTTCATTGAGTTATACATTTTGATTTGATGACCCTCCTTTTATCCCTCCCCAGCAACTGAGAAAATTAGTTCTGGAAATAATCCATAGAATACCAACAAATGAACATCTTCGACCGCACACCAAAAATATCTTATCTGTGATGTTCAGATTTCTAGAGGTACTGTACTTTAAAAATACAATCTTAGCAACATTTTTTTAAAAAAAGAATTACTCCTGTTGTGGATTTACCTACCTTTGAAACTTCATAACTGGAAAGATAACTAGAAGTGATGGAGTACTCTTTAAATGTCACATGTTGTTCTGTTATTCCAGTGTGCTTGTATATGAGACACAATGCAGCAAATGAGAGCCCTTAGGGGCAAGTAAAAAATAGACCGTTTTCATTTTATGTGGCATTAAAAAAAAATCATTTGTCAACTGAGATGCAAAATGCACCAAACCTCCAATTTTTGAGGTTACTTGTGTGGAGAGGCTTTGTAGAAGATTAACCTACTTTCTTATTCCTCTCTATGATAACTGTGTAAAGCTGCATTGCATGTTTTTGCTACATCCTGTTTTTTCCCTCCTCCTTTCCTTATTTATTATGTTTTATTGTTGTCCCCATTGTGAAAATCTCTATATGTCTGTCCGGCGCGCGGGGCGCTCTGCTTCAGGGCGCCCCGCCCGCCGGGCGGCAGGCTGCTATCCGCAGCGTGGGGAGCCCTGTGGGGAACTCCTGCATGCCTCCCCACACTGCGAATGTCTGTCCGGTGCGCGGGGTGCTCTGCTTCAGGGTGCCCTGCGCGCCAGGCGGCAGGCTGCTATCCGCAGCGTGGGGAGCCCTGTGGGGAACTCCTGCAGGGCTCCCCACGCTGCGGATGTGTTCCCGAAGTGCTGGGCGCTCTGCTTTCAGCACGCCCGGCGCTCTGGGAAACAGGCTACTATCCGCAGCCTAGACAGCCCTGCGGGAACTCCCGCAAGGCTGCCTAGGCTGCGGATGTCTTCCTGAAGCCTGGAGAGCGAGAGGGGTCGGTCCAAGCTTCAGCGAAAGCCTGCATTCGCCCCATAGGATGCACCCAGATTTCCCCTTCATTTTTGGAGGGGGAAAAGTGCGTCCTATAGGGCAAAAAATACGGTAAATAAATTTCTGTAGTGTTTGGGTAGGTCTACACCTATAACTCCCAAGAGAAAAGCTTCTATTTTTTTTTATTATTACAAATGTCATCTTAAACATCTTTTTCAGTTCATTATATATCATTTCACAGTAAGCTTTAATTTTACTACAAGACCACCACATACGATAAAAAGTACCTTCTTTTTATTTGCATTTCCAACACTTACTCGATTTTGATTTATGCTTTTTTGGCAATATACTACGTGTTAGATACCATCTATATAACATTTTCATGTAATTTGTGAAAAGTCTCTGGGTACCTTGGGCTTCTTCTCTCATAAAAAAATGACAATAAAGATTTTTTTTAAAGGAATTACAGTTTCACAGAAGCAAATACACTTTTCTGAATAATTCAGAAACTATGACAACTGCAACATTATTTAAAATGTTCAGGAATTCAGTCATGAAATAATAAATCTGTTCTCTTTCCCCCTACACTTAGACTGAAAATGAAGAAAATGTACTTATTTGTTTGAGGATAATCATTGAATTGCACAAACAGTTCCGCCCACCAATCACGCAAGAGGTAAATTACTTTCTCCTGTACTATTAAAGTTTTATTTTTGTATTACTACTTGGATATGTTTGATTTGTGACTCTTGCATTGCAGAGGGTTGGGCTAGATGAACCTTGGTGTCCTTTCCACGTCTACAGTTCTATGATTCTGTGCTTTGTTATATTAGAAACATAATCTAATAATAATTGAAAATGAAATGGAAAAGAATTGTACCAGTGCTGCTGTCTCCTTATGAAATCTCTGGGAGGTTTCAGAAACTTTAGAATATTGTAATTAAGGACTTAAGATTCAAGTGCATACAGTTGTGGATTTTATGGATAGATTTCATAAATTATTAGAATACTTGTAAAGGAATCATTAGCTTTCTGTTTTACTATTACAGTACATAACTATCTTATTGGATGAGTCAACTTAGGCTGCAATTGTGTACTCAGTAAGAAGCCCTATTGAACTCACTGGGACTTCCTTCTCAGTAGATGTATATAGAATTGTGCTGTTAAGTTCACATAAGGAAGGGTCTTGTCCCCTCCCTTTACCTATGCTCCCCTCTGCCTCTCTGGAGTGTGGGTTGTGTGTTATTCAGCAGGGGTGGCCAATTCCCAAGAGACTGCGATCTACTCACAGAGTTAAAAACTGGCAGTGATCTACCCCCTTTTCTGGGGTTCAGGTCAAAGTTGTTGAGCTTTTTTGGGGGGTGCAGGGCAAGGTTTCTCCATCTTTCATGTGACAGCACTTTAGATATTTGAAAATGGCTATCATAACTCCTCTTATCCACCCTTACAGGTGGTCTGTTCCTTTTGAGCAGGTTATACCCCTCTAATTCTTCTTTCCATTTATGAGTCTCTTCCCACCAGGTTTCAGTAACGCCTATTAGGTCATATTTGCCATCCTGCATTAAGGGCTCAAATTCCTCTTGCTTGTTTCACATACTGTGCTTTAGTATAGAGACAATTCAGATCACTTGTTGGAATTCTAAGTTCCCAAATTAAACTTAGGCATGGCCAATGCATAAAATAATTGAGCAATGGGTTCTGCATCCCGAAAGGACTTGGGTCTGAGTTTCTTAAACAGCTCCATCCTACATATCCATGAATACTGTTGTATCTGTGTAAGTTGGCAAGAGAGCGGTAATCCTACTGGGCATGCTAAATAATTGGATGCCCTAAAACTAGTTACTTAGAACCTGCCCAGTTCACTTCCTTTGTTTTTAAAGTTGTTCAGTGTGAATACCTAGAAATAGAACGGCTTAAGAAAAAGTTTTTTAGAACATAGACTCATACTTTTTTTCTCTCCCTTTCCACAGATACATCATTTTTTGGATTTTGTGAAACAGATTTACAAGGAGCTTCCAAAAGTAGTGGTAGGTCTTAATTAATTTTTTTCGACTTCTGAAATCGACATTCTTGACCCATCATGGATAAAATACCCCAACTTGGTGGCTTTTCCTTTATGCCTTCTGGAAGACTTTTGATGATTATTATTTTGCCTCGCAAAATTGGCAGGAGCTTGCGGGTCTGGTAATCGCCCACTCACCAGCTCCATAAGATCTCGGTCTTGTCAGGATTCACTTGGAGATTCAAAGGCCGGGATGATAACAACAACCTTTACACCACCTTTTTGTATAGTGCTTTCAAGTGTTCAAAGTACCTTATGGTCCTTGCAAGGGGCTGTATCAGAAAGATGGGATTGCAGTAGCCCTGAATGTATATTGAGAGGGATGCTGAAACGCTTGGTGTGGGCTTTGTAAATGCCATATTATAAGAAAAAGATGTTGGGAGAAAACATTTAATCATAGACGATCAGCAGTGCCTATTATTGCAGCAGTATAATCATGCGCTAATTGTATCCAGAGATAGCTAATAGCTTATTGAACTATTCTTAGTACGATATTCACAGTTCTGTATTAATTATCAACAGTGAGTTTTGCCAAAGTTGCCTTTTGTCAGAGCTCATTGCCAAATGAGCTCTTCTTCCTCCTTTCCTCCCACCCCATCCCTCAGCAGCCACGAAGTCTGGTAGAATTGGCTTTCCCCTGCTTTATTCGCGCTTCACCTCCGTAAGCTTATCAGCGCTTGTGAAGTCGGCGAGATCTGCAGCTATTGTTAATGCTTCAAAATCTCTTTGCTTCTTTCTGTAGAATCGCTACTTTGAGAATCCTCAGGTTATCCCCGACAACACTGTTCCTACTCCAGAAATGGTGGGTATGATCACGACGATCGTAGTGAAAGTAAATCCAGAACGGGACGACAGCGAAACGAGAACGGTATGTATAATACATGACTCCAGCTTGCAATAGAACCCTGTGGTTTACGGTGCATCTGCGTTGGCATGAAGTGAATATGAACCTTGGCAGTGCCACGATGGGAGACTGCAGAGAGCCCCACCTGAGCAATACATCTATAAGCAATAAATATATGTCACCTCTTGTCTGCCACCTGGTGGAGGCTTCATTCCAAGAGTTTGGTTATCTATTTTCATCACTGGACACCACTCTTTTTGTTTTTATTTATTTAGCATTTCTGACCCATTCAGTCTCTCACTCCCCTATACAGCATCGGTTTCTGTCCTTTCTGCCTCTCCTTTCTCTCTCACTGACTTCCCACGGGGGTTGTGAGTTCTCCTAGAATCATAGAGTTGGGAGGGACCCTGAGGATCATCTGGTCCAGCCCCCTGCAATGCAGGAATATGCAGCTGTCCCTTTTGGGGATTGAACCTCTGACCTTGGCATTTTCAGCACCATGCTCTTACTTACCAAGCTATCTCTGGTGCCTCAGATCCCTCCCTACTCTGCTGCCCTGGCCAGGCACGCTCTTTGTGGCAGCCCTACTTTCCTTCATAGTTTGTCCTATTCCCTTCTGTCTCTTCCTTTGTGCTGCTTCATGTCTCTCTGCTCTGCCTTTCCCCTGGTCTTCCTTGTCTGCCCTTCCTTCTTTGCCCCCCCCCCCCCGCCTGCCTTCTGTTTCCCGTTGGGACTGACAGCCAACAGTCTGATGCTGCTCTTTCATCTGAAGGATGTTCTCCATCCTCCTCTTGCCCAGCATCATTAAGCTGTTTGTCGGGTCTTCAGCAGGGTCACGTGGACCAAGTTGGAGCTTTAGGAAGAAAAAAACATGTTGGTTAAAACTTGCAAGCGATATTGAAACAAACAGATCCAAGAAAGCAGCTGTCAAACTGTGTTTCATGCTAACAGCTTTTAATTTTTTAAAATCCCATTTTAAAAGAGACATTTTATGGAAATGTTTGCCCTTTGCTTCTGTCTTTTCCCCAGCATTCAATAATTCCTCGAGGCTCTCTCTCCTTGAAGGTGTTAGCTGAGCTGCCCATTATTGTTGTCCTTATGTATCAGGTTAGTACTGGAACGCTTCATATAAATAACCTGCTTGTGTCTAAATTTCTGCCCTGTCTTCTAGCCAAACTTTAGTGCTTTCCCCTCCCCTTACCTGGCATATGAATGGAGGGCGGCTGTAACTTTTGGGGCACCAAGCTGCGAACTTATTTGGGTTGCAGGTTTGTTCGAAAACCGCCTTGTAAGCAACAGTCATACATCTTTCATCACACATTGTTTTCTTTTCTTTCTTTAGCTGTACAAACTGAACATCCATAATGTGGTGGCTGAATTTGTACCCTTGATCATGAATACAATTATTATTCAGGTGTCCACACAAGCAAGGTAAGGTTACATAACAAAATCTCCTGGCAAAGCCTTTTTACATTAGCCATGTAAATGGTAACGTTTAAGCTTTAAAAAAAGAAGAAACACCATTCATGAGGTAACTTTTTTAAAAAAGGAAAGGCAAGACTAAATCATTGTTTGACGTTCAATTTTCAGGCAGCATAAACTTTACAACAAGGAACTGTATGCTGACTTCATTGCTGCACAGATAAAAACGTTGTCGTTCTTGGCCTACATAATAAGAATTTATCAGGTAAGTTACATTCAAGAGGTTTGAGCATTCTTGGACAGGTGGAGGCAGAGAGTCATGCATTCCACTAGTTAACAGAACTTTTTTCGATGGGTGCATAGGCTGTATCAAAAGAGAACAAAATAGGAAACCTTAAAACTCCATGTAAAAGGGAAATACTTTTGAAACCCCACCCAAAAAGTATGTGTAAAACAACGTTTTGTATAACACAGGGGGTGGGGAAAACTTTACTGAACTACAACTCCCATCAGCCCTAGTAAGCATGGCCAATGACCAGGGATTATGGGAGTTTTTGTTCAGCAGCACCTGGAGGACAAATGATTCTCCACAAAGCCATATAACTGGGGATTTCTGAGGATTCATAGGAGGTAGAAGAAAGCAGGAATTCCCTCTCCTTGCTTTCCTTCTCACCCACTCCCCAATTTTGGTTTTTGGTTGTGTTTTTGGTTGGATTCCTATCCCCTTCTCAGCTTAATACAACCACTCCACCACCTCTGTAGATGGGGCCTCTGTATACACAGTGGAAAGTAAGCCTTATTGATGCCTCTACCAGGGTTTGATTTAGTTGAGATTTTAACCTATATATGCCATAAATATAGCTGGAAGATATGCATCTATATTTTTACTTTTATCAGGAATTGGTGGCCAAGTATTCTCAGCAAATGGTAAAAGGCATGTTGCAGTTGCTGTCAAACTGTCCTGCAGAAACAGCTCACCTGAGAAAGGAGCTTCTCATCGCAGCCAAGCATATTCTGACCACGGACCTGAGGAGCCGTATGTCCCTTTTGCATATTTTTAATAGTTGGAATATGTTGGTGGGAAAATGGTGAGAGGTGGGTCACAAGGTATGGTTCTGTGTTCTCAGTGTTACGAGTCCTCACTTGTTAAGGTTGCTTTATGATTGCTGCCAGAGTCAAGTGGGTGCAAATAGACAGCAGTTTCAGAGCTAGTTTGAGTTCGCTTCACTTGGCGTGAAGTGGATAGAAAATCAGCCATGCCTATGAACTGGAACCGGTCAAACAGGTCAAATCAGACTGCTGGTACCTGGGAATTTAATATCTTACATTGGTAAATGTAAAATCAACTGGAATCTGCCAAGTTAAATGCAAAGTCCTCGCCCCCCATAAGGTGCTGGTGAGCCTATAGAGTGGAAAAACAAAATTTTTGAGTTTACACTACTCTTCCACAGCTACTTTGTACAGCAGAAATATGGGAATGTATACAATGAAGTCATTCTTTGTTCTCCACCTGTTTTCTTATGGTGTGTGCTGGATAAAACCTGTTTTTGGATTGTCTAAATAGATCTATAAAATCGTGATTTGACAAAGGTATAGCTTAGCTTAATTCTGCACATGGGATCCAGCTCTACAGACCCCCTAATATTGCACTTCCCTTTAAGGATTGCAGTCTTGATTGTAACTTAATTGCTAATTAAGTGTGTTTATCTCATTAACAAAAGCATAATGATATGGAAAGTAACGTCTATGTTTGACTCTTGAAAGGGGCATGTTAATCTCCTTATGTTTCTTGCTTTCATGTTCTCAGTTAAACCTAGCCGACCTCACAAGGCTGTTGTGAAGTGAAATATAAAGTAAAATGGCATGTACATCACCCTCAGCTCTTTAAACCAATGAGAGAAATTAACGATTTAGAAATACACGGTTTCAGAAGCACATCTTGGTCAGATCTTTCTGTACTAGTGTTCCTTAATACATTTAACATAATTTCGTTGGGGAGTATTTCTGCTGATCTGGAGAGGGATGAGAATGCTCTAAATGTTTGTACCACTCCAGTAAACTTGGGCCGGGTGCTCAGAATCAGTTTAAGGAAACAAATATTTGCAAGCTAAGTAAATACCTGCGGCATTTTTTCTTCATTGTAGAGAGCAGCATGTTAAATTCACTTTTGGCAGAACTGCCACTTCCCGAGGATTAAAAGTCATGCTTGGTAGGCTAAATTTTGCAAGAAATGTTTGATTGGTGGCCTAGTAGTTGGACTGCCTTCTGCATTAATTACAGCTGCTTAATAATTCTTGTTTTGTTGCCTCTATCATGACAACTTTCTCTTGTCACTTTTCACTACAGAATTTATTCCGTGCATGGACAAATTGTTTGATGAATCCATATTAATAGGCTCTGGATACACGGCCCGCGAAACCCTGAGGTGCGTAATGAAGCTTGTTCTCTATCTGTTAACGCTGCCATCGCATGGGATGTTTTAGCGGGTGCACAAGATCATAACCAGGTCTTTGTCCTACCTGCGCTCCCATTTATTGGCTGAAGAAGGAAAAAAGGCAAAAGGGCTGCTCACTCATTATCTCTCCATGTGTACATTATACCCAAGGAGGCTGTAGGAGGACCACACCTATAGACCCTACTCACGACAGGCTCCTGGCATCCCAGTCCCCTGGTATCCATACATTAAGGGAACTGTTAGAAAGGAGAGTCTACAGCTCTGTGCATTTTGAGATCCCCAATCATGTCTGTGCTTATGCTCTACTTCTCAATTGTCCCTGAATGTGCAGATGGTTTGGCATTGCTGGCAGGCGCGGTCCCTCTCTTCTCTCCATTGTGTCTTCTCTACAGGTGGTCGGCTAATAAGTTAATGGTTGTACAAGGCATCTTTTCCTGCATGTGCCATGATGGCTGTTTTCTGTTCTACTAAGTTTAGTCCCCAGGACGGTTGGATGGCGCCTTTTATGCCTTCTTCGGCAACTCCTGCAGCCAAGATGGTGCCAAACATATTGCTCTGCTTTCCTTTGGACGACATCAGTGGTGTCCAAACTTTTTTTCAAAGAGGGCCAGATTTGATGAAGTGAAGGGCTGTGGGGGCTGACCAAAGGGCCAACGAAAGTTGTTGACCTTTTTGACCTTTTTTTAGCATTGAGGTTTTTGATCTTTTTTCAAGGGTTGCAGGTGCTGAGGTTTTTTTTTAGGATTTTACCCCAGGAAATAAACTACCACAGTTTATTAGGCCCCTGAAACGGACTTTGGACATGCCTGGACTACATCAATGAGGCCAGGAGTGGGGCCTTGCCATCTGGGCAGCCCAGGGCCTCCATGCACACTGCCCAGGCTTGCTCCCTGGAGAGGTCACTTCGGTGCCGCTAGCAGCGGTTTGACTCTATCCCTGGAGGTGTACCCCATTGTCTCTTGAGACAGACAGATGCAAACAACCTCCGCCATCGGAGGCAAGATCCCTCTGAATACTAGTTGCTGAGAATCACATGAGTGGAGAGAGTCGCTCTTGCACTCAGGTCCTGTGTGCATGCTTCTCCTAGGCTGGCCACCTTGAGAACAGGATCCTAGACTGGGTGGCCCATTGGCCTGTTTATTAATTGCAATGGGTCTTCTGTGAGTAGGACTAGCATTGGTTACCACCATTTCACTCCTCATCACTGTGTGTTGGACGTCTACGTTGGCTTCACACATATCGGCTCAACACGTAAACTGGAGATATTACGCTAAAGTAACTAGTTTATTTGTTCTTTGTGTGTTCCCAGGCCCCTTGCATACAGCACTTTAGCGGATCTGGTTCATCATGTCCGACAGCATTTGCCGCTCAACGACCTCTCCCTTGCTGTCCAGTTATTTGCTAAGAATATTGATGACGAATCATTGCCCAGCAGTATCCAGACCATGTCATGCAAACTTCTGCTAAATCTCGTGGACTGCATTCGATCCAAGAGCGAACAGGAAAATGGAAATGGCAGAGACATCCTCATGAGGATGTTGGAGGTACTGTGGCATTTAAAGTAGGGGTGCTGGAATGAAAATAGTCATTAAAATCACATAACTAAATGGAAAAGGTAGATTGACCTACTTGGGACTGGAAGCGCTATTCAACAAAGTTTTACTTGGAGCAGACCCATTGAAATGAATGAATGTTTACGTTAGCTCCATTAATTTTAATGGATCTACTCTGAGTTAAAACCTGAGTTGAAAACCACTCTTGGGCTCATACATTCGCTTCTTCTATTTTGTGCTGCAGTTTTCTCCTCCTGTTTAGGAGGCAAACCACAGGTTGTCATTACACTTGAATGGACAAAACTATGGCTTGCACTTGCCCTTCATACAGGGAATTGCAAACCATAGTTTGAAGCTGCTTTGTAATCCCAGTTTGGAGGACAAGTTCAAAACCATAGTTTGTTTGGCTCTAATGGCAAGCGATGGTTTGCCTTCTAGCAGAGGGAGAGGTGTGTGTGTGTGTGTGTGTGTGAACACCAGTATCATTCCGGCCTCTTTCACTGGTTGTCGGATTTGGTGTTACACCTAGACTCAGATGATGAATCATACTTTGTTGTGACGGTGCTTCTCCTCCAGGTTTTCGTCCTTAAATTCCACACCATTGCCCGCTATCAGCTCTCCGTGATCTTTAAAAAGTGCAAGCCGCAGTCTGAACTTGGGGCAGGAGAAGCCGCTTTGCCCTGCGTGCCGGCTGGAGGAAATGCCGCTCCGGTTCCTGTTCCGTCCCCTGCTCCCACCACTCCCGTGGCCCCTGCCCCGGGGCCTGTCTTTGAGAAGCAAGGGGAGAAGGAGAAGGAAGACAAGCAAACATTCCAAGTCACGGATTGCCGAAGCTTGGTGAAAACCTTGGTCTGCGGTGTCAAGACGATTACCTGGGGTATCACTTCTTGCAAAGCTCCTGGTGGTAAGGCGGCATGATTCAAATTTCACCTGGGCTTTTTTCCTAGGGTGGTGCAACTTTTTTTTTTTTAAAGCAATTAATTATACGGGTTTTAGTTATCCATTTATTTAAAATATGCATATGAGTGTATCAATGGCTGGAGACCTCAAGAGAGGAGAGTGTTCCTGTGCTTGGGTGGTGGTTGCAGGTTTTCCTGTAGGCATTAGGGTGGCCACTGTGAGACTAAGATGCTGGACTAGATGGGACACTGACCTAATCTAGCAGGACTCTTCTTACGTTCTGGGTTATTATTTCTGAAACAAGAAACACACATTGCGCTTTGGTGATGCATGCATGTGCTGTAGGTGAAATTCCTCCTCTAAGGTGATGTGGGAGAAGGGAGAATTGGCTAAGATTCTGTTTGCTGTCTGCAGTTTTTATTGCATTAGCCTTTCTTTGTGTACTGATGAAAGGTGTGAGAGATGTGTGCTGCCAAAGCCGGCATAGATAAAACTCCAGGCTCGCTGCCAGTTACAATCTCTTTGATTTATTTACAAACTTCAAAAGAACGTTTCCAGAGCTTCAAAGCAATGTCCGACCCTGTCGGCAAAGATGCCTCGTCTGGTTTCTTTTTACGTTTTCTTGCCCAACATTCAAGTCGGCGGAAACCCCGCCTCTGATTTCCTCTGTTCAAAGAATAACTAGTTCCAGGCTCAGCCTCCCCCCTCCCTGCCTCCTCTTCGCTGTCAGACGACAGACTACTAATTATCTCTTTCGGCTCTCTATAAGTGCTGGTCTCTTCCCTTAGCTCTTTCGCCGTTTGCCTCTCCCTGACAAAAGGCCCCCAAAGCTGTGAACAGCGTATTAATACAGAAATACAAGCACCCATTTTAAAATTAATCATATGCATATTTAAATGTGATGTCTGATTAATTGGGGGTACCTTTTAGATTCAAAGTTTTGAAGCAGATTAAACTGTGGGATCGATTAATTGTTGTGAGCAGCTCTAGTTTTTCCCATTTTGTTGCACAGGTGCACACTTTTTAGTAGTAAAAAGTAATTTCTCTTTCAATTCCTTTTCTTCTTTTTTCAGAAGCTCAGTTCATTCCCAATAAGCAGCTGCAACCTAAAGAGACACAGATATACATCAAGCTGGTCAAATATGCAATGCAAGCTTTGGATATTTATCAGGCACGTATCCTAGCTGTTGTTTAATTGCTTTGTAATTTTAATCTCCGTGGCTTATTTCAAATCATTTTTAAATTTGCGGCTTTTCAATTGCTTTGGATGTTTTGGGACGGAAATCCAGTACAAATGGTAGTGGGGATGCATGTTGACTTGAATCCTGTCTTGTCTCTCCATTGCAAAAGGTTCAAATAGCTGGAAATGGGCAGACGTACATCCGAGTTGCAAATTGCCAGACGGTCAGGATGAAAGAGGAGAAGGAGGTCCTAGAGCATTTTGCCGGCGTCTTCACAATGATGAATGCTCTGACTTTTAAAGAAATCTTCCAGACGACAGTTCCGTACATGGTTGAAAGAATCTCTAAGAACTATGCTCTTCAGGTAGTATGTTTTGTGTACTTGATAGTAGTGTGAGCCCTGACGAAAACTTTCTGTTGAGCTTGGAAGATGACTTTGTTAACATGCCACTGTGTTGTCATTCTATCGCCTTTACGGCTGATCCAGCCTTTGCCAACCTGGTGCTCTCCAAATGTTTTGGACTTCAGTTCCCATCAGCCCCAGCCAGCATGGCTGGGCTTGTTGGGGCTGATGGGAATTGTAGTCCAAATCATCTGGAGGGCAGCAGCTTGGCAAAGGCTGGGTTAAGCAATAAACAACACTAAATTGAACTGACAATAGCTCTTGTCCTCATTGGAAATGGACAGTGGTTTGGAGGAGCTGTTATTTGATGCATAGTTTGCTACTCTTGTTTCCTTCTTGTGGAATCAAATGGGATGTCAGTGAAATGAAATCTGTAAAAAGACAAGCGACTTGAAAACAATTTGAAATCAACTCAGTGACCGATAACGTTAAGCAAATGTTTTTTTGAAAAAATAAATCATTGCCAGTGGTTATTCCTAATTGTTTCATTCTCTCCTTTTGACAGATTGTTGCCAATTCTTTTTTGGCCAACCCAACTACCTCAGCTCTGTTTGCCACAATCCTGGTGGAGTATCTTTTGGATCGGTTGCCTGAGATGGGCTCCAATGTGGAGCTCTCCAACCTGTATCTCAAACTTTTCAAGTTAGTCTTTGGCTCCGTTTCACTTTTTGCGGCGGAAAACGAACAGATGCTTAAGGTAAATGTTGCGAACAGGTAAAAATGGTGCGTTCTCTTAATGCACCCAGGGTTGGCTTCTGAAATGTACACACACACACACACATATATATTTAGAGAGGGGGGGGGGTAGTTCCCAATAGATTCTGAGCTTTAGGCTGCAAGCCCTATACACTTACCTTGTAAGTCCTGCTGAATTCGGTGGGACGTATTTCTGAGTGGATTTGTGTAGGATTGCATTGTAAAGGAGGTGCACTCTCTGTAAAACATGACATCTTAAGATTGCCATGGTGGCTTCTTTGTGCATTCAAGGCTGCTTTCATTCAGGCATCAGGCTATACAGCAAACCTCTTTTGAAACAGAGGGCAGTTCTGAAAGCAGTTTTGATTTCAGTTTCATTGTTTTAGCAATTGTCTAACATACAGCGTAGCACAAAGTGATGGCCACGTGCCAGCCAGTTGCTGCTTTAAAAAGATTTTTTAAAAAATACATCTCTGTAACCCAGTTTACGTCATGATAATGAGAAAACACTGCCTGAGAGTTCTCTAAAGCCACTGTCTAGGCTCTCGATGTTACTGTTAGTAGATTTTATATACAGTCAAACCTCTTCTTATGTTTGCCTCCGCTTGCATCCATTTCGCCCAACGTCTGCGGCAAACCTGGAACTAACCAGCGGATTTGCTGCTGGTTGCGCATGCGCTGGAGCGGTGATCGCTGCCTGTGCACAACGGCGCCTCTTCCAGCGACCTGTTTCAACCTCCGGACAGACTCCGGAACGGATTATGGTCGCAGATAGAGGCTCCACTGTATACATATGTATGTGAATTAAGGGGTAAACCAATTAAAAGCAGTTTGTGACATAAGATAGGAAAGTTTGTTATTCAAAGTGGGGGGAATAGAATTCATCCAGACTTACATTTGGATGAATGTAAGTTGTTATTCGGTTCCTGAGCAATGTTTACAAAGCTGCTTTGCTTCCGATGAGAGTTTATTGGCACTGTTCATTCCTTATTGGACTTTGACGGCTTGCTGTTTTAAATACAGAGTGCACTATTTTGTTCCTCTGCCAGGACGTCTTGATTATTCGTGGATTAATAATTGAACTCAAGCACTTCCTGTCTTGTAAAGGAGCCCCAAATGTGTAAGGCATCCTGCCTCTGATGCATTGTGTTCCCTTATTCTGCTGCCAGAACCAAGGTCACTTTCATTTTATAAACGGCAAATCCAATTTAAATGGTGTGATATACTGCCGTCGCCACTCCATGCCTGTTAAATTATTTGATTCTCAAGAATTGATGGTGTGGCCTTGAGTAGACAATTTAATTTGAGTGATGAAAGCTATTCGCAGCAATTGTGTAGCAAGGTCTAGGGCCTTTAGATGTTAATAAAACCCATAATTATTTCAGAGTTTGTACCTGGGCCGAGTCTTGTCGATCTGTCTTCTTCTTTTTTTTGTAATAGCGTGCACAAGGCTTTTAATTTCTTCTGTATTTCTAAGGATGCATTAATCCAAATTGTACTGTGCTAATCATGTTGGTCCCTTTGTGCATTGTGTGTTCACTTGGTGCAGTTCTGTGTGAGAGAATAAGGAAATAGGATGACAAATGGTACGGCATGCTTCAGAAACTGGGGCAGAGCTCATTGGCTCAGTCCAATGATCCCCAGGACTTGGATTTTTTGGCTTCCCCTTCCTTTTATAATAAGCAGATCTCCACTTTATTTATTTAACAATCATACACCTTCTGGAAGTAGTAACAGCTCTCCTCCACTGCTTGTCCCCTAGTGAGTAGCATTCAGTGGCACTCTTGCCTCTGGTTCCATGTAGTCATGGATAGCCTTATCTGCCTCCATGGATGCATCATTTGGTACCTTTTTATAGTTGGCCTTCCTTTCATGATAGAATTTTAAGCCATGTCCCTACAGTTCGTAGGCTAGAATTTTAAGCCATGTCCCTACAGTTCGTAGGCTGTCTTCCATCCAGACACAGACCAAACACAAACTCGCTTGCTTTCAGCCAGGTTACTTTGCAAGCTTTCAACAGAACTCTTCTTCACATTGGATATTAAGTAAAAAACAAAAGTGGAGGGAGAAAATACCCAAAATCTGCTCACTTGATTTCCCAGAGTGCCATGGTGATGTGCGGGTATGCTTCCTGTTGCTTGCAGGAGAATGAAATGTCCTGGTTATTTATTTACTTTAACTTCCTTAAGCTTGGTAATTCACCCACCATAGAATAATAGAGTTTGGAGGGATCCTGAGGGTTATTTCATCCAACTCCCCTACTAAGCAACCTCTGCCATCCAACATCTTAAAAACCTCAAATGAAGGATGTTTCCAGTGACCCAGGAAAGAGCCTTCGTTCCTGGGAATTTTTTTGCTGATTTCTTGTTAAAAAAACTGACAGTGTGAGTGCACCTTAAGAAAAACCTGTATTCTGTTTTTTGATTCTTTAATTTTTTTTGCAGCCACACCTCCACAAGATTGTGAACAGCTCCATGGAACTTGCACAGACAGCCAAGGAGCCCTACAACTATTTCTTGTTGCTCAGAGCTCTCTTCCGATCAATTGGAGGAGGGAGCCACGATCTCCTGTATCAGGAATTTTTGCCCTTGCTACCAAACCTACTGCAAGGTCAGAGCAGATGCCAGCCGGGGGCGGGGGGGGGGGGCGGGGAGGAGATATACATCGCCTTTTAATGTCCATGATTGTTGGTAGCAAATCTGGGATGTTATTGATGCCAGCTGTCACATTTCAGGACTTAACATGCTGCAGAGCGGCCTGCATAAGCAACACATGAAGGATCTGTTTGTAGAGCTCTGCCTCACTGTGCCAGTCCGGCTGAGCTCCCTCCTTCCTTATTTGCCAATGTTGATGGATCCCTTGGTGTCTGCCCTGAATGGATCCCAGACGCTGGTCAGCCAGGGGCTGCGGACTTTGGAGTTGTGTGTGGATAACCTACAGCCAGACTTCCTGTATGATCACATCCAACCTGTGCGGGCCGAGCTTATGCAGGTAAAGATGCAGTTATCAGAAGGGACCTTTAGAGGTCAGTGTTTGCTCAATTATCTGGGCTGCTTTGCTTTAGCCATGGCCATCTCTTTGACGTTGATAGAACGCTGGAAGAAACTTTCCTATTAAATGGGGTCCTCCTTTCAACTTTTGCTTTATGTAATAGTAAAATGGCCGGTTAATGCAGGTATGTGTAAAATATAAGGGTTTTAATTCATCTCTTTGGCTAGCTGTGCTACTTTGTGAGGTCCTGAACCTACTGTGATACAGTCTAACCTCAGTTCCCGAACGCCTCTGTTTTGGAACATTTTGGCTTCCGAAAGCCCGGAAGTAAATGTTCTGGTTTTCTAATGTTTTTCGGAAGCCAGACATCTGAGAAGGCTTCCGCTAGAGTGCAGGAGGCTCTTGCAGCTAATCGGAAGCCGCATATCAGTTGTTGAACATTTCGGAAGCCAAACAGGCTTCTGGAATGGATTACGTTCCACAACCGAGGTTTGACTATATTGAACTATGTCTTTGAGGTGATTTGTGGGGAGTTTCACTTGTATTTTGAACTTTTCAAAGGCTTTCTGCACATTTTTTCTCTTACTGTTTGTTGCTAAGTTCTGCCCCCCCCCTTCCTTCAAAGAATGAAAATGTAGGTTGTTGAACCCTAGAAAAATGTTAACATGAAATACTAATATTTTTCTTTTGGCCAAGGGGGGAGACTAGAGAAAATCTTGAATTGTTTAGTCATGTTGATGTATAACAGGGATTATCTTTCTCTGTTTTTGTGTGTCTTCCCTCACTTTGCTGTGAAACGGATTTGAAAATGTTCATGTTTATTTTTATTTGTTTTAATTGGGACCATAAGAAGCTGCCTTGGGAAGTTTTAATTGGGACCATAAGAAGTCAGATTGTTGGTCCATTGAGCTCAGTATTCTCCACTCTGACTAGCCATAGATCTCCAGGGTTAAAGACATGTGATACTCCCAGCCCAGCCTGGAAATATTGAGAATTGAACCCTTTTTGCATGCAGAGCAGATGCTCTGCCACTCAGCTGTGGCTCTTCCCCAAATTAATTAACAGTTAATTTAAAATATTTTTGTACTTTTGAGCAAATCTGAGTCCAGGGTGGCTTACAAAACATGTACACATCACAATTTTCCATAGTTCAAGGTGGCTTACAACATGAAAAAGATTTATAATTGCAACGTAATGAAAGTAATCAGAAGCAATGAATAAAGCATGAAAAAGATACACAACCAAATTGAACAATTTCCACACAAAGTGTAAACTAAAGATACAAAGAATTAATAACAGAAACAGACCTGCTCCCGGTCACCACCACGAAGCCCCCTAAACAATATCCCAACTCTAGAGTCTGTTCAGCAGACTCAGCTTTTGCAGCTGATTCAGCCAGCCCCCCCGGGCAGGTGGGGAAAGACCTGCATGGCAGGGAGTAGGTCTTCCAGGATTCACTGTCAAAATTAAAAAAGTACAGCATATGGCATTTTTTTGAACCATCATTGTTCTGAACTACACATGGATGTTTTAAAACTTTTTTCCAAGGCTTTGTGGCGGACACTGCGCAATCCAGCAGAGAACATTTCCCACGTTGCTTATCGTGTGCTTGGCAAGTTTGGTGGAAGCAACAGAAAAATGCTGAAGGAGTCTCAGAAGTTGCAGTATGTCGTGACGGAGATTCAAGGCCCCAGTATTACGGCGGAGTTCTCCGACTGCAAAGCATCGATCCAGCTCCCAATGGAGAAGGTAAGATTTAATATTTATGTCAGTAGCAAAATAATTTCCTTTCCACAAATATTCTAGAAGGGCTTCTGCTGTAGCCTTTTCCAAATTGGTGCTTTCCCAATGTTTTCTGATTGCAATTCCTATCATCCCTGACCTTTGCCCTGCTGGGAGCAGTATTCCAAAGCATCAGGAAGGCTCCATCTTGAGGAAGTCTGTTCCATCGGCTGCCAACAACAGACTACTTATGCTAGAGAAATTCCTTAAGATCCTGTTGATGCCTGTTGCAACCTTTGTGAAACATGAAGGTGTTAATTGGAGCTTGCTTCTTAGAAAGTATGTTTAGGATTGTTGTATTAAGTCTGTGTGGGCTGCATGATGATTCCATTATACTTGAGACCCATCTAAAATCCATTGTTGCACAGGTGTGGAGCTTATGTCTGTAGCTCGATCTCTTTCTGCCATCATAGTGAAAATGTGATGGGATGATGAGCTGCTTGTGCGTAAAAGCTTAGTCCCTCAGGGTTTGCTCAGCTTAGCAAAACTCTGTCTTTAGCGGAGCCCTTAAGCATGGCTCCCTCAGTCGCTGGCAGAATCCGACAGTGGGCGTTTGCGGAATCTCTTCCAACATAAAAGCACCTTAACGGAAACGCGTCTTCTGGACTCTCGGCGTGACAGTTTCCGGCGAGGTGTGGGTGTCCCTATAGGAGGTCCTGAAACCTCCTTACTGTTTTCGCTGGAAGTGTCCCAGAGCCCTTCTTCCGACTCCCTTTCCCTCGGAGCTCCTTCTCTCCCCCTGCTGGTTCCTTCCTCTGCTGTTAAGTCTCTCCTAACCTCCTTGAGCCCTTCCACCACCTGCTCTGATGGCAGTTCCCTGACAGAAAACTTGGTTCACAAATGATCAGCTCAGAAGGGCATTGTCAGATCTCATAATGGTGGTAAGAGGAGAATCCTGCTGTGGCCCATAAAATTTCGGAGTCTTTATTTAGGACATAGTAGACTAAGGCAAACAATTTCGTGTTTGTGTATGTAGTGCTAGTTGTTAAATACTTGCATGGTTTGAGCTTTCTTGCAAATTAATCCAACAGAACCTGCCACTTACATGATGGCTATATTTTAGTTTGCATATTTTTGTTGTTGGGCTCACATCCCAGCTGTGAACTCTTGAATCACTTAACAGCATTTGGCAGGTCACAATGTCTAAGCTTTGATCCAATTTGGCCTCTTCTCTTCCTCGCCATTAATGCTTTTTATAAATAGGACTAATTATCCTGTTGCGCCAAGACAGGATATTTTCACCTCATTGTTGCCAGACAGTAAGTGAAACCTTTCTGGCTAAATTTCTCTCCCCCTTAGCATAACATCACTGCAGTTCTGAATTCAACTACACCATTATTTTACTTTGAATATAGACTAGAAATCTGTCTTTGCATAGACAGCCATAAAACGAAAAGTGCTGTAGATATGCCCATACTAAATAAAATTCCTGCCAGCTTTTTCGGGTTGAGTAGGAAGCAATGTCTGTTTACACTATGCATTCACAGAGCTGGGAGTAAAAACAGTTGATCTCTCAAGAATTGGAATGAAGTGCCAACAGAAGAAATCCATCTTTCGTGTTAGCCTTGTATAGTGAGAGAAGTTCCACCTCAGTGGTCTGTGGAAAACTCATTGTTTTTTATATTGAAAACTTGAGAAAGGTTGTGTAGGAGAGGCAAGCGACCAGTTTCATTCATGACTGGAAATACTATTTCCCCCTGCAAACAAGAGTGGCTCTGTTGTTGGGGGGGGGGGTTGAGTCCTTAGCATTTAAAGGTCACTTTTATCTACATAATTTTATCTCCAGCATTTAAGCATGGATGATTGGATTTCCTTTCACAATCAGTTAGGCAATGAAATTTCTTATTTCATGGCTCTCAGATGAATTTTTCAGCTGGATTACATTTGATCAATGTCCTATTCTGGGCGCCTGCTTGCTTCATCTTGGAGCAAAAACATACTTGTGTGTGCATGTGTATTAAATCAGAGAGTAAGTCGAGATGATAACTTTTATTGGGTTGCCTTGGGTCGGCAAAACCATGAGCCCTGGAGCTTCACAGAGTGGTTGCCGTGAAAGGACTCCTATAAATTGTCATTAAGTTGGTCTCAGACTCCAAGATGCCTTTCCTGAGTGCTTTTTTGCTGTCGCGCAAGGTTTTTTGTACTAAAGTTTGATTTTCCTTATGAGATGCTTAAAGCAGCATTTTGCCATTTACAGTGTGTGCAAAGTGCTTGGCTCACTTTCTCTTTAACTCTTCTGAGAAGGCTTGTAAGGAAACCATTTTGGAGAGCAAACCTTTGCCACACTGCAAGGAAGAGTGTGCAGCTGAAGTCGGTGCAGAGCAGGAGGAAGGAGCAAATGTTCCTAAGCTTCTAGATTCCTTTGTGGACCTTCCTTTACCTAAATAGAGAAAACAGCATTGTACGTTTTGTGTGTGTGTCTCAGTGACTTCAGATCTCAGATTTATGTTTATTATTGCTGGATCAGCTCAAAGGTCCTTCCAGGTATTTATGGGACAGACAAAAGAAAGCAGAGCGTGTAGTTAAACTATGAACCTTGCTCTCACAAAGTTGTGCTGTAACCCTGGATGCCTTTAAAAGAGGATTAGACAAATTCATAGATGATAAGGTTATCAGTAGCTACCAGCCTGAGGACCAGGACATTTGCAGGGAAACCAAAATGCTTGTTTACCAAGCTATTGTACTACCAACCTTACTATATGCTTGTGAAACATGGACCACTTATAAACGCCATCTCCAGCTCCTTGAAAGATTCCATCACCGGTGTCTCCGAAAAATTTTACACATCACTTGGGAAGACAGGCGAGCTAATATCAGTGTACTGGAAGAAGTAAAGATCACCAGTGTTGAAGCAATGATTCTTCAACATCAACTTCGTTGGACTGGTCATGTTGTGCAGATGCCTGATGATCGTCTTCCAAAGCAACTACTCTATTCCGAACTTAAAAATGGAAAGCGTAATGCTGGTGGTCAACAAAAGAGGTTCAAAGACTGTCTCAAGGCAAATCTAAAAAAATGTAGTATAAACACTGACAACTGGGAAACACTGGCCTGCGAGTGCTCCAGTTGGAGAACAGCCTTTACCAAAGGTGTCATGGGCTTTGAAGACACTCAAACTCAGGATGCAAGGGAGAAACGTGCTAAGAGGAAGGCACGCTTGGCAAATCCACACCTTTATCAACTCCTGCCCGGAAACCAATGTCCCCACTGTGAAAGGACGTGTGGATCCAGAATTGGCCTCCACGGTCACTTACGGACTCATTGTTAAAACCCTGTTTATGGAAGACAATCTTATTTGGCTAGGAGTGATCGCCAAAGAAGAAGAACCAGCCACCATGTTGATGCTCTTAACTCCACAGTCGGAGGCAGTAATTCTTCTGAATACCAGTTGCTGGAAACCGCAGGATTGGGAAGAGTGATCTTGCGCTCAAGTCTTGCTTAAGGGTTTCCCATCATGCATCTGGTTGGTCACCGTGAGAGCAGGATGCTGGATGGGCCATTGGCCTGCATCAGCAGGGCTTTTGTTACACTCTTAGGCAATCTACACTCAAAGCATGCAATGTTGCTCTGTAGCAGCTGATATTAAAGCCATATACATCTTCTGAACTTGGGAATTCCATTCGCTTATCAAATCTGCTGATAGTCTTCTAATTTGTCCAATCCTCTTTTAAACAAACAAATAAACAAACAAAAAATGCTGAAGAGCGTATGACTGTGACCAACAAGAAATTGATAACGAGAAGAGTTTACAATAAAGTAGACAAAATATCATTACACTTGCAAAATGTACATCCCAGCAAGGCTTACAGCAAGCCCTACAGTACAAAACATACTTCATTATTATATTATAATTATTGGTGCTATTTTTATTATCGTTGTGCCGAAGAAAGCTCTAAGCAGCTGAAACGTCAGCTGCTTAGAACATTCTTCAGTGCAATAATAATTCTTGTGCAGTACGGTTTGTCACTGTGAAATGTATACTTTGCAAGTGTAATTATATTTGTCAGTTGCTTAGAGCACCCTTCAGTAATTTTTGTGCTTTGTGGTTCACTGTAAGCCTTGCAAATGTATTCATTATTTTGTCTATTTTATTGTGAACTCTTCTCATTATCAGTACATTGTAGTTCATAGTGCTGTGCTCCTCACCGTTTTTTGTGGTTGCTGCCTAGAAGGGTGCCCTTGCATGTGACTTTGTAATGTAATCCCCTCTTAAAGATACTGAAGTCAGGGGTTCCCAGACTGTGGTCTGCAGACCCTTCAGAATTCAAATTGTAATACAATAAAATTCAATGTGCAAAACAAAGACGCAATAAAAATACAATTAAAAATAATAAACACTGGCACAGCACGCTATAGTTTCTAGAACTGGCAGGGGGGAAAGAAAAGTCGGTCAGCAATTTTGAAGTGGTCTGGGGGAGAAAATGTTTGGGGACCACTGATGTAAGTCAACGGGCATCACAGAAGCTTGTGCAATTTTTTAGCTAGGCAGCTTCTAAAATGAATCACTTTTTTGTTCTTACGGTTTTCTGAAGCAAATTACTTCCATTGTTTTAGGCCATCGAGACTGCCTTGGACTGCTTGAAGAGTGCGAACACAGAGCCATACTACCGGAGGCAGGCCTGGGAGGTGATCAAATGCTTCTTGGTGGCCATGATGAGCCTGGATGATAACAAGCATGCTTTGTATCAGCTTCTTGCCCATCCGAAGTAAGATTATTTTATGATGGCTTGCAAAATTAAGGTTGGCAGGCTGCGCCTAGTTCTTGAGGGTTGCATTCTGCAGAGGGTCGTCTCTTAAGTGAGTGTTACTCGGAGTAGACCCTTTGAAATTAATGGGCCAACATTAGTCATGCTCATTAATTTTAGTGGGTTCTGAGTTGGAATAACATTGTACACAACCAAACAGGTTTGGTGGTTTGGGTGATTTGTAGTGTAACTGCACAGTGTTGAGAAAGAAGGAAAGAAATAGATGGGGAAAGAGATGACAAACCTGGATGCAGAAAGCACACGGGTTGCTGATCCGACACACTGATCAGGGGGCAATACCTTGGTCCTTTTCAGGTTCATGGCTGGGTGTTGTGTCATGCTTGCTAGAGGGTGGTAAATGGATCCCTGGTACAGTGGTGCCTCGCAAGACGAAAAGAATCCGTTCCGCGAGTCTCTTCGTCTAGCGGTTTTTTCGTCTTGCGAAGCAAGCCCATTGACGGCTTAGCGGATTAGCGCTATTAGCGGCTTTTAGTGGCTTATTGGCTTAGCGGCTTAGTGGATAAGTGGCTTAGCGGCTTAGAAAAAGGGGGGGGGGAAGGAAAAAAAACCCGCAGGAACTCACAAGACATTTTCGTCTTGCGAAGCAAGCCCATAGGAAATTCGTTTTGCGAAGCACCTCCAAAACGGAAAACTCTTTTGTCTAGCGAGTTTTCCGTCTTGCGGGGCACCACTGTATTTAGCTTGAATCACTGTTAAAAGGAAAGAATAGACCCCTAATTCCCTGGAACTGATAACACTTGCCCATGGAGGACTTAAATGGCAGCCAGGGACAGTGAACGTCTTGCAGTACATAGGAACCTATGCCTTGTACTGTCTTCACTGACTGACAGCAGAATTCCAGGGATTCAGGAAGTCTTTTCTCCTAGCCCTACCTGGAGATGCCAGGGAATGAACCTGGGGCCATCTGCATGCGAAACAGATGATCTCCAACTGAACTATGTTACTGAACACTTTTCTTGCATTTTAGAACATTCAGATTGCTTCATATGCATTATTAGTTCAGTATTCCTTACAACAGCCTTATGGAAAGCTCAACAGCACTGTCCCGTTATTATTATAAATAAGGGACTGAGGCTGAGATATATTCCTTTGCCCAAGGCCATTTGCTGAGTTTGTGGTGGAGGCAAGATTTGGATGGGGGATTTCCTGGTTCAAAGCTCATTCTGTTAGGCACAGATAGCTTGCGCTGTTAGTAAACAGATTGATGTTTTTTATTGCAAAACTTGAGTTACTCAGGGAATTACAGTTCCTATTTAAAACCAGTTTCAGGCATTTAGATGATGCAGTAGACACTTTGATAGTAAATCCTCAGGATGAAATTAGCCTATCATGTAAGCTTGGTGCTCCTGTTAACCCTTTTGAGCTCTGGGTAAGTGAACACAAACTCTCTTGGCTGTATCCATACCCGTTGGTTGAAAGCCTTGACATGTTTGCCATGGTTTTGAGAATCAGATTCAGATGGCTAGCATCAGCTATGGCCTGATCCTGATCCTAAGCTACACTTCTCCTGATGCTGAGCTACAGTTCTACGATTCCACGATTCTATGAGCTGCATTTCCTCAGTGCGACCTTGTGGCACAGAACACATCAGATGTGGTTTCAGATGAGCTTCTCATCCCTCGATCAGAACAAAATGTTCTCTCTCAGTTAAAGTAAATCTGTAAAATTGTTAATTTGTTTTGCTTTTTGCAGCTTTACTGAGAAGTCGATTCCCAGCGTAATCATTTCCCATCGGTACAAAGCCCAGGACACACCTGCCCGTAAGACGTTTGAGCAGGCGTTGACAGGGGCGTTCATGTCGGCGGTGATCAAAGACTTGCGTCCCAGCGCTCTTCCATTTGTAGCCAGCTTAATTCGGCATTACACGATGGTGGCAGTTGCCCAGCAGTGCGGTAAGTAAATGTTGGGCCAGCCATCACCAACTTGGTGCCCTTCAGATGTTGGTGGACTATAGTTCCCATCAGCCCTAGCCAGAACAACTTCTGGAGGGCAGCAGGTTGGTGACTCTTTATCAAGAAGACAGGAGTAAAAGCACCTCAGTTTTGTTTTCAGGCGAAGATATTCTTTTTCAGGTCATTGTGCACGTTGTTGATACCTGGTTTTAATTAGTTTCTGTGAATGGTGCCATTCACACTTTTGTATGCTGCCTGAAATTGTCATGATAAATGGCAGTTAAGAGGAATACAGTGGTACCTCCCGTTCCAAACAGGATCCGTTCTGGAGGCCTGGCCGTTTCCCGAAAACTTTGTAACCAGAGGTGCCCTTCTGCGAACGCACGGGGAGCAATTGAGCGCTTCTCCGCATTTGCGGAGCACCTTTGAGCGTGTCTGTGCATGCGTGCGGCACACAGAGCACTTCTGCACATGCGCGCGTGGCGAAAACCGGAAGTATACACTTTTGGGTTTGCCGTGGCCGTAACCCAAAGATTCTGTAACCTGGAGGTTACACAACACAAAGTATCACTGTACATAATTTTTTGGGTGAGTGGGGAGGTCTATGACCGTAACAGTTTATGATATTTAGGTATGGTGTGGAGGAAGGAGATGGAGCGGACTCCTTCCCTGCATCTTTGCCATCAAAGAACTTGGGCTCACCCAATGAAACTGACTGCAGATTTGGGATGGGCAAGAAAAAGGGCTTCTTTGCATCATGTGGGATTGATTTGTGGAATCCACTGCCACAAGATATGCCAATGGCATCAATGGCTTTAAAAGGTATTTACCCAGCCTGGCAACAACTCTTGGCCACAATGGCTAAGTTGGGCCTCCATGGTCATATGCAGTATACCTCTGGGCAGCAGTCGCCAATGCCTTCACTCATTCCTTGTGGGCTTCCTGGAAGCATTTGGTTATACCCATGGTCCGGGGAGATCAGGACACTGAACCAGGTGGACCTTTGTTCTGACCCAGCAGGGCTGCTCTTTCCTTCTCATCTAATTGAAGCCTCCTTGTTTTCTGCTTCCTCCTCTTCCCCGCCTTACTATAAATCCCAGGTCCATTCTTGCTTCAGTGTTACCAGGTTGGAAGCCAGCCCAGCACGGCCATGTTCCACAGTGAAGAAAACGGATCCAAAGGCATGGATCCCTTGGTGCTTATCGATGCCATCGCCATCTGCATGGCGTACGAGGAGAAAGAGCTCTGCAAAATTGGAGAGGTGGCGCTAGCCGTGATATTTGATGTTGCCAGCATCATCCTGGGATCGAAGGAAAGGGTAACGAAGCTCACTTCCAACTTTGCAGATGCGATCTTGCTTTGAACAACCCAGCCCGTTGCTGACTGATGCACATTTGCTTGGTTCTTTCCTTAACCCTCTAGGCTTGCCAGCTTCCCTTATTCTCCTACATCGTGGAGCGGCTGTGCGCTTGTTGCTATGAACAAGCCTGGTACGCGAAGCTCGGGGGAGTGGTGTCCATCAAATTTCTCATGGAGCGGCTGCCTCTCATTTGGGTTCTCCAGAATCAACAGACTTTCCTCAAGGCGCTGCTGTTCGTCATGATGGACCTAACAGGAGAGGTATTTAAGACTCATATCAATTATAGGAAGCTGCTTGGACCAATGGTTGGTCCATCTAGTTCACTATTGCCTGCATTGACTGGTAGTAGCTCTCCATAGTATCTTTTCCCGGTGTACTTCCCGGTGGTGCTGGGGGTTGAGCCCTGGACCTTCAGCATGTGGCGCTCTATGACTGAGTTTTGGTCCCTGTCCAGACAGCTTATCGCCTGCTTTTTTTCACCATTGCATTGAGCTTCTGTAATGATACTGCTCACTGAAAACTGGTGGAGAACTTGGAGGTTCTTACATAGATGCTTAATAGTTGTATGATTTTTATCATGAAGGACATAGATTCATCTGGCTCGTTCTCAGTAGGCATTCACCGTGAGTGAAGTCAGCATCATTCCTGTTTCACAGATGTGTTGTTGGGCCTGAGATTGCTTGACCAGCACTATGCAGGGATGTGATAGTGGCCCCCGTTTAACCACAGTTAAGATATCAGACACGGGCACTTTCTTCTGTCTTGGGATCACATTTCTGTCTCTTACCTTCATCACTGTTAAGGGGTATATTGCATTATTGTTAACCATGATTAAAGGCTAAAAAGGAGTTGAAGTCAGCCTTAACCTGTGCCTTCAAAATCTGGTTAAATGGAAAGGTTGGTCAGCCTTTGTGTCCCTCATCAGGGTTCAAAGAAGGCCAGAGGGAATGGTACTCCTGCGAGGAAAGAGATTTTACGAATCCAGATTAAAACGAGCATTGAATCCGCTGCATGCGGACCTGCCTTTTTCTCTTTCAACTTTGTATGTGTAATTACTATTTTTGGTTGCATGGAAAACTAGGGAAGCATTCAGTTGCTAAATAGCAGTGTTTCAGTGTGACTAAAGGTGGGGAAGAAAAACAGCATGGAATTGGATAAGCAAGACTTTTAAAGGTAACTGAACTTCACTGAGTGAGGTTTTGTCATGTGCTGTTCATCCAGACAGACATTTCCACTTTACTGATGAGGTGTGCTTTGACATCTCACCTTGGAAACATTAAACCACCAATTCATTCTGGCTTTGGAAATGTATCTGTGATAGCACAAGCTGCTATCCTTGGCCCTCTGTCCAGCACCAGTCTGACTCCCCTGCCTGGTGCTACTGCTGCCTGCCTGCCTGCCTGCCTGGCATGGCTGCTTCCTGCTTCTTTTGTCACTGCCTCCTACTTCCTGTGTGTTTATCCAGCAGCAGTGGGCAGTGGTGCTTCTTAGTGGAGCCAGATTGGCGCTTGGCTCCGTTCTGCAGGAGTGGCTGCCATGTTAAGATTTCCCAAGACGTAGTGCAGATGTTGGGTATTGCATCTTGGTGAATTTAACATGGTAGCTGTGACATAGAGCTGAGTACCAGCTTGGCTCCCGTAACAATAGCATCATGGGCACAATCTCCCATCATGATACGATGCCCGCGACAAATAGCAGATGCTGGGCAAACACAACTGCAGGCAGGAGGGGAACTGGGATTAATTGGCTGGTGGCGGCAGCAAACAGCTGTGCTGCACTGTGGCTCTGATAGTGTCAGGGATAGTGGTCCTGATGGCGATGGGCCCTTTGAGAAAGTGGGTGACCACACTAGCCCTCTGTGTAAAGTTTCCAATCCACGTTCAAGCAGGAATGTTCTTGCAAGCTGGTCACTTCACTGTTGAATTTGGTACTCCAGTGCTGCTCATTAGTTTGCGTTGGCAACACACTGTCACTTCTGCAACCTGCATAGGTTTCGAACGGAGCAGTTGCTATGGCCAAAACCACCCTGGAACAGCTCCTGATCAGGTGCGCAACTCCTCTGAAAGATGAAGAGAAAACAGAAGACATCCTCTCAGCCCAGGAAAAGTCTTTCCATCACGTGACCCATGACCTGGTGCGAGAGGTGACCTCTCCAAACTCCACTGTAAGGAAGCAAGCGATGCACTCCTTGCAGGTGCTTGCCCAAGTCACGGGGAAAAGCGTCACTGTGATCATGGAGCCGCATAAAGAGGTGAGGCAGCCTGTTAACGTTTTATTGTCTGTGACCTGATTGACACATGCAGCAGGCTGAGATAGCAGTGTGAACTGTACCACTGCAATCTGCTGGTGAGGAGTCACATTTCACAACGCTTCTTTATTGGGAAAAAAAAGCTCTCTGGAAATAGAAAACTAGCACATTTATAATTTGTAAATAGTAAATCATCACCACCAGAATGGGGGCGGGGATTGGCTTGGCTAGAATCTGTCTCTTGGATGTTCTTGGTGTTTTGCTTTCAGGGACTTTTCACAAGAGAGAGCATTCAAACATGAAATCCCCATGTTGCAGCTTTAAGGGTTGCACTCTACTCTACCAGTTCAGAATGCTGCTGCCTCAGTCTGCTGTATTTTATTAAATATATTTATTTTTTAACATTTACACACCACCTTTTCCTCCAAAGAACTCATTTTATCCTTTTAACAATCCTGGGAGGATTGTTGGGCTGAGAGGCTGTAATCGTTTCACATCACAGGTTGTACATATGCAATGTTAAAGCCCTTTCATTACTGATCCTGTATTAATCTGTGTGATAACTCCCTGGAAAAGGTGATACGAGAAGTGCAGCTGGGTAAGCATAGCTCTTGAGTTCCTCAGCAAGCCCTTGGCTGAGTCATGTTTTGCATTCAGGTCTCCCGAGTCCCATCTCCTTGGCCATGCTTGCCCATGAACTAAATATTATCCATTGGGTGCTTATCCGAGCCTTCCTTGAATGAGCATTTGGCAGCACACATCATTTTTCCTTCCATATTTTATCCTTGCAACAACCTTGTGTGATAAGTAGGTTGAGAAATACTGATTAGCTCGATATTTCCAGTTGAGCTCGATGTTTTAAATGGTTTTTAGATGTTTGTATTAGGTTTTATTTTTACTTGTATTCTTTATATTCACTGATGTGTTTGCTGCCCTAGGTGCCCTTGGAAGGAAGAGGGATATAAATGTCCTAAGTCTCTAGGGGCTTGAATGGCTCATCCACGGGCACCTCTGAATGTTGTTGGTCTCAAACTCCTATCCGTCCCAGCCAGCATTGTTGGGGATGATGGAAGTTGTTAGTGAAACATCTGTTAGTCAAGCATCTGGAGGTGTACAGGTTCTCTAGCCCTGCTCTAAGCACTCTGGCTAATTTTATTTTCTTGAGATTTACATGGAATTTCTCTTTGCACTGCACATTCTGGGAATCCTCCCATGCGATTACTTTTCAGGCCTTGTTTTTCTTTGGACCAGTGTTCCATTCTGCATATCCACTTTGCTATATCCACTTTTGTGCTGTGTCTGATGATCTTGTGATAACAGGGATTTTGAAAGATTAAAATACTATGATTAGTGCACAAAGGATTAGTCATAATTTTGACCTTGTATGCCATGGAGGCAGCACAGAGGGTTATTTAATGATAGCAACTAGTGAAGGACTTTGGGGGTTTAATTGTGGATGGTTGTATTGAGGGAGTGATGTTTACTGTGTGTCCTGAATTTGGGTTTGATAATCCTGCATATAAGAAGAGTCTGCGATGATTGAGGGAAAGAGAAAGGTGGCGTTTAGACTACACAAACCAAGACCCCTTTTCTGATGCTCTCTGCTATTTTCTAGGTCCTCCAAGACATGGTTCCTCCGAAAAAGCACTTACTTAGGCATCAACCTGCAAATGCCCAGATTGGTTTGATGGAGGGGAACACATTCTGCACCACACTTCAACCCAGACTTTTCACCATGGATCTAAATGTTGTAGAACACAAAGTGTTCTATACAGAGGTACTTCCCTTTGGTCTTTATGTTCACAGATTTTAAAACTAGTCTCCATGGGTTTATCCACGATGCAGTTTTGGGCTACCACCCTATGTATATACACTTGAGAGTAGCAGGATTATTTTTTGGGGGGGAACCATAGTTTTTAAACAGTGCAAAACTGATACAAGTGAGAAGTGTAAGTATGCTTAGTAAATCTGTCATTCACCAGCTGTAATTAATTAATGTTACTATAGTTAGACATTCATAATGTGCCCTTGCCAGAATGCCTTGGCTTTTCTTCCTGATGCCGCTATACTTGTTTATTTTGCAAAGTTTAAGTTGGGTTTTTTTAAAAAAATCCTTTACAATAACCTCTTGTAAGGTGAAATGCATTTTTTAATGGGCAGACATTGTATATACCACATAGTTTTAAAAGAATTACGATGAGCAGCTCTGATCTGCTTTTTATGTGGATCAGATGCAGATAATTGAAATACCTTCACTGTGTTCTTTTTGACACCTGCTGAAGACATTCCTATTTAGACAAGGGGTACCCAGATGTTTAGAAAGGTGGTTTTTTTTAGGAGTTTTGATTTGTTTTACTCTATTTTATTTGATCCTCCCGTGTGTTTTAAATTATAGTTGTAAATGTTTTAGTGATAATTTTGTTTTATATTTTCTCTAAACTGCTTTGACATTTTTGCTATAATCAAGCAGTATATAAATTTTATAAAATAATAAATAAATAAAATTGGGACTATCAGACTGATCGATTGTTTGTAATAATGGTTCAAAATGGACAAAAAGGTAATGTGATACAATATTTAAGTAAACAATCTGGAGCAGTTATGTAATTACAAGGCAGGGTGCATCAGTCTAGTCAATTAAAACAGTGAACAATGATGGGAAAAACCTTCCAAAATGCAACACCTTATTTTTTTTTTGTTAATGAAATGTGAATGGTTGTGTTGGCTTCAAAGTACCTTGTTAAAATGACAGGTAAACAATTTAAAGTGTGTTTAGAGCTCCGCTCCCTGGCTCAAAACAAGGAGTCAACTCTTTTCCATCTCCACTTCCAGCTGTTGAATTTATGTGAGGCTGAAGACTGTGCTTTGATGAAATTGCCCTGCTACAAGAGTCTTCCGTCATTGGTACCTCTTCGGATTGCAGCACTGAGTAAGTTTACTAAGACTTTGAATACGGGTGCTATATGCTGCATTGTATAGAAAGCACTGGGGTTGATGCTGTAGTGGGAAAAGAATGGGACCCTGTAGATATAAGGATGTCTGCAGCCTGCAGTAGCATCTGTAGCATAGTAGTAGGCTGAGCACCAACTTAACTATATAAACATACGTGGCTCCCTTAAACCGCGTCACACTGTTGGTTCACCTAGCTCAGAATTGTCTCCTCTGACTTTGCTTCTCGCTGATACACTTTTAAAAACTGGTGCCATGGAGCAAATCCAGGAACTTGTGCAGGAGTGGGGAGCCTTTGGCTTTCCAGTTGTTGCTGAACCACAATTCCCATTATCCTGGGTCATTGGCCATGCTTGCTAAGGCTGTTGGGACCTGTAGCTCGCTTTTGGAGAGTATTGGGAAACCTCAGTTGGTCCAGAATGTGGCATCAAGGATGTTGGTGGCTGCTCATTCAAGAAGACTATATTATACTTTTCCTGAAACAACAGCACTGTTTTTGGGCGCCTTTAAAAGTGCTGGTGATGGGCTTTTATGTCCTGGACAACTTGGGTCTAGGATATCTTGGGGATTGCCTCATCTTCCATCAAGCTGCTCACTGCTCAAAGTCTAGTAGAGAGACCCTTCTGTGCCATGACTATAGTGGAAGCACAGTTGGGTGAGGCCTTTTCGGTGGCTGCACCCAATTGTGGAATACCTTTCCTGGTGATATTCATTGCATCTCCCTTGCCTTCTGCTGCTATTTGCTGAAGACTTCACTGTGCTAGCAAGCTTTTGTGTTGCAGGGCAGGTATTTTTATTTTTTATTTTTGGTATCGAATTTTGGCTAAGTAAATTAGCATGCAATACTAGTTCCAGTTCATTGGCAGAGCCAGGGGCCATGTTCACCTGCCAGGAACGGGTCACAGCCTGTTTCTCTTCACCGCTTGTCATTCACGTTCTCTTCTCGAACATTTTCCCTCTCTTCACACATGGTGAATGGTCCAGAATTCTAAATGTGCTTTGGAAATTGGCTACTTGTAAAACTACAAATGATTGCCACCACCCCCTCTTCTGAACCCGTTGCTGTTGGCAAAGCATGTTAAGCCGTCTGTAATTTGGGAAGAAATCAAAGAAGTGTTATAGAAATAAAAACAAAAGAGTTGTTTCTTAACCTTTTGAATTTCCAGTTAATAAGGAAGCTCAATTTCCTTTGATTTTTGCAGATGCCTTAGCTGCCTGCAATTATTTGCCACAGTCGAGAGAGAAAATCATTGCTGCGCTTTTCAAGGCACTTAACTCAACAAACAATGAACTCCAGGAGGCAGGAGAGGCTTGCATGAGAAAGGTTTGTGGCACTGAAACAAAGCTGCTTTGTATTGACTTTTTTTCTCTGCTCAAGAGCTGAGTAACAAGGAAGCTGTTTTGCCATTGGGATTAATGGTTGCTCTGTTTATATCTCTGTTTGCATGATGCCAGTGTAATTGGGGCGTCATGAAGTAGGTTATTTTTTAAATGGCTTGATCTTGGGCATAGAAGTTCTTTGCTGCCTCTCAAATGTGTACAACCACTTTTCAAAGAACGAACAACGTTGTTCTGGGCCACTTTATTGATGTCTTGCTGTTAGGGCCCCATAATCTTGGGAGTGGGCTGTTGATGTCATAGCTATAATGCAACTGAGTGTTTTTAATTATGGTACCTAAATAGCTAATGTAACTATTGATTGCTGCTTAAAACCTGCACCGTACTCGTATTGAACGGCAGGGCTGAAAATGCATTAAAACAGTAAGCAGGTGCTGGGTCCCCGCAGACTTTTATAGACAAAATATTGAAGCGGAAGTCTTTTCAAAAGATTTGGAAAATTGAGTTAACTGTCCTACATCTTGATGGCAGGGTTTACATGGCCCAAGAGGCCACTGTAACTAGTCTTGCCATTAACCAGATCCATTGTGACACCCATCACCAAGGGGTGATAATGACCCATGCAAGATGGAGTCCAGTATGTCTAGGCTTCTGGAATAAACTGTAAATGCAGGCCAGGCAAGGGCCTTGGGCAAAGACTAAGGTGCTGGGTTGGGACCATAATGAGCAGTCCTGCAGTTGTGGCACATTGTTTCAGCAGAACTCTATAGTCTGGGCATCTGACCTGGTGCCTTTTTCTGCAGCTGTTGGCTTCTTCTAGGCAGTGAGGTTTCAGGATTTGGGGACTCTTTTGAATAGGTCTTTCCTGATCCTCCAAAAAGTTTGGCCCACTCACCAGAGTCCAGATGGCACATTTACCTTTCTGGGAAGGACTAGGGATTCCTGGGCTGGGACCACGGCAGACATGTAAATGGAGCAGGCTGGTTTGTTTTTGCGTATGTCCTATGTGGTTTTGTTTGTATTCTGCCTTCCTATTAAACTCAGGGTGGCACACACAAGATTTCCAGGTGGGCTTCTATCCAAGGACTGTCCACACCCAGACTTGCTTAGCTCCAACAAGCTCTGACACAAGTGCATAGCTCTGTGATATCAGAAGTTTGTCCTGTTGGAAATATGGGTCTCTAAAGTTGCTTATTGCTTTATTGAAGGAATCTTCCTTCCACGTGGAGAATGTAATTGCCAGTGTGAAACTTTTTCATCTGTGACCCAATCCAAATGTATCACAAGCCATGGTTTGCTTTCCTTAACCACAGTTAAGTTTTTTTTTAAAAAAAACCCAAACCATGTTTAAAGACTTGAGGCTAACGGTTTGATTCCCCAGCCATTGCAGTCTTTCTGCTTGCAAGTGGTTTCTCTGGTTATCTGCTGCTACATGCATTCTGGAATCAGCCTTTGTTTAACAATTTCAGTCATGGGGTTTCACTCTGTCTGGGATCTTTACTAACATTAAGGCAAGAAACCATAGTTATGTCTGCACTGGGCCTGTGTACTTTATTTCTCAAAAGTCACAATTATTTCAGTAGGGGTTTTTTCCCTTTCCACTCTAAGGATGCTTTAAACTTGCAGTCAAAAATACCAGCTCACGTAAATGCTTGCATGGAAATACTTTTATGATGTTGCTTCTGTTACTTCCTGTCAGTTTTTGGAAGGTGCTACAATTGAAGTTGACCAGATTCACACGCACATGAGGCCTCTGCTTATGATGTTGGGTGATTACCGAAGTTTGACGCTAAATGTGGTGAATCGCCTAACTTCAGTGACTCGACTGTTCCCTAACTCCTTTAATGACAAATTCTGTGATCAAATGATGGTAAGAACATGGAACCGCTTGAATGATTTTTAAGCAAATGTCACTCTGAAATTGAAAGTTTCAAAGAGGAGGCTTAAAAGCTATTTAATAGATTTGTACAAAGAATCTTCTTCTCTCTTTAACTGTGGATTAATTGGGTGTCGGATGTGGGGTCGAATGTGAACTAGTTGGCTTTAAAAAAGTGCTGCTAAATTGAAATGAAAGCATGCCCCCCCCTTTTAAAAACAACAAACCACAAAATGTCAGGCTACTTTGGTGAACATTCATAGACTTGGCAACTTTATTTCTAATGCTATAATAAACATTCAGTATGCATGAACAAGAACGTGTCTTTAACCATTAGAATCTGCTCCACCTTGTTATTTATGTTTGATGCTGTTGTCCAGTTGTGCCAAATAAAATAACATCCAAGGGTTTAACAGCCACTAGCAACCCAAAAACTGGAACTGGGAACTTGCAGCTAGGCTCTTGAAGAGAATCGACAAGCCAGTCTCTCTGACCTCACCCCCACTTCCAAATTTGGTCTGTTATGTGTAGGATGTTACCGCTGCCACCTCTTGCTCAAATGAGCTCTTCCAGCAGAGCTTGAATACTGGAATGTCAAGGGTAGCTGGAGGTGGATTAATAGCAGAGGTAAAATCCTGGCCAGGGACTCTTCCAGTTGAGGTTCTAGTCATAGGGGCTAGAAGCACAAACAGAATATTCCAACTGGAACGGAATCCCTGTTCCTTGCTGTTCTGCTTAGGCGTCTGCCTTTCCCTTCAACCTTGGAAAAACTTTGCTGGCTTTAGATGTGTGTGTGTAAAATTACTTGTGTGAGCCTTTTGCAGTATTACAAGAACTTAATGCTAAGCTGAAGCTGATTGGTCTGAGATTTGTGGCCCCTAAGTAGTGGCATGGCCAGGTGGCAGGCACTGAACTGAATGCTTCCTCTCGCCTCCACCGCTGCTGCCCTTGCCACCCACCCTCATTCCTTCTTGCACCAGGCACAATGGGGAACTTAGATGTGACCTTGTTCACATGTCATGGCACAGCTGGAGACAACATACGTTTGTCATCAAGCTGGGGGTTTCTTCATAGCTTTAGGATGTAGGTCTTGAGGTGAGCTAAGGCCACTTATTAGAATGAGTTCCGCATCAGGGAGCATGAAGCAATCTTCTCATAGATTCCGGCTGGACAAAAGATCTCATTGACTTCTTCTACCTGGGCAAAAATGAAAAATGTCTTGGCTGCAAAGCCCTCAGTGTCTGTAGATAGCAGCCGTGCCTCCTCACTTAACCCCCCCCCCCCCAATGAATACAATTTCAGCTTGCTCCAAAGTATTATACAAAGTTTCTTTATTGTAAATAATTGCATGGGCCATGCTTAGCTAACAGAGGCTGTAAGAAAGCAGGAAATAACTCTCGATATTGGATTCCCCCACAGCAACACCTGCGTAAATGGATGGAAGTGGTAGTTATTACACACAAAGGAGGACAGAGGAGTGATGGAAATGTAAGTTGATTCCGTTCTTTTTCTGGGGCATGAAAAGCCAAAGCAAATGGGATGAAATGTTGGGGAGACTGTAAACGCTAGCTGCTTCCTTTCAGCGAACTACATACCTGCTTAATGAATGTCTTCGTGTGTGTGTGTGTGAAAGACAAATTCTTAATGCTTTTACAGAATTGTTATGGATGATGCTTGATGTTCACCTACTCTATGGTAGCCACGCTCAATCTTGTGGGATGCTAGCTGCTGAATTTTAAGTGTGGAGGAAGACCTTAAGAGTGCACCCCGTTGCAGGGTGAATTGAGGTTGTGCTTTATATGAAAACTGTTGGTTGCACCCCTAGTGATTTCACTGGCAATCCATCCCAGTTCATTGGATTCAGCAAGAAGCACAAACACTGTCATTAACAGAAATCCATCCTTAAGAAAAACACCTTGACCTGTTAGAGATTTCCCCCCGCTCCAAATCAATGTTACTGGATGTTCCACGTCTCTTGCAAATGAGCAGCATGTACTATTCTCCCATCCCTTTTTGCAAGCTAAATCTTTGTGTGTTTGTGTGTATATATATATATATGCAATACATGAAATGCAAGACTGCTACTGGAATGAGATTGTGAAGAAAGCTGGGGAAATAATGCTTAAAAGGCCGAGGCTTGTTCAATGTTGTACCATCAGTTTTCTTAGGTATTATCAGCCTATTTGTGTGGGATGTTAGGGTTCCTCAGGTTACAATCCCTAGTAAGTACTAGCTTACTGGTACTTGAAAGTTTTCAGGCATTGCTAATTTCTTGATTTTTCGTGTGCATGTGTTTAATTCACCCAGGAGCTTCATTGGCACAAGATTCGGTGAATGAGAAGGAGTTGGGCCAACCCCCCCACCCCTCTAATGGTGGACTTTTGCAGCCTCTTTTGACTAGTAGTAGTTGTGCAGTAGCAGCAACTCGCTCTCAACTACGTGTGCTCTTTCATGTAAACGAAAAAGTTCTGTTGCAGACTCTTAATGTTTGAATATACATATTTATCAATAATTCATTCTTTAAAAGGGGGAAAGGGTGAAGAAGCTTGACAAGGCAGTGTCCGAATATGGTTTCAGTCTGAGTGTGAACATTTGGCCGTTGTTAAAAGCATTGTATGTGGTGATGTGGGAATACAGGCGTGGTATAAAACACCATTAGTTAATAAACACTTAGAAAGGATGTACCACCTTTTGAAGTGTTGCTGCATTTTGCACTAGGCTTGGATAGTCCTTTCGAGGCTCCTGTGCTTCAACTGCTAAGTATGGCACAATCTATTAAGCACTGTTCCACTTTAGCAAATTCTCTCTCCCCCCCCCCCCTAATATACCTGCAAGGCTTTAGGGAGACAGGAGCTTGGTAGTTTGCCCCAACAGAGTCCAAAGGGTGCTGCTGGATGAGGCTAAAGGCCCATATTTCCTAGCATCCTGTTTCTCACGGTGGCCAGCCAGTTGCTTCCAGAGAGCCCACAAAGAGGATACGAAGGCAGTAGCCCTCCTACATTATTCCTCCCTAGCAATTGATATTTCCAAATCTATTTCCTCAGAACCTGGTGTCCTGTATAGCTAGCATGGTTGATACCTGCTTTTCTGGTGGTGGCACTTGCCTGCGAAGCTGGCATGTTTTGATTTGGCTGTTCACTTTGTGCCAGGGGTGGCCCACATGGTCCCCTGCAGATGTTGCCAACTCACCATATGTGACCATTGCTAGATCTTGCTGGGGCTGATGGGAGTTGTAGTCCAAAACATCTAGAGGGCACCATGTTGGCTACACTTGGACATGCCTAGCATACATGATCTAATCATGTTGTAAAGGGCCACCACAGGTAAGTATTCTTTTTCCTGTAGTTGGTGGCATAAATGCTTGCCTGAGAGTGACTTCCTGCTGCCTCAAGATGGCCGTAATCTGAGAAACGTTAGCAATGGTATTTTAACTCATGTAGGCTACATAGACTGTGCTATTCTTTTATATCTGGCAGTGTGCAACCACTTAAAAACACAAATTCTTCCATACATCGCAGTAGGTGCAACTGCTGCTAACAGCCAGGCTTTAACAGATGCACTTGCCATGATGAGGGTGACACAACCCTCTGGGGAGTGTGATACGCAGCCAGCCGCCTAGGGTGGAACAGGAAGCACTCTTAACCAACCTTCTGACTCTGGAGCAGGAAAGACAGAGGAGGGAAACTGGATGCTCCTGCTTGGTCCTTTGTCCAGTGGTGTCCAGGCAACCCTTCTCCTGCCAGATGTCCTGTTGGGAAAGGCCAGTGCTGGGAAAGAAGGGTTGGGCAGTGCTGCTCAGGGCACTTCTTACCAGCGTTGCCCAGTCGGCTACTCTTCTAAACAGGAAAACCCAGCAGTGTGTGTAGTGTGTGTGTTTGTGTCGGGTGACATTACCTGGGGTGACTTTGAGAAGCTTTGCCCAACCTGGCGTGCTTTCCCCACATTTCTGTTTGGTAGGGGAGAAGGGGATGCTGGTGCCTACAGCCTTGACCAGCAAGGCCACTCAGAAATTGCAGATCCCTGTTAACAGCTGGGGCTTTAATCCTGTAAGCACTTGCCACTGGAGTTAGTCTGGTCCAACAGCAGTCTCAGCTACTGTTCAAATGTGGAGGTGTGTGGCAGAACTGTTCTAGGCATTATCACTTTCATTGCTCATGGTGAATTCCTGCCCTAACAGCTATTGGGAATCAACTGTGGGCTATCATAGTAAGTTCCCCTTCCTTCTGCTGCCACTAGTGTTGACTCTGGGGGAGGAGTGACCATTCGGAGAGGGGGACTGGGGGACTGGGCACTGGACATGGGGGTGCTCCCCTTGCTCCCCCCCCATGAGGTGAAACGCAAGTATATTTTAAGTGCTGCTCCGCCGTGTCCCTCCTGTTTTTGTGTGCAAAATACGGCTCCATGCTGTGGACAGCGAAGAAGTGACTTGGGGTTGCTTCATTGTCGTGAGAAGTCTAGCAAGCGCTTTCCCTAGCCTTTTGCTTTCAGCCTTTCCACTAGCTCTTCAAGTGGAGCATCCCTCTGGGAGTTCCCCCAAAGTCTCAACATCTGAAGCAAAGCCACCCTGTTTGCGAAGCAATAGAAATACTGCGCTTTCAGGAAAACATAACTTGAAATTTTAAGAATGCTGTTCTCTCTCCCACCCCCCCACCCCCCGTGTGTGTGTTTTTGTGTGTTGGGGCAGACTTTACCCAAATCCTTAATCTCCTTTCATACCAATTAAAAACAACAACAACAAGGTTCTTTATTGCTTTAATATGTATCTGCCTGCAAGAGGTTTGCATTCCCCGTGCTAATTAAGCCGTGCTTCATGGCTTCATGGATTATAAAGCTGGCACTGCTGTATTGGATACTTTTGACAGCATGATCATATGTATGCAGCCATTGTGTTTAGCTGCAGGCATGCATTAAGAGTCTCTCCTTCAAATCGGCTAAAAATGGATTGTTTGTTATTTGTCACTTTTTCTCCAAGGAGCTCAAGGCAGATCCCCATTCTCCCTATATTGTTCTCACAGCGATCCTCTCATATAGATTAGGCTTGTGGCTGTGCTTGAGCAGTCACACCTGAGTTTCATAAGATGTGATGTGAACAAGCTTTGTTCTATGCCATGGCTTCCTTCCTTCCTTTGTGCAAGCCAGGGATTCACCACCTTACTAGAGTCTTCTGCTATACCAAAACCAAGAAACTATGGTTAATGGTTCCCAAACAGGACAAGGTATTAGTGAATTGTACCATGACTTCATAGGGACGCGGGTGGCGCTGTGGTCTAAACCACAAAGCCTAGGGCTTGTCGATCAGAAGGTGATCAGAAGGTTGGCGGTTCGAATCCCCGCGACGGGGTGAGCTCCCATTGCTCAGTCCCTGCTTCTGCCAACCTAGCAGTTCGAAAGCACGTCAAGTGAAAGTAGATAAATAGGTACCGCTCCGGCGGGAAGGTAAACGGCGTTTCCGTGCGCTGCTCTGGTTCGCCAGAAGTGGCTTAGTCATGCTGGCCACATGACCTGGAAGCTGTATGCTGGCTCCCTCGGCCAGTAAAGCATGAGGAGTGCCGCAACCCCAGAGTTGGCCACAACTGGACTTAATGGTTGGGGGTCCCTTTGCCTTTACCTTTACCATGGCTTCATATCTTGGGAAGTCTTTAACTATGATTTCCTGGTTTGGATGTAACAAGAAACTAAAGTTAACTAAAGAATTCCTGGCTTATGCAAAGAGAAGAATGAAGCAACTGTATGTAGCAATCTTATCTTGTCTAATTCAGCCAATATAAAGGTAAAGGTACCCCTGCCCGTACGGGCCAGTCTTGACAGACTCTGGGGTTGTGCGCCCATCTCACTTAAGAGGCCAGGGGCCAGCGCTGTCCGGAGACACTTCCGGGTCACGTGGCCAGCGTGACATCGCTGCTCTGGCGAGCCAGAGCCGCACACGGAAACGCCGTTTACCTTCCCGCTGGTAAGCGGTCCCTATTTATCTACTTGCACCCGGAGGTGCTTTCGAACTGCTAGGTTGGCAGGCGCTGGGACCGAGCAGCGGGAGCGCACCCCGCCGCAGGGATTCGAACCGCCGACCTTTCGATCGGCAAGCCCTAGGCGCTGAGGCTTTAACCCACAGCGCCACCTGCGTCCCATATTCAGCCAATATAGCATCATCCAAACTTAGTCAGTGACTAATGTGCATTTTGAGAGTCCCTTCCTCTTCAGGCTGTTTGATAAGCTGCCCTACAAATCTCAGAAGATCCTGCTTCCATCCTCTAACCATTCACAGGCATTTTATGACCTTGCCATGACTTCTGTTGAGCAGTGGTAAAAACGTGTGCCTGTTCTCTCCCCGGTGGAAATTCTACTAAGCGCTGTTGTTAATTATTATGACGCACATCAGTTTTACTAGGTTAGCCCCAAAACACCTCTTAAAGTTTCATTTTAATTTTCACTAAAATGGTTTGTGAGAGTAATCAAACAGCAAAATACAATAATACAGTATGATGTAAAACTATGGTTCTACTCGCTCAGTTGCTCACACATTTTCCACCTGCTCAAACACACCCGTAGCACAGTCAGTCTGTAAAAACACCCATTTGCTCATACTTCCACTCAAAACACACTTTTCCTCACTCTCAACAATTACCTTTCCTCAGCACTCCTCTGGGTACATACATTATATAGAAATGCTATACTACGACCTTTTTTGCCAAGGGTATTGTTTGTGATTCCAGTTTGTTCTGTTCTACTCTATTGAGCATTGAAAGGTGGTTTGTTTTTCTGTTGTCTCTGTGGACATTGCCTGTCTCCCAAGATAATCTGAATGCCGCCTTCACTGTCCTGTTCATCCCTTAATATCCTTCCTCTTCCTCCTTGTGTGCAAGCTTTAAATATATATATAGATATATATATGGGAAGTTGTATGTATTCAGTGTGTGTACAAACAGCCAAAACAAAAAAAAGATGCTTTTCCTCCCCATCCTCAGGAGAGTATTTCCGAGTGCGGGAGATGTTCCTTGTCTCCATTCTGTCAGTTTGAGGTGAGAATCTAACCCTACTAAAGTCAGTTTCTGACTCTGCTCTGAAGCATAGCATATACACTTTTCTTTTGCATTTACGTTTTTGTGGTTGTCGTTGTTGTTCACGCTGTGAATTTTTGTTTTGTTTTGTTTCGGTTCAGCCTGCCATGGAAGGGGTAGAGGTGAGAACTTTCAGTGGAGGTGCCAGGAGGTTCTTTGTTTGGGTTTCGTTCCGTTCCTTTGTCTCTTTCTTTCTCTCCTTCTCCTCCTCTCTCTCTCTCTCTCTCTCTCTTTCTCTCTCTCTCTCTCTGTTTATGGTTTGTTTTGCTATGGTTTGTTAGCTGTATTTGTTATGTACTGGGCGAAGTGCATTGTGCCTTGAGTGCAGTGCTGTGACTTGTCCTCTGTTGTTTGTCTGTGGCGGAGTTGTATCAGTAGCATTTGCTGTGACCTGTGGAAGGACTTATAAAGCATGTTTTCTTTTTTTAAATGAATAAATTAGGAAGTTTTTGGTGCAGTTTCCCTCCCTCCCTGTACATACGTTGAGCGGAAGCCTTCTTGAGTTGCTACATCTAAAAGGAACAGATTTCAAAGCAAAAACTGAGGCCCCACTCCTAATTCTAATGTCTGGCGGCTGTGCAGGCCTCTCTGTTCAAGTGGGGGAGACATGTGCTTCATTCAGTTCAGGAAATGCAACCACCTTGCTAGACCTAATGTACTGTGTGTATGCATGCACAATTTCTTGCCCCTTTTCCTTCTATGGTGTTTGTCATAACCCTACATAAGAAACTACCCAAATGGTCAACAGGAGGTTTGCTGCATTGGGGTCTGTGGAAAAGCTTGGAGGTCAGTGGCTGATGACCTTTGGGACTGGTGAGGCAGAATGCAAGGAGTCCGAACCATAGGTGGAACAGAGCCAGTGGGAAGTAGAGCCAGATAATTCTAGTTTTGTCCCCATCCTCCTCCCTGCTAACTTCAGCAAGGTCAACATGGAGGCTAAGGAAGAGGAAGCTGGCCGGAATTCCGTGATCTCCTGGAATGTTTGTAACTTAGAAGGCAGATAGGTTGAGGCTGGATGAAGGCAGACTGAAGTTTGTGTGGCAGTGCCCTGCTTGCCCCAATGGACCGGCCTCTGCTGTAGGAGGATAGAGTTGAATTTTGAAGTTGCTAGCCCATATGAATTGAACTCTGATGCAGGCCAAACAGAACTCTTCCTTTATAGTTTTGTACAAGCCAGCTTTTAGCAGCAGCTTTTGCCTTTTGGAGAGACTCACGCAGTTAGTGTGCCCAACATTGGACATTCACAAACCTCCATACCACTGTTGTCATACCATTTTTTTTTAAAAAAATAAAACCCCAAAGTTTTAAAGTTGCACTATTGAAGCAAACTGAACCATCTAGCCACCCATTGTCCCCCTCCCCCAGAACAAAACAGCTATCTTACATGCCCTGGGTAAGTAGTTGTTGTTTTAACTCCTTGCTTTGGTTTGCCAGCCATGCTAACACCTAGAAAGGGGAATAGAGTTCCCATTAGGATCCGTTGTGTGTTGCATTCGAACGCTGCCTTAAAGTAAATGGATGCTTGCTAATGTTTCCATTTTGTCTGTAGGAAATGAAGATTTGCTCAGCAATTATAAACCTATTTCATCTGATCCCAGCTGCTCCTCAGACACTCGTTAAACCCTTACTGGAAGTTGTGATGAAAACAGAACGGGCTATGTTGATAGAGGTAAAATGGCACTTAATTTCCTTAATTGCTTCTGCTCTTCCATTTGTAATACTTGCTTTAATTGTGTTTTGAATTGTTTCAACTCCCCTGTGGAATCCATTTGATTTAAAACATTGATTTGTGGACACCCCTCTTGTACTCTACTCCATTTTTAAAAGAGTTTGGAACTAGTTCTAATGGATTTTCAAGGTCCAAATGAGAATTTAACTCTGTGTGTGTGTGTGTGTGTGTGCGCGCGCACACACACACACACACACACAGGTACATACATACATACATACATACATAAAGTGGAGGGAGATCAAACTTGTGGTCAGATTAGAATTACATGTAGAAATACAATGTTCCGCTGTAGCTATATAGAAACATTTTGCTTAGTTTGCCCTTGAGAGAAAGGGCCAGATAATGTGACATTTCAAACATTTCCCCACTGAAAACACTGAAGGTTCAGATGTGCTGGAGAGAAAACCATAATTCTAGGCTTGGGCGTTGCTGGCATGTTTGCAGTCCTTAGAAAAACATAACCCAAGAGTGCAACCCTAGCTGCCTTGAACTTGTCCACATGCTAAATGAAGCTTCTTTTTCTCTGGGATTTGTTTTCGCAGGCTGGCAGTCCGTTCAGGGAACCATTAATAAAGTTTCTGACGCGTCATCCATCACAGACGGTTGAGTTGTTCATGATGGAAGCAACCTTAAATGATCCACAGTGGAGCAGGATGTTCATGGTAACTCATGGTGTTTTGCTTTGTTTGATTGACTTTCAATGCTGGTGGATGATCAAGGTGCTTGCAAGTGTAAGATCTTTCTCCGCTGTCACCTAGCAGCAGCCATTGGGCTGCAGCAGAGGGAAAGAAGGGAAGCTGGGCTATTCCATCGTTTTTTGTTGGCATCCATCTGTCTTGAGAAACAATGGAGTGCACCTCCAGGGGTGAAGTCAGGCTGCTGTATTAGCAGCACCGAAGTGACCTTCTCAGGGAGCAAGCTTGGGCTGTGTGTATGGAGGTCCGGGGCTGCCTAGACCCCCCTCTTGGCCTCGCTGATGTGGTCCAAAGGAAAGCAGAGCAATGTACCAGCTTGGCTGCAGGAGTTGCCGGAAGAAGGTGTGCAAGTCACTATCCCAACCATCTTCGGTTCTCCACTCCAGATATGTGCATAGTTTACTCCTTAGGCTTTTATTCTCCTGAAGATATCCCGCAAGGCACTAGAGGTTTAGGATCAGAGTTTTCCTTCTCCTAGACGCACTACCTTCCCAGGTTGCTGAGCCCCATGCAACAGCAGCCAAACTCCAGGAAAATGTTTTGATTGGTCGGCTATTTCATTGACTCTGCTGATACTCTATTTTGCTTTGTAGCTCACTTGGCCAAACTGTGCTCCTTACTTTACAGCTTTGCCAAAACACCGCCTATGCAAGCCACAAATGTCTGGGGCATCTCCCCAGTAACCATTCTACCCTACTTTGCCTTGTCTCCTCCTTGGCCTCCTACAGTGCTAAGGCAGAAACTTCATCATTGGCTGTCACGGTGCACCCATATAAGAGCAAGACAGTTGCTGGGGAGCTGCCCTGTCCTGGCTCTTCCTCTGCAGCTAGTCTGGACTGTCCACCTTCTCTCTCGCCTGCTGGGCAACAGTCTGTTGTTTTGTCATCACGCTGCCGTTCTCACGGCTGCCTATTGGAGGCTATGCAAACTGCAGTGTGAAAACATCCTTAAAATGTTATTATATAGTAAGAAATATAATTACCAGCATGAAGAAAGGAGGGAGCTGCATAAAGGAGGAGACGTAGGGAAGGGAGTGTACAGGTGAAGATTTAGAACAGTTCTTTCATCTTTATTTGCTAAATTAGCATTTTGTTGTATCAGGACTTGGACTTGATCAGGACCTGAAGTCTGCCCACTGCTCTAGCTCAGTCTTCCTAATCTGGTGCCCTCTAGATATTGTTGGACTCTGGCTTCCATCAGCCACAGCTAGCATAGCCAGTGTTTTAATGATGGCAGTTGTAGCCCATAGTCTTCTGAAGGGCACCAAGTTTGAGAAGACTGATCTAAATAATGTATGATATTTAAGTAAGCAATTTTAAGCGTAAGACTGCTCAGATATAGCTGACACTGCACCCATGTATAAAACTGCACAATGTATGTTGTTGGCAGACTTCCGAAACAATTCCTTGCCTTCATCAAGAGTTTTCTTTTATCGTTTCAAAACCAGAGCTTTTTAAAACATAAAGATGCGAAGCCACTGCGTGATGTTCTGGCAGCTAATCCAAATCGCTTCATCACATTATTGATACCCGTCGGTACTCAAGCAGCTGTTCGCCCTGGCTCTCCCAGCACCAGCACAATGCGCCTCGATCTCCAGTTTCAGGCTATCAAGGTATGGCATTCCACCTACCGAATTGCACTGAATAGTTCACACCTGCACCTTCTGATTTGGTTTGAGATTTGTGGAATCTGTCCAAGAACAATTCCTCCTTGGTGTATTTCAATGGTAGTTCTCCCCCCACTCCTCTGTTTGTCCCATCAGTCTATTCCTAATCCTTTGTTGTTGTATTTACTAGCAAGGAGTGCCTGGTGCTGCCCAGGAACTTTTAGAAACCAGAAATTAATGTGATTTTAAAAAAATAGATAATGTAATTTGTGCATTTGGACCCGTCATGAAAAGAATTGGGTGAAGTCACAGGAATGCCATTTTTTGGGTCCACCATCTTGGTTCAAAATGGCACCTGGCCTCCAAATGACTATGAAGACACCCTCCTCCAGAACTCTCATGCTGAATTTGGTGATGATATATTGAGAGGGAGCTGAACATGTGCCAGAAGCCACCAAAGTCACATTTTGGTCCACCATCTTGAATTAAAATTGTGCCTGGCATCCAGACATTGACGAAGTCCGCTGCTGCCTCCTCAGGAACCCTCATGCCGGGTTTGGCAATGATATCTCAAGAGGCATCTGAATACATAGAAAACAAATAGACAAACCGCTTTCCAAAGTATATAGTAGATTGGCAGCACTGTGTGTGTGTGTGTGTGTGTGTGTGTGTATCTGACCTCCTTTTGAAATTCTTCTAAACTGGATACGCTCCTGTATTGCTCCCTCCCTCTCCCCCACCTTCCTGCTTTGATCCCATTTCCCTTATGGTTTGAAGAGATGAGAGCAGTTCTTAATGTCTTTCTCCAGAACTACTGGAAAGGAAACATTAAATGGACATAACTAATAACCCGCTTAGGGCTATTTAAGTACCGCGTACATGTCCTTGCTTTTGTTTTGACAGATCATAAGTATTATAGTGAAGAATGATGAGTGCTGGCTGGCGAACCAGCATTCCTTGGTGAGCCAGCTCAGGCGAGTATGGGTCAGCGAAGCTTTTCAGGAAAGGCACCGCAAGGAGAACATGGCAGCCACAAACTGGAAGGAACCAAAGCTGCTGGCGTACTGCTTATTGAATTACTGCAAGTATGTCGATCTGTGAATGCAGAACCTTTCATGGCCAATGGAGAACCTTTCATGGTCAAGAGCACCACATTCCCTTCTGGACAACCTTCCAAAGGCCACATGGCAGTGGTGGGCGGGCCAGAGGCAAAAGTGGGTGGAGCAATCAATGCAAATGTTACAAGCGGCTCATTTCTATAGATGCTCATCCTTCCCCTCTCTGCCTCAACCTAGACAAGCAAGAAGCATTGCCAGAGTTCAAGGACACATTCCAATCAGGCAAAAACACTCAGGGCACGAAGCAGGGCTAGCAAAAGCTTTGTCCCGGGAGTGTTCTGAGAGAGAGGGCTGGAAGGCTGTGCTTGGCCCTCAGGCCTGCAGTTACTGATCTAGGCTAATAGCAATTCTCCAATTCTCCCAAGTGCCGGTCCTTATGCAGCCAAAATGGTGCCATCAGTGTTCCCTGGACCACTGGCCAAGCTGTCTGGGGCCGATGAGGGTTGGAATCCAACATCTGGAAGGCCACAGGTTCCTCTTCCTTCCCCTAATGTATGCTTTGGTTAAACAGAGGCCTCTTGGGTAGTTGGGAAGCTAAGCTGACTTCACTTTAGCTCAGGTGTGGGGAAACCTTTTGCCCTTGACAAGTTGTTGAGCTGCAGTTCCTATCAACTCTGACCATGCTTGCTGGGTCTGATGGGAGTTGTAGTTCAGCAACAGCTTGAGGGCCAAGGTTCCCTACACCTGAGTGAACAAGTAAGTGATGGGGAAATACTTCTTGCTGGTGAGAAAGGAGAAAGCTAGCTGGTTGAAGCTAGCTTTCTTTGTAAGGTGTCCACTGGAAATTTGGGTGCTTCAGTGTTATACAGAGCACGTCTTTTTCAGAACTCCTTTCTTAGCTTGATGTTGCTTAGCCTTGTATATTTTACTTCTTCCTTAGGCGAAATTATGGTGACATAGAGCTGCTCTTCCAGCTTCTCCGGGCCTTTACCGGCCGTTTCCTCTGCAACATGACTTTCTTAAAAGAATACATGGAAGAGGAGATTCCCAAAAATTACACCATTGCCCAAAAACGGGCACTCTTCTTCCGCTTTGTTGACTTCAGTGATCCCAACTTTGGAGATGAGCTTAAAGCCAAGGTAAAGCAAATCATTTAAATGAAAACGGGTTGGTATTTTTAGGTTCCATTTCCGTGGGCAATGCAAGTTGCTTGCTTAAATGTCAACAAGGGTTTGATAATTGGCAGAACTACTTCTGTGAAAATGCCAAGCCTAAAGAAGAGCAATAATGGGTGAAGTCAACAATTATTCAACTTCCATTTGATTGCCCCGATTCTTGAATATTGACATACCTGTTTGCCTAGAGCCTTTCTCTTTTTGGCGGAAGAAGCTTAATTTCCAGAGGGATCCACAGTGACTCTTGGTACTAAAGTTTGCAATTATCTTGCACTTTAAAAGAGGACATGGAAGCTTCCTGCTTGCATTGTTATGCATTAAAAAAAACCTTATCACTGAAATTTTAAGATAATTTAAAATTAATTGCCCTGGTTGTTAGTGCAGTATATCTTGCTGTAAGCATAGTTGCTGTGTTTCTGTATATTTACTTTGAAGCAGAGGCAACAGCTTGTTCAGTGCCAAAGACCACAATGAAAGCATAGAAAGCATAAGAGATCTGCAGCTGGTTTGCTAATTTGGTGGCACATAATTAACCTCTCTTGCACATAATTTGATCGAAGAAAGTGGATATCAAGGAGTTAAGCCTTAGTTGGCAGAAGCCTGATACACTTGGAGAGCTTTCTCCATAATAGTTGAGGTTTTTAGTTATCGGTTAGCATCAGTCATCAATTGCTTTTAAAAGCACTATTGTAACTTAGAATTGTGGGGGGTGGGAGAGGTGGGCAGGAGAGAAAAGACCTTGATAGTTACATTTTATTGATTTTTTAATTCATTTTATTGTGAACCACTTTAATCTTTTTAGGGAGAAAGACCGGGACAGAAATCATTCAAAATAAACAAATAAATGATTTCTTTCCCCCCCTGATCTGCAGGTTCTGCAACATATTCTGAATCCGGCTTTCTTGCACAGCTTTGAAAAGGGAGAAGGTGAACAGCTTCTGGGGCCCCCCAACCCAGAAGGAGATAACCCCGAAAGCATCACCAGTGTATTTATAACAAAGGTAGTTCAGCCTAAGGAGGGGAGAAAGCAAGCAAACCCAATCCGGGCATTGGGGTGGTGGTCAAGTTGAGATCAGTAAGCACTGTCTTTTGTTTCCAAGGCAAGGTCCTAGCTTGAACAGGAATCCTTTGTGGCATTTCCTGGTGCAAAGATTCTCTATGGCCAGCCTTGGGTGGCTGGAGACATTCCATTACCTGGAAAACCTTTGCTGCCTTGAGAAATTCTCCAGCCCTTTGCGGGGCTTAAGACATGGAACAGCCATGCACAAAGCTGCAGGTTCCCAGTTCTAGCCTTTGTAGCTCCTAGCAGTAGCTCCTGGTGAATTGAGCCCCTTGCGCTTTGTTTGGCGATGCATCCTGAAATTCCTTTCCTTTTCCTGTTTTGGGGTCAGGTACTTGATCCAGAAAAGCAAGCTGACATGCTCGATTCGCTCAGGATTTACCTCTTGCAGTTTGCCACTCTTCTCGTGGAGCATGCGCCGCACCACATTCACGACAACAACAAGAACCGGAACAGCAAGCTGCGGCGCCTCATGACCTTTGCCTGGCCCTGCCTGCTCTCGAAGGCATGCGTAGATCCAGCCTGCAAATACAGTGGACACTTGCTCCTAGCGCACATCATCGCCAAGTTCGCCATTCACAAGAAGATAGTCTTACAGGTAATATGTGTGTGTAGATTCATATTTAAAACGTGTCCACAATCTTTCTGCGTGCCCCCCCCCCATATTCTTTGAAACTGGACATTGGTTAAGTAGCCATGTTAAGTGGACATCATAAGAGCCTGTGGCGTCAGGCCAACGGTCCAGTTAGCCCAGCATCCTGTTCTTACAATGGACACTCAGATGCCCATGCGAAACCCTCAGGCAGGAGCTGAGCACAAGAGCATCTCACCTCCTGTGGTTTCTAAAACTAGCATTCAGAAGCACTGCCACCTGCAACCATGGATTGTGGCCATGGATAACCTTGTCCTCCATGAATTTTTCCCACCCTGTTTTGAATTCATCCAAGTTGGTGGCCATATATATGGCTACATATGTACCAAATACATTACAGTGGTACCTCAGGTTACATACGCTTCAGGTTACAGACTCTGCTAACCCAGAAATATTACCTCGGGTTAAGAACTTTGCTTCAGGATGAGAACAGAAATCGTGCTCTGGCGGCGCAGCGGCAGCAGGAGGCCCCATTAGCTAAAGTGGTGCATCAGGTTAAGATCAGTTTCAGGTTAAGAACGGACCTCCGGAATGAATTAAATACTTAACCCAAGGTACCACTGTATAACAATGATAATTTTATTATTTATGTGCCAGCCATCTGGCTGGGTTGCCCCAGCCACTCTAGGTGTCTCCCAACAAAATATTAAAAGCACAATAAACACTCCAACATTAGAACTTCCCATTGCAAGGCAGCCTTCAGGTGCCTTCTAAAAGACATATAGTTGTTTATCTCTTTGACATCTGACGGGAGGGCATTCCACAGGGCAGGGGCCACTACCGAGAAGGTATTCTTCCTAGTTCCTTGTAACTTCACTTTTTGCAGTGGGGGAAACTGTCAGAAGGCCCTCATAGATAGACATTTTTTGAATGTTTAATTTATAGATCACCCTTCACCTAATTAGGACAGGGGTGGGGAAGAGTGTTAGCTACAAACATAAGGGTTGGTGGGGTTTGAGATAGTCACGATGATGAGAATGGTGGTCAGGTTATACTGTTTGTGCAGCTTTCAGATGAGTGGGCCAAAGATAATGTTGTGATGATGACAACTCTGTGGACAAATCCACTCTTCCTATTGTCTAACCCTCCTGGACTAGTGTGTTTTGAAAATCATAGTACTTGTAGTTGGAGGAAGATTCCAGGGAGCCGGAAAGATCTTGGAGCAGACACTCCAATACATGGGAGGATGGAAATAAAATGACTGTTCCTCCATTATGTTGTCCACCTGGTAGTTTTACAAAAAGTGCCAAATTATCAATTATACACAGTGGTCTTTAACTGGTCTGGATCCAAAACCCACCTCTGACTTACAATCTACCACATGGGTTCCACTTTCATATTTGCACTTTTGATTTATACTTAATAATACACATTGTTAACCCTAAAATGTCAGTTCACGGAGCAGTGTAGCTTAGCATTACTACTAAATGAAAAGCGGTGTTTTTTTTTTTTACACTTAACCTTAGCTGAAAGGCTGAGAAGCTATTGATTTTGCATGCTGGGAGAAGTTTTTAGAAAGCTACAGAAAAAGTCTGGAAAGTGAACAGGATGTCCCCACTATATACAGAGCTCTCTCAGGATAGATATAAGAAGGTGGGCATGTAATTGGCCAGAAATATGTATCTTATTAAAAAATGGTATGTTGCAGCACTCATGTAAATTGATAAAATGAGTGTTGTTGTTGTTACCCTGCCCATCTGGCTGGGTTTCCACTCTGGACGACTTACAACATATATAAAAAATAGAAAAAAACATTTAAAACTTCCCTAAACAGGGCTGCCTTCAGATGTCTTCTAAAAGTGATGTACCATATTTTTTGCTCTATAAGACTCACTTTTTCCCTTCTAAAAAGTAAGGGGAAATGTGTATGCATCTTATAGAGCGAATGCCGGTTGTGCAGCTATCCCAGAAGCCAGAACAGCAAGAGGGATTGCTGCTTTCACTGCACAGCGATCCCTCTTGCTGTTCTGGCTTCTGAGATTCAGAATATTTTTTTTCTTGTTTTCCTCCTCCAAAAACTAGGTGCGTCTTGTGGTCTGGCGCGTCTTATAGAGCGAAAAATACGGTAATTCTTTATCTCCTTGACATCTGAAGGGAGGGCGTTGCACAGGGAGGGCGCCACTACTGAGACGGCCTTCTTTGGTCTAGATAGGCTTAGTTGGAATCCAACATGGCAGCAACAACGTTGGCGCACTTCACCTGGTGTAGCCTTTCAACTTAGCTGTGGGTCCATACTCCCTGGTTGAAAACCTTTATTTCCTTTTCTGGATTTTATTTTATACAGCTGTGTGTGTTTTCCTCCTCTTCAGGTGTTTCACAGCCTCCTGAAGGCTCATGCGATGGAGGCGCGAGCCATTGTTCGGCAAGCCATGGCTATTCTGACGCCAGCAGTGCCTGCTCGGATGGAAGATGGCCACCAGATGTTGACCCACTGGACAAGGAAAATCATAGTGGAAGAAGGTCACACCGTTCCCCAGCTGGTCCATATTTTGCATTTAATAGTCCAGCACTTCAAGGTATTTCTCTTTATTATTTATTAAAATTCTCTACAACCCTCCATCTGAAGATCACAGGGCAGTTTACAGCATAGAAACACAAAAATACCTATGAAAACAATACCCCCCCCACCAGGACAGTTTAAAAGGCCATGGATGGTTTAATTAATCAAAGGCCCAGGAGAAGAGGAATGTTTTTTCCTGGTCCCTAAAGATATGAAAGGAAGGTGCCAGGGCGAGCCTCCCCGTGGAGAGCATTACACCAAAGAAATCCTGCTCACCAGGGGAAGGTTGAAAATCGCACCTATCCTGCCCCACCAGTTCTCTTTCCCCCTCCGTCTGCCATCACTGGGCTCCTCCCCTCTGAGGGTTATAAGCCATTGGTTGGGAGGGGACTGGGAGCTTGCACCCTTTCATCCAGTCTGATTACTGGTTGAGCTCCTTCTGAGCCAGTGGCCAGTCTAAAAGCTTCTTCCTCACACATTATTCCATAAAATGGATTAACAGTGTAATGAATGGATACAATGCCGGCCATAATGTTCTCTCTGTCTCTTACTGGGCATTAAGATGCGTGCCTCCCCACCCCCACCCCAAAATGCCATAAAGTGGTCATGCAAAGTGTTGGTCTTGACCCAAATAACCTCATCAGTGGTGTTTGCATGGCATAAATTTTCAGTGCACACAGAAACCCTCCGAGATGTTCTTAAATGCCAGAGAACACAAATCAAATTTGGAGTGGCTTGTTTCAGCACAGAACACTTTGTAAGGGTACTTTGTGTTGATTTTCGGGCTGGATTGCCTCTGAGGGCCCAGGGGAGTAATTTTGGTGCAGGACGAGAACTGTTGTGCTCTTGGTGCAGTGAATACTCCCTCTCCCAACGTTTCTGGTCATTTGGAGCTACTGCGAGAGCACTTTTGCCACTTTAGAATAATCCCCCAAAGATTTGCTCTCTTTGTGGGCTCAAGAGAGAATCGCAAACCTGAGATGAAAGTGGTCTGTAATCCATCGGCCAGAGGCGCTTAAAATACAGTATACAAACTAGAAAGGTTGGCTTTTCTCTTCCGTGTAATGCTTTGACCCTGCTAGGTTTCAAAGGCACTGGCGGAATCAGTGTGTCCCTAAGCCTGCTTTGCACAGCTTGAATTGAGGAGGAAGAGTTAGATGGCTCCCAGCTTCATAACCTGTAAAGCATATTTATCAGCTCAGTTAGAAAAACCTGAGGCTCCTGGACTGAAAAACAACATTGCCCCACACCTGATGAATACCTAGTTGCCAACGCTGTTTAGCGCAGGAGTGGGGAACTTTGTACACTCCAAGCACAACTTTGCCTCCTGTGCAACCTACCTTCCAGGAGATACCAGGGCCAGAGGCAAAAGTGGGCAGAAGGGTGGATGTCTCTCTTACCTTTACACAATATGCTACATTACAGCCATGCAAAATCCATGAACTCCTCCCCCTGCCCGCAAGCAAGAAGCATTATCAGATTTCAAGGGCACATTCCGACCATTCAGAAGGTGTGGTGCAGGGTTATTCAGAGATTTGCTCGGATGGGCGTCCCAAGGCTTGGAAATGACTAAAATGTGTTTTTTTCTTTTTTGTAACTTGGAAAATACCTGGTATTATTTCTGAGCATATATCGGATTCCTGTATCTCATGATGTCATTGGAAGCACGATAATGGAGTCTATTCCTAATTCCTCCACCCTCCCGGGAACATATAGATTACAACTTTTTCTCAGCCCCTGTATTTACCATTAATTTTGCTCCAGTGGCAGGAGAATGGAGGAAGGGAGAGAGAACTCTCTTCCTTCTTAATTCTGAAGGATATATCATATTTGCAGAAGGTATGAACGTTATATAGGGAGATACCATTGTGACATGCTCTGTGCGGGGCTGCCTTTGAAAAGTGTTTAGAAACTTGAATGGGCTCAAAGAGCCGCAGACAGATCATGGACTAGGGCTGGTTCTAGGGAACATACGACTCCCTTGTTACGGCATCTCTGCTACTGGTCTGTTTCCGGGCACAATTCAAAGTGCTGGTTGTGTCCTAGAAAGCCCTATGCACACTGCTTACGTCCAAGCTGTCCAACTGGGTTCTGAGATCTTTGGGGGAGGCCTTTCTCTCGGTCCTGCCATCTTCACAGACATGCTTGGTAGGGATGCAGGAGAGGGCCTTCTCGGTGGCTGCTCCCAGACTTTGGCATTCCCTACCTAGAGAAATTAGATTGGCTCCCTCCTTGCTGGCAGGTTAAGTCCTCCTTATTCTAGGAGGCCTTTGCAAACTGACTGCTTTTAATGAAACGACTGATGCCATGCTGATTTCATTGTAATTAAAGGTAAAGGTAAAGGTACCCCTGCCCGTACGGGCCAGTCTTGACAGACTCTGGGGTTGTGCGCCCATCTCACTTAAGAGGCCAGGGGCCAGCGCTGTCCGCAGACACTTCCGGGTCACGTGGCCAGCGCGACATCGCTGCTCTGGCGAGCCAGAGCCGCACACGGAAACGCCGTTTACCTTCCCGCTGGTAAGCGGTCCCTATTTATCTACTTGCACCCGGAGGTGCTTTCGAACTGCTATGTTGGCAGGCGCTGGGACCGAGCAGCGGGAGCGCACCCCACCGCAGGGATTCGAACCGCTGACCTTTCGATCGGCAAGCCCTAGGCGCTGAGGCTTTAACCCACAGCGCCACCTGCGTCCCAAACTTTCATTGTAATTATGTGTGTTTAATTGTGTTTAATGATTGTTTTTTCCCCTATGTTTTTATCTGTTCTTAATTTATCTGCAAGCCGCTTTGAGTCCCTGTCAGGTAAAAGGCAGGGTATTAATATATATGTTTATATCAATAATTGTGGGGGAAATTTCCACAGGTTTACTATCCAGTGAGGCACCATTTAGTGCAGCACATGGTGAGTGCGATGCAGAGACTGGGCTTCACTCCCAGTGTTACTATCGAGCAAAGGAAACTGGCTGTGGACCTGGCAGAAGTGGTCATCAAATGGGAATTGCAAAGAATCAAAGATCAGCAGGTAAGAGGACTTCAGCTGTTTCGTTGTCTTGTATGGAATCCTTGGCCTTTCTATAGAAATCCCATATTCAATTTCTTTGGCTCTTCTTTCTCCTCTCTCCCCACCTCCCCAAAAGCCGGATTCCGATATGGATCAGGGTGCCAGTAGTGAAGGAGCCAGTTCCGCCTCATCTGCTGTGAAGAGGGGGCTTTCGGTCGATTCAGGCCAAGAAGTGAAGCGGTTCAGGACTGCGACGGGCGCAATAAGTGCAGTAAGGGTCAAACCCCCCCCCCCCATTTTCTTGCAGACAAAATTCAAATGTACCTGTACTTTTTTTTCATATCTTCTTGGTGAACTGTGCATGTTTCAAGAAGGACGCAGGAAATTGCTGTCCCTTTTTCAAGTCAAATGTACTTTCAGATGTGCTGCTTTATTAATATTATTATTCTTCAGGTATTCGGACGCAGCCAGTCACTGCCTGGAGCTGATGCGCTCCTTTCAAAGCCAATTGACAAGCAACACACCGATACGGTCATCAACTTCCTCATTAGAATTGCTTGCCAGGTACTGTGCACTTCTCTTCAGTATGATGATGATAATAATGATAATGATAATGATAATGATAATGATAATGATAATGATAATGATAATGATAATGATGATGATAATAATAATAATAATAATAATAATAATAATAATAATAATAATTTATTATTTGTACCCCACCCATCTGGCTGGGTTTCCCCAGCCACTCTGGGCGGCTTCCAACAAAGATGAAAAATACACTAAAATGTCACATATTAAAAACTTCCCTGAACAGGGCTGCCTTCAGATGTCTTCTGAATGTCAGGTAGTTGTTTATCGCTTTGACATCTGATGGGAGGGCGTTCCACAGGGCGGGCGCCACTACCGAGAAGGCCCTCTGCCTGGTTCCCTGTAACTTGGCCTCTTGCAGTGAGGGAACCGCCAGAAGGCCCTCGGTGCTAGACCTCAGTGTCCGGGCAGAATGATGGGGGTGGAGACGCTCCTTCAGATTTGCTTGATTGGTGTGAAAAAGACAGCATCACTGTTCCATTCAAGGGAGATCTTCAGTGTTCCATTTGCTCTTCTCCTTCCTTGGACTTTTCATGGGCAGTGTGGAGTAGGACTTCTTTGCGGGCTACGGAATGCATTGCTTCTCATCCTCACTGGGATGCCTAGCATAGGAAGGAGGTGATGAGAAGACTAGGCTGGGGAACTGTGTGTTAGCATTTCACTCCTCCGTTGCTGAAGTGTGACTGTTACATCACATGTCTGTGTTTATTTTCTAGGCTTGGAAAGCCTGAGAACGGAAGCTAGCCTTATCTCTTCCGCTCTGTTGTGTTTTTGTACTTTTTACTTTGTGTTCTTTCTCGGAGCTGAAGTGAGAGGATGCCATGATCACTTTGTCCTGTATATACTGCTTTTAAAAAGCTTAGAATGAGCACACCAATCTTCACTTTGTTTCTGCTAATCTCGTATTCCGACACTGTGATCTGTAATTAAACTGTAACCAGAGCAGCTGCAATTTAAAAAGAGTGCTTTCTCCGGTACCAGCCATCTTGGACCGTACAGTGAGGCCTTCTTGGTGGTGGTGCCACTGGGGGCTGCCCTGTGGGAGACGATTTATCCAAAAGGAGGTCCAGGGGGCTATTTCCTTCTATGCATCATAGGGGTTGCTCCCTGGCCAGGAGAAAACACAAAATGCATAAGAAGCATCCCAGGGCCCAGAAATGGAGGATATTTCACAAACCTTGGAGTAGGTTTGGTAGATTTCCTTCCACCTCCACCTCTAAGAGATCTTCTCCTACTTTGCCCCTTCTGTCCAAACAGGCACATCCTTCCACCTCCTGTATCCTTTGGGCGTTGTGGGGTGAATCTGCTCTTCTTCTGGGCCCTGAAGTGCTTTTTATACATTTTGTGCCTTCTTCTAGTTGGGGAGCAACCCCTATAGCGCACAGAAGCAGGAATAATAGCTCGCTGGGCCTCTTTTCAGAGAAGTGTCCTCTGTTCGGATCCACAAACGATAATTCATAGTAACAATTCCTTTTTGTTTGCATTTGCTATATAATGGGCTTGTCTGCAGGGAGAGTCTACTTCAGCATGCAAGTCTAGCTTGTCATCTTCTGGCCCTCTCTATACAGCAGGGATGGGCAGCCTAGGGTCCTGCAGTGGTTGGTTTCCAATGCCCATCAGTTCTAACCAGTATGGCCAGTGGTATGATGGGAGTTATAGTACAGCAACTTCTGTTGGGGGGGTATTGTTTTGTTTGTTACCATGGTATTTTTTGTGTTTATGTGTTTTTATATTGTAAATTGCCCTGTGATCCTTAGAGGAAGTGTGGTATAGAAATTATTATTGTTGTCGTTATAATATTGACAACAACAATAATAGTATTTGCTACTTAGTAATTATTCTTGTTAAATTTCTAGGTAAATGACAACTCAAACACGGCTGGCTCTCCAGGAGAACTGCTCTCTCGACGTTGTGTCAACCTTCTGAAGACAGCTTTACGACCAGACATGTGGCCAAAATCAGAGCTCAAACTGCAGTGGTTTGATAAGCTTCTAATGACTGTGGTAAGTTAATGTTCCAGCCTTAAACAACTTTGAGAGACATCAGTAAGAAACAATATAATTAAATGCTTAATAAAGTACCCTGTATGTGTTACAAGTTGTCATGTTGCACCCAATGTATTGATTCATTAATATATATATATATATATATATATATATATATATATGAAGATCCTGAGAATGTGTTGAGGTAAACAGTGTGGTGCTCGCTGTAGAGAACTTGAAATGTCATGTTACCCTATTTAATTGCCAATTTAATTTGATGTCATGACTTGGTAAATGTTCAGCTTAATGGAATTGATTTATAGTCTCAAATAATTACTCTTGTCTTTGTTCTTGACACCAGGATTAGGATAAAAAGTCAACCGCTGAGAATTGGAAATGAATGCTAGTTTTTGCATTGTAACACTGACGAGATGTTAGTATTTTACGCAAGTATTTTTTTCTTAATGTTGAGCTCCCGGAGAATTTTCCTCATCACTACTGTGAGGATAAGAGGAAGAAGATTCTACTACCCTTGTATTCCCTTTCCAACCATCTGTCCTTATTGCTTACCCAGCCTTGAATTTAACTTCTTAGGCAATAAGGAAATAAAATACAGTATGAGTGAGCAAGTGGGATGCAACACTCTTTGTGTCCTCTAGCTTGGTGGAAGGAAAGTCATTCTTTCACCTCTGACCCTCCTCTGTTAGCATACTTCCTAGAATAAAATCATTATTATTTACCTCTGCTTAGTGACTCTTATTCCAGGTTTCTGTGCTGGGCACAGAAAAGATGGTTCCTTTCTTCTGTGTCCAACATGGCAGTGCAGTAATCTAGCCTCTTAGCAGGCCAGTAACTTTGTGGCTTATTTACAAGGCTGCATTAATCTCGCTGCCATGCAGTTGTTGTCTGTTGCTGAGGTGGGGTGAAGGCTTAGTGGTTGCAAGTTCTCCGTGGACTGGGGAAGAGTTAGCATATCTGTAGTAACTAAAAAACATAAATGGGGACATGCACAATGTATACTTTTCAGTAAGTGTGGAGGCTCTCAGCTGACAGTATAGTCTCTAGGTAGCCTTGCCCAACCTCCCAAGGAACCTCTTTAGGCATTCAGTCGGTTTGGAAACTCACTTTGTCTGGTATAGTTTGGAAATAGGCTACTAGAAGTACCACTTGCTCCCATGTAAATTTGCCTACCGGTTAAGGACTATTTCTTTGGAGGGGAGGCACTTGTGCATACATCTGTCTTCTGAATTAAGGTTGGTGGAGATGCAGAAAACGGCTTTCTCTGTGGCACCACCTTCAAATTCTGGTTCAATTTCTTCCTTTCAATTTCTTTCAAAGTTCTTCCTTTCTGACATGTACAATGCCATTCTTGCTTTTTCAACTGGCTTTTGGCTTTACTTCTGTTCAGATTAGTCTGGCTTTTAAAAGTTGTTTTGGGGTTGTATCCAGTGCTAGCCCTCCTTGGAGTAGACCCACTGAAATTAATCAACATTTCTATCTCAGGTCCCTTAATTTTGATAGGTCTGCTCTGAGTAGGACTTAATTGGATACACATTTATTTACTGCATTTTATAGGTTGGATCTTTGTTAGCCGCTGTTGAGCAGTATTGCCTAGAGAGGAGACAAGACGCTATAGATTTTATGAATGAATGTGTCAAGAAAGGCGGCCTGGAGCCCTTGTGTTTCCTACAGGGATGTTGTTTCAGCCTTGTTCCCTTGGCTCTTTTTCCGTATCCTTGAGGTCAGCCTTGCCAAACACCTCTGTGGTAACAACAACCACAACAACAACAAAAACATTGACACTGCTGCTGCTTGTATGTGTATAGAAAGGAGCTGGAAAATGGGAGAATTGGTTTGGGAACTAGGCTATGCGACTGTGGTGGGATGTGTGTGTCTGAAGCATGCGAAAGTAATCTGAAAATGTGGACAGCTGCAGGAGAGGGAAGCTCCTATCTTTAAACATCTATCCACACCAGTAATGTGTTCCATTAAACATGTTCTGCATCCAAATTGACCCTTAACAGCTGCCTAATGAATACCAGTGGTATGAGCAATAGCCTTACCCGTTGCTGTGTTTGGATGCTAATTGCCACATTTTGCGTTATAAGCACCAGTCTGGAATATTTATTTTATTCATTAGCTGGTGTGTATAGCATAGAGCTTATACTATACATGTCTATTTAATGAATAAAATAAATATCTCTTGACTGCGGCTTGCATTGCAAAATGTGGCAATTAGGCTATAGATGAGTTCATAGTTTATTTTCAGACTGCATAGGCATCCGAGTCCTGAAAACGCTACGAATCCGTTGACACAATGGTCTCTTTCACAGCGTACCAGCTATGGGTCTTGATATGCAAGGTAGGACTCCCTAGAGAGGTAAAAGGAGCAGCCAGAGAGAGAATAAGCTCTTCTACTTTGAAGAAGAAGAAGAAGAGTTTGGATTTGATATCCCGCCTTTCACTCCCTTTAAGGAGTCTCAAAGCGGCTAACATTCTCCTTTCCCTTCCTCCCCCACAACAGACACTCTGTGAGGTGAGTGGGGCTGAGAGACTTCAGAGAGGTGTGACTAGCCCAAGGTCACCCAGCAGCTGCATGTGGGGGAGCGGAGACGCGAACCCGGTTCCCCAGATTACGAGACTACCGCTCTTAACCAGTACACCACTTTGCTCTCATTAGCTATGTTTTAGGAAGGCAGAAGGCCCTTTGAGAACTTGTCCAAGGTCCGGGATGGGAGTCTTGTTAAAATAATGTTGAAACTCAACAAAGAAACAGCCAGTCATTGGCACCCCCCTGCTGTTGCCCAACTTAGCCTTCTAAGGCCCAGAGCAAGTGTACAGTGGAACCTCGGTTTTTGAACGTCTTGGCTGCCGAACGTTTCGGAAGCTGAACGCCAAAAACCCGGAAGTGAATGCTTCCATTTTCGAACACGCCTCGGAAGTTGAATGGCTTCCAAGGCGCGTTTCTCTATTTTTTCCATTCACTTTGCCAACAGCCCTTTGATCCTCAGTTTTCGAACATTTCGGAAGTCAAACGGACTTCTGGAATGGATTACTGATTCAAAAACCGAGGTTCCACCGTACTAGGCTGCCCCTCTCCCAGTCTGCATGGGACTGATTTTAGGTAAATGCTAAGTGGTTCAAGGGACGCGGGTGGCGCTGTGGGTTAAACCACAGAGCCTAGGACTTGCCTATTAGAAGGTTGAATCCCTGCGACGGGATGAGCTCCCGTTGCTCGGTCCCTGCTCCTGCAAACCTAGCAGTTCGAAAGCATGTCAAAGTGCAAGTAGATAAATAGGTACCGCTCCGGTGGGAAGGTAAACGGCATTTCTGTGTGCTGCTCTGGTTCGCCAGAAGCGGCTTAGTCATGCTGGCCACATGACCCGGAAGCTGTACACCGGCTCCCTCGGCCCATAAAGCGAGATGAGCGCCGCAACCCCAGAGTCGGCCACGACTGGACCTAATGGTCAGGGGTCCCTTTACCTAAGTGGTTCAAAAGTGGAGGCCTTGCTCTCCAGCCTGTCTCCCTTTACTCAGTAAATTGTAGTTGGACATTAAAAACCTACTTTTTGGGGAGTCATTTGTGACATAAGGGATCTGTGGGGCATTCACCTTGGTACTTTTCATGTGTTTTCCTCCCTCTTGGGCCTTCAGGGCTCTAATAATTTAACAGCATTTTATATCTTTATTACATTTTTGTCCCGCTCTTCCTCTTGTGAGCGCTCAGAGTAATGTTCAAGATTATTCTCACAACAACCTTGTGAGGTAGGTAAGCAGGAGAATGACTAACTCAGGGTAACCAAATGAGTTTCATGACTGAGTGGATTATGGGCCGGGGTCTCCTCAGTTATAATCCATCACTCTTAACAGGGTTAGGGAGCCTGAGGTCCTCCAATTGTTGCTGGACTAAACTCTCAACTTTGACCACTAGCGGTTCTGGTTGGGACACAGGCGAGAGAGATCCTGCACTCCTCTCATCAAGTGGAGGGTAGTTGCCATTTCCCTTGCTTCTGTTTTTGGGATGGTGGTGGTTGCTCGACGCTTGGAAGACAACCTGCAAATGTTTGTTCAGCAGTGAAATTGGGTCACTCAAACAAACAACCATATCACAGTTCTTTTCTTGGATATGTTTGTTAGACACTTTTTTTTTTTGTAAAGAAAGCAATTTTCATAGCAGGAGACACATTCACATTTCCAGGTTGCAGTTGAGGTGGTTTTTTGAGCTACGATTCATTGTCCTGTGATGAATGCTTAACTTTTCAGCTTCTTCGTCTTACAACAGCTGAACTGCTGGTTAACCTTTTCTTGCAGGTCACTGTGGCTGTGAGGTTTTTGTTTTGATTTTTTTGGTACACTGGCTTTTGAGTTCAGCCGTTTCCCCTATGGTGCCTTTAGAAGAAAACCTACAGCTTTTTTACATGCCATCTTCTGATTGCTCTATAAGTCAACTGGAGAGCATTCCCATTAAAATTCAGCGCTTAGTAACGAATGTTAGTTGCGCTGGGGAAGATCAAACTGAATTACTTAACAGCTACTCTGCACATTGTCTTCCTTCTTACAAATGAAACAGTATTACACAGCGCCGTAAGAATTATCTTTGGCCTACCTTCCCCGCTCTGAATAATTGAATGCATATCTATTATTCTAGCACTTGTCAGAAGCTCTTGTGTCGTGCAACAAAGACAGCACACATTGGGAGCCAAATAAAAAGGGAGTCTTGCTTTCCTCTGCTCGAAGGGAGATCGTTTTGACTGGAGGCCTGTTTGGTATCAGGCAAATGGAATTGATTTGAAGAATGATCAGCAAGCTTGCTGAATAGAAGACGTCTGGGTTCAGTCATTCTATTGTTGGACACAGAGGACATAAAGATGCAGCTTGAATGTGCAGCAGCTATACAAATTTTCTTCACTCTCAGACTCAATGATATATTGCCCAGTGTGGGTTACTTGTACAGCCTGCTCCACTGTGGTTGACAAATGTTGACACTGAATTCTGTGTTTAAAGATGAGGAGATGAGCAAAAACATCGGAAGCTGTTTTATACCAGGCCAGGCTCTTTGTCCAGATTCACAACTATAAGATGAGGAACAACTGGCTTACTAGTAGTACATGTGAAAAGGACCTGGGGGTCTTGGTGGACCACATGAGTCAACAGTATGATGCAGCAGCAGAAAAAGCTAAAGCTATTCTAGGCTTCATCAACAGGAGTATAATGTCCAGATCATGGAAAGCAGTAGTCATGCTCTGTTTTGCCTTGGTCAGACCCCCACCTGGAGTCTAGTTCTGTGTCTAGTTCTGGGCACCACAATTTAGGAAGGATATTGGCAGACTGGAACATGCGCAGAGGAAGGCAACCAAGATGATCAAAGGTCTGGAAACCAAGCCTTATGAGGAATGGTTGAAGGAGTTGGGTATGTTTAGCCTGGAAAAGAGGAGACTGAGAGGAGATACAATAGCTGTCTTCAAATATCTTAAGGGCTGTCACGTGGAAGATGGAGCAAGCTTGTTTTCTCCTGCTCCGGAGGGTCAGACTCGAACCAATGGCTTCAAGTTACAAGAAAGGCGATATGGACTAAATATTCAGAAAAAAACTTTCTGACAGTGAGAGCTATTAGACAGTGGAACGGACTCCCTTGTGAGGTTGTGGGCTCTCCTTCCTTAGAAGTTTGAAAGCAGAGGGTGGATGGACATCTGCCATGGATGCTTTAGTTGAGGTTCCTGCACTGCAGGGGGCTTGGACTAGACAACTCTTGGGGGTCCCTTCCCATTTTATGATTCCATCTAGCCCAGTATGTTCTGCTCTGACTGGCAGCTGTTCTCCAGGATCTTGGTTCCTTTCCATCACCTGCTACCTGATTCTTTCGCCTAGAAATACCAGAGAATGAACCTGGATACAAACTCTGACTGAGCAATGGCCCCTCTGATAAAATCCCAATTGAATAGGACCAATGTGCCAGTCTCCTTAAGGGCACATCAGAGGGACCATTTCATATATTGTTAAGGGGTGAAGAGATTTCACCCCTGTGTGTGGGGAGAGGACACAATTTCTCATCTGGGAGAAAGAAAAGCAGCGGAATATTTAGTATGGGTACTTCTTACATCTCACGTTATCATAGCAATGTCATCAACACGCGCTGAACAATTCCCACCCCCACCGCTTTTTTAAGGGAAATGGATAGGTGCCGATTTAATAGTTGCTCAAATTACGGAGTTAGCCAGGAAGGGGCACCTGAAGAGCAATTGCTCGTAACCTGTGAAATAGTGGTCCTCTGCAAATTGTGCCTTAGCACACCCTGGTGTAAAGGTAGGGATTAGAAATGATTACGAATCATTTCACCCTGTCAAAGCAGGATCGCTGAAACCCTCAGTTTGGAAAAAAAATTGCAATAAATTGTTCCATCAATGGTACTTAGCACCAGCCCAGCTTAACACGACAGTCTTTCTTAATACATTTAAATGTTGGGAAGGTGGAGCCCTTATGGCAGATCTTTTTACAGATGTGGTAAGAATGTCAGCTTCCATAGAATAATTGTGGTTTTTTAAAAAATTCTGGAAGCTGACCAGAGTGGCTGGGGCAACCCAGTAAGATGGGTATAATAATAATAATAATAATAATAATAATAATAATAATAATAATAAATAAATAAATAAAATTGCTTTGGAAAGAGGAACATCAGTCTTCATTGGAGGGGGCTCAGAAAATTAAACCCCCAAAGTGTATCTCATTGCTTCTCTCATAGCTTCAGCAAGCTTTGGTCCAAAGCGGCAGCCGGTCATGGGCCTGTCTTTTGGTGCAGCCTCTTCCAACCAGTGCACATTGAGTTCCATTTCCTCCATCTTCTTCCCAGAAGCCTTTGCAGAAAAGCAACACTTCCCCTTCTGCTTCCAGTATCCCCCTCCCCCATCACCCTGGCAACTTCCATTTCAAAGGCCTCCTGTTAAAGGCACTTTCTCCTGTGGTGACATCAAGCCCCTTGTAAACCTGGCGCTCTCCCTTTCTTGTCTGATGCTGAAAGTCTCATGTTTTGTCAGGGTAATGACTGTGTAATCACCTACCTTTGTCCTTTGATGACAGCTCTCTAAGCCAAGCTCCTGAGGAAGCTGGCTTGACTTATTTTTTAAGGTAGAAGGTAAAGGGACCCCTGACCATTAGGTCCAGTCGCTGACGACTCTGAGGTTGCGGCGCTCATCTCGCTTTACTGGCCAAGGGAGCCGGGGTACAGCTTCCGGTTCATGTGGCCAGCATGACTAAGCTGCTTCTGGCGAACCACAGCAGCGCACGGAAACACCGCTTACCTTCCCCCTGGAGCAGTACCTATTTATCTACTTGCACATTTATGCTTTCGAACTGCTAGGTTGGCAGGGACCAAGCAACGGGAGCTCACCCTGTCACGGGGATTCGAACCGCCAACCTTCTGATCGGCAAGCCCTAGGCTCTGTGAGTCTCCAGCTTTTATTAAGGACTTTTTTATTATTAAGGATTACAACTCCCACCATCCCTAGTTAGCAGGACCAGTGGTCAGGGATGGTGGGAGTTGTAATCCAACAACAGCTGGAGTCCCAGGTTTGAGGAACTCTGTCTTAACGCCTTGCTGCATTCGATGATCAAACCCCACATTTACAAATTTCAGAGATTATGGGGAGAACCTGGCACCCAGGAATTTTAGGGGATCCTTGTCCCTTGCAAACCTGTAACAAAATTATTTAAGATGACTTGCCCAGCATAGTGAAATCATCTACCTGTGAGGGTCTCCCCTGCCTCTCAAATCAGCTTGCACAGTTCAGGCCATGAAAAGTCACAAGCAGAGAGGAGTTGCAGAGAAAATAGCTCCAGATGGCTCATATAGGAGATTCCAGCTGCACACTGCAGTTGAAGACAAAATATGGACAAGGTCACTCTTAAGCGACTGACCCAGAGAAATTTTTATTTGATTCCTTTCTAAATTGTGGTAAATGGCCAGCTTCCATTCAAAGAGTATCGTCAAGGGGAATTTGACTTGGATACTGGTATTGACTATCCTATTTCCTTTTGTAACAATCTCTTGATGTCCAAATGGAGGTAGTGGAGATAAAAATTAGGGCAGGCATACATGCAAGAAAGAAAACAAACCTTTCTTACCCAAGAAGTATACCTATTTACATGTTTTCATTAAGTCTGTTACTGGAAAAATCTTAAAAGTCATGAATTTTAGCCAGGTATGTCAGTACATTTGCAGAAGCAAGAAGTATACTGACCACATGTGCCTGTGTTGCAACTGGCATCTTAAATCAAGGGTTGTCTGTCCAGATGTTGTTGTACTACAACTCTCATCAGCCCAATCCAGCATGGCCAGTGATCAAGGATGATGGGAGTTGTAGCACAACTTCTGGAAGGTATCACACTGGCTACTCCTGTAGAGGCATTCTGTCTTACATGGAGGAAAAAGCCAGGGAGGTCTCTTTAAATGGTGCTTTCTATCAGCAGTTACTAATACGTTTGTGAATTGAGAAAAGGGTAGTCTTTGCTTTTGCTTTAAATCTGCTTCCTAACATCTTTTCAGTGAATCTTTTTTTTAAAAAAAAAATCAAGTGAACAATATAACCCTACTTTTAATCGTGCATTATTCTTTAATATTAAGGACAAAAAACGAAAGTAGAATAGTTTTGGTTTTCCTATGTGGTTCAGTGGAACGACAGCTTCTTTTCAGAGAGCTCGATTGACCATAAGAGAAAACTTGTTGGTTAGTCGGAAGGGATGTGTAGGGAGTGGGATCACAAAGTGAGCGCTCCATCTCTGACCTCCAGGTGTTCAGTACCTTGGTGACTCTCTACCTGGATGAAGATTGCAGTGTCTCAGACCATGTGACCACAACCAACCAACCAACAAATGTAAAGAGGTTGGAAATGGAGATTGTGGCGCAATCCCACTTTCCTCCCTTCTATGTGTGTATTCTAATTGTGATTCTGACCATGTTCAAAGAGCATATTCTGTTCAGGAATAGAGTGTATTTTGCCGCACAGCCCTGAAGTGACATGATTGATGCAAGAATTAAAACCCTCACATTAAATCCTGAAGTCACTTTCTTATGGATTTCTTGTATGTGGGGTTTGTGTGCATGTATGTGAGTATGGTAGAGACTGCTAATCTTTTATCTGTCTTTTGATGTCTTATTCCAGGAACAGCCCAACCAGGCCAACTTTGCCAATATCTGTACTGGATTGGAGGTTCTCAGCTTCCTCCTTACTGTACTCCAGTCTCCAGCTATTCTGAGTAGCTTCAAACCTCTGCAGCGTGGGATTGCCTCGTGCATGACATGTGGAAACACCAAAGTTCTAAGAGCTGTCCACAGCCTCCTTTCTCGCTTAATGAGCAACTTTCCTACAGAACCAAGTATGTTGGGAGGGGCAGCCCCCTGCTCCCTGCTTTATTTATTTAGAAAAAAACCTTGTGTGATCAGGGGGGAAAAGGGCGAAACATCTCCAAATATGCAATCCTCTCATTTGTGCCAGTTTTTATGGACTTTTTTTTTTAATATTTGCACTTTCAACCCCAATTAAAAGAAAAAGTTGAAATAAGTAATCATGAGAAATACATCATTATCCAGTGGCATAAAAACTTAATAACCTGTGGCAGTTATTACTTTGGCTCAAGAAATGCATGTCATAAATTTAATGTCTTTTGCAATTACCATTTTTCTGCTTTGAAGGTGCAGTTTTTCAGTTGTTAAACATGGCTATTTTAATAAGACAAGAAAGGGAAATTGGGTGTAAAGCTAGACTTTAGCTAAGAGGGGATGAAAGGGGAAGAGGAAGTAAGAAGTCTTAAAATTGCAACTGGGAGAAATGTATGACAGTGGATGACCCCCCCCCCCCCCCGCTTGAGAGGTTGTGAACTCTTTACATTTCAGGTAGGAAATGTGAAGAGAAGTCCTCAGTCTGTTGCAGAAACCCACTAACAAACAATTTGAAGTCCCACAGGAGGGCAATATCTTTATTATGCCCACCAAAATGCCACAAAGCAGTGGACAAGCTTTCAGGTTCTCCAGAAGTCTTCAGCAGGCTTTCTCAACCTCTGCCCTCCAGATGTTTTGAGACTACAATTCCCATCATCCCTAACCACTGGTCCTGCTAGCTAAGGATCATGGGAGTTGTAGGCCAAAAACATCTGGAGGGCTGAGGTTGAGGAAGCTTGGTCTTCGGTAAGCTTCATCAGGGATGGGAAACTTCAGGCCAGGGGTTGAATTTACTAGTAGCAGTGTAAAATCCAGGTATGGGCATTTGTGTCCATGTGCTCACTGCTTGAATGAAAGTCAGCAGAAATAAATACATATGAATCTATCTTGTGTTTGGTTTATTGTTAACTGTGGCGTAGGTACTTCAAGTGTTGCCTCAAAGTATGAAGAACTGGAGTGTCTCTATGCAGCTGTTGGGAAAGTTATTTATGAAGGACTTACTAATTATGAAAAAGCTACAAATGCCAATCCTTCTCAACTCTTTGGTAAGTTCCTGGTGCATTACCTTATTTGTTGTTGTTTAGTCATTTAGTCGTGTCCGACTCTTTGTGACCCCCTGGACCAGAGCACGCCAGGCACTTCTGTCTTCCACTGCCTCCCGCCGTTTGATCAAACTCATGCTGGTAGCTTCGAGAACACTGTCAAACCATCTCGTCCTCTGTCGTCCCCTTCTCCTTGTGCCCTCAATCTTTCCCAACATCAGGATCTAGGGCTGGGCATTTGGCTGGTCAAAACAGATTCGGCCAGTTGACTGATCATATATTGTCAAATATTTTTAAAGCTTGAGCCATTATGAAAGCAGCAAAGAAGATATTCAGCTAAACTGTTCTAGTGTAAGTGCTTTTGGCTGTGTAACAGAACTTCACTTCCTCCTTTTCTTTCTGCACATGCCCTAAATCTGCTCCAGAGAGTTAGAGGAAAAATTCAGGTGTGTTTGCGCTAGCAGAACACTGCCCATAATCTTTAAGAGATTTGATACTTACATTAATTACAAGAACCAAATTTGATATCACTTGTAAAAACTGACAGATTTTGTTTTAAACACAGGTTTTGTTAACATTCATCTTACATTTTTAAAAATGTTGTCTTTTCCTGCAAGGAGCTCAGGGTAGTTTACCTAGTACTCCTCCATTTTTATCATCACAGAAACAATCTGTGGTAGGTTAGATGGGATGTGTGTGTGTGTCACAAAATTGCCTGATGCATTTCATGGCTGAGTGAGGATTTGAATGTGGATTTGTCCCTAGCATGGCACTCTGACCTCAGCGTTGGTAAATGCTGCCCTCCAGATGTTGCTGGACTCCAGATCCCATCAACTTCATCCAGTATGGCCATTGATCAGGGGCCAATGTTGTAGTCCAGTAATATCTGGGGAGTACTCTGCTGCTCTGCCCAGTAGGCAGCGTTTTTGGCCACTGCTAATTTTCCTGTTTGGAGATGCCTGCAGTTTCAGCAGATAGCCAGTGTTAGTTAGAATGTGGTGTTGATAACGCCAAGGTCTCGGGTTCAATCCCCATATGGGTTCACTGCATGTTCCTGTATTGCAGGGAGTTGGACTAGAAATTATACTTGAGGTACCTTCCAACTATATAATTCTATGATTCTTAGATTCATTTTGCTTCTAGGGTTGTCTCTGGTTTCTACAAAGGTGGGGGACAGGTTGCCCTCATGTCTGCCTTCACGAACAAATGGCGCCATAATAAGATAAACTGAAAAGGAAGAGATAAGCTGCCGTCTGCACATTGAATATTGCAATCTGACACTTAATGGATCATAAGTGGCTATTGAAATGTGGCTAGAGCATTCATGATCCTCTAGCAGATGGCTCAAGAAAAATAACGAAAGCAGATGTTGTTTGTAGAATAGGCTTCTCCTTGGGAATCTGTGTTTTTTTTATGAATGAAGCCATCAAGTGTTAATGAATAAAATATTTATTTATTCTGTCCAGCTGCTTAATAGCTTCAAATCTATTCATGTCAAAGACAGTTTAAGCTTTTTGACCTGCTTTATGTTCCTTTTGAACTGTTCAGAGCCTCTCCACCAAGGCCACCCCTGCTTTTAAAAATGAATTCTTTCCAATATGCTTATCTTGCCTTGGCAAGGCTGACAAAATCCATTTTCTCTCGTAGGAGTGTGGTCTCCTTCTTCAGCCCCCCCCCCCCCCGGCAAGACATTTGGTCAAGAATTGCATCACTTCTATAATGTATTTACAAAACCCATGATTGATAAGCCAGGACAATGGTTTGAGTGTAATGTACAGGTCTCTTGTAGTGAGGTCTCTGGCAACGATTGGCTGAGCTTCTCTCACTGCCATTGGTTGAGCAGCTCTGATGCTTTACAGGGACAGGGCAGGCAGAAGGATCAAGAGGTAGATGGACCAAGAGCCTTGGGCAGGGATAGCCAACCTGATGGCCTCTAGGTTCTAGGACCACTACTCCCTTACCATCTGCCATGCTGGACATTGGAGTCTAACGACCTCTGAAGGGCACTAGGTTGTTTAATTCTGGCATCATGGAAGAGCAGACTTTAGAAGGCAGCTGGCCAGTAGATGCAGGATAGCTAGGAGAATGGAGCTGGAAAGGTCATAGTGGTTCCAGAGCCCAGAGGAATGATGAGAAGAGGAGAAGACTAGGCTAGTTGGAGGAGCCACAAAGGAGGAGATCCTATTGGAGAATGAATGAGCAGAGAGAAGTGCTTCACGTGACCAAGAGCTACAGAAGTAATAAAGGCTAAAATCCACACATTGGGTCAAAATAACCAACACGATCTTTAGCTTCACCTCTCTCTTTTGTTTCAAAAGGACTATTTAAACTAATAAGCTTATATGTTGGCTGCAAGTTGCACACGATCGCCAGACCTATTCTGTTCCTTTGTTTTCCAAAACAATAGACTCGTTTCAGAGACAATGCTGAATGTATTCTGGTTCATCCTTTGCATCCGCAATAAGCTTCTCCTCTTTCATTCCCATATTAACTTTTTGATTAAACAAGCAGGGGGTGGGTTTCCTCTTTTATCCCTTGTCAAAGTGCCTGAGCGGGCAGCACGGATGTGTTGAAATGATTAAACAATTTGGCAAGTTGGGTCTATCCTCAGCTTGCCACAGAATTGCTTCTGTCAATAACGCGGGCCTGGAATTGCAAGGGCTTGGAGAGCTGGCTGCTTTAAATGGCAAATGTCCTTCACTATCCTAGCCTGTGATCTGGGTAGACAGATGTAATTTCACTTTGGGAATTGCCTATTTGTCAGGTGTCAGGTTGTGCTGTAGAACACACTAACCAAGAAAGATACTTCTTATCATTTGTCCAGAACACTCCAAGGTTACAGAGCCTAGTGTTGTTGTCCCCACCCCGCCCCCAAGGTAGTACACAATGTTACTGAGGACACCTTCCCCCCCCCTGAAAAAAAAATCCCAGCAAGTCCATAAGCAAAGTGCAGACCTTATAAGATGCAAAATGACAAGCATGCTTTATTGAGAGGGAGGCAGGAGCCTGAGGCGAAGGGGAAAATAAGCAGAATCAGTTATTTAATCTCTTGGCTACCAAAATTGGAGTGTCTAAATCATTTGGGGTGGGGGTGAGATTTCTGCAGAATTACTGAGTTATGGCTTGATAGCAAGAGCCTTGGAGATTAAGTAGCTGGGTTTTGACAGCAGAAGCGTTTGACCTGCCGCAGGTGTGAAGGCAGGAGGTGCCCTGTAGATAGCAGTCTGGCTGTTTTGCATTCAGTAGAGCCTCGTCAGTTGTCAAATGCAAGACCTACCCTGGGAAATGTTCAGAAGTCATTTGAACGTTCACAGAGAGCGCTTGGCTTGTTTCTACTGGTGATTTCTTGGTCAAACATTTTGCTGTATACTGTAGCGAACAATCTGCCACCATTCACTGGGCTGGGGGATCTTGTTATATACCATCCTACAGGTTGGGTTATATCCAACCAAGTCCTACTTCGAGCAGAATCCATGAAATTAATGGACCTGTTTTAGTCAGGGATGTTAATTTCAGCCAGTGCACTCTTGAGTAGGACCAGGATTGGTTACAATCAGATGACAATGACTTGACTAGGCATTCGGCTTAATAAATTGTCGTTAAAAGAGTAGGAATGGGCAAGTGAGATTTGAACTAGCCAGGGGAATGGGATCTGGAGCCAAGGGAAAGATGGCATCTCATGAAGGGATGGGGTGCTCGGATGGGAGCAGTCATCCAGTGCAAGGGAGGTCCAATCCCTATATTAGACTGCCTACAGACTAGGCAGTAGTTGTTGGGTTGAGTGGGGAGAAATAAATTTAGCGAGGATAGAAGAATATATGTTTTTATAGTGTAACACCAGTTGAGGTTGGGGTGTGTGTGAAGTCGGCTTTGATGCGAAGTAGACAGTGGAGGAGACTTTGGAAAGGAGCTGAACCCATATTGAGCCATTTGACTGTCCGGTCTGTAACTCTGTTAGAGAGGAGTCACTCATTGGAAGGAAAGATGGTTGCCAGAACTCACCCACCCTGTTAAAAGTTTATATCAGGCATAGGCAAACTTGGCCCTCCAGATGTTTTGGGACTACAACTCCCATGATCCCTAGCTAACAGGACCGGTGGTCAGGGATGATGGGAATTGTAGTCCCAAAACATCTGGAGGGCCGAGTTTGCCTATGCCTGGTTTATATCTTTGAACTGCTCCTCCACAGTAAAAAGTAATGCTTGGTTGCCTTGTTCAAAGTAGGACAGCAACAAATGTTTCCCCCCTCTAATTATTATTATCTTCATTAATGTATGGGTTTTGTGTGTGTACGTGTTTCAGGTACTTTAATGATTTTGAAGTCTGCATGCAGCAACAATCCCAGCTACATAGACAGATTGATTTCGGTCTTCATGCGGTCTCTCCAGAAGATGGTGAGGGAACACTTAAACCAACAGTCCCAGGCAGGGGCAGCAGAAGCAAACACAGGTAATAGCTTGCAACTCCCTGTTGGCAAGGCTAAGCTGAGTGTTACAGTAATGTTATTCCTTGATATAGGGATTGGACTGCATTTTGAAGGCTTTCCGTTTCCCAAAACTAGGGAAGATTCAGACATGGTTTTCAAGCCATTTTGAAGGCTTTCCGTTTCCCAAAACTAGGAAAGATTCAGACATGGTTTTCAATCGAAAAACCCTAAATCGTCATGTACATGATCAAATAATGTGTGTGGCTCAATTCTGATTCTGTCTGCAGCTGGTACAAGTGAATTGGTCATGCTGAGCTTGGACTTGGTGAAAACCCGCCTTGCTGTGATGAGCATGGAAATGAGGAAGAACTTCATCCAAGCTATTCTGACATCCCTCATTGAGAAGTCAAACGATGCCAAAATCCTCCGCGCTGTGGTCAAAATTGTGGAAGAATGGGTGAAGAACAACTCTCCAATGGCTGCCAACCAGGTAATCTAAAGAGAGCTTCCTGTAGAGAGAACAAAAGAAACTTCCTACTATAGCTTTGTCTTGTTAGATGTTAGCTCACCTAATTTGACAGTCAACATGTTGTAGTAGTTGAAGTTCCAGATGAGGGTTCAAATACCACGCCAGACACAAAACTCACTTGGTGTCTTCAGTCCAATTAACTTCACCAGCTTGTTGTGGGTGGGGAACCATGTATGCTATTCCAAGCTCTTTGGAGAAAGGGAAGCATAAAAATGTAACACATTTTATTTATTTAACGTATTTATATATTGCTTTTCAGGCAGACCTACTCAAGCAGTTTGCTGAAGAATATTAAAACAATAGGCACCATTTTTTTTAATGTTACAATAAACGGAAAATACAACTTGCTATTGTTTCTGCTTCTCCAGTCCCCTCAGGGCAAGATGGTCCTTTAGACACCCCTGTGGTGGCAGTTGGTGGAGGGAAGGGCCACTGCTGTGGGAACTAGGTGGTGGCAATTCCCCAGTTTTCTTTATTCTCCCTTCCCCCTCAGGGCAAGATGACCTAGTGGTGGGAGTTAAAAAAAAACATTGAAAGTTGAATTAGCACAGTTCCTTACTGGGCAGGGTAGGGAACCTTTGGCCCTCCAGATGTTGCTAGACTACAGCACCCATCATCCCTGACCATTGGCCTGACTGGCAGAGAGTGATGGGAGTTGTGATCCAAGGCATCGGGACAGCTACAGTTCCCTGCCCCTTGTAATAGGGTTTGTTTTAATTGCATTTTCCTATCAAAAGGACATTGACCCTAGGGTAACATGTCATGCTTCTTTAATGCTGCGTTTTACAGTATTTATTTGGAGGAGGGATAGAGAGCATAATGGACCCCAGTAGCCACTCTTCCTGTTTGGGTTTTCTCTGTTTAGGTCCAGGGAATGCTCCAAAGTGATGGCATGAAGGGATTACAAACACACACCCACACCCACACGTGCTGTAACATTGCTCACATTCTCTTTCTTGTGTTGTGCACAAGGGGATTTTTGTATCAAATATCACACCCGTTTTTGCGTGACTCCACAAGCAAAGCAGTTCTGAGATTTTGTGGCTGTCAAGGACGCCTCAAAGCCAATCCTGCTGTAGAATTCTCCCTGTAACGATTTGGCTGACGTTTTACATTAATCCTGCAGTTGATAAGTAGGCAAGAACATAGTTATCCACACATTTTGCAGTATGTAAGCCCTGTGGTTTTTCACTCTTAAAAAAATTCAAACTCCCATAAAACCTCTAAATCTTGCTGTAGCTTTTGAACCACACCCTTTGCTGCTTTGTTCATATCCTTTGCTCTTTGCATTTTGGACTTAAATTGTAGTGGTTTTAATGCTTCACTCTTATTTATTGTATTACTTATTTTAATTTTTTTTAAAAAAAAACCCTGTTTTGTTGTGTGTTTCCCTTTAAACTTTTTGCTGCAAGGCAAAATGTAAATAAGTATTAAAGCAGTGTTTTATGACATAGTGCATGGCTGTTTGGCCAAAGTCATAGGTAAATTAGTTGTATACTCAGTGACGTCTTGACAGGAGAAGGGAATAAAGAAACCAACTAGGGTGAAGCAGAACAATGTTTTAGTCCACACAATAGGAAAACCAGTGCACACTTAACCCTGCTGTACAGAGCCTGCAGTCTCCATCTCACGGAGTCAATCTTAGAGGATACAATGGTCAGTGGCATCAAAAGCTGCAGAGAGATTGAAAAGTTGGATAACTTTTAATTGCACTCATTGGATGTCAGGTGCTGAGTCCGGCGTTGGTCAGCGATTTAAACAATAAAGCACCCAATGTCCATGAAGTTAACTCGTTATTCAAAGGAACGAAACAGCTCAGTCATAGCAGTCACATAATCCTTCCCAGTAGGTCTTGCCCCTATGAAGCAGTTGCGAGGCCTTAAGTTCCCCCACCTTCCCACCGCTCTCTAAGGCTCCTCTCTCGGTTCCTTCCCCAGCAGCCTATGTCTCTGTCATTGAGTTTCTCGTTGCTCCACCCTCTTCAGTTCTTTCTGTGTTCTGGGAGACCAGAGGGGAGGGGAACTGGTCACAGCAGGATGGGGAGACTTCCTGGCTTCTTCAGCGCCCAGCCTCCACTCTGCCTCTTGCCTCCCCCCCCCCCACCTGCCTTCTCTCCTTCTTCTGAGTCTGGACTTCTCTCTGCCACAGTCTCTTCCTGCTCACTAGACCCTGTTGCCTCTTCAGATTCCAACACCTCCTCCCATTCTGCTCCCTCTGACCACTCAGCATCATCCCACCACCAATCCCCTGGCTCTGAGCCTTCTTCCCCTGGGGTTTCCCTGGCTGGTGCCTCCCGCCACTCCCTCTGCATCCAGCTAGTTCATGACATTGGATTGCTGGTGGGTATCCCATAGGTTCCCACCTCCCATAATTTTCTTTTGCACCTGCAAAACCTGGGGTATCCTTGTGCTTGCTGGTCCCTGCCAGTTGAGCGTAAATAGTGCCGTTTTGGCTATGTAAGCAATGGTATGCACAGTCTGAATACCGGAAATAGGGGAAGGGCTGTAGCTCAGTGGTAGAGCATCTACTTTGCATCTGAAATGTCCCAGATTCAACCCCCAGCATCTCCAGGTAAAGCTGGGGGAAACTGCTTGAAATCGTAGATAGCTGCTGCCAGTCAGGGTAGACAAGACTGATCTGAATCACTGTAAGGTAGTTTCCTATGTTTCTAACGAGAGGAAAAGATGTAATTGCCACTATGTCTGCATGCTAGGACCAACACATGGAAATCACATATAGTCCATAGTGTTTTGAGGATGCCAGCGCTCCACAATTTCAAAGGCAAAGTGAAAAACTAATTGCTTTCTTCTTTTTCTTTTCAAACAGACACCTACGCTCCGAGAGAAGTCCATTTTGTTAGTAAAAATGATGACCTACATTGAAAAACGTTTTCCAGAAGACCTTGAATTAAATGCCCAGTTTTTAGACCTTGTTAACTATGTCTATAGGTAATTATAGCAATTAATCAACTGGTTCAGCTTACTGGTTCATAATTTGGTCCATGTATGACCTTAATAACATACCATCAATCTCTTAAAGCTAATCTAGATGAGTTTTTAGGTGGAAGGGGCGGGTTAAAGTAACTATTCTTCAAAGTTTCATAGAATTTCCTTGTTCATACCTTCAAATCCTAGATCAGTCTGCATTTTCTTTGCTAGGTGAAATCAATATATACCGTGGCACATGTTAAATGCACTAATCATGTGCCAAATTACACAGTGTTCCACAAATAATCAGGGATTGCAAGAGTTCAGAATTTTTTATTTTATAATAAAATATAATTAAATTGAAGTTGTTGTTGTTTTTTTGCAATTTGTTAAATCCCAAACTCTTCCCTATAAAGCATGTGAACATACTTATTTATTATTGGATTTATATCCCACCTTTTCTTCAAGGAGCTCTAGATCCATTTACATGCAAAGCATATTCTCTACCAGGAAGCTATTACCCACCCATATTCCTATATTCTTGTTTGTCCATGTGTATATTACAGAAGCAAGACCTAGGAAGTTTTCCCTAGGGTGTGTCTTCAGCTCTGAGAGCACAGTCTCTGTAGGTCAGAGCTTTCCAAACTGTTCATGTTGGTGACACACTTCTTAGACATGCATCATTTTGCCACACAGTACTTCAGCTTTGCATCATTTCACGACACAGCAGTTCAGTTCTACTAGCAAACCGGAGGTTAAGCTAACCCCTTTTCAACCCCGAAAGGAGCTTTCGTGTGACACACCTACACACTGCAGCTGACACGCTAACGTGTCGCTACGCATAGTTTGGAAAGCTCCGCTCTTGGTATTTTCAAGTTCTGCTGTGATTGACCCTGCAAGTGCAAACTTTCATATGTTTAAAAGGGCACCGGGTCGTTCAGAGGCTTCTGAGCAGGTTCAACTGAAAGTTCATAGAAACCCCTTTCAGATCTTTTTGCTTGGTGAGTTAAGCCTGAGACAAGCCCTGACACTTCACCTGTGGGGACATTGGGGTGGACAGGGCTTAGCCCTGTACTGCTTTAAACCTTGCATGTTCAGGAGAATGGTTGAAGAAGGGTTTTGTCTACTTGCAGTGTTGGAAATAGGGCTGAGAAGTATTCTGGGATTCCCCCAGCGCCTTCCAATGTATGTCGGCAACACAGAAGCAAAGCGCACACTCCAGAAAAAGATGGATCCTCCTACCGTCTGATTTCCTTCATGCAAACTCATCCTGTGATTCATACTCCTCTACCTTTTGTCACCCCCCCCCCCCATCTCTGCTTTGCAAGTTCTGTGTTTTTAAATGCTGCTTTTTTCCTAGGGACGAAAACCTTTCGGGCAGTGAGCTTACCGCTAAACTTGAACCAGCCTTCCTTTCGGGACTCCGTTGTGCTCAGCCGCTCATCAGAGCCAAATTTTTCGAGGTTTTTGACAACTCCATGAAGCGCCGTGTCTATGAGCGCCTGCTTTATATCACCTGTTCTCAAAACTGGGAAGCCATGGGAAGCCACTTTTGGATCAAGCAGTGCATTGAGGTAGGAGTGTGTGTGATGTGAATGTTTGTAGCATTATAAATGCATGTGGTCTGCCTAACATCATTAGAATTAAATTTACACATTTTCAGTAGGAAATTATACATACCCTACTAAAGTCCCAAAGTGATTTACGATCAAAGTAAAGAATACAATAAAAACCACAAAATTATAATCAGAATTTAAAATTATAGTATCGTATCACTGGTGCTGCCCAAAGGCCTGGGAAAACAAAAACAAAAATGTATTTGCCTTGTGCTGAAACTGTGTTGTTGTTTTTTGTAATTCACTTTGATTTTTTCTTGTAATCAAACCGTATATAAATTTTATGAAAGGAAAAAACGAAAAAACAAATACATCCTATTTGCTTCCTATCCATGAACTGCTAAGATTCTGTATGAACTTCAGTAAACGTTGATAAGTTGACGAATGTGCGTATGGCAGCACAAACGAAAGCGGGCAGTTACCTGCTAGTCATTTGTCATTGTTCATGAGTGTAACCTGGAAATCTTTGAGATTATGTAGATGCACGTAGGATCGTCCTTGTTCTCTTGCAATAGCTGACAACCTCCACCTTTCATATATTCACTGTAATGTATGCATCTGTGTTGAACAATGAAGGATAAATCAAGTTAATAAGGCGAAAGCTCAGAAGCTAAGAGGAATACAAAGCACTTTCTGATTGAAGATGAAATAATGTGGATTCAATACATAACCTAAATGCTTGCTGTGTGAATACTAAACAATTACTTAAACACTAAACAAGAGAACTGAATGGGAAGCAATTACTTTAATGTAGCAAGCTACCCCCTACCCCTCAAAATAATTAGTGCTCATAACCGCAGGGGGGTTAGGCGGGGAATAGCCAGGCACGTAAAAGAATTATGTGTTTTAGCTTTTCATTCCAGCTGCTGTTCAGCTATTTTTTGGGGGGAAAGAAAAAAAGAAGAAGTATGGTTGCGTTTTAGGTGTGAGAGAGAACTGATCTAGGCATCCTGACTATACCCTCCTTTTGTTGGTTCCGTCATTTTTATATTCTGCCCTTCCTCTCATAGGGAGCACAGGGTAGCTTACAATAAAAATAATCCAAGGACAATTTTAAAGAGGCCTTAACATCCCTTAAGGCCAGAGTTTTCCTTCTCCTAGAACCTCCTTAAACCTCCGCTGCCTTGTGGCTATACTCATTGGTGAGAGAGGCTTTGAGACTAACCCTTGAGAAATAATCTTTTATCTGCTGCCTTGTGGGACAACTCCGGGAAAAGAAAAGGCCAAGGAATAAACCCTACACAGATCCAGAGTGGAATCCCTAACACAGTTGGACGGCGCCTTGTACGCCTCCTCCTGGCAACTCCTGAAGCCAAGCTGGTGCCAAATGTACTGTTCTGCTTCCCTTTGGACCACATCAGCAAGGACAAGAGAAGGGTCTTGTTGTCTGGGCAGCTCAGAGCTTCCCCATATACTAGCCTTCAGCCAGAAAGGCAGTCAAAACTTTGCTTTTTAATCGTGCCTTTGAGATGCCATAGATATTTTGAGTGCCGTGTTACCGACTATTGCTTTCTACTGCCATCTTGTGCTCTTTTGTACTGATCTCCTTAAGGAGGAAGAACAGGATATAAATGATTTCAGACAACCAAAAATAAACAACTGCCTAAGCGAGTGAATTAAAAAATGGAAGCAGATGCTTCCAATCCCTTCCTCGCAGCTGCACCAGGGGAGGGGAGGGTCACAAACATCATTTTTAGCATTGCATCTGAACTAGTCCAGTAAGTTTCACTGCTCCCCAGTGGAATCTGCTTCCAGGAATAGGCAGGATTCATACGACGAGTTCTGCTGATAGCAAGAACATAAGAGCCCTGCTCAAATCAGGCCAAAGGCCCATCTAGTCCAGCATTCTGTTCTCAAAGTGGCAAACTAGATACCTGTGGAATGCTTGCAAGCAGGACCTAAGTATAACAGCCCCCTCCCCACTTGTGATTCCCAGCAGATGTTATTCGTTGACCTAATGCCTCCAGTAGCATAGCTTTGCCCTCCATGAATTTACCTAAAGCCATTCTGGTCAGTGGCCGTCGCTCCCTCTAGTGAGAACAAGTTCCATACTTTAACTAATGCACTTTGTGACACCCCTTTTTTTTGGTCCTAAATGTTCCCTAAACTCAAGTGGTCTAGCCAAGGAATGTAAAACTCCCCTCCTGGATATGGGTTGCCTAGACTGGCATGGAATGTCCTGGGAGAGGCAAACGCCTGATTGGTTCTTAGCCAGGACTTGAAAACCCTGGGCAGGATGGGAAATGTAGTTCATCATCCCTGTAGATGTGTCACTAAACCGTGATTAAAGCCAACAAAGGAATGGGAGACTTTGGCCCAGAGGGAATGGGAGGTTGCCAGTAGCAACCAGTCATCTTGGCCATGAGAAGAGTTCTGCACAAGGGTGCTTACTTACAATGTGGTAATAAAATAAACATGCAGGAGTTCTTTGGTATGTTAGTCTCAAAAACCAAATAGTTTCATGACCACTTTTAAAACATATTTAGCTCTTGCTGGCTGTATGCGAAAGAAACACCACAATTGGGACCAGCTGCCAAGGTGCCATGCTGCCATCCATCACAAATGTCATCAATCTAGCTGACAGCCACGACCGGGCAGCATTTGCTATGGTGACCCACGTCAAGCAGGAGCCCCGCGAAAGAGAAAACAGTGAATCTAAGGAAGAGGTAACTCGGTTTTCATATTGCAACATGCCTTTTTTTTTTTGCCTTCGTTTAAAAATATTCCATTTAACACGTGAGCCCGTCTCATTCTGAGTTTATTTTGCTCAGTACTGTCTGTTCCGACTGGCAGTCCCCCTAATAGTCTTGGGCAGGAATCTTTCTGAGCCCTGGTCATTTTCATTAGGGATTGAATCTGGGACCTTCATGCAAAACAGGTTTTTTACCCTCTAAGCTATTACCCTCTCCCCTGAAGGAACAGCCCTTTCCCACCTAGAGCAAAAGCCATGACCCCATCAGCCCTACACCAATTCCTATCTACTCTGACTGACCTCTGCTCTCCAAGGTCTCAGGCAGTTACTTTTCCCCCAGCCCTGGCACTCGAGATCCTTTTACCCAGAAATGACAATTGAACCGGGGGATCTACTGCTTATAAAGCCTCTGCTTATCACATAGCTATGGGTATTCCCAAAATAAATGTCAAAATATTTATTTCAAAGAAAGGAGGGGGGCCTGTGCAGGAGAAGGAAAGGGAAGTTTGCTGTGGGTCAGCTGTGTAATTTTAGGTCTGTGGCTTTCCAAAAGTCATTGGATTCAAACCCTTATCAGCCCCAGCCAACATTGCCAGTGGATCGGGATGGTAGGAGCTGTTGTCCTGTAGCATCAGTTGGACCACAGGTTAGCCAGCCTTGCTCTAAACCACGATTTAAAGTTTACATTCCTGCACAAATTGCTCTCTTTGAAATTCACTTCAAAAGAGGTTTTGTCCTGCAGCATCATTTCTCAGCCAACACAGGTCTGAAGTCATGCATTTGTTCCACATGTTGAGATCTTTGTACTTTAGTGTCTGCCCAGACACTGAGGTCCAGCGCCGAGGGCCTTTTGGCGGCTCCCTCGCTACAAGAAGCCAAGTTACAGGGAACCAGGCAGAGGGCCTTCTCGGTAGTGGCACCCGCCCTGTGGAACACCCTCCCACCAGATGTCAAAGAGAAAAATAACTACCAAACTTTTAGAAGATATCTGAAGGCAGCCCTGTTTAGGGAAGCTTTTAATGTTTAATAGGTTATTGTATTTTAGTGTTCTGTTGGAAGCCACCCAGAGTGGCTGGGGAAACCCAGCCAGATGGGCGGGGTATAAATAAATTACTATTATCATAATCATCATCATCATCATCATTATCATCATCTCAGACCTCATGTCTTTTTACTTTTTTCTTCTTTTTAGGATGTGGAGATAGACATTGAGTTGGCTCCAGGTGATCAGACTAGTACACCCAAAACCAAAGAGCTTTCTGAAAAGGACATTGGCAACCAGTTGCACATGCTGACCAACCGGCATGACAAATTTCTCGACTCTCTTCGAGAAGTGAAGGTTGGTCCTTTGCTAGATGCCTTGGGTTGTTCCTTAGGAATGGCGGTGTATACCCATTTAAAATTAGTTAATAACCGTGCATAGGATTATGTGGTGTTTGTCATAGTATTGCTGCAGCTGTTCCATAGCTGTGCTGCGGAATAAGACTGTGAGGGATGAATTGCTGGTCTTTATGTATAGAGTCATGGCCTGTGGGGGGCGGGGAGGCAGGCGAAGGAAGCTCCTTCATCATTCAATATGCCTAACCGTATTGATTTTATTTCAAGACTGGAGCCCTGCTAAGTGCCTTTGTGCAGCTGTGCCATATTTCCACGCCCTTAGCTGAAAGGACCTGGATCCAGCTGTTCTCCAGATTGTGGAAAATCCTGTCGGATAGACAGCAACATGTGAGTGTCACTTTTTATTATTACAACAAAGCACATTTTGAGAAAAGGTGTGAAAAAAATCCGAAACATTTTTATATTACTATTTTTTTTTTTGTTGCCTCTCATGCTGTATATTGCAGCTGCAGAAAGCATGTAAAACTTTGGAGGAATTAAGTGCAGTCGGTGAAAGAGAGAGATTCAAACTTTCTTGGGAATAATATATTAGAGAAATAACTAGTTCAGCGTTTCCCAAATTTGGGTCTCCTGCTGTATTTGGACTATAACTCCCATCATTCCTAGCTAGCAGGACCAGTGGTCACAGATGATGCTTGCTGCATATTCGGGGAACCATTTCAAGCTGGCCAGGACTTGTATTTTATAAATGTAGGCAATTAAGAAAACTTCCTTCAATAATAGTTGATGATCTTCAATTTTATTTGGTTTTGTTGTATATAGCAAACTGCTTGTTTTTTCCACAATACAGGCAGTATGTAAGCACTTTTATAAATAGTATTTCTGAGACTAGAAGTACACATTTCAGCATCTTTGCTATTTGAGATCATTGCATGTAAACTGTCCCAATATATTGGTCTTCTGTGTTGAAATGACTTGATTGCTTTAACACAAAGATTCAGCAGTTTTTCCCACCCACCTTTCTCTCCTCTCTCAGGCCCTTGCAGGAGAAATCAGCCCATTCTTGTGTAGCGGGAGCCATCAAGTGCAGCGGGACTGCCAGCCTAGTGCACTGAACTGTTTCGTGGAGGCCATGTCTCAGTGTGTCCCTCCCATTCCAATCAGGCCCTGTGTGCTGAAGTACCTGGGTAAAACACACAACCTCTGGTTCCGTTCGACTCTGATGCTGGAGCACCAAGCCTTTGAGAAAGGACTGAGTCTCCAGATTAAGCCTAAGCACTGCACTGAGTTTTATGAGCAGGAAAGCATAACTCCGCCTCAACAGGTAGGGAGCAATGTTTGCAGGTTGCAGGGTTCAAAAGCGATAGTAGTCAAATTCGCTATTTCTTTTAAATTTCACCGGTTTCCCATACCTCAGGATCTGCAGCCCAGAGTGGCTTCAGATCTTGGCTAAGAGAAACCTTGGTTGCTTCAGCTGTGATTAAAGCTAGTGGATTGTTTTAACTGTATTTGTGTGCTGGGAGGGAAGAATTTGTGTTAAGAAATGACTATGGTGAGGAAAACCCTGTTCCCAAGCTTGGCTTTATAAGTTTGTGAACCAAGGTTAACAGTACAGTGGTGCCCCGCAAGACGAATGCCTCGCTAAACGAAAAACCCGCAAGACGAAAGGGTTTTCCGATTTTTTAGCGACTTCGCAAGACGAATTTCCCTATGGGCTTGCTTCGCAAGACGAAAGCCCATAGGGAAATCTCCGGGGACAGCGGGGAAGTGCAGCACCTGTCCTGAAGGCTTGCGGTGGGAGGTCCAGGAACAGAGGAGAAGGCGCGCAGCGATTCTCCTCTGTTCCCGGGGCTTGCGGTGGGAGGAGGGTTTTTCCTCCCCACCGCCAACCTTCAGAACAGCCTTCTGAATGTTGGCGGTGGGGAGGAAAGCCCTCCTCCCACCACAAGCCTTCAGGACAGGTCCGGGAAGAGAGGAGAAGGCGCACAGCGATTCTCCTCTGTTCCCGGGGCTTGCGGTGGGAGGAAGGTTTTCCTCCCCACCGCCAACATTCAGAAGGCTGTTCTGAAGGCTGGCGGTGGGAAGAAAAGCCCTTCTCCCGCCTCCAGCCTTCAGAAGAGTTCCCCGCAGGGCTCCCCAAGCTGTGAATGTCTGCCCCGCGCGAGGGGCGCTCTGCTTAAGAGCGCCCCTCGTGCGGGGCAGCAGGCTGCTATCCGCAGCTTGGAGAGCCCTGCGGGGAAGTCCTGCAGGGCTCCCCAAGCTGCAGATGTCTGCCCCGCGAGAGGGGCGCTCTGCTTCAGAGCGTCTCTCGCACCAGGCAGCAGGCTGCTATCCGCAGCCTAGGCAGCCCTGCAGGAACTCTTCTGAAGGCTGGTGGCGGGAGAAGGGCTTTTCTTCCCACCGCCAGCCTTCAGAAGGCTGTTCCGAAGGCTGGCGGTGGGGAGAAAAGTCATTCCCCCCCCGCCAGCCTTCAGAAGAGGTCCGGGGACAGACTGTCCCCGGATCTGGTCTGAAGGCGGTCTCCCTAGGAACGCATTAATTGATTTTCAGTGCATTCCTATGGGAAACCGTGCTTCGCAAGACGAAAAACTCGCAAGACGAAAAAACTTGCGGAACGAATTAATTTCGTCTTGCGAGGCACCACTGTACGTCTTTCCTGGCCCTTGGTGGCTGAATTTTTCCTGCACACTCCATTGTTCAAAGTTGAAACAGTAGATCTCTCTTACACAGACACCCGGGGGGGGGGGTAAAATAGAATATTTTTCAGTATGTACTTGAGCTTGGCAGGATGTGAAGGAGAGAGAAAGAGAGGGGCAGAGTAGGATGGGCATGCCCACCACTGTCATGTGACTTCTGGCTAAGGGTGTATGTACAGTGGTGCCTCGCAAGACGAAATTAATCCATTCCGCGAGTCTCTTGGTCTTGCGGTTTTTTCGTCTTGCGAAGCACGGCTATTAGCGGATTAGCGGATTAGCGCTTATTAGCGGCTTAGCGGATAAGCGGCTTAGCGGCTTAGAAAAAGGGGGGGGAGGGGAAAAAAGTCGGAAAAACTCGCAAGACATTTTCGTCTTGCGAAGCAAGCCCATAGGGAAATTCGTCTTGCGAAGCACCTCAAAAGACGGAAAACTCTTTCGTCTAGCGAGTTTTTCGTCTTGCGAGGCATTCGTCTTGCGGGGCACCACTGTATATGACCTACAAGGTAAAAACGTCAACTGCCCTTTGGTGTAAGCGATGGTTTTCTGTGGGAATGCTGGCAGTCTTCTGCAAAGGTGGATCCTGGCCTGCCAGCCTCCAGCATTTCCTCGACATGACTCTTCCAGCAAAGCTAGTTCCTGACCGGGACGGTAGCGTATCTTCAGTCAGCTGATAAGATGTTCTTAGCCTTGATGGAATCAGGCACTCATCATATTGTGAACTGCAAAAGTATAGGCCTATTCCAGAAGTTCCTTTAACTGAGTAAGCCCAAGACACTAGAGTTGCCCATGTTTGTTTGGCCAGCTGCCTAATTATTCCATTTCCCGGCTCATAGCTTTATTGCAGAAAATGTCTGCTTCATAATGGGTCGGTCATAAACTTTGCGCCGTAGCAGCAACATTTATTATATTGTTATTGTTGTTCTTTTTGCTTTTCCTCTCCCTTTAAGGAAATACTCGATTCTCTTGTGGAGCTGTACTGTCTATTACAAGAGGAGGACATGTGGGCTGGATTGTGGCAGAAACGCTGTAAATTTCCGGAGACAGCAACTGCTATTGCTTACGAGCAACACGGCTTCTTTGAGCAGGTAGTATATTAGATTAAAAATTGACCATATAAATATGGCAAGCACACAGAGTGCAGGTGCGTGATTGTACTGGAAGCATTATATAATGTCCCTGTATTGAAGAACAGGGCCTGCCGACAACCTTGATATAGCATGTCTTACAAGCGGAGCTACAGTCAGGCAGCGCATGAGCGAATTTAATTGAAGGGCTTTTTCATGCCTCTTCAGACAAGCATTCCCCTGAACTTGACCTTTCTGATCTAATTGTTTTAGTTGTTCAACTTTTAATTGTTATGCTTTTTAACAGGCTTGCTTCAACACATGTTCCAATTGTAGATGTTTTTAACCTTTTGATGGAGTTTGTTTTATTGTATATTTTAAAGAGATGTGGATATTTTATACTTGTAAACCACTTGGAAGCCCATTTTGTGCATGTAAGTGGTATAATCACTATGCGCTGTAGAGGGAAGTGAGGGGCAGATGGGGCTTGTCAACCTGGGAATATAGCCCACCTAGGAGAAGGAAAACTGACTGTAAACAACCTCTGCCTTGTGGGACAACTTCGGGAGAAGAAAAGGCTAAGGGGAAAACCTTACACAAATCCCGAGTGGAGTCCCCAAGGCATAAAAATGCACAACTAAATGTAGTATGAGAGACATGATTGTCCTGGTTGTGACAAGCTAATAATAATAATAATAATAATAATAATAATAATTGATTACATTGATGCCCCACCCTTCTTCTCAAACACATTTGTGATCAAGCAATGCCGTTAAAAGGGATGCGGGTGGCGCTGTGGGTTAAACCACAGAGCCTAGGCTTGCCGATCAGAAGGTCGGCAGTTCGAATCCCCGTGACGGCGTGAGCTCCCGTTGCTTGGTTCCAGCTCCTGCCAACCTAGCAGTTCGAAAGCCACGACTGGACCTAACGGTCAGGGGTCCCTTTACCTTTACCTAATGCCGTTAAAAATAAAATGCAAATATATTTTAAGCGCCGGGTGTGGGGAGCGCAATTAAAACAAATTCAGAAAGAGATGTCACCAAATCACGTGCTTGGATAGCCTGATGAAATAGAGGGGTTTTCAACAGGCATCTAAAACAATAGTACAGTGAAGGTACTTGCAAGTAATGCAGATGGGTGATGTGCACATTTCCCCCCTACCATATCCAGGAGCGAGGGCCATTCATGCACATCAGTGGCACCAGTCCTCTGCTTGAGGAAAGAGAAGCTTTACTGAATGCAACTGTGGATCTTATTGGCTACAGTCTGTTGCACAGCCTTAATTCTGGCTTTTCAGATCAGGAAATAGTGATGCAGCATCTGTTTGTGAGTGTGCCGCCTCCTGTAGGATCCTGTGAGAAAATAAGCTTCATCAATTTCTTCTAGGCACAGGAAACCTATGAGAAAGCAATGGAGAAAGCGAAGAAAGAACATGAAAGAAGCAATGCTTCCCCTGCCATTTTCCCAGAGTATCAGCTCTGGGAGGACCACTGGATTCGGTATGTTAATTGAATTTGTTCTGCTGCTCGGTTTTGATGTATCTTAAAAGATTTGATGTGAGGCTGAACATAAAATCCAGAAGATATTGAGGAATGGGCAAATTTAGTGGAATCTCCTGTTGTTTAACTGATGCCTCAAGCCCATCAGTGGCACCATTTGCTATATTTTTGAACAAATCTCATCACACTTATTCCAGATCAAAACTGCTATACAGGGAAAAAAACACTTTGCTTTTTTAAAGAAACAACTTTAATTTGCCATGGTTAAAACCTCTTTTTAACCATGCATTTTAGTAAATATTTTGGCAATAAAAACTAAACAAAAATTTGGAAGCTTAAAAATTTGGCCAAAAAAACAGGAAAACTTGCCTGGGTTCTGTGTGCTCAGATGTGCATGTATGGTTCAGCCAGGAACATCTGGGTACAACTACCGTATTTTTCCATGTATTAGGCGAGGTTTTTTGACTCAAAAATCATGTCAAAAAACGGGTCTTCGTATACACGGATAGTGGCATGTGAGGGGAGCTGGTTGGCGGCCCACACTCTAGGGAGCTTCCTGCCCACAGTGACATGGGGGGAGTGGCTGCCCACTTTGCCAGCCGCCAACAACGGTCCTGCTGGGGTGATGGCGCGTGTGCAATTCCCCCTTTAAAAAGCTCAGAAACTTTGGGCCATCTCCCCTCATTTTCTTTAAATTTAGTCCCCCAAAATTGGGGGCATCTTATACATGGGGGCATCTTATACACTGAAAAATACGGTACAGTGGTACCTTGAGTTACAAACACCTCAGGTTACAAATGCTTCAGGTTACAAACTCCGCTAACCTGGAAGAGTTACCTCGAGTTGAGAACTTTGCCCCAGGATGAGAATGAAAATTGTGTGCCGGCGGCACAGCGGCAGCAAGAGGCCCCATTAACGAAAGCATGCCTCTAGTTAAGAATAGTTTCAGGTTAAGAATGGACCTCTGAAATGAATTAAGTTCGTAACTAGAGGTACCACTGTACCAGCTTTTTTAAAAACTTTAGGAATTTGGACCAACAACACCATCATATCCATGTGTTGAGACTAGCTGGCCTAGCACGTGGAATCAGTAGCGATGCAGAGAAAGCTCCCTTGGAAAGCGTGGCTTACAGAAGCCTGAATTTTGCTTCTAGGACCTCATCACTACATTTCCCCATGTAACTGGTGGCAGGCAGTGTGAACCACAACCACTCTCTCCTTCCCAGCACTATCTACCAAGCGACGGGCATTTCCAGTCAGCTTGGATTTAATTTTGGGCTTGCATTTGCCTTTTTGAAGAAACTTAAGACACCAGTGCTACTCAGGAGGTCGGAGACTCCCTGATCCACTTAAGCAAGTTTTGCTAATGGCACCGTCTGACTCAGGAATGTGAAAATCTGCTTCAAATCACCCTGATTTGCCTCATTGTTTGGGGTGCTCACAGAGCTGATGCATACCCCTAGTATTTATAAATTTGGAGGGGCGTTCTTCCTTTGTAACGGTTTTATGCTTGACTTTGCATTTTGGTTGTGTTTTACATATTTATTGTAAGCCGCCCAGGGGAGTTTGGTTGGTTGGGCAGCATTTTAAGTGTCACAAATAAGTTCATAAAATAAACTCCCTCTATTAACTATTTGAAATGGGCAAAGGCACTCTTAACCAGTGAGCTCAACCTTGTGTTCCTTTTTCAAGGTGCTCCAAAGAGTTGAACCAGTGGGAAGCTCTGACAGAGTACGGCCAATCGAAGGGTCATATAAACCCCTACCTAGTCCTGGAATGTGCGTGGCGCATCTCCAACTGGACCGCCATGAAGGAGGCGCTGGTGCAGGTGGGTTTCCTTCCCCTTTGTCCCAAAGGATCCGGTTTAATCCATGATTGTACAAAGTGCAACTGTTGGAAGGCGTGGTGGTGGTGCGCTTTCTCGTGATGGAGTGAGCAGCCAGTGAAGCTCGTGCTCTGCGTGCAGGTTTCCCAGATTTTTGTCCTAATTATTTCTTCAAGGGAAGAAGATGCTGATTGAGCATCTGCAAATGTAACACGGACAACTGGCTTCTGCTTCCAATCATTCTTGCCCTGTGTCTGGGGAGCTTTTTTAGCAGACGAGAGGAAAAGGGAGGCAAGTGAAGTGCGCAGGTATGCACACTGCAGTCCCCCGGTTCTCAAGAAACATCTGTCAGTAGGACAAGATGAAGGGAGTCAGGCTACTTTCCCTGGCTGCATTGAAGACAAATACCTTTTGAGGAGCTAGATGCATTCCTGCCTTCGCAATCTTGCTACCTCCCAGCCCCATTCCAAGTACACTGGAGCTAAAAGTGAATACTGCTAAGAGTTTTTGTTGTTTAGTCGTTGAGTTGTGTCCAACTCTTCGTGACCCCATGGACCAGAGCACGCCAGGCACTCCTGTCTTCCACTGCCCCCCGCAGCTTGGTCAGACTCATGCTGGTAACCTCGAGAACACTGTCCAGCCATCTCGTCCTCTGTCATCCCCTTCTCCTTGTGCCCTCCATCTTTCCCAACATCAGGGTCTTTTCCAGGGAGTCTTCTTTTCTCATGAGGTGACCAAAGTATTGGAGCCTCAGCTTCAGGATCTTTCCTTCCAGTGAGCACCCAGGGCTGATTTCCTTAAGAATGGAGAGGTTTGATCTTCTTGCAGTCCATGGGACTCTCAAGAGTCTCCTCCAGCACCATAATTCAAAAGCACCAATCCTTCGGCGATCAGCCTTCTTTATGGTCCAGCTCTCACTTCCATACATCACTACTGGGAAAACCATAGCTTTAACTATACGGACCTTTGCTGGCAAGGTGATGTCTCTGCTAAGAGTTATGGGCAGCCTATTTAGTTTGGGATGGCTCTTTGCCTTACTTTTGTGTTTGAGCCACCTCACAGCAGGCGACCTCCGGCAAATCCATTCTCTTCTCTGTTTATGCTCTTAGTCACAGCAAACCAGTGAGGACTATTTCTTCCCTTCCTGGGATGATTGTGCTGCTCTTCGTTCTCTGTTAAAACAGAGATGGCGAACCTGTGGTCTTCAAGATGGTGTTGGACTGCAGCTCCCTTAGCCTCAGCCAACGTCACCAGGGATAATGGGAGTTGGCCACGGGTTCCCCATCTCTGATGTCAAACCTAAATAGAAAACTACAGGTTATGAGCTTGTTATGATGTAAAGGGTTTTTTTATTATCATTTACCTGTGGTTGAGCAGTTTAGAGTGGGCTTTGAGATCACTTCCCCACCCCCTTCAGGAACACCAATTCCCCTACTAAGTAGCTACATTAGCATTTATGTTAATTGATTTAACCAGGGTTCCTGCTTATGCAATAATCTGAAATAGTCTCGCATTGTGATTTCAGATACCAGGTTACAGGTCCGGTTGAGGCTTCTGTACATCAATATTGCCCTTGGCCTCAGGTAGCAAAATGTCTTGGGCTGGTGCTAGTTCACTTGGTACCCTGGTTAGCTCTAAAGTCACTGTTGATGTGCCTGATAACTTAGGCACAATGGAGAAATGCATGTTTCAGGAAGGTGACAATGGTGGGACGGAGCATGTGATTTGTCAGCCAGTGTCCTGTAGGAATAGCTGCCAAAATATCCACATGTAAGTAATATTGAGAAGAGAGCAGAGTCCTTGTCTCTTTCATGACAGGGCATGGTTCTTTCAATAGTTCTGAGATTTCGTTTGTTTCATTTTGGCTCCAGAATTTGTGCATTAAGCTAAGTGCAGCATGGTCTGATGTACTTCTTCCTCCTCCTGAGTCTCTCTGTTTGCTTTCTTAAAGCCAGCATTGGGAACGGAGGCATAAAACACTCCTGATGGCTAATTGAGATGTATGTCAGTTCGGGTGGCATAATTTCAAATAAAAAATGCGTTAGTGATAGATCATCCACTTCTTTATTCAAAGGCAAGATGCCCTGCGTTAGTCCTTAATGGCACTGCCTTGCAGAACTTGCACGGCATAGCTCAGCAACCGAAAGGACAAGAAATCAATAAAACATGTTTTGAGGCTTTAGTTAGCAAATGGCAGAAGTGGAATGGCTCAGACTGCTCATCGTTCAAAGTTCTTAGTCAAAATAATTGCAGCCTGGGCCTCCAGCAATTAATATTGCAGCCGGGCATGTTAAAATAGTACAGGTGATGCACCTGTTTTTCTTAGTTTAAAATCACGGCTTAACATTTTTTCTGTTAATGAGTTTATTTTTCATTTTAATTCAGAGGGGTAAAAATAAACATAATATGGATGCAACAGAAGACATGTGAGAAAAACTACAATTAGAAGGAATGGTTCCAATACTGTGCTTGACTCTTAGTTGAGCATGTGTTTCACTGGCTCCAATTCAAATGTTATGGTTAAACCATGTCTTGTTCATTGGCATTGTGCCTTGAGCTTGTGTGCTCCCTTCCTCGTTTTCTGTTTTGCAATAAATATAGTTTGTTGGGATGTCCAAATCAGGCAAACCGTGATGATGAACAGGCTGGTACAGACATAATACGTAAGCCATGGTTCATGCTAATCATACTTCAGACTCCAAAGCATGGTTTATGTTCCTGATGCACAGGCGAATTATAGTTTGTATGATTTCCCTCTGCCTCTTCCTTCCCTGAAAGTCCCTAGATGCTAAACCATGGTTCATCAGATTGCCTTGGTTTAGGCATCAGAGCAGAGCATGACTTGATTTTACACCTGAATTATATTGCAGCCTTGGGATTTCTTCTTAATAAGTCAAGGTGCAGAATAGGTTAAATGCCTAAACGTATTTTGAGCTGCAATTTTGTCTCCTCTATTGGAGTAAGGAGAGTTGGAGGATATAGTTGTTCTAATGTAGTAGCTGAAAAACAACAGTTTTCAAATAGGTGAGCTTTGCCCTTTATGACACACCATGTAGTTACATCCCGTCTTCTTTGCCATCTCTACTGAGCAATGTGGATTTGTATTCTGATCATCCTTGTCCTTTCATAGGAACCACTTGAGAATATATGAGCTAGAACCATGTGTGTGTGTGTGTACCTGATGAGTTAGCCCTTCATAAAACCGGGGCTGCTGTAGAGCATTCAAAATCTAGTAGATTGCTTCAGGGCGCTCTGTTTTTCATGTCTAAAATATCTTGAGTGTGTGTTCGGGTTGAGTGAAATTCATGCTGTATTAAACATTTATAAAGCTAAGTGGCTGTGAAGAAGGGAGGACTGGTTTCAATATATAGCTCCTTCTTGTCTCACTGGTAAATCCATAATTCAGGCATGGGGGGGGGATATTTAAGAACTTTTCTTCCTTGATGCGATTTATTTCTTTAAAGAAATAAAAAAAAGGCTCAGTAAAGCTTACTCAAGTATCAGCATCATCCACATAGTAACTTGTCTCTGATTGAAGCTTTCCCAAGAATCCCAGCATGAATCCCAGGGAAGTTCATATTTAAGTCAAACGACGGCTCCTTGCTCAGAATTCTGTGTTCTGTCTTAATCTGGTGTGCTGAACTCAGCTGTACTCTCCCCCACCCTTTTGTGTTTGCATAAGCTTTCAGTTCTTTGCTGGGTTTTAATGCAAAGCTACGGGGTGCGTGTAACTAGGAAGGTTAGTGGTTACAGCATGAGGAAAGAGATGAGCTGTGTTTGAGCACTCCTGGATGGGAGCTTGCAAATGTAGCGAGAGACCAGTCAAAATCTAATCTGAATGTGAACTGTAGACCAGCTGTATTCTGCAGCATTGTACCCTTTGAGCTTCCCAACCACATCATCGTCATCATCACCATCATATTTTTTTATTTATACCCCGCCCATCTGGCTGGGTTTCCCCAGCCACTCTGGGCAGCTCCCAACAGAACAATAAAAACACGATAAAAGATCAAACATTAAAAACTTCCCTAAACAGGGCTGCTTTCAGATATCTTCTAAAAGTCAGATAGTTGTTTATTTCCTTGATATCTGATGGGAGGGCGTTCCACAGGGCAGGCACCACTACTCTGCCTGGTTCCTTGTAACCTCACTTCTCACAGTGAGGAAACTGCCAGAAGGCCCTCGGCACTGGACTTAAATGTCTGGGCTGAACGATGGGAGTGGAGACGCTCCTTCAGGTATACTGGGCCGAGGCTGTTTAGGGCTTTAAAGGTCAGCACTAACACTTTGAATTGTGCTCAGAAATGTACTGGAAGCCAATGTAGGTCTTTCAGGACCGGTGTCGGCAGCCACTCCCAGTCACCAGTTTAGCTTCTGCATTCTGGATTAGTTGCAGTTTCCAGGTCACCTTCGAAGGTAGCCCCATGTAGAGCGCATTGCAGTAGTCCAAGCGGGAGATAATCAGAGCATGCACCACTCTGGCAAGACAGTGCGCAAGCAGGTAGGGTCTCAGCCTGTGTACCAGATGGAGCTGGTAGACCACTGCCCTGGACACAGAATTGACCTGTGCCTCCATGGACAGCTGTGAGTTCAAAATGGCGTAGTTGCATTGTATCTTGGAGTGGTGGGTGCTGGAGTTGCCACGTGGCCTCAGTACTATAGCTCATCATCCTCCCAGCCTGCCACACGCTGCCATTTCCGACGGTTTATGCTTCTTGACGTGTGCAGGAGCAGGCAAAGGCTAGAGTTTACCCCGAGATTGAAATGGAGTAAATAAACAAATTCAAGGGCTGTGTAGAGTGAATCCGTTCTGTTCAAATCAATGGCAACATTTTCATGGAATTTGAGATTTGGATTATCTGGAGACATCAGTACTAGGGTGGATGCTAGTGGGAACTATGACTCTGTGGGGCATCCTTATGTCCAGGAAAGCCGTGTTGCTTCCTGTGAAATATTAGCAAGAAGCTTTGCTCTCAGTGTCCAAATGCTGCTATATATTGTTTCATAACTGTGGATTATGTTTGAGGTAAAGGTCCATAATACTCTGTACTTTTAGCATTGGTTAAGGCCCTGAAGGACAATTTGGGAAATATACACAGACACAGACACACATAATATTGAGGAATTTAGCATAGGAATGAAACGGGCTACGTATTATTTCACTCAGCTGTGAAATAGGGAGCTGAAATAAACATGTCTTGATAAAGATTGCTTCCAGGATGAAGGAGTCCTTTTATCTTTGAAGGAGTGTCCACAACCTGAGTGCAGCCATAGGAAATGTAAAGTTTTCTACATTATTAAGAAAGGAGGTGACGCTCTGAGGACAGATACCTGCTGCAATCCTCTCTCCTGAAAACTCTATTTTACTCAGCTGTTGGGTACTCCCTGTTGGTTTAAAGTTTTAACAGAACCACAATCCCGCTCATGGAAGCCCAATCCCTTCAATAATTATGGAATCATTTCATAATAATGAACATCATCATATTTTGGTGCTGTTTCCACGTCCCCCCTCCCCCTGCAGCTGTGCAGTACTGAATAGATTGCAGGGTAGAATTGAAGCCTTGAATTGCAGCCAAGTGAATTGATCATGTCTGACAGCTTCGCGTTGTGAAGGCTTGCAGGCTGAATCGACGTGACAGCCACCAGCAACTGCGGACATGCCATAGCTGGAGCTTGGATTGAAAGAGAGATTTTCAGTAATGAGGCCTATACTAATGAACTAAAGAGAAAATAAGTGAAGCTGTAAATTGAGCTGCTCTGGAATTTTTTTTTTTAAAGCCAGAAAACATGTTTTTCATAAATACAAGGATGTTGAGGCCAAATTGCCTCCATGCTGCTTCTACATTTATGCTTACTGTCCACTTTCCACTGTAGGTAAATGGCACTGGTGTTGTGTAATGTGACAATTTTGAGCCACCTATATGAACTCAGTACAAAGAACTGGAGATCTTGAACTTGACCAAACAATGGAAAACTGTGTTAAGTTCTATAACAAGTGTGTCTCTGGACCTCAAATTGAGACTCATACAAGCAAATACAATATTTAGAACGTACTGGACTCCATTATGCAGGTCATGGACAAATTTAACGATACTTGGAATTCATTTTTATAAATGCCGTATTAGGTTACGCAGTAACAACTTTTTGTAATGTCTACAAGTGTTTTTGTTCGGTTTTGTTTTCTGTATCAGTGCTATTTCTTCTTCTTTGCATCTTATCTTACTCTGTGCACTTGTAATTATGTATTTTTTATCTTTCAGTAAAGAATATAAAATAAGAAACTCCCACCTGCTCCCACCAACATGGTAAATCATCTGGCATGATGGGAGCAATGTAGTATGGAGGGCCACAGGTTTCCCTCCCTTATTTTAATGTCCACCATTTTTTTAAGCTAAGACACATTTTGTTTTAATGCATGTGTGTCTGCCAACAGACCTTGGTTTGTTTGGAGCTCACCGAGTCAGGACATGAAACCATAAGTTGAAAACAGTTTTCCAAAATGTGGTTAACTGTTATGAATCTTGCAAACTATTGTCAAGCAACAGTTTGGACCCCTTCAGCACAAGGGCAGCATCATGGAGACAGGTGTGAATTTAGGAACTTGAATCCTGGGCAGATGAAAAACGAAAGTGGGCGAGCAATTTTGCAAACCGTGGTGTGAGTTTTTCACCGCGGTTAGCAGAAAGCACGGTTTTGCGTTGTGTCTGAAAACCCAGCTGCTCTTTTTTTCTTTTGCAGTGTTTTCGCCTACAAAAAGCATTGTAATGTCTCGTTTTGCCCCAAGGTGGAGTTGAGTTGCCCCAAAGAGATGGCATGGAAAGTCAACATGTACCGTGGATACCTGGCAATCTGCCATCCCGAGGAACAACAGCTCAACTACATAGAGCGTCTGGTTGAAATGGCCAGTGGCCTGGCTATCCGGGAATGGCGAAGACTTCCTCAGGTGGTTTCACACGTCCACACGCCCCTTCTTCAGGTGAGCCAGAGATTGCTGCAAGTTGTCAGACCCTCCTTTGGGGGGGTATTGTTTTGCTAATTTATTTTTAATTATAGGCTTGTTTTTATCCTGTATTTTATTCTGCAAACTGCCCTGAGAACTTATGAAGTATATAAATCTAATAAATAAATCTAGGACCCTCCTAAGCACAGAGAACTTTCTTGTCGTTGCTGCAAAAGGTGTTTCTGAAAAACCTGGTCTTTAAAATCAACATGCAGGCTCTGTACGGAATTTTGTTCCTAGGTTTCCTGTAAGGAACCATGCAAAGAGCAAGGTGTATACACACGCATGCACACTCATCTTGATATGCCATGCCTGTTTTTACCCCCATGGCACTCAGCGAACAAAAAATATTGCAGGACATGTTATTCTATTTGTTTATTAGATCTGTTACCTGTCCTTTACTGTAAGGCCCCAGGGTGGGTTGCAGCAATAAAATATACAATTATTAAACAATTGCAATCATAAAAGTAGCAAAGTTTTGAAACAGTTCCATACATAAAACCATTTAAAATAACCTCACGAATGCAATACAATATCTATCTACCGTATTTTTTGCCCTATAGGACGCACCTTTTCCCCATCAAAAATGAAGGGGAAATGTGTGTGCATCCTATGGGGTGAATACAGGCTTTCGCTGACGCCTGGAAAGCGAAAGGGGTCGGTGCGCACCAACCCCTCTCGCTCTCCAGGCTTCACGAAGCCCTGCGCAACCCTAGGGAGCCTGGCACGAAGCTCCCGGGCTCCCGAGGGTCGCGCAGAGCTGCCTGCACTCCCGGGCGGCGCGCAGAGCTGTGCAACCTTCGGGAGCCCAGCGCGAAGCCGCACCGGGCTCCCAAAGGTTGCGCAGAGCTGCCTGCATTCGGAAGCCTGGGCGCACTGAAGAGCGCTCCTGGGCTTCGCGCAGCTCTCCGCAAGCCTGGGGAGACTGGCGCGGCTCCCTAGGCTTGCGGATTGCAGGCTGTTCTGGGGGCTGGGGTCGGGGGAAGCTCAGGCTTCCCCCGCGCCAGCCCCATGCCTGGGGGGGGGGAATAATTTTTTTTCTTTATTTCCCCCAACCCCCCCCCCAAAAAAAAATTAGGTGCGTCTAATGGGGTGGTGCGTCCTATGGCGCGAAAAATACGGTATATAAATAGTTCAAATAGAGATACAGACTGGGATAATACTGGAGGTTGTCTATGCATCCTTGCATCCCTTTTGTGGCATTTTCTGCCTTTTTGTTTTAATGACTTGATAACAAACTTCAGCCTTAAGATGAGAGCATGTCTGAAAGAGTTAAGATGGATAATAGGCAAAGTGCTGCATTGACCTCTTTCAGTAAGTAGGAGCTACCATTTCAGTTTGCCACATGTGCACGGTTGTAAGAATTAATAGTGATAAATACATTCTCAACACTTCCATGCGCATTGTGTGGCGTGTCGAAAACCTTCGTATACATTCTCATTGTCAAATTGCTAAAATAGGCAGTGAATGACAAAGTTGCCAGCATGGCAATGAAGCTACTCAGCAGTAATTACTTTTTCCTGCATCAGATAGTGAGTGATTAAATACCTGCTAGAAAATTAAATTTGCATGATGAATGGGAGGAGGATGAAGGTTAAGCTATTGTGAGAGCTGAAATTCTGGTGATTGTGTGTGTGTGTGTGTGTGTGTGTGTGTGTATGCCTATATGTTTGCAGGTGCTGGTGGTGTTTCTCTCCTTAATTTATTTTGTTCCCAGAGATTTGTGTGTACGTGTAGACAGATTTTTTTTGGGGGGTGGGAGGCAGTTATCTTAGTTGATTAATAGCTAAGACAAGTGTTCATCTCTCAAGAAGCTGCTTTGTGAATGGTTACATCTCTACAAAGGATTTGAATTCCAGTAAAGTTTATAGGCCTGCCCAGAGCTTAACTAACTCTGTGCTGCTTTTTGGTGGCTGTCAAAGTGCTGCTGCATTGCATTTGTCCTGCATAAGGTGAGTACATACTGGATTTGCAGAATGTGTTTGAAGGAAGGGCTGTTTGAAGTAAGCCAGAGTGGGGTGACCAGGGGTCGCCAACCCTTTTGGATCCATAGGTACATTTGAAAACTTGAGAGTGTGCTATGGGCACCATCATAACGGGCTGGTTCTCTTTCCCCTTCCCAGTCACACAGAAAAGGTTTATGTACTCCTCTCCATCCTCTTTTCCAAGGCGCCTGCATAAGTTATATCCAATAGAATTTAAAAGGGTCCTCTTGGATTTGCATGATTTCACACCCACCCACCCCTCAAATAACCCCTAAAACAAATTAAAGTTTACAGTGGCAGACTGAAAAATTAAAAAAAAAAATGTATCAGATGCTTGCTACCACCACAGAAACATTGATCTAAGGCAGCTGGAGGGCACCACGTCCGCTACCTGTATCTTAGGCTGTGCTATTTTACACATGCTGTTGCATCTAGTGCATCTATAAGCTCTCACCCATTTGTAAGCTGCGTTGCCCCAGAGTAGAGAGGAACAGTGTTCAGTCTAGAAGCCAGGAACCCGGTTCTGAGTCCCTGTGATGGTCAGTTTAGCTTCCTGGCCTTTACAGTCCTATTTCCTAGAGAAAATAAAATCATTTTATCATCTTTTTCATAGCTATGAACAAAACTTTCATAGACCCACCATTTTACTCTTCTCCAAAACAATTCAGAGACATGTCACCGTCTGTATAATGCCATATGGCCAGTGAGTGGCACTTCAAAAACAGCATGTTATATGCCGTTGGAGACAACAGCTGTTTGGGTTTGGTGTTGGTGTTGGTTTAGCAAGACCCCTGCCATGATCTTAAAGCAGCTTTTCTGTCCCAGGGAATGTGTGTTGTTTTGCATTAATGAGTATTCATGGCCCTGTTTGTTTCCTTAGAAGAGGGTGGATAATGAACCTTGATAATCTGATCAACAGCATTAAAAGAAACCAGCCAACTATATTGTGACGTTGACTTCAACGTTCTTCATTGTAATGTGTGAATGGTCTTCAATGGGCAAAACAAATCACTCAGCCGTTGGTGCTGCATGTGGTTAAGACAGTCCCCCCCCCCTTCCTGATGAGGAACCAATGACACATGTGCTATAACTTTTACAACCTTCATCCTCCTAGGCAGCACAGCAAATAATTGAACTTCAGGAAGCAGCTCAAATAAATGCAGGGTTACAGCCGGCCAATCTTGGGAGGAATAACAGCCTGCATGACATGAAGACTGTTGTGAAAACTTGGAGGAACAGGTTGCCAATTGTGTCAGATGACTTGTCCCACTGGAGCAGCATTTTCATGTGGAGGCAACATCATTACCAAGGTAAAAACACCCCAGTCCCATTATAGCCTATTTCGGGGAAGATACCCTCCCCTTTCCACCCCTCGCATAAAAGGTATGAATTTTTGGCTTTCAAAAACGCATAAGGAATTGTGATCTAATTCTTGGTTGGCAAGGTGATTTTGTTATTCCGGCCTTTTAGAAAACTATCTCCTAAAACTGTTGTATCTGAGACCCGTTCCTGGGACAGAAATAAAATGCAAAAAATTGAGGGTGATTTTAAATTTCCATTTTCATAAGCAGGTCTGGGGAGAAAATTCCCAGGCACCAAAACAGTTGATGCTGGTTGATTTAAACTTCAGGCTCTTTATAAGGCTGGGGCTTAGGTGTATGGAATGTTTTTCCACTCTGTTGATGAGGCACAATCATGTATATTTGACAATGTGCATCAATCTGGGCACTGAAGCATTCAGAGCCAAGACTGGGTGGGTGGGTAGGTGGCTGAGTGAGTTCATATTTATTTTTATCCAGCTTTTTAATCAAAATATTTTCTGAGCAGCTTACCAATAGATCAAGTCGCATAGTACAATACAGACAACAACAAAACTCAGTAAAAACAACAAGACAAAAGAAAGCAAGTGGAACTAGCATAGCACAGGCCGGCAAGATAAGGAAAGCCTGGGTACATAAAACGATAGGCACCTGGTGACTGAAAGCTGATGGATTTGATGCCAGGCACATTTCCATTGATGCAGGACATCTGAAAAAAGTCATTTTCCTGGTGTTCACCTATTTAATTGCTGGTGGCTAGGAGCACCCAAGGAAGGATCTAGAATAATTAAGATAATCTGACAAGTTTGCATGGGAAGACAGGTCTTTCAGATGCCCAGTTCCCAAGCAGCATGAGGTTTTACATGCTTAAAACCAGCACCTGGGATTGTGTTCAGAAGTTGCCCAGGATCAGTAACATAGCTGCTGTTTTGGGACCAGCTTAACTTTCTGAGTAGCATTTAGATGTCTGACTCTGGCGGAAGGAACGGAATACATTAGCTGCTCTTGCTGTGATATGAGTCACTTCAAGACATGAAGCATTGGGTCACTGGTGCCGGGAGAAAGCAACTGCTTGTGGAACTCATGCTGTCTTATAGGTTTAGTGAGATACGACCAAGCCAAATCTCCTCCCAGGCTGACAAGTCCCACCCCCTCCTATGATGTGGCTGAGAGGAGGTGTTTCAAAGCTTCTTCTTTATTTTAAACAAGCCCATGTCAGAAATTTCCAGCTGTGGGGAAGGGGGAACACGTGAGCCTTGGAGGAGCCTGGGTTCATTCATGTCCTTCCAGGGATGTCCAAACTGACACAGGGGCTGGATTAGGCCCCTGGGCCAGACTTTGGACATGCCTGTTCCAAGCCATAGCTTGCTTGATTTCTCAGTGAGCCATAAGGTATTGAAGAAATGGCTTTGTGGACTGAGGCGATCCAGTGATCTTGCCGAACCCTCCGCAAGATCCCACCTTAAGGATGCAAACGTAATGATGAATCAAAAATAAACATGTGTAAATTCATTTAACGTAATTTAAAAAGTTTTGCTCTCTCGGGTTTCCCTAGCCATCGTCAGTGCATACGAGAACAGCACTCAGCACGATCCTAGCTCCAATAATGCTATGCTGGGTGTCCACGCTTCAGCCTCTGCCATTATCCAGTATGGGAAGATCGCTCGGAAGCAAGGGCTGGTCAACGTGGCTCTGGACATCTTGAGTCGCATTCACACTATTCCAACGGTGCCAATTGTGGATTGCTTCCAGAAGATCCGACAGCAAGTCAAATGCTACCTCCAGCTGGCTGGAGTCATGGGCAAAAACGAGTGCATGCAGGTATAGCAACGGCACATGTTACTATGGGGCATCATAATGCAGTGGAATTTTGATGGTGTTAGGACACCGGTTATGTAAGCAATGTTAAATGGGATCAAGGAATTTAGTGTGTGTTCTGTTTTGGATGGGCTTCCCTTGAAAGATTAGGTTGCCACTTGCAGGAGTGTGTGTTAGTGAGAAAGAGAGGGGTGGGGAGGAGAGAGAGAGAGAGAGGGAGGGAGGGAGATGCTAGAGCAGGGGTAGTCAACCTTTTTATACCTACCGCCCACTAATGCATCTTTCTTGATGGTAACATTTCCTTACCGCCCACCAGTGCTCCATGGAAGGAGAATTCAGCTGGTGCCGTAGAATCCCCTACCGCCCACCTAGAATCCTGAAACGCCCGCTAGTGGGCGGTAGGGACCAGGTTGACAACCCCTGTGCTAGAGGCCTAGTTAGCCATTGTGACACAGACTGCTTTCTACCAGTTTTGGCTGGATCGCCAGCTGCAAACACTTCTCATTGGATTGCTGTCACGCGTTATATGCGGGGCTTCCCTTGAAAACACATCTGATGTAGAATACGGCCTTCGAAAATTTGATTGGCATGGCCGTTTTATTATGCACATTGTGCTGGTTTTCAAAGACTTCCGCTGGCTCTTTATTCACATCTTTAACTTAATTGTCTTTAAAACTTACCTTTGAAAGCCGTGAACAACTTGGCTACCCAGATAACTGCAGGAGCTATAAGGCTGCACACAGACTCCCGGATTCACCCCATGGCCCTGATCTGGGCGCCCTTGATCAGCCCACACCACGCCAACCTGGGGACCAACCAGCCTTTATCAGGCCTTGGATCAATTTGTATCGCTCCCCATAATTTGTTTTGTGGGGGACTGCTTGCTTGCAAGCACTTTTCCTGCAGGGAAGCCCCCTGCAAAGGAGCCACAGCCTGCAGTATCAGATCCTCCATCCTGCCAGGCAGGAACTCCTCCCTTCTTCTGAAAAGATGCACCTGGCCATTTAGGTCCCCCCTACTACTCTTAGCCATTTCATGATTTTTCTCCTTTCCCCCACCCAGTGCCCATCCAATGCCTGCATTTCCTTCCTGCTTGATCCCCCTGCCCCTTGACAGTGCAAAAGGGTAAAATATCAGTGCACAAATTGCAACAGTGCTAGTATGCATATTATTGCCAGCTCTGGGTTCCTGATTCAGAACAAGAAAAATGGTTACATTTAGGTATGGACGGCATGACTCTTCACCATTTGGAAGCTCATGAAATATCCTTTTAAAAGTTTTGATACTTCGTTTTCTTCTTCTTCATATGTTTCGATTTGCCTTGTGATATATATTTTACAGTTCTTGCTGTGTAAAAAATCTATTGAACAGGGCCTTGAGGTTATTGAATCAACAAATCTGAAGTATTTTACCAAGGAGATGACTGCAGAGTTCTACGCGCTGAAGGGGATGTTTTTGGCTCAGATTAACAAGTACGTATGACTGGGTTAGGTGTTGAACACACATCTGGGAATGTATATGCCAGAACACAGTGATTCAGAGGCTAAGTAAAAAGACACAGTTGAAAAAGTCACAGCTTCAGTGTGGGTGGGAGTAATTACGCTCATTATCTGTACCCCACACTGCATGGAAGAAAGATTGACTGCAGCTGCCCACCTGTGTGCTGAGTTTTCCAATGGTGATATAATTATTTTTTAAGAGTAAGCTGGGATGTTGATGGTGAGGGATCATTTTTCTTATAATTTTTTTAGTTCATAAAATTTATACACTACTTGGTCATTTTTTAAAAAAACAACCCTCAGAGCGGTGTACAAAAAGATAACAGTAAAGTCAAGAAAAATTTGCAAACCTACTTTAAAACATAACAAAAGTTAAAACACTAAAGCAATAAAATCACCTCAACTTTCTAAGCGTCTAGGTCAGGGGTCTGCAACCCGCGACTCCGGAGCCGCATGTGGCTCTTTTACACCTTTGCCGTGGCTCCGGGGCGGATACTAGCGAGGGGAGGAGGCGCATTGTGCGCCCCGACACTCCCCACTGTGGCGGGCGCTGTACTGGCTGTGACGTCGCATAGGGGCGGTGCGTGCATTAGTCACGCACCGTCCCGATGTCACCTTCCCTCCCGCCCGCCCGCTACATTGTAAGGGGCATGTACGCTGGTCACTGCATTGAAAGGGGGCATGTACGCTGGTCACTGTTTTGAAGGGGAGTGAAGAACACACACACAAAAAAGGTAACTTGTTAATTTAACGTTTATTTCTATGAGGAGGAGTAATTCTGAGGGGTCAAACAAAGAAATAATAAAAAAGTGACAAAAAAGTTATTTTTATAATGACGAGTTTTGCGGCTCCCAGTTTTTTTTCCTTCGGAAATGGGTCCAAGTGGCTCTTTTTGTCTTAAAGGTTGCAGACCCCTGGTCTAGGTGGCAGGTGTTTTTAGCAAGGAGCTGAAAAGAGTACAGTGAAGGCTTCTGCTTGGTCTCAATAGGCAGGGAGTTTCAAAGTGTACACATTAAATGACTGAGTTCTTACAAATGCAGAACGTGTATTATGTGGCACCTGTAGCAGTGTCTATGGAAGCAGGCTCATGTGGGATGAGATGATCTAAAATAAATGGTAAATGCTAAAATAAATGGTAAATGGGGGTTTTCTGCCCTTTCTCTTTGGCAGCCCCCACCAGGCCTGTAATCTGATAGAGATGGAAGAGATCGCAACTGGAAGTTAAAGTGAGGTAGTTACTTTTGAGAGAGGGGCTTAGGACCATCCTTTTGCACTGGAAACCCCAGGACCAGTCAGCCTCCTTAAACCCATTCCAAACAACGTAATCCTAGATATATGTTCAGTTCGAAGCAAGTCTCATTGAATTCAGTGCGTCTTACTCCCATACTCCACAAACCCCACATTTCTCTTAAGGTTTAGCACCAAATGACCCACCCCAGACAGCGAAGGCAAAGAAAAGGGATAAAAACTCACTCAGAGACATGACCCTTCATGGGGCCTTTCACACAGCTTCTCTCTATTGGCAGTTGTTTCCCCAATGCCATTAACCAATGGCACTTGGCGTCACCACGGCAACCAGAGAAGCAGGACCCAGCTAGCATCCATTATGTTCGTTTCAACATGAAGGGGGGAGGGCAAAGAGAGGGAAGGAGGGAGGGGGAAAGTGAAAGCATCTCTGAAATTCCAATATAAAATATGGAAGCCTGTAGAACATTGGCAAAGCTTGTGACAACGATTTAGTGGTCCATATAGTAGAGAGAGATAGACTACCAGTCTTCAGCTGGTGGATCGGGGCCCACAAGTGGCTCACAGTCTGACCCAAGATGGGCCACACCAGTTGTACAACTCTTGCTTTTCGAAACTATTCCAAACGGAGAAGGAGAGGGTAGGTTTAGGGTACCTCTACATCTGTTCAGCAGTAGTTTGACTGTCAGCCATTCCGCGCAAACAGATTTTCAGACTCCCTCCAGATTGAGCTTGATGCACTGCGCCACTTCGCATGCTGAGAATGCAGGAGAAGCTGTTCGTTGGCACTCTGCTGTAGCCACTTCAGAGGCGGAAAATCAATGTGCTTTTGAAATGTATACCGCCTAGCTTCACAATCGCTTACGGCAGAAGGAATCACTGTCCTCTCTCCGGAGGAAATCTAGAGAGAATTTTAAATAGGGGAAAGGTAATTAATTTAGCAAGGAAGCACAATGTGCTCCTTTTGAACAGCCGCAAGTGCGCCTTTAGAAGGTTTCTCCATCAAGACGGCCGGGCTGAATAATTTACACTGCTTATCTGCCATCAAGGACTTTCAAGTGCCAACTTTACCTATCCTCTTGTCAAAAACGTGCTTCCTGTACAGTGTCGGAACTTGTGCTCCCAATTTCATGTTTTCAAGTTAAAAATCGTTCTTTATTACCCTTTCCCAGCTATCGACTGAATTGGGACCCAAAGGTCACTTGCGCAGTCCCTCTTCTTCCCACTTGGCCTGCAAGGCAAAAGGAATAAAAGAGAGTCATCAGGGGTGTCAGTGATAGATAACCTGAGAGGCGAGGGAGAAAGGAAGTCTAAAGACAAATCCTGTTGTTAGCAGTAGAAAGCCGTAATAAGGCAAGCCATTTATCAGCCTTTTCCTTCAGTAATAAGTTGCCGCGCCGCACAGCCTAGGACACGAAAAGCTGTTAGCAAAAAATAAAGTGGCTGAGTAATACCCAGGCTAATTAGCTGTTTAATAAGCTATTTGACAGATAAGGTTATTTTCCATTTGCCATGTTTTTCTCCTGGTCCCATCAATTTTTTTATTGCTGCAGGCTGTTACTCCAGGTTATGTGGTCCAAACTTAAGTAAAACTGAGAGCAGCTTCTGATGCAAAGGAACAGGAAGTGCTGACGCTTTGTGCTTCCTGTTTCTTTGCATTGTCATAATCTCTGAAATAGGTTTCTTGTGTCTTCCCCAGAAGGGAGCTGTGGATTTGTGCAGTTTCTCAGCGGAGGGGGGAGTTGCAATAGATCTATGTTGGGCTTTAGGCTGAGGAATAGGAGGAATAAATTCATCCAGCAGACACATAATTTGGGTGGGGAATTGGCACTGGCTTCCTCTCACCTCTAGGATATAAAGTACAGCTACTTCCTTTCCCCACATTATTATAAAGCAGCCTTTGCCAACCCGGTGCCCTCCAGATGTTTGGACTATAGCTGCTATTCACTGGCTGGGGCTGATGGCAGCTGTCATCCAAAACATCCGGTGGGGAGCAGGTTGGTAAAACCTGATACGAAGGAACACAGGGATATTTTTATTTTTAGTATGGAAAACTCCAGACGTTTCTAAGAACCGTCTTGATTGTTTGATTTAGGGATTCTGCTGTTGCATTCCATTCTCTCTTTGTTGTTCCTTGCGCTTGTTAAACTTCAGCAAGTATCCTGCCCAATCATGTTTCCCCCAGGTCCGAGGAAGCAAACAAAGCCTTCTCTGCAGCTGTGCAGATGCACGACGTTCTAGTGAAGGCCTGGGCGATGTGGGGAGACTACTTGGAAAACATATTTGTGAAGGAGCGTCAGCTGCATCTCGGGGTCTCGGCCATCACTTGCTACCTGCATGCCTGTCGCCATCAGAATGAGAGCAAGTCCAGGAAGTATTTGGCAAAGGTGAGGCCCTTTCCGTCTGGCCTAGGTGGCGAGGCCCAGACTCACCAGCCCTGCTATGTTATATATGTATTCTGCAGTTGACCTCCTTTGTAATGTCTCATTCTGAAATCTTTAAGATAATATTTTAGTTTTCTGTTGTGTTGCTTTGACTATACAGTGGTACCTCGGGTTACATATGCTTCAGGTTACATACGCTTCAGGTTACAGACTCCGCAAACGTAGAAATAGTACCTCGGGGTAAGAACGTTGCTTCAGGATGAGAACAGAAATCGTGCTCCGGCGGCGCAGCAGCAGGAGGAGGCCCCATTAACTAAAGTGGTGCTTCAGGTTAAGAACAGTTTCAGGTTAAGAATGGACCTCCGGAACGAATTAAGTACTTAACCCGAGGTACCACTGTATACTCTATATTTGACTTACTTCAGATGGTTTTATTTATGTTTTATTGATTTAATATGCTGTAAACTGCTTTGAGATTTTTCTTAAAAAGATAAAGCAGTATTGAAATTTTAAAAATAAAATAAATACCGTGAATGCAGAGGTGTTAGTGTATGTGGCTTATAAGAGGAGCTCCGGCGTTTCTGCCTGACATACAAATTATACCGTTGGGAATGGGCTGTTGTGACAAGGATGCTGATACGGCACGCGATTCATACGTTTTAAACACAGACTCAGGGCTTCAGCAGATGTTGGTGAACATAAGCATTAAACGGCAGACACGTTGTTGGAGGAAGTCAACATGCACGCTAGCTGTGTGGACAGCAGCCTTTTGCATTCTAGCACAGTTCACCAGAGTTTAGGGAAACGAAAGATTGGGTGTTCTCTTGCCTCCTTTTTTCATTTTGAGGATAGTCATCCTTGAAGACGGGTGCACAACAGGCATTGTCACCTTTCCTGATCCTTTACCAAAGCCATCTGTCATGGCAAAGAAATGGTCTCCACAACCAACTGGCAATTAGCCAGAGCTGACTTAGGTTGGGGGGTGGAGAGGTGAAACTATCTGTAGCCATCAACTGCTTTCAAGGAAAGAGGGGTAAATTCAATTGATTCAGATATTCTCCCCTGATACATAATGAACTACCCAGATGCTCCTGAGGCCACATTCCCCCTCCTCCATTACTATATTCCTACTTTAAGAACCCTGGATGTATACATCCAAATGACTTCAAACCTGGAACAGATTCGGATTCAGTTTGTGGGGTTCCCTGGTTCCCAGTGCTTTTATTTTTATTTGAGGTCACTTCAGTGCTGCTTAATGCAGCGGTTGGACTTCACCTCCAGGGACCTTCTCCATTGTCTCCAGAGACAGTCGGATGGATGCCAACATCAACAGCAATGTCTGTGTATATGAAGTTCAAACATGTGGTGTGCTCCAGTTTGAGGAAAGCTGAGTTACTGGGGTAGAGAAGGACTATATCAATTAGGAAAAGCTGGAGTAAGCAGCTGCTAAAGCAGGCCAATAGAAGGGTGTCTTTCTTTCTCAGTTCCCTCTAGAGCAGGGGTGGGCAGTGGGGTGGTCTCCAGATGTTGGACTCAGTTGTGGATAATGGGGGTCCGACAGTATATAGAAGGCACGGTGTTGACTGCTGTTGGAATTTACTGGGAAAGGGGCCAAGTGGAAGTTGGTCTAGTTAGACGAAGAGCCTTGCTTTATCCCTACTATATATTATAATATAGCAGTTGAATATCTTGACATATCCAAACTAGCCGTATATCACAATCGTCATTGTGGCCCCGGTTTCAAAAAATCTAAAGTGTACCCCAGAACATACCCAGTTCTATCAGCTGAAATGGAAGTTTAATAATGGGTTATAGCTTCTAGCACCTGAGCTTCAGTTGAACTTTGGTTTAATCCAAAAGGTTCTAAAATGGATTTCTCCCCTAATCTTTGACAAATGACTAGTATTGTGCCCTGTATTTAAGAGAGAGAGAGAGAAAGAGAGAGATTTGTTTGGGCAAGTTGCCAAACTAATTCAAATGTGAGTTCCTAAATGGCTCTTGCAGTCTTTCAATATTGCTTTCGTTTTAAATGTAAAGTGTGCATAAACGTGACCTGCTGGTTATCTAAAAATAAAGAAAATGTACTGTTTTTACCAAACTAAATTTGCATTTGTGTATTAATGGGCATTTTGGGGTAAACACATAACACTACACACTTTTAGCTGTGAAGCAGAGCAGAGCTGATTTTAATCTTGCAGCTGTTGCACATTACATTTAATTCTGCCAGCTTACTTCTTTCCAAATATTACTATTTAGGGGATTTGACTTCATATTTTGCTTCTTTTTTTGCATTTGTTAGTCACCTAATAACAATTCTCCAGATTACAAAAGTATCTTACATATCTGACATTTATTGTCTCTGATATAATTTGGAAGCTATCCCATTGTTTGTTTGTTTATTATTTATATAGCTGAAGGTGGATTTCCCTGCCAGCATTTGGCATAATAATCATGACCTCGTTAACCCTTTTTTGGATCTGTTTTACATCTTTCTGGACTGGAGCAAGATACAAAGGGCTTATCTCACAATAGCATTCAAGTTATTCCAGTGAAGATAGTCAGATCACACTTTGTCTGATACCTGTTGCTCACTAGAGTGTTGAATGGAAAGGTCTTTCCCTTCATTTAGAACCTTGGAGACTGTCTACCTAGCTGCTGAAATAAAGTTTTAAGTTATGGCAACTTAGAGGCATTGGATAGTTGAGATTCCTGCATTGCAGGGAGTTGGACTAGACGACCCTTGGGGTGCCTTCCAACTCTTATTGCATTTAGTGTTAGTCCTACTCAGAGTAGACCCATTGAAATTAATGGATGTGACAAAGGTGAGGGGGGTGACAGCATGCAAAAACCAGAACTTAGCCTTTGCCCAAACTCTCTTTCCATGTGGGGGATATTGAAATGTCATCTACCCATTCTCCTATGAAAGGACTTCATTTTCATTTTCACTCTTTTCTTTTAGGTCCTTTGGCTACTGAGCTTCGACGATGACAAGAACACGCTAGCAGATGCTGTTGACAAGTACTGCATTGGAGTCCCCCCTATCCAATGGCTGGCTTGGATTCCACAGCTGTTAACCTGTCTGGTTGGGTCAGAAGGGAAACTTCTGTTAAACCTTATTAGTCAGGTAGGAGAGTGTGATGGGATGATTAGCTGCTTGTGCATAAAAGCTTAGTTCCCCAGAGCTTGGTCCTGGTTGTCAAAGCTCTGTCTATAGCGGAGCCCCTTAAACATGACTCCCTCAATCGCTGGCAGAATCCGACAGTGGGCGTTTGCGGAATCTCTTCCAACATAAAAGCTCCTTAACGAAAACGCATCTTCGAGATTCTCGGCGCGACAGTTTCCGGCGAGGAGTGGGTGTACCTAAAGGAGGTCCTGAAACTTCTCCACTGTTTTCGCTGGAAGTCTCCCTGAGCCATCCCTCTGACTCACTTTCCCTTGGAGCTCCCTCTCTCCCCCTGCTGGTTCCCTCTTCTGCTGCTGAGTCTCTCCTAGCCTCCGTGAGCCCTTCCACCACCTGCCTTTCCGATGGCAGTTCCCTGACATCCACCTCCCCTCCAGGGCCCCCTTCACCCCCTCCCTCTCCTTCCTCCACTGGGGGTGATGGTGCAAAACCCCGGAAAGAACCTCCCTCATCTTCCGAAGACTCGAACACTTCCCTCCACCGGTTGCCGTCCCTTGTCCCCGAGTACTCCTCCTCATCGGAGTCTACTCCTTCTTCCCGTTCCGATTCTGGGAACCCTTCGAACTCCTCTTCCTCGTCGGTGGTACCAAAATATTCCCTTCGGAACCTCGTTACCGACTGAGGTTTCCTTGGGAACCGTTGATGAAACATTTCTATTAAAAGCTCGTCATTGACTTCCTCTGCAGCTACCCAGGTGTTTTCTGACTCTGGTTCCCCTTCCCAAACTACCAAATACTCCACCTGATTTCCCTTCCACCTGGAGTCAATGATTTCCGCCACGTGGCTGTTGCGTTCCCTTTCTTCTATGACTGGTCCCTGAGTAACCTCCCTTTCACGTCCCCCTCTGTACGGTGAAAGTAATGACCTGTGGAACACTAGGTGTAGTTTCATGTGGTCCGGTAACCTGAGTTTGAACGCCACCGGATTGACCTGTTGTATGACCTCAAAGGGTCCCAACCTTTTGGGTCTCAACTTCTTACATCCCCCCTTGAATGGCAACCCTTGGGTCGATAACCACACCCGGTCCCCCACCCTTATGGTTTCTCCTTCTCTTCTCTTCTGTTCCTGTCTGCTTGCTTCTTGTATTCCTCTTTGGCTCTTTCTAGGTTGAGTTGGAGCTGACGATGGATGGCTTCCATCTCTTCTACAAAGTGTTCTGCTGCCGGGACACTCCACCTTTCCCCTCCTTCCCCTGGAAATGCCCTGGGATGACACCCATAGTTGGCCAAAAAGGGACTCATCCCTGTGGACACATTCTCTGCATTATTATAGGCAAATTCCGCCAGAGCCAACTTTTCTACCCAATCATTTTCTCTGTCATTGACATAACACCTCAAGTATTGTTGGAGAATACTGTTTGCTCTTTTCGCCTGCCCGTTGGTTTCTGGGTGTCGGGCAGTCGAAAAATTAACCTCTACGTGGAGTAAGCTCATGAGCTTCCTCCAGAACCTGGACGTAAATTGTTTCCCTCGGTCTGAGACCACCCTCAAGGGGGCGCCATGCAACCTAAAAATGTGTTTTACAAACAACTTTGCCGTCTCTTTGGCCGTGACCGCATGTGAGCATGCTATAAAGTGGCACATCTTGGTTAATAGGTCCACTACAACCATGATAGCTGTTTTCCCCTTGGATTTCGGCAGATCCGTCATAAAATCTATGGATACTGCCTCCCATGGTCGTTCTGGTGTGGGTAGTGGCTCCAATAACCCTGCCGGTGCCTGCCTCTCCCCTTTCGCCCGCTGGCATCCCGTACATCTTCCCTCACCTTGGGCCACCAAAACTCCCTGGTAACCAACCACATGGTTTTGTGTTGCCCGAAGTGCCCCGCTGTGGAGCTATCGTATAACTGTTTGAGTACCCTGCCCCTCAATTCTCCTTCGGGTATATACAGTGCCCCTTTGTAATACAATGTCCCGTTCCTTTCTTCGAAACCTCCTGGGTTCTCTCCCTCCCCTCGGAGTCCTCTGAGCTTATCCTGGGCGTATTCATCGTTCTCAGTTCCCTCTACCAGTTCTCTTTGCCCCACCAATGCCGCCCCACACACCCAGTGGTCCTCTGGGATGATATGTCTCTCTTCTGGCGCCCCCTCCCCCTCTAAATACTCTGGTTTTCGAGAGAGAGCGTCCGCCCTGACGTTCTCCGGGCCTGGCACGTAGCAAATTTCAAAGTGGAATTTGGAGAACTCCTGGGCCCATCGCACTTGTCGTTGGTTAAGCACTCGGGCCGTTCTCCAATACTCTAGATTCTTGTGATCAGTACACACTTGGACTTTGTGTTGTGCACCAATCAGTAAGTGTCGCCATCTCCGGAACGCTTCATGAATGGCGAGTAGTTCTCGGTCATACACGGTGTAGTTCCTCTCGGATTTATTCAGCTTTCGCGAGAAGAAGGCACACGGTCTCCACTCCGACTTACTCTTCCCCGGCTGCAGAAGCACCGCCCCTACCGCTCTGTCTGATGCATCAGTTTCTACTCTCATCGGTTTTTGTAAATCCACGTGCAGGAGCTGTTCTTCGGAAGCGAATGCTTTCTTTAGCTTTTCGAAAGCTCGCTGCGCCTCTGCCGTCCAAACAAATTTCTTCTTGCTGCTGAGACAGTCAGTGATGGGAGCCGTCAAGTGGGCAAAGTTCTTGATGAACTTCCTATAGAAGTTTCCAAACCCTAGGAACCTTTGCACGTCCTTCTTCGTTTTAGGGGTCTTCCATTCCAGTACCGCCTGAACCTTCCCGGGATCCATGGCCAACCCCTTGTCTGACAAGCGGTACCCCAGGAATTCCACCTCTCTGGTATGAAACTGACACTTCTCCAATTTCACCCACAGCTGATTTGCTTGCAGCCTGCTCAGTACTTCCCGGACATCCAGTACGTGCTGCTCCTCATTCTCTGAGTACACCAACACGTCATCTAAGAATGCCACGCAATTCTTGTATAGCAAAGGTCCCAGGACGTGATTCATGAATGATTGAAAACAGGCGGAGCCTGCTTGTAGACCGAAGGGCATAACGAGATACTCAAAGGCCCCCAAGGGGGTGAACATGGTGGTTTTCCATTCTTCTCCCTTCCTCATCCGTATCAGGTTATACGCCCCCCTCAGGTCTAGTTTGGTAAAAATCTTTCCCTTCCTTACTCGGGTCAAAATGTCATCAATTCTGGGCATGGGGAAAGCCACTGGTTCGGACACGGCATTCACGGCCCTGTAATCCACTACCAACCTGGGTTTATCCATGTTTTTTTTGTCCACAAAGAATACTGGACTACCCCCTACCACCCTTGACTCCCGGATGAAACCTCGCTTGAGGTTCTTGTCAATGAACTCCCTCAACTCCTGCATTTCCCTATCGGACATAGCGTACAGCTTGCCCACTGGCAGCTGGGCTCCAGGGAGTAGGTTGATTTGACAGTCAAAGGGTCTATGCGGGGGCAGTTTATCTGCTTTTCTTTCGCTGAAGACGTTACCCAGGTCGGCGTATTGTCGTGGCACCTTCCCTTTATCTGTTACTTCCATCCCTGCTAGAGTGGCTTTGGCTGTTCCCTGAGCCTTCCCCTCCTTGCAGCGTTCTAGACAATGTGCTGACCCAAAGGAAACTACCCGCTGGTGCCATCCCACTAGCGGATCATGCAGCGCTAGTCAACTCATTCCCAAAATAATGGGCACCCCTCCCAAGGTGGCCACATTAAACGCTATCACTTCCGTGTGTCTTGCCACCTTCATTATCATTGGGACAGTCTGTTGGTTTACTTCTCCCCCCAACAGCTCCCTCCCATCAATCGTGGTCACCTGCAAAGGGTTGCTTAAAGGGATAGTCAGTATCTGGTGTTCGGCTGCAAACTCCTTACTCATAAAATTACAGGAGCTGCCTGAGTCTAATAGTGCCTTTATCTTTAGTGGGTGTCCGTTTGGCAGCTCTAGCAACACCTCTATGACAAGCGCAGGTCTTGGGGGTTCCGGCTTGGGCACATTCACTGCTCTTTGGCCTGGCTGCTGTGCCCCGATGGTGGCAGCCAGGCGTTGGCTTTTACTTGCTCCTTCACCTCCTCTTCCTCACTCCCAACAGCTCCCGCCATCCCTTGCCACCCCTTCCTTTGCGGGCACACTCTGGCAAAGTGACCTGGCTGTTGGCAGAGGAAACATTTCTTGGCGCTCTTTCCCTCCTTCTTCCGCCCTTCATTGGGGTTTGAAACTCCACGCGCGCGCGCTGTTCCAATCTCCATCGGCTCTACTGGCGGGGAGTGCTGCTCTGGAATCTCTGGAATGCGGAAATCACTCCAACGTTCCCCTTTCCCTTCCCGCTTCTCCAAAGCTCTCGCCTCCTGGCGTGCTCCTATGGCCAGCGCGGATTTGGTCAGCTGGTCCATAGACTCCGCCCTGGGCGCCTGGGAAAGTTCGTCCTTCACCGCCGAGGATAGCCCTTCTTCGAACAGCATTTGTATCGGCCCCGCGGACAGGTCCCACCCCAATTTATGGATCAACATGGTGAACTCAGTCCAGTACTCACGGACGGATCGGTTCCCCTGTTTACACGCCATTAACTGTCTGCGCACCACCCCCTGCTCGATTTCGCTGGAAAACATCAGGTCCATGGCGCGAAAAAACTTTCTCGAGTCCTTTAGAGCGTCATTATTCGCTGCCATCAGGGGCCTCACCCAGTCTTTCGCCCCTCCCTCGAGATGCCCAATCACAAACGCCACTCTCGATTCCTCATCTGGAAAGTCATCAAACTGCAGATTGAGGGCGTATTGCATCTCTGTCCTAAAGGCTTGATAATTTCTGGGATCACCCCCAAACTTTTGCACCAATCCTGGCACCTTCCTTGCGAGTGGGGTGGTCTTTCCCTTTTCTGCATCCTGAGCCCGCCTCTCCTCAAGCCTCGCCGTTTGCAGCGCTAGCTGGACTTCCAACACCCTGTACCTTTCTTCCAGGCTTGGACCCGCTCCAGCTCCTCCTGCGTCTCCGGCTCCGGTTGGGTTGCTCATGATGCTACTCCTTGCACAAGTGGCTTTCAGGGACTGTCGGATTGCTGTGATGGGATGATTAGCTGCTTGTGCATAAAAGCTTAGTTCCCCAGAGCTTGGTCCTGGTTGTCAAAGCTCTGTCTATAGCGGAGCCCCTTAAACATGACTCCCTCAATCGCTGGCAGAATCTGACAGTGGGCGTTTGTGGAATCTCTTCCAACATAAAAGCTCCTTAACGGAAACGTGTCTTCGAGATTCTCGGCACGACAGTTTCCGGCGAGGAGTGGGTGTACCTAAAGGAGGTCCTGAAACTTCTCCACTGTTTTCGCTGGAAGTCTCCCTGAGCCATCCCTCCGACTCACTTTCCCTTGGAGCTCCCTCTCTCCCCCTGCTGGTTCCCTCTTCTGCTGCTGAGTCTCTCCTAGCCTCCGTGAGCCCTTCCACCACCTGCCTTTCCGATGGCAGTTCCCTGACAGAGAGTTTGCAATAATGCCTGATTCATTGTTTCTCTTACTTTAGAAGTATAAGCTTTTTATTTACCCATTTTTAAAAGGTAAAACTGAAGGCAATATAATTGTGTTTTTAAAGGTTTTCCCCCCAGAAACTGTTACACTGTGTGTTGTGTATTTTCATATGTGGTGTTTAATGGGTTTAGTAAGGATAAAATGGCATTGGATATCATGATTCCAGAAGGGATGCATATCTGTGAAAGGTATCAGTACTTCAACTGCAGTCTCTAAATAGGGATATTTTTAATTGCGCATGAAGTCATTTGCAGACGATGAACCACACAAAATAGTTCTGAAACCTCAGATCAAATGGCAGATAACATGTAAGATTATTTATTTATTTTACTTACTTAAAATATTTGTATATCTCAGTGTCCTTGAAACAAATACTGATGTGGTTTACAGCAATCATAAATATATACATACATACAGTATGTGCATTAAAAAAAACCTCACATAAAAAAATCTAAAATTGCAGATCATGAGCTGATTACAGGATAAAGTTTTTCCTTTTTATTTATGATGTCCCGTCTTTGGCAAAAGACTGAAAAAGGTTTGCCCAGAATTGGCTTTGTTAAATCCATTTTTCTTTTCTTTTTTTTTGCGGGCAAAATGCAGATGCATGCTTTAAATCACTGTTAATTGCACCAAGACTTATTGTAACTAGGTATTGGAAATTCATGGAAGGAGCCTCTTTGATGAATTGGTATAACTAAGCTCTGGAAATTTAGAATGGCACAAGATATAAAACAAAAGGACTGCTTTACAATTGAGCAGCCTTCCTTCATTATGTACACAGGGAAGAATGACCATAAAAGACTTCATATATGCATTTTTGGTTGCTTTGATTATTTTTTATGTTATCCTTACTTTGCCAAACCTTTATTAGGCATTGCAGATATAGGCTACCATAAAACATCCATATATAAAAATTTAAAATATATGCAAATAAACAGCCATGTAAAAATACTTAATAATGGGGGTTTTCATTGGCATTTCTTCCTGCTAAATAGTGCCGCTCACCACTCTGAGAGATAGATACCTTTGATTAAAAACTCAGCCACTCGGCTTCCAAATTATATTGCAGTTACTTCCGAGTTAATGTCAGACAGATAGAATCTGATATTTTCATTTTGTTGTGATGTTAGACTACCCAAAAAAGGGGATAGCATGTGTTTGCATAGCTGGGGGGTGAACAAATTCCTATGCCCCACAAATAACCCAGATGAGCATTTTAAATAAAAGCACACATTCCACTCATGTAAAAACATGCTGATTCCCGGACCATCTGTGGGCCGGATTGAGAAGGTGATTGGGCCGGATCCGGCCCCCAGGCCTTAGTTTGCCTACCCATGGTGTAGGAGTAACAGACACCCACATACACACTGCAAAAAAGGAGGAGCAAAGTGTTTGGGAGCTCCTCACACGTGTGCAGTCCTGCTCATTGGTGTAATCCTAGCAAGCTATAGTATGGCTTTCCATGCTGTGCAAATGGAGTCAAAGAGTGAATTGCTTTTGCAGACCGTAATCTCTCGTGCCGCTATAACAGCAATGGTGTTGGTATAGCACAAGCTAGGCTTTTATTTATCAGGAGTCTTTAAATATGTGAAATACAGAAACGAAATCCTCGCCATGATCAGACTGTTCCAGCTGTCATCACTGTACATTTTATGCTGATCTCAAATGGGCCATTACAGGCGGGAGTTAATTCATTGCAAACATTTTAAAGTGACTTTTCAGTTCCTTTGGAAGCAGGTGCGGTATATTTTTTGATGAAAAGGATGGCAAGAGGAACCTCCTGCCATATCTTATCATCTGCCTTGCCTCATAGAATCTGGTCAGATATATTGTTCCTATCATTTAATAGATACCAAGACGTATAGATTTAAAGGCAAAAATGGCACATTAATGTGTGTTCACCGTTTTCCCCCCTCCTCTCCCCGGAGGAGTCATGAAACCTCTGCTTGGTGAAAGTGGTATCCCTTTACATTAAGTGGCTATTTTTCACCCAGTAGAGCAGCAATTTTGTGAGATAAGGTTACGCTCTAATGGGCCCAGCTAACACATCGTGCTGGGCTCATTGGGAATTGTGGTCTTATTTAAAGACTAAATGCTGTCTTTCTGTGCCTCTCTCTTTTTATCTGCATCAGTAAGATCTTTTTAGTGCTCTGTATGCTATCTCATTATGCAGATGTCTGGCTTACAAAGTAATATGATAGAATCCTTGTCAGCTTCCCTTTATAACCCTTTCGGAGCGGCTTTTATATCAGATTGGGCGATGCCTCTATCAGGATCCGATCCCTACGTTTAGTTAGTTAGTTTTCTTACGTGTCCCTTTCACCTTAAAGGTCCCAGCGTGCGTTATAGCAATAAGATAGACAATTTATAAAACAGTTAAGGTCTATAAACCAAAAAAAAGATCAAAAGCAGTTGCGTATAGAGTGGTACCTCTGGTTATGAACTTAATTTGTTCTGGAGGTCCATTCTTAACCTGAAACTGTTCTTAACTTGAGGTACCCCTTTAGCTAATGGGGCCTCCTCCTGCTGCCGCGCCGCCAGAGCACAATTTCTGTTCTCATCCTGAGGTAAAGTTCTTAATCCAAGGTACTACTTCTGGGTTAGCGGATTCTGTAACCTGAAGCGTTTATAATCCAAGGTGTTTGTAACCCGAGGTACCGCTGTATAAAGCAATTAAGATGGTTCCATATATGAAAATGCAAACATTTAAAAACAGGTGTCCACATATAGAAACCCTTTCAAATAGTTCCCTGGTGTAATAGCAGCCTGGGATAAAGATTTCCCCTCAAGAGGATGATTTGCATAGATGAAGAACTTCAATATATAATTAAGAACAAAAACCCTGAGAGAGAGAGGAGAAAAAAAAATGAAGCACAAAATGTCTAATTGTGCAGAGTGGACCAGCACACCAGGTAGGCAAGGGGGTAAGATATGCTATTGCTGGTTTTAAATAACTCTTGCAATGATATATAGACCTTGGACACAATAGAGGATTATAAATTAGATGGACTTACAATAAGCAGTTTAAAAGGTTACCCAAAGAACCCACGGAGGGAGGAAGGAAGCCTTGAGATTCGGAAGAATCTTGTGTAGTCTTTATTATTTGTGAATATGAGTGTGAATGAATTTGTAAAATCAAATAAAAGCTGTATAAAAAGATATGCTATTGCTCCCCACCATGTTCAGGACTTGCGTTGAAATATTGCCCAGATGGGCCCTTTATTTGTACTTTCACCTGCTTTTTAAAAATATATTTAAAATATATTTTAAAAAATATTTTTGAGTAGTTATGCTTAGGCATCAATCGGTTGGCAAATCTGTTTGGATCACAGTATTTTTCATGAGGCCATTGAGAATTCACATGTTGTTGTTTTTTTTTTTAATGGCAAAATAGGTTGGGCGAGTCTATCCCCAGGCAGTCTACTTTCCTATTCGGACCCTCTACTTGACACTGAAGATAGAACAGCGGGAGCGCTACAAAAGTGGTAAGCAGCAGGCATACCATGATGTCCTTGGCCCTTTCTCAAGTTGGGCAATTTGCCTCAACTTTGCTTCTAGAGGCAGCTTCTTTGTTCAACCTCCTTATGCTTACAAAACGTGTGTCAATAACCTGATAATAAAATGGACCCCAGTTAAGTCATGGGGGGGAGGGGTTAAACAAATATATACATACATACGTACTGATGATCAAGGGACGCAGGTGGCGCTGTGGTCTAAACCACTGAGGCTCTTGGACTTGCTGATCAGAAGGTCAGCGGTTCGAATCCCTGCGACGGGGTGAGCTCCCATTGCTCGGTCCCAGTTCCTGCCAACCTAGCAGTTTGAAAGGATGCCAGTGCAAGTAGATAAATAGGTACTGCTGTGGTGGAAAGGTAAACGGCGTTTCCGTGTGTTCTGGCTTCTGTCAACGGTGTTCCATTGAGCCAGAAGCGGTTTAGTCATGCTGGCCACATGACTCGGAAAGCTGTTTGTGGACAAACGCCAGCTCCCTCAGCCTGAAAGCGAGATGAATTCCTTTACCTTTACTTGAATTCCATCACCTTTACTGATGAATTCCTTTACCTTTACTTGAATTCCATATTTTAAAGTGTAATTGTATTGTGGATTGTTATTACTATACAAGGATAGCATCTGAGGTCTGTAATCCCTCCTACCCCATTGTTAATTCTTAACAGATCTCACAGATCCCAAATTCATTTTCCTTCCATTCAAAATGTCCTGGAGGTATAATAATAAAAGGCGCTCCAGATGCCTGTGGTTTATATATATATATATAAATTGCACCAACATGACAGCAGTGGCTGTGTTAAATTAGAGTGTAAGTATATTGGGGTCATCTACACCCCTGGTATCTAAGGTGCAGTGCGCCAGGAGGCTACAATACTATTGAATAGTGGCTCCCAAATGGTGGTCCACATACCCAAGGGGTCTGTGTCACCCTTCGCAAAACAAAAACTGCCATACAGATAGCAAAATTTTCAAAAGTAAGGGGTACACGGCTTGGCTTTTGAAAAACAGGGGTCCGCAATACTTAGCTAATTGGGAACCACTGCTATAGAATGATGGACAAACGCACACCCCTACTGTAGGAGAACATGTGGGTTGTGCAGTGGCATGAAATAACTTAAAAACATTTCATAACTGACCCTTTATGTCATTTCCGTTACTCACCCTTTTATATTGTAAACTGCCCTGTGGTCTTCAGATGAAGGACTGTATAGTAATAATAACAACAATAATATCGGAGCATGAAAATATCCTAAATGCATAACAGGGTTAAAACAAATTGCTCATAAGTGATAAAAATGATCAGAAATGCATAGCTTTTTTTTTTTAGTTTTAGGCTTTCTCCCCTTTTACTAGACAGCATTTGGTTGCTGTTTAAAACAGATTATGATATTACAGTATTCTCTCTGGACAGTCTTTCTCGGAAATGACTTGTTTCCCTTTGGCTAATGGTGACTTTGGAGCCCAGACATGTTGTGGGATTTTATGAATGGAAAGGCTACTCTGAACGTCTATTCTAGAAATATGTTTTAGCAGTTCCTGGCACACCAAAACCAAGCAGTTGGAGGGGAAGAAAGTTGAGGACCATAAAGCTATTTCTGTTTTCCAGTGTGGGTCTTCTATGAAATATTTTCTTTTTGTCAGCTTTATTGAAGTGGAAACAGGAAGTATTTGTTTGCAGCAGAAATTCTTGTAAACGTTTTGTGTTAATAATGTGCCTGTCAATGTAGCGGGATTGCAATTTCTTTTCTAATTTACAGAGAAATTGCAACTTATTTTTAAGGTTCTGGGGTGCTTTGTAGTGCTAATGGTGTTTTCTGGGAATTTTCCCATCCCCTGTAAGATTCCGGACAGCAGCAGCCAAGTTCAGTCGGAAACCAGTCCCATTCGGCTTCGGACCCTGGGCCAATCAGAGCCACAGCTCCCATGTGGCGTTGCAGCCGAATTATGCACATGCAGAGGGAATTGCACCCCACACTCCTCTCCTCTCTGGAAGGGATAGTGGATCAGATGGTCTGGTTCAGAGAAAACTGGCACGAAGAGGTATGTTTCTTCCATTTATGTTCCCGGAAACCCCTTGAAAAACTGTTTAAAAAACAAGTAGCACTGACCAGATGGGTGGCAATGGTGGCTCTTAGTCTTCCTCATCGATGGAGGGTGATGTGCAAAAGCTGCTGGGATTGCAGTTGCAAAGGCTCCTGGGATTGCTAGCCATTTTCCTGCTCTTTTCAGGCAATTTTTGCTCTTTTTGGAATTTAAAATGGATTTATGTAATTGTTTCCTGGGTTCCATATCAGATTGGGTGCTACGTGGTCACATGCGAGCCAAACACACTTAGGTGGGAAGAGGCCTGTATGTCACCATCCTGCTTCCCCCTGCTCCTGGTATTGAGATCGTTTCAAGCTTTTGCACCTTGCACACTGATTCAGGGGGGCTTGCATTTCTTGGGACTGACTTGGTGCTTTAGGCCTTTGTCAAGCCTAGGCTTAGATACAGCCAAAGTAGCTTGTTGGGCAGATGGCAGGGAGCCCAATAGTAAGTATAAGACCAAACGGGAAGCAGAGCCAGTTAATTTTAGTTTTGTCTCCATCTCCACCCTCTTGAGTTCTGCAAGTGGCAACACTGGGACTCAGCAAGAGGAGGAGGAACCTGACAGGTCGTGCTACCACCTAGACTGGTTGTGAGTAGGAAGGCAGATGTGTGGACTTAATAATTATAATAATATTTTTTTTTATTTATACCTTATCCACTTGGCTGGGTTTCCCCAGCCACTCTTGGAAGAATAAAGGTTGAGGTTGGTGGGGCAGTGCCCCATTTGCCTTAACAGACAAGCCATCCCTGCCTCCCATTGACTTCTTCCTACCTTACTTCCCATTTTTTATTTAAGTATGTATATAGCACTTTGCAAGTAAAGCAGACCTTTCAAAGTTGTTTACCAGATGCTGAAAAGCGACAGCAGTTTCCGTGAAGGATTCGTGCAACCAAAGGGTAAAATATAGAACATTTCAGAAATAAATGTGTGTCTAAAATTGTTGTTTGGACTTCCTGACAAGCAAAAAGCAGTGCAGGAAAGTTGGCTATATGCAGACAGGTTTGCGTCCAAAAAGCTAGGAATTGCAACATGCTGGTAATATGTCACATGTGTATTGATTTTTTTTTTAAGGGTTTTTATCCCACTTTTCAGGCAAAAGGGCTCCTGGAGCATTTTTTACAGATAAACCAACAAAATAACCCCAAGTCAGTCCCTGATCTCAGGATTGCAGATTACAATACATGACAGAAAAACAAAACCGGCTGGGGAGAGCACTGCTTTCTGTAACTCCATCTCAGAATGTTGCTGTATGGTGCCAAATGTTTACTTCATTATTTCCATTCTGTTTTTGTGTTTGATGGCGTTAGGTCCTTCGACAGCTTCAGCAAGGCCTGGCAAAGTGCTACTCTGTCGCCTTTGAGAAGAGTGGAGCGGTTTCAGATGCCAAAATCACCCCCCACACACTGAATTTTGTCAAGAAGTTGGTCAGCACCTTTGGTGTCGGTCTGGAGAACGTCTCCAATGTCTCCACCATGTTTTCCAGCGCTGCTTCGGAGTCCCTAGCGAGGAGAGCCCAGGCGACGGCTCAAGACCCTGTCTTCCAGAAACTGAAAGGGCAGTTCACAACAGGTGTGGTTTTTATACAGTTTGTGGTTAACTTTCACCCTACAGATTGTGTGATCCAGACACTGAATGTTTTCTGCTCTGGCTCATCTGGGAATAGTACTTTGGAGGTTTTTAAGCAGAGGTTGGATGATAATGATAATGATGATAATTTATTTATTTATTTATACCCCATCCATCTGGCTGGGCTTCCCCAGCCACTGGGCAGCTTCCAACAAAATATTAAAATACAGTAATGCATCAAACATTAAAAGCTTCCCTAAACAGGGCTGCCTTCAGATGTCTTCTAAAAGTCTGGTAGTTGTTCTCTTTGACATCTGGTGGCCTGAGGGCGTTCCACAGGGTGGGTGCCACTACTGAGAAGGCCCTCTGCCTAGTTCCCTGTAACTTGGCTTCTCGCAGTGAGGGACCTGCCAGAAGACCCTCGGTGCTGGACTTCAGTGTCTGGGTAGAATGATGGGGGTGGAGACGCTCCTTCAGATATACTGGACCGATGGATGTCCATCAGTAAGGGATTCTTTAGTAGCTGTGATTGCTGCAGCTGGGCTAGATGACCCTTGAGATCCCTTCAGCTCTACAATGGCTACAATTCCTTTTCTATCCAAAATTTGCATCAGAAATAATGATGCTTGCTACTCCTTCAAGAAAATGGTTTTTCTTTTCCTCCCTTCTAAATCAAAGCAAACTTCAGATGTAATGGGAAACTGTGCTATGAGAATGAGCCACACTGAACTTCAGGAATGCATGTAGCCTCCCTCGCTGAGACCCAGCCGAGGCTGGAGCAAGTTGTTGTTGTTGTTTAGTCGTTTATTCGTGTCCGACTCTTTGTGACCCCATGGACCAGAGCACGCCAGGCACTCCTGTCTTCCACTGCCTCCTGCAGTTTGGTCAAACTCATGTTCGTAGCTTCGAGAACACTGTCCAACCATCTCGTCCTCTGTCATCTCCTTCTCCTTGTGCCCTCAATCTTTCCCAACATCAGGGTCTTTTCCAGGGAGTCTTCTCTTCTCATGAGGTGGCCAAAATATTGGAGCCGCAGCTTCAAGATCTGTCCTTCCAGTGAGCACCCAGGGCTGATTTCCTTCAGAATGGATAGGTTTGATCTTCTTGCAGTCCATGGGACTCTCAAGAGTTTCCTCCAGCTCCAGCTGGAGCAAGTCCTGGAGGACAAGTGGCTTGATGGGGAGAGGAAGCAAAAGTGAAATGATTGCTGATTTAGAGCAAGAAGGGGACAGAAGGCACAGGAGGAGATGCTTTCCCAGCTCATCCAAACCAGGATCGGATAGGCTCTTGCAGATAATTGGTTCTCTGCCCCTAGGCAAGGAACCACAGTGAAGGAATCACTGCCTTTCCGGTGTTGCTGTCTCAATATCTTGTATTAATATTGCCTGTTATTTTAATTAAAGCACTTACCATGGAACCAACCCCATGGTGGGACCCTCTCTCATCTCATTCCCTTTTATATCTATAAGGAGATTGAAATCTTCTTCTGTTTTCAAACTAGCCACAGTTCCCTGTGGCATCCAAACTTGGGGCACTATGGTTTGTTTAAACAATCGTTAGTGAGAACAATTGCATTTGGCTTGTTCTCACTAATCATTGTTTAAGCAACAACAGCTTCCAGAATTCAGACATCACAGGGACAGTGGAAGTAGGAGCTTTTGCAATCCATGTGAATATGAAAAATGAGGGAGAAAGGAAGTGTTTAGCCCAAAGTTGGCCACTTTCCATTACTGTTCTGGTAAACCAAGGTTTTCTGTTATGTCTGAACTCAGCCTATTTTCTCTGTTGCCCTTTGGAATAGTATATGAGCATTTAGAAAGAATTAGAGAGCAGCCTAGTGAGTGAAAGAGAGTTGGGTAATTTCCTTTATCCGCTATAAATGTCACAGAATTATGTTAAGAATCCTTTTGTGGCATTTAATTCAGTAAAATACCTAATTCATTAACTGAGTAGGAAAACAATTATATCAAACCATTTAGATAAGAAAACAAATCTCAAAGTAGTCCAGGTTTACACCTAAAATGCACAGTGTGCTTGTTGGAAGAGTTATATGTTTATTTTTCCTAAATTAGAAGCATCTGTGTAAGTGATGTGATTTAAACTTTGGGGTGTCTGGTACTCATGAAATTATTAATTTTTTTTGCCATTTGAGTTTGATAATTTAAATCAGTTGCTATAATTGGCCTTTAAGGGGGCAATTTGGGAAGTATTTTGCTACTGTTATTCGTTTTCTGTTAACCAGCTTTGCTTTTTATTATTTATAGATCAGCACTACATGGAAACTATTATTTGTAAGGAGCATCTGTTCTTTGCCTTTTTAGATTCTAGCCTTCCTCTGGCACAAGGTGTATTTTATGAAAGGGAAATTCTGCAAGCTGAATCTGGGCATTCCTTGCTCTGCACACTCATCAAATGCTAAGCCAATGGGAGTTGGAATTAAGCCCCATTGAGCTTGATGCGATTTATGTCTTGAGTAAGCATGCTTGGGACTGCAGAATAAATGCAGCTGAGTCTCTGAACTGACTACTTTGATCTCCCTGCCAGTGAAAAGGGCAGCAGGCAGAATGTTTTGTTTTGTTTTTCAATTTCCACCACCCTCTTTTACTGACAGCAGAGCCCAACCTTGAAGGATGTGTGTGCTTGCCAAGTCATTGGCCCTAGCCTAGAGCCACCTTTCCACCTCATTTCAAATGTGTTTGCTCTACTGGAGAATTTGTGGTCCTGGGAGATGCTGTGCAGTGGGGGCTCAAGAATATGCTAGGATCTTTAGACTCTCATTCCCAAGGTCTGAAGCTCTGTAAGTTAGCCTTCCTTTTATGTGGCTGGAATGATTACAGTACCCCTATAACTTTTTTATTATTATTATTATTATTATTATTATTATTATTATTTAATTTATTTATTTATACAACAAGAAAAAAAACACACACAAAAAAACACAAATACCAAATTACACACAAATTACAAAAATAACCATAGCCACATAATTTTCTTGGCAAACAATAAAACATCTATTGGTCTTAACACTAAAGACCCAACTTCCCGTCTATTCCATATTTCAAATTCATGTTACTTACTGCCAATACACATTTTTTTTTCACAATTAAACTTATTCTCAATAAATCTAATTTCTTCTATCTACCTAGCAGCTATTACTGAAGTTCCTCGAATGCTGCAACAGAATTTAAACTACTATATTTGGTTTTCAGATATTCTTTGAAAACCTCTCATTTATAACTTTTTTTTTTAAAACCTCCCATTATAACTTTTTTTAAAATGTTCATTTCCTCTTTTAGTAGAGCTATGGGATCTATATATTTCATGAACTAAGTACGATTTGTTCTCTCTCTCTCTCTCTCTCTCTCTCTCTCTCACACACACACACACACAAAGCAAACCTAAATGTGTAAATCAAAGTGTGTGTTTTTTGAAATCTCTAGGTGGCATTTAAGTTGTGGAAGTGTGAGGATCAGCCCTGGTACTAAACATTTGCATTATTTATTTTCTTTACTGAATATATTTATATCCCTCCTGTCTCCCAAGTTGGGATTCAAGGCAGCTTACATTTAAATGCAACCTGAAGCAATAAAAACAAACTAGTTAAAAACAATACTTTAAACACATCAAAACACACTTAAAACCAGCAATTAAAATAGCTTGCCCTGACAGCAGCCCTGTGATCAGCATCGTCTGTCTGCTCCTTAGTTTTCAAAAGCCTCTCCGAATAGGAAGGTCTTAGCTAGCTGGCAGAAGGGGAGCAGAGAGGGAGCCAGTCTCACCATTCTTGGGAGGGAGTTCCGCCATACGGGAGCAGCCACAGAAAAGGCTCCCTCTTGCGTCACCAGCAGCCGTGCTTCTGATGTTGATGGGAGCAAGATAAGGTGCTCACTTGAGGGTCTTAGCACCTGGACAGGTTCATATAGGGGGACACAATCCTTTCAGGTAGCCTGAGTCGAACCCATATGCCAAAGCACTTGGGGCAATTTACAGTTTGAAATAGCCGCTTGCATTCTTATGAAAAATGGTAGTAAAGGAGACAGGGAAGGGGAAGATGGGGATGAGCAAATTCACGTCCCCTCTGTAGTTATATTGTTACACGATGGCCAGTTGGAATAGTCATTTAGGAGGTTGTTCCGGCAGGGAAAGGGCCAGGTGGCAGCTGGGCTCAGCTGAGCCAATGGAGGAGTCTTTGCTTTTCCACCTCCTCCTCCAATGCTGTCAGGTGAAATGCTGCTACAGGAAATCAAGCCAAATGGGTTGGTCACAAATGAGCCAGTGGAGAGGACCCTTCTATCTCACCCCTTCTTTGCATCTAGGTGGGATGACAGTAGCAGTTGAGAGACAGTCGGGATACAGTGGTACCTCAGGTTAAGTACTTAATCGTTCTGGAGGTCCATTCCTAACCTGAAACTGTTCTTAACCTGAAGCACCACTTTAGCTAATGGGGCCTCCCACTGCCACTGCGCCGCCGGAGCATGATTTCTGTTCTCATCCTGAAGCAAAGTTCTTAACCCGAGGTACTATTTCCGGGTTAGCAGAGTCTGTAACCTGAAGCGTATGTAACCCAAGGTACGACTGTATTTAAGTACAGTGGTACCTTGGGTTACAGACGCTTCAGGTTAGACTCCGCTAACCCAGAAATAGTACCTCGGGTTAAGAACTTTGCTTCAGGATGAGAACAGAAATCGTGCAGCGGCAGTGAGTGGCCCCATTAGCTAAAGTGGTACTTCAGGTTAAGAACAATTTCAGGTTAAGAATGGACCTCCAGAACGAATTGAGTTCTTAACCTGAAGTACCACTGTAGTTTTATCCCACTTGTCCATCAAATATGCTCAAGATAACTTCAAAAATAAAGGTTGTTTTTTTAAAGTCATAATAAAAAGGATTGTTCTGATGAAAATATTAAGCATGATGAACAACACCATCAAAACCCGCAGCATTAATAGGAAGGGATCTTTATATCTTTGATGAAAAACCTTACGGGAAGTGAAGTAGTTTTCACGGGAAACCTTAAAGGTGAAAGGGTGAAGGCGTATCTGAGAAGGGTGTTCCGTAGATGGGGTGCCACCACAGAAATTGCCCTAGCCAAGTTACCACCCGCCCCTCAGAAACAGGAGGATATTCAGAGGAGGGTCTCTGATGGCAGCTTTGTGCAGAGGAAGGTGACTCTTTGAGATATCTGGTTGCCTTGAGCATTCAAGTTCAGTCAGGGTCATAGCATTGCATGGTGTCACAGCCACAATCTGAAAGAATGATGTAACTCATCTGTATTTCTTGAGCAACAACCCACAGTAAACTGGTTTTGAAACTGAGGGAAATTCTAAGGTAATTTGGGATGCTGGCATTCTGAATTCGCAACAGGGAAATTGAGATAGTTCCTCAGAACCTCGCTTTAATGAGCATGGGGAAAGTGGCCTTACGGGATTCTTGTGTGTCACATCTATGCCCTGCACATTAGAGAGCATGTTAAGCTCTGCATGAAGTAATCTTTGCAGCACAACAGTCGCATGACAGTAGATAATGGAAGCCTTGAACCATATGATCAAATTTAATGCGTGGCAGCTACTAGGGAAGAAGAGAGTTGCCAGCATATTGTGCTTCTTCCTGGGTTTTCTGATAAGTCAAAGGGATGCAGCTGCAGTTAATACATATGTGTTGTTTCTCCACGCTTAGAAAGAATAAGACAATTTTTCCTGTATGCGATGGTACTTCAAAAACTCATATCCGTATTAAAATTGGTATATAGATAAAAAGTGTTTGTTTGCTTTGTGTTTGTTTATTTCAGAGTAGGGGGAAATTGAAGAGGAAAAACGTTCCCTTTTAGCATATAAACTAAACAGAAGGAGTTGAAGTATTTTCTCATTCTAAACTGAGGCTCTGTGTGTGTGTGTGTGTGTGTGTGTGTGTGTGTGTGTGTGTTTTCTCCTGTGTAGTTTACTCCTCCCACTGACTCTAGATAGAGGCAGTGTCATGTGAATCCAGCAGAGTAGATGTGTGGAGTCTATGGCCTCCAGTGCTGCTGGATTGCATCTCCCATCTTCCCTGACCGCTGAACATGCTGGCTGGGGCTGATGGGAGCTGGAGTCCAGCAACATCTGGGTGGTACCAGGTTTCCTGCTTTAGAGAGCGCCTCCCGCATTCTTGCAACTCCAGCTCCAGCTTTTTGTCAGCTGTGCTGTCCCTCCTCTTGGAGGGCTGGTTCTACCATCTCCACGCTTGCAGCAAAAAGTGGCCAAACCTGGGTGAGCCGTAAGGTGAACAGCTGAACAGAGGAGGCAGGAAAGCATGTGGAAAGGTGCTTTGCACTGCCTCTGTTGAAGCATAATGGATGATACAACTTCGCTCTTGCCATTTCTGCACCAAATTTGAAATTAAATTTTGCTCAACACTTTTTTTAATGCATTTGTTGATGTTTGTTTTTTCAGGTCTTCAAATGCCAAATGCAGAGTTTTGGCTTCTTTGACTAAGTTCCACTTTTTATTTTGTCTGTGTGTGTGTGTGTGTGTGTTTTCAAACAAAGGATGAGATTTTCCCTCGACTTCCAAGATAAAGTAATAGAAGCAATCAGGATACAAAAGGGATTTGCTGCTTTCTAGAAGAATGAAAACTTTTCTGATATCTTCTACAGATTTGGAACATTTTATTTTTCAATTATGATTAAGCATGAGTAGTCACAGGATTACAACAGCACTTTTAGTTAGCGCAAGATGAGATTACTTTAATCTGTTAAACTTGGAGTTTGAATTAAAGTTGAAGGGTGGAGGGGGAAATGGCTGCAATTAGATTGGTCAGTATTCTTGCCTTTTGGAGTTTGGGGGATTCAATTCATTTTGCAGAAAATAAGTTTTTGATTAATTTGCAACAGTAATAGAATTTATGCTCCTGAATTAATGGCAAGTTAATTACTGTACCAGTCCTTAGCCGAGAATGAATCACCAATTTGTGCAGTCTTGGTCTTGACTTATGCTTTGAATCCTCCTTTTTCTTGAGCCCTTGCAAGGGTTTAGAGCTAACTACTCTCCAAGATTTCTGAAAGTCTCACAAGTTTTCTCTACTAGTACATACAGTTGTTATTGTCCAAGCCTTTAAGTTTCCAAGGCATGATGGATTCAAGATCTTCTAAATATTCTTGCAATTTCCAGCCAATGCCATTCAAGCGTATTTGCAAAAACCCAATGTTTTTGTAACCTGGTTTCCTTTCCTTTAGCCCGGATTGAATATAACAGTTGAATAACAGCATCCAGTTAAATATTGCGCTGTAGGCCCATTTAAGGACTGAGTTTGCCAAGAGGTGTTAAATCTAAAAGAGTTGTTAATCCTGACTCACTCAAGCCAGTTTTCCACACCCAAATCAATGTAACTGTTTGAACGTGATAGCAGCTTACCTTCCCTGAACAGAGAAATGGGCAGGTTCTCCTCTTCCCAATTGATCAAGGAAGAACAACCACCAGGGTGAATAAGAGAGAGAAACAATTCAGCAGTGTTTTCCTTCTCAAAACAATTACATATTATTACCAAGGATAGGAAAACATTGGTGATTGTGGGCTCCTTTCTTGGTTAGACTTGACAGGCAAAGGAAGACATGGGAGCTTCAAGAGGGATCTCCATCCATCATCATTTCAGGGAAGTAGAGAGTAATACAGGAATATACTTTGAGGAAAAGCATGAGATTAGGGTTTTACCAGTCAATGTAATATCTTTTTCTCCCCTCATCTTTCTCCGGTCCATTTGTCCTAAATAGATACCTGGTCTATAAATGATAAAAGATGATTCCAGAGCTTTTAGACTGGTTACCAAGGTTGCCTGTATCATTAGTCAAGGTGTTTCATGTAGCAGATGTTTGGATAGAGCAGCAAATTGTCAATTATTTAGGCAGTGACTTTTATTTTCATCACAAGCATACACCTTTTTTTAATTATTTCCTGCCCTGAGCCATATTTGCTAACTTGTGTTAGTCAAGGTTCTGTAAAGAACTTTTTACATTTGAGTTCACGGTCTATAACTCATGGTTATTAGGCTTCCTATCCCACTTTAGAAGACAGGAGTGCCTGGCGTGCTCTGGTCCATGGGGTCACGAAGAGTTGGACACGACTAAACAACAACATCCCACCTTATCCTGTCCTTCAGTATTCTTATTCCTTCTGTCCAGTAAAAGAATCTTAGTCCGTATTATTGCAATTTCCAAAGGAATTTCCGTGTGGAGTCCAGAATTCTAAAAGTGGACTGCCGTCCTCTCGTTCAGTCTCTGGTGCTTAAACTAACGTAGGTAGTAAGTGTTGGGTTTTAGTTAGGATCGGTATCGCAAAGAGATTTCCTTTCTGCCTAATTAAGCTGTCTGCAAAGCAGGGGAGCTGCTCCAGAATGCCACATAGCTGGTAATTCTTTGGATGTACTTAGACAGGCTCTGTATGGAGCCCCTGTGACACGAAGAAAGAAAGCTAATTAATCGAGTGCTCTCTGTCATTCCCATCTGCTACCAAGAAGCAAAACAACGAAGGAGGAAGGGAAGTCTAAAATAGGTATTTTCAACAAACTGGAGTGATTCCTACAGCGAAGTGAATGGCTTGGTGTGTTTTATTTTAATTAACACTGCTGAATATTTTTGCTTCAGCTATTTGCATATCATTAGCAAGAATATTGTACTTGTCGTTTGGTGACATTTCCCTGCACTTTGGGGAGCCGATGAGCGGCAAACAATGCCGTATTTCATGTTTCTCTTTCTCACCCAGCGATTTGCTCAGATTGTGCACTAGAGGGTAGGCTTGGAATTATAATGAGATTTTTTTACAAGTACGTTCACAGTAGATGCAAGAGGTGCTGGACTGGCTGCATAAAAATTAAAAGATAGCTGCCAAGAAGGGCGGCAGTCCTTTTTCGTCTTCTTGCTAACACCTTTATGACCTGGAAAGCACTTTTTACAAATAAGTTCCGTACACTAAATACATTGCAAAATGAATATTACAGTGGTACCTCGGGTTAAGAACTTAATTCGTTCTGGAGGTCCATTCCTAACCTGAAACTGTTCTTAACCTGAAGCACCACTTAAGCTAATGGGGCCTCCCGCTGCTGCCGTGCCGCCGGAGCATGATTTCTGTTCTCATCCTGAAGCAAAGTTCTTAAACCGAGGTAATATTTCTGGGTTAGCAGAGTCTGTAACCTGAAGTGTCTGTAACCTGAATGTATGTAACCCGAGGTACCACTGTAATTGTCCTACTGACAACTTGCCTCATGGCAAAAACACGCTTGTCTGCTCTGGTGGTATGATGCATCTGTCATTGGTCTTGGGATGTTGGTCCAGTAAGAGAGGTTTAAGTTGTCACCCTTTGAGCACAGGATAATGAAAGAGAACATACTGCATTTCACAAGGCTTCACTTGTTTGCAGTGTGTTTTAAAGGCTCCTTCCGGATTCAGGTGCCAGTGTGCCTCTGGTTTATGGTCCGATTTAGCACAGCTCTCAGTAAGGTTCATAGGTGTGACTTGCAACTGGTACAAAAATACAAAATACAGTGGTGCCTCGCAAGACGAAATTAATCCGTTCCGCGAGTCTCTTCGTCTTGCGGTTTTTTCGTCTTGCGAAGCACGGCTATTAGCGGCTTAGCGGCTATTAGCGGCTTAGCGGCTATTAACGGCTTAGCGGCTATTAACGGCTTAGCGGCTTAGTGGCTTTAAGAAAAAGGAAACAAACTTGCAAGAACTCACAAGACGTTTCGTCTTGCGAAGCAAGCCCATAGGGAAATTCGTCTTGCGAAGCACCTCAAAAACCGGAAAACTCTTTCATCTAGTGAGTTTTTCGTCTTGCAAGGCATTCGTCTTGCGGGGCACCACTGTAAGTTGGGAAGAGGGGCTGTGAATGGAGAGGAGAGAGCCCTCCTTGAAAATGTAAAAATAGAGAGTGACTGACTCCTAAGACTCAAAGAAGCAATGTGCCCAGCTTTAAGCAATTTCGATCGGTTGACACCTTTACAACCTGGACACCAGAGAGTTTAAAGCAAGTGGACAAGGCAGCTGGGACTCCCTCTGCCACCCACACTTGTCACTTCTCTCGTCAAGCCCTCTCTCACCTGCCCTGGGCATGCAGAACACCAAGTGTACCCAATAGCATGTGAAGGAGGAGGCAGGCGGCAGCAGGACTGGGCTGGAAAAGTCTTGTATGTGTCCCACTTAAGTGAGAGTTACAAAGAGTTTTGGTGTCTGTTTTGCACTACTGAGGAGAATTTCAAACCAGTACAGTGGTACCTCGGGTTACACACGCTTCAGGTTACAGACTCCGCTAACCCAGACATAGTACCTCAGGTTAAGAACTTTGCTTCAGGGTGAGAAAGAAATCGTGCTCTGGCGGCGCGGCAGCAGCAGGAGGCCCCATTAGCTAAAGTGGTGCTTCAGGTTAAGAACAGTTTCAGGTTAAGAACGAACCTCCGGAATGAATTAAGTACTTAACCCGAGGTACCACTGTACTTGATGCTACTTGGGTCAGTATTCAAAGCAAATTAGCCTTTAAATTGCGCCTCAGGTAGCTTTTCAGAGTTTGGTCTGCAGGAACGACTTTTTCCATATTTGCCTTAAGCGGCTAAAGCTACCTGCCTTTGTAATTCCTTTTTTTTTTTTTAAGAAATATTTATTAAGGTTTTTCAGAACAAATCCCAATCAAAACAATACATCAAAATTAACAATCAAAAACAACACAACAGAACAAAACAACAGAAACAAAAAATAAATGATTATTGCTTACTTACTAATTTTTTAACCCTCTTTCCTGACTTCCTCACATCTCCTTTTTCTGCATTCCCCTTTACACAAATCAATTTTAGCAATTTCTTACCCTCTTTCCAATCTTATTCAATATTGTACATTTCAACCTATTATGCATTTATTTTCCTTCTTTTTTAAGAAAAAACGAAAAGAAAATTTTATCACATGTTCTTTGTAATTTAACTTAGTCCTTTATATCATTTGTTTAAACACAACATAATAGTGCTCTGGTCTTACCCCTTCTTTTCCACATCATTTTTGCATATTTCTTTTTACCAAACCCCTAGTGCCCTATTATTTTTGTATCTCCCATCATTTTAACATTCAAACATTTTACAATGTTTTTGAAGATATTCTTTAAATTTCTTCCAGTCCTCTTCCACCAATTCTTCTCCCCGGTCTCGGATTCTGCCAGTCATTTCTGCTAATTCCATGTAGTCAATCACTTGCATCTGCCATTCTTCCAAGGTGGGCAAATCTTGTGTCTTCCAGCTGCCTTTGTAATTCCCTGCTTGTACACTTGGAAACAGTTGGCTTTTGTTGTTTTAAAAGAGTACATGTAAGCCATTTTTACTTTTTTACTTTAATGATACTTGATTTACTTTAATGATACTTGATTTCTAAGTCACACTTCTTGGCTGAAGAGTGGGGAAAATAAATAAATAACAGCAAGTGGAGCCTTGCAGTTCCTCTCCTCCCCCCCCCCCAAAAAAAAAATTAGGCATGTTTATTTCACCATATAAGTTCTACATTTAAAGGCCTCTATCTTATTGATAGGGACGCAGGTGGCGCTGTGGGTTAAAGCCTCAGCGCCTAGGACTTGCCGATCGAAAGGTCGGCGGTTCGAATCCCTGCGGCGGGGTGCGCTCCCGCTGCTCGGTCCCAGCGCCTGCCAACCTAGCAGTTCGAAAGCACCTCCGGGTGCAAGTAGATAAATAGGGACCGCTTACCAGCGGGAAGGTAAACGGCGTTTCCGTGTGCGGCTCTGGCTCGCCAGAGCAGCGATGTCACGCTGGCCACGTGACCCGGAAGTGTCTCCGGACAGCGCTGGCCCCTGGCCTCTTAAGTGAGATGGGCGCACAACCCCAGAGTCTGTCAAGACTGGCCCGTACGGGCAGGGGTACCTTTACCTTTACCTTATCTTATTGATAGGCATCTGATGGCAGCCCTGTTTAGGGAAGCTTTTAATGTTTGATGTATTGCAGTATTTTAATATTTTTTTGGAAGCCACCCAGAGTGGCTGGGGAAGCCCAGGCAGATGGGTGGGGTATAAATAATAAATTATTATTATTATTATTATTATTATTATTATTATTATTATTATTTGCTTTGCCTAATTGGGCCCTGCATTTAAATATTCTGTTTGCCTGTGTTAGCCTTCCCCAATCTGTTGCCCTCCATATTTTGCTGTAATACAAGTCCCATTGTATGGCTGGGGTTCATGGGAATTGTAGTCCAACAACATCTGGAGGCTACTGGACTAGGTTAGGAGGCTCAAATGTAGCTGCCATCCAGCGCTGTGCTAGTTTAAGAGAAGACCCTTTTGCTTGGGTGCAGCCCTCAGTTCTTTGACGCCAGTTTTTTATATCCCAATTCCTCCTTGCTATTGAACTCAGTGGACCGTGCTTGCTTTTGCTCGCTTCTGTCTAATAGATATTTTAAAGGTTGTTTTGAAGATTTAAATTGAAACGTGTTCATTGACATCAGTCTAGGCACATTCCGCACCCCCCGGTCATATGAAAAGATTCCTGTGCAGATTTATAGGGAGTATGTAAATTGCTCTACTTTAATTTTAGGAAAGTACTTGAAAATGGCAGGCATCATTGTTCCGTGTCAAGTGTGATAGAACAGTTTTTTATTGAAACTGCTAGGGAATTTTTGAGCACAGTTGAGCATTAAATCGGTCTTAAAGTTTTGAGCCCTGTAGTGCTGTTCAATATGTGTTATCTACAGATAACCACCTCTAAATTATTTTTCATGTTTAGCATATGAAAGCCGGTGTGTCTTAGCATTACCTTTCTAATGAGCTAGCATGACTTGGGATGCACTTTAAATTTGAGGGAAGGGGCTGGCTTTTTTTAATAGCAAATGCCAATGGAACCTGCAACAAAATGTTGCAGTGCATACAGAGCTCCCTGTTCAAGATTCCAGTCACTCCATTCCATTCCCTCTCCCCTTTTCTGTCCTCAGACCCCCAACTGTTCAGCATTCCATTGTCATTGAGCATGCTCAGTCCTCATTGGGCTATTTGTGATTTTTTGCCCTCCCTCCGTGTGGGTTTTTCCCTTCACCAATTTCTTGTAGCTCTGAGAACCTCAACATTCGTCAAAACCAGTTGATCATTCTTTGTGGATAGTGCTGTTTTGGCTACATAAGAATTCACACTCAGAGATAAAGATTGCTGTTGTTAAATATCAGGAGCAGCCGACATGGTGTCCTACAGATATTGTTGGACTCCAACTCTTATCAGCCAGCATGGATAGTGTTCAGGATTGATGGGAGTCATAGTCCAGTAACAACTTGAGGGCTCCCTGTTGCCGTCACCTGATATATATTTTGATGTGGACTTTGTGGTTTGCCACAGTTTCTGGATCCATCAGGAACACCCACAAGCTTGAACTCAGCCTGGCAGAAGCTTCTCCATAACATCCTCAAACAGTTTGATTATAATCATGGTACTTTTGAGGTACCATGATAATCTTACAGGGCTTGATTCAGGTTGATATATTTTCAGCACCTGGCTTCCGTCTTGGGCGCATTCTTAGTGACATGTTGACAGAGCTTAATATGGAACCCAAAATGTCCCTGTGTAGATGGAAGCTGGCTTGGTTCTTTATGGCAGAACGCCCTAAGATGTCCCCTTCCGGCCCCCAAAAGGGACCCTGCAGTTCCTAGAGCTAACATGTCCTTCAAGGCACAGCCATGGTATAGGACAGGCATAGGCAAACTCGGCCCTCCAGATGTTTTGGAACGACAACTCTCATCATCCCTGACCACTGGTCCTGTTAGCTAGGGATGATGGGAGTTGTAGTCCCAAAACATCTGGAGGGCCGCGTTTGCCTGTGCCTGGTATAGGACAATAAGAGGTTCAGACTGGACACAAGGCAAGGTGGGGAGAGGTTCGGGTTTGAGAGTTGTTAGGGAACCCCCTATTGCCCACACAGAGCTATAGTTCACAGTGCGGTTTAAGTGTCAATCCCTCTTCCCAGGGCACTCTGGGAACTGTAGCTCTGCGGGGGAATTGGGGTCTCCTAACAACTCTCAGCGCCCTTAACAAACTGCACATCTCATAATTTATGACAAAGTGGTATGATACTGCTTTAAATACATAGTGAAGATAGGGCCTTACTCGCAAGGCTAATGTTTGTGCTGCTTAAATGGAATTATGTTGTCTGCAACGTTGTTCTTCAGTAGATATTTAATTTATTTAGCACATTTGTGTCTATTTGAAACATTTCTACCCTGCCTTTTCTTCAGACAGAATCAATGTACGGCACCCCCCCCCCCCCAATTTCAGGTTTATGCAACATTCTCAAAGTGAGTACCAGTAGAAACAATTTCTAAACAATAATACTATAAATCATAATAAATACCAGGATGAAAGGAGGGGAAATCTAAAAAATGCAGAGATGGCCTGGAAGCCAATACTACATAGAACAGCAGATTAAAACCATTCATTGTGAAAGTAAGTTAGTCACTGTTTGGTAAAAGCCATTATTAAAATGCCTAGATGAATTGAGCAGTTTCTACTACATGATGCCTGACTCTTAGAAATGGGGATATCTGTGATTGCGTTTAGACATATCTTGCCTTAATATGCTGATATATGAACGATCCTTTTTTCCTGTGCACAAAGCCCCTTAGCACCTCTTTTTACACAAGGCAAACCAAGAAGTCTTCCATGTAGTTCTCCATCTCATCCAAAAAGGAAACATTAATAGCTTCTAAAGAAACCAGGCTATTAAATCATGGTTTGAAGTTGGGTTGCTGTTATAGCTTTTTCTGAAACCATTAACCATTGTTTCCTGGCTTGGATGAAACGGGAAACTATAGTTAATTGAAAACTTTCCAGTTTGCCAGCCTACGCAAAGAGAGGAGACAGTTGTTTTTGTGGACAAAAGGTTTGTTCATATCAGAGCTTATTAATGGGATAGGTTCATCTAAACTCTCTTTATGGAGATCATTCGACAAAGGGTGTCACCCTCTCTCTGGTTGTGGGCCCAGTTGTAATAAGACAGAATTCATCAGGGTTCCTATTGCATAGGAAGCAATAAATGACATGACAACCTTTTTGGGATCAAAATGGCCACAACTTTATTGATTGCAGATGCAAGAAGGCTTTGGCTTAGGCATTGGATATGTATCCTAGTTGCTGGATGACAACTTCATCAGGGTCAGTCTTGTGTTAAGCATCCCCACGTGACACATATCAAATACAGGTGACCCATGTTGTTGTTTAGTTATGTCCAACTCTTCCTGACCCCATGCACCAGAGCACACCAGGCACTCCTGTCTTCCACTGCCTCCCACAGTTTGGTCAAACTCATGTTAGTAGCTTCGAGAACACTGTCCAACCATCTCGGCCTCTGTCGTCCCCTTCTCCTTGTGCCCTCAATCTTTTCCAGCATCAGGGTATTTTCCAGGGAGTCTTCTCTTCTCTTGAGGTGGCCAAAATATTGGAGCCACAGCTTCAAGATCTGTCCTTCCAGTGAGCACCCAGGGCTGATTTCCTTCAGAATGGATAGGTTTGATCTTCTTGCAGTCCATGGGACTCTCAAGAGTCCCCTCCAGCACCATAATTCAGAAGCATAAATTCTTTGGCGATCAGCCTTCTTTATACAGCTGACCCATACAGAATGCCAATTGGGGAGTTCTATGGCCTGTTAGCCCTTGTCTGGACATACAGACAAACCCCTGATGCTTTGATCCTGGGGACAGAGGGTAAGCCTCCTCCCCCCGCCACCCGATTAGACTAAAGATGCAACCCAACTGCTTTTCCAAGCTGTGACAGTTACTTGGAGGTAGGCAAAACCTCCAAACCAGCCCACTTGGTCTGCAGGCAAATTCCTCCCTGACCCTGAATAAGGCGACCAAGCCACTCCACAGCAAGGTCACACACGTGCACCACATGCTTACCTTTAGATGAGGACAAAATTATACAAAGCGGGAGGGTGGGATGTCTGATGCCAACTCTGCTGCTTGGAGGCTGTGCAGGCAGCTTTTATGATTTGGAGACGGACCTGAGTGGAAGCAGGCTTACTGAGGTCTTGTCTCCAAATTCCTGCCCTGCAGTCTGGCCTCTAATTGGCCAGTTTAAATTCAAAAGAGGTAGAGGAGTCCCATCACTCCCTGTGGCTAGCTGGGGTTGATGATGCCAGCCAGCCAACCACACAGGAACTTTCCCATTGCCCACAGCCACACTGGGCCACAGCTACCACTGCTGTCGAGAATGGTAATTGGTCTTTCTCACTTGCCTTGCTTCCAAGAATTTCCTCAGGCACAAATCTTAATCCTTAAGTAGATTTGTATGTGAATTAAGATATAAAACGGTTTCTATGAGAATTAAAACACATACGTTACTTGATAACATTTGTTGTTATATATATATTTTTAAAAAAATAATATTTATTAAGTTTTTATCAAAGGAAAAAGAGTTACAAAACAATAGACAGTAAACAAAAAACACACATAGCAAAATACAAAAATACAAAAATCAGATTTTCACATAAAAATAAAAAATAAAAATCCCTCTTTCTGTTATCTTGCCTCTCATTTACTTATTTTCATGACTTCCTCACACTTTCCTTTTTTGTATTCCATTTAAAAATTTGTTCAGCAAATTCATACCATCTTAATTTCGCCTTAATTATTTCTCCTCACATATTCTAACTTTAAAATTTCATCAAATATTAATCCATTCTTGCATATTCTTATTTTGCCTTATTGCTAGAACCACATTGTTTCATTCCAACATCATTAACACTCAAAAATTTTACAACGTTTCTGTAAATAAATTTTAAATTTCTTCCAATCTTCTTCCACCAACTCTTCTCCCTGGTCTCGGATTCTGCCAGTCATTTCCGCCAATCATTTGTTGTTATATTTTTGAAGGTGTTGATTCCAACCGATAGGTAGGTGAACTGCCCAACCAATGCTATGCGGTTAATTGTTTCTCTGTTGCAGTAGTACAGAGAGAGGTGCTCAGGGACATTTTTAAAAAGGCAGTTTTAGACATAGCCCAACAAGAAACAGCATCCACATAATGGGAAAACAAATGACAGAAACAAGTATGTTTAATGTGTAATCTCTGCCAGTGTAAATTGGAACAGATGAGCTTGAATCGCTTTTGCTAACAGCTCATCTATTTTATACATGGATTTGCTTGGCAATAATGTGTTAGGCTAAAAGTGACTACTATAATAATTATTGTTGTATGCGATAATAATCTTTCCTGCTTTCCTTCATTTTACTATTGTGCAAATAGTAAAGAAAAACAGTAGCAGTTCCCTGGGGTAAGGCTCCAAAGCCCAGATACCTTAACTATGCAAGGTGTTTACACCAAGCAGAGTTTTGATTAAATACCTGCATCACATTTCTAACAAGCAATTTTCTGTTGGATTTATTTTGTTTTATCTGCTAGATTTCGACTTCAGCGTGCCAGGCTCTATGAAGCTCCACAATCTTATTTCTAAGCTGAAGAAATGGATCAAAATTCTCGAGGCAAAAACAAAGCAGCTTCCCAAGTTCTTCCTCATAGAGGAAAAGTGCCGATTCCTGAGCAACTTCTCAGCCCAAACAGCCGAAGTGGAAATTCCTGGAGAGTTCCTTATGCCAAAGCCGACACATTATTACATCAAGATTGCACGGTAAATCCGGGGCTGAAAGCTAAGGCTGGGAAGTGCACTAGTTATATATACCAGAACTTTTTGGGTTAGTTCCAGGCTAAGGTAGCTGAACGTAGGTCACTAGTAGGTCACTGGCTCCCGGTGGAGTACAAGGCCAGATTTAAGGTGCTGGTTTTGACCTTTAAAGCCCTTCATGGCCTAGGACCCTCGTATCTATGGGACCGCCTCTCCCGGTATGCCCCACGGAGGACCTTAAGGTCCATAAACAGCAATACCCTAGAGGTCCCGGGCCCTAAGGAAGTCAGATTAGCCTCAACCAGAGCCAGGACTTTTTCAACACTGGCTCCGGCCTGGTGGAACGCTCTGCCTCTTGAGACCAGGGCCCTGCAGGATCTGATTTCTTTCTGCAGGGCCTGTAAGACAGAGTTGTTCCGCCTGGCCTTTGGCTTGGAGTCAAATTGATTCCCTCCCCCTCTTTCTTTTTTCCTTTCTCCTCCTGTGATGAGGCTGCATTTTAATGTTTTAATGTTGTATTTTAATCTTGTTTTTAAGTTGTACTCATTCAACTCATTTTTATTATTGGTTGTTAGCTGCCCTGAGCCTGGCCTTGGATGGGGAGGGCGGGATATAAATAAAATTTATTATTATTATTATTATTATTATTATTATTATTATTATTATTACTAGTTATAGATTAATTTCAGTGATTTCCTGGGAACCTAAGTTCAACTAACTTCGTCTGGATCCAACCCAGAATTAACCTCTCCATTTTCCTGGGCTTCTCTGTTCCCCAGACACAATCATCTGGGGCCTGAAACAGTTTCTGCCGCCATATTTGGTCGGGTTTAAGGTAAAGGTAAAGGTACCCCTGCCCGTACGGGCCAGTCTTGACAGACTCTGGGGTTGTGCGCCCATCTCACTTAAGAGGCCAGGGGCCAGTGCTGTCCGGAGACACTTCCGGGTCACGGGGCCAGCGTGACATCGCTGCTCTGGCGAGCCAGAGCCGCACACGGAAACGCCGTTTACCTTCCCGCTGGTAAGCGGTCCCTATTTATCTACTTGCACCCGGAGGTGCTTTCGAACTGCTAGGTTGGCAGGCGCTGGGACCGAGCAGCGGGAGCGCACCCTGCCGAGACGAATTAATGGAAGACGAGCAGGAGAGCCACGCCACACATCTATTTTTTTTATTATTTTTTTTAAAATAATTTTTATTAACTGGCCAATCACATCAAATTAAATCACATCATATAAATTCTGAATTACAAAGCCAAATTTTTAAATTTTGTTGGGGGAACCCATACTTCAAGATCCAAAGGGGAATTCAGATCATCTTCTTATTACTGCGTTAATGTCCAAATCAGTCCCAATCAGTCCAAACAAAGTTCATAATTCTATCCAGTCTTATCTTGGTGTTGCCACATCATATCTTGTTCGTATAATTTCTCTTTTTCCTTTACGATCTCTTCTGTTAGTCTCCTTAAGCCGATAGCAAGTGTAATAATCCTGTGTGGATTTCCCGTTCCTTCACTAAGTCCAGATGGTTTCCATATATCTCCTTCGTAGATAACATCACTTTATCCATCGTAAATTTTGGCATTTGTCGCTCTTAAGTCCCACCGAGGAGTTGATTCACGATATGTAAACAACTCTATTTCTCTCTTTCTCCTCCCAGACCCAAGAGCTCCCACAATGCCTCACAAAATGGCGAACGGCATTTTTTCCTGACTGCGTCACTCCAAAACTCTTAGCTTTCCAGCTTCATCTTGAAACATTGCTTTGGATCGAAAGTTTATCTCCACACAGCCTTAAATCCACAGCTTAAGTCCTTAATTGCCACGCCACACATCTAAAGCACATGACTTCCCCCAGGGAATCCTGGGAATTGTAGTTTCCTTCTCGCAGATCTACAGTTCCCAACACCTTTAACGAACCACAGCAGTGTGTGCTGCAGAGGAATTTTAAAGTGACACAGGCTGTACTCAAAGGCTTGTGATCTAAAGATAGATTACAAAAGAAAGTAAAAGGATAGCACCACACATCATCTCTCCTGTTGCCCAGGCTCCTAAGGGTGTGCTAACATTGTTTTACCCTAGTTTTTAGCTGATATTTTTACCAACAAGTTTTAACTGCAGCCTTAAGTGTCAGTTTTGTTTAGATCTGTTGTTTTTGTTGCATTTATAAATATACACTCTTTTTCTCTATCCTGCTCTGAGAGATTTTAGGTTTAAAGGTAGAATACAAATCCCATAAATAAACAGAAAACGCAGTGTAAACAAATAGCTAGAGTTAACAGATCTAGCAAACAAAAAGTACGATTTTGCCTTATTCTTCATAAGAAGTGTAATATTTCGGTTTTGGAGCATTTCTGTTTCCCGACAATTTCTTTTCCTTAGGAGGCAAAATTGCAGAGTAACCTTTTTTCTTCCATGCATTGATTAAAATTTGGTGGATGCACCAAGGGTTGAACAAAATTGGCCTTCCCTGTCTTGAGCCATTAGTTTCCTACCTTTTTTCTTTTTTCTTTTCATTTCAAGGCCTGATTATCTACTTTGGTGTCTTGCCAGGGATTAGTCAGATGTCCCCAAGGGCTCCCAACAGCAGTGTGCATCTGCACGCTTGATTCTTTTCAAGGCGAGAGAAACTAAGCCTGCCAACAGGAAGGCATTCTGTCCTTTATAGAGTCCTGACTAACAAGCAACTACTTTCTGGAGTGTGGGAGCCGATGTGTTGTTTTTAAAATCCCTCCTACACAGTAATGAAAGCTGAACTCGGCCATTTCCTGCAGGGGTGAAGACAGAGACCGCAGAGAGAGAATCTTTACGGAAGTCAGCATTTTATGGAGTAAGGGTTCAGAGCCGTTGATTTTAAGTGGTTGGTACCCAGCTCTCAAACCCTGTGCTAGACGTATCTCTTAGTCATTCTAGAATAGCATTTGTGAGATCCAGGTGCAAACCTATGGTTTGCTGGGGAAGGGCCATAGCTCAGTGGCATCTCCAGGTAGGGTTGAGAAAGGCTCATAATCCTGACAGCCACTGCCAGTCAGTGTAGGCAATACTGAGCTACATTGACCAATGGTCTGACTTCCTAGATTGACCAATAGGCAGCTTCCTGTATTCCTATGTTGGGAGTCACAACGGCGATCTAAAGGACCCTTTGCATAAATTGAAGCCACTTTATTTCCCCACTTGTACGCTACTTTTCCATGATGCAGTCAAACTTAAAAGGCGGCTTACAAATAAAAATAGCAAAAGAATCCCAACAGTAAAACAAAAGAATCCCAACAGTAAAACAAAATAGCAGTGAAAGGAGCATTAAGAGCAGCAGTATCAATCATAATTTTGCGTTTTGTCCCAAGTTTTATTCCCTGCCAAATAAACTTAAGATAGCTCTTTCTGCCATTCCTTAAAATTTTGAATATCATTAACTATAGGTATTGTCTGAAATAGCATCTTTCGAAATACATTCTTTTTTATAGCAGAAATTTTGCCCAACAGTGACAATTGCATTCAGCTCCAAATTTGCATATCTTTTTTGTTTTCTTTCCAAACCTTTACACAGTTAGCATTAAAGATATTATTATTATTATTATTATTATTATTATTATTATTATTATTATTATTCGCCATTAACCATATTTCCAGGTATTTCACTTTCTTTTCACTCTTTATACCACTGAGTCTTTCTAGGTCTTTCATGAGTTAACCATCCATATTTTTGACTAACATTGTTGTTTTTTGAATAGCAAGGACCCAGTATTATCTCTCTTGGCTCTTGAAAGAGATTTAAATCCCACTTTTGTTCCCAAGGAGCTGTTAGCTCTGCTGCTTGCAGCAGCCAGACTCAAAATTGCCTTACGTTGGACATCTGCATCAATTCCCTCTAGTGGAATTGTTTGGGAGAGTATGGGACACAGCCTTGGCCGAACCTTTAAACCATCACAGGAGGGTTTTTAAAACAAGACCATTTTGATGTGAGATGGTGACCATTCATATGCTTTATAAATAAAAATAGTGCACCACATAGGCCCACAACAATACACATCTCTACGTGGCAAGGCTACCTTACCAGTATGTGGCTCTTACTTCCAAACTGTCCCATTGCAGAATCTGATTTTATTATGATGTCTGCAGAAGTGTGCTGAGATTTCTGTTTATTTTATTTCCAGCTGCAGTAATGTGCTCCATACATTTTTTGTTTCCTTGTTGTTCTTGAAAATTTAAAAAAGCACTTTTTTAAAAGAAGAAGAAAAGCAGCAACAACGAAGTAAAAAGTAAATAAATACTCACCTGAATGAAGCAGTCTTGCTTAAAAGTGAGAGAAATGGTCTTCCAGCCATACAGGACGGAAGGGGAGGAGAGGTCTTTGCCAGTTCCTCCCAGCTGTTGCCCATCACACGACAGCGCACACCATTCGGGAGGGTTCCCCCAGGCTGTTGAGAGCAGCTGGGGTGAGGGAGGGAGCAGGAAGGCTCTTTTTCCCAGCGGAACTTTGCCTGCGGTTTTTGAGGTTGAGAGCCTAAGAATTTTATTTTTGGCGTGAGCCAAGATCTAAAACAGGCCTACCCATCAGTCCAAACGTACAGGAAGCTGCCTTGAACCAGGTTAGATGACAGCTGCTTTCATGGGCCCTGACTCCTCAGGCGCTCAGGCAGAGGTCCCTGCTGCCACCTCCTCCTCCCTGGTCCCCTGTCTGGAGATGCCAGGGATTGACATGGGAACCCTTCTTCACACAAAACAGGTGCTCAGCTGCTGAGCTGGCTCCACCTCCACCACTGCTCAGTGCTCATATGAAGCAATGGGTTGTAAAAAGTGCTCAGAGTAGGTCCGTCGGAATTAATGGGCGTGACTAGCGTAGGTTCATTAATTTAGCGCATCTGTTGTTGCGTGGAATGTAGTTAGATGCAGTCTTAAGTTCTGTGTGCTGCAGGTAGATAAATTGACAGGTTGGAAAAGGTTCAGAGAAGATGGTTCAGAGGGTATGGAAGGTGTATCCTGTGAGGAATGGTTCAATGGATTATTCAGGCTTGAAGAAGACAAGGCCGAGTGAGGCCATGCACAGGTACCACCAAATTGGGATAACTTGGAGCATGAGACTCGTGATCTCAGGGTTGTGGGTTTGGCCCTGTATATCTGAAGGAGCGTCTCCACCCCCATTGTTCAGCCGAGACATAGAAGGCACCAAGGGCCTTCTGGCTGTTACCTCGCTGCGAGAAGTGAAGTTACAGGGAACCAGGCAGAGGGCCTTTTCAATAGTAGTAGTAGTAAGAAGAAGAAAAAGAAGAAGAATTTATTATTTCTACCCCGTCCATCTGGCTGGGTTTCCCTAGCCACTCTGGGCGGCTTCCAACAAAAGATTAAAAATACATTAAAACATAAGTCATTAAAAACTTCCCTAAACAAAGCTGCTTTCAGATGTCTTCTAAAAGTCATATAGTTGTTTCTTTCCTTGACATCTGATGGAAGGGCATTCCACAGGGCAGTCGCCACTACTGAGAAGGCCCTCTGCCTGTGTCCCTGTAACTTCGCTTCTCACAATGAGGGAACCGCCAGAAAGCCCTCAGCACTGGACCTCAGTGTCTGGGAGATGAGTAACTGTATAACCTTTAGAAGACATCTGAAGGCAGCCATGTGTATGAAAGCTTTTGATGTGTTATGTTTTATTATGTTTTTATATATGTGGAAGCCACCTAGAGTAGCTGGAGCAACCCAATCAGATGTGCGGGGTACAAATAATAGAATTATTATTATTATTAAGCCCCATGTTGGGCAAAGGATTCCTGCATTGGAGGTGGTTGGACTAATTGATCCTCATGGTCCCTTCCAATTCTATGGTTCTTTGATTCTACAGTACCTGTAGGGCTGTCACGCAGAGGGCAAAGACTGGTGGTAGAGCAACTGCTTTTATTGTGAAAGGTCCCAGGATAGCATTTTCTGGTTGGGCTGGGAGGGAGACATCTGTCTGTGAGCCTGGAGAGACACTGCCAGTCAGTGTAGATAGTATGGAGCTAGATGGACCAGTGATTTAAGGCTCCCAGGGCAGGGCTATATTTAATGGGTAAAATGTTAGAGAAACGTCTTAATGGTAAGATCAGTACACCAGTGGAACCAATTGCCATAGATTTTCCTGTGCTGGAGGTTTTGTAAGCAGATGTTGGGCAGCCATCTGTTAGGGTTTCTCTCTCTCTGGATTTTCCTACATCAAGCATGGGGTTAGATTAGATGGCTTGCAAGACACACACACACACACACACATACACACACACACACACACACACACACACACTGCAGCTGTGTGATTTTTCTGTCGGCCTTGTTGAGTATATGTTGGGCTGCAAGTAATGGGCCGGATTCAGCTTGGTGGGTTGAGAAGTTGTGCAGAATTAGAATTAAGCCATTTTAAAAAGAGAATGGATTTATTTTCTGCCTTTCAAGACCATTTTGGGTACATTTCAGTTTAGCTCTTCCATGTGTACTTGAGAGGGATTTTGGGGAAGGGTGTGTGTGTGGCGGCAGCATCAGCAGCAGTGGATGACCTTTAAACTTCTGTAACTGCTCTCAAATCTGAAGCATCCCATTGCATGCTCAGTCTTCTGCTCTCGTCGTGGTTTCACTGACAGTAATAGGGAAATCAGAACCCAAGCTACACCAAGCGACTTGGTTTTGTTGTTTCTGTCTATTGAAAAAATCATTTCTCAGTCAATTTGGAGAAGACAAAAGATGCTGGAAGCTTTTCATACATAATACCAGTCTTGGCTGAGCTGCGTAATAGAAAATGTAGCAGCATCATTATAAAAATTCATAATGAGAATGTTAGTTTTACAAAAACTCAGCCGCTAATATGCTTCATTTTGTTAGCTTTAAGTATGGCATTTCAGGGTCTCCCCCCCCCTTTTTTTTTTTTTAATCTCAGCTTTCATCTTGGAGGAACGAAATGAAGCTTTAGACTTTGAAAGCTCAGGTGCTTTTATCTCTTTCTCTTTCTCTCTCCCCCACCCCCTTGATAGGTTTATGCCCAGAGTGGAGATAGTACAAAAGCATAACACTGCAGCCAGAAGACTCTATATCCGAGGTCATAATGGAAAGATTTACCCGTATCTCGTAATGAACGACGCTTGCCTGACAGAGTCACGCAGAGAGGAACGAGTATTACAGCTCCTTCGCCTCCTCAACCCCTGTTTGGAGAAGAGGAAAGAAACCACAAAGAGGCATCTCTTTTTCACAGGTAGGTATGGGCGCAGCGAGCTGTTCCTAGGATTTCAAACAAGGAGCTCTAAAGGATCATACGTCTTCAAGTGCCTTGAATAACTTTTTGTTATGCGCAACCTCAAGATGTGTTGCGAAGACATGTCCTGAGTTCCGAAGGGTCCCCTGGTACGCCAGCTGTCAGTCCTCTGGCTGGAAGGATGCAAGGAATCCTTTCCCAGACTCTGGTTCACGCTGAGGTTTGAATACAAAAAGAAGCAGCGGGAGTTTCTCCTGCTCTTTCTTAATGGCGCAGAGAAGAGAAGACTTCAACATCCCAAGCCCTTTGCACTCGTCAGAGGGCTTGCTCAAAGGAGAAGTGGAGTCTTCTCCTACTTTCACTGCAGTTTGGAGCAGGAAAGAAACAGCAAGAGCCTTTCCTGCTATTTTTCTCCATCCCTCCGTGCAGCTAAGAAGTCTTGCGCTCTCCAAAGCCCTCTGCAACTGCCCACAGACCAGGGTGGGCGTTGCTTGTGAAAACGAGTAAGAGCTGGCTTGTAAGCCAAGCCAACATTTGTGCACCTTTGCTCATTCACCTTGATCCCTCTACTACATAGCAGAGAGGCTCCCTCAGTGGCAGGAGTGGAGGACCTGTGGCCCACCAGATATTGCAGGACTACGGCTACTATCATCTCTGACCATTGGCCCATGCTGTCTGAGGCAACCACGCAAAGCCGGAGTCATGTAGCTCAAATGACAGAGCATGAGACTCTTAATCTCAAAGTTGTGGGTTCAAGCTCCATGTTGGACAAAGGATTCCTGCATTGTAGGGGGTTGGACTAGATTATCGTAGGAGTTCCAACAGTTATATGATTCTAATTAAAGGAGCGTATGATGCGACTTACCTGTACTACTGCTACTAATTATTGTAAAAAAGATAAAGGTCCCCTGGATGGTTAAGTCCAGTCAAAGGGGTCTATGGGGTTGTGGCACTCATTTCGCTTCAGGCCAAGGGAACTGGTGTTTGTCCGCAGACAGCTTTCCGAGTCATGTGGCCAGCATGAATAAACAGCTTCTGGCACAATGGGACACCATGATAAGTGCCAGAGAGCATGGAAATGCCATTTACCTCCCTGCCACAATAGTACCTATTTATCTGCTTGCACTGGTGTGCTTTTGAACTGCTAGGTTGGCAGAAGCTGGAATAGAGCAACTGGAGCTCACCCCATCGTGGGGATTCAAACTTCCGACCTTCTGATTGGCAAGCCCAAGAGGCTCAGTGGTTTAGACCACAACACCACCCGCGTCCCACTAATTATTGTATCCAATGTTAGTCATACTCGGGAGTCAACCCATTTGACTGAACAGACATGATGGTGAACATTGGTCCATTAATTTCATTGGGTTTTCCCTGAGTACGACTTGGTTGTATATAAGAACAGAATGTAGAGCCTTTGGCTGGTGACACATCAGGTATAAAGCGGAGCTAAAGGCATCCCAGCAGAGCCTTAGTGAAGCAGGAATAACCTTGTCGCTGAAAGTCGCTTCCTCTCTGCTTGCCAGGCCTTTCCTCTCTAGTTGCTGCCGTTCTCCCGAGCCTCCCATAGTTTGGAGCCAGGGTTGGGCTTTCTTCTTTCGGAACGAAAAATTGTGCTTCACGGCATAATCGGATAAAGCGAGCGTGTCAGCAGTAGGTGGATTTTTATCTGAGCAGAAATTATCCTTGTCTCTGACATAAAAGTGAGCAGAGTAGCCCACGACTCTCCAGATTTGCAGCTGGCGTGGTGTAGCAATGGGAGGCTTGAAATCCTGTTCAGGGTAATACAGCTCTTCATTCAGAAATGCCTTTGTGGGGCCTGGCGTCTAGTACAAACAAATGGTTCTTTCTTGTGAGTTCTCTTTCATAGCAGAGATCTTGAGTGTGCCGAGAGTGGACGACGAGTGCTACTTGACACACTTCAGGCCGAGCATCACGGCAGTGGGAGAACTGATATCTACATACTTTGCCAGTCCCAATTCTGCTTCGATGTAGAAGGCTTCTTCTTCTTGCAAACCCTTTTCTCCTTGTGCTTGTTGCTCATGAGGCACCATAAGTGAACAGGGTATTTCAGTCCTGTGGTGGAGCCCAAGCTCAGGTTTATTATACAGTGGTACCTCAGGTTACAGACGCTTCAGGTTACAGACTCCGCTAACCCAGAAATAGTACCTCGGGTTAAGAACTTTGCTTCAGGATAAGAACAGAAATCATGCTCTGGCGGCGCAGCAGCAGCAGGAGGCCCCATTAGCTAAAGTGGTGCTTCAGGTTAAGAACAGTTTCAGGTTAAGAATGGACCTCTGGAACGAATTAAGTTCTTAACCCGAGGTAACACTGTAATTATCATTATTTATTTATTTGATTTATATACCCCTAGGGCGGAGTACAACATAAAAAACCTATTTTATGGAGCATAATAATAGTATACTCCTAAAATAATCATAATAATAGTCATAGTCATCCCCACATTTAACAGGTCATAGATTATTTAAGGGCCAAAGGCTTGGATAAAGAGGAATGTTTTTGCCTGGCACCTAAAGACATGTAATGATGGCACCAGGCAAGCCTCACTGGGGAGATCATTCCACAGTCGGGAGCCACCACAGAAAAGGCTTGTTCTCATGCTGCCACCCTCCACGCTCTCAGGAAGGGAGGACATACAGGAAGGTCTTGGATGACAAACGCAGGGTCCGGGTCAGTTCGTATGCTGAGAGGCAGTCCTTAAGATATTGAGGTCCTGACCCATGTAAAGTTGTAACATCCCCCTTTGTAGAATGGTTTGCAGCAAAGAGAAGTTTTAACAGGGATTCCTCTGCCTAGATAGGGCCTGGTGTGCATCTTAATGTATGGCTGGGAAAGACTCGTGTCTGAAACCCTTGAGAGAGCCACTGCCAGGCTGCAAAGACAGTACAGTCATACCTCATGTTACGTTTGCTTCAGGTTGCGACGAATCATGACCCACGTGTGTGCAGACATCGGTTGCGTTCAGGTTGCAAATGGGCCTCCAGAATGGATCCTGTTCGCAACCAGAGCTACCACTGTAGTCGGCTAGATGGACTGATGATTTGACTCCGCATAAGGCAGCTTCCAATAGTCCAACAATGGGTGGTGAACCTTTATGGCCAGATCCTATAACTGGTGGGGAATCCAGCAGGCCAGATATTTATTGTTACCCACCGCCGTTAGCCAATTTTGACAACCCACCTATCAATCCACTGCTGTTATCTGCTGGCACAAGGCTGGCCCAGCTTCTTTCTCCAGAGATCAGTTCCACAACCGAGCTCCCCAGGGAAATCTCAAGTCACATAACCAATCCTGCAGGTTTGATTGGCCGTGCCTTTAAAACTGCTTTCTGCAGGATCGGCGTCATGATCAAGTTCCCCACAGGGAACCCGGTTGTGCAGTTGATACAGCCACATCTCTGCTTGCCCCACACCTGACATCATGTATGACATTGGGTGTGGGGCAAAACAGCTTGGGGGCCAAATTGAGACCTTTGCTGGGCCAGATTTGGCCTGAGAGTCAGAGGTTCCTAACCCCTGTCCTATGGCAAGATTGAGGAACATGTGAGCCAACTCCTACTAGCCCTAGCCAGGGATTTTACCATGGCAGCATCTGGGGACCATTTGAACACCTGGATTTTTGAACTTGGCAAAGGCAACAAAGGACAAACAAGGATAACAAGGGACTAATGTGAGCACCGCAGGTGGCGCTGTGGGTTAAACCACAGAGCCTAGGACTTGCCGATCAGAAGGCCGGTGGTTCGAATCCCCGTGACGGGGTGAGCTCCCGTTGCTCAGTCCCTGCTCCTGCCAACCTAGCAGTTCGAAAGCACTTCAAAGTGCAAGTAGATAAATAGGTACCGCTCCGGTGGGAAGGTAAATGGCGTTTCCGTGTGCTGCTCTGGTTCGCCAGAAGCGGCTTAGTCATGCTGGCCACATGACCCGGAAGCTGTACACCGGATCCCTTGGCCAATAAAGCGAGATGAGCGCCGCAACCCCAGAGTTGGCCAAGACTCGACCTAATGGTCAGGGGTCCCTTTACCTTTACCTAATGTGAGCAAATGCAGTTATTATATGCAGCTAAGCTTGGGTTTCAGCTAGCCAAAAGGGTTACACAAAGGTTTCACAGGGAAGGTTTAGATTTTGGGTTAATCTCTTACTCAATTCAATGGTTGGTTGGTTGATTATTAAATCTGCAGACATTTGCATATGAGGAAAAAAGCCCAAAAGTTCTTTTAAAAAGGTGTCCCTCCCTCCAAACCTGTAACTCCAGATGTTGTTCAACTACAGTGCCCATCATCTATGGCCATTGGGAATGTTGACTGGGACTGATAAGAGTTGGAGTCCAACAACAACTGGAGGGACAGAGGTTTCCTCGCCCTTGTGCTTAGCAGCGCATGCATGTGTTGCAGCTTTTGTCCTCTTAGGAGAGGCATTTCCCCCCCCCTTTTTTTTCTCACACACAGAAAAGAGTCTCTTTTTGTATTAAATCATTTTAAATGCTTTAAACTCTGCTGACTGGTTTTAATGAGGGGAGCTTTTATAGGTCTGTTGAAATGTTTCCAGTCAATTTAATCGAACCGATTAATCACCTTAATATTGTGGCCAAAGTTTTGAGGAGGGACGATGTCAGTTTCTGCAGTTCAGGAAGGCTTGAAGCTCTGAGGGAGCTTTCGCTGCAGCTGTAAAGCCATCTCATCAGCCTTTGGGAAACTTATATAGAAAGTGGAGGCTCCATCCCTTCCAGGCTCTCAGTCAAGTCCCAAACCATTTCGGTGCTTGATCTACTTTACTCTCCTGCAAAGTAGCCTCACGTCTAGCTAGCCAGGTGCTTTGACAAGAGGTCTTTCTGGCCATTTTCTCTGCTGCTACAGCTCGGGGGGTGATGGGCATGTATGTGTGTGAGAGAGAGATGGCCAGGATCCCAGGCAACTGGTGTAGAGACCCCTGGTCTTAGGGTGGGGATGCCTGGATTCAGTGCCACCTCTGCCAGTGCAGGTCTCTCTTCAGGGAGGGGTCCTGCTCCCCCACTCTTCCTCCAAAGAGACACAAGAATCATAGAGTTTTAGAGCTGGAAGGGACCCTGAGGATCGACACCCCCCCCCCTGCTATGCAGGAATATGCAGCTGTCCCATATGGGGACCAAACATGCAACTTTGGCGTTAGCACCACGCTGAATGGGCGATGTCTTCAAAGAACATAAGAAAAGCCCTGCTGGATCAATCTAATGTCTGCTCCAGTCCAGCATCCTCTTCTCGCAGTGGCCATCCAGGTGCCTCTGGGAGGCTCACAACCAGTACCTGACTGCAGCAGCATGTTCCTGAGGAACAAGCAAGCCTTTGAGAAGCTGAGGATGGTAGGAAAAGCAAAGATGCTATGGATTTGCATGTCTCGGGAGAGAAGAGCAGACAATGGAGGCTGGGGAGGCCTCAGGAGAGCTTTAAAAGCAAGGACAAGGCCTGATGGTTATGGCTGTCCTGGGGAAAGGAGGAAAAATAATGTGTTGGGCTTGTTCGCTTTGATCCTTCAGGACATTAACTTTACGTTTTCCCCTGTCTCCAGTCCCCCGAGTCGTGGCCGTCTCTCCACAGATGCGCCTGGTCGAAGACAATCCTTCATCTCTCTCCCTCGTGGAGATCTACAAGCAGCGCTGCGCCAAGAAGGGGATTGAGCACGACAGCCCGATTTCTCGCTACTATGACAGACTGGCAACCGTCCAAGCGCGAGGGACCCAGGCCAGCCATCAGGTATTGTAATCTGTGACGAATGCGTTAAGACGCTCTCTGCGCCAGGCCTGCTCTTCGCCTCCCTTTGCTTCCCTTGCCTCGTATTTGATGCATCAATCTCATCTTTTCACTCTCTTGCTCTCTCTCCCATCCCCTTCTTTTTATCGGCAAAACAATCTTTCAAAGTAGATCTGCCAGAGGACTGAGCGGGCACCTGCATCGCGTTAATATTGTGGCAAAGCTCCGAAAACATAAACCCTCAAAAGAGCCTTGTAACCTCTCCACCTTGTATGATTAATAGAGCGTAGTTATGACCGGAAAAAGACAAGATATTCAACAAAGAAGTTTTTTTGGCAGCTGTGGGTTGTTGGGTGTTTGGCATGGGTTGTTTTGCTTGTCAGAGCCATGAGTCCCACAAGAGGCAGTGATGGCCATCAACTTGGATGGGCTTAAAAGAGGATTAAACATATTTCTGGAAAGATAAGGCTCTCCATGACTACTAACCATGACGACCGTATTCCATCTCCAAGGTCAATGGCATTCTTCTTCCTTGTACCAGCTGCTGAAAACCATAGGAGGGGGAGAATGTGGGTGTGCTCAGGTCCTGCTTCCCGGCTTTCTGTGGCCATCTGGCTGACCAATGTGAAAACAAGATGCTGGACTGGATGGGCCATTGGCTTGATCCAGCACGCTTGAACCAAGGGAGCCCGTGGTGCTGCAGATGCTTTTAGACTACAGATCCCATCACTTCTCACCATTGGTCATCCTGGCTAGGGGTGATGGGAGCCGGAGTCTTAACAGCATTCAGAGGATCACAGGTTCCCCATCCCTATTGCAAACAGTACTTCAAGAGAAACTTGCTTCATTGAGAAGTTCTTCCATGAACTCACCATGTCACCTTGGGCCACTGTTCCTCCACTTTGGTTCTGCAATGGAGAGGAATCATAGCTCACTTGTAGAGTGTATGTGTTGCCCACAGGAGGTCCCAGATTCAATCCTTTATATCTCCATTTAAAAAAAAAGGGGGTCAGGTAGCAGATGATAAGGAAGCCCCATTATATGAGTCCCTGGGTCACCCCTTCCAATCAATGCAGACAGTCCTGGACCAGCTTCCTGAGAATGCGACTTGACAATGCAAAGCTGTTAAGGATGACTATAGTAATGTGTATTAGTTGCTCCAGACACCCAGAAAGCCCTGCCCAAATGCTCTCCCTGTTTTGTGTTTCAATCCATAGACTGGTCTCTCCACCATTCTCTCTTTTCAAAAACGAAAACAAAAAAAGGAAGCTTTTTTCCATTTGGCGTTAAAAAAAACTGTCCGATATCTGCCATTCCCTCCCCCCTCCCCCCCCCCGGCCAACTAAGACACAGTTTGAATCCCCCTGAAGTGGTGTAATTAAGGCTTAGTATTCCATTATCACCCTTGCCCATTTATAATAATAAATAGTTACTTTAAAAGCCTTAATACATATAATTAAGCATTGTGCTGTCCTCTTTCTTCCCATTGAAATTGATGCAGTTCCAGGTGTGTTGTGTCTTGAAAGTTGTGTCTGTAATAAACAACCTTTCATTCCTTGCACAGCATAAAATAAAATTAAGTGACATGGAACATCTGTCTTTCTCTCCCGTTTTCTTTTTTGAGGCTCTTCCCTTCTGGTTGTGGAAATTTAGTCCCTCTCTCTCTGAGTAATTTAATTTAAGCAAGTGTGATTATCATTCTTTTCTAGTGCAGTGGAGCAGGTCCCCACTTTATTTTCTCCTTCTAATTAATTAGGCCAGTCCACGCTGTAGGTAATTAAATATGGAGGTAGTTCACAGATGTTTACATGGGAGGCACAACTTGGCTGCGGAAAGTGTGGTAACATTAATACTCAGATGCTTGAAGCGGATCTTGATTGCAGCCCGAGCATACCAGGCCCTGTGCAGACTGCGGAAAGATAGTATTGCCTCTCAGTGGTTGAAGGTGCATAACGACATCTGTGCCATGCAGGGAGGCTTAAGAGGTTCAGAGGCTGCTTGTGGAAACCACAGCCCAAAGCCCACACTTTAGTAGCTGGGCCTGCAGTTTAGGTTTGGGGTGCCTCTGGCCCTTGAGCTGTTGCTCAGCTCCCATCGGCCCCACCCAACACGGCTACCGGTGAGGGATTGTGAATGCTGTAGCCTGGCAACCTCTGGAAGACCACAGATTCCTTTGCCACTGCTTTAGTTACAAAGCTGGATGTAGCCATGCTAGAAGGATATAAAAGTTTGGTTTGACGTGGTTATGGGTGCACCAGTCTCCTATCATCCTACCCACTTCTGCTTGTTTGTTTGTTCTTAAATCTCTCCTACATTGCATGATATAATTCCATCACATGGGTGAGCTATACAGCACAATTTGAATAAAATGAACAGTAATACAGTATCATTCAGTGGCTGTTACACCTTCCTTCTGCTGGGATAAAGGCCTCATGGGTGGGCAGCCCCGTCTGATATCATGGGTGATACTTCCTTTCGTCTAGGAACAAGCTAGACCTCCTTAGGTTCAGCAAGGTTTCTTCATATTGCGCCCCTGGACAGTGTCCCAGACTCCACAGTTTTAACTGCTGGCTGATTGAGCTCCTACAGTACACTCTCCCTTTCCCGAAACCCAGCGGCATCTATTGCCACTAATGCAATATTGCCTAAATAATAATAATAATAATAATACATTTTTATTTATATCCAGCCCTCCCCAACCGAAGCTGGGCTCAGAGCAGCTGACAACAGTAAAAATAACACAGTTTACATAAAATCACAATCAATTAATTGAAATACATTCTAAAATCAATTAATTCTAAAATCAGTTCAGAGTCAAATTAATGGCAACCATTGGGCTATAGTTCTATGAGGATTATGGAAGGAGAGGGTCAGACTGTGCCTTGGCCAAAGGCCTGGTGGAACAGCTCTGTCTTGTAGGCCCTGCGGAAAGATGTCAAGTCCCGCAGGGCCCTAATCTCTTGTGACAGAGTGTTCCACCAGATCAGGGCCAGTACTGAAAAGGCCCTGGCTCTGGTTGAGGCCAGCCTAACCTCCCTGTGGCCTGGGATCTCCAAGATGTTTTTATTTGGGTTACCATTTTATCTTTTCATTTCTATGACAGAAGACCTGTAATATATTTTACCTCCCAAGTCCTGTGCATTCTAAAATACATTTCAGTCAGGCTTGCCTCTTCACCACGGGCAGTAAGAAATTCCATGCAGGCAAAATGAGCAGGTTGGCAAGGGAAGGACTCATTTGATTTCCACGCTGGAAGAAAATCCAGAGGAAGGAAAGCGTAGAAGCACAGAGGACTGATAGAGAAGGGATCTTTCCTTCACTTGCTGGAAGACAGGTCTTCGGCACTTTTAAGAGTTTTGTTTCCACGACAGACGAAGCAGCCAGCTTAGAAATGCAGGCTGCTGCTCTCGAACCAGGCTAGTTAAAAAGAAAAAAACCCTGCAGACTATAACTTTCGTGGGCTTACTTAAAAGCCCAATTTTTTAAAAAAGAAAATAATGTGCTAAAATATTCAAAGGACTTATCATTTTGCTTTCAGATTTCATTAAATGAAGGTGTTGCTTTTTTAAAAAAAAAACCCCACCCCAGAATGGTTAAAGGGATCTTCTTCTTGAAGTAGCTTCGCTTGCAAGTGCAACATGACACAACTCTAAGGATTTAAATCAACCTGGAATAAATAAATACATAATGTGTTTCTGTTGTCAACCGATGTAAATCTGTCCATCCCAATAGCTGCAGTCTTAAGTGCCTAATTATAGTTGCAAAGGCCCCTTTGAAGTTGTTTGAAACCTTATAGAAATACATGATCCTGATGGCTTTCCTCTCCCTCCCCCGTTTTAGGTTCTCCGTGATATTCTGAAAGAGGTGCAGGGCAACATGGTGCCTCGGAGCATGCTGAAAGAGTGGGCTTTGCACACCTTCCCAAACGCCACCGATTACTGGACCTTCCGGAAGATGTTCACCATCCAGTTGGCACTGATCGGGTTCGCAGAATTTGTCTTCCATTTGAACAGGCTTAACCCTGAGATGCTGCAGATTGCTCAGGTATGCACTGGGACTAGTTTGCGGGTTGCATAATCATCACGTGGTGCCCTTCAGCATCCGGGGGCAACTTGCATAATAAATATGACAACACAAATAGAAGTTTATAGCATTTGTGTCTTTTCATCCGTATGGGTTACTAAGGCATCTCACAATTGTTGTTTTGTATGTTTGTTTCGTTTAGTAGATTTATATCCCACTTTATATTTATGGTCTCATCTGCACTGTACATTTAAAGCAGTATCATACCACTTTAGGCAGCCATGGCTTCCCCCAGAGAATGTTGGGAAGTGTAGTTTGTTAAAGCTGCTGATAGGAGACCCCTGTTCCCCTCTATGCAATACATTATAGGAACAATATTTTCCCCTGCCCCTGATCCTCTACTAGCCCTTTATTCAAGATTGATACTTTATTGAGGATGTTTTTCTCTGTCATATTTATACCCCTGCTAATAGGAGATAGTGTAAGGTAAAGGTAAAGGGACCCCTGACCATTAGGTCCAGTCGTGGCTGACTCTGGGGTTGCGGCGCTCATCTCGCTTTATTGGCCAAGGGAGCTTCTGGGTCATGTGGCCAGCATGACTAAGCCGCTTCTGGCGAACCAGAGCAGCACACGGAAACAGCATTTACCTTCCCGCCGGAGCGATACCTATTTATCTACTGCTAGGTTGGCAGGAGCAGGGACCGAGCAACGGGAGCTCACCTCGTCGTGGGGGTTCGAACCGCCGACCTTCTGATCGGCAAGTCCTAGGGTCTGTGGTTTAACTCACAGCGCCACCCGCGTCCCCAATGAATAGTGTACATGTCTGCAATTCTTGTTAACTGTTGTCTGTGCTCATAGTGCCTGAGCAGGAGTCTGTTAACATAAACATGCCTTTGGAAGAGCTTGTTTTTATTCTTTCCCCCATTTACAATTTGAATGCAAGGGAAGTCTTTCAGATTTGCATGGATAAAATCAGTTTTGGATAACTTTTTGTTTTTCTTCTGATTTCCATACTTATGGCTTATATGTGTGTCTTTAAAAAAATCTCTAGGATACCGGCAAACTGAACGTGGCATACTTCCGTTTTGATATCAATGATGCTACCGGGGATCTTGATGCGAACCGCCCAGTCCCATTCCGACTCACACCAAACATTTCTGAGTTCCTCACTACTATTGGCGTTTCTGGTCCACTCACTGCATCTATGATTGCAGTGGCTCGCTGTTTCGCACAACCAAACTTTAAGGTATGTACAGGTGTGGGTGGGGGTTTGTGTGTTTAGTACCAAAGAATTGAATTGGACTCCTTAGCTTTCATCCTATGTGAAAGCCATCCGATCTTCCCACCTGGCTCTTTTTCTTTGCTTTCTCTTTCCCCTGCCTCTTCGCAGGGGCGGAGGAAGGGAGGTGCAGGCCGCTCCGTGTGTCACCACTGAGGGGGGGGGGGTGATAAAATGCCGGGTGGCACTCACCGTGGGGCCTGCAGCACACCCGAGCCACGCGTCTCTCCTGGGAGAGACATGGCTTGGCCGCACGCAGGCTCTGCGTTGCTCAAATGGTCTGCCCGCTGCCTCCCCCCCCCCCCGCCTGTAGAGCAGCGGAGTGGGAGGAGGCAGGCAGACTCTGGAGGCCCCGCTGTGCACCCCGCCCCTATGGGCGCCTTGCTCTGCCCCTGCGCGCGCCACCCCAGGCACCCAAGCGACTTCCTCCGCCACTGCCTCTTTGGCATAGAAACCATAAATAAACCTATCAAAGGGAGGGTGTGTGTATGAGGGTAGGGGAGAACCGACTGGTGGGGAAAGAGTTTATCACCCACTGCCACTGCTCTTCTGATAATGCCTTCCCATAGGGAGGTTTCCTTTTCACCGAGAAACAAAAGTATTCTCTAGTTTAACATGTACCTCCACGCTGGCCTTTCCTCCTTCGGGCAGAAATCTCATATAAGCATAATATGAGCTTTTTATAAATAAATAATAGCCCTGGCTTTGCAGTCCTCTACGGAATTGGCCCCACTTCCGCGGCAGTACATTATAGCGAAAATGCCTGTGCTCCTAGTAACTGTCCCGTCCCCCCCACTTTTTTATAGAGTAGCTACTTACGATCGGTTTGAAAACGTAACTTGCAGGTATATGAGCTTGATCCTACGATGTCCTTAGAATTCGGCTCACAGATGATAACCTGCATCCCACAGATGGTGTGGTGTGTCCATCCCCGCCCTTTCTGAATCTCCACAGTAGTTTGTACACTGAGCTGAAGCACATCTGAAAAGAGCTTTGCTGGTTTGACCCTATTCGGGGGTGGGGGGGATTTTCCAGACAATTAGAGAATGAATTAACTTTCCCATGTCTCATAGCAGATCCGTAAAAAGTCTAGCTGATGCCTGTGTGGTCCTGTTTCTTGGGCAGACGCTGCAAAGCGGACAGTAATTCTGCTCTCAGCTTGGCCTGTTGGGTTGAAATTAACGTGCCTCAGCAGTTGCCACAGCATTCCATCAACAATGCTGGTGTCTGCAAGCCTGAGAACGGTGGCGCGGGTTGCAAATCAGCAGCATCGTTTAGGTTTCCCCACGAATCATGTCACAAATGGGAATCTGTCTTGGCGGCTTGTTAAGTGGAAAAGGAAGCTCATGATATATAGTGGTTTTGATGGAGTTTGGCTCTTGGCAGGGTACAGTTTGCTCAAGGAATGGGCTTAATTCCTTTTTAAATTCTGACGCTTCACCAAGGTGAAGCATCTCCTCGCAGCTGGTGGCAAATTTGCAATCGCCGTGTTACACCAAACACGCCACGTGACACACGAAGAACACAGGTGGTATGCCTGTATGATTTTCCTAATTAGGCATCTAAAGACTCAACCTGCAGTTGTGCTAAATCCTCTCTCAACTTCTTAAATGCAAGGGGGCAGGGGGGCAAACAGCCAAAAACAAAAGTGGGGAGGATCAAAATTATAGAAACATTGGATTTTTCTGAAGTTGAAGGCTCGCATTTTTCGGATCGATCGGAGCATTTATATTCTGCCTCTTCTGTTCAGGGCTTGCTTACAAAACACAGAAATTGCAGTTTTGCGGAAAGAGTACGAAACAACTACAAAAGAGACAAGGGACAGAAGTGCGGTTTTTTTTTTAAGTAGAGGTATTGTCTGCCCGATCAAATACAAGCTTCCTGAGTTGAAAAGGGCTTCAATAAACAGGAGGAAAATAGAATGGGGGAGAAAGATAGCCACACATCATGGGGGAAAGGGGTTCCATAAGGTGGGCACAGCCAAAAGTAAACCGTCACAAATGGTTCTAGAAGGAAACATCAAATGCATAGCCTTTAATAACTCAGCTCACTCTAGGCTGCAGTGGTCTGAACACGCCACCGTAAAGAGTTTTTTTGTTGTTGCTAAGGTTTATTGCAGGAACGCCAAAGCACCACGACGGTCCGTTTCCCTTGCAGTTTGGCTAAGTCCCTTGACAGTCCCTCCTAATTAAACATAATTATTTCCCCTTCCTCCCTCCCCACTCCTCGTAGGTTGATGGCATCCTGAAGACGGTGTTGCGGGATGAAATAATTGCTTGGCACAAGAAGACCCAAGAGGATACTTCCTCCCCGCTCTCAGCAGCAGGGCAGCCGGAGAACATGGACAGCCAGCAGCTGGTTTCGCTGGTTCAGAAAGCTGTGACCGCCATCATGACGCGCCTGCATAACCTGGCTCAGTTCGAAGGGGGGGAGAGCAAAGTCAACACCCTGGTTGCTGCGGCAAACAGCCTGGACAACCTCTGCCGCATGGATCCCGCTTGGCACCCCTGGCTCTGACTTGACACCGTGAAGTTCTTACGGCCTGCAGTTGCGGTGGGGAGAAGGGTGGGGAAATGTGAACACTTCTTTGTGAACCATGCCTTGCTTTGCCGCTACATCCCCACCCGTCCTGACCCCACCTTTTCATCAGTCTTCGGTGTGATCATGTTTACAGAAGTACCGCTGCCTCTATGCCCCTCGAAGTCATTTTTGCATGCTCATCGTCCAAGGATCGCTCCTTTCAAGTGGCTTAGGGAGAGGAGAAAGTGAACCATCTCTTCCTTCGCGCCGCCGCGAGGATGTGCTTGTGGCTCGGAAGCTGCAGGCCTACTCGTTCAAACTTTTCGTTTTGTTTCAAGAACACTTTTAAGGAATTCGTATCCCCCACGTTGTGGGTCTTCCTGCGTGACGTTCCTGTTTTTCATTTTATAAAAAGTGTTTTCTTTGTTGTTTACCTTCCGATTGGTGCAAAGACTGCTGGAATGAATGCCATTTTAATCCAGTCACATGTGCATTGTAGTGGGTTTGTACAGTGGTTTTGTAACAAAATGTATAGAGAATGGGGGCAGAATTGCCCTTTTTGGGTCACTACTGGGTGAGAAATGATCAAATTGTGCTAGTTTTCTCCCTAACTGTTGCAGTGCATTGTACAGATGGACCCATTTCTGAAACCTAGTTTAGAGGCTCACTTCTGTGTCGGAGGAGCACTGTAAAAGTGAATTTGTCATCCATTAAGTTGCATATTTTGATGGAACCAGTGCAACACAAGTCAGAAAGTATATGATAAGCTGGTTATGTCTTGAGCTTTGCCATCTTTAAATGTGTATCATTAAGTAGCTTCTTGAGGAAACGTTTTTAGTTTTTACCTTTGTAATTTAAAAGAAGGGGGAAAAGAAATGGCTTTTATTTGGGTCCATGTTACCCTTTTTTTATAAAACTTGCAGTGTTCAGAATGTTACAGTTCCAATTTGTACAGAGTGAACTTTTTCAAAATAAATATTTTCTAAAATGCTTTAACGGTGCTCGTTTTCCTGATGTGGGCTCAGTGGCAGTGAATTAAAATAAGCAGTGGCAACACGAGGCTTCCAAAGTAGAGAGGGTTGATGGCATTAAAACACTGTTCCCAACGCAAATACACAGTGTGCAGATAATCATGTCACTTCTTGGTAATGCAGATATTAAATCAGCCCAAGAACATGACCCATACATAACAAGAGCCTGGTGCAGTAATGAATTTGCTAGCCATTTGTGCCATTTTAAACAGGGCCTAGGACACCCAGCGCCTACTTGAATAATTAGCATTTGAATAATTAGTCCAGAGAAGTTGGCAGCAATCCTTCCTGTGGCTACGTTTTTTAGTATGGCAGTAGGTGAGTTCTTGTTTCTGGTTGAATGGAGAACAGCTCTCGGTTCATAATGGTGTGTTCCAAGAACCTGCATCCAGCTCCTAAAAAATTTTAAACTCCTGGCTTGGTAAAAGCTTATGAGGAAGTATGTTTGGTTTGGGACTTGCATCAGTATCTCTGCTGAGAAGGCTCTTCTGTTTGGTGTGTTGCAGCAGTAGCAGCTAAAGAGAGCTTTTCCTTCCATATATATTGCTGATTGTATTACCAAAATGCAGAACACAGTGCATTATATATATTTAAACACACATATTGTAAACATAAATGCTAAATATGGAGAGGGAACTCTTATAAACATTAATTTAGCACCTATTCTTAGTCTAACAATTATATATAAATTAAAAAATTGTCCAGTAGCACCTTAAAGACCAACTAAGTTTGTTCTGGGTATAAGCTTTCGTGTGCATGCACACTTCTTCAGATACCAGATATTTATTTTGCCTGTGTCAGACCAACACGGCTACCTACCTGAATTATATATAAATACACCTTCCATTAAATTACTTCGACCACCACAGCACATTAGATTTAGAAAGCTTGAACAGGTAGCAATAATAGAATGACATGATAAATATTCTGTCACGGGTCGGCAGCTTTCACATAATTGTTTATAGTAGACCTTTTGAAAAATAGTCCAAACTCACAAGTGACCATAAATTGCAAACCTTAATAAACCTGGGTGATCTCCAAAAAAGTCATAGGCTAGAGTAGAACTATTGGGTTGTAGCCAGCTAAGTTCTACTCAGTAGTAAACCAGTTGAAATCAATGCACCTGTCAGTCACATCCATCAATTTCAATCGGTCAGCTCTTGAGTAGGACCAACATGGATACCAGAGTGGTCACTTTGGTGCTGCTACCACAGCGGTTTGACTTCACCTCCCAAGGTGCACTCCACTGACACATAGTAGCCAACAACAGACTAACGTTCTGTGTCACTGCTTTTTGGAGGGACTGTTTCTGAATTTTCACCAGTATAATTCTAGTAATCATGACCAAATGCATACCGTACTTTTCCTTGTACAAGACTATGTTCGTTTCTTTAAAAATAATGCTAAAAAATGGAGGTTGTCTTATACATAGGTAGTACATAGAGTGGACATTAGATTTGTTGCTGCTGCGGCTGTTAGCCGCTATTGTGCGTGATAATAATAATAATAATAATAATAATAATAATAATAATAATTTTTTTTAAAAAAATTATACCCTGCTCTTCCTGGTTCAAAAACCGGGCTCAGGGCGGCTAACAACAAATTTAAAACAATTATAAAGGCAGCATAAAATACAATATAAAAACATGAATAATGATAAAAATCACAAATCAATTTAGGGGAAATAAGCATTAGATAATCCCCAGGGCTAGCTGGCTGAATTGGTCCTACTTGGGCCAGTGAGGAGGCCAGAGGAGAATTAGCTGTGGCGTCTCAGAGCGGGTGATCTTCATAAAAGGGGAGGGGGAGGGAAGAGAAGGGAAATAAAAGATCAGGTTGAATTCAAATCAAGGCCAGGTGGAATAGCTATGTCTTACAGGCCCAACGGAAGGAGGTTAAATCCTGCAGGGTCCTAGTCTCATGGGACAGAGCATTCCACCAGGTCGGAGCCATCAATGAAAAGGCCCTGGCCCTGGTAGAGGATAGTCTGGCTTCCTTAGGGCCCGGGACCTCTAAACTATGGTTATTTATGGACCTTATTGGTTGCTGCCCCCTAAAAAAGCTCAACAATCCTGTGCCATCTCCCCCCATTGTTTTAAATTTGAGTCCCCCATAATAGGGGGCGTCTTATACACGGAAAAGTACAGTAATTGACACAGTGCATTGTTAAAATATGGAACTCGCTGCCACCAATCCAGATAGCTTTAAGAGAGAATTAAATTCCTGGAGGAGAGGGGCCATTAGTGGCTACTAGCTGTTAAGACTATGCTCCGCCTCCACGGTGGAGGCAGATATGATTCTGAATACTAATTGCTGGAAACCAAAGATGGCGGGAAGAGCACTCTTGTGCTCAAATTCTGCTTGCAGGTTTCCTAGAAGTATCATCTGAATGGCCACTGTGAGAACATGTTATTGGACTAATGGACCTTTGGCTTGATCCAGCAGGCTGTTCTTATTGTGTTCTTGCCCACCCCTGGTTTAAAAATAATGCTTGCCATACTTCCGTTTGAAGTGTGTGAAACATCCCCCAAAGCTTTGTTTTTCTATCGCCCCACACAATTTAGCCTGTACATGCGTTTATGAGAGAACATGCCTGATGGAAAGTACTTTTAATTTTATCAGCTTGCATTTCTGGTCCACGCCCATCCTGAAATGGGTTAAGTAACGGCACATTAAAAACATAACGTATCATTTAAATCCCATCTTCGTGTTAACAAGCTGTTTCTCCCCCCTCCCTATGCTATTCCTGCTAATGAGTCTTAATTCTTCGTAAGCCCCACTTCAAATACTTTCAAGTTCCTTTCTTGTTAAGACATCTCTTGCAGGATTTCTCCATTGCTGTTCATATATTTATTTACAACGAGCCATTTCTTGAAATGTCCCTTTTGTTGCCTGCCTCGGAAATGGTGTCTTACGGCTGAAGGCAGCCATCCTGTGCACAGTTACTTTGGAGTAAGCCCTACTGAGTACAGTGTCCATTAAAAAGGTAAAGGGACCCCTTAAGTCCAGTCGTGACCGACTCTGGGGTTGTGGCGCTCATTTCACTTTACTGGCTGAGGGAGCTGGTGTATAGCTTCTGGGTCATGTGGCCAGCATGACTAAGCCGCTTCTGGTGAACCAGAGCAGCGGACGGAAACACTGTTTACCTTCCCACTGGAGTGGTACCTATTTATCTACTTGCACTTTGATGTGCTTTCGAACTGCTAGGTGGGCAGGAGCAGGGACCGAGCAACGGGAGCTCACCCCGTTGCGGGGATTTGAACTGACGACCTTCTGATTGGCAAGTCCTAGGCTCTGTGGTTTAACCCACAGCGCCATCTGCCTCCCTACAGTGTCCATTACTTCTGTGCTATAATAAACCTCTGGCTAAGTTTTTCTCAAGAGTAGACTCACTAGAACTAATAGACCTAATTAATTTCCAACAGTTTTAGTGGGTATACTCTTGAGTATGTCTAACATTGGGTACAACCCTTCTTGGTTATGCAAGCCCCCATGCATTCATTTTCAATAAGCCAATCCCAAGCATAGATACCAGAATCTGTAGGGGCACATATTTCAAACATACATGTAAGGGTCCAGTCTAGACCTGATTCCTGATTCTTTGAAGTCTTTTTTGAGTTCTTCTCTTTGACCCATCATTATTTAAGATAAGATTGGTTGCAATTCTGTAATTATCTACCTTGAGCTACATGTAGGGCTGCAGGAGAAAATGGATTTTGCTACCATTTTAATCAGAAAGTACTTCTCAAACCAATATGCACACCAAAGCACGGCTAACCTTTGAAACGATTACTGCAGTTTTCCATCCATCCAATATGTACCAAAAAATGCATCTGTTGTGAGGAAAATTGCATAAAAATGCATATGAGAGTGGAAATGATATCGAAAACTGCACTGCATTAGGGGAAATTACAAAAATGTCTGAGTCAAAAAAGAATACAAGATGAATGTGTGTGTTAGGGGAAAGTCACACTCCCTGCTGGTGAATTTTCTTAAGATTATTATCATTATTTAATGCAAATTGTTATGTAAATGTGGAAAACTAAAGGGAAAATGAGAAATTTGTAGAACCCAAGCTGGAAGATTTGTCTACAATTCAGGCATGGGTGAAGGAGACCAACCTTTGGAGGAAATGGAAAGGATCAGATCCTCAGTTCTCAGACATCACAGCTGGCAAATGGAAGACTTTGCAAAACAACACATTTTCGGGCAGGGGTAAAGTGATACTGGGATGGGGTAGGGGAGCTAAAATGTTGCTCTCATTCAGAGAACAGCCTTTTGGATTAAATATCATTGTCCCCCAAGTGAAATCGTGTAGCACTATCAGAGTGTTTTTAGTCGTCTTCTAAGACTGGTGCCTTGGTCTCCGTTTGCCACCCCTCCCCCTCCCCCCCCCCCCCGGTAATTGGGCTCTTTGTGAATTGACAGATATAAAGAGAGAGAGAGAAATTAGTCTGTAGGTACTGGGGAAAGATGACTCAGAATCTGTCTGTAGCAATGAAAGATTTGTTTTTCTGATGGCAGCAAAGCGGGAGGGTGTTGCTCTCAAAACTAATTGTTTCAACCCGATGGATGATGTGTGTATGTTTTAAAAAGGAACAGCAGCTTAATTCTCTGGTAGCCCCGTTGGAGACAGGACTGTCTCAAGATATTTTATTGCTCTGGGAAAAAAGAAATGTGTCCTGCAGAGGTCAAACTGAGAAAGGGCCAGCTGTCCCATTTAGATACCAGTCCCTGCCATCACCTTTTCCTGAGGCAACCGTCTTTTGTCTCCCAAATTTACCTTGGTGGAGTAGATGTGAGGAGGGAGACAGGACTGGGTACTCGTGGTGGTGCTTGAGTAATTCACCCCTTGCAAATTCAGATAGGAACTGATTGATCAGGTCTGGCCCTACCATTTGGCAGAGTGATGCAGCTGCCTCAGGCAGCAAATGCTGGTGACAGCATGGAGCTGGAAGTCAGAGAGGTGTATGCCTGGCAGCCTGCTCTACACCCCTTCAGCAGCTCTGCTACCCTCAGATACAGTGGAGTCTTTCAACCCTTCATCTGTGTTGAAGGAAGAGTCAGCTGCCAGTCTGGCCAGCTTTTATATGGAATTTGGGGGAGAAGGTGAGACTCTTGTCCTTAGACTCAGGCAGAAAAATGACTTGGGTGAGTGTGAGTCCTCAGAGGATGAACCAAACACCCTAAAGGACCCAGGCCCTTGACGAACAGGCAGGACCACCTGGATGCAATGCTGAGGATCTCCTTGGGAGGTCCTCAACCTGATGAAGAACCCCTGGAACTGTCAGAGGAGGGAGCCAGAACCATTCAATCCTGAAGAGTGTTGGTGCCAAAAGCTTCAGGTCCAAGCTGAAAAACAATGGCACTATACTTATCTACGAATCCATTCTCATTGGCCTACTCCTAAATAAGAGGTCTATGTGTGAGTAAGAAATTCCTGATATTCTTTCACTGCCTGCAGTTGTAGTTTAAGAGGACATTTTTTTATAAGGCGTCCCTCTTGGGAGTAGTACCTTTTGGCAGTAGGCACACGGGTGGCGTTGTGGTCTAAACCACTGAACCTTGTGGGCTTGCTGATCAGAAGGTCGGCAGTTCAAATCCCCATGATGGGTTGAGCTCCTGTTGCTCTGTCCCAGCTTCTGCCCACCTAGCAGTTCGAAAGCATGCCAATGCAAGTAGATAAATAGGTACCGCTGCAGCGGGAAGGTAAATGGCATTTCCATGCTCTCTGGCACTCGTCACAGTCCTCCATGCACCAGTAGCGGTTTAGTCCTGCTGGACACATGACCCAGAAAGCTGTCTGTGGACAAATGCCGTCTCCCTCAGGAGTATAGCATCTAGATCAAGGGAAGTAATAGTGCCTCTGTATTCTGCTCTGGTCAGACCTCACCTGGAGTACTGTGTCCAGTTCTGGGCACCACAGTTCAAGAAGGACACTGACAAACTGGAACGTGTCCAGAGGAGGGCAACCAAAATGGTCAAAGGCCTGGAAACAATGCCTTATGAGGAACGGCTAAGGGAGCTGGGCATGTTTAGCCTGGAGAAGAGGAGGTTAAGGGGTGAAATGATAGCCATGTTCAAATATATAAAAGGATGTCACATAGAGGAGGGAGAAAGGTTGTTTTCTGCTGCTCCAGAGAAGCGGACACGGAGCAATGGATCCAAACTACAAGAAAGAAGATTCCACCTAAACATTAGGAAGAACTTCCTGACAGTAAGAGCTGTTCGACAGTGGAATTTGCTGCCAAGGAGTGTGGTGGAGTCTCCTTCTTTGGAGGTCTTTAAGCAGAGGCTTGACAACCATATGTCAGGAGTGCTCTGATGGTGTTTCCTGCTTGGCAGGGGGTTGGACTCGATGGCCCTTGTGGTCTCTTCCAACTCTATGATTCTATGATTCCCTCAGCCTGAAAAGCGAATGCCACACCCCATAGTCAACTGGACTAAACTGTTCAGGGGTCCTTTACCTTTACCTTTTACCTAGTAAACATGAGAAGGGTCTCAGGGTTGTATTTGTTCACAAGCTGAACATGAGCCGGTAGCATGATGCAGCTGCAAAAAAGGCTAATGCAGTTTTAGAATCACAGTTTCCCATTCGTAGGAAGGATAGAAGGCTGAGAGGGGCATGCAATAGCAGGCTCCGATCCCAAAACAGCTCTCATTTGAAAAAGGGAGCAGAAACTTGGCTTTCTGTTGCTCCAGAGAGCAGGACTACCTTTACCAATGGGCATCAGTGACAGGGAATTAGGTTTCAGTTGAACGTTGGGAGAAAACACTTGATAGCAAGAACGGCTTGACGATAAGAGAATCGCCCAGAGGGGCTGTGGGTTCTTCCTTGCTGGAGGTCTTCATGAAGAGTGTGGAAGGCCCTCTGTTGAGCTTGGGTCATAGCATATGTTTCATGCAGAAGGTCCCCGTTTTAATCTCCAGGTAGAGCAGGCCAAATTCCCACCCGAGACTATGAAGAGCTGCTGCCAGTCAATGTACACAGCACCAGGCTAGTTGATCCAAATGGTCCTATGGAGAGCCAGTGTGGTAGTGGTTAAGAGCGGTAGTCTTGTAATCTGGTGAACCAGGTTCGCATCTCCGCTCCTCCACATGCAGCTGCTGGATGACCTTGGGCTAGTCACACTTCTCTGAAGTCTCTCAGCCCCACTCACCTCACAGAGTGTTTGTTGTGGGGGAGGAAGGGAAAGGAGAATGTTAGCCGCTTTGAGACTCCTTTGGGTAGTGACAAAGCAGGATATCAAATCCAAACTCTTCTTCTCTTCTTCCATGCCCTGGCTCTGGATTTCCTTCTTTGAGTAAGGAGGGGGTTAGGCTATGTCATGGGCTGGCAAACTAAGGCCCATGGGCCAGATCAGGCCCAATTGCCTTCTGGATCCGGCCCACGGACGGTCCAGAAATTGCCGTGTGGATCGCCAGCACACACATTCTTTCCCTCTCCCTCCCTCCTCCTGGCTTCTCCCCGCCCTGCCTAGAGGAGGGAGGGGGGCGGGCTTTGTTGGTGCCAGCAGCAGCAGCAGCAGCGCTTGAGTGGCCGCCATTTTAAGCAGCCCCTCTCTGGAGCCCTTTCGCGTGCCACTCATCGTCCCGCCGCTGCTGCCAGCCCCTGCCGCTCACAAGACACAGGTAAGCAGCCAATGGGGCTTGTGGTGCTCTTGCATCATTCCCCCCCCCAAAAAAAAAATACTAGTCCAGCCCCCCACAAGGTCTGAGGGACAGTGGACCAGGCCCCTGCTGGAAAAGTTTGCTGACCCCTGGTCTACATGGTCTCCAAAGCCTCCTTGATCCCTGTGATCCTGACTCTATATACATAAATTAAGAGGAGGGCACAAGCCCCAGCCCCACCTGCTATTTGAGTTTCTTGTTAGAATCCCCACCAGAGCAGTCCATTTAACCGAGGGTTAGGTGATCTGCTATCATAAGCAGCTGGCAAGGAAACTAGGTCTGTACATTCCTTCCCCGGAGAGGGGGCCAGGTGGTGCGGAGACGGGTCAAGGTGCCGGCATTTATTATTTTTAGAGGTGACATTAGCTTTATACAGCCAGCAAGGCAAGGGCTCGAACAATCAAGCCATGCTTCATGGCAGCTTTTCCTTTGAGAGAGAGAGGTGATATTTATCCTCAGCTGCAAAGGCACTCTGTCAGGATCTGTCCGTCATCAATCAATCAAGGCCTGCCCTCGTTCCAGCCCCAATCTGCTTAGACTTTGTGGGTTATATTATTATTATTATTAAGGGAAAGCTTCAGTCTGTTATCTCGGAAGGGCAGGGGGCCTTGGCGAGTGTTCTGCTTCTCTAAGGCACATTAATTCCTGTCTCCCTACGCTGCCCAGTGGTATTTATAAGACTTTGGCATTAATGGATCAAATCGCCTCGTTCAGCAAGATCTTTTGATCAGTTGCAGTTGCTCAATCGGGAACTTGAGGGTAGGGTCAAGATCACACGGGAAACCTTGGTGTCTCTCAACATACAGCTGCAGCCGGTTTTTAAATTGAGGTCTGCGTGTGTCACAGAAGTTGCAGGCCTCTTTTAATATCGAAGCGAGCCCCCTCTCCCACCTGCGTTCCTTTCAACAAAGGAGAGCAATTATTCCATAAAACAGAGCCAGGAGATGATAGATGTATTATAAGCTGTGTGGGTGTGTATGCTTTTATTTTTTCTTACGGTAACTTTAATGCGTATTACTATATAGTCTTTAAAGCAATCATCTCATTTTCTTCATTTCAGAAAAGCAGCTCGTGAAATAATGACACGCACACACCATATTCCAAAACAAAACAGTAAGTTAGCAGTCATGGTCTCCGGGCAGGGCTCAAGCTGTGTAAATCTTTATATGTGCATTGCATTTCTATCCCATCATTTTACTCAAAAGGAGCTCAAAGTGGTGTCAGTGGTTACCCTCCACTCATTTATTCCCCACACCAAGCCTACAAAGTCGACTAGGCTGAGAGACAGTGACTAGCCCAAGGTCACCCAGTGAGTCTCATGGCTGAGTGGGAATTTGAACCATGGTTTCCCAGATCCTATTCTGACACCCTGGCTCTTTGGGATATTCTAGGCCTTGCCTGGAATGTTCCAATTGCTTGAGTTGCTAGACTTTGCGTTTCTAGAGATAGAAGGGAAAGTGTGAAGGCAAGATTTTGTTCAGTTGCTCAAAACAACAACCATAAGCTTGATCTCTGGTTCCAATCCCCTCCTGGCTAGTAAGTGTAAAAGCACTGATATAATGCAAATCAACACTTACCATATTTTTCGCCCTATAAGACGCACCAGACCATAAGACACACCTAGTTTTTGGAGGAGGAGAACAAGAAAAAAAATATTTTGAATCCCAGAAGCCAGAACAGCAAGAGGGATCGCTGCGCAGCGAAAGCAGCAATCCCTCTTGCTGTTCTGGCTTCTGGGATAGCTGCGCAGCCTGCATTTGCTCCATAAGACGCACACACATTTCCCCTTACTTTTTAGGAGGGAAAAAGTGTGTCTTAAAGAGCAAAAAATACGGTATTTTAAAATGTTATAATGCATGTGGGGACCTTGGAGTTGCCTGCCTGCTCTATGATTCTGGGGTCACTAATGTAGTGCCAGTGTATATTATTATTTGTATCTGAATGTTTCAGCTGCCCCTTTCTGAACCATTATTTTTCAACCCTACAGTATCCTTTTGGAAGTAAGGAGACCAGAACTGCGCACAGTCAGTAGTGAACTGACTAGGATAAATGTGCATAAAATAGCATAGAAGAGCATGTAAGGGTTGTGTGCTTTAGGTAAAATGTGCTTTTTGGTGGGGTGGGGGAAATCATACTAAAATGCTTTTTGGTGGGGTGGGGGAAATCATACTAAAATAAATAAATAATTCACACGTGGTTGTGGAACGCTGGAGAAACTGAAACATTTATTTATTTATTCCCTGCCTTTTCCCGAGAACTGGGATTCATACCCGTTTACACATATTGAAACAAACACAGATAGCCAAAAAAGCTATTACAGAAAATAGTCAACAAGTAATTAAACTACAAGGGAAGTAAAATGATGCAAAAACAGATCTAGTAAAATGCAGGTAGTAAAAACAGCACAGGGCTATTAAACGCTCTTTCCTTAAAAGCAATCTGTTCCCAAAAGGCTGTCGGAATAAACCGGCCGTCACCTCCTTGGCTGAAGGACAACAAGGAGGGAGACAGCCTCTCTAAGGAAGGGAGTCCCAAAGCCTGGGGGCAGATGCCAATAAAGTCTTCTCCTGCACCCCCACCAAACTTGCCTGTTCGGATGGTGCGACTGAGAGAAGGGTCTCTCCCAAAGATCCCACAGCTGGGGCATGTTCTTATGGGAGAACCTGGTCCTTCTGATAGCCTGGGCCTAAGCCATTGAACATTGAACTTAATGGGACCCCGAATCGAAATGTATAGGAGTGTGCCTTAAGTCTAGATCCAATCCTTGGTTTGCCTGGAGTGGGTTTTTGGATATCTATGCACCAAATAAATGTGTAATTCCAGAGCTGGATAAATGAAGGAATGATCCTACAATACCTGGAGACAACGTAAGGGTTTTAATTTTTTTATTTTTAGGAAGAAGAAACCTTCTGTTGAAGGATATGGAATTGCATTTCAGGAACATTGAAAGAAATTCTACTTGTAACGCCAAAGATGAGCTGAGAGGGAACCAGGAAGGGAAGATCAGAGGGGGGCGGGCAGGACCTGTGCTTGAGCATTGGTTTGAAAGGACGTGGATTTGAAGAAAGCATGGGGGAGAGACATCTGTCAAGGAGAAAGTAGCCTAGCTGCCTACCATGTCAGCAAGAGATGGATTAAGGGAGGCATATATTGTGCAATGGACACAGTTTATTGGACAAATCTCCCACAGGCGAGACTGAAATCAGTTAGTGCACAAACACATAGTTCTTTAAATAAAAGCTCGGATGCAAAACAAGGTTATATGCCATTTGCTGCATTGGAGGGGGGACACCGTCTTTCTGTTGGGAGGGAATGAGACAAAACTAGGGGCGGGGGAAGGAGATAAAAATAAGAGCATTGTGCCAATCACCAAATATCTAGCTGCCTTACACTCTCATCATTCTTCTGTCAAACCCAGCAAACATCTCTTGCAACTGGCACTCTTAACATATTAACACTGCTGCTTTCTAAAAACCTTTCAGCCAAGGACCCTAGGGGTTGAATTTTTGACCTTTCTATTTATTATTCATCTACTGCATTTGTGTCCCATGGACTGCAAGAAGATCAAACCTCTACATTCTGAAGGAAATCAGCCCTGAGTGCTCACTGGAAGGACAGATCCTGAAGCTGAGGCTCCAATACTTTGGACGCCTCATGAGAAGAGGTCTGGAAAAGACCCTGATGCTGGGAAAGATGGAGGGCACAAGGAGAAGGGGACGACAGAGGACGAGATGGTTGGACAGTGTTCTCGAAGCTACCAGCATGAGTTTGACCAAACGGCGGGAGGCAGTGGAAGACAGAAGTGCCTGGCGTGCTCTGGTCCATGGGGTCACGAAGAGTCGGACGCAACTAAAGGACTGAACAACAACAACTGCATTTGTACCCAACCTTTTCCTCCAAGGGGCTCAAGGTGGTGTACATATTTGTCCACTTCCTCACAACAACTCTGTGAGGCAAGGGAGGCTGAGAGGCAGTGACTAGTCCAAGGTTGCCCAGTGAGTTTCATGGATTTGAACTGTGGTCTCTCAGATCCTGGTCCGACATTCTAACCACGACGCCCCCCGGCTTTATGGACTTCACAGGTCACTTTCATAACTCATTTTCCCCCACGGGGGTGGGGCCTGAAGCCTCATAAGGACTGTGTGGTGCTTGCTGCCTGCTGCCCAGGAGGACTCCCCTGAGTGAGTGCTTGAGGGCCCTGCTCTTGCCACTTACCATCTGGCCTGGGGCGGGGCCTGAAGCCTCATAAGGACTGCGTGGTGCTTGCTGCCTGCTGCCCAGGAGGACTCCCCTGAGTGAGTGCCGAGGGCCCTGCTCCTTTCTGCCACTTACCATCTGGCCTGGGGTGGGGCCTGAAGCCTCATAAGGACTGCGTGGTGCTTGCTGCCTGCTGCCCAGGAGGACTCCCCTGAGTGAGTGCTTGAGGGCCCTGCTCTTGCCACTTACCATCTGGCCTGGGGTGGGGCCTGAAGCCTCATAAGGACTGTGTGGTGCTTGCTGCCTGCTGCCCAGGAGGACTCCCCTGAGTGAGTGCCGAGGGCCCTGCTCCTTTCTGCCACTTACCATCTGGCCTGGGGTGGGGCCTGAAGCCTCATAAGGACTGCGTGGTGCTTGCTGCCTGCTGCCCAGGAGGACTCCCCTGAGTGAGTGCTTGAGGGCCCTGCTCTTGCCACTTACCATCTGGCCTGGGGTGGGGCCTGAAGCCTCATAAGGACTGTGTGGTGCTTGCTGCCTGCTGCCCAGGAGGACTCCCCTGAGTGAGTGCTTGAGGGCCCTGCTCTTGCCACTTACCATCTGGCCTGGGGCGGGGCCTGAAGCCTCATAAGGACTGCGTGGTGCTTGCTGCCTGCTGCCCAGGAGGACTCCCCTGAGTGAGTGCCGAGGGCCCTGCTCCTTTCTGCCACTTACCATCTGGCCTGGGGTGGGGCCTGAAGCCTCATAAGGACTGCGTGGTGCTTGCTGCCTGCTGCCCAGGAGGACTCCCCTGAGTGAGTGCCTGAGGGCCCTGCTCTTGCCACTTACCATCTGGCCTGGGGTGGGGCCTGAAGCCTCATAAGGACTGCGTGGTGCTTGCTGCCTGCTGCCCAGGAGGACTCCCCTGAGTGAGTGCCTGAGGGTCCTGCTCCTTCCTGCCACTTACCACCTGGCCCAGGGCAGGGCCTGCCAGGCCTCACTAGGACAGTGTTACTGCAGGAGGGGCACAGAGTGTTTTTAAAATGTTTTTTTAAAAATTCTTTTGGATTTTTTGTATGTGGGGATGGGGGTGGGATGGATGTTTGGTTGGGTTTGGGGAATTATTTTTTTTATTTTGATGTTTTTGTAATTTTTAAATTTTTTTGTTTGTATTGTTTTATTGGTTTTGTTTGTTTGTATAAGTTGTTATTTTGTTCTTAGGGGGAGGGGTCAGGGCTGCCGTGGAGTGGGCCCCAGCCCACAAAATGGCTGGGGCATGTTCCACAGGGGGGGATGCACTGGGACAACCGATCTCAGTGATCACGGGTAGGAGGAGGAGTTACGCTAAGACCAGACCATGTCATTACAGAGGAGGCAGGTTTGGTCGTTGTCTGAGGAATATTCCTGCCTCCGGGTCTGGTCCTGACCGGATGGATACTAGAATCAGCAAGGGATACCCACATGACCTGAAGGTGCTGCTGTGCAATGCCAGGTCAATGATTCATAAGACCACTGCCATCCATGACTTGATCATGGATGGAGGACTTGACCTGGCATGTGTAACAGAGACTTGGTTGGATGAAGCAGATGGGCCTGTCCTTGCCGCTGCTTGTCCACCAGGTTTCTCTTACGCACAGCAACCCAGGTCATGTGGGTGGGGAGGGGGGGTTGCAGTGATTTTTAGAAAGTCATTAGTTTGCACCAGGCGTCCTGTTGGGAAGACCCAGTTTTCTGAGTGCATGTTCTGGAAGTTGGGCAATAGGGGCAGTATAGGATTCCTTTTGGTGTACCGACCTCCCCGCTGCACCAAGGATTCCCTGCCCGAGCTGCTTCAGGTCGTGGCGGATGTTCTCCTGGAGACACCTAGCTTGGTCATCCTAGGGGATTTTAACATCCATGCCGACACGACCTTACAAGGGGCAGCTCGGGACTTCGTGGAAAGCATGGCCTCCATGGGGCTGTCCCTGAATAAGTCTGGCCCAACCCATAGCCGCGGACATGCCTTGGACCTGGTGTTTACTTCTATGGATGTTGGTGATCTGACACTAAGTAAAAGTGAAACAAAAGAAGTGCCATGGTCAGATCACTTCCTGGTGCAACTGGACTTCTCTGCGACCCATCCCCTCTGCAGGGAGGTGGGACCAATTCGGATGGTCCGCCCCCGCCACTTAATGGATCCAAATGGTTTCCAGAGAGTGGTAGGGGATGCTTTATCCCATGTTGATGGCCTTTCAGCTGATTCCCTGGTGGCCCGCGGGAATGCGGAGTTAACCAGGGCTATTGACTGTTTGGCTCCGAAGCGCCCTCTCCGATTGCATGGAGCCCGGAGAGCCCCGTGGTTTTCCACGGATCTGAGGGCAATGAAACAATCTTTGAGACGGCTAGAGCGCCGGTGGCGGATAACTCATTCCGAATCTGATCGGACACAGGTTAGAGCTCAACGTCGAGCCTACCAAGTGGCGATAGCGACGGCGAAGAAGAATTTCTTCACCGCCTCTATTGCATCTGCAGAAAACAGCAGCAGGAGACTTTTTCAGGTGGTTCACAATTTAGCGGAACCACCTGTAACATCGGGGCCCAGTACGGGCCACATGTTCTCCTGCAATGATTTTGCAAAGTTTTTTGCAGATAAAATTGCTCAGATTCAGGAAGAAGTAGGCTCCACCGTGGGAGCAGGGCCAGGGCGGGAGAGTGCTAGAGTTCTGTCTAGTCAAGTTGAGTGGGATCAATTCCAATCTGTTACCTCCGAGGATGTGGACAGGCTGCTTGGACGAGTGAAACCAACCACCTGTCTCCTGGATCCTTGCCCATCCTGGCTTATAAAAGCTAGCCGGGAAGGACTGGGCGATGGGCTTCGTGGGGTGGTGAATGCTTCCCTCCGTGAGGGAGCCTTCCCAGACCCGCTGAAAGAGGCAGTTATTAAACCGCTTCTTAAAAAACCATCTTTAGATGCGGCCACAATGGCCAACTATCGCCCAGTCTCAAATCTTCCATTCTTGGGCAAGGTGATAGAGCGAGCGGTTGCCGAACAACTCCAGGCACGCCTGGAAGAAGCGGACCATTTGGATCCCTTCCAGTCGGGATTCAGGCCTCATCATGGGACTGAAACTGCCTTGGTCGCACTGGTTGATGATCTCCGGCGGGCTAGGGACAAAGGTGAGAGCTGTTTCCTAGTTCTGCTGGATCTCTCAGTGGCGTTTGATACCATCGACCATAACATCCTTCTGGACCGTCTTGAGGGGCTGGGAGCTGGGGGCACTGTTCTACAGTGGTTCCGCTCCTTCCTCCTGGGCCGTGTTCAGAAAGTGGTGGTGGGGGATGAGTGTTCAGACCCCTGGGCTCTCATTTGTGGGGTGCCTCAGGGTTCTGTCCTCTCCCCCATGCTTTTCAACATCTACATGCAGCCGCTGGGAGAGATCATCAGGAGGTTTGGGCTGGGTGTTCATCAGTATGCGGATGATACCCAGCTCTACCTCTCTTTTAAATCAGAACCAGTGAGGGCAGTGAAGGTCCTGTGTGAGTGTCTGGAGGCGGTTGGAGGATGGATGGCGGCTAACAGATTGAGGTTGAATCCTGACAAGACAGAAGTACTGTTTCTGGGGGACAGGAGGCGGGCAGGTGTGGAGGATTCCCTGGTCCTGAATGGGGTAACTGTGCCCCTGAAGGACCAGGTGCGCAGCCTGGGAGTCATTTTGGACTCACAGCTGTCCATGGAGGCACAGGTCAAATCTGTGTCCAGGGCAGCTGTTTACCAGCTCCATCTGGTACGTAGGCTGAGACCCTATCTGCCTGCGGACTGTCTCCCCAGAGTGGTGCATGCTCTGGTTATCTCCCGCTTGGACTACTGCAATGCACTCTACGTGGGGCTACCTTTGAAGGTGACTCGGAAACTACAACTAATCCAGAATGCGGCAGCTAGACTGGTGACTGGGAGCGGCCGCCGAGACCATATAACACCGGTCTTGAAAGACCTACATTGGCTCCCAGTATGTTTCCGAGCACAATTCAAAGTGTTGGTGCTGACCTTTAAAGCCCTAAACGGCCTCGGTCCAGTATACCTGAAGGAGCGTCTCCACCCCCATCATTCTGCCCGGACGCTGAGGTCCAGCGCCGAGGGCCTTCTGGCGGTTCCCTCATTGCGAGAAGCAAAGCTACAGGGAACCAGGCAGAGGGCCTTCTCGGTAGTGGCGCCCACCCTGTGGAACGCCCTTCCAGCAGATGTCAAAGGGATAAACAACTACCTGACATTCAGAAGACATCTTAAGGCAGCCCTGTTCAGGGAAGTTTTTAACGTGTGATTTTACTGTATTTTTGGTTTTTACGGAAGCCGCCCAGAGTGGCTGGGAAGGCCCAGCCAGATGGGCGGGATATAAATAATAAATTATTATTATTATTATTATTATTGTTGGCTACCATCAGATTGCCAAGCAGTTTGACTCCATCCCCTCGCCCAGCCAGGTGTCTGTCCAGTAGCTAGTAGCCACCAGCCACCAAGCGCCATTAGCAAGCACATTCAGCTTGCAAGCTGTCCTAAAGGTCATTTTGCAATCTTTCAAAGAGGAGGAGGTGCTTAAGGAGAACTCCCTGGATTCTTGGGCTTAGCAAGCTGATTTTTTTCTGTCGGAGCCAAACTTACTGAGAATTAACACTTGCTGACAGGCTCCGCTAACCCTGTCAATTTGTTTTGCTCAATGATGCATTTTATGTTTTGATCTGGATAAAAATGAAAAAAAGAAAGGAAAGAAAACCACATTAACAACATGCACAGACACATCTCCCTCCCAGCCAAGAAGTTTTCTTCCTTTTATATTATTGTAAATTTGAAGTATACTGTACCCCTTCCAGCTTCCCTCACCCCACCCCACCCTTCACCTCCCAATTATATGGAACCATTTAGGTAGAAACGTCTAATGCCTTCCTGAAACGGGGAGAACTGACGCAGTGAATATCTGAAGTAGCCCATTGATACGGGCATAATTAGATTTTTATCAGTTTCAGCTAGGTGTAACTGTTTCATTACCATTGACCCGGATTACTTTCCAGCGTGTCTCCCTCATTAAAATCTACAGCACCTATGCTAATAGGTTTTGTTTCCATCAAGATATAATGAGGGCTGGCAGATCTGCATATTCTCCAAGCGAACCCGAAGAGAGACAAATATTCCGTTTTATTACCACCTGACAGAGACATAATGATTTCTGAGAATCTCATTACCATCATATTATGCAATGATTTAGCTGGAAAAGTCTTTGCCTTGCCGCAGCCTGGCAGCAGTAGACTTCATTCAGAAAGCGACTGGGCTAAAACAGAGGCAATCCATGCCTCTGCGTGGCGGCTCTGTTCCCTCTTTCTAATGACGTTCATGTTTCCGCCTTTACATTTGCAGACAGCTCTTTGGGAAGGCCAGAGTGCGTGTCACAGCACAGAGGCATGATTTAGGGAACTGCCTCCCCGCGGCATGATTTAATCTGCGCACACCTTGTCAAGCGCTTGGGAAACGGGGAGTTGTTGTTGTTTAGTTGTTTAGTCGTGTCCGACTCTTCGTGACCCCCTGGACCAGAGCACGCCAGGCACTCCTGTCTTCCACTGCCTCCCACAGTTTGGTCAAACTCATGCTGGTAGCTTCGAGAACACTGTCCAACCATCTCGTCCTCTGTCGTCCCCTTCTCTTTGTGCCCTCCATCTTTCCCAACACCAGGGTCTTTTCCAGGGAGTCTTCTCTTCTCATGAGGTGGCCATGAAGGAGGTGGCCAAATGGGGAGTAGTCAGGGACAAATTCTGAACCTGCTCTCAGGGACTCAAGTGATGGAACTGAGAATTTTAGGGTCAGAGAAGAGGCCTTAGCCTTGTTTAGTGGTCATCAACCGCTTCAGATAAAGTTTCTTTTCCTGACACGGAAGCAGTGCCATGGTTAGATAGTTTTAGACCCTGGGCCAGAGGAGGCTGGTCCATTAGGACAAATGGGATACTTAGAGCACTTTCCCCTCCTGCCGGAGATGCCCTCCATTCTCTCTCGAGACAGACGGATGCCAACACCAAGTGCTTTTAAATGCATGGTGTGGGTGCCACCTCTTTGTATGATGGAGGTATGAATGCCATGGAGTTATTGTGAGCATTTGATGGGGTCAAAATTGATTGAAAGAGCATGATATACCCGTAAGAGAACGCCCACCACCACCCTCAGTCCCTGCACTCCCAATCATTTACTGTTTGTTAGTTGGCTGGCATGTAATTTCCTCTGATTATGTCACCAAATTGTAAACACAGTATTTCACCTGGGAGTGCTATTGTTCGTTTTATGGAGCATGCTTCCCAGTTGGAAAATGAACCATATGGTCTGTATGTCAAGAGACAAGGGGAAGGGAATGAACCTCTCTCCACATGGAGAATTAACAGATTGGCTCCTAATTAAGATCAGATGGCCTTAACAATGAATCAGGCACTCCGAAAACCTTGTTTGTTTAGCTTTACATCTGAAATGAAGGTATCTTCGGAGACCACACATGGGGAGCTGTGCTGTTGGGAGTAGGGAGGTGTGAATTGGACAATGCCAGTTTCTTGAGAAGATCAGACAGAGTGGTGATATGATAGCACCTTCAAATATCTGAAGGGCTGCCATGTGGAAGATGGAGCAAAGCTTGTTTTCTGCTGCTCCAGACTGTTTCAGGTCTGCTCCAGACCTGAAACAGTAGATTCAAATGGCAAGGACAGAGATTTTGACTAAATGTTAACAAGAAGCTTCTGACAGTAAGAGCTGTTTCACAGGAGAAAGGACTACTTTGGAAGATGGTGGACCATTTGAGGTTTTAAACTCTTGAAGCCCTTGAAACTTTGACTGGTCCAAAATGAAGCGGTCAGAAGACTGGCTGGGATGGCCTTTAGAACTCATAGAATCCGCTTTCTAAAACAGTGGCATTGGCTACCAGTTCATTTCAGGGCCTAATTCAAGGTGTTTCTCTCACCCCTCTTGATTTTAATCATATTTTAATATTTTGAATACTTGTTTTTAATTTGTTGTTGTTTTTTTTGTAAAACAACAACCCTGATAGTTGTATTGTTCTATTCAACTTGTAAACTGCTATTAGGCTTTATTACAGTCAAGCAATCAAGGAAATCAGCCCTGAGTGCTCACTGGAAGGACAGATCCTGAAGCTGAGACTCCAATACTTTGGCCGCCTCATGAGAAGAGAAGGCTCCCTGGAAAAGACCCTGATGTTGGGAAAGATGGAGGGCACAAGGAGAAGGGGACAACAGAGGACGAGATGGTTGGATAGTGTTGTCGAAGCTACCAGCATGAGTTTGACCAAACTGCGGGAAGCGGTGGAAGACAGGAGTGCCTGGTGTGTTCTGGTCCATGGGGTCATGAAGAGTCGGACACAACTAAACAACTAAACAACAACACAATCAAGCAATATACAAATCTTGTGAAATAAATTTAAAAAGCAGGTTCCCTTGGGTTATGCCCCACTCCAGGCCAATTCCCCTCACTTGTACCATTCTCAAGTGCTTTTGCCTGGTAGCATAGGCACCAACTCCTAGGGGCCTCCTTCAGCCCCCCAATGAAACATCTGAGGGCGCTGAGGACCCCCCAAAGTTGATGGCCGTTGCTGCCTTTCTTTCTTCTCCCCGTCTGGACTTCATTTCCCAACTAGCCCTGTAAAGGAACTTGTAAAAGGGTTGCTAGATGGCAAGGGAGCTGGAATTGGGCAAGAACCTCTGATGTCGTTTCTTATGGCCCTTGTGATTGGAGCCAGAAGGGGTATGTACACAGGAGGACAGGACGGGGATGGAGCAAGCCGAGGAAAACATGGCACCTCGGCTTCAAAACAAGAAGAGGAAACTGAGATCCTCCATCCTGTACAGTGGTACCTCGGGTTAAGTACTTAATTTGTTCTGGAGGTCCGTTCTTAACCTGAAACTGTTCTTAACCTGAAGCACCACTTTAGCTAATGGGGCCTCCTGCTGCTGCCGTGCTGCCGGAGCACGATTTCTGTTCTCATCCTGAAGCAATGTTCTTTACCCGAGGTGCTATTTCTGGGTTAGCGGAGTCTGTAACCTGAAGCGTATGTAACCCGAGGTACCACTGTATTACCATTCTTGTCTGGGCCATCCCAATCTTTTTCTTCAAGCTGGCACTTCTGCTTGGTAGGAGTGTGTCCATGATGTATCAGAATGCCTCTTGCTTGCCTAGAAGAAGAAGAAGAAGAAGAAGAAGAAGAAGAAGAAGAAGAGAGGGGGTTAATTTATGTGTGGGAAACTACCGTATTTTTCTCTCTATAGGACACACTTTTTCCCCTCCAAAAATTGAGGGGAAATGTGTGTGCATCCTATGGAGCGAATGCAGGCTCCTTGGCTTCAGCGATAGCAACGCGAAGCCTCCAAAGCGCAGAGGGAGCGCTCCCTCCATGCTCCAGAGGCTTCGTGTTGCTTTTGCTGAAGCCTGGAGAGCGAGAGGCGTCGGTGCGCACCGACCCCTCTCGCTCTCCAGGCTTCAGGGATAGCCCCGTGCAGCCCCTCCAGAAGGGAGAGGCTGCGCGTGTCTATGGCTTCTTTAGCCCCGTGCAGCCTCTCCCGGCAGGGAGAGGTTGCGTGGGACTAAAGAGGAGGCCAAAACAGCCAGCGGGATCCATCCTGCTGGCTGCCTTGGCTTGTGACATAGCTGCGCGCAACCCCTCTGGCAGGGAGAGGTTGCCCGCAGCCTGTACGCTGCTCTTTGGGGCCGGGGGAAAAAAAAAATAAGATTCCCCCCCTTGATTCCCCCCCCCCTAAAAACTAGGTGCGCCCTATGGTCCGGTGCACCCTAAGGAGCAAAAAATACGGTAGTTTTTGTGTGGCTGGAATGCGGCTAACTGAAGAAAGGTTAAGAGAAACAAAGGCTGCTCCATCCATCTGTCGCCTCTGGCCTCATCCACCACTGGCTTGAGGCCCCCGGAAGACTACTTAAGAGGGAATGTGGCCCTCAGGCTTTAATTCTCCACCCCCCGTGCCAATTTCCCCCCCTCCCAGTAAAACAACCACTTTTCTCCTCCCTTTCTGCATATATTTAAGATGATGGCATATGGGGTGGGGGGGGGAGGCAAGAAGAAGCTTACACACTAATAGTTTATCTGAGTAATGAGGCAGTAAATGCTATGGAACTCAAATGCCATCCCATAAACTATGAGGTTGCTATTGCAATGCTCGTCTCTGGGATGCAAATATCATCTGCTAGAGGTTGGGTTTCTTTCTTTTTCTCTCTCCCTTCCTCTTTCATAATTCTTGCATATAAAAGGAACATTATGTTGACTGTATTGACTAGGAAGAAATAAGGTCACTGCACAACGATGCTTTGAAGTGGAACTCGATTACAGATGCTGCAGAGGATTGTGTTTTAAATAAACTCGGGGAAACCTTATGGCGAGAAATATTCAATCCCATTTGTTTCCAAGCAGACTGTCAGTTGTGTAACTTAGTTAAAAGACACAAAGGTTCTCTCTCTCTGTGTCTCTCTCTCAAATTGGAGGTATTGTCAGGCTTCAGCAATGAGCAGGTTCTAAGTAGGGAACTTGTGGTCCACCTCATGTCTTTGGACTCCAAATCCCATCAGTTCCAACTGGCATGGCCAGTGTTCAGGCATGATGGGAGCTGGAGTCCAACAACAACCACTACAGGCAGTCAAGTCTGGTCATCAAGGGGAACGGACTTGCATTGCACATGGAGCCAAACCAAAAGTCCAAAACAGACAGAGGTTGAGGTCCAGAGCAGCATTTTTTAAATCTGGGTATATTATTATTATTATTATTATTATTATTATTATTATTATTATTATTCATTATTAGCCATGGCTAATAGATCATGGCTAATAGATCATGGCTACTGGTCCCATCACCTCCTGGCAAATAGAAGGGGAAGAAATGGAGGCAGTGAGAGATTTTACTTTCTTGGGCTCCATGATCACTGCAGATGGTGACAGCAGCCATGAAATTAAAAGACGCCTGCTTCTTGGGAGAAGGGCAATGACAGGCCTAGACAGCATCTTGAGAAGTAGAGACATCACCTTGCCAACAAAGGTCCGTATAGTTAAAGCTATGGTTTTCCCAGTAGTGATGTATGGAAGTGAGAGCTGGACCATAAAGAAGGCTGATCGCCGAAGAATTGATGCTTTTGAATTATGGTGCTGGAGGAGACTCTTGAGAGTCCCATGGACTGCAAGAAGATCAAACCTCTCCATTCTGAAGGAAATCAGCCCTGAGTGCTCACTGGAAGGACAGATTGTGAAGCTGAGGCTCCAGTACTTTGGCCACCTCATGAGAAGAGAAGACTCCCTGGAGAAGACCCTGATGTTGGGAAAGATGGAGGGCACAAGGAGAAGGGGGCGACAGAGGACGAGATGGTTGGATAGTGTTTTCGAGGTTACCAGCATGAGTCTGACCAAGCTGCGGGGGGCAGTGGAAGATAGGAGTGCCTGGCGTTCTCTGGTCCATGGGGTCACGAAGAGTCGGACACGACTAAACGACTAAACAACAACAACAACAATTATTAGCCACTTTTAATTCCCAGATATGAAGGTGTCAAGTAGGATAACGTTTTTGATATTCTTGATATTTTATTTCATATTTCATAACCCACTTTGATGCACTTTGTATGCTATGAGATTTTACTTGTATGCTTTTTGGTTTTATTTTGCTCAGGTCTATGACCACATAATAACATGACCAGTGCTGGGTTTAGGCATAAGCTAAACAAGCTGTAGCTTAGGGCCCCACTCTCTTGGCCCCCCCATATACTTTTTTTAAATTGTATTTCACTATTAATATACTTCTTAATTGTATTTCAGTTCAACAATTACTTTGATGAAATACGTATTTTGTTATGTGCTAATGGCTATTCGGTCCATAAATTACCATATAGCATATATCCAACACAAAAAACAGTGACAATTTGTTGTTGACAAAGGACAGCTGGACTTACAAAGGGTCCCATTACCTTCAGTAGCTTAGGGCATCATCCAGCCCTGAACAAGACTGATTGATTGATTGATTGATTGATCACTTTAAGCATGCCTTAACTGTGGCTGCCCTAGCTCTACTCACGGGCCCATCCAGCTTCACCAGTAAGTCCTGACTTTAAAATGCAGTGGGTCTCATTTCTTATCGCAAAACACATCTGCTCTCCATCCCGTTTCCACCACAGCCAAGCTAAAAAGGACACTGCGAAATCTGTGCGCCCAGGAAGTGACTCGTGCACCTTCAGCCATCTGTAAAGCATGGACTACTCATGGCGGCGATAGATGTTGTGACAAAAACAGAATATTATTCTTCACAGCTCTGTGCCTCCCTCCCCGCACACCTTAAGCCATACTTTTGGCTGTTAAATTGAAACCGCAGTCCACCGCCCTTAAGAAACAGGGCGCAAACACTTGTGGAAAATAGCTCTTTTGTTTTCTTTTTTAAAAAGGCAACAGGCTGCAGAATTGCTTCTTCTTTTTTCCTTTTTTAAAGCCCCCCCCCCCCAAGTCAACGTTTGTGAGGAGCTGCCTTCCCCCCACGAAATAAAAGTCGCTTGTTCTCGCCTTGGCTTGGTGGCAGCAATTAACAATCAAAGGCCGTCTTCAAAGCTCTCCCAGCACCTCTGATAATGGTGTGCAAACAAGGCAGCGCATACAAAAGCCCAAGTTCATTTCCAGCTCCATGAGGAGCATGAGGGAAAAGGGTTGCCAGCTGGGCGAAAAAGGAGGGAAAAAAGCATAAAAGGGAAAAGGTTTGGTTCCATTGTTTTTTTTATTTTTTAAAAAGGCTATTCCAAAGGAAATAAAAAAGAGGAAACAATGAATTATAATAAACTAAGGAGAAACTTTAAAGCCACACACACACACCCCACTGAACTGTGGAGAACCAACATATATTCCTGTTACAACAACATTCCCTCACTTGCTTTCCCTCCTGTACATGGAAGCTGTGGTCCACCAACATGGTGCTGATTTGCAATTATATCCCACCCGTTTTCTCCAAGAAGCTCAAAGTGGCGTACATAGTTCTTCCCCTCCTCCTTTAATCCCCCCAAAACCTCTGTGAGGTAAGGTGGGCGGAGCAGCAATGATTGGCCAAAGGTCGCTTCATGGCCGAGCAGGGATTCGAACCCAGCTCTCTCAAGTTCCCATCAACATTCCATGCCTGGCCCTTCCCCCTCAACATGGCCTTGTGGCATTTGGATCAATGGCAACCAATTACCCCACTGCACGTTTTTGTAATTTCCGGCAGCGGATGCCGTTATCTGCTAGGTAAAGTATGCAGGATTTTTATTTTTATATTTTAATTGTGCAGTAACACTCACAAGCCTATAAAACAGCTCTTTTGCCACAGGAAGCTGTAATAAGCGGAATAAAAACACGCAAATATTTTAATTAACTTCATGTCAGAGTGAACTGGAAGATACAGGCGGCGTTAAATTAACTCAGCCACATGGCCCAGCCGATTTGAGAAGGAACCTATTATATAGCTCAGGCTTCTAAGACGACCACTTTGGGAACAAAAAAGTCTTCTTTCCTTAATCCATCAAAACAGTAGAGAAAATATTGTGCCACAAAGGATGGGGAAAGGGGGGGGGTGTCATTGGAGAGGAAGAATTCCTGTTTTTTCTACTAAACTGTCCCTCTTCTTGCCTGCCCCAACGAGGAAGGTATTCTGCTTAAGGAATCTTCAAACCTGAGGAGAATGCTTTCATTGGTTTTATTTTTATCCCAGCTTTCATTCAAGGAATTCATGATGGTTTGCATAACTCCCCTCCCCCACTTTATTCTCACAACAACCCAGAGTGCCCATCTGCTCCAAGGTCACCAAGTGAGCTTTTCTGGATGAATTAGGACTTGAGCCCAGTCTTCTGAATCCTAGTCCAACAAAATAACCACGAGCCAGGAACAGGCAGATGTAGAAACATAGACTTGTCGAGCTGAAAGAACCTCAAAGATAATTTAGTCCACCCAACAGGTTAATAATAATAATAATAATAATAATAATAACAGTCATACCTCTTGTTACGTTTGCTTCAGGTTAAATCTTTTCAGGTTGTGTTCTGCGGTGACCCGGAATTACTGGAAAAGGTTACTTCTGGGTTTCACTGCTCATGCATGACCAGACGCTCAAAATGTTGTCACGCGCATGCGCAGAAGCGGTAAATCGCGACCTGTAGACACGCAGACGCGGGTTGCGTTCTGCTTATGTTGCAAATGGTACCACTGTAATATAATAATAATAATAATAATAATAATAATAATAATAATAATAATAAATATATTATTTATAACCTGACCATCTTAGGCAGCTCCCAACAGAATATTTAAAAACACGATAAAACATCAAACATTAAAAACTTCCCTAAACAGGGCTGCCTTCAAATGTCTTCTAAAAGTCAGAAAGTTGTTTATTTCCTTGATATCTGGTGGGAGGGCATTCCACAGGGTGGGCACCACTACCAAGAAGGTCCTCGCTGGTTCACTGTAACTTCACTTCTCACTGTGAGGGAACCACCAGAAGGCCCTCGTAGCTGGACCTCGGTGTCTGGACTGAACGATGGGAGCGGAGACCCTCCTTCAGGTAAACTGGACTGAGTACATCTAAAATGCACTAAACCTTACTTATGAAACTGAAAAGATCCAAATGCAGGGGAAAGGCCAATGTCTTTACAGAGAGAATTGTATAACCAGGGTGCCACCACCCAGAAGGCTGTTTCTAGAGTTAGCACCCATCTCCCTTCACTGGGTGAGGGAACCTGCAGAAGGACCTCTGATCAGATCTTAAGATCCAGCCGCCGTTGGACTACAACTCCCAACAGCCTCAGCCAGCATTGCCAGAGGTCAAGGGTGATGGAACGTATAGTCCAGCAACAGCAGGAGAGCCACAGGTTTCCCCTTACCTGTCTCAGGCAAGATTTGCATGGTTCACTTTCTGGTGGGAGGACCAGGCTGCCGGCCTAACTGTGCCTCCAGAGAAGTAAGTCCCACGGAATTCAGTAGGGCTTACTTCCAAGTAAGTAGCATTAGACTTGCGGCCTCAGTCTCTCTCTTAATAACTCAGAGAGCAAGTAGCGTTCCTCCTATTCAGTGCAGCGAGAAGCAAAATGATGAGGGGAGACCACATTGGAGTCTTCCACTCTCTGTTCCTCTTGCTTTCCTGTGAGCAAATTACTATAAAGCGTCTCCATGGAGACAGGCATTATGATAATGAGCACTGTCGAGGGCTTCCCGTTGAGGGAATAATTACCAACCCCTGCGAAGAATACGAAGCTCTAAGGGAGAAGGCATCCCTTTCACAACGGTGAGCTGAAAATAATAGTGGCAAAAGGGGAGGTCTTTATGCAGCAAAGCAAGAAAACAACAGGGTCAGGGATGCTGGGAACATGCCAAGACCCACACCCTCGAAGGGACTGCAGCGTCAACCTCCTGGACCCTCCTAGTACCTCCTCTTTCTCCTTCCTGCCGCTATCTAAAATAAAATATAAAATAAGAAAACCTTCCAGTAGCACCTTAGGGACCAAGTAAGTTAGTTATTGGTATGAGCTTTTGTGTGCATGCACACTTCTTCAGATACACTGAAACAGAAGTCACCAGACCCTTATTTATAGTGAGAGGGTGGGGAGGGGTATTACTCAGAAGGGTGGTGGGAATGGGTGATTGGCTGATAGGTGTGGTAAACCTGTAGCTGTCTTATTACAAAAGAATTTCAGAAATAGACTGGAAAGAGAAGTTGCTTGCACTCATTTCACACGCTAGCAAGGTTATGCTTAAAATTCTACAAGGCAGGCTTAAGCAGTATGTGGACTGAGAACTACCAGAAGTGCAAGCTGGATTTCGAAGGGGCAGAGGAACCAGAGACCAAATTGCAAACATGCGCTGGATTATGGAGAAAGCTAGAGAGTTCCAGAAAGACATCTACTTCTGCTTCATTGACTATGCAAAAGCCTTTGACTGTGTCAACCACAGCAAACTATGGCAAGTTCTTAAATAAATGGGAGTGCCTGATCACCTCATCTGTCTCCAGAGAAATCTCTATGTGGGACAAGATGCTACAGTTAGAACTGGATATGGAACAACTGACTGGTTCAAAATTGGGAAAGGAGCATGACAAGGCTGTATATTGTCTCCCTCCTTATTTAACTTATATGCAGAATTCATCATGCGAAAGGCTGGGCTGAATGAATCCCAAGCCGGAATTAAGATTGCCGGAAGAAATATCAACAACCTCAGATATGCGGATGACACAACCTTGATGGCAGTGAGAGATTTTACTTTCTTGGGTTCCATGATCACTGCAGATGGTGACAGCAGTCATGAAATTAAAAGACGCCTGCTTCTTGGGAGAAAAGCAATGACAAACCTAGACAGCATCTTAAAAAGCAGAGACGTCACCTTGCCAACAAAGGCCCATATAGTTAAAGCTATGGTTTTCCCAGTAGTGATGTATGGAAGTGAGAGCTGGACCATAAAGAAGGCTGATCGTTGAAGAATTGATGCTTTTGAATTATGGTGCTGGAGGAGACTCTTGAGAGTCCCATGGACTGCAAGAAGATCAAACCTATCCATTCTGAAGGAAACCAGCCCTGAGCGCTCACTGGAAGGACAGATTCTGAAGCTGAGGCTCCAATACTTTGGCCACCTCATGAGAAGAGAAGACTCCCTGGAAAAGACCCTGATGTTGGGAAAGATGGACGGCAGAAGGAGAAGGGGACAACAGAGGACGAGATGGTTGGACAGTGTTCTCGAAGCTACCAGTATGAGTTTGACCAAACTGTGGGAGGCAGTGGAAGTGAGGAGTGCGTCAGCAGCCATGACAGGCTTCAGCTGAGACCTTGTGGCAGAGACGTCCTTGTGGCAGTGGCAGCGGTGGTAGAGGTGTAGAGAGAGCCCAGCCAGCGAGAGTAAGGTGAGGGGTTGCAGCGGGAATGGCGGGCTGAAGTGGCCTGAGCGGAGGGTGAGCGGCAAGGTCATGTATGGCACTGGCGAGAACGTTTGGCCCTCCAGATGTTGCTGGACTACAACTTCCATCAGCACAAACAAGCATGGATAATGGGTCAGGGATGATGGGAGTTGTAGTTCAGCAACACTGAATGTCTTTCCAGGCTAAACCTCCAGCAAACCCATGTATGACTCCAAATATCTGAAATATCTGAAATGCCTTTTTAATTAAGAAAATTATGTGATTAAAAATGTAAAGCAGGCATTATTGCCAACTCTGTAATAAATGGGGGAAAGTGGTTGATAAGGGGGGGGGGAATATGCACTCTCTATAACTTTAGATTTTCCTTCTGAAAAAGATACTCTGGTTTCACTGATTAAAATTCCTCTTTATTCCATCCCCCTCCCCACCCCCGGTCAATTAAACTTTGCTAACATGAAGTGAACATGGGGAGAGGAGCGAAGCAACAATGCAAAAAATTAATTACCTAGCCGAGGAACAAGATAATGATTAGCCACGAAAATTTTTTAGCTGGTACAAAATAATTTGGAATGAAGGTGCTTTCGGATTGGCTCTTACAGCATTTTGCCGCTTTGTGTTAGACTACATTAATTTAGGCTTGGTTCCCCATGCTGGTGAATGATGTTATAATCATATTTCTCAAGGAATGTCTCGACTGTCATCTATCATTAGCCATTTCATCTGGCTGGAACAGAGGGAGAGAAGAGAAACAGGACCATTCCACAGACTCAGATGATGATGATGATTCGCCTTCTACGCATACGTGTCAAGGCAATGTACAAAATGCAACACAAACACTTGAAAACAACACAGAAAATAACAACAGATAAATTTACAAGCAGTACCAAGTATAAACCTATGGCGGAGATCAATTCATCCAGCTGGGAAGGATTGTTGGCACAGAAATGTCTTCTGTTGTTTCCTGGACAATGCAGATAGTGGCTGCCAATAATAACTCAAAAGGAACATCATTCCACAGCCACACTAAAAGCCCTGCTCCAAATTACTGCGGAGCAGGCTTCTGAGATGTTTGGGACTTGAAGGAGAAGCTCTCACACAGACTGCAGCGACATACCCTCCAACACTTCAAAGGCAAAAACTGGGACTCCGTCTTCCCATTTTCTTCTCTTTGGGAAAGGGATGGCAGGCATTTTGGACCCCATGATCTCACGTGATTTTGTGCCACAATTTCCCATCGGAAAAAAGCTCCTTTTGGGGGGCAGAGCATTGTTGCACGAGATCATGCCTCCCCCCAAAGTGCTTTTTTCCACGGGGGGAATTGTGGCACCAAATTGCACAAGATCACCAAAATGGCCGCCATCCTCTCATGAGAAAAAAACCACACGTGATGTCCCTGTTTTTCCAGGACACTTGCAGGGGATGCAGTGACCTACTGGGTAAATAAGGAAGATACCCATTTCCCCCCCATCTTAAATTTAGTTCTGCAGCAATTTGCAATTCCACCCTTAAAAAAAAAATCATGAAAATTCATCAGCATTTTATTGTGAATTTCTTCTGATACACACAGTTTTCCTTGATGTCCACAGGGTTGTTGTTGTTTTGGTCAGCAATTTATCCTAATATAATGTGTTTCGGTATGCTATTTGGTATGTTATTTTCACTTTTATACACACTTTTACATAACATATACTTTTTTTGGGCAAACCAGTGTTTGGTTGGATAACTGCACTGTAAAATTCAGAGGAGTGGGCATTTTGAAGGATGGTGTGTTTGGGTTTTCATATCCCCCCCCCCAGAAGTGAATTCCTTATTTGATAGCTCAGCTTCAAATGCAAACTGAATGGGGACCCCCCTCCCCCGGAGGTGGTGGAGGAGGTGTTGTTGTTGTTGTTGTTGTTTGGATTTGATATCCCGCTTTACCACTACCCGAAGGAGTCTCAAAGCGGCTAACATTCTCCTTTCCCTTCCTCCCCCACAACAAACACTCTGTGAGGTGAGTGGGGCTGAGAGACTTCAGAGAAGTTTGACTGGCCCAAGGTCACCCAGCAGCTGCATGTGGAGGAGCGGAGACACGAACCCAGTTCCCCAGATTATGAGTCTATCGCTCTTAACCACTACACCACTCTGGCTCTCAGAAATAAGGCAGTTTCTCGAGTAATGTGGTTTAGTGTTTAGCGACTGGCAACTTTCAAACTTGAACCAGAATGAACTCCTTTTTCAAACGAACTCTCCAAGCCCAGCCTTCTGTATACAGGACATCCAGGGCTGACACTGCTGTCCTGCTGCTCTCAAAACACAATAGGTAATGGCTAGGGAACTCTTCTTGCCAGATGGTTTCTTTAAGCTTTGCCCCTGGTTCTGAAATGACGAATATGTCCTTGTCTTTTTTTTGCTCACCCAGCAGGCAAAGGAGAACGCAGGAGGCAACCGCACACACACACAGAGAAAGAGCTATATAGAGAAGACATATTTACAGTTCCACATAATTATATTTTATGATAACCCAGTGCTAATGCGTACACCAAATTGAACATAAGGAACTAATTGTATATTTCCTGTTGAATAATGCATGGCAATAACAGTCATTAGCCTTGTACTGTCTGGGAGTTTTAGAATGGCTTCATCATTTAAAGCCCATAAATGCTTAGCGGATAAAAGCAGGGCGTGGAGGTGGGGGGAGGGGGGGAATCAATGCACAAAGGTTGTTGTTGTCTTGCTCCCAAATCCAAACAGAGGACAAAAGGACTTGCAGTGCTGAAAGGGAGCAAACTCTCTCATATTTGATAGCGCATGGATGGAGGGTTCTGTTTGTGTGATCAGCAAGCCCAGCAGTGGACTCATAATATGGTGAACTGGGTTTGATTCCCCGCTCTTCCACATGCAGCTGCTGGGTGACCTTGGGCCAGTCACACTTCTCTGAAGTCTCTCAGCCTCACTCACCTCAGAGTGTTTGTTGTGGGGGAGAAAGGGAAAAGGAGATTGTTAGCCGCTTTGAGACTCCTTAAGGGGAGTGAAAGGCAGTATATCAAGTCCAAACTCCCTCCTCCTCCTCCTCCTGCCGCTGCCGCCGCCCAGTCTGGTGCTGGTCCTGGCTGTGTGCCTGGTAGGTGATGATGGCAAAGCTTAGTATTTGCCTGGGCTGAGATTCCAGGTTGAGTGTATTTGTCCTGATGGAGCAGTCTGGCAGTGGCTGGGATCCTCTGAAGATACGTGTGTTGCCCCATGAATACACTTTGCCACTCCGAATGTTCTTGGCATTTTGTGGTTTTGCAGCTGCTGAGGAGGCGTCAACAGCCTCAGGACGAAGAGTGAAACCGATGAAAGTCTCAAGCAGGTAAAGGATGCAGTGGCACTTGCCCAGCTGCAAAAGGTCCTGGGTGCGTCATGATTCCTCCCTCTCCCTCTCTATGGTCATCAGTAGAATCTGGTCGACAACATATCAGGGCAAGAAGGCTATGAGTCACTCGTGTTTTCCCACGCCTGCCAAATACAATATTTGCAATCAGTCCTGGGAGGCTTATTGTGACGAGGAACTGCTACTTCGTTGCACGCTGGCAATGCGTGTGGGCTGCTGTTGTGGAACATGGCAAACCTTTTTGCCCTTCTTCTCCTTGTCTTTGTGGGAGATGGGTTGTCACCCTTGGAATGGATGGGAGAGAAACAAATCTCTCTCACACACATGAACACACACATGAACACACATTCTCTTTTCTGTTGCACACATGTACACACCAAGACTCTTTCTGTTTCTCGTGCATTTGCGCTCTCTCTCTCTCTCTCTCTCACACACTCACTCACTCACTCACTCACTTCCTTCCTTGGTGTTGTTTGCCTACCTCCTGTCAAAGGAAGAAGCCAAGCAAGATGCAGGTCTTGCACTCTAGCTGAAGGAAAAGCCAGAAGCAGGCAGGACAAAAAGAAGCTGCCCTTCCTCCTTCTCCTCCTCTCTCTGCTTCCTCACTTATGGAGGGCAGGCAAACATCTGCGACAGCAGCTGTGCTTAAATACCACCCCCCAATCCAGCCATGTCACCTCACTCCTGCCTGACCCCGCAGGTAGAGCACAGCCTTTGTGGCTAGTAGCCCTTGATAGCTTTGTCCTCCACAAATTTGTCTAATCCTCTTTTAAAGCCATCTAAATCGGATGGGTCCCAACACTGATCCTTGCGGGCTGAGTGGGGTGTCCATTGCATCCTTCCACTGGGAGAACTGCTCATTTATTTTTACTCCCTGCTTCCTGTTATCTAACCAGTTCCCGAGCCTCTCCTCTTCTTCCACAATTGCTAAGCTTAGTCTTAGGAGAGGTAGTTTGTAAAAAGCTTTTTGGTCAGCTGGATCACCTGTATCATTATGATTTTTGACACGTTAATAGGTAACTTGCCACATTCCTAATAACTGCAGTGGTTCTATCTTGGCAATCAAAGAGTGTATTTAATAATCTACAACAACACCCAAAGTGGTGTCCTTCAGGTTTTTTTGGACTACAGCTCCCATCAGCCTCACTCAGTAGAACCAATGGTCAAGGATTATGGGAGCTGTAGTTCGACAACATTTGGAGGGCACCATTTTGGGAAAGAACTGATTTCTAACCAGTCAGCATTGCAGGGGGTTGGGCTAGATGACCCTTGCTGTCCCTTCCAACTCTTCAATTCTCTGATTCTTTTATTCTAGGATATACCCCCCAACTTGATGGTTTTAACTGGCTATCCACTTTCTTGTGTGCTGGTTTCATCCTCCCTGATCCTCAGACCTCCCAGGTACCAAGGGATTGGTTCTGAACAAGAGGCTCTTCGCCAAGAGAAACTGTAGGCTGAAAAAAGACTCCACTGTCTATGACCTTTTGCAGCCTTCAGTGTGAATTAACAGACTGTTCTTTTCACGAGGACCAGGTTGAAGGAATGCATGAACCAGCCTTTGATCTTAGTACATGTCACATATAATCTTAGTCTTGTATGGGGCTTCAAGGGAACTGAAGATGACCTCCTCTGTCGCCTTGAGCTGAAGCACAATCAACTCCAGACAAGTTCTTCTAGGGTTAACATAATGGAGAAAGAGAATAGAACTCTCTCTCTCTCTCTCTCTCTCTCTCTCTCTCTCTCTCATATAGACATCCAATGAAGCTAAATATTGGAAGGTTCAGGAGAGATTTAAAAAAACTCCTTCACAGAGTGCAGTGGTGTTACGGTTAGAGTGTTTGGCTAGGACCTTGGGAGAGCAGTGTTCAAATCCCCACTCAGCCATGGGCCAGTCACCATCTCCTAGCCTAACCTACCTCACAGGGTTGTTGTGAAGATGGAGGGGGAAGAACCATGTATACCACCCTGAGATCCTTGGGAGGAAAAGGTGATATATAAATGTAATAAATGAATAAAATAAATAATAAACAAAATAAGTAAAATAAACTATGGAACTCACCCTCACAGGTGGCGGTGATGGCCACCAACTTGGATGGATTTAAAAGACAAATTCGTGGAGAATACGTCTCTCCACAGCAGCTAGACACGTAACTGGGAGCGGCCGCTGAGACCATATAACACCAGTCTTGAAAGACCTACACTGGCTCCCAGTACGTTTCCAAACACAATTCAAAGTACTGGGCTGACCTTTAAAGTGCTAAATGGCTTCAGCCCAGTATACCTGAAGGAGCGTCTCCACCCACCCACTACAGTGTTCAGCCCGGACACTGAGGTCCAGCGCCGAGGGTCTTCTGGCGGTTCCCTTGTTGCGAAAAGCCAAGTTACAGGGAACCAGGCAGAGGACCTTCTTGGTAGTGGCACCCGCCCTGTGGAACGCCCTATCTGAAGGCAGCCCTGTTTAGGGAAGCTTTTAATGTTTAATAGGTTATTTTATTTTAATATTCCATTGGAAGCCACCCAGAGTGGCTGGAGAAACCCAGCCAGGTGGGTGGGGAATAAATTAGCCACGATGGCTGTGCTCAGCCTCTACAGCTGGAGGCAGTATTGCTTCTGAATACCAGTTGTGGGAAACTGCAGGAGGGGCGAAGCTTCCTGTGCTCAGGTCCTGCTTCCTACAGGCACCTGGGCGGCCACTGTGTCAGCAGGATGGTTGTCCAGTATGTCCTTTAGCTTGACCCATCAGGCTTGTACAGTCTTATCATAGGAACACAGGGAGCTACCATGTACCCAGGCAGGGGGAGCCAATATGATGCTCTCCAGAAATTGTTGGATTCCAGTTCCCACCAGCCCCTGGTGTTCCTTGGTAATGGTGTAACATGTATAAAGGTAAAGGTAAAGGGACCCCTGACCATTAGGTCCAGTCGTGGCCAACTCTGGGGTTGCGGCGCTCATCTCACTTTATTGGCTGAGGGAGCCGGCGTACAGCTTCCGGGTCGTGTGGCCAGCATGACTAAGCCGCTTCTGGCGAACATGAGCAGCGCACGGAAACGCCATTTACCTTCCCGTCGGAGCGGTATCTATTTATCTACTTGCACTTTTGAGGTGCTTTCGAATTGCTAGGTTGGCAGGAGCAGGGACTAAGCAACGGGAGCTCACCCCGTCGTGGGGATTCGAACCGCTGACCTTCTGATCGGCAAGCCCTAGGGTCTGTGGTTTAACCCACAGTGCATGTGTAGTTCCTGTCAAATATGATGGTTCTATGCTCTTTTCCAAATTTAGAGGATTTGGAGACTGAGGCTTGTTAAATATAAGCAGAGAAACACCACCATATATTGTAGAAGCCCATGTCCCCATTGAGACCCTTCGTATGTTTTAGCTGATATTTCTGCCATCAGAATATTTCACATTCTGGAATACCATCTGTCCATCGCTAAACGTTCCCACATTGCTTTTGCTTACAGATATGCCATTTTTTGTGGTTGTTTGTGTGTGGCTTTTGAAAATATGATTGTATTAATGGCAGTATCGTTTTTAATCTGTTAATGCTTAGTTATGAATGTGAGAAAGTATGGATAAGGCAGTTTGGCGCTCAGGTGCAATTTCCAAAACAGTCTTCTCTCCCTCTTCCCAAAATACACATGAAATAAGGTACCACAAAATAAGTTTTGTGGGATCTCAAAAGGGGGAAACAGCTCTTTAGGACTCCAGGGATGAAAAATATTTTCCCGCCTGAGAGCCCCATTTCTTCAAGGACAACCTTCCAGAGGTCACATCTCAGTGATGGGAGTGGACAGAGGCAAAAGTGGACATGGAAGAACAGGTGTGACTCTTACCTTTGGAAGAGGGTGTGTGTCCTGGGAAGGAGTGAGGGCTGGGAAGAGTCCCCAGGGCCAGAGAAAGAGACTTTGGGGGCCAGATTCCGCCCTCAGCCCTCAACTCTTGCTGTAGGCCAACAAAATCTAAAAAGTCACAGGTCCACCCCCACCTCTTGTGGTAGTCTCAGTCTCTCTCTCTCTCTCTCTCTCTCTCTCTCTCTCTCTCTCACACACACACACACACACACACACACACACACACACACTTGTAAGACATATGAGGATCTGGGAGTACCTGAAGGAGATTATTATGAAACGAGAGGGGGGGGGAAGGGCTTAAATTTTCAATAACAGAAACAACGATGTGAAAGAATGGATTCAGCAGAGCACGACTCAATGTGCCCGAGAAAAATAGGGCTGGCGCGATGTAGCCTCATTGCGACGTTCTCTAATCCCCTCTTAATCCCCTGCAAAGCAACAAGAGGAACCGGCGCACTCCGGCTGCCGCCCTCCCCACCCCTCTTACGGTTTGGTGACTCCGACCACAATAAATGCATATTCAGGTCTCGAGAAAGTATTCTTGGAAAGGGACTCTGTTGGAATGGGAATCCTCGTCAAAAGCCACGGAGAGTGGCTTTGGGAGCATCGTTCAGCCGGGGCACCATTTCTGAAAGGTCACTGCTAATAGGGCTGAGGTTCAGGGGTGGAGCACCTGCTTGGCAGCCAGATTAAAATCTCTGGCATCCCCAGGGAAAGACCACCGGCTGATACCCTGAAGAGCCACTTCTACCAATCAGTGTGGAGAACATTGAGCTACATGAACCAGTGGTCTGACTCAGCAGAAGATAGCTCTCTGTGTTTATCGTTTTTGTATATTGCATTTATATCCCACCTTATCCCCCAAAGAGCTGAAGGTAGTGTACATGGTTCTACCCCTCCTCATTTAATCCCCACGATGACCCTGCGAGGTAGGTTGGGCTGAGAGCCTCTGACTAGCCCATGTTCTCAGGATTCTTTGAGGGGTATGTGTGTATCACACGCACGCACGTGCACGCACACACAGTGTTTTACAATTTAAAATACTCAGTTTACATCCTTAAGATATCAATGACTTCCTTTCTTCTCTTTCCATGGTTCATTTTACACACCATAAATCCCTGCATATTTTACAAAAACTATACCATTCAGTATTCCATTATTGCATCCATCAAAACTTATTTACACTGTTGGATTTATCTTAATGCTGCCAGCGTTTTCAGCTATACACGATTATTTCCCGTATATTCAATAAACGTTTTCCAATCTTCTTTAAACGTATGTTCTTCTTGTTCTCTCATTCTATATGTTAAGTCTGCAAGCTGCGCATATTCTGTCAACTTAAGTTGCCATTCTTCTTTGGTCATTTTCCATTTTCTGGCTAACAAAACACGGGCTGCAGTAGGAGCATACATAAATAACATTTTTGGACACCTGGGAATTTCAGTCTGAATTATCCTCAACAGAAAGGACTCTGGGGTTTTTTGGGAAAGTACTTTTAAACATTTTTTTCCAATTCATTATGGATCGTTTCCCCATACTCTTTTACCCTTTTACAGGTCCACCACATATGAAAGAATGTTCCCTCTGGGTATGTGTGTCTTTTAAATGCACATGTATGCAGTAAGTGTTGACTGCATCATAATTCTTTTTGTGCCATATTTTACAATACAAATGCACACTTTTAAAACTAAGTGAGCCTGCTCTGCCTCTTTTGATTGGGCCACTCTCAATCTCCCTCCCTCCCTGTGCTGTTGTACTGTTTTTTTATTTATATTTCTGAGTTATTACTTCTCTCTCTCTCTCTCTTTCTCTCTCTCTCTCTTTCTCTCAAGTTCCACTAAATAAATACACTAAAAAAGGCAACAATTAAAATGTCTTCAAACATCTTAATTCTCCCTCTCTATTTTGCACTAAACTTTAATCTGTGCTCTTCTGTGATCAGGAGATTCCGCAAGTCTTGTAAGTCTCACTGGGCAGATGGGATAAAGAGCCTCTGGCGGCACTGACATGCCCTCAGGCAGATGGTGACAGGTCAGTTTCCCTGCCAAGCAGCCTTCTGACCAATAACGCAATTGCATCTAAATTCACATCCGTCCTTAGCAATATTTATACATGGCTTCATCGACAAAAACCTCAAGTGCTTGACATAAAATAATATAAAACTTGTATAAGAAATAGGCAAATATGAATTAGCACATGCAAATCTGTGCTTTCTTGTGCCCTCTTTTTGGGCAATGCCTAAATGGTCCCTCTAAGGTCCTGTGGCCCAGGCAACAAGACTGACTGCACTTTCGGTTGCTGGCAGGAATAATGAAGAAGGGTGGGACACCACACCATTGCCCTCACAATGATTCATGGTGGCGTCATGTGATGTGGCACAGCCATGAAGCCAATTCCAAGTGAGGCCCATTCTTCCTGCCCTTGCTCTGATGCCTTCTGGAAGGTGTCCATCAGCAATAGGGAGAGTGGTTGAGTGCCAAGTACCTGCTGGCTTTGCTTCATTTATATGTAAGGTAAAAGGTAAAGGACACCTGGACAGTTAAGTCCAGTCAAAGGCAATTATGGGATTGTGGCGCTCATCTTGCTTTCAGGCTGAGGGAGCTGGCGTTTGTCCACAGACAGCTTTCTGGGTCATGTGGACAGCAGGACTAAACCGCTTCTGGCGCAACGGGACACCATGACAGAAACCCGAGCGCATGGAAACGCTGTTTACTTTCCCACCACAGTGGTACCTATTTATCTACTCGCACTGGCACGCTTTCAAACTGCTAGGTTGGCAGGAGCTGGGACAGAGCGATGGGAGCTCACCCCATTGCGGGGATTCGAACCACCAACCTTCTGATCAGGAAGCCCAAGAGGCTCAGTGGTTTAGACCACAGTGCCACCTATGCCCCTTACATGTATCCCCCTCACAGAGCTTCATATCCCAGAGTTCCCGGAAACAGGGCTTAATACGGTGAGAATCGTAGCTCTGCGTGGGGAGTCAGAGGGTCTCCAACCCTACAGCTCCCAGAATCCTTTGCAGCATGCCACAGTTCAAGTGAGATCATAGCACTTGAAATGGATGTTGCGGCCGGGTGGGGCCTTAATCAGACAAATGTTTCCAACATAACTTTTGATCGCGTACTCGAGGAGGTACCACCGTAATAGCGAGCAATTTTCATCTCCGTTTCCACCTGGTATAGAAACTTAACAGACAGGAGAACATCCCCTTTCATTAGCTCTTATATAAAATGACACTCAGGTGTGCTGAAAGACATGGGGAATGTCTCTCAGAGGAATTGACTATTGTGATTTCTGCCAAGGGATTACCCACCTTCTTCTCACCGCATCTGCCTCAGCTGTTAATGTGCCATTTTGAGGGTGGGTTTTATTTTACTTTGAAAGAAAAGAAAAGAAAATCAGTGCTTTTATTTTCCTCGTGTTGCTTGTTTCTCCACACCAGTAGCTCCCTGGTATATTATTCCTGTAAAAGAAATTTTGTTCTCCCCCCCACCCACCCCCCGAATCAAATAACCGTGTAGGAGGTAGAATTACCTGTTGCATTTCCTATGAGACAAGCTTGCTCTCCCGTAAAACTCAATGGGGAAAATATGCAAACGCTTCCCTTGCTTTTCTGGAGTAGCAATGTGGTTGCACCTCCCTTTAGAGTTGTCTTCTTTTAGGTAATGTATTGCACACTGCTGTATATTTTCAAGCATGCCAAGTTCTGTGTTGCTCTGAGTTAGGAAGGGCCTATAATCACAAGCTACCTTTCTTGGAGCATTAAGAACGTGGTGGTGCCTCCGTTTGCTTGTTTTCGTCTTTCCTCCCCATCCCTTTTTCCTTTCGTGCCGAGCCTTTTAAAAACTGAAAACCAAAGAGTAGGATGTGGTGTTTGTTTGCTTGCTTGTTATTTTCCAAGCTGCCCCGGGGGCTTTCTGGCCAAAAAGAAGGGTATAAATCAGGGGTCAGCAACCTTTTTCAGCCATGGGTCGGTCCACTGTCCCTCACACCGTGTGGACCAGATTTTTTTTTTTGGGGGGTGGGGGGTGGGATGAACGAATTCCTATGCCCCAGAAATAACCCAGAGATGCATTTTAAATAAAAGGACACATTCTACTCATAAAGAAACACGCTGATTCCCAGACTGTCTGCAGGTTGGATTGAGAAGGCGAGTAGACGGCATCTGGCCCCCGGGCCTTAGGTTGCCTACCCATGGTATAAATACTTTGAGAAAATAAATACCTTTAGAGTATAAAGCAGTGGCATGCTACAATTCTTAGTCTTTAGGGCTAAGCCAGACAAGCGATTGAATTCCCACATCTTTAGTTTAAATTATCTCTCTGTGTGAGGGCAGGGGGAGTGGTGCTAAATTATTATAAATTATTGCTACTAGAGAGTGGTGTCCAACCTTTCTGCTCAAGGCATTTGCCCCATCTAAAGCAACTTCTCCTCCCAAACAATTGCTTATAAGCCTTATTGCTGAAAATATATAGATCCTTTCTCCAGCTTGATTCCTTCAGTGATGTTCCCTACCCTCAACCCATGGCTATTTTTAACCTTTTAAATAAATAAATAAATAAAATGTCCAGATCTCCCCTTATGTATCTCAATTATTCTGGAATACTGTTTGGAGGCTCCTATGCAACCTGAGTCAGATATAATATTCCAAGTGAGTGTTTCAGAGACACAGGTGGCGCTGTGGGTTAAACCACAGAGCCTAGGACTTGCCGATCAGAAGGTCGTGGTTCGAATCCCCGTGACGGGGTGAGCTCCCATTGCTCGGTCCCAGCTCCTGCCAACCTAGCAGTTCGAAAACACGTCAAAGTGCAAGTAGATAAATAGGTACTGCTCCGGCGGGAAGGTAAACGCCGTTTCCGTGCGCTGCTCTGGTTCGCCAGAAGCGGCTTAGTCATGCTGGCCACATGACCCGGAAGCTGTATGCCGGCGCCCTCTGCCAATAAAGCGAGATGAGCACCGCAACCCCAGATTTGGCCACGACTGGACCTAATGGTCAGGGGTCCCTTTACCTTTACCTATGCAACCTGAGTCAGATATAATATTCCAAGTGATTGTTTCAGGGGGCGCAGGTATGTAAAGCAGCTTAGGTTGGCTAGCACCTGTGACCATTAGCATGACACCCACTCCCAATTTCCAGACAGTGTAAGTCATTGATGGGACAAAGCATAACTGTGTTTTAAGATGCACACATGCCATATAAGGATATGTACACGCTGGAAAAATGGACAGCTGGTCTGAGCCTCAGAGCTGACTCAGCCTTTGACTCTCAAGACAAGCACACCCGCAGGGCAAGTTGTGAAATCATGGTTTTGCGCAGCAGGTGAGGAACCCACTGTGACCGAAGTGAAGAGTACAGCACCTGTCTTTACGCTATGGCAGGAGTGGGGAACATTTAGTCCTTCAGATGTTGCTGAACTACAAACTCCTATCAGGCAAAGCACACAGTGCTAATGACCAGGGATGGCAGGAATTGTAGTTCTGCAACATCTGCAGAGCCAAAGGTTCCTCGCCCCAATCTATGGGCTTTCTTTGCACACACCTGGTGCCTCCCCCTCAGAGCAAGCTGAAGTGTGGATCAGATTGTCCAGGCTACGAGCTAAATTATATCAGGCTTTCAAAGTTGCCTTGTTGGCAGGAATGCCATATTCTAATCAAACTCTCTAAAAGCAACCAAGGTGAATTTTTCTGCCATCCCTCTTTCTGGGAGATATAGCTACCAGTGCCTTTATTGCTATATGCAAGCTCTAAGCTCAGAGGCTGTATTACCAGTTTCTGGGGGTCACAAGTTGAAAATTTTGCTTATTTCCTCATGGGCTTCCCAGGGGGCATCTGGCTGGCCGTCGTGGGAAAGAGGATGCTGAACTAGCCAGGCCTTTGGTCTGATCCAGCATGACTCTTCTTATGTTGATGTTCTTCTTGCGTGCAAAGGGCTCTGCAACTCTCTCCCCTTCTCTCTCTCTCCCGAAAACTTTCCTAGGAGGTTAGGATAGGGCCCAACCCACATATGGGTTTGTGGCGTAACAGTGACTTGAAAACACAACAGTACGAAGCCCATTCTACATGGAACTTGGAAAGTTTTGCCACCTCCTAGTGAATACTGGCTTGTGTTGACACAGAGATTGGTTTTGCCACTGTTGGCACCACTGTTGTGGATTGCACTTCCTGCTGAAATGCCAGAGGCTTCATCTGTATTGGCATTCTGCCGGCTTCTGAAGATGTGCTGTTTTTGCACATGGGTTCCCTTGGTCTCTTAACCTGATGTCAGGGACTGTACTGAGGAAGGCTGCACTGAGGAAGAGTGTTGGGAGCCACCCCTCCCCCTGATTCTGAATCTTCCCAGGAGCAGGAGGACAGTATATATTTGGAACAGTGGTTTGCAGAGGGGCATAGTTCAGAAGGCAGAAGCTGGGAAATACTGGATGGGGAACAGCTGGGAGACGAAACACTGGAAGAGAGAGAGTGTTAACAGATTCACAGTCTCTGGACAGCATTCAAACCCCCCTTCCCCAAAGACACAGAGAGCTCTGAAAGTGTGAGAACAGACAGCACAGAGGGTACAAACTCAGATTACAAGACGCAGGAGTGACGTAGATTAATAGGGACGGAGAGGGGGTTAGTGAGCCTTAATTGGGAACACTGCTATTTCTAGGGAGACATGTTCTTTCTCTCTCACACTGTGAATCTAACTGGTAAGATGTTCCTTTCATTTGATCTTCTTATTTACTGCCATGGGGGAGGAAGCCATTTCCCCGAAGCGTGACACCTGAGCCCCCTGTTTTAATGACTGTGCTGGTTTAATGGGATTGCTTTATTGCATATTGAACTTTGGAATGCTTATATTTTTATATTTTAAACAGTGTTGTAAGAATTTCCTTCCACACCACTTGTTCTTCCCCAAGTGTTTTGTATGTATAATAATAGAACCATGGAAATGCAGAGTTGGAAGGGACCCCAAGGGCCATCTAGACAAACCCCCAGCAATGCAGGAATCACAGCGAAATAAATCCCTATCACGTGGCCATCCGACCTCCGTTCAAAAGCCCCACCAGCTTCCGAGTTACTCTGCTGCACTGCCAAACAACTCTCACCATCAGAGAGTTCTTCTTAATGTCGAGGTGAACTTGATTATATGTACTGAAATAGGAGCAGAACCACCATACAAAAATCATGACAACAAGAAAAGCGTTTCAGCCACGGAAATTTAAAGGCAATGCCACATTATTGTATTTTAAATGTGCTTAAACTAGTTCTTATGCTTGGAAATTCCTTCAAATCCTATTTTACAATAATAATTAATAATAATTACTAATTGTGATTAACAACAACGTTCAGCCCTTCTACGTCTGATCACCCCCCACGTGGTTCCAAGCAAGATCTTCTAAGTTTGCCTTCACTTTAGGATGCACCTTGATGGTGCTCTAAATTACAAGCTGTGCCGGCAATACACTTTCTGGCTGAAGTTTGCTTCCAAGAATATGCTGGGAGGGAAAATGTGTGGTAGAGGAAAAGTGAGCCCATGATACAGTGGACAGCCTCTGTAGTTCTTGTTTTCGCCTCTCCTTCATCTTAGCCAGACATGTTCTGACCTGTGGTTTTTCTTTTCTTCCAGAGATGATTAAGCTGCAGAACTCACTGTTCCCCGCACACCTACTCACACAGCTGCTGCTGCTGCTGCCTGCGCCTGTTCCCTTCGTTTTATTTCCTCTTCCTGCGCTACCTATAGCCGTGCACGGCAGCCGACGGTATTGCCTGAGGTTTCTTTTTAATCATAAAGGCAGGGCTGCTCCGTGGAGGTTAATTTCCTTGTTTCTCTTTATAAATCTTCTCCTAAAATGTCAGGCTCTTTCAGCGCCAAGGAACAGATGGAAAGCACAGGGCGTACGTTGCGGTGAAACAGCTCGAGGGCGCTGGCCGGCTTTCCTGTTGAACTCTGCACAGTGCCCTGATTTGCAAACTAGGCCAGTGGAAGCGAGGAGGTGATGGCTTTGATTCGAGGGACAGGCTTTGTCAGAGATGGATGAGGCTGGGGAAGGGATAGAGCGCATTGGTAGAGCATCAGTGCTGAACACAGAAGGTCTCAGGTTTAATCTCTGGCATTTCCAGGTAGGATTGAGGGAAACTCCCTGCGTTTGAAGCCCTGGAGAGCCCCTGACAGTCAGTGCAGGCAGTACAGAAGTAAACAACAACAACAACAACAACAATTTACTATTATTTATACCCCACCCATCTGGCTGGGTTTCCCCAGCCACTCTGGGCAGCTCCCAACAGAATATTAAAAACACGATAAAACATCAAACATTGAAAAATTCCCTAAACAGAGCTGCCTTCAGATGTCTTCTAAAAGTCAGATGGCATCTGATGGGAGGGTGCTCCACATGGAGGGTGCCACTACCAAGAAGGCCCCCTGCCTGGTTCCCTGTAACCTCACTTCTTGCAATGAGGGAACCGCCAGAAGGCCCTCGGAGCTGGACCTCAGTGTCCGGGCTGAATGATGGGGGTGGAGATGCTCCTTCAGGTATACTGGACCAAGGCCATTTAGGGCTTTAAAGGTCAGCACCAACACTTTGAATTGTGCTCAGAAACATACTGGGAGCCAATGTAGGTCTTTCAGGAACAGTGTTATGTGGTCTTGGTGGCCACATGGTCCGATAAGCCTGAGCCTCTATAGGGCAACTCCCGTTGTTGTTGTTGTTGTTGTTGTTGTTGTTGTTGTTGTTGTTGAGCAAGATGGACAGATTCAATTAGGGATGATGGAGCAATTCAATTCAGATCACATTTACAGGTCAATCTTTCTCATGTGCACTTTCTGAAATGATACAAGAACCAAAACGCAGCCATCCTTTGAAATTCGCACTTCTCTGAGTTTTGCATTGCTGTTCTCCAGTCAACTAATGCATACAAAACTGCATTTTTTGGGGTAAATGGTCCAGAATGATGCATATATTAGTGTGAATAACATAAAAATCCTTACATTAGAGGGAAAATAAATATTAGGGGAAATGCGGTTTTGAAAAAATGTGCATATTAGGCAGTTGCTTACAAGGGTATGTATTTTAGGAGAAATTCACAACAAAAGGCTAGTGGGGTTTCATGACAGCTTTTAGTTTTTAAAAGTTGCAAACTGATGCAGAAATGCACTTGAGGCCTTGGAGTGGGGGGAAATGGAAAAACAGAGAGAAACTGAAAATGACAGATTCACCTACCCCTATATTCCTATGTCCTTATGTCAGTCCAAATGAAGAGCTGAGTTTTGATCCAGACGAGTTCCATAGGCACCTACAAGCAGTGCTTCATATCTGGATGGGGGAAGTGGACACCTGCTTGGCATACAGAAGGTCCCAGGTTCAACCCCTGCCCACCTCTGCTTGAAAGGATCCGGCAAAAGGCTCATCAATTGAAATTAATTAATCTATATATATAGATATAACTTTATTACTTTCACAGACCAGCCTAAGATAGCAAGTATCTGACTTTTGGGAGGCATCTGAAGGCAGCCCTGTTTAGCCTAAAGGACGGGTCGCTGGAATAGATTATGGTGGTAAGTAGAGGTTCCACTTTATCATCATCATCATCATCATCATCATCTCCTGATCTCCAGCAGTAGAGCCCAGAACCTGTTTCATCTCCTTATCTAGCTGTAATGGTTGTAAGGGGGTTACTTGTGCATAAATTGCCTTCGGTTTAGTTTGATTGCTTGCCCAACCATGCTTAGGCTCACAGCTCGCCCTCCGTGACCTGTTAGTCACTTGCAGAATCCGTCAGTGGGTGTTTCTTGAACCTCTTCCAGCATAAAAGCTGTTTGACGCCAAGTCTCCTCCTATGTTCCCTGCGCGGAACTCGTTTGCGCAAGTAAGGGGAAGGCAGGGGCATGCCAGCGCTCTCTCCACTAGTTTCTGTTGAAGGGTCTTGGAGCCCTGTCTCCAATTCCTCCATCTCCCTCTCTCCTCTACTGGTGTTACGCTGAATTCCTTCCCCCCTGCCGGTCCCCTCTCCGGCATCGCTCTGGAGCCCTGCCTCCGCCTCTCGCTCTGATGTCAGTTCCCTGACACTAGCGACCTTGCACCCTCTGATTCTGAGTCTTGATCACTGCTGGACTCTGGGGTCATGGCACCTCATGGGAAATTATCCTTCAGCACTTAAGTCCCTAAAAGTTTGTTTCACAGAGAATACATCATATATCCCTAGATGGTGTTAAGGAAATATTCTGTGGCACTGAACCACAGGACAGGATTGATGAAAGTGGGCTTTTTATAAATGAATGAATAAATAAATAAAAATAAAGCAAGAAAGTCTAGTGATAGCCAGTACAGCAAATAAGGCACAATGAGCACTAAGTGTTTTATAATATGAAAAAAGCCAACAGGATTAAAGGATCACGAGAGAGCTCTTTTTTAAAAACAACAAATGCCCAAGTGCTCAAGAGTTTAGGCTTGACAGCAGATATCCTGATGTGAACTCATTAAGCAGGAGCATGGAGGATTTCGTAGGTTCAGATAAACATGCAAATTACTGACTCGTGTGTGGAGATTGCAAGCAAATAAATAAACTATCCCAGCTGGCTACCTGGGCCAGGCTGAAAGGATGCAGAGATACTGAACATTATTTCCTTTTAAAGTGTGTACCAATTTGTACCGATGTTTTCCAGGTTGCAATTTTCGTAACAGGATTGCTCTGAGAAGCAATTGGGAGAATAGCAACTCCCCCTCACACCTTTAATCCCCTCCATCTAAGACTGAACATGGCTCAGCTGTCCCATCAGCTGTGACGTGATCATAAGGGACCAGGAAGGCCATCTAGCCCAACCCCTTTCCATGCAGGGATATTTGCCCAGCTTGGGGCTCAAACCCACAACCCTGAGATTAAGAGGCTCATGGCCTACCGGCTGAGCTATCCCAGCTGTATGTGATGTCATTGTTTCAGGGAAAATGTGGCCCACTGACTTGTATATATGAGAAATGGCATTGGCTGCGATGTGTGGGCTTAGCAGAGGCATCTGACTGAGAATGGGGTGCTGGACTAGATATGATTTGGGTCAGATAAAACTCTTCTTATAGGGGTGGGGAACTGCAGGCCCAAGAGCAGAATCTGGCCCAGCAAACCTCTCTGTCTGACCTTCAAAACCTTCCCCAGTTCACCCCTTCCCTCCCGAAACCCAACCCCTCACTGGCTTTTCTTTGCACCCCAATCATTTTTGCTTACCTGAGCTATGTCCTTGAATTCTGATAATGCCATTTGGCACTGTATAGACACACGAGCAAGAGCACCAGTTTGGATCCAGCCAATCTCAACTTCCCAGCTGCTTTTCCTCTCCTGTATGCAGCAGTGACGCTGCTACTGATTGGCTATTGTTAGGGATCCCCCCCACCAGGTTTTTAAATTTCCCTCTATTTTCTGATTCAAACCGTGCTGGTTTCTTATTTTGTATGGATTAGTTTTGAATTGTCCCGTCCAATTTTAAACTGTATGTCTGTATTGCTGCAACCCACCCTGGGACCTTAATGGTACTAAATAAAATAGCAATACGATGACATAAGCACGGAGGCGTGAGGCTTGCACATCTTTCAATAAGCCAAGATACCTTTGTACAGCTGAACTGGACCTTTGTCTCAGGCTAGAAAGCTTGTTTGCTCTTGTCACTAAGATTGCCTATCCTCCAGGTCTGCCTGCACTCTACAGATGGCAGGTAGAGGGCTCGAATCCCAGGTGGGTGATAATAATGTCCTAATAATAATGATAATGATGATGATGATGTTGATGATAATAAATGAAGAAAATTCTGCATGCGGCTTGCAAGGTTCAGCCCAGCAAGAGACAGTTGCAAAATACAGTCATACCTCGGGTTGAACGTGCTTCAGGTTGAGCACGTTTGAGGTGCGCTCCGTGGCAACCCAGAAGTAACAGAGCGTGTTACTTCCGGGTTTCGCCACTCGTGCATGCGCAGATGCTCAAAATGACGTCACGCACATGCACGGAAGCGGCAATACGCGACCTGCCCACGCGTTGTTGCGGCTTACGTTGCGTTCAGGATGTGAATGGGGCTCCGGAACAGATCCCATTCGCATCCCGAGGTACCACTGTATAGCACAGATATTTGGAGGGTGGGCTGTCTGGCCTCCTCAGTCCCCCTCTCCCAATTAACCTCCATCTCCAGGGTCTACTCTATGATATCACCAGGGGGCGCTCCTGGTTCTCAGGTTTGGGCCCTGAAATCTCAGGGTCTGGGATACTCCTGACCTGGCAACCCTACTCATCACTTTAGAACCATCTTGCAGCCCTGCAGTTCATCGTTGTTGTTGTTGTTTTGCTTTTTGGAGCAACAATGCAGCCATGGAGCTACAATGAACTTATTGTGGTAGGATCTTATTTTAGAAGCTAAGAGGGAGAGTTCCTTTCCTGTTTTCGCACAGCTTTTTATTTTGGCGCTTCCTCCCTCTTCTTCTCAGTCCTTACTTAGACATTTTACCCAAACCAGGCACTCTGGGTAGAGAAGAGCCTTGGCAGCTATCCTACCGGCACTTCCTCCCCCTGCAATGTGAAGTGTCTATCTGTCTTCCCTCGCCTACAGTGTCAGAGAGCCACGGCCCTCAAAATCCATCTGCCAGCAAAGACTGTTTCTCTTTCTAAAGTCTGCCCGACTGAAGGACTTTTGAAGTACTACCTCTTAGCACCAGGGAACTGACACTCTACTGCTATACACTGTCAAAGAGTGCTCACATTATTCATGCTACAGCATGGCGTTCGGATTTATATATATTCCAATCTCCCCATTCATTCTTTTACCAAGCCAGATATAAAACTGTCCCCATTTTCTGGTTTCTGACCTACTCTGTAGAGGACATTCCTCTATTTGCATTGCTGTTAAGATGACAGTCCCCTGAAACCATCTTCTGCTTGAAGAACTGTCTGGTCCAAATCTGATTTATAGACAAAGGACTTTAAAACATGAGAGCAGGAGGGGCTTTGGAGAGCTCTTCTGGGTGACCTCTACATCAGCATACCCTCCAACATTCCTCAGATCAAAATAGGGACATTTCTCACACCCCCACAACTGACCCTCCTTGACCCCCATTTTTTTGTCCCTGGGCATTTCCTGTCAGAAGAAGGGCAAGTGCTGCCACCACTGCAATAATGGGACACAGCACACACACCCTCCACTGTCCTGAGAAAACCCCTAATTCCCAATTTTATTTTATTTTCTTTGGTGGAATTACAAAAAGCAAAACACACACCAATAAATAAATTTTAGAAAGGAGCAAGAATAGATGCAGATGCACAAAGCAATTCTTTTTTTTTTTTTTACAGTCAAGACTCCTTGTGCTCCCCCTTTCCTCCCACCCAAAATGGCCCTGCCCTCTGCCTGCCCCTCAGAGCTGGCATGTCATGTGGGGCTGGGCCCTGGCAGTGGCAGCCTCCCCTCCTCCTCACCCGCTCTCCAGCAGCCCCTACGAGCTGCCCAAGGGAGGAGGCCAGCAGCTGCAGCCATGCTCCCTTGCAGCCACCACTGCCACTGCTCAGGACAAGTGCTGGCTCATCCTCTTCCCCGAGCTCAGTGGTGGCCCTTGTGGAGAAAACAGGGGCATTCCGGAATCAAATCAGAAGCCAGGATGGCTTGTATGATTTTGGGACTGTCCCTGAAAAAGGGACACTTAGAGGGTATGCGCCAAGCGCTCATCCAGATTTGCTGGTGTAAGCCAGTGGTGTAGCATGGGTTGCTGGTGCACGGGGCAGGGTAAGTGTTTTTCCTTCCAGGTAGACCAGGCAACTGGGGTGGGGGCATGGGTGGGGAGCCTGTGTAGATGGTGAACAGAACCTGCCTCCAACAAGCTCCTCACCTGCTGCCCTGATCCACCTGCCCGCTAGGCCAACCCACCTGCCTCTGTGCCTCAGCTGCCAGGGCTCCATGCCTGCCATGGAGGCACCTGATTGTGTCCCCTCAAAAATGTGCACCCGGGGCCACAGTCCCTCTGCCCCCCCAGCTACACTTTCTTGCAAGTCACTGCTGTATATTCCTTTATGAAGTCTGCACATGCCCAGTGGGAGACCTGAGGCAGGGAGCAGCCACCATTGTGAGCAACTAGCTGATTACCTCAGAACAGCTCAGTTGATGCCCCTCGTCTCTTTTCTGCAAAGGCCCTGAAACCTTAAGAACCCTTAGAAGAGAGGTTTCCCTAAAGTTTTTAAATGAGTGTGTTCCTTCTAAAGCATGATTGCCACCTTTCATTAATTTCGCCTGCTTTTTGGGGGGTTGGTGGCAAAGTTCCCTGCTTTACAAGCCTTAACTTCTTGCCATACTATAGCATTTCCCTACTGAAAGAGGACGGATCAGAGGTCACCTCTATTGCCCAATCTCTACTCATTTATTTAATGGCATTGCGGACTGTTCTTTATGACATATAATCCATTGGATGTCTAGGATAGCAGGCTACAAAATAGATAGACTCTATCTATGGGGATGTTCTGTGTGGTGGCAGATTGTAATCTAGTTGAAAAAGCAGAACCATCTAATCTGATCTTTATTAATGTTCTGGCCTGGATACATCCAGTAAATCTTATTTGCCCAGGAAAAAAAAAAAACCACACCAAACCACATACACACACACCCTGTTCATCAAAGACTGTGTTCATAAATCAACAATTATCAGACTGACGACCTCTGGAGCAGTTGGCCTCTGTGTCTGGTGTATAAAATTTTGAAGATTAATGAAATAATTTCAGCCCAGAAATCCAACGAGACATCTCTTGCTGTGCTGAAATCTCTCTTTTTTTAAAAAAGTCATTTCATACTTATTGACTCTGATCTTCTTTTGCCAAAGGAACTCACATTCTCTTAACTTTTCCGCAATCAAATTACCCGGCCTTAAGTATTGTTTTCTCCAGGGGTGGGGGAATGTGGCTATTCCCCCAGGGCCAGCCCTACCATTAGACAGAATGGGGTGGCCATCTCAGGTGGCAAATATTTTTGGTCCGGGGGACAGCATAAAACTCAATGGTGGCTGATGCCCTTTGACCAGAAAACACTGTATTAAGCGCCATGCCTTCCAGAAAGGTCCTTTTGCAATGCCCATTTCCATTGTGCTGGTGTTCTTCTTCAAAGACACCCCTTTTTGCATTAACTTGATTTTTATTTTTATTTTTAGTATGCTGGTGCTTCTCCCTCAATGCTTTATTGCAGTACTTTGTGCGTCGGGATCTTCTTTTTTTTGGTCCACGTTAAGAAAAATAACCCTTTATTGAGCTGACATTTATTGTTGCTCTGAGCCAAGCATCCCTCATAAATCTGCTCTCTTCTAACTTTTATCTGAACAAAATGTTGTAAATTTTATTAAACATTTTATCATTGCACTCTCCGAGCTGCCTTCTTTCAAAAGACATCCGAGTCTCACCTGACCAGCAGAAAAAATTCATTAGAAAGAAAAACCAAGTGTTGTTTTTTTAAAAAAATAATAATGCAGGATATATCACCTAAATATTTAATCATGTTTGGGGATTAAATAACAAGGAGGTGTGGTTTGTTTTTATTACGTGGGCTACAAGAATGAGAGGTTAACGAGCTAAAATCAAACATTTGGATAACTGAAGAACAAATCATTTTTTGTAGACTAGGGCAGGGGTGCTGAACTTCAGGTCCAGGGGCCAAGTGTGGCCTGTGGGTCTCTCTGTTTGGCCCTCGGGATTCTCCCCAGCCACACATCAGCTCATTGCCCTTGCTGTGCCACCTGAGTGCTCTTACCTGGCTGGAATGTGCCCTTGAAACCTGGTAATACCTCTTGCTTGTCTGGGTGTAGGACAGAGAATAATGTGTGTAGAAATGGCTCCACCCACTTTTGCCTCTGGCCCCACCCACCAATGGCGTGTGGCCCTCAGAAAGCTCCCCAGAAGGGAATGTGGGCCTTGGATTGAAAAGGACTTTGTATCCCTGCTTTTACTCTTGCCCCCTTTCCTTTCATAACAGACAACCTATCTAGCTTATTGTTAGAGGAAATACTGAATTATTATTATTATTATTATTATTATTATTATTATTCACCATTAACCCTAAAGTCCCAGGGCAGGTTTCCACATTGAAACACAGCATTACAGCACAATATAAAAAACAGTTTTCAACAACTTATCATTACAAAAATAAGTTGTATCCTAAAAACACGCACTTTGAGCATCAAAAGCCAGGGCAGAGAGGTCATATTTCCCTTGATGAGTTGAGAAGGATGGCGACTTTTGAGCCAATCAACCTTTTGCAAGGCACGGGGCGTGCATCTTTTAAATGCCCTTCTTGTTTGCAAATCTTTAGATAACTTAAAAACAACAACCCTACACAAATGTGCAGCTGTTTCTCCCCTTCTCGCGGCCCAAGGACAGGCTTTCAAAAATACATTTGCAAGTCATGACACAAGAGCTCCTGTGATAGGATCGAGGAGGAGGAATGGAGGTTTTCGTTGGCAAGAGGGGTGCGGGATGGGATGGCTGAGGCAGCGAATATTTCACATCTGCAGAAAGAACTTGTTGTGACCATCAGGGAGAGCATGAAGACCGCTCATTTGAACAGGGAGAGGAGCCTGTGGCCCTCTCGATGTTTGACTCCATTTCCCAGAAACCACAAATGAATTGGGGCACATCATTAGAACTGGGGTGGAATTATTAGGTTGTCCTTGTTTTTATATTTATTATGTATTCTGTGTTTTTAGATTGTGATTTTATGTTGTGAACTGCCCTGAGACCTGTGGGTATAGGGTGCTATACAAATAATAATAATAATAATAATAATAATAATAATAATAATAATAAAAATAAAAACAAAAAATAAAAACATTGGCTCTAACTGAAGTCTGGTAAGTGAGGCCTGGGCTGCATCCACACCACAAATTTAAAGCACCACAATGCCAGTTTTAACTAGTCATGGCTTTCCCCAAAGAATTATGGAGCTGCATTATGTTAAGGGTGCTGAAGGTTCCTAGAAGGCCCCCATCTCCCTCACAGAACTACAATTCCCAGAGTTCCCTGGGATTGATTGTTAAACCACTCTGCCAATTGTAGCACCAGGGGTGTCATCTATAGGGGGGCCCTGTGGGGGCCAGGCCCCCCACAATATTTTCAAGAAGGGGACTGGGCCCCCCAAAATTTCCACCACAGTCCTCAAAAGGACACGCCAGGATGAAGATGCTTGGCGCTGCCACATTCCTTTGATGATCGCCAGGGATGTGGCAGGGAGGGCAAAGGGCCTTCACCCCACACATCCCTTTGATGATCGCCAGAGCACCGTCCTAGAAGGCATTCTGGCGAGCCCTACCAGGGAAGTGCAGATACAAGCATCTTCGCCCCGCAGCTTCGTAAGGCATCTGTGGGGGAGATGATGGGCCGAGTCGGCCTGGGGTGTGCGCATTGTGCGTGGGACATCATTCACAAGCGACGCCCCCCCCCCCAAGGTTGGGCACAACCCGGCGCCTCTGCCACTATGATGTTGCTGCGTGACATCATGATGTTGTCACACCGCACTGCCATAACATGGGGTGGGGGTGCTGGGCACCCACAGTGAGGAGCCCAGGTTGGCACCCTGTGTAGCACTGTGAGGGGGTTAGGGGCCTCCCAGCAACCCTCAGCACCCTTAACAAAATGCAACTCCCAGAATTCTGTTGAAAGTGGGGCCATGCTGCTTTAACCGGATCTAAGCCCACCTGAGGGACGCGGGTGGCGCTGTGGTCTAAACCACTGAGCCTAGGGCTTGCCGATCAGAAGGTTGGCGGTTCAAATCCCCGCGACGGGGTGAGCTCCTGTTGTTTGGTTCCAGCTCCTGCCAACCTAGCAGTTCAAAAGCACGTCAACATGCAAGTAGATAGATAGGTACCCCTCCAGCGGGAAGGTAAATGGCGTTTCCGTGTGCTGCTCTGGTTTCACCAGAAGCCGCTTAGTCATGCTGGCCACATGACCTGGAAAAACTGTCTGCGGACAAACGTCGGCTCCCTTGGCCAGTAAAGCGAGATGAGTTGGTCGTGACTGGACTTAACTGTCAGGGGTCCTTTACCTTTACCTTTACCTTTACCTTTACCTTTACCTTTACCTTTACCTTAAAGCCCACCTGAAAATAGCGATTGCCCAGAAGCACCCGGAAAAAGACGCTTCCGAAGCGCTTGCAAATGGCAGCCATAACGTTTGCTGCGTTCTACTTCAGATTTCATCAGGCAGCCCCTCCCCCACCTCCACACATACTTCCACCTAGATAGCAATAAGGGTATTAAAATCGACTCATCAAACAGCTTTAGCAATAAAAAGTTTCCTGCCTTTGTCTAGAGAGACAATGAAGGAAGGGAAGGGCGATGGCAGCGGGGAGGGCATAATGTCGAAAGCTATGTGATACGGAGTATTTATGGAAGGTTGTTCTTTTTTGCAAGTCATATCAAAGATAAAGGACTAATTTTCCTATACTTTTTTATTTCTTTTTTTGGATCCTTTAATTTGTTTTGTTTGCTAGGTGATTTAAATGACTTGCAAGTGAGAGATACCTTGGGGACAAAAACGTAGAGTTATGCTGTATATTATGCAGACTGTAAAGCTCAAAGTAATTGAATCTCTGTTCATTGCAATGAAGACTGAGTGTTCTTATTTTAAATTTAAGTGTCTATATAAACATGACGCCTTAGGGCGCTGCTGATTTATAATATATATGCTTGAAATGGCGCCTTAGCAGCTTTGTCTGAACCCTTTTCATTATGTTATTCTTGGAAGGGAGGGGAGGAAACACACCTTGCTGCCGATAATTCTTTTGTGCCCCCCCCTTTATATTGCTAATGCTCTTTCCCCCTGCCGTGATCCTTTATAATGCTATTAGCAAAGAGCTGCTGTTCTATACCCCAGACGCAGGGCAAACCTCCATAGAATATTTGTTTGCCTACATTGCTAACGAAATGTGGTATATTGTGGGTCTCCTTCAACTTGCTTCTGTTTCTCCTTCCCCTCGTGTCACAACCTGGTGCCAGACACTGTGAGTTCTCTGAGGACAAAGAAGGCACTCTGCAGTTCCTTGAGAAGCAGGCAGTCCCCTGGGGTAAATGGTGAGCGTCTTCTTCTGGTGGGATATGTGCTGGAGAACCTCTGGAAGAGGTGGGGCCACCTCGTGGTCCTTGAGAATATCAGGACTGAAAGGCTTGGGACCAAGCCAAAGAGTGACATAGCATGACTCAGAGTTGTCACATGGCTTGCGTGTAGAAGAAGAAGAAGAGTTTGGATTTGATATCCCGCTTTATCACTACCCGAAGGAGTCTCAAAGTGGCTAACATTCTCCTTTCCCTTCCTCCCCCACAACAAACACTCTGTGAGGTGAGTGGGGCTGAGAGACTTCAGAGAAGTGTAACTAGCCCAAGGTCACCCAGCAGCTGCATGTGGAGGAGCAGAGATGCGAACCCAGATCACCAGGAGTCTACTGCTCTTAACCACTACACCACACTGTTTGCTGGATCAGGTCAATGACCAGTCTAGTCCAGCATCCTGTTCTGGATTCAAGCAGAAGAGCACTTTCTCCTCTTGTTGTCCTCAACAACTGGTATTCAGAAGCATTACTGACTTCAGCTGTGGAGGTTAGCATAGACATAATGGATAGTAGCCAGCAATAGCCCTCTCCTCTATGAGTTTGGCTAATCCTTTCTTAGAGGCATCTAAGGTGTTGGCCATCACAACCTCCCGTCAAAGCAAATTCAGCTTCACTGGATTTTCATAAGCTCTAATGTTATGAGAGAAGCCATTGAGGCTGGTGGCCACCACTGACTCCACATTTAAGTAAGGGGTCCACACATGAGTAAGCAAGCCCCAAAACCCCTTAAGACCAACAGCAGGTATTAGGTAAAAAGATAAAGGACGCCTGGACGGTTAAGTCCAGTCAAAGGCGATTCTGAGGTGCGGAGCTCATCTTCGCTTCAGGCTGAGGGAGCTGGTGTTCATCTACAGACAGCTTTCTGGGTCATGTGGCCATCATGATTAAACTGCAACAGAACACTGTGCCGGAAACTAGTGCACACGGAAACACCATTTATCTTCCCGCTGCAGAGGTAATAAGAATAATAATAAATTTTTATTTGTACCCCGCCCTCCCTGGCCAGAGCCGGGCTCAGGGCAGCTAACATCATAAAACTAACACAGTATACAAAGAACGTAAGAACAATGCAGTTTATTTATCTACTTGCTAGGTTGGCAGAAGCTGGGACAGAGCAACAGGAGCTTATCTCGTTGCACGGATTTGAACTGCCGACCTTCCGATCAGGTATTAGAATATGGTCTATAAGGTCACCCTCTTGAGCCTCCCCTTTGCTGGAGACAACACAGTTCTCTTAATCCCAATTAACCCTCCTTGTACCTTGCCTAAACCCTCTGTGCTATTTACCGCGGACTATTGCCTGACCTTGCCTCTTGATAACATTTTGGACCTAGGCTGATTTCGCCCGCTTGACCTTAGCCTGTTGAGACTACACAGCAAATTGCACTCTGCTTTCTTGAGTGGGTGTTTTGCTAAAAGGGTTTTTACCTTCTGGGACTGAGACCCTAGCTCCTGAACACACAGAGAGCAGGGTCCATCCTATTCCAAAGGAGGGTGTCTGTTGTGTCCTATATTAAAGTGCACCTCCTTCTAGTTAAAGGACTGCCTGGTCCACACCGAGGATAAGGATGAAGAACCCTAAGAAGCAAGAGCAGGAGAAGCCTTGAAGGTGTCCATCAATAAACATCACTTGGATAGCAGATTTAGCTGGCCACTTGCTCACACTCTTTCCCCACTATGGTCAAATGCACTGCATTTCTAATAAGGACTGAGGATTGCTTATAAAGACATACATAATGGATAATGGTGACATGTCCTATTCTAGACAGGTTTTTATTCAGGCAAGCCTTCAGGAGGATAGCAATGCTGCCTTGTCCTTCTGATTTAGGAGGTCATTTTATCACTGCTCCTTTAGACTTTGTGAGCATGAGCACACTAGTGGAGGAAAAGGAGTGTGGGGGGAGAGCACCGCCCCCGGCAGCGCGATCCCAGTGGGGTGCTGTCGTGGCTGCCCCCTGCCCCCGCTGGGCGCCATGCCCCCAGGACGCATGCCACGCCCCAGGATGCACGCCACACCCCTGGGATGTGTGCCTGCCCCGCCTCCACCTGCTCTCCACCCCCTGATGGCGTAGCGTGGACAGTGACTGCAGAGAAAGGTGAGCCTATCGTAAGACTTGGTGGAGAAAGGTACCCCACTTCTGAGAAGGGTTGAATGATACACCACTCTGGAGGGGCTGGGAGTCTCCTAACAACTCTCAGCACCGGGGGGTTTTTTCAGCTGCAACTCACCGGAACTCAATTCCGGCATCTCTCAGGTGTTCATGGTGAGTTTCGACACCCTCTTTTTCTAGAAGAATAGCACTGCTCAGCACCCTTTACACATGACCATTCGCTGGATCCTTGATGGGAAACTGTTTGAAGTGATACAAGAGAACTTTAAATGTATGGTGTCAATGTGGCCCATGTTTCATTGTTCAGCCTGGGTTATTTCTCTTTGAAAGCCTGGCCACCAAGATCAGAACAGGGGCTACTTCTTGCCCTCTCTTTGGCAAATTAAAAGAGAAACCTGTTGAACAGTGGGCACTTCTAGCTGAGAGAGAGAGAGAACAAACACATCTTTTGTGTAGAAGACTCTGGACAGCGTTTCATTCTGCACATGACTCAAAAATTGGTCTCAAAATTGCTCATATTATGAGTGGACGATAACTGTATCTCTGGGTTCTGGATATCACTGTGAAAAGAACCTCAAAGAGGCAGGGTAGGAATGGAGAAGCTGGAGATGGAGTGGTATTAGGGCTTCTGTTGTCCCCGGTAATGATAAAGGTTTAAAACATCTTACATTCAAAGCAGCATTTCTGGGGGACATGCATTTCTGGAGCCAGTTTGCATTCTTATTCTCCATGTTTGTTTCACCTGCATAGGTTATTCTGCCTACGCTTTGCAAGTGCAAGTCTGACCTCTCCTTCTCCCGGCTAACTGGGGATAAATAATCATTACAAGGTTTAAGAAGCTGATATTAACCCGCAGAGGCAGGAATAGCAAGGCCAAAGTTAGGTTTCAGAATGATTGTATTTATATTTCTAATCCCACCCTTCCTCTCAGGAGCTCAAAGGTTGTGTATGTTATTTCGGTTCTGTGTTGGAAATGCCCTCCTTGTTTTTCCTCAGCCATTTCCCCAAAGAAATGGTTGAAAGAAATGGCGACTGAAAATAATCCAAGGAGAAGGGAAACTTTGACAAACTCCTCAAGGGTGCGGTGTAGGGATGGAGGAGAAATCTGGTTTGGTTTGCATTTTAATTTATTTAATTATAGCAATATCAGGAAAGTTCCTAAATAATTAAGCAGTCAGTCTATGAGCACTTAAAAAAGGATGCTGTGATTACTAACAGCCAGCATGGGTTTCTCAAAAGTAAGATATGCCAGACAAATCTCATTTCTTTTTTTTTTTTGGATAGCATTACAAGCTTGGTGGATCAGGGGAATGCTGTGGACATAGTCCATCTTGATTTCAGTAAGGTTTTTGACAAAGACTCCCATTATATTCTTGTGGAGAAGATGGGGGTAAAATGTGGGCTGGATGAGGTAACTATTAGGTGGATTTGTAGCTGGTTGACTAACCAAACCCAAAGAGTGCTCAGTAATTGTTCCTCATCATCTTGGGGGAGGGGGGGGAGACAAGTAGGATGCTGCAGGATTCTGTCCTGGGCCTGCTGTTGTTTAACCCCTTCATAAATGATTTGGATAGAGGAATTGAGGAGATGCTCATCGAATTTGCAGATGATACCAAACTGGGAGGGGTAGCTAATGCTGCAGAAGGTAGTATTGAGATTCAAAATGACCTTAACAGACCTTAACAGCTGCACATTTATAAGATGTGGGACATCTGGCTTGCCAGTAGTACATATGAAGAGAATCTAGGGGTCTTAGTAGACCACAAGCTTAGCATTAGTCACCAGTGTGAACTTTCTGGTGGTAAGGGCTGTTTGACTCCCTCAAAAGGTGGTGGCCTCAACTCCCTTGAGCAGAAGTTGGATGGCCACCTGTTATGGATGCTTTAGTTGAGATTCCTACATTGCAGGGGGTTGGACCAGATAACCCTCAGGAACCGAATCTACAATTCTATGGTTCCATGCAGGGCTTTTTTCCCCAGCCAGAACTCGCTGGAACTCTGTTCTGGCATTTGTCAGGTTGGTGCCATAGCCATTATAAGAGAACAAGGGAGATGTTCATGGTGAGTTCTGGCACCTCTTTTTTAAAAGAAAAATGGCACTGATTCTATGACTATAGCACCCAACAATGTATGATTTCACCAGACTGGCTAAATTTGTGGTGTGCTATTAATGTGCAGGGACGCAGGTGGCGCTGTGGGTTAAAGCCTCAGCGCCTAGGACTTGCCGATCGAAAGGTTGGCGGTTCGAATCCCTGCGGTGGGGTGCGCTCCCACTGCTCGGTCCCAGCGCCTGCCAACCTAGCAGTTCGAAAGCACCTCCAGGTGCAAGTAGATAAATAGGGACCGCTTACCAGCGGGAAGGTAAACGGTGTTTCCGTGTGCGGCTCTGGCTCGCCAGAGCAGCGATGTCACGCTGGCCACGTGACCCGGAAGTGTCTCCGGACAGCGCTGGCCCCTGGCCTCTTAAGTGAGATGGGCGCACAACCCCAGAGTCTGTCAAGACTGGCCCGTACGGGCAGGGGTACCTTTACCTTTACCTTTACCTTATTAATGTGCACAGGGACGCGGGTGGTGCTGTGGGTTAAACCACTGAGCCTAGGACTTGCTGATCAGAAGGTCGGCGGTTCAAATCCTTGCAACAGGGTGAGCTTGGTCCCTGCTCCTGCCAACCTAGCAGTTTGAAAGCACGTCAAAGTGCAAGTAGATCAATAGGTACCACTCTGGCGGGAAGGTAAATGGCATTTCAGTGCACTGCTCTGGTTTTGGTATTCTGTTGCACCAGAAGCGGCTTAGTCATCCTGGCCAAATGACCCGGAAGCTGTACGCCGCCTCCCTTGGCCAATAAAGTGAGATGAGCGCCGCAACCCCAGAGTCGGCCACGACTGGACCTAATGGCCATGGGTCCCTTTACCTTTACTTTTATTAATACACACAAGTATGGCTCTGTATTGTGCAATATAGCACAAAAAGAATGATGATGTGCTCACACTAAGACCGCCTATTTGCAGTATTTTCTTGAAAAAAATTAATAAATGTGCATATACTATACATGTGACAAATATCTGTGCAAGTATGCATGGAGAGATGCAAATAAACCGAAGGACCTGACAACTGCAAGTAAACTCTCAATGGGCAGTGCTTTGCATAAAATCCAGAAATCCCAACTGTAATGATAAGCAGAAAATTCCAAACACAGAGGGTCTACTTTAGAACTGCACCAAGTCATTCGGAGCTCCAAAATCCTAGGAGAAAAATGGACGAGGAACTATGGAGGCACTGAAAGAAGGCAAGTCACACCAACCCATTTGTTGAATCCACTGATGATGGCGAGCTCAGAGCCTTCTCCTGATGGTGTCAGCAAACTCGATGACTTTTAACTGAGGCCGTTTTCTAACACTGCTATGTTTTGCTGACTCCCGTGGTGATGCCAAGATGGAAATAGACATGCTGGAATGTGTACTCATTTTCATTCAACATCTGGCCATCCTGTAGAAAACAAGGTAATTACAGAGACATGGGGATTGGTGAACCTTCTGAACTTGGCTGTGTGTTCTGTAAACACTCTGCTGCTGAGAGCTGTCCCACCACATGTCTAGAAACAGAGAGGCATTTCTGATGCAGAAAGCAGGGCATATTTCTGTGGCTTGTTTTCTGCTTTTACTTAAGGCAGTGGGAACTAAGGGTCATGGATGACTGGGATATGCTTGACGCATGAAACCGAGGGTGGCTTTTGACATTACTCAGGAGGGATGAGAACAGATGTGCAGGTGACTGGCTTGTAGGGTGTGTGTGTCAGAGGAAACCATCATTTTCAACTGTGCTTATGAGCACCTTCTGAATCGAGCCATGTTCTTAGTTCGGGCTCAGTTGGGATGGGGATTATATGCAGATAAGCACTTGCCTGATATGGATTCAGAACTCTGGTCTTATCAAGAGTTGCAGGATCTGTGTGCAGCTCCCCTTGTGTGGTGAGCTTTCAAACTTCAGGATGGAGCCTTCTCAGTCGAGAACCTCTAGACTCTGGTCTGACTTCTCCAACCCAAAACAGCCCTTGCACCCCCAGGACAGGTAGGAGTATGAGAGGACTTCACTGCCAAAATCTTCCTAATCCCTGCCACATTCTGGCTTCTGGTTTGCTCTTCGACCCTGCTCTCCTCACACTGCTGCCCACAGTCCACCCCAGACATTGCCAGTGACTCTCCAACATAATGTGCAGATCAAAGCAAGGATGGGTAGCACCTATGGTCCTCCCAGTTCCCATAGTTCCCTGATCGTTAAACCACTCTGGGAATCTTAGCTCTTGGAGTGAAATAGGGGTCTCCTAGCAACTCTCAGCACCCTTAACAAACTACAGCTCCCATAATTCTTTGAGGGAAGCCATGCCTGTTTAAAGTGGAATCATTGTGATTTGAATATATGGTTGGACTCCAGTTTCCATCAGCCCCAAAAGGCATAACCAGTGGCCATGGATGATGTATGGTCCAACAAATATCTGGGGAGTCAAGGTTGGGGGAGAAGAAGAAGAAGAAGAAGAAGAAGAAGAAGAAGAAGAAGAAGAAGAAGAAGAAGAATAGTAGTAGTAGTAGTAGTTTGGATTTGATATCCCACTTTATCACTACCCTAAGGAGTCTCAAAGCGGCTAACATTCTCCTTTCCCTTCCTCCCCCACAACAAACACTCTGTGAGGTGAGTGGGGCGGAGAGACTTCAAAGAAGTGTACTGGCCCAAGGTCACCCAGCAGCTGCATGTGGAGGAGTGGAGACGTGAACCCGGTTCCCCAGATTGCGAGACTACCGTTCTTAACCACTACACTACACTGGCTCCTGGAAGACAGCACTACAGTCACGGATGGGAGAATGAGAGAGTTTTGTAGGAAGGAATGAGGCCAGTAGCTTGGGAGCCAAGGTTGACTGCCTTGGTGTATGCATAAAAGGTAAAGGACCCCTGACAGTTAAGTCCAGTCGTGGGGTTGTGGCACTGATCTCGCTTTACTGGCCGAGGGAGCCGACGTTTGTCTGCAGACAGTTTTTCCGGGTCATGTGGCCAGCATGACTAAGCCACTTCTGGGGAAATCAGATACATGGAGACAATTTCCAAAAGTTGTTTTTGCCAACTGGGTCTTCTGTTTCCCTTTGCATGGGGGCTCTGCAAACGGCCTCCACCACCAGCTCAGTAGCGCATTCGCAGGGAGCCAAGACATTTTCTCTTCAGGTGTATCCAGGAATCATAATCTAATTTAGATAAATGAAGAGAAATGAAAACACACAGCGTTAACCATGGCCTTAATTGCTTCATTTTGTGCGGGGTGGGGTGGGGTGTGGAATAATAAAATAAAATAAAATATAAGCAGAAGGCAAGACAGTGGGATAGGCAATTAGCTCCATGTTGAGGAGCGGCCGTGGGAGAAAACGCCGTGTAATTTACTCTTCACTTTTGTCACTTCTGACTTAAGCGACGTGGTGAGGATGTGAAATGCTCAGTGCAGATCTAAATAGGGGGCAAACATTATCTTCCTGCAGCTGTTTACCGTAGCAATTTGTTTCTCTGGAAAAAAGAAAAGAGGAATGAAATAAATTGGTTAGTTTTCTCATGCTTCTGTTTAGAGGATGCCCAACCTACAGGGCCTAGTATTTATAATTTATAAAGGACTGCATGTTGTGGAGCCAGGAAGAGGCAGGAGGACCTCATGCCCAGGGGATAAATGCAGCCCTCTGAGCCTCTCTATCTGACTCTGCTTTCCTTTGGACCACATCAGTAAGGCCAAGAGGGGGTTCTTGTCATCTGGGCAGCCCAGGATCTCCAGACACACTGTAGGTCACTTTGACATCATCATCATCATCATCATTATTAGGGTTTTTTACAGTCATCTCCCCCTTTTTACTCATTATTTTAGTTATATTTTATACATTTATTTACATTTTATACATTCTTTTTTTTGGACAAAGTAATAATCATAAATAAATAAGAATAAAAATGTGCACCCCGCCACCCAGGCCATTCCATTGCAACTACCCAACCTCCCAAAATTTCAACACCTCTTGCAATGGTTTAACCCCTTTCCGTTTTAACATTACAAATTCTACACCCTTCATATTTCCTCAGAATCATTCCTCCTGCATATTCCCCGCCTTACCTTAACGACACATGTTAATTTATCATGTAATAGCTATACCCCACACTGCTTTATACCAATCTTCCATTTTATATTCTGCTTGCCCCTTCCACTTCCTAGTTATAGTAATTCATGCAGCATTAGTTGCTCAATGTGTATACCCGCTTCATCTGTAGACCTCAAGGTGGTTCACATTATAAAAATACAAGATAAAAAAACACACAAAATACATACTAAAAACAAGAACAAGAACAAACCAATCCACCCCCTCCAACAGATTTTCAAAGGGTAAAGTGGTTCCTCGGGTTAAGAACTTAATTCATTCCAGAGGTCTGTTCTTAACCTGAAACTGTTCTTAACCTGAGGTACCACTTTAGCTAATGGGGCCTCCCGCTGCTGCCACGGTGTGATTTCTGTTCTCATCCTGAGGTAAAGTTCTTAACTATTTCTTGGTTAGTGGAGTCTGTAACCTGAAGCATCTGTAACCCGAGGTACCATTCTACTGGATGCTAATCAGACTTCACCCCTGGAGGTGTGCTCCATTCTCTCTGTTTCGAGACACACAGACGCCAACAACAAAAATCAAAGCTTCCGTGAGCCTCAACAAGCATGGTTAATGGGCTGGGAGTTGTAGTCCAGCAATACCGCACCTGTTATAACCAGAGGCAGGATGGCCACCTGTCAGGGATCCTTTAGTGGAAGAGTTCCCACCCTGGCAGTGGATTAAGATTAAATGAACTTTGAGGGCCCTCTCAACCCTGTGATTCGGTGGTTTCCCACCACAGATCCCCTCATAGGTTTCATTTATGACATGGGTAGGCAAACTAAGGCCCGGGGGCCAGATCCGGCCCAATCACCTTCTAAATCCGGCCCGTGGATAGTCTGGGAAATCAGCGTGTTTTTACATGAGTAGAATGTGTGCTTTTACTTAAAATGCATCTCTGGGTTATTTCTGGGGCATAGGAAGAAGAAGAAGAAGAAGAAGAAGAAGAAGAAGAAGAAGAAGAAGAAGAAGAAGAAGAAGAGTTGTTGTTTGGATTTGATATCCCGCTTTATCACTACCCGAAGGAGTCTCAAAGTGGCTAACAGTCTCCTTTCCCTTCCTCCCCCACAACAAACACTCTGTGAGGTGAGTGGGGCTGAGAGATTTCAGAGAAGTGTGACTGGCCCAAGGTCACCCAGCAGCTGCATGTGGAGGAGCGGGGAATCAAACCCGGTTCACCAGATTACGAGACTACCGCTCTTAACCACTACACCACACTGGCCACCACACTACACCACATTCGTTCACACCCCCCAAAATATATTCTGCCCCCCAAGGTCTGAGGGACAGTGGACCGGCCCCCTGCTGAAAAAGTTTGCTGGCCCCTGATTTATGGGATTCAGGCCACCATTTGAAAATCATTAACCCTGTGCAATGCTTAGTAAGATACTGAGGAAAGTTTCTCCAGTGTCACAATAAACGAAGCATTTCGGGAGCAGAGAATGCATTCTCATCTCCCTTTCTCCATATGTGCCGGCAACCCACTTCTCTGCTAAAATCCAGCTGGGATAATTATAGCATACCTCAAACCCTTCTTACAAACGTTCTGTTCCTTTTTCTTTCCCCCCCGAATTCCATCAGCTCTTCATTTGTATTAAATCATAGAGTGTGTGTTGGAAAGGGGGGAGGGAGGCTGCCCCCTTAAGTGTTTCCAGAGAAAAATCCAATTAAATTGCCTCATAGGCGCTGACACTTTCCTTATTGATCTTATAACCTTCTCAAACAAGTTTAAAAAGATACTCAAACAAATCTCTTATAGTTACATTTGTATACTGATGGCAAGCAATGACAGTTAGCTTCAAAGATCTTTACAGACACAGCAAGGACTTTCTCCGAGATTTACTTGAAATCAATGGGAATCTTTGCACGGACTTCAAAGGGACATGGATTCGGTTCCCTAGAGATTCTTATAATGAATCGCTGGCTGCTGTTGTGGAACTCGGAAACTTCTGCCATTCCTATGGTTCAGTCTTCTCCAATCTGTTGCTCTCTAGATGGTTTGGAATACAACTCCCATCAGCCCCAGACACATGGCTAATGGTCAGGGACAATGGGAGTTGAAGTCGCTACCATCTGGAGTCTGCCACATGAGGGTGACTGTCATGGGGGAAGAGGTATTCCTAAAGGACTATGGAGTCGTTGTCATCATTGCTGCCACCCTTCTCATTTATACCCTGCTCTTCATTATGAAGGAACTCATCATCACCAAAATAAAGAGTTAGTTTGCAGATGCTAACTGCATGTATAGATACAAATTTAGGAATCACTTCTACAATGCACTGCAGATTTTAATGCTGCACAGCTTGAAGCAATAGGATGCATAAAAATGGACTCCTCTTGGAATAAAAAGTTTTCCAGACACATAATATGATTCAAAAGCTTTACTATTCAGAACTCTCTTCGTATGAACTTTCTTCATAACAAAAACATATCAGTGATACATCGAAAGAGTTCCATAAGACATATGATCGCCAAAGCATAGGTTCAACTTCTTACATATTTGAAATAATTCCCAACAGACCTAAATCAGAGGCATCTCTCCAGCCTTGGTTAGCCTGGAGCTTTCCCCCCCTCACTTCAGGAGAGAATCATTTACACATTTTTCTCCCACTGTGGCTGATAACAAAAGACCAAAGGCAGCACCCTTCAAAATGGAGATGTGAAAGTAAATACCTTACTCACATGAGCTAAAGTTAAACATCCCACGAAGGAGCAGAGAACATCAAGAGTTAATTAACAACCTATCTAGGTGCTTAGAGAACTCTTCTTAGCTTCAGTATAAAGGTAAAGGTAAAGGTACCCCTGCCCGTACGGGCCAGTCTTGCCAGACTCTGGGGTTGGTGCGCCCATCTCACTCAAGAGGCCGGGGGCCAGCGCTGTCCGGAGACACTTCCGGGTCACGTGGCCAGCGTGACATCGCTGCTCTGGCCAGAGCCAGAGCCAGAGCCGCACACGGAAACGCCGTTTACCTTCCCGCTAGTAAAGGTAAAGGTAAAGGTACCCCTGCCCGTACGGGCCAGTCTTGACAGACTCTGGGGTTGTGCGCCCATCTCACTTAAGAGGCCAGGGGCCGGCGCTGTCCGGGTCACGTGGCCAGCGTGACATCGCGGCTCTGGCAAGCCAGAGCCGCACACAGAAACGCCGTTTACCTTCCCGCTGGTAAGCGGTCCCTATTTATCTACTTGCACCCGGAGGTGCTTTCGAACTGCTAGGTTGGCAGGCGCTGGGACCGAGCAGCGGGAGCGCACCCCGCCGCAGGGATTCGAACCGCCGACCTTTCGATCGGCAAGTCCTAGGCGCTGAGGCTTTAACCCACAGCGCCACCTGCGTCCCTTCCCGCTAGTAAGCGGTCCCTATTTATCTACTTGCACCCAGGGGTGCTTTCGAACTGCTAGGTTGGCAGGCGCTGGGACCGAACGACGGGAGTGCACCCCGCTGCAGGGATTCGAACCGCTGACCTTTCGATCGGCAAGCCCTAGGCGCTGAGGCTTTTACCCACAGCGCCACCTGCGTCCATGAGCTTCAGTATACCCCAGTGGAATTTCCCAATGCCAAACCCTCAGCAAGACACATATAGGCATTTTCCATTTCTGTGTCAATTAAACAATTATACTTAACACAATGTATGTAGAAACTCAACACATCTCACCATAATACATAGATTAGTGAAAATAACAGACAAAAATTCATTACATTAGAGGTAATTTCAGGAATGTGTATACTGGGCAAAATCGCCTGCAGAAACATGGATATTAGGAGAAATTCACACTAAAATACAGGCATGTATGGGACACTGATATGGAAATTTAGAGTTCTGAGATTAAGATTGGACAAACAGGAAAGAAGTAGAAACTGAAATTGCCCATGCCTATTCATAAGTGCTGGCATGCTCTGGTCCATGGGGTCACGAAGAGTAGGACATGACTAAACGACTAAACAACAATTCCTAAGTGAATTAGACAGAGTCTTCTGTGATCTGCCCATGCTTTGAAGCTCCCCTTGAAGCTCACACTTGGGAGAGATAGCCAGTGGTTGCAAAATCCTGCAGGGATGCTGTAACTCAATGTTCTTCAATGATGTAGTCCAACAACATCTGGGGACCCAACTCCCACCATCCTCAGCCAGCCACATCTGGGAACTCAAGGTTGAAGAACATTGGTGTAACTGGCACACACAGTTCCCACCGTGTGAGGCTGCAGCTGCTGGAGACACCGTCATCATGTCCTGTCTCTGCTCTTCTCTTCCATCAAGCACTGAGCACTTTCCAGGCAGTGAGCAGTTATCATCCTTGTGCAGCTGCCAAGCTCCTGCCATTGCTGATGTTCTGGATTCCCTTCCCTCTCTCTCACTCGGATGAGCGCTGAGCGACCACCATTGTAATTGCCCGCCATGCATCTGTGGCAGCTCCTGTACTTCAAAGCTCCTTGTGGATTGCCATTAGGAAGGTATCATTGCTATACTGCTTTAGATGACCACGGAAAACCTCCCCTCCCACCGGAAAGCATACCCAGACATATAATTTAGTTGCCTATATTCATTTTTTACATGTTTTACTGGTTTTTAACTCTGGCTTAAATTAGGATGATAATATGTCTGGTTTTTTTATAAAAAATAAAATAAAATTGTTTTATTGCTGTGCTTTTCTAGAAGTTTATTTGATAGCTTATACAGCTTATAGAGCTATTTGATTAAATGGTTTATAAATCTTCCAAATAAGAAACACTCTAGCATTGCACAAGACTACTCAGAGGCGCTGTGGACAATTATAGGGGCAGTTACCACCACTACTGCCCTTCTCTTCCTCCTCCTCCTCCTCTGGCTGGACACGGGGGAGCAGCATGATGTGTGGAACCAGCCACAGGTGAACACCACATGGATCTTATCTGATGGTGGGAAGCCTTCTTCCAAGGATCCACCCTTGAACATATCACTGCAGGCTTTTGATATGCCTTCAGTTGTTGCAGCAAGTGAATGGTGTGTGTCAGGGGTGTGTGGAATAGTGGCTTCCCCTTTGGCACTAAGTGAAATCACTGCTGATTTCAGAAATTAATTAGGGATTGAAATAGGGCCATCAATTCGTTTCCTTTCCCGTCTCTGTAAAGATTACTGCCCCCCTTTGCCCGAAACCTTCTCAGCAAAAATTCCATCTAATTATGCTCATCTAATGCCTTTTGACTGCTATAACTTTGTTACGGCACTCTCTGTCTCATTGATTTTGAAACTATGCTGGATGCTGAGGTATGTATGTACAGCATTGCAAGTGTCTTCCTGCAGGCAAAGACGTTAAGGAGGAATCACTCATTAAGCACTTCATCTATAAACCTGGTGTGATCTCATTCTTGATCCCATAGACATCATACATTTCAAGCAATATCATGCCACTTTAAATGATCACCGCTCCCCCTACAAAACAACCCTGGGAACTGTAGTTGGCTAAGGGTGCTGAGAGTTGTTAGGAGACCACCTTTCCCATCTTAGAACAACAATTCCCACAGCTCCCTGGGAGGAGAGTGATCAACTGTTAAGCTACCCTGGGAATGGTGATGGAGATGATGCATTTTCCGAAATGAAACATGAACCAAAACATGGCTGTCCTTTGAAATTTGCACTCCTCCGAATTTTGCACTGCACTTTTCCAGCCAGGTTTCCTGTACAGAATTGAATGTACAGTAGAACCTCGGTTTCTGAACAGCTTAGTTCTCAAACTACTTGGAACCTGAACACTTCAAACCCGGAAATGAGTGTTCTGGTTTTCGAACTTTCTTCGGAGGCTGAACGTCCTCCTTTCAGAGTATAACTTCCGTTTTGAGTGCCACACTTCTGTTTTCTAGCAAGTGAACAGGCAGCCACTACTGGCACAGCAACCACCCACTCCTCCAGTTCTGGGAGTCACCAGCAGCCCTAGTGCTGAGTGAGGGAAGGGTGGGCGGGTGGCAAGCGAGCAGGTAAAGGATGTCGGCCCCCCCCCAGCCTGCTCTTGCTTGCAGGCAAGTAGAAGCGGGATTGAGGCAGCTCTGATAGGCAGTGCGAAGCCTCCTTTCACCACCTGAAGGCAGCCAGGCTGAATAGTTGCAAATGAATCAAAATCACAAGAAAACATAAAACAACTCTGACCCTAATTCTAATCCTTACCCTAACCCTAACCCAGTCCTAAAATTAACCCTAACCCTAACACAGAAACGGTCTTGTTAGATAGTAAAATTCACATTAAATTGCTGTTTTAGGGGTTGTTTTTAAAGGTCTGGAACGGATTGATCTGTTTTGCACTACTTTCTATGGGAAAGCGTGCCTTGGTTTTGGAACGCTTTGGTTTTGGAACAGACTTCCGGAAAGGATTAAGTTTGAGAACCAAGGTGCCACTGTACTGGAGATGCCAGGAACTGAACATGGAACACGGAGCCCTGCAAAACAGATGGTGTCCTAATGAGCTGTAGCTCTTCCCTTTGGTAGGAGGAAAGAGGAGGAGAAGGATATTTGGCACACCTCTCATAAACAGTATCTATGGTTGCTCAAAAATGGAAGAAGTTGGAAGGGGCGTGTGTTCTCATTTCTTGGGGTGCCAGTTGGTTTAGGGGTGCCCCCTCTGCAATTGTACGACTCAGTTATGGGTGGCTTCTGATCCGCAGGCAGGCTGCATGCTCAACTCTTGTTCCATTCTGTGAAAGGAAGGAGACTGCAGCTTTATTGATAATATCCAGTGACAATTTTGAAATGACGTGTGGCTAACTCCGAAGATGTATCACGGCCCAATCTGTGTCGAGTTAGCACTGAAATCCTAATAGTAAGATATATGACAAGCGTCTGGTAGCGAGGGGGAGAGAATGAAATAGATAGCGCCACAGTGTGATAAGAGTGACAGGTGAAGATAAAGAGATCCGTCTCCTCGGTAATAAATCCGAAACTTCTGAGATAGGAGTTTAGACAGAAGTATTAATGATGGATAAAGCAACTATATTTTGCTATTGATTCAAAGTTAAAAGTATTCTTTTTCAAGCAGGTTTAGAAAGTGGGTGTCAGGGACTGGTAGGGGGCCAGCAATTTGTGGGGAATTGTACCGGCCAGGATGCAAGAGTCAGAGGCTGGGGAAGCTTCAGAGCTGGAGGGTGGAGCACAGGATGGGTCAGAAGAAGAGGAGGAAGAGGCAGGCCAGGCAAGTGAAGGTCCTGGTGCTTCCCCACCCTCTCCTGCACCACTGTCTCCCAGAACCAGGAGGGGAGTGAAAAGGGATGAGCACAGGGAGTTGCCATGCAGGCACAGTCTCTGGCTGCATATGCGCAGCCTGCCAGGGGAGTGGTCCCCTGTTGCTGCAACTGCTCCATAGAATGTGGACCTGCGAATAGTGATGTGGACCTGCCTAGAATAGAATAGAATGTGGACCTGCCTAGAAACTAGATTGGTGTGCAAAGGTATTCAGATTCCTTCATGGATCACTGTCTTGCCGTGGCAAAGGGGCTTGAATAACTCAGAGAAGCTATGAGCTATGCCATGCAGGGCCTTGCCGACAAAGGTCCATATAGTTAAAGCTATGGTTTTCCCAGTAGTGATGTATGGAAGTGAGAGCTGGACCATAAAGAAGGCTGATCGCTGAAGAATTGATGCTTTTGAATTATGGTGCTGGAGGAGACTCTTGAGAGTCCCATGGACTGCAAGAAGACCAAACCTATCCATTGTTAAGGAAATCAGCCCTGAGCGCTCACTGGAAGGACAGATCGTGAAGCTGAGGCTCCAATACTTTGGCCACCTCATGAGAAGAGAAGACTCCCTGGAAAAGACCCTGATGTTGGGAAAGATTGAGGGCACAAGGAGAAGGGGACAAGGAGAAGAGGACGAGATGGTTGGATAGTGTTCGTGAAGCTACCAGCATGAGTTTGACCAAACTGCGGGAGGCAGTAGAAGACAGGAGTGCCTGCCGTGCTCTGGTCCATGGGGTCACGAAGAGTCGGACACGACTAAACAACTAAACCACCACCACCACCACCACAACAACAACAGGTATTCAGAGCCATAGAAGTGATTGTAAATGTTATCTTCAATAATAAAGACTTAACTATCTGCCATTTGCAGATAGTTGGGATGCACCCAGTTGGCTATATTGTCTTCCAACACAAAGAAGGCTCTGTTAAGGAAGGCTAGACTGAGAGGCAGTGACTGGCCCAAGGTCAGCCAGTGGGCTTCATGGCTGGGTGAAGGTTTGAACCCAGGCCTGCCAGCTCCTAGGGTGCATTCAGGAGGCAAAAGTGGGTGGAACAATCAGAGCACCTTTTCATACCCGCCAGCAGTCCCAATTTGACTGGGACATCCCGGAATTACAGAAGCTATCCCAGCTTCTGATTGGATGTCCCATTTTTGGTGCCAACCTCTTGTGAAAGTCAGCTGGCTTCCAGGGGAGTTCAGCACCAAAAGACATGCATCTTTCACATGAAAGAAGGTGCCCGAGCTGGAGCCCATGGAGGCGGAGGAGGGGGTGCTGGTGGTGATGCAGGCCAGGCCATCCCCACCAGGCCAAGAGGCCATGCTTCCTCTGCCCAATGTTGCCACTGCTGATGTCAGGGACTAGACTGAGGAGGAATGGTGGGGACTGTCCCCCTTCTCCTGAACCTTCCCAAGAACAGAAGGACAGTATAGATTTAGAACAGTGGTTTGCAGAAGGGCATAGTTCAGAAGCTGCAGAGGGCAGAAGCTGGGAAATATTGGAAGAGGAACAGCAGGAAGAAGCAGCAGCACCAGGGGAGAGACAGCTGACAGACTCAGTGTCCTTGGAAAGCATTCTTGATCCCCCCCCCCCCCAGGACCAGAAGGGCATTGAGGGTAGCAGAACAGAGAGCTCAGAGGCAGAAAGCTCAGATTAACCGATGCAGAAGTGATGTTGAATAGTGGAGATGAAAGGAGGGTGGGACTTTACTTGGATCAATGCCAGTATTATAGAGATAGACTGCATTCCTTTGTCTCTCGCTGTGGTTATTGAATAAACTACAGTGGTACCTCGGGTTACAGACGCTTCAGGTTACAGACTCCGCTAACCCAGAAATAGTACCTCGGGTTAAGAACTTTGCTTCAGGATGGGAACAGAAATCGCGGCACGGCGGCAGCGGGAGGCCCCATTAGCTAAAGTGGTACCTCGGGTTAAGAACAGTTTCAGGTTAAGAACGGACATCTGGAACGAATTAAGTTCTTAACCCGAGGTACCACTGCAATTGGTAAGAACTCTTCTTTGTTTTTATTTGCTTCTTTGCTGCCACTGTGGGAGGGGTCTGATTCCCCAAAGCCTGGAAGCTGGAGGAGGAGAAGAAGCTGGCAATGATGAGGATGATGATGGGGAAGAGCAGGAGCTGGAGGTGGTGGTGTAGCGCTTGTTGAGGGAGCTGCTGCTGGTAATGAAGACAGGGTGGTGGAGTGGGAAAGCCCAAGTAGGCTTGCATGGGAATGCGGCACAGAAAGATGTGTGTTCTGGTTTCAGTTCAGGGGAACGTTGGAGTGTATGCATCTTGTTGTTGTTGGTTAGTCGTTTAGTCGTGTCCGACTCTTCATGACCCCATGGACCAGAGCACACCAGACACTCCTGTCTTCCACTGCCTCCTGCAGTTTGGTCAAACTCATGCTGGTAGCTTCGCAAACACTATCCAACCATCTCGTCCTCTGTCGTCCCCTTCTCCTTGTGCCCTCCATCTTTCCCAGCATCAGGGTCTTTTCCAGGGAGTCTTCTCTTCTCATGAGGTGGCCAAATTATTGGAGCCTCAGCTTCACGATCTGTCCTTCCAGTGAGCACTGAGGGCTGATTTCCTTAAGAATGGAGAGGTTTGGTCTTATTGGAGTCTCCTCCAGCACCATAATCATGCATCTTATTTGTATACAATAGGCTACTTTCCACACCCTCCCCTCTGTTCTCTATGCAGACAAGCAAGAGGAGTTCAATGACACATTCCAGTCTGGCAACAAACAAACAAACATGGGGTGTGAATTGGGGCTAATAAGGGGTGTGGCCTAGAGAGAGGGGTGTGGCCAAGGGAGAGTTCCAAAGGCCAGGTAGTGAAGCCTGGAGCACTGCATTGGCTCCCCAGGCTGAGGTCTCACATTCCTGCCTCAGGACAAGATAATCTCTCTCAGTGAGTGTTCTCCTCTATTTCCAGATTATTAGAGAAAGATATTGTGCAAAGCATTGGGAGTCTGAGCTCCTGGGCCACATTCATCATTTTGACAAGTTAAAAAAACCCACACCAACCCTTCCTTTTATGATCAAAATATCTGTGCCAAAGCAACCTGAATTCCGCACCAAGCCAAAGATGAATTCTCTGCTTGACATCTCACTCTGCCCTTGTGTGGTTCTGGGCCTGGTAGCAAGGGCACATGATGCAGAAGCACTTCTGATGCTAAGCAGATCCAGATCTTCTCAGGGCCTGGATGGGAGGCAGCCTGGACCCCATTGTGTGTACACTGCCTCGAATCCCTTCATAGCAGAACGGTGGGGCCTAAAAATGACTGCAGAGTCCATGCAGACCCATCTAATCTGTTGCCTGCTTTTGCCATGTTACTTTGCTGATCTTTGTAAGCCCAAAGCGAATTCTCTCACAATTTTACAGCTTAATTATGCTTATGGTGATTAAAAAGAAGACGACAATGACAGGAGGATAGTGACGAGATTTCTAATTAAATGACCCACTCTTGAGGACTGCGTCAGCACAAAATGATGGTTGCATATAAAACCTTCCTTGGCTGTTGAATTTCAACTACAGATAACAAAGTTCCCATCACAGCAGTTTTGCACTGTCCTGCTCCTGAGCCTTAGGCTGGACTCGGTAAAATGCTCCATGCAGACATTTTGGCAGTGCCCCTCTTTCATAAAAATAAATGTCTCCAGCACATCACTAGCTGCGTGGCTGGGTGCTTTCTTAAACAGTTTGCTGTCGGCAACCAACAGCCCCATTTGCAGATCAAATATTTGGTTTGCGTCCTTTGAATAATTTCATCTAGAGCAGAGGTTGGCAGAGCGCGGCCTGCACCATGGGAGTCTGACCTTTTTGTCCCCACAGCCCCCTGCTTCTCGTTTGGTGTGTGGAATAATGCCACCCTGAGCCCCACATTTAGTTACTCCATTATGAAAAGTTCCATTTATTAGAACTGAATTCATTTTCTTACTGATTTGGAAGAGATGATGGACTCAAGGGCATCCTGATCAAATTTGCAGATGACACCAAACTGGGAGGGGTGGCTAACACCCCAGAGGACAGGATCACACTTCAAAACGACCTTGACAGATTAGAGAACTGGGCCAAAACAAACAAGATGAATTTTAACAGGGAGAAATGTAAAGTATTGCACTTGGGCAAAAAAAATGAGAGGCACAAATACAAGATGGGTGACACCTGGCTTGAGAGCAGTACATGTGAAAAGGATCTAGGAGTCTTGGTTGACCACAAACTTGACATGAGCCAACAGTGAGACGCGGCAGCTAAAAAAGCCAATGCAATTTTGGGCTGCATCAATAGGAGTATAGCATCTAGATCAAGGGAAGTAATAGTGCCACTGTATTCTGCTCTGGTCAGACCTCACCTGGAGTACTGTGTCCAGTTCTGGGCACCACAGTTCAAGAAGGACACTGACAAACTGGAACGTGTCCAGAGGAGGGCAACCAAAATGGTCAAAGGCCTGGAAACAATGCCTTATGAGGAACGGCTAAGGGAGCTGGGCATGTTTAGCCTGGAGAAGAGGAGGTTAAGGGGTGATATGATAGCCATGTTCAAATATATAAAAGGATGTCACATAGAGGAGGGAGAAAGGTTGTTTTCTGCTGCTCCAGAGAAGCGGACACGGAGCAATGGATCCAAACTACAAGAAAAAAGATTCCACCTAAACATTAGGAAGAACTTCCTGACAGTAAGAGCTGTTCGACAGTGGAATTTGCTGCCAAGGAGTGTGGTGGAGTCTCCTTCTTTGGAGGTCTTTAAGCAGAGGCTTGACAACCATATGTCAGGAGTGCTCTGATGGTGTTTCCTGCTTGGCAGGGGGTTGGACTCGATGGCCCTTGTGGTCTCTTCCAACTCTATGATTCTATGATTCTATGATTGAGGTCTCCTCATGTCTGTCATTCTCATTCATGTTTTCCTACTGTTGATCTCAGCGGTGACCTGGCCAGGGCTTATTCTGCCTGTGAGTGCAGTTATCCATCCTATTGGCATGAAATTGTCAGGCACCTTCAAGGCGTCCGACCTACCAGATTTCAGACAGATGGAGAAAAAGGGTCCCAGGCTTACAGGCAATTTACAAAAGATAGCCATGCTCTAAGCTCCCCGTTGCTTCAAGGGGAGACCCAGCTGCTCATATCTTGCTTGTACAATTATATCCCACTTCTCCTCCAAGGTGCGATCCATAGTTGTTTCTCCTCCTCATATTATCCTCACAACAACCCTGTGAGGTAGGTTAGGCTTGTTGATATTTTCACCCCTCCCGTTGCAAGAATCTCCTGATCTGATGTTTTGAGAAAGGAGGGGGTGGAAACTGCTCTTGTAGTCTTCTGCTCCTGACTGACGGCCTGACTCTGTGTGTGGAGTGAGTCTTATCTATGTAGTGACTAGATGGCTGAGTGGGAGATGTAACACTCAAGCAAGCCAATAGTTTGTAGTAGCTATTAGAAATAAAAGGAGTTATGCTTCACAGCTAGCTTCCACGTTATTTATACCCTGCATGAGTCTGGTGTTCACAATGCACAGTTGTGGGTCCAGTGCACTGGGACCTGTTTTCTAGGATTGAAAGGTCTCTGAAAGTGCTCCAGTTGCCTAGCCTGGTCAGGGCAGAACCAGTTACTGAGCCCAGTCACTGCACATCGGTTGAAAGGTGTACTGACAAGGCTAAGAGAAAGTGACTGACCCAAGGTTACCCAGTGAACTTCATGGCTGAGTGGGGATTCGAACCCTGCTCCCCCAGGTCCAACACTAGAACCACTACACCACAATGGCTCCTAATGTAAGATGTACAATTTGCCCCCTGCTCCCTCTATCGTTGTCGGATGCATGTATTTTAATGGCAAGGACTGTGACGAGTACACCCTATGCGCCGCATGCTGCCTTGCTTCCTTTTGAACTTGCTTTTGATTAAATACTAGAGTCTTACAAAAACCTAACATAAATGCCTGCAATGGCTAGCAGCGTGCGGCCCCTAGGCTGTATTCTTTGAAATAATCAGTCTTTGAAATGCAGAATGTTGCATTCCGCTTTTGAGCTGTGCCTGTCCTTCCCTTTAATTTGTTGACACCATAAAGGTGAAGCATGGATTTCATAGGAAGGGAGGTGGGAAGCTAGGTTTAATGATTAGGGCCTGCTTATTATGATCTTTTTGGTCTTTGCCGGGTGGCAAATTATGCCATTCCTCCGTGGAGCTGCCGTCTTTGCAGCAATATTAGAGACGAGCGAGAATTTTGTCCATGGAGCAAAAGTTCTGTTCCCCAAGGGAAGAGTGCAGTAATCGGAATATGGTGCTTAGAAGGTCAAAACAATTTGCTATGCAAACAACAACAACAGAACAGTAGGGTTTGGAGTTTCTGTGTGTGTAGAAACGGCTGATTTATAATACACTTTGTTGGCTTGGCAACCAATTGCTGTGTTGCTCTTAATTCGTGTCCTGCAGCTCTCACTATTAATATTTTGATCTTGGGCTCTGCATGTGAAAGAAATGGAAAATGTCCACCTCTTTGTTTGTTTTGTGCTGTAACACCCCCAATGTTTTTTCTCCAGTTCTGGTCTTTGTAGTAGACCCTGTCATCCTCGAAAGCAAGGAGAAAACCTTAGGTCTGAGAGCCACATTTGCCTCCCAAGCCTCTCTGTTTGGCCATCAGGCCTCTTTCCAAGACACAAACTCTCTCTTCAGGCCACATTCTTCACCAGACCTGCTCCATAGTCCTCTTTAGTGTTTTCTGCTGGCTGGAATGTGTCCTTCAAATCTGAAAATGCCCCTCACTTGTCTGGATGGAGGATGCTGAAGGATGTGTATAGAGCAGTGATGGCCAAACTTGGCTCTCCAGCTGTTTTGGGACTACAACTCCCATCATCCCTAGCTAACAGGACCAGTGGTCAGGGATGATGGGAATTGTAGTCCCAAAAACAGCTGGAGGGCCAAGTTTGGCCATCACTGGTGTAGAGAGTAGCCTAAAATTGGTGTGCATTGCTTCACCCACTTTTGCCTCTGGCCCTGCCCACTACTGGCATGTGCTCTCCCCTGGAAAGGGGGGGGGGGACTTTTTGGGTTGAAAAAGGTTCCCCATCCCTTTACACATGGTCTTCTCTGCAGAGTGTTTTTCATTTTATTGCACCAACCCAATTAAAAAGAACCCACATTTTTTATTTGATCTGTTAATGAGCAGTGCAAGAGAACATCCTTATTAAGGCTGCATAGAGATGATATCACTATTAGTCATTTTGATGTGCTTTTTAATGTGCAATGCACTCTTCAGTTGGAAGCAGTAATCCACTGACAAATGGCGAGGGGTCATCCCAGCAGTCCAGAAACAGGTGCGCAGGAAATCAAAGCTCCCTCAGAAGGTGGCGGACTCTCCTTCATTGGAGAGTTTAAACTGAGGTTGGATGGCTAGGGATTCCCAGCTGGGTTCCTGAACTGCAGGGTGTTGGATTAGATTATCATTGGGATCCCTTCCAATGCTATAATTCTGTGATTCAATATAAAATGCCTGGGCAGAGAGGAAGGTCTTTCATTAGGAAATGTTTCAGCAGAAATATCCCTATTAAAACCAATAGGAATAACAATGCAGAAGGAGGAGGAGGAGGAGGAGGAGGAGGAGGAGGAGGAGGAGGAGGAGGAGGAGAGTTTGGATTTGATATCCTGCTTTATCACTATCCGAAGGAGTCTCAAAGCGGCTAACATTCCTCCCCCACAACAAACACTCTGTGATGTGAGTGAGGCTGAGAGACTTCAGAGAAGTGTGACTAGCCCAAGGTCACCCAGCAGCTGCATGTGGAGGAGCGGGGAATCGAACCCGGTTCACCAGATTACGAATCCACCGCTCTTAACCACTACACCACACTGCAAAGAATATGCAACTTTAAATTCAGCAGCTAGGCTTTCGGTCTGTAATTCTTGGGTAGGTTTGATTCAGAAAAAGGTTCACTTCAGCAGAGACCACAGAAGGTGTAGCTCTGACGGAAGTGTTGACAAAGGAAAGGGTGAGGGTTTTATGTTCCTTTTTAATCAAAGGGCTTAGAATGGATTCCTGCACTATCTCTCTCAACCATCTACACAAGGAAATACATTTCTAGTGTTGGGGAGCTTGAATGGAATAGTGATGGGGAACATCAGCAACTGTGGTTGACAGGCACCATGAAGTTTATTGGCTCACCCAGGCTGGTATATTTACGAGGACCTTTGGCTTTCTGACTTGTCGACAAAGTATAACCATGATTACCTGCTGTCTGCTGCAGGAAGAAGGAAGGAAACCAACTGACTGATAAACCAATCGAGTCCATCAATGCCTGGAGTCAGGCCAACTAGCCAACACTATCCCAAACTATTTTTCATTTCTGACTCATTGGCGTCGTTGTCTGTTGTCTTGCTTTTCTACAGCCTAAAATTCACTTCTCCTTTCCTGCTTCCAAGCCACGAAATGTGAAGAATTCCACAGAGCTCCACTCTGCTCACTAACAGCATCCCAAGGAGAAATCTTATCCCTGCTTCTATGGAGAAGTTGATAGTTAGCCCCTTTTTGAGTAGGAACCATCCCTCCTCCTGCCCTGGTGCCCTTAACACATTTGGAATAAAGAAGACAACCAGCAAAGCTGTTGTTACAGATGCTGTAGTATTAACAGTTTACTAGTGGGTGGCAGGAGTTGGTGTATTATAGAGGCCCCCAACCTGGTGTCTGCAAGCTTCCCCTGCTAAAATTAGGCTTATTAGGTGACCCGGAAACTACAACTAATCCAGAATGTGGCAGCTAGACTGGTGACTGGGGGCAGCTGCCGAGACCACATAACACCGGTCTTGAAAGACCTACACTGGCTCCCATTATGTTTCCGAGCACAATTCAGAGTGTTGCTGTTGACCTTTAAAGCCCTAACGGCCTTGTCCCGGTATACCTGAAGGAGCATCTCCACCCCCATCATTCTGCCTGGATGCTGAGGTCCAGTGCCGAGGGCCTTCTGGCGATTCCCTCACTGCGAGAAGCGAAGCTACAGGAAACCAGGCAGAGGGCCTTCTCGGTAGTGGCGCCCGCCCTGTGGAACACCCTCCCACCAGCTGTCAAAGAAATAAACAACTACCTAACATTTAGAAAACATCTGAAGGCAGCCCTGTTCAGGGAAGTTTTTAATGTGTGACATTTTGATGTATTTTTAAACTTTGTTGGAAGCTGCCCAGAGTGGCTGGGGAAACCCAGCCAGATGAGAAGGTTACAAATAAATAATAATAATAATAATAATAATAATAATAATAATAATAATAAAATTATTATTACTATTATTACTATTATTACTATATTTATTATTATAATATTTATTTATTGCATTTATATTTCACCTTTCTTCCAAGGAGCTCAAGGAGGCCTAGTGGACACCATTCTCCTCCACTCCATTTTATCCTCACAACAACCCTGTGAGGTAGGGTTAGGCTGAGAGACAGTGCCTGGCCCAAGCTTCATGGCTGAGTGGGGACTGGAGCCCTGGTCTCCCAGGTTTTAGCCCAAAGCTCTAACCACTATACCACACTGAAGTGCTCAAAAGAGGTGTTCTACCTTAGTCAACAGAATAGGATATGGTGCATGCTTGCTTGCAGAATCTGTGTACGGTGCCCATGGCAAGCTCTCCAGACTGCAAAATTGCCCACTGACCCCCAAAGGATGCCAGCCCCTGATGTATTTGCGTAGGTCATGTGGGCCCTTAAGAAATGTGGTTTCAAACATGCATGAAGTTCCCCATCTGAAGTGGTCCTAGCCCAATGCCATGATCTCCCTCATCAGGAAGCCTGGCTTAGCTGGAGATTATAAAAAAGAAAATCTGTGATTGTTGTAAAAACTTTTATTTTATTTTATAGAACAACCTTGCTTTAAACCAAAGAGTTACTCGCTTGATAGTGTGCTCACAGGCCACTGCCATTCCTTCTTCCTATAATTAGGGTAATCTGTTAGAAAGTGCTTGGAAGTATCATTAAGTGTCTGATTCATTTAGGGGTTTTTGTTTTTTTTAAAACCCCACACTTAAAAAGCCTGAGTTTCCATCCATGTGCAGTATTTCTCCTCCTTGCCCCACTGTGCAACATTATTAAGCTTAATTGGATTTCTCTGGACAGAACTCATTTCTCAAAATTTCTTGCAATTATACAATACCCGTAGCTCATTTATTTTTTTGTTTCCTGGTGATTAACATTTAAGACACTGAAAAATGCTGTGTGTCTTCTTTTCCCCTCTCATCACTAAGTCTCTCTTTCACTCTTGCCACCCCTCTCCCCCTGCTTCCTTATATTCTCTGGGCAGAGAGTAGTCATGGATTACTAAAGAAGAATAAGCCAATCAACTAAATTGGTGCACAGGAACATACCAAGCTGTCTTGCCCTGAGTCAGGCAGTTGGTCCATCTGTGCTGTTTGCTGTGATGGGTTGGCAGCTCCTGGAGCACAGCATGGGGAGCCTCAGGTCTGGGGATGGAGTGCAGCCCTCCAGCCATCTCTCTGCTGGCTTCAGAACTCTCCCTAAGCCACGCCCTTCTCCCCAGGCCACACCAGCTGTGTGCCACAACTTCCTCAAGTGCACATGTTCTGCTGGAATGTGCCATTGAATTGTCATGTACCTGGGAAAGAGACATATCCACTTCTTTGCCTACTTTTGCTTCTGGGCTTCTGTCATCTACTGGCATGTGGCCCCCAGAAGATTGCCCATGAGGGAGTGTGGCCCTCTGCCTGAAAAATGTTCATCACCATAGAAAGAGGGGCTGACTGTTAAAACAACAAGAACAGTTGGAACAACTGCTGCTCACCTGGAGCTCTCCAAGGTCCTATAACTCCCTGGCTTTACCTGCAGGCTTCCTGGATTAAAGCTGGGATGGGGAAGCTGTGACCCACCCACTGTTGTTGGACTCCAGCTCCCATCATCCCTAAATGTTGACCGTGCCAGTTGGTTCTGATGGACCAACTAAGCCACTACTTTCAGACCACTAAGTGTTGGCTTACTTTAATTCAGATAGCTTCAAGCATCCTTATAAATAAAGCCCCAAGTTTATAACTGGTGTTTGGGGTGCTTAGCTTAAATGACTGTGAGCAAATTTCAAGCCTAGGGCAGCTAGAGACATGCCCTTTGCCATGCTTTCTATGGCAGAGCTTTTCAAGCTTAGGTCTCCAGCTATTTCTGGACTACATCCTTCCCCCCCAGTTTAGCTAATGGTCAGGGATGAGGGGAGTTGTAGGCAACTACATCTGAGGTGCCAAGGTTGGAAAAAGTTGTTCTGTGGCATCATTTCATTAGCTCCCTATATTTCTTGAGCAATTTGCTGTGGTGCTTTGCCCCATTCTTCTTTCGGGGCCCAGGGCTTATAAAATGGAATTGGTAAGGGAGTCAAGTGAAGCAATGCTAATGTTTGATGATTAGTCTGCAGTGTTTTGACAAAGAGCAAACGCTTAGCTGCTCGTTGATTCACTCCACATAGTAGGGCAACACAACTGAGAGCGTCTGGCAGTATATGTATACATATATATCTATCCCAATTCCTTTGAACCAAGTCCTTTCAATTTGTTTTGGTGACCGCTACCAAGTCATGTAGTGCATTTTCCATCTGACACAACAGCAGAGCACTGTCCATAAACCGCTAGCAAACAATGAACTTGTGCTCATCGGTTTATGAACTGAGGATGAATACTGCAATGGCCAGACAGTTTTCAGAAATGGGAATGTTCATTTCTAGGTTATCTCTTGTCTCTCAGACACATACACTCACATCAGCTTGCATAGGACACCACTGGGAAGCTGCCTGAAAGTAAGTTATGAGCTCTGTAAAAAGCTCACACTTACAGACAGGCAGATAGATAGACATACCATATAATTTTAAAGGATCACCACATGTGCTGGTTACAGGACCTGCATAGACTCAGTGAGGTACATTATACCAGGCCAAAATATTTGTCCAACAAGTCGAGTATTGTCAACTCTAGGGCTGAATCCTCCAGATGTTGTGCATCACAACTCCCATCAACCCCGACATGCATAGCCGATGGGCAGGGCTGTAAATTCCAGAACGAGTTAACCACCAGTCCCTCTTCCCAGGGAATTCTGGGAAATGTAGCTCTGTGAGGAGGAACAGGGGTCTTCTAGCAACTCTCAGCATCCTTAACAAACTACACGTCCCAGGATTCCCTGGGAGAAGTGACATGATGATGTTTTAAATATGTAGTTCAGATGGGGGATCTTTACAGAGTAAGCCTATTGAAATTCAAGAACCTAAGGTAGCCATGCCCGTTAGCTTCAACAGGTCTTCTCTGAGTAGGGCTAACACTGGATACAACCCCCTGATAGCAAGGGATTTCCATAATTTTAAGAGTGCCCCCCTTTTTAAAAAAAGTATTGTAAATGTAAAATAAACAAAGAATCTAACAAATATAATACAGTATTGGGCACACCCATTTGCAAGCAAATCAGGGCTCTACCACCCAGGAAAGGTCCTTTTCATGGAGCAACACTTGCCGGAAAGCTAGTTTTATCCCAGGCTTGTTCCAATTTGCCTAGGCTGCTATTCTAGCTATGATAATTCATGAGCCACACATTTCTGAAAGGCACTTATTAGGAGAATGATAAATTGGGATTGTCACGCTGAATCCAGTGAGCCAAATTGCCTTTTTAAAAGCCGGAGACATCAGATTATGCGGCTGCAGTTTGAAGGCTTCTGTAAAGGGATATTTTTTATTTATTTGTTCACTTAGGAATGGGACGTAGAGCATTTTCAAAACAGTTTAGATTAGATACCTTTGTTAGTGCTTTCTTGATTAATTTTTTTTAATTAATGACATCACTCTCCCCCAACTAAGGCCCCAAATTGAACCAGAGGCCAGTCCTGATGCTTAATTAGGGTTTGAACCCTAATTTGAAATGGGGGAAGGAACCATGGGGACTGGTGATGTGGCACAGGCACGGCAGTGTTGCTTAGAGAGAGAGAGCATGCCAGTGTGGTGTAGTGGTTAGGGTGTCAGACTAGGACCTGGGAGACCAGGGTTCAAATCCCCACTGGGCCTGAAAAACCTCTGGGAAATGATATATAATGAGATGAAAAAAATCTTGAAATATACATTTATTAAGAAACCAGAAGCATTTTTACTTGGCATTGTAGGTGATGATATAAGCAGAAAGGATTGTAATTTATTTTTGTATGTAATGACAGCAGCAAGAATATTACTGGCACAAAATTGGAAGCAAGAAGAATTACCGACGAAAGAAGAATGGAGAATGAAAATGATGGACTATGCAGAATTAGATAAACTAACAGGAAGAATTTGAAACCTGCGGGACCAGAGATTCTCAGAAGACTGGAGTAAATTTACGGACTATTTGAAAAGTAATTGTGATGAACATATTACGCTAGTAGGTTTGCAAGAAGTTTTGTAAGGTGAATTATTTGAAATATTGAAAAAAAGACAATGAGGAGAATTATTAGTTAAAGATAATTAAAGGCAATATGAAATTAAGAAATGCATAATAAGTGATAAGAACAGAAAATCATCAGAGGTGTTGACGGAAGTCCAAAAATTATTGTATAAGATGAGAAGTTTTGTTGTATGAATGATAATTAATATGTTAAAAACTAATAAAAACGCATATAAAAAAACAACAACAAATCCCCACTGGGCCATGAAGGTCACTGGGTGACCTTGGGCATGTCACTCACTTTCAGCCTCACCTAATGCACATGGTTGTTGTGGGGATTGCATTGATATTGTTATTTGGCAAGGGGGAGATCCTGCAAGAGAAATCAGGATCAGAAGGGGCCAGTGATCAGAATAAAGAAAGGACAGGATACAGGAAGGAGAGAAAGTTGCCAGCTTTGCTTCCTGGACCCTGCTCCCATGCACTGAGTCTGGATCTGAAAGTATGTGCACATCCACATCTTGATGGATTTCCCAATCTGTAAGAGTGGGGATGTAGTCAATTTGTTCCTCCCTTCCCATTACATTCCCAAGAGCCTGGTGCTCAGGATGACCACCATGGTTCAGTGGATGAGCACATGCTCTGAGTGCAGAAGGGCCCAGATTCAATCCTGGGCATTTCCTGGGCATCAGGACTGGCCAGGTAGGTTTGGGAGTCAGCTCCATCTGAAACCTTGGCAAGCCAAGTTGTGAGCCATTGTAGAGAATCTCCAGAAGAGAATCTTGCATTAGATGGCTTGACTCCATATAAGGCCACCTTCCTGCTTAAGGCCCTCCTCTGATTTGTATCTGTCGTTTATTCAGAACTATGAGGAATGGAATATTAAACTACAGTGGTACCTTGGTTTAAGAACAGCTTAGTTTATGAACAACTTGGATTAAGAACGCTGCAAACCCGGAAGTAGGTGTTTTGGTTTGTGAACTTTGCCTTGGAAGCAGAACATGGAGTGTGTTCCATTTGTAAATTGAGTTCCCCGCTGCTATGGGTAAGCACACCTTGATTTAAGAATGCTTTGGTTTAAGAACGGACTTCTGGAACAAATTAAGTTCGCAAACCAAGGTACCTTTGTAAAGGTACCCCTGACCATTAGGTCCAGTCGTGGCCAACTCTGGGGTTGCGGCACTCATCTTGCTTTATTGGCTGAGGGAGCCGGCATACAGCTTCCGGGTCATGTGGCCAGCATGACTAAGCAGCTTCTGGCGAACCAGAGCAGCGCATGGAAACACCGTTTAGAGCGGTACCTATTTATCTACTTGCACTTTGACGTGCTTTCGAACTGCTAGGTTGGCAGGAGCAGGGACTGAGCAACAGGAGCTCACCCCGTCACAGGGATTCAAACCGCCGACCTTCTGATCGGCAAGTCCTAGGCTCTGTGGTTTAATGTCTCCAAGTTCCTGTATTGTGTGAGAGGCAGAAATTTATCCAAGCCAACCACACTCCTCCTGTGATCCCAAGCAACGTATTGGTGATCATTTCCTTGAGTTTAGTCCTAATCGCTCAGCACATTCGGTCTTTCTCATAACAGCACTGTGGGCCATATTAAAAACTTATATCCTGCAATTTCTTCCATGACAGGAAACATATTTGATCCAATTCTATTACATTCCTGTCTAATATGTTTACAATCTGCTCAATCTTGCTTGCATCTCCAGCAGTAAGGTAGTTGGTCCCCCACCCTTCTTTTTGCTAACCTGAATATGGCGAGTTTAACGGAGAAGAAAGTATCATCATGATTAATTTTAACCTCTACTCAGGGGAGGAGAGAGAGGGGGGAAAAACCTCTGTGTGGCATCAAAAGACATCGACAAGGACATCAAAACCTCATTATAAGGTTGTAAGAATAGACACAGCAGCAAAATCTCATTTCTTTCAATCCTTGCTCAACGCTTTTCATATATTAATCTTTTAATCTTATTAGCATTGTTGGCAAGGACTGGAGTGACTTCAAATGTACAGAAATCATGTGCAGAAACAACCCAATCCTAGATGAGCAATAGAAAAGAAAATGGAAGACACATTGGCCCCATTCCAGATATCGCAGCCAAACCATGGTTAGTTTAGTGAATGCCATCTCCACAACCTAGACTATCCCAACTTCTCTTTGCCTCTGCATCTAACTTGGAGATGGTCAATCCATTGCCCACAGGCTAATTTTATGCAATGGCTAGAACCCCTCTCTTGTCAATGAGCTGAGCATTGGGGGAGGGGGGAAAGTGTGTCTTCTTCACCCCAGTTCCTGGCAATCAGCTGAGCACCACAGGGAAAGGGATTGTGGGGAAGAGATTTAATGCTTTCCTCCCCATGCAATCCTGACCTCAGGGCACTGCTGTTCAACCTAGGGAAAGGATTCAATAGCAATACAGCGGGATTGCCCTACATTGCAACTAGGGAGAAGGGAGGGCTAATAATTGTGCTGCTGCTCCAAAAATTGGCAGAGGGCAGCCAAGTCACAAAAAAAAGGCTGTTAGGCTGCAGATGGAATTAATCATTCTTTTGTAGCCATGCCCCCTTTCTCTCCCTTTCTGCTGTCCACCAAACAGTAGGACTCTGCAGCCACACCCCATTTTCTGCCAATGTGTAGCTAATTCAGAACCTGTTCAGCTTTGTTGATGGATGCATAGCGTTGAGGGGTTGCATGTATATTCTTATGGGTGGGTTGAGAGAGAGTGAAAAAAACCACCCATATTCTCTCTCTGTCTTCCTCATCCTGTCACCCCTCCATCCATTCATATACAGACACATTGTGTGTATATGTGCGTGTATGCATGGAATATGTGAGCCTGAAAGAGAAGAGATAAACAAAATGTGTGTGGGGGGGTTATACCTCTTTCTCACCTCATCACACATCCATCCATCCGTGTGTGTGTGTGTGTGTGTGTGTGCATGCACGCACAGAGAGAGTTTATACATGGGTGGGTGGAGTGTGTGCATTTGCGATCCAATAAAAAATATCCAATTAAAGAGCAGCAAAATCCGATCTGCTGTTCATTTTTGGAAAGTTGCTCACTTGCTGTGTATTTGGACACACTGCTTATAGTATCATAAACAAATTTTGCTTGCTGGTTCTTGACATCAAGGAGCAGTTTTTCATCTACGTTCGGATACAATTGGATGCCGCTTTGAATCAAGATGGCGGAACAGTTTCTGAACTGTGTTGATTTTAGCCACTATTTCAAAACCGCATTTTTTTTCTTGTTTGCTTCTCAGAAATCCTGAGCAGCGCCAAGTACAAGGCTGCTAATAACACATCAAAAGACTCAATAAAACAGCAGCCAATGCATATAATCACTAAACAGCGAAATTATTTCATTCCACCAGATGCTGAGGAGAAGATATAAGTTTGTACCAGGTGCTGAAAGGATGTTAATGATGATGCCAGGTGGACCTAACTGGAGAGAGTATTCTATGAGTGCGGAGCCACAACTGAGAAGGCCCCTCTCCCTTGTCCCCAGGCTCCACACCTGCCTTAGAGAGGGCACCTGGAGCAGGGCCTCAAATGAAGACTGAATGGTCCAGGTAGGTTCATGTTGGGAGAGGCATTCTGAAATACAGTACCCAAAGAGGGCTTGCTTAAGCTAGCTGTTGAAGACTTTCCCTCAAAGTACACACTTTTTAGCAAGCTGCAAAGGCAGTGATGAGAGCGCTGGGGCGAAATCAGTCTTCTTCAGGGGGAATGTGAACGCTCTGAGAAATTGTTGGGTCTGATGTTGTGCAATTAGGGACGGTGGGGATTTTGCTGGATGGGCACAAGGTTCCTGATTAGCTTTGCCGAGGTAAGGCTGTGCCGTGCTTAATTATTTAAGGGAAGCTGCGTAATGGGCCTTTGGAAGTGCGTGACCTACAAAATCAATCCATCCCCTTCTGCATAATGTATGTGGCATCAATCTCATTTCATTTCAAGATCACTTAGGGGAAACAAAAAAGAAAAAAGTTTGACACGCTCACTCCAGCTCCTCTGTGGTGCAAACACAAGCACACAGCTTGCTGCATCATTTGCTATCTATTCTTAATGGTAGCTCAGCTGCAAAGATTCCCCGCCGTTTACACTGCTGCTGCTGCTGCCGCTGCCTCTCTTTTCTCTCTCTTGCCCATTTCCCTACTTCTTCGCTTGACTTCAGGCAGAAAGCATAAACTTTAGTTGCAGATGAAAATGGCCGGGCCTTCACTTTGCAGAGCTCTACAGCTGAAACGTGTGCTTGAACTGCAATATTGCCTCTTGAATGGCTGGGTGGAGGTGTGTATATACACAGGCAGAGGAACAGGGGTGCGGGGAGAGGGCACCGCCCCCGGGGGCACGATCCCGGTGGGGTGCCATGATAGCTGCCCCCTGCGCGGGGCGCTACGCCCCTGCAGGTGGTTCGCCACACCCCGCGGGCTGCGTGCCACACCCCTGGGCAGCGCGCCACGCCCCTGGGCAGTGTGCCATGCCCCCCCGGGATGTGCACCAGCCATGCCCCCACCTGCTCTCCACCCTCCCCCTCCGGAGCTTGAAGCTCTGCCACTGTGTATATAGAATAGAATAGAATTTATTATTTATACCCCGCCCATCTAGCTGGGTTTCCCCAGCCACTCTGGGAAGCTTCCAACAGAGTATTAAAATACAGTGGTCTGTTAAACATTAAAAGCTTCCCTAAAGAGGGCTGCCTTTAGATGTCTTCTAAAAGTCTGGTAGTTGTTCTTCTCTTTGACATCTGGTGGTAGGGTGTTCCACAGGGTGGGGGCCACTACCGAGAAGGCCCTCTGCCTGGTTCCCTGTAACTTGACTTCTCACAGTGAGGGAACAGCCAGAAGCCCTCGACACTGGACCTCAGTGTCCGGGCAGAACGATGGGGGTGGAGATGCTCCTTCAGGTATACAGGACCGAGGCTGTTTAGGGCTTTAAAGGTCAGCACTTTGAATTGTGCTCGGAAATGTACTGGAAGCCAATGTAGGTCTTTCAGGACAGGTGTTATGTGGTCTCGGCAGCCACTCCCAGTCACTAGTCTAGCTGCCGCATTCTGGATTAGTTGTAGTTTCCGGGTCACCTTCAAAGGTAGTTCCATGTAGAGTGCATTGCAGTATAGCAACCCCAGACATGGAATCATAGAATTGTAGAATTGGAAAGGAACCCTGAGGATTATCTAGTCCAACCCTTGCTGCCCCATACCAGGATCGAACCCTCAACCTTGGGGTTATCAGCACCATGCTTGAACCAACTGAGCTATCTTTGTGACTGTTATGTAGCAAGTCACATCCTTTGCTCTGCCCACTTTCCCCTGTGTCCTGCTCCCAACTTCATGCATACAAACAGATGCATCTAAGTCATGAATTGTTGACGCCAAGGCATAAACTTGCACTGTTTGCAAGTAGGAGAGTCTGGCTTCCTCCACTAGGTATTCGCAGTGAATACCTATTCACTAGGTATTCGCAGTTGCCTGAAGTTTCCAAAATCACACCCTAGCAAGAACAGGTTTCTAAGTGGATGGCTTCTGTTCCTGCAATTAAAATGTAAAGGTAAAGGTAAAGGTACCCCTGCCCAAACGGGCCAGTCTTGACAGACTCTGGGGTTGTGCGCCCATCTCACTTAAGAGGCCAGGGGCCAGCGCTGTCCGGAGACACTTCCGGGTCACGTGGCCAGCATGACATCGCTGCTCTGGCCAGAGCCAGAGCCAGAGCCAGAGCCGCACACGGAAACGCCGTTTACCTTCCTGCTGGTAAGCGGTCCCTATTTATCTACTTGCACCCGGAGGTGCTTTCGAACTGCTAGGTTGGCAGGCGCTGGGACCGAGCAGCGGGAGCGCACCCCGCCGCAGGGATTCGAACCGCCGACCTTTCGATCGGCAAGTCCTAGGCGCTGAGGCTTTAACCCACAGCGCCACCTGCGTCCCAATTAAAATGTAGCTGGGGGTAATAGAAGCACTATTTCCTAGTGGGAAGCAAAACAGCAAGAAGGCTTTAGGTTGTTTTAGCCGCAGATTTTGTGGCTACCCCTCTGCAAATTTCCCGGAAGGCATCTGCAAATGTAACCTTGAAAAATGAGGTTCTTTAGACATACAAGGCAGATCATAGGGGTGTGTGTGTGTGAGTGTGTGTATGAGAGAGAGAGAGAGAGAGAGAGAGACTTTTTTGTTGTCTCTCAGGCATTAGAGTTTTGCATTAAAGATATTTCTGCTTGCTTTGAACTGATCGATGGAAAGAAAACTCCAAATCTGTGTCTTCAAGCAGATCTCACACCCTCCTGAGGAACAAGAACAGAAGGTTGTTTCTCCACCCAGCCTGGCTCTGCCTTCCTTTCAGATATATGCAGAATCCCCATGCCAAATGCTAAAGAGAAGTCAAACTTTTGGGTCTTGACATGGGTTTGGGGGCACATTTCTAACCTCACGATCTTGGCACTATTATGCTATGTATATTTTGCTCCCCACATGTCATCATTTTACCCACAAAGAGCAATAGGGCAAGCTTGGCCAGAGAGGTTTCAAAAGACGCCCTTTAAGTATGTTTTTTTTTTTAAAGGGCTTTTATTTATTTATTTTAAAAAGGAAGACCAATGACACAGCGAATCAAAACCCTCGCCTGCCAAGCTGCTGCTGCTGCCGCCTCCAGCAGCGGCTGAAGAAGGGGAACAGCCCACACTCCCACCTCTTTTGCCAACCACACAGATTTTCTTAATGCCAAGGGGAAATGGTGGCGACTTTCTGACCCCTGCAATGATCCATTTGTATCTGGGAGCATTGCAGATTGATTTTCCTCTTTGAGCTCGCATAGCCGCAAATCATATTATTGTCTATTTGTTTGTTTTGCAAAAAATAATAATAATAATAAATCAAAATAAAAATTCGGGGGTGTGTGCAAAATGTGCATGTAGGGCTAGAGGTGGGAAAATAATTGGAACACAGCAGAAAATTAATATTTTTTCCAGAAACGTTGTCTACATCTAACAAAACAGGATCAGCACTTTATCCAGGGGAGGGCTTTATGTCATCAGCATTTGCTTGCGCCATCATGAAGCTGATCTTTAGTGTGGAATTACTGCTCAAATTATTATTTGCAGTGTTGTTACTGGCAGCAGAAGGAAGGGCTCAATCTTTTTCATTGTGTCTGCAAGCTTCCCTTTACCCTCAGCAGATGCTGAAACCAAAGGCCTTTCCACACTGTTGCCCCATACTGAACTTCTTTATGTATGCCATAAAATCAGGACTGGGGAGACTTTTTCAGTCACATACTGCACCCTTACGAACAATGGACAAGATCCCGGAGATGAGAACATAAGAAGAGCCTGCCAATGGCCCATTTAGTTCAGCAGCCTGCTCTCACAATGGCCACCCAGATGCCTGTGGGAAGCCTGAAAGGATCTGAGCATGCTCCTATCCTGTGGTTTCCAGCAAATGCTATCTAGAAGCATTACGTTTCCTGATGGTGGAGGTAGAGACTATCCACAATAGCTAGTTGCCACTGATAGTCTTCTCCTCCATGAATTTGTCACATCCTCTTTTAGAGACATCTAAATTGGTGGCTGTCCCTACCTCCTGTGATAAGGGTAAAGGGACCCCTGACCATAAGGTCCAGTTACGGACGATTCTGGGGTTGCGTGCTCATCTCGCTCTATAGGCTGAGGGAGCCGGCATTTGTCCGCAAACAGCTTCCGGGTCACGTGGCCAGCGTGACTTAGCTGCTTCTGCCGAAACCAGAGCAGTGCACGGAAACGCCGTTTACCTTCCTGCTGGAGCGGTACCTAGTTATCTACTTGCACTGACGTGCTTTCGAACTGCTGGGTTGGCAGGAACAGGGACCGAGCAACGGGAGCTCACCCCGTCGCGGGGATTTGAACCGCCAACCTTCTGATCAGCAAGCCCAAGGCTCTGTGGTTTAGACCACAGCGCCACCCATCCCCACCTCCTATAGTAGCAAGTTCTATAGTTTAACTATGCACTGTATGAAGAAGTACTTTATTTTATCCCGAATCTTCCAACCATAAGTTTCATTGGATGTGCACAAGTTCTGGTGTTATGAATGAAGAATGTTTCTTTCTTTCTATCCACTTTCTCCATGCCTTGCATAATTTTATAAACTTCTATCATGTCACCTCTTGCTTGCTTTTCCTCTAAATTAAAAAGTCCCAAATGCAGCAACCTTTCCTTACAAGGTGCCATCCATAGAATCATAGATTCATAGAATCATAGAGTTGGAAGAGACCACAAGGGCCATCGAATCCAACCCCCTGCCAAGCAGGAAACACCATCAGAGCAATCCTGACATATGGTTGTCAAGCCTCTGCTTAAAGACCTCCAAAGAAGGAGACTCCACCACACCCCTTGGCAGCAAATTCCACTGTCGAACAGCTCTTACTGTCAGGAAGTTCTTCCTAATGTTTAGGTGGAATCTTCTTTCTTGTAGTTTGGATCCATTGCTCCATTGCTCCTCAAAGCGATTGTGTATTTTTTAAACAATCAGAGCGAACCCTGGGCCTCCTACTTCTTTGAGTCACATTTCTCCATATATCTGGCTCCTGTGTTGGTGAACTAGCCTCCTTCTCAGGGGAGTCCCCTGTCTCCTCCTTGGTGGAGACAGTGTGCTCTGTTGCTTCCAAGAAGAGCTCCAGCTCTCTAATTCTTTGGAGCGTAGCTACACGTTCCTCCAGTTGCTGGACTTTGTCTTTTAAGAGGGCAACCAACATGCAATTGCTGCAGGTAAAGCTGCCTGCAACCTTTGGCAAGATGGCAAACATTGCGCGGGAACCGCAGGCAACTGCAGCTGTTCCCTCACCCTCCATCTTGAGAACGTGTCTCCACTCCAGATTTGTGTAGGGTTTACTCCACTCCAGATTCAGGGCTCCACTCCAGATTTGTATAGGGTTTACTCATTGGCCTTTTCTTCTCCCAAAGGTGGTGGAGGTTTAGGATCAGAGTTTTCCTTCTCATAGATGGGCTACCTCCTTAGGTTGACAAGCGCCATCTGCCTCTCACTTTCCTCTAAAGCCTGTGCAGAAACAGCCTTCTTGACCACTGGACCCAGAATTGGTCTCATCCGCTCAATCCACCATAACCTGCCTTCGCATGCAGGGGAAGCCCATAACTCACTGAGGTTTGAGACCCATCAGCTACCCTCACCTGGTTTAGCCAGCCAGTTGAAGCCGTTCCTGGGGTGTGGCCGCTGCTGCATGCTGAATGTCAGGGACTGGACTGAGGAGGAATGGTGGGGACCGCTTCCCTCCTCCTGAACCTTCCTGAGAAGAGGAGGACAGTATAGATTTAGAACAGTGGTTTGCAGGAGGTCACAGTTCAGAGGCTGCAGAGGGGAGAAGCTGGGAAATATTGGGAGAGCAGCAGGAAGAAGAAGAAGCACCAGGGGAGAGACAGCTGGCAGACTCAGTGTCTTTAGACAGCACTCCTGACCTTCCTTCTCCCAGGACCTGGCATGCATTGAAAGTAGTAGAACAGAAAGCTCAGAGGCAGAAAGCACAGATCAGCCGATGCAGGGATGTCATTTAATAGGAGAGGTGGAGGGGGTGGGATTTTACTCGGAGCAACGCCATTATCTAAGAGAGACTGCAGTTCTACATTCTCTCTCTCTCTGTGAATATTGAAGAAAAAACTTAGGAAGAGCTCCTCTTGTTTATATGCTTCTTGGCTGCCACCATGGGAGAGATCAGATTCCCTGAAACCTAACACTGACAGCTCCTGGGAGCCACAGATGAGAGCTGAGCACAGGGTGGGGGACCAAAGGTGGACAAAACCCACTTCCGAACTTGAGAGGAGGTGGAGTTGCAGGCTTCACGCCCTCTCCACATGCGCGGGGGCTGGCTCTCAGCCTCTGCGTGATTGAGAGGATCCCCAATCGGCTGGACTGGGGGGCGTGGCTTGCACGATATCACACTGCCATGGCCAGGGACCTCCCTCTTTTGCCGCCTCAGCTCAATGGGTTTCCCACCCTCCCGCCCTTTAGGTTTTCCTTTTGACCTTGCTATGGACCTTGGTTGGCCGCCATTAAGGGGCCTGGTAGGAATTTTTCCACTTGGCAAATTGGCACCAGACACTTGGTTTTTCACCTAGCAAATCGTCACAGCTTCCTCGGCATTGACGGTTAGGCATTGGTAGGGGTATTGTCATGTAGATGAAGGGGGGAGGAAGCGCCATCACCTCCCCTGAATATTGAAGGGTAGTCCGGTAAAGGATTCTGGGGGGCGTGGCCCTGTCCGAAGCCTATGGAGGTGAGGGCCTAAGGCATGGCCCCAAGGGGTGACCCCGGGGGAGTTCCTAGTTGATGTGCATCAGCAGGACTCCCCCTACTGGTGGTTAACCCTTCCCGATCTTCAAGCATTCGGGCTGAAGCCGGATAGTCGGTTAGGACCAATGCCTCAGCCAATACCGCTCATTCCTGTAACCAATAAAGTTGTGGCCATTTTTTGCCCATTAACCTAAATATTTGTGTCATGTGTCTTTATTTCCACTGGGAGGAGGCGGGAACTTGCTATGCAACTACCCCAGAAGGAGCACAGTGTGTCCCCCTCCGAGGTACTACCCCTCCCCTAATACTCCATACTGCATCAGATACTGGAGGTGGTCCACAGCCGTCATAAATAGATAAGGCGGTTAAAAGGTAAAGGTAAAGGTACCCCTGCCCGTACGGGCCAGTCTTGACAGACTCTGGGGTTGTGCGCCCATCTCACTTAAGAGGCCAGGGGCCAGTGCTGTCCGGAGACACTTCCGGGTCACGTGGCCAGCGTGACATCGCTGCTCTGGCGAGCCAGAGCCGCACACAGAAACGCCGTTTACCTTCCCGCTGGTAAGCGGTCCCTATTTATCTACTTGCACCCGGAGGTGCTTTCGAACTGCTAGGTTGGCAGGCGCTGGGACCAAGCAGCGGGAGCGCACCCCGCCGCAGGGATTCGAACCGCCGACCTTTCAATCAGCAAGTCCTAGGCGCTGAGGCTTTAACCCACAGCGCCACCTGCGTCCCATAAGGCGGTTATGTGATAGCAAATTCTATAAACACCCGAGAAGAGTCCTGCAGGATTGGGCCAAAGGCCCATCTAGTCCAGCATCCTGTTCTCGCAGGAGTCAAGCAGATGACCTCTGGGAAGCTCACAAGCAGAACCCGAATGCAACAAGGCTTTCCTCATTTGTAGTCCTCAGGAACCAGCATTCACAGACACTCTGCCTCTGGCAGTAACTCTCTGGATCTGAAACGTCTCCCCCCGCCCCCACGACACCCCCGCTCTGTTTATTCTTTTAAACTTTCTAATTGTGAGCTACGTAAGTAGCATTAAAGACGAGGAGGAATGTAAAAATAGCTTAATAGGCAGTTTATCCGGAGCTTCATAAACGACTGACACTCATCTTCATCAAAAGAAGAAAGCTACGTCCTATATCTCACTGCAAAGTATCAATTAAAAGTCCTACTTCCCAATAGCTATCGGCTTGGAATTATTTATAAATAGAGATTTGCTTTGAAAAGCAATGTGCAATTTTGCCGGTGCAACCCTGTAATCTTCCTTGATTGAAAGCCAGGATGAATACAGGTTTGGGAATGGATCTGCAACCAGAAGCAAAAGGAAGGAGGGTTACGAATGGATATAGCATTAACTCTAATAAACACTGACAGGCAATATGAATTAAGGTCCTGTCCCAGCCTTGTCATTAAGTTGCCAAAACCCCAACAAGGCATGAAAGAGGAAGAAAGAGGGTGGCTGAGTGGTAGAGCATCTGCTTTGCATACAGAAGGACCAAGTTTCAATATCTAATGGCATCTCCAGGTCAATAGCCTCCTGCCTGAAATCCTGGGTGGTCATTGCCAGTCCCTGTAGACCAGGGTTTCCCAAACTTAGGTCTCCAGCTACTTTTGGGCTTCAGTTCCCATCATCCCTGATTGCTGGTCCTGCTAGCTAGGGATGATGCGAGTTGTAGTCCAGCAACAAGTTCGGGAAATCCTGGTGGAGACAGTACTAAACTAGATGGACTAATGATCTGATTCAGTATAAGAGAGCTTCCTGTGTTCCTTATAAACCACTGATGTTGGTCAAATGGTTCTGGAACCGTCAAGCAAAATCAGAGCTGTGGCAAGCACTTGCCATATTCCCCATGGCTTCAGTGAGAGCTATCTAAAGTAGTGGCTTCCAGTCATTGCTGGATTCTAACTCCTAGCAGGCTCGGCAGGGTGAAAGGTCAGGGATGGTGGCATGGGCAGACCATGATAATATAGCACCCTGTGGGGGCCCACAATTTGACATTCCCTTCCCACCCCCCGTCCTTATGGTGTCTTCCCAAATCCTGGTAAGGGCTTTGAGAAGGAGGTGCAAGTCTCTGGCAGGGTCATAGAGCCCTCTTGCTGGGAAAGCTTTGGGAAGGATGTAGGAGGACTCTAGGACTCTGTCAGAGCCCAAAGGAAACACTTACAGTGGTACCTCAGGTTACAGATGCTTCAGGTTACAGACTCCGCTAACCCAGAAATAGTACCTCGGGTTAAGAACTTTGCTTCACGATGAAAACAGAAATCGCATGGCAGCAGGAGGCCCCATTAGCTAAAGTGGTGCTTCAGGTTAAGAACAGTTTCAGGTTGAGAACGGACCTCCATAACGAATTAAGTTCTTAACCCGAGGTACCACTGCACTAGGCTTTGGGAAGGAGGCTAACACAGCCTTTTGAGTTACAGATAGGTAGCCGTGTTGGTCTGCCATAGTCAAAACAAAAAAAATTCCTTCCAGTAGCACCTTAAAGACCAACTAAGTTAGTTCTTGGTATGAGCTTTCGTGTGCATGCACATGCACCAGTGTATCTGAAGAAGTATGCATGCACACGAAAGCTCATACCAAGAACTAACTTAGTTGGTCTTTAAGGTGCTACTGGAAGGAATTTTTTTTGTTTTGACAGCCTTTTGAATTCATTCCCAGAGGTGTACACCATTGTCTTTGAAGACAGATGGATGCCAACAGCAATTCCTTTGTTCATGTATGGCAGGGCTGGGGAACCTGCAGCCTTGCAGACGTTGTTGAACACCAGCTCCCATCATCCCTAGCCAATGGTCAGGATGGCTGGGGCTGATGGGTGTTGTAGTCCAACAATACATGAAAGGTCACATTGCCCTGTGTATTGAGCATCCTGGATTCCAGTTCCACTGGGCAAAGGTCTAAGATTAGGAGCACAGGAAGATGCCATATAATGAGTCAGACCTTTAGTCCTTTGAGCCCTGTCTTGTCTTGTCTACATTGACTGTTTGTCCAATATTTGAGGCAGCGAACATTCCCAGTCTCATCGGGGCATTCTGGGGATAGACCCTGGGGCCTTCTGCATGCAAGACTAAGCTATGGCCCTTCCCCATTCATTCCAAAACTGGACCATGCACAATGGGGATCACAATTGGGGAGATGCACTGTTGTGCTCTAATTCTCCCTTTAGGTCCACAAGTGTCTGGTTGGACACTGTAAGATTTTGGACTAGATGGGCCATTGGCCTGATATGGCAGGCTCCTCTTATGGTTTTTATATTCTCAATTGTTTTCTCCCCCTTCCGGCCCAGAATGATCCAATGGGGAGTCAGGGTGGGAGGAGTCAGTCCAGGAAGTTGCCGCATGCGGAAGGCTGCCAAACTGCAGTTCAGTGGTTGTCCACACGGGGCAGCCACAGACAGATCCCAGCAGCTCCCAACGAAGCCATAGAGGGGGAGTGACAAATCTACATCTGAGTTACTACAGATCAGGGATTTTAACAGCCTACCACCTTGCAAATAAATCAGCAGTTGTTACAGATAGCTAATGGACATTAAGTGCCCGGGATTTAAATTAAGCAGGTTTCAAGCGCAAGGTTGGCTTTGCTTCTGACATATTGCATTTGTCTGGGAAGCGAGACCCTTTTGCTAGTTCTCAAAATTGGCAGACACGCCCTTGTGGTTTAATGGCAGACATGATGGCATCGTCTCCTTCCGAAGAACAAAGGTTGTTTTTGCCTTCTCGTGCTTCTTTATATTGACAATGGTTCTTGTTAATTAGCCTTCAGAGGATATTTCCCAACTCAAATGATGCTTGACCCTTCCCAAACCTCTTCTGCCGGAGGCTGTCAAGAGGACTGACACCGCAGCCCTGCATTAAAGCATATTCATAGCTACAGAGCTTTGCTTCATCACTTGAGAGCCAGTTCTGGGTTTTAGGTGGCCTGAACAGAGCACTTGCCCTCTTTGGGTGGGCCTTGGGAAGCTTAACTGGCAAGCAGCTATATTGGATTTCTGAGAGCTGCTTTGTTAATTTCCCATAATGCTTCAGAGCGATGTTACATGAGAGGATTGTAGAATTATTACTATTATTATTATTTTAAAAAGGACAGCTAACACCTCCTGGTGTTGTCCAGAGCACCACCAGACCCTCCAAGTGTCCCTATTTTCCAGGTACAGCCCTGGATTTACAGAAGCTGTCCCAGTTTCTGATTTGATCCTGGAATGTCCTACTCTTCCTTAGGATGTCCATATTTTCATCAGAGAAATGTATGTGATCCCCGAGCCAAGGAGATAAGTAACTATACAACCTTTAGAAGACACCTGAAGGCAGCCCTGTACAGGGAAGTTGTTTTTTAAAAAATGTTTAATGTTTTAATATATGTTGGAAGCCGCCCAGAGTGGCTGAGGCAACCCAGTCAGATGGACAAGGTATAATAATAATAATAATAATAATAATAATAATAATAATAATAGAACAGGACGTCCCTATTTTCATAGGAGAAATATTGGAAGGTATGCACCAGGCATGGGCAGGGGTGCTACAACTGTACCTTAACTATACGATGATGGTTTAAATTAGGATATTACTCTGCCTCCCCTTCTCCTCCTAACACAGCATAACTCTGCTGTTTGCCTGTCTCTGAGCTGCTATCTTCCTCAAAGCCCTGCTGTAATTCAAGACTGCCTTCCTCCTCTCTGGAAGCTACAGGAGAAGGGGGTGGGGGGAGAACTCCATCACTCATCCTCCTCTTCAGTTCAATCCCTGGCATTACCTATCTCCTCCACTTTTGGAGATAGCATGATTCTGAATGTCTGTTGTTTAAGGATCACAAGTGGGGACAGTAATGTTCTACTCAGGTCCTGCTCACACACTCCCCAGAGGCATCTGATTGGCCACCATGAGAACAGGATCCTGCAGGCTCTTCTTACTTTCTTACATTGTGTTAAGTTGTGGGCGAACATAGCAGACGACACAGCGATTTCTCCAGAGCAGCTCTTTATTTGTACGCTGGCAGAACTGAGCAGCAAACAGCTCAGCCGGCTTGCTTTTATAGGCAGCCTGCTGTCAGCATTGTAGCAACAACAACCCAGAGTTTCCCGCCTAAAATAACTGACGTGGACCTGAGTGAAAACTATCTACAGACCTGAGTGAAAACTATCTACAGTATCCCCCTGCTGGCCCAGGGTGAAACTTCACTACATAACACATTGAATGTCCCTGTCCTATATGCACTTATTGGAAGTGCAGGCTTGTCTTGGAGATGGACAGATCAGACTCTTTCTGGTTTGTGCCACTTTTGGAAGTGTCCATTCTGGAGTCCATTCTGACCCATTTCTGCATTAATGTGTATTTTGAAGAAAATTATTGTTTTTATTTTAATCCTCAAAAAAATGTATCCCGCCCTCCTTCCAAAAATGCATTCCTCTTAAAATATATTAAATGCATTTTGGCATGTCCTGTTGGCCGAAAACTGCAGCACTACATTCTGGAGATCTGGAATCTCTCACCTTTGCTCTGCCTACCTCAGTGGGGTCTACACTGCCTGGTAGCAGTTCTTCAGGGTTTCAGGCAAGGAGTCTTTCCCCAGCGCTGCCTGGAGATGCTGGGGATTGAACCGGGGACCTCCTGCATGCAAAGCAGATGCTTTACTTGGAAGTGCAAAATGGATAGCTATGTTCAGAGCCTCCCATTAGTGCAGGAGTAGCGTATCAAGTCAGCTTATGAAGTGATGACATGAGACAGGAGTTGGTAATGCAGGTGAGCTGTGCAGGAGCAAGCTGGCAAGCATGCTCCAAGCAAGCTGCCGGCTAGCTCTGCAGAGGCTCCTTTTATTAGCAGATGTCAACAATTGGAAACAGTAGTGAAACCACCCTGAACTTAATGTATTTCCATCTAGGCACATTTCCGGCGTTAGCAAATACACGTGTCAGCAGGTGCTTCCCTTGAATGTTTCCCCCGATACTTGATTACGTCTGTGTTCCCGTCATGCTCCAGCCAAGTAATATGTCTAGCAAACAGATTGTGAAAGGACAAAAGGTCAGGGGGAAAACCCTATTTTCTAGCCAAGAAGGCAAGAGGTCAGAGAAAGCAGGCGTAATGCTCCTTGACATACTGTTGCACGTCTGGTGCAAGGTTTGCCTTCTACAAGTTTGCGTTACCTCTACAAGCTTAGGTCAAAATCCACAAAGATCCAGTTCCTAGGTTGTGCAGCCCCTCAGATGCAGGCATTTGCCCACCCACTCCAGCAGGGCTGTTTTATACAGATAGTCCTCTGCACCACCATTCTGAACAGTGACTACCTCTTGCTTAAGCAATGGGGAAGCTGCCATGCAGACAAATGCCATCATATGCTCAGAATGCCCACATCCACTGTATACATTTAACGCACAGGGATTCTCCCAAAGAATCTGCAGAACTGTAGTTTACACCTTACAGAACTACAATTTGCAGCACCCTTAACAAACTGCAGTCCCCAGGATTCTTTGAGTGGGGTGTCATCATGTATGTTGCAGGTATGATCACTCTTTCTCAATACTGAAATGAAGCAGGCAGTGCTTGGTTCTGTGCGTTTTGGGTGTGTGCACCTGGCATTGGATCACATCCTTTGGGCTGAGAAGACTGCTTGTTTTTGTGTGTGTCAAAAACATGGTACTGAATGGAGTCATTTGCTGCCAAAAGTCTTGCATCTCGATGTGGAGCTGATGTATCCCTCTGCCTGTTGATTTCAAAGCTCTGGCATATTTTCTTTGTTGAACAGTGCAGAAACCCTCATGCAAAACAAAGACAGACTTCGTCCAAACATCAGATTGTGCGAGGATCCCCTAAGGACTGGATAACTCTTTCCCCCCTCCTTCCTTTTTTCAAAAGATCAGTGAGTGCTTTGTTGAACTTCTGCCAAACAATCCCCTGGTGGCTTATATAAAAATGTTTGCTAACACCACCATTTATCTACTAGACCCATAACCAAATTACAGCTCAGACAGTACAATTCCTCGTGCACAGGTAGAGTTGGATGAATCTGTTTTGGTTTCTCTCAGTTTCTCATCTCTCTAATCTTACATCCCTGCAGCAATTCTCATTTTGAAAATAATCCAAACGATTCTCCAGCATTGTAATGCAAATTTCTCCAAATATGCATATTTGACTAATATACACGCAGGTCCTGCTTAATGAACACAATGCGTTCCCAGGAAATCCTTTGGAACCCACCATTTCCATTGTTTCATATGGGAACACTTCTCATATGGCATTTGTCCTGTCTTTTCCCCTCCCTCCATGGCTTCTTTCCGGAATTGCTGCAGTCAAGTTGAGAACTATCTACTTTCCATCACATGACAGGACTGGAAAGTTCCTTGGAGATCCAACCCATTGGTCAGTGAAGGATTTGCAAAAGGGTTGTTCACTGAATTTGGCTGAATCCTGGATAATGAGCTGCACTGAGCCAATTTGGGTCACCCTGGGATTCAGCTGGATGGGGCTAAGGAAGCCCTGGGTCACCCCAGGTCAGATCAGGGACAACCTGGTGGTGGTCACATCCCAACCCCACATTTAACTGGGGCATGAAGCTCTGATTGAACATAAATTTGGGGTGGAGAGGTGGGGGAGAGTAGGAGAGGTACATCTCTGTTGAATTCCACCTTGCTGATTTCAACCCAGTGCTATGAAATGGAGGTGTTCAGTTTTGATGGTACACTTGCCTTCTTCAGGGAATCTCAAAGCAGTCTTTTCTCACCTGCCAGTGATCTGTCTGGCACGGGAAGAATTAGAACGGCTTGCATTATATGGAAGTATCTTTTGCTGGTGTCTTTTCTGTGTGGAGCACAGGATCTGTGTTGCTATCTAAAGAGTTATTCATAATCTTTTAGTGCCCTAGGTCATGCTCAAATTAAAAAAGTCACTCTTAGTTCATGACGGGGAATTTTCATTGGGACATACAGTGGCACCTCAGGTTAAGAACTTAATTCGTTCCGGAGGTCTGTTCTTAACCTGAAACTGTTCTTAACCTGAAGCACCACTTTAGCTAATGGGGCCTCCCGCTGCCACTGTGCCACCGGCGCACGATTTCTGTTCTCATCCTGAAGCAACGTTCTTAACCCGAGGTACTATTTCTGGGTTAGCTGAGTCTGTAACCTGAAGCGTCTGTAACCTGAAGTGTCTGTAACCTGAGGTACCACTGTAGATACTTGGCTTAAGAAATTAACCACCCTGCCTGTCATGAGACTGCAGCTTCTTCTGACTCCTTTGTGTTAGTCAATTATTATCTCTCCCTCTCCCGCCAGCTGCTGTGATGGCCTCTCGCTGCTCTCACAGTGAGCCGGCAGACTTGGGAGTGTCAACTTGCTTTCATGTTCTCTATTAGGAGAGATAATTGGGAAGAAGGAGATCTAACCTCACGTTAGTCTTCTGCACAATCCCGCACCCATCCTCCGAAGTGAAACAAGACAGGAGGCAGGCCTGTCAAAACTTTGACTTCCTAATTCCCGAACAGCCGCTAATTTGCGTGGTTGCCTGATCGACTCGGAGCCGGGATGGAACTTCTCTCGCGTGACCTCTGGTGTCAATCATCACACGAACCATCTGCATTTATATTGTCAAGGCCCAAACTTACATTACTTCCTGAAGCATGAAATCACCTTTCAGAAGATGTGAGAAATATAATCCCACCTCTCCTCAACGAAGAGGTGAGCCATGTTGGCTGAAAGCTAAAGTTACACAGAGATGCCATTCAGGTCCTGTAGAGAGACTGACTGTAACTCTAGGGACCCGCCAACATGATTTGGTTATCTCTTTGAAACACTTTTGGTTCTGCTCATCAGGCTGAAAAGGGGCTCTGAGAGACTTGAGGAGAGCAGGAACAAGAGAGTCCTTGCTCTCAGGCTTGCAATCTAAAATATATGACACAAAAGGGGGGGAAGATCTGGAAGGAGGGAGGGAGGGGAAACCCCACCACCACCAAATGCAAGCATTCCAGTTGGAATGTAATGGAAAGAGTTCAAGGGGAAGATGAGCCAAAAGTTGCTTATGTCTCAGCTGAGCCAATGGAATGGCTGTTTCCCTTCTCTTCTCTTCTTCTGAGGTAACATGGTGGAATGGCTGCTTCAAAGAAGGGAGGGAGGGGTAGATCTGTCCATTTCAGTTTCGCTCGGTTTCTCATTCTCCACCCCCACCCCAATCTTAGGTTCTTCACAGTTCCACACCAGTTTCTAATTTTTCCTTTGAAAAAGTCCTTGTGAAAATTTATCAGTATTTTAGTGCGGATTTCTTCTAACCAACAGATTTTTGCAAGCTCCGTTGCAAGGAACAATCAAGAGGGCACTCCAAGCCATGCACTGTCAATTGTCTCCTGAGAGCAGGCCTTGCTTTTGGCACTGTTTAAATTTAGTGTGGAATTCTTTCGGCAAGGAGCGGCTTCACTTCTGAGTGGAGCTGATCCCGTGCGGACATGACTCTATGCAGAGAGGGAAGGCTGGGCAAACATTTCGGTTTCAGTTTCTCTCGTTTTTTCTGTTCTTAAACTCGGTTCTCTGCTTAAAGTGGTATGGTACTGCTTTAAATGTATGGTGTGGATGTCAAGGAAATAAACAACTATCTGACTTTTAGAAGGCATCTGAAGGCAGCCCTGTTTAGGGAAGTTTTTAATGTCTGGTGTTCTATTGTATTTTTAATATTTTGTTGGATGCCGCCCAGAGTGGCTGGGGAAACCCAGCCAGATGGTCGGGGTATAAATAATAAATTATCATTATTATTATATTTTCCATGTTGATAATGACATAGTTTTCAAAGGGTGGGGGGCCAGCTCTGTGTTCTGCAAGTGGCAGCAGCCGCACACATTTCAGAACAATGGCCAGTGCACAGTATGAGGACTCAACAGTTTTCTCTCTGACCTGGATTTTTGGATTGGGCCTCAGATCTGGACTCAAGCCTTTGTGCACCTCCAGAAAGTCAAGGCAGTTGTTCAGCTGAGTCCTTGAATCAGGTGAGAATTATAGAATTGCAGAATTGGCAGGGACCACTTTCAGAGGCCACAGATCTGCATAAATTTTCATGTGCTCATTTATATGTATTAAATGCAAATACTAGGTAAATAGAAAAATACATACATGTGAGAGGGAGGTTGTGGGTGGTTTTTTGTGTGTGTATCTTTTGTTTTATTTTATATTTTCATGCTATGAACCACCCTGAGATCTTCACATGAAGGGCAGTATACAAAATAAATAAATAAAATAAATAAAATAAATAAAAATACTTCTTATGATAGAGGGGAAGACGTTCCCGGCGCTGCCCACAACTTCAAGGCCTTGTTTTTCCTTCCTTGGTTCGCATCCAATTAAATCCTGCTCAGAGTGGACTGATAGAAATTAATGGGTCTAAATGAGTTACATTCATCATTTTCAATGGTTCTGTTCTAAGTTGTACTAACGCTGGATACAACCCTTTCTCTTTAAGCCAGACTTGGACAGGCCAGTCCTTCAAAGAGAGGACTCTGCTCTATAAAGGAGGCCACCCAGCCATCCTAAGCAAGACTGTTCTTGTTTTCTTCTGCATTGAGCTGGGAATAGCCTGGGAGATATATATATATATAGAGAGAGAGAGAGAGCGCTACACACACACACACACACACACACACACACACACACAGTGGTACCTCGGGTTAAGAACGTAATTCATTCTGGAGGTCTGTTCTTAACCTGAAACTGTTCTTAACCTGAGGTACCACTTTAGCTAATGGGGCCTTCTGCTGCCACCGTGCGATTTCTGTTTTCATTGTGAAGCAAAGTTCTTAACCCAAGGTACTATTTCTGGGTTAGCGGAGTCTGTAACCTGAAGCGTCTGTAACCCGAGGTACCACTGTATATATATATCCCCCCTCTCTCAGGTAGAACAACAAAAGAAGAAAAGCTAACCTTTCATTTTGTTTTAGAGCACAAATGGTCTTTGTGGACCAATCCTGTCCCGCCTCCCCCCCCCCCTTGTGTGCTCCGTTATTCTGTGGTCATGTAATTCAGCAATACATTTTAAGAAGGGGGAGGGGGGCAAGGAAGGGAGAAGAACCTTCCCAGGATTCATTAAAAGCACTGAAATGGAACCACCACATCAGATCCAGTTCATAAGTTTCACAGTCATCTCAAATTTTCTGGGGAGTCACTGTTTCAGTCAACACACACAGTACCCAGGGGCTGTTCAGGAAGAAATTTATGAAAACAGTGTGTGCACTATTTTAAGCATTTCTCCCTAAAGGGCCTGCATGATAGAGGGGAGAAGGAGCTGCGGTTTATATCTAATCTATCCATCTTCATTTTTCGGGTTATATATAAGAACAGTACCTGCAACAAGATACTGCAGTGTGAAATGCGGTGTTCTAGCCAGCCAGCCATGCCCTCTTCTAGGCACTCCATTCCATTCCCCCTCCTTGTTTTCCCTTCTCACGCTTTTCAGATGCCAGTGTTCTATTATCCCTGAGCATGCTCAGATCTCGCTGGTATAACCCTCATTTTTTCTTAATTTTGTGTGTGTGGTACTTCTAAAATTGAAAATTGTGTTTGTCTGTGTGTGTGTGGCTGGGGGTTACTTCTGCCATTCTGGCTTCATCCACACTCCGAATATGAGTCTGCTAATAGTATATAGGATGTATGATTTTTGTGGTTCATGCTGTGGCCATAGACATGATATGTGATTTGACAGTGAGTTTGGGGTAGCCCAAGCAAAAATCCTGAGAATCCATGTGGATCCGTGATTTGTAACCACATTTTTGTGCCATTGTGGCTCCACGAAACAGTGGATGTGTGAATTTTTTTGGTGCAGGCTGTAGCCATGGACATGCTATGTGATCTGATGGTGAATTTGGGGTGACCCAATGCAAAAATCCTGAGGATCCATGTGCTTTTACCTCCCAGGCAGCCTCCTTTATTGCTAGCGTCCCTTATCTCCCTCCCGATCGCTTGCTGATCAGCTGCTCTGCGGCTACGTTTCAACACCCCCTTCCCTCTTTCTAAAAAAAAAAAAAAAAGCATGATCTGCTTTTCGCCCCTGGGCAATTTGGCTCCAGGGACCACGCATTCGCTCTATAAGACACACAGATATTTCCCTTTACTTTTTAGGAGGAAAAAGGTGCATCTTATGGAGTGAAAAATACGGTATATCCCACCTTGAAGAATACAAATCTTCTGAAGGCAGCTTGCAAGTAAAATCAGAAGGCGATAATAAAATCACTTTAGGACAATGCTGAAAGGATCATCAGGATCCTTGGACATGTGTTTGTGTGTGTGTGCATGTGCATGAGGGGGAGAGAGAGAAATAGTCCACTTGGAGATAGCTCTAATGTCTTTGTTGCAAATACACGAATGCTGAAATATTCAGGACAGATAAAAGAACGTGCGCCTTCAGGCAGCTCCTAGACAAACTATGGGATTGGCTCTCACAAGAGACTTTGATGGCTATAAAAGAGGATTGAACAAATCCATGGAGGATAAGGCTATTGATAAAGAGAAGCTGCTGAATTGCAACTTATTACCCAACTTAAAACCATGGAGAGACCTGGTCTGAACAAAGACATTGGATTCTTATCTCATTATACATGACAAAGCCATTTTTCACCTTCTCACCCCTTGCTTTTTCCTGTAAGACCTATTGCAGTCGTTAAGAGTCGTCAACAGGCTCATCACAGCTATCTGCCAATCACCCAATCCCACCACCCTTCTGAGTAATACCCCTCCCCACCTTCTCACTATATAGAAGGGTCTGGTGACTTCTGTTTCAGTGTATCTGAAGAAGTGTGCATGTACACGAAAGCTCATACCAAGAACTAACTTAGTTGGTCTTTAAGGTGCTACTGGAAGGAATTTTTTTATTTTGTTTTGACTATGGCAGACCAACACGGCTACCTATCTGTAACTAAGGCTATTGATGTCTACTAGCCATGATAGTTACGTTTTGCCTCTATAGTTGGAGACAGCAATGCTTCAGAATACCAGCTCTGGAAACTGCAGGAGGGATGAGTGTCTTCACTGCCACTGGGGGAAAGTCCTACCCATCTCAAATGTGTCACAAATAGGGTAATGAGAACAGATCACATTTTGTAGACATTCCCACCAGGCAAAAACACTTGAAGAGGATGGCCACTGATGGGTGTGGCTATGGAAAAGAAGGTGTGGCCTGGGAGAGTCCCAAGGGATTGTGTTGAGCCTCTGGGCCTGGGGTACCTCACCCCTGGTTTCTACCTAGAAGGAAAGTGCCAGCATTTTGAATTAGACTCTGTAGTGAATTGGGAGCCATTGTAGAAGGATGGGGAACCTTTGACCCACCAGATGTTCCTGATCTGCAACTCTGTTCAGACCAAGTACGCATGGCTGGTGACCAGAGATGATGGGAGTTGTAGTTTGGCAACATCTGGAGGGCCAAAGCTTCCGCACACCTCCTTCAGGACTGATGTAACATGAGCCCCTCTAGGTAAGCAAGCCAAAAGTCTATCATCCTTATTCTGAACTAGCTGATACTCCCAAGCCATTTTCAAGGGTGCTCTGTAGGTGTTACCCAGTCTGAAGGTTACCAGAGCACAGATCACTGTGGCTGGGCTATCACAAACAGGCATGTGTAGTTTTTTTATTTTTCTTTAAGCCAGATGAGCTGCTTTGCTTTCAAAATACGGCTTGTTGTGAGAGAGGCTGTCTCTGAGCAATTGCAATGCTCTTGGTGGCGTGATGAGTTTCCATGGAGATGGCAGCTATCCTTTGCGAATGCCGAGCGCATGTGTGTGTTTTACGAGTGCTTCAGATGCTATTATAATTAGAAGAATTGTGTCTGCAGATATACCTAATTTCCAAACATTTATTTACCACTGCGGTATAGTGAGCGGACTTATGATAGTGAAGGCTAGGAGGAGGAATCTTGCATTGAAAAAAAAAGCAGATCTCAAAATCAGTAGTTGCCTTCTTCCGGTTATTAAACTGGAGCTGAACTTCAATTAGTTTAAATGTTCAGCCTGATTTTTTAGCTGAGGTGTGTGAGAAGCTGGGGGAAGAAGCAAGGCAAACCCCATCTCCCCTCTTTTTGGAATGGGGGCATCCTACAGAAAGAAAATGGTGGCCAGTGGTTGATTGGAGTTGTGAGCCATCCTACCAATTACCAAAATTGGCTCCCATGTTGTGGCCTGCAAATGGGACTTTAAAACTGGAAACTATGATTTCTACAGAGCCCAACCACTCATCTCTCCTCCCATGATCTGCTTATTGCATAGCCATCCTGACTTGCTAGCCCAAAGCTTACATGGAGGTTAGATTACATCTGGTCTTCATTGAACATTCAATTCAAACTTGTTTACAGCGTGATTATACAACAATGAGCATTGATCCTGCATTCATTCTGCTTCACTTGTGAGGTGTTCATACATTTTTTTTTCCCATTAGCCATTTATTCATTCCCCAAACTTTCCAATAAGTCCATTTTTTTTTCTTAAAGTCAATCTGCTCCACTAGGGCAACAATCCATCCACTTTAATCCTGCATTTGCAAAGTTCCAACCCAAGCGCAAATCCCTCCTGCAAAATTGCAAATTGATGACAAAATGTAGAGAATTGAGTTTAAGATTTGAAAAATGAGAGAAACTGAAACTTAAAAGATTTGCCTACTGCTACCCTCCATGCATACAGCTGTGTGTGCAGGACTTTCTCAGGCTGCTGGGATTGGCTCCACTCCAATGTGCTAATTAGGAGAAATTTGCACTAAAATGTTAATGAATTTTCATGAGGAATTCGTTTTTTAAAAACAAGCAAGCAAGCAAGCAAACAAACAACAATCAGGTACGCAGCCTGGGAGTCATTTTGGACTCACAGCTGTCCATGGAAGCACAGGTCAAATCTGTGTCCAGGGCAGCTGTTTACCAGCTCCATCTGGTACGTAGGCTGAGACCCTATCTGCCTGTGGACTGTCTCGCCAGAGTGGTGCATGCTCTGGTTATCTCCCGCTTGGACTACTGCAATGCACTCTACGTGGGGCTACCTTTGAAGGTGACTCGGAAACTACAACTAATCCAGAATGCGGCAGCTAGACTGGTGACTGGGAGCGGCTGCTGAGACCATATAACACCGGTCTTGAAAGACCTACATTGGCTACCAGTATGTTTCCGAGCACAATTCAAAGTGTTGGTGCTGACCTTTAAAGCCCTAAACGGCCTCGGTCCAGTATACCTGAAGGAGCGTCTCCACCTCAATCATTCTGCCCGGACGCTGAGGTCCAGCGCCGAGGGCCTTCTGGTGGTTCCCTCATTGCGAGAAGCAAAGCTACAGGGAACCAGGCAGAGGGCCTTCTCGGTAGTGGCGCCCGCCCTGTGGAACGCCCTTCCAGCAGATGTCAAAGCGATAAACAACTACCTGACATTCAGAAGACATCTTAAGGCAGCCCTGTTCAGGGAAGTTTTTAACGTGTGATATTTTACTGTATTTTTGGTTTTTATGGAAGCCGCCCAGAGTGGCTGGAGAGGCCCAGCCAGATGGGCGGGGTATAAATAATAAATTATTATTATTATTATTATTATTATTATTATTATTATTATTATTATATTATCATGTTGCAAACTAATGTAGAAATATAGAAATGCAGAACTGGATTTAGATTGGAAAAATGAGAAACCGAGAACAGCCGAAATTGGTGGAAGTATCAATCCCTGGTCTGGACACCCCCTTACCATTTTACACTTGCTCTCCACATTCCCCCTAGCAGACCATTAGACTTGCCACTGCCTCCTTGCGTGCACAGCATCCCTTCCGTGCATCTCGTGCCTGCACATTTTATTGTGATTTGGAGCATGGCTATATGTTGCAGATGCTGGAGGAGCTGATTAACTGATCTCCATTGCTTTTTCATCCCTCCACTTCCAAAGCCAATTTGTAGGGAAAGAATCCTGTCACCGGCAGTGGCTGTCGGGCGGGGGACTTTTTTGAGGGTTGACAAGTTCGGGCCGTCGGGGAGCAGAAAGAAAGAAAACAGAGACATCAGCAAAATAGAGTTATCTTAACCTTGAAGATTTCCCCCATCTGAACCATGCGCTTCAGTCAAACTCTCCAAGGATGTTGTTTCTCGGTAGATGAAGCAATGTGCATTAGTTGAATAATGAGGATGTATTATCCATATATATATAAAATCAAAATCTCTCCCTTTCAGCTACCCACAAAGACATATTGCTATCTGGAACTTGGCTAACAGGCCTAGTTTTGTCCATAAGAAGTCATTTGTTATTCTATAATAATAGTAATGATATTGATTTACAAAGCTTCAATGCACCATCATCTGTAGGGTGTACTTAAAATATTTAAATACTATAGCTTTCTTTTTCTAAAAAAATGCATTAGTGTGTCGAGCAACTACAGATACTTGACGATCCTTCTATCATCTCCCTTCTCTCCAAGAGTCTGTGTGAAAGGACAGTCTTACTCTTGAGGAGACCTTTACTCCCAAGGAGTCTTTGCTTACAGCCAGGGACTTTTGTGGATGGACCATATTTCCATCTGGAGTTTAAGGTGATGTGCTTTCCTTGAGCTTGGGTCTCATTCAGTCTTGATGTCAAAGGCTAAACTCTCCTAAGGTGCAGGTAGCCCCACCTTGGTCTTCTTGTAGGATCCTGGCTCCTTCCCACCATATGCAGCCTGACCTAGAGCTTGGTGTAAGACTGGCGCCTTCTGATCCTCCTCTGATAAGGAGTCCCATGACTGACACATGTCATTCCAGATGTCACTGGACTTCATCTCCCATCAACTCCAGCAAGCATGGTCAATGCTTAGGGATGGTGATAGCAGATGTCCAACTACTTCAGGAAGGCCTTAGTTTCATTGTTCCTGATATAGTGGAATGGCAGTCTCAAACTTTGGATTTTATTTTTGGCATGTTCCTTAAAAAATCAGCTGCCTTTGGATTATTGCTTAGCCTGCCAGCATTTCAATTGGGGTTTTATTTTAGTGGGGGGGGGGCAAGCCCTGTGCAAATATTAGATCTCTAGTTCTTCATCCTCTTAATTTTGTTTAACCACTATTTGTTTAGGCAATATGTCAAACTAATCTAAAAATAATGTGATTATGATTAGCTGGTGGAAGTGTGTGCCTGTTGAGTTATGGATCACATCAATTTCTTGGCATCTGCTCCACACTGTCACGGCGGAATAAACTCAGTGAACCTCTGAAATGTCAGCTGAGAATAAGGGGGCATTATGAAGGTCCTCACCACATATGTGTTGAGGGTGTCAAAGATACCATTACTTCTGAATTTCGTGTTTGCGGCATTCTAGCACGGCTGCTGCAAAGAAGAGGAAATAGCAGGAACATGTATAGGCTCGTTATATGATTTTTATGCTCTGAACATGTGCTGTGTGCATGTATCAGCTTTTTCACAGGTTATGCTGAACCAGTGCTTGGAATAAATCAGTTTGGTTTTTACAAAGTTCACTCAATTAGTTCAAAAATCTCCAAAGTACATATGAAAGTAGTTCCTGTGATTGCTGGCTGAACTGGGCATGAATTAAGTTCCTCTTGGAGTGGTACTCAGAACAATTTATAGTTAAGGTTACAATTTTTTATGCTTTATAGTCTCTGGGCTTTTAAGCTTAGAGATCGTAATGGTTGGGGGAAATTAATTAAACAATTCTCATTCCACTTGGTGTGTGTTTTGATGCTTCCTTAGTCTTAAGTACCTTTTACAGTTCAGCATAGCCGGTTGTAACATTCTGAATGGGGGGGGGGGGGAGAGAAAATTGCCAAGATAATTTGGGAGTACTTGAATTAAACTGTGAACCTGAACCAAACTTGCTCGTTTTGTAAAGGGATGGATGTGAACTGGAATTAGTTCCTTTTTGGAGATCTTGGACTTGGAATCAGTTCCCTCGAAAAATGATCTTTCTGCACTGAATTTGCGCAAGTGCTGGGGCCCAGGTGCACCAACTTTAAGGGACTGAGGTGTTTTCGGCCCCCTCCATATTTGTTTGAAAGGGGCCTGGCCCCCCTTGGTCTCCTCCAGAGGAAGAGGCAGTGGAAGGCTGCACCGACATGCGTGGTGTCAGGAGACGCCACAGGGAGCGACGCGGCCTGGCACAAGGTCACACTTGCCTGCGCAGTGTCAGGAGATGTCTCTGGCATCACACACAGTCAACATGCCTGGGGCCCCCTCAGTCTTGGGAGCAGTCTGGTACTCTGCTGGGGTCTGTGGAATCATTGCCCCTCCAGCCTTCATAGAGGAGTTCTGTGAATGTGCTTCAGAACATACATAGGGCTCTTCACTCCTCAGTTGAATATTTGGGTGATGGTGGGCTAGCCTCTGCAGCTCTGAGACCCCTTCCTATTCATTTTCAGAACACAGATGGAGTCATATTCTCCGAACCTCCCAGCTTTGAACACGCACATTTGTTTAAACAATTTATGCTCTTCTTTTGCTGGGTTAGCAGGAGGAAGCAGGCCCTCTTAAACACAACTGTCCTTGTTTTTGCTGGGAAAAAAATGATGCTAACTACAAGAGCTCAAGAGGTCCAAAAAGCATTGCATTGAAACAAAATGACCCCTGGCATTCATAACAGCTGTCCTGCAAAACAGCTTGCAAAGAAAAGAAAAAAAGCATAAGATGAGCAAAAGTTAAAGTACAGTCTTAAATGTCAGGAAATTTGTGATGCAAAGACCTTGTGAAATCAAACTACTGATCTGAGGTCTGAAAGTTTGTAGGACACTGCCTACCTGGTTTCTGCTGGAAGGGGGTTCCATAGAGTTGAGCCCACTACGCTGAAGGCATGACTCCTGATTGACATGAGTCTTGCCGGGGCCTTCGTTTAAGGCAGGGATGCAGAACCAGTGGCCCTTCAGATGTCGAACTGCAACTCTCATCATCTCTGACCAATAGCTATGCTGTCTTGGGTGGAAGGGAATTGGAGTCCAACAACATCTGGAGGGCCACAGGTGAGATCTCCATCTAAGGCAACTCTTTGATCCTCAGAAGACCCCCAAGTTAATCCTAAATGAAATGGTTTGAGTTAACCGATTATTATGGACCATGTGTTACTTTAATCTAGAATGCTTTGGTGTGCACAATTAGTATTCATTTCACAAAGAAGAATTACTGAATGCTTAAATTAAAGGTGACAGAGGTTTCAAGGAAACCGATCTTTGTTATCCCCTACCCAATCTTTCTCGCTAAAGGTTTCTGGCTCTTTTACATTAGTGAATCTCCTACATATTGACATTTTGTTCTAATGAAGAGCCGGTGGTATTTCCAGAACATTCTCCTTACAAGCGCTCCCTTGCTAATGGATTCCTAACTTGCGTTCCTGTGATAAAGTAAGAAGTCAACAAATAACTTCCTTTACTTCCTTTTCCTGCTTGGCAGGGGGTTGGACTCGATGGCCCTTGTGGTCTCTTCCAACTCTATGATTCTATGATTCTAGGTTATCTGTCTACCTGTCGGATCAAGACAAAGTCATAGTTTTAGTCTCATTGAAATCAATGGGAACGTTAGTCATGACTAGCTTGTCCCTTTATCCAGGACGAGTAGAAGCTGGTTGCTTAGGGCAAAGGGGGCACTGCTCCACCAATAGCGCAGTCTTTAGCATATGCACCGCCGGGGTGCAAAGATCCACCCAGCACCCCCAAATTTAGTTTAGCCCCCAAATTAACTTTTATTATGCTTATGTCAGACCCACGCTTACGCCTTATCTCTTCTTTACAAAAGAAGGGAGGAAAAAGAAACTTTTTAATTTGCTCGGTTATTTACTATCCACCGATACTTAAGTATACAACACCACCACACTTAAACTTATGTAGTGTTTAGGCACCTCCTTAGGAGAAACACCAGTCGTGTCAAAGGTGCCGCTGACCCTGCTGCCACGTGGCAGTGCAGCTCAATACAATACGTAACATAGTATTTTGATGTAAGAGTTAATTTCGCGTGCATGGTGCCATTGAGAATGACAAGCGCCGTTGTTGAGTCTGACAAGCATGGCCATTGTGAATGAAAGGGTCTTTAGTAAATGAGCACACAAAGTCCTTTAGTGAAACAGTAGGTATACCTTTCGGCAATATCTAGGTATACATGTATTTTGTTTTTCTAGCCTGATCAAAATTATTTATTATTTCATAACAGGTAGATAGTTAAGAGGTTAGGCGGCTACAGCAGTGGGCGCCTGGTACCCCCCAGAATCCGGTGTCCAGGTGCCCCACACCCCTTGCTCCCCTGGGTAAAGACGGCCCTGTCCACCAACCTCAGCCACCACTCCACCCACCTGCCTACCATCTTACTTACAACCAATCCAGAGGATGGCACTGGCTGTCGGCTTCCTTCTCCTTAGACTCAGTGTCATCTTTGTAGTACTCAGGAGGGAGACTTAGTTGGCTCTGTACAGTGGTACCTCGGGTTAAGTACTTAATTCGTTCTGGAGGTCCGTTCTTAACCTGAAACTGTTCTTAACCTGAAGCACCACTTTAGCTAATGGGGCCTCCCACTGCTACTGTGCCGCCAGAACACGATTTCTGTTCTCATCCTGAAGCAAAGTTCTTAACCCAAGGTACTATTTCTGGGTTAGCGGAGTCTGTAACCTGAAGCGTCTGTAACCCGAGGTGTATGTAACCCGAGGTACCATTGTATATCATTGGCTCTGGCTTTGCGTACTGTTGGTCTTCCTAACTTCTATCCTATCCATCCCAGCGGTTGCCAGGCACCATTGATTAGAGCCAACAAAAGTGTCAAAAAATAGCAAATAAGATTTTTTTAGGATGACGGTTTGGTTGGACACAATAAGCGTACTGTCCAACTCTGTATTTTGGATTCCCCCCTTCTTTAAATTCTTAGCATTTTTTAAAAGTCCCGTTGATTTCAATAACACTAAATTCTCTTTAATACTCTGACTGAAGTAGTCGATTCAAGAGTTTTGACCTTCACAGAGCAGCTTCCTTAAGCATACTGCACTTTGCTGAGGGATGAACCGGGATCTGTTGCCTTTAGCTCTCCATACATTTATCAGACAAAGGAGAACAAATGCTAAGGGCAGCATCAATCTCATTGCTTTGTGAGATGAAGTTCCTGATTTCTCTCCCCTGAAAGTCCTGGTGACCTCATCAGCATTTAGCCATAGCTAGCATGTCAAGAACTTGTTGAAATTAACAGGGAGATGAGTTTACTATGTGGTCTAGTTCCCAGTGCGATGGTCAATCTGATGCTGTCTGGGCTGTAGCATCACAGAGGCCTCATACATTGGGGTTAATTGTACAGTTGAAAGGAACACCATTCAGTCCAACCCCCTGTAATGCAGGAATCCCTGACAGATGGCCATCCAAACTCTGCTTCAAAACCTTCAATGAAGTCCACCACCTTCTGAGCTAGTGCATTCTGCTGTTGAGCAACTCTTACCACCAGAAAGTTCTTCTGATGGTGAAAGCTGTTCAGACAGCAAATCAGATTTGGTTCCATGGTGACATCACGGAGAGTAAAAACTAGTTCAGAGGGAGTGCAGTGACAATTCAGGAAGCACTGCCTGCACTCTGAACTACCTTCATTTGCCCTCAGTAGCAATAATCCTGTTCTCACAAGCCATCCACATGTTCTCAGAATGCATAGTCTTTTGACCCCCCATGCCTGAGATTCTCTGCCCTGTATTGCCACAACTGCACACACCCCAACCTCAGCTCCCCACAAACGTAACAGCTCTCTGGATTTGCTGTTAATGACTACACACACACACACACACACACACACACACCACCTAGCTCCCCACATCTTAAAATTCCTGGCAACTTCACAGGCAGGACTAGATTACCAATGCAAGACAAGTCAAATCTTCTGGGTAATTTGGAGAGCAAACAATGTTGCCTATAATAAAAAGTGTCATGCTAGCCCTATATTTGGAAGGGAGGAGGGGGAAAGAGAAAAGAATATAGCCAGCCCTGTTCTGGCAAATTACTGTAGCATTCTGCTTCCATTGATCAATACCACAGATGTGTCCTGCAGCATTTCCACAGTTGGAAAGCAAACATTGCTAGATGAGATTTGGCACAGCGCAGAAAATGGCAAGCATCTATTCTGGAGCAGAAGTGGAAAAAGTTTCCTTTCTCTGCATAGAATAGAAGAGCTTGGAAAAACAGCTGGATTGCCAACCCTAGAAGGCAGTGCAATGAACTATGTTTGGGGGGGTTCTGTTTGGAGGGGAGAAGGTGACCTAGGAGCATGGGATGTTAAAGCAAATGGGAAGGGGTATCTAGAGAAGCACGGGATAGCAAGTTGGGCCACTGGGGCCAGAGAGTTGGGCCACCGGCTAAAGTCAGGAGCAGGGAGTTTGAACCTGTTATGTCTCATATGATGCAAACATTGGACAGGGCTCAGGCCAGATCCTATAAAAGAGCAACACCGAAATGATGCTTCAACAACAGTCAACCTTTTGTTGTTGTTGTTTAGTCGTTTAGTCGTGTCCGATTATTCGTGACCCCATGGACCAGAACACGCCAGGCACTCCTGTCTTCCACTGCCTCCTGCAGTTTGGTCAAACTCATGCTGGTAGCTTCGAGAACTCTATCCAGCCATCTCGTCCTCTGTCGTCCCCTTCTCCTTGTGCCCTCCATCTTTCCCAACATCAGGGTCTTTTCCAGGGAGTCTTCTCTTCTCATGAGGTGGCCAAAGTCTTGGAGCCTCAGCTTCAGGATCTGTCCTTCCAGTGAGCACTCAGGGCTGATTTCCTTAAGAATGGATAGGTTTGATCTTCTTGCAGTCCATGGGACTCTCAAGAGTCTCCTCCCTGGAATCTGATTCCAGGGTCATGGCTTAATCAGGATCAGAAGGCAAACTGGATAGCAGGAGAGTAGAACATGTCAGGACTCAGGGCCCATATCATGAGCTTTCGGGATCAGCAGATGATTCAAGACCAAAGAGCAGGACTAGATCTGAGGTTGTCCTTGTAACTTGAGCTCCACTGAGACAGCAAATCCTCTTATCCTCCTTCCTGCTCAGCAGCCAATGCCCAACCTGGGCAGATGAAGCCAATCTACATCTTGCAGAAGCTGCACTTATGCAATTCATCACATGGGGTAATAATGGCCAGCAAATCCTGAAAGGTGTTTCTTCACTCAGTGGGTGCAGTTACACATCTCACCAAGGAGGCCAGCAGTTCCTGAACAGTGGTGAGAGTTCTCTTGGTTGATGGCTGAAGGAGGGAGAAGGAAGAACAGATTATCTAAGTGGGAGAGTTTTTCGCTTGTTCTAATTGCATTCACCTCAGACTTCAGTTTACTGTGGATTTGTTTTAATTGTTCCCCAGATAAACGCTGTTGTTCATCCTGGGTAATTGCCGGGGAAACCCACATTTAAAGGGTTGCAACGCCTACTCCTATGCAGTGCCATCAGTACATCAGGACATGCAAAGCAGAGCTTATTGTCAGCCACTAATCAACAACAGGCAGTTAGTGATACCGAAATATCCTGACCTTTGATCAAATAATGGTCAAGCTTTTGAGAGTGCCTGACTCAACTGTTCAAAATCCCACTCTGACACCACCTCCACCACCAGTCCCCAGCCTAAGGACTCAGCTACACAGCTGCAAATAAAACTTTTAAGTGCGTTGCAAAGTGCAATATACAAATGTGACACTAGATGGCGAAAGTGAGCTATAGCAAATTCAATGTGTTTTTCAAAACTTTTTAGAAAAGCATTTTCACAGAGTGTTTTTTTTTAATATGTGTGTAGATTCCACCTAAGTGTCCCACAGGGATCTTATATTTGTTTCATTTCTATGTGAGCTAAAGCTTTTAGCAGAGCTGTCTCAGTACCTTAGAATGCTCTTCCTATCAAATCCAGAAAGGTCCCTACAATGTCAATATTGCAACACTGAAAACATTTTCATTTTACCAAGTGTTTTGAGGGAATTCATTGGGTTCAGTGAGGAGGGGGGCATTTGTTCAGGGCTTTATTATATGATGTTTCAACGGGTTGTATCCATTCTTAGTCCAATGCAGAGGAAACCCATTGACTACTCTGCACAGAGGGTGACAGGGTGGGACTGGGTCTGTCATGGTTGCAGTCCTGAACAGGAGCTTGGACCCAGTTACCAAGGGAGAGGAGTCAGCTAAGTGTGGCTCACCTGTATTTCTAGCAGAAGAGTGAGATTGAGCTGGATTATGAGAATGGGGACTAGAACTCAAGGCTCCTGAACCAGGATCTCAGGGAACATCTCCTGATGAGCCAGACATTCCTACTCCTCACTGGAGCAAACACCTTCCACCTCCCAATACCTGCTCACTGGTGCAATGAAAATAGATCATTAAAAAACAACACCAGATATAAAATCCTGGGGCCTGTGCATACTGCTGCTGCCTACCACCCACAATAAGAATAAACTGGAAGGTTTTTCATCCCCCATGAATTTAAGTGGAATGGGGAAATAGTTGTATCTAGTGAGATAAACTGTGTTGTTCTAGATAGAGGTCCCAGCCCTACAAATCTATGATTCCAGAGATAGCAACACCTTAATGAAGAACCCCACAGGGAAAGATGTCTACTTTCCAGCCATTGGAGAGGGACTTTTGGCTTTTTTTTTTTGCCACCAAGCTCATTTTAAATCTGTTTTGAGATCCTGCCGTTCTTCCAGCTGTTGCACTTCCCCTAGTGCACGGAGCATAGGTACAGCTCTTTGGAGTGTGTGTCATGGCTATGATTTAATCTTGCAGAGCCCCAAACAAGATTAGATTTCATCAGCATATTTAAATATAGCCTTCATGTCTCCCTCCTGGGTTCAACTCAAGCAGTGGTGATATATCAAGAATGTCATTTATTATTGGCTGCTTATTTTCTACAAATATATATGCTTGGCTGTGGTCAAAAATTGGGGGATGGATGGATGGATGGAAAGAATCCACTCTTCCTCCCTCTTGGTACAATACTGCTTTAAATGTGCAGGCATCTCCTCCCCATGTGTGTTCTACTTGTGCACAACCGTGCATACATGCAGCGCTGGGAAATAAATAAATAAAAATAGAACAGAACAGAACAGAACAGAATAGAACAGAATAGAATAGAATAGAATCATACCAGGAAACGGCAGTAGAGAGCTGGAGAATCCTTGTGGCTTGCAAGAAGACCATCCCTGGAGCCTGAAGAGGATGTCAGTGAGGATAAAGGAAGCCCCAAAGAGACCTGAGGTGCAGCAGTACCTTGCTTCGGCTGCTCAGCTGCCCCACCTAACAGCTGACGTGCAGGGTAGCACAGCAGCAGTAGCTTAGCAGCTGCTTTCTCACATGTCCTCCAGCCTCTAGCTGGCCTCAAGGCTTCAACTCTAGTTGAAGAGAGAGTTGTGCGGAAAGAGAGCAGGAGCAAGAGCTGGAGTAGGGGGGAATAGGCATTTAGAGGCTTTTAAGAGGCTTTTTTTTAGGGACGCGGGTGGCGCTGTGGGTTAAACCACAGAGCCTAGGGCTTGCCGACCAGAAGGTCAGCAGTTTGAATCTCCGCGACGACGGAGTCAGCTCCCATTGCTCAGTTCCTGCTCCTGCCAACCTAGCAGTTTGAAAGCACATCAAAGTGCAAGTAGATAAATAGGTACCGCTCCAGCGGGAAGGTAAACGGTGTTTCCGTGTGCTGCTCTGGTTCGCCAGAAGTGGCTTAGTCATGCTGGCCACATGACTGGGGCTTAAGCTGTCTGTGGACAAATGCTGGCTCCCTCGGCCTATAGAGCGAGATGAACGTGCAACCCCAGAGTCGGTCACAACTGGACCTAATGGTCAGGGGTCCCTTTACCTTTACCTTATGTCTGTTTAAAACATTATAATACTGCTTTAAATGCATAGTGCAGGTGGGGGTCAGAGAAAGAGACAAGCAGGAAGAAAACACCAGAAAGGTGGTCACAATAATATTATTTCACCTGTTCCCCAGCACTGCCTGTTGCTTGACACTAACCCCAGGTTACAGATCTGAGCCTTGGTTTAAATTAAGACGTATGCATGTTGGATGCCATAAACTGTCTGTTTGGAATTGCTCAAATGTCCTGCAGCCCCTTCGGAGCCTTTTTCTTTGGTCGAGAGCCAGCTCCAGTATTTTACGCTGGGAAGATGTGCATATACCTTGTTCTAAGCCTGCCACAAAGAGCGCATTTGGGGGAAATGAATGTATTAAAGTCTTGCAGCCTGGGAGGCTCCAGGGTCAAAACAGCTTGCCTCGTAAAATCTATTTTGGCAGTTTACAAATGCTTTAAGTTCTTGTGGTAAATAAGTACTGAAGCAAGGACTCTTCCAAATAAGGAGCCCAAATGCAAAGCTTCGCTGGCTCTGTCACGTAGTCGACAGCTCCTGGAAGGGACTTGGAATTTTCAGGTACAGTGGACGCTTAGGTTGCAAATGTGATCCATGTGGGATGCACGTTCACAACCCACAGCGTTCGCAACCTGCAGCGGTGCGTCTGTGCACGCTCGGGTTGCAATTCAGCGCTTGTGCACATGCGCAAAGCGTGATTTAGCGCTTCTGCACATGTGTGACCGCCGAAACCCAGAAGTAACCCGTTCCAGTACTTCCAGGTCCGTAACCCCAAAAAACGCGACCTGAAGCGTCTGTAACTTGAGGTATGACTGTACATGTGTTATGATTCCACTGATATCAAGGGGCTCCTCCAAGACATCAGAGAATCACAGAATCATAGAGTTGGAAGGGACCCCGAGGGTTATCTAGTCCAGGGTTTCCCAAACTTGGGTCACCAGCTGGTTTTGGACTACAGTCCCCATGATCCCTGACCATTGGTCCTGCTAGCTAGGGATGATGGGAATTGTAGTCAAACAACATTTGGAGACCAGGTTTGGGAAACCCTGATCTAGTCCAACATCCTGCAATGCAGGAATCTCAGCTGAAGCAGCCATGACCGATGGCCATCCAACCTCTGCTTAATAACCTTCAAGGAAAGAGAGTCTACCACCTTCTGAGGGAGACCATTCCACTGTCAAACAGCTCTTACTGCCAGAAATGTTTCATTGGGATCTCTTTTCTTGTACACTGGTACCTCAGGTTACATACGCTTCAGGTAACATACGCTTCAGGTTACAGACTCCGCTAACCCAGAAATAGTACCTCAGGCTGAGAACTTTGCTTCAGGATGAGAACAGAAATCGTGCAGCAGCAGCATTAGCTAAAGTGGTACTTCAGGTTAAGAACAGTTTCAGGTTAAGAACGGACCTCTGGAATGAATTAAGTATTTAACCTGAGGTACCACTGTAACTTAGGGACGCGGGTGGCGCTGCGGGTAAAATCTCAGTGCCTAGGACTTGCCGATCGTATGGTCGGCGGTTCGAATCCCCACGGCGGGGTGAGCTCCCGTCTTTCGGTCCCAGCTCCTGCCCACCTAGCAGTTCGAAAGCACCCCTAAGTGCAAGTAGATAAATAGGTACCACTTTATAGCAGGAAGGTAAACGGTGTTTCCGTGTGCTGCGCTGGTGATGGCTCGCCAGAGCAGCTTCGTCACGCTGGCCACGTGACCCGGAAGTGTCTCTGGACAGCGCTGGCCCCCGGCCTCTTAAGTGAGATGGGCGCACAACCCTAGAGTCGGACATGACTGGCCCGTACAGGCAGGGGTACCTTTACCTTTACCTTTTTACCACTGTAACTTGAAGCTATTGGTTCGAGTTCTATCCTTATAAAAATTATTACAATTTATTACCTGCCCTTTTCTTGAAGGTGGCGACAGTGGAGACACAACATCAAAACACAGTGCTGAAAACAGTTGACCATAGAGAGATGAGAGAAAGCAGTTATCGACGCAGTGCACATGATGAATGAACATAAGGAGAGTCCTGTTGTATCAAACGAAAGGCCCATCTCATCCTGCATACTGTTCTCACAGTGGCCAACCAGATGCTTGTTGGAAACCCAAAAACAGCACCTTCATTTCCTGTGGTTTCCTGCAACTGGAATTCAGGAGCACGAACACAGTCGTCATGGCTAGCAGTCAAGGATAGCCTTATCCTCTATGAATTGGCCCAATCCTCTTTTAAAGCCATCCAGCTTGGTGCTCATCCCTGCCTCCTGTGGGAGCAAGATCCATAGTTTGTGTGCTGTGTGAAGAAGTAATTTGTTGTTTTCCCCCCTGTCCTGAATCTTCCAACATTCAGCTTCACTGGATCTTCATAAGCTCTAGTGTTATAAGAGAAGGAGGGGAAAAAAATCCTCTGTCCACTTTCTCTACCCTATGCATACTTTTATAACCTTCTATCAGGTCACTTCTTACTCGCCTTTTTTGTAAGCTAAAATGTCGAAAACCTTTCCTTATTGAGAAGTTGCTCCACCCCTCCCTAAGTATGTCAACTCAGAGATAAGTCCCACTGAAGCCAATGGGACTTAACCCTTTGTGTGTGTGTGTGTGTGTGTGTGTGTGTGAGAGAGAGAGAGAGAGAGAGAGAGAGAGAGAGAGAGAAGAGAGAGAATTGTTTTTTAAATTTGTTTATTGGTTTTTCAGATTAAATTTTTACAGTCATATATCAAACATAGGTAATAAAAACAAGATTCCAAAGAATCTCCTGGACTTCCATCCTCCCCTATTATTAATTATTTCCTCCTGCATCTTTTATGATGATCCAAATCTTTTACATCTCCATTGTGTCCAGAATTCACCATTAAACTACAAGTGATATTCCAATCCTACTAACGATTTTAACTGTTTACAATGGTCTTTAAGATAAGTTATAAAATTTCCCCCATTCTTTATTTAAATTTTGGTCTTCCTGATTTTCTGATTCTTCCGGTCATTTTAGCCATTTCGGCATAGTCCGTCAACTTCATCTGCCAATCTTCTCTGTTAGGGACTTTATCTTCTTTCCATCTCCGGGCCAATGACACCCTCACAGCTGTGGTTGCATACATAAATACTTTTCTGCTGCCTTGGGATTTTGGCACCTAGAATTCCTAAAAGGAAAGGAGTTAATGGGGTTATTACTGCTTGTGGGATTGTATCTAAGTAAGTTCTACTCAGCATAAGCCATTGAAATTTGTGACCCTAAGTTAGTCATATCCATTAAATCTAATGGGTCTACTCTTGAGTGTGACTATCACTGGACACTAAATAAGGAAACCTGAAGTGGAATAAAAATGTTACAACTGGTGATCTTTATAGACATTTGAGTAAATAAAGAAAAATGGGACACATTACTATCCTAGCTGGTATATCAAATAGATAGTTGAAACAGACTCTTAGCAGGGGCTTCTGTAAGAGAAAAGAGGAAAAGAACTTTTTTTTTTTTAATAACTTAAGGGAAAGTCTGGATGTGTTGTATCAAAAAGTGCTATAGTATCAATAACAGTTAATGAGCAATTCCTACAGCCCCTGGCTGTGAGAATAAATCATCTGTCACTTCCAGCAATGTTGCTAAAGTTCAGGCTTCGAGAAAAGGCAGGAAGAAAAAAAAATCTATGGAAAAGCTAACTTGAATTGCTAATAAAGTCCTGTAAGGGTAGAGGGAGGAAATTGCTGTGTGAAGCTCACTAATGAAATATTTATCTGTTCTTTGGTGCTCAGGTTTGATCTCCGGGCTGTTTTGGGTGGGGTGGGGGAGGATATTAAGTGAAATATGGTAATTTGCAAGATGATTATCAGATTTATGTAGATGTATGAATGGGTTTGGGGCATTGTGTTAGTAATTAACAAATTAAGCAGTGCCTAATTCTGCCTGCTTTGATAACAAGATCAGACTATCGCTGTCTCCCTCTCTCTTAAAGAAAAAAATCAATTGGACTTGCTCAAATGACTAAGAATGAGCAGGATTTGACCATGAGAGACCAGAGACCATCTGAAATAATTGGAGTTAATTTATTAATGATATATGATATTTCCCATCGACTAGGAGCACATGTGGTCAAGAGATGCAGTGATTGTTTAACTGCTTATACAAAAAGACCGTTGAGGAAATGGGAACATCGAGGTGGAGGCTGCACTGTAATAACATGTTTTCAGTTAGTTAAGAGGGCAGCACTGCGCACTCAGCAAAATCAAGTGGTGAAGGTTTTTCTGAAGGGGTTTCAAACCTTCCCAAGCATTGAAAGACTGTGGGTTGTGTGTGAAGACCCTCAAACCCCCTCCAAAATAAATCACACAGGACACAGAATATTTGTTTAAGATTTTGGGCATTAATTTGGCTGCAACTTTATTGATTACAGCATGTGAGTGGTTGCTTAGGCATTGGTTCAGACTACTTGAACCTGCACCGGTAGGAACAGGACTGACAACTGGAACCTCCAGAGGTCAGTAGGGGAAAACATACTGGAGGAGCACAGAGGTGGATTTCTGCCTCTTAGTTCACCCCATGGCCCTACCCCTGAGAGGGGATCGGACAGAGCAAATCGAGCCCCTGGATTCCTTTAATGGAATTCCCTAGCAGCAGCAACAAAAATGAGGGGCAGGCACAGCCAATCCATAATCCCTTCCACAAAAGAATGAACCAATGCCTAACCGCCAACCTTACAAAGTTGTAACGATTTGCTACGCAGTAGGCAAAAACCAAATGGCACCAGCCAATCAGCCAAGTGGCAAAATTCCTACTCCAAAAACAGACAGGCATAGCAAGGTCAAAAACACAACCTTAAATTATAGGGAGGGAGGGTGGGAGATCCACTGCACGATGCAAAAGAGAAAGTACTTCGCCTTGTGCAGCCTCTTAAATAGCCCCTTAGATGCCAATCAAACCCCAACCGACAGAAAATTTTCCCCAGCAACAAAGGGGCAACCAATGAGGTGGGGAGCCCATCCAAACGGGCCCGCCCCAGCAACAAGAAGGCAGTTGGGTGATCTCACCACAACACCGTGGCTCTCCATCATTTGGAGGACACAATTTGGGAGGTGGGGAGGGGGGAGGCTACTAAATATGGAGGCTGGAGCAAGCTTGTTTTTGCCTGATCTGGATGGGAGGACCCAAACTAATGGCTTCAAGTTATAAGAAAGGAGATTCTGATTAAACATCAGGCAGAACATTTGGATGGTAAGAACTGATCAACAATGGAACAGACTCCCTAGGGAGGTGATGGACTCTCCTTCCTTGGAGGTTTTTAAGCAGAGGTTGGGTGGCCCTTGGTCATGGATGCTTTAGCTGAGATTCCTGCACTGCAAGGCGTTGGACTAGATGACCCTCAGGATCCTTGCCAAGCCATGGAGATGTCCTTGGGTAAGCGGATGAAAAGATCTCAGAATTAGATGTTCATTTTCTACTGTTTTAAAACCATCTATTGATGATACCAACTGGAATCATATTTGGGATAAGCCTCTCCTTATTATCCTCTACAGAAGAGCCAGCATGGTATAAAGAAGAGTTTGGATTTGATATTCCACTTTATCACTACCCGAAGGAGTCTCAAAGCGGCTAACATTCTCCTTTCCCTTCCTCCCCCACAACAAACACTCTGTGAGGTGAGTGGGGCTGAGAGACTTCAGAGAAGTGTGACTGGCCCAAGACCACCCAGCAGCTGCATGTGGAGGAGCGGAGACGCGAACCCGGATCACCAGATTACGAGTCTACCACTCTTAACCACTACACCACACTGGCTCTAGAATGTTGGACTATGACCTGGGAATCCAGAGTTCAAATCCTTGCTCAGCCATTGAGTTCCCTGGGTCACCTTGTGCCAGACACTCCCTCTCTAACCCTAGCCTACCTCACAGGGTTATTGAGGGGAATAAACAAAGAGGTGGGAGAACCACGGACGCCACCTTTATTTCATAATTTATTTTAGAAAATCCATACACCTCTTGATTGTAAAAGCAAACAACCCCCCCCCCCAAAAAAAAACCCTTAAAGAAAGGACCTTGAACTTCTTGGAGGGAAAGGTGGAATATAAATGCAATCAATCAATCAATCAATCAATCAATCAATCAATCAATGGCTACTATAATCCAACCATTAAACTACATTGCTCTATCTTCCATGCAGGCAAGCAAGAGGCATTATCAGAGTTCGATGAGACATTGAAAACTGGCAAAGACACTCAAGGAAGATGCTAAGTCCAACCCTATGATTCTAAGGGAAAGCATGGGAAGTGAGGGGTGTGGCCTGCAGAGAGCAGGTGTGTCCTAGGGGAGAGTTCTGAGGGCCAGATGGAGACACCTGGAGGGCCACATTCATCCCCAGGGCCCAAAGTCCCCCACCCCCACTTTAAATGCTGGGGAATGAATTTAGGCCCTTCTGGGAGTGAAGAGTGTGCTGTGCCACTCGGCTCCTCCAGCCTTTCCTCCCACAGCCCATGGAAAAGGATTTCCCTCTGAATTGCTGGTATAATGTATCCCCCAGTGCTCACGCCTCCTTCTGCATTTCCCCCAACAACGTTGTCCTAATAAAAGATGCTATCTCCACGATCCTCCACCTCACCTTTGCTATCTGATGCAGATCATAATTGCTCTCCCGACAGCTTATTTACAGCCTGAGTAACTCATTGCATTGGAGAGCTCAAGGATTTCCAAGCCCTTCCAGCGAAGGAGAGCCGGCAGGCGGGATGTTCGTTCTTTTAGTTTCCAGCCACGTCGGCAGCTTCTCTACCCCCCCACCCCCCGTCTCTTGACAAAAGAACTGGTGAGACAGGGAAGCCCACACAGCATCGCAGCAGGAGGGCTCTCCTCCTTGCTGAGCAAATTTTAAGGTTGATGTGCACCGAGCGAAGGTTTTGCCTTCCGTCGCTGAATGCATTCATCTTCCCCAGCGTCCAGAAAGTGCGTTTTAACTGGGGAATGGAGGTTAATTCTCAGGTAGTACCTTGTCATTTTCTCCCACAATTGTTTATGCCCAGGTAAATACCCAGTTTGGCACCACCAAATGGCAGTTTCCGTGAGAGACTGCGTGTAATAATTCAACTTGAGGAGCAAAGGGGACTGAGGGCCAGTAGCTGCACCCAACAGACATGAGCCGCTGCTAGTGGGGGGGGGGGGTCATTGCAAAGTGTGGGGGATGCAAAATTGCTAGGGGTGCAAAATTTCAACACCTGGTGCTGCCTCAATACAGCTGTGTGTTTCCGGCCCTGGGCTCCATTGAAAACTGTTTCTCCATGTGAACCAGGAAGTGACCCCCGCAAGACAACAGAATGACTCTTCTTTTCTTATCTCTGGGGTTGCAATATCCTGGGTGATGCAGGCGCCGTTAGCATGTGTACTCCATCCATTCCCCTCCCTTCCCACGTTTGGCACGGCCCCGGGCACTGGCAACCCACGATACGCCACTTGGCTGCAGGATTACGGGGCTGGCACATCACAAGCTGCCTGCCACTTGGATGCCCTCAGTGTGTGTATGTACAGAAACAACAACTCCACATAGCAGCTAGGACTTAGTACACGGGCTACACTAAGGTCACACCCACAGCATACATTTAAAGTACTACCATAGCACTTTAAAAAGTCATGGGGTCCCCCAAAGGATCCTGGGAGTTGCAGTTTGTTTAGGGCCTTGGGAGTTGTTGGAGATCCCCTATTCCCCTCACAGAGCTGCAGTTCTCAAAGATAACCAATCTCTCTTCACAGGGAATCACATGGCTCTCCCCGCTTCTGCCTATGGCCCATCTCCCTCAGCCGGCAGCCCCTGGAAGGTTGCTATCTACAAGGAATTGTAGCTCTTAGGTTGAGAAACCCAGCTATCAACACACATTTACACTTTCACATTTTACTGAAATCTGTTGTCTCGTCTGGCTTATTTCATGTCCATGCATTTCTCTCTCTCATTTGGGGCAATGTTTATGTGACCAACCTTAGGCAGGCCAGCAAACAGGGGGTCCCTCTGGCATGGGTGGGAATTCCAGGGTGCTTTACCAGGGCCCCATCTAACCTGAAGTGTTTGAACTAGGTAAAGCCCATTCTAAGCAGGATAGTAACTAGCAAATGTTTCATACCTACGATGCTTTGGTTCTTCCTTTAACGAGCTGCATATCAAAGTTGCAAGGGATTTGGCCTTGTGGTCTAAATTTAGAGATGAAAAGATTTCCCCCTGTTGCATTCCTCAACTGACTTGGCTCGGCATTGCTTTTTCCCTCTTCTTGAATGGTGGCATAACTAGGGAAATGTGCAGAAGCAAAGCAAGCATAGTTTGCCCCAGCTTCCCTTTGAAAGTTCAGCTAGAACAACTGTGGCCAAAATATGTAATGGAGTTGTATTTTGGGAAGGACAGATGTACTGTGGTAGAACATTGGCTTTGCTTGAAGGGGAGCCAAGGTTCAAACCTTCAGGTAGGAGGTGAAATTCCAGAGGGCCACTTCCAGACATTGTAGACAATATTGAGCTAGAGGAACAAGGATCTGACTTAATATAAGGCAACTGCCTTATATTAGCATAGGAAGCTGCCTTATTGTCAGGGGTGGGCAGAAGAGGAATGGTGGAGACCGCCCCCCCAGCCTGACCCTTCCAGGGAAGAAGGAGACAGTTCAGAATTACAACAGAGGTTTGAGGGAGGTCACAGCTCAGAGGCAGATGAGGGGGAAAGCTGGGAAATAATGGGAGAGGAGGAAGAGGACGAGGAACCACCAGGAGGGCAACAGCTGATGGACGCAGTGTCTTTAGAAAGCATACCAGACCCCCCCCCCTTCCACCAGAACCAGGTGAGCCTTGAAAGTAGGAGATATTATGGGCTGTCCCATGAATCCGCTGGATGAAATAGCGGAAGAACGTTGCCTCAGGAGAGTGAGGAAAATTCTCAGGGATGATTCACACCCTGGCTGGCACTTTCTTGATCTCCTGCCCTCGGGCAGAAGATATAGAAGCATGATCAGTCTCACCAACAGGGTAAAGAACAGCTTCTATCCGTGGGCCGTTAGGCTGCTGAATGAAAAGATAACAACAGGGCAACTGACTTTCGGGTTTGGTGGGTGTGCATCAGTAAACGAGGGGAATTAAGACTAAGAGAGCTGAGTGGGGGGTGCTCGTGTAATCTCACTGTATACAAATTGTACAAGTGACAATAAAGTATTTCAATTTCAATTTTTCAATTTCAAAGGGCTCAGATTCAAAGGGCCCTCAGCGCCAACCATATAAGAGATGATGAATGAGGAAGTGGGAGAAAAAGGGGGTGGAGAGTCACTCGGGACAATGCCATTATTGCGAGAGGATGCAGTCCCAACCCTCCCTCTCTGTGAATACTGAATAAAAGCAGAGGGTAAGAACTTTTCCTTGCCTTGTCGGTTCCTGGCAACCTGCTGTGGGGGTTGGTTCCTCAGCCACCTGACCCTTATACTGGATCAGACCATTGATCCATCTAGCTCAGTCTATACTGACTGACGGCAGTTTTCAGGTGGCAGTTTCTCCCTGCCTCACCTAAAGATGCCAGAGATTGAAGCTAGATGCTCTAGCATTGAGCTCCTTCCCTTCCCTGTGTTCCTATGGAAGAATTTTCTGAATAGGGCTTTTATCATTCTCTTCTACATGTATACCACTTGTACATAGAACCGTAGAGTTGGAAGGTGCCCCAAGGTCATCTAGTCCAACCCCCTGCAATGCAGAAATCTCAACCAAAAGCATCCATCACATATAGCCTTCCAACCTCTGCTTAAAAACATCCAATGAATGAGAGCCTTTCACTTTCTGAGGGCGTTTGTTCCACTGTCGAACAACCTTTCCCTTTTTAAAGTAACCTTGTAAACGTATAAATAGCCACTTCCTTCCCTAAATATTCGGATTTGATGCAGAGGTGATAAACGTCATTTTTAAATGTGTTGTTCTTGTGCTCCTGGCTTCTCAGAGCATTCATTATGTGCGGGGCTGAGCTATTTATACACGGTGGCTTCTATCTTTGTCATTCCACATTAAATAAATCAATACAACTGGCAGGCTAGACTTTATAAACATGAGGCCAATCCCCCCACCACCAAAATATGACACAGGATGTGAGCTTAGGCCCCATCTGCACTGTACTTTTAAAGCCGTGTCATACTACTTTAAACAGTGATGGCTCCCCCCCCCCCCAGAATTCTGGGAAGGGCAGTTTGTTAAGGGGGCTAAGAGTTGTTAAGAGACTCCTGTTCCTCTCATAGAGCTATGATTCCCAGAGTTCCCTGGGAGGGAGGAGGTTGATCGTTTAACCCAACAGTTCCTTGGGAGTGGATATTCCCATAAGAAGTGGCACAGTTGGGGGGTGGGACACAAAACCCTGTGTTGTCAGCCTGGCTACCATTTTGCATCCTCCCCAATGTTTGGATCAAACATCTTTCTAGGGCATTGCACATGGGTGGGTGAGTACGTGGGGGGGGGGAATAAATGGCAGCCACCAGGAAAGAAAATGGTAAGAATATTCAAAGAAAACCCTGCAAAGTGGCCATTTTCTAGGGGAATGAGTGAAAGAAAAACCTCAGGGGAATGCATACCTTATAATAATCCATCTCAATTGGATACCTATTAGGACATACAGACTGCCTGTATAAATCTATGCATTTAAGTCAGGATCAGTGGAATATTTTTATTGTTAATTTCAGCTGACAACCTTTTAAAATCTTTTTTTTTTAAAGCCTTCTGACAGACTTTGGTTCAGCTCTGCAGCAAATGGCTCATTTCAAGGCCATCCTATCTACTGAGCTGCTTTGAAAGCTATTCCTTTGACTCTCTCATTAACTCTGTCCCATTTGCCTGTGGTGCTACACAAGTGCGCCATTTTTAGAAGCTAGCGGGGGGAGTGGAGGGCAATCCACCAATCAGATCGCTTTTCAACCACCATGATGAAGATCTCTTTTATCGCAAGTCAAAGACAGGCTTGCGACCTCGACATCGCTCCCCTTCACAGCTGTGGCTTGGGCTCAGGAGGACTAAAACAACCTCAACCTCATCTGATAGCCTCAGAAACTGTGCTAACTTGGCAAAAACAGATGACCGCTGTGTGTGACCTCTGACCCCCACCTCTCAACAGGGGAAATTAATTGTAATTTGCCTCCACACATGAAACTAATGGCCTTTACTTTCTTGCCCCAAGCACAATGCTCTCTTGCAAGCTTTGGAGAGGAGCGAAGGAAGAAACCATTAAGGTCCTTTTGATTTATGAGGCCAACGGTTTGGTAAAATATTGTTTCAGCAAAGCTATCCTTTCACCTCACCCTTGTTGATCTCTTTAGCAGCAGAAATACTCTTGTGCAATTGTGACAGGGCGGTGCATGATGATGATGGAGAGTTTCTAATCAATGGTCCTTTCCCATTCTCAAGATGAAGAACGATGGGGGAAGGAGTAAAAATGAGACCATCCTTTCAACAGATAGCATTCTGTCATAACACAATAGGTCTCTGTAAACTGTGGGATGAGGGATCTAAATCATGGGCAGGGAACCTCAGTCCTGGAGGCTCACTGTGGCTCTCCGACTCTTCTTCTTCTGGCCTGTGGGCACACTCTCTCCCTCACTACATTCTTTACTGGCCATGCTTTGATTTGCACCCTCCTTGGGTGTTTAGCTGGGTGGAAATGAGGTGCGGTGTAGTGAAGCTAAACTATTGTACAAAAGTAAAAGCCATGGCTCTGAGCTTACGTTCTCCTCAGGAGATGCAGCCAACTGCCAGGTAGGCCTCAACCTTTCTGCGTAGTTTTTGTGTCCTGACTGCCTCCCCTTCCTGACTGATGCTCCACCCTCCGACAACCATGGATTGCTCTGATCCAGTCCAACCCAATTTGCAGTGGTCCATGGCTGCACAATAGGGACGTGGGTGGCGCTGTGGGCTAAACCACAGAGCCTAGGACTTGCCAATCAGAAGGTGGGCGGTTCGAATCCCCGCGACAGGGTGAGCTCCCGTTGCTCAGTCCCTGCTCCTGCCAACCTAGCAGTTCGAAAGCACGTCAAAGTGCAAGTAGATAAATAGGTACCGCTTCGGTGGGAAGGTAAACGGTGTTTCTGTGAGCTGCTCTGGTTCACCAGAAGTGGCTTAGTTATTCTGGCCACATGACCCGGAAGAGTTGTGACCGACTCTGGGGTTGCGGCACTCATTTCGCTTTATTGGCCGAGGGAGCCGGCATACAGCTTCCGGGTCATGTGGCCAGCATGACTAAGCCACTTCTGGTGAACCAGAGCAGTGCATGGAAACGCTGTTTACCTTCCCACTGGAATGGTACCTATTGATCTACTTGCACTTTGACGTGCTTTCGAACTGCAAGGTTGGCAGGAGCAGGAACCGAGCAACGGGAGCTCACCCCATCGCGGGGATTCAAACCGCCGACCTTCTGATCAGCAAGTCCTAGGCTCTGTGGTTTAACCCACAGTGCCACCCGCGAGTGACACTTAAATATCTGGGGGCTCAGAGCTGCAGCCGTAAGTGTCTGACTGCTGCCACAAGGCTTGCCAAGATTGACAGCATGAACAACTAAGGCAAGTTTACAGTTCTGAATCTTAGGCCACGTCTTGTAAGCTCTTATTTTGGTGCTAAAATGAGTGGGGGAACTCCTCTTAAAGACTGACTGTGATATTTGTTGCTCGCAAATGGATCCAGGCTCCACATTGCCAGGTTGACTCGGTTTATTTTGCTCATATTTCAACCCTCTAAATAGAGCTTATTTCTGAAAATATATACTCTGTTTACATGGTGTACTTTCCTGCTTTTTTTTTTTTTGCATGCAATGCGGATGCCAACATAAACTGCTGATTTCATCTACGCACCAGTCACTTTGTGGCCCACGTCCTTTGACCCATTGACCTACACGTCCCCCTGCTTTTGTTCCCATCTCTGTTTTTGCAAGCAGTTTGGGAGTAAATAGGAAGCAAAACATTCTGTTCAGGGGAACCTCTTGCTGTACTGTGAGCAATTATGCAACCGGCTGACATTATGCTATCTCTCGCTTTCTCCTCCTCATGACAATGTTTCTATTACAACAGGCATTTAAAGTAATTTGTGCCATGTCTATCTGTGGAGCTTTTGTTTTTATCTGTGGCTCTTGCTTGTTTTAAACACCATACTGTTTGCTTGTTGAAACAATTATTTTACTAATAATTCTGTAAACTGCAGCATTGTCTGCACTGCCCACTAATCCAAACTGTGGATTAGCCCTTACTTGACCTTGAACGATCTGATTATGATCTGACCTGGATCTAGGAGCGTAAGAAGGGGGGGCGGATCGCCTTGGGTGCCATCACTGAGGGGGGGGGGCGGTGTCAATTGGCTTGCCGCCTGCCTGCAACTCCCAAGCCTACCCTGAGCTGTTGAGGTAAAGGCGGAGCAGCGCTGCTTTGTCCACGGCATTCCCCCCCCTTCCGCCTTCATTTTGGCAGCTTGGTGGAGGCTTGGGAGTCACAGGTGGGTGGTGTGCCGAATGTCTGCCATGGGTGGCTCACTCTGCCCCTGGCTGCAGGGCGCACACACTGCTCCGGGCACCTGAGCAGCTATACCACACCTGTGAGGGCACCCTCCGCACCATGGCCCCCTTGGGAGCGCACCCGCCCTAGGCAGCACGGGCGTATGTTCCGCCTGTGGATCCATGCCTGAATCAATTCAGGGGCCAGCCCTAATGTTTAATGAGGGTTACAAACCTAAATTAAACATTTTATCTGGAAGGGGGCAGGGGAAGAAGGAGACATTGCATTCAGCCCTCCTAGGTGCTGCTCTGCCAGCACCTTCTCTGCAGGGAACATACAGGTGAAACATGCAGAGAGCATGACTGAACCTTCCACTCACCAGCTGAGGAGCACAGAGTTCAGTTCTGCTGGGTGCTCATTCAGGAGGACTCCCCTGCTCAGCGCCTGAGGGCCCCAGTCCTGCCACTCAACAGCTGGCCTAGGGCAGGGCCTGATGGGCTCTATAAAGGACTGCTGCCGCTGCTGCTGCTGGGCAGAGAGGGCTCCGTTTTGTTTTGTTTTTGTTTCAATTTGAAATATACTCGGAGTCAAGAGTGGATTTCATGCTCTTTATTCAGCTCATATATACTGTACATTATTTACACAATGTGCCCCACGTGATTGGCTAATTCCGGGATTCTCCTGTAGGCCAATCAGGTGGCGGATTCACTTCCACCTGGAGCTGGATTGGGTGGCTCCTGTGGACCAATCAGACTGCTGCATTCTGCGTCCTATTGTTCTAGGACCAATCAGACTGCTGCATTTTGGATCCTATTCAACTTAGTACATAACAAAATTGCTGTTATTTTTTACCTATGTCATTTTAGACTGTGATATTAATGCTGTATTCCTAGTTTTAGATTTTGATTAATGTGGAAATTGTTTCCCATTTGGTTGTGTATTTTTTTTGATGTGGTTTATTTATTGTTTATGAGTTTTGTAATTATGTGAATCTTGTTATGCTGTAAGCCGCCTTGAGCATTGTTTTTTTAACTGTGGAAAGGCGGCATACAAATGATGATGATGATCAGGCTGTTCCCTGCAGGGAATGCATTGACCAAGCAGACCTCCCTGAGGCTGTCCACCTCTCATTTATTTCTCCCTGCCACCCAACCACCCCACCTTTGGGCAGTTTCAGGTGTGCCAACCCAACCCAGAGTGATTGAGGCTGTTCCAGTCCAGATCCCAGGTTGACCTGATTTGCTGTGATTAAAAGTAGTCTATAAATACTGGACATAAATAAATAAATGTTCTTTTAATATATGGCGCTCTTTGCACGTGAAGAACTGAACAAAAACATTTCCCCCAAAAAAGTTACGAGGGGGAAGACTCAGCCTTGCGGTTGATTTTGTACCATTGCTAGAGTCCAAGCCTTAATCTCCAGTCCTGGCTTTGAGTCCACAAGCTTTATTTAATGGCCTTGATCAAACAGAGTTCCTCCCAGGACCTGAACGGTACAAGAAATTAATCTAGGCTGAGCAGCCAAGATGGAGCTGGCTGAGCCACCAAGGAAGGCAAGCATTGTCCTCTCAAGAGGGCAGACAAATTCCTTTCCATCTCCCCAGACTGCTTTGATTGTGCTGCTTTTATCGTTCAGGGCAATTGTCTGCAAAAGCTTAGGAAAGGATCTAAAACCTGCTGAATAGAAAGATTTCCACTCCTTTGCATCAGTTTTGAACCGGGTCCTTAGAAAAGCTTTGTGTGCTATTGGAAACCAATCCTTCCTCTAAGAGATTTTCTTCCACAAAGGATTTTTTTTTTTTTTTTTTTTTTTAGAACAGGGAGGGAAATCCTACATTTTCTCTACACAATGCTGTTTTTGTGTGTGTGTGTGTGTGTGTGCAGAAATGGTAGAAATGAAAAAGCCAGGCCTTCTTTGGGCCTTCTTTGTATAGTATAAAATAATGGACAGGGAAAGCTGCAAGGAGATCCCTGGTCATGTTGCAGCTGCCGCAGTGTTGCAAATCTTGATTGTTGCACAGGTAGGGAGAATCAACAGGGGTGGGTGGGAGACTGAAACAAAAATGAAATGAAAACTTGACAGGTGCCGCAGATTTTGTTGTAGTACAGACAGACTCACATGTCTTCAAGTCTCCTACAGAGATGGAATCTACAAAATCATTCCTGTGTCTTGTGGATCCTAGTTCTGTATTGTCCTCTAAATGTGAATCAGCTCTTCTTGGCAGAGCCTAAGTAGTACTGGTGATATAGAAAAATCCACCTTTCCAAAATTGACCGCCCCATTTATAAGAACATTAATAATAATAATAATAATAATAATAATAATAATAATAATAATTTACTATTTATACTCTGCCCATCTGGATGAGTTTCCCCAGCCACTCTGGGCGGCTCCCAATCAAGTGTTAAAAACAGTACAGCGTTAAATATTAAAAACTTCCCTGAACAGGGCTGCCTTCAAATGTCTTTTGAAGATAGGATAGCTGCTTATTTCCTTCACATCTGAAGAGAGGGTGTTCCACAGGGTGGGCGCCACTACCGAGAAGGCCCTCTGTCTGTTTCCCTGTAACCTCACTTCTCGTAATGCGGGAACCGCCAGAAGGCCCTCGGAGCTGGATCTCAGTGTCTGGGCTGAACAATGGGGGTGGAGACACTCCTTCAGGTATACAGGACCGAGCCCTTTCAGGGCTTTAAAGGTCAGCACCAACACTTTGAATTGTGCTTGGAAATGTACTGGGAGCCAGTGCAGATCTCTCAGAACTGGTGTTATGTGGTCCCGGTGGCCACTCCCAGTCCCCAGTCTAGCTGCCGCATTCTGGATTAATTGCAGTTTCTGGGTTACCTTCAAAGGTAGCCCCATGTAGAGTGCATTGCAGTAGTCCAAGTGGGAGATAACTAGAGCATGCACCACTCTGGCGAGACAGAGCTAAGTAGAGCCCTGATAGATCAGCCTCAGCCCAGTATACCCGAAGGAGCATCTCCACCCCCATCGTTCAGCCGGGACACTGAGGTCCTGCTCCGAGGGCCTTTTGGTGGTTCCCTCACTGCAAAAAGTGAGGCTACAGGGAACCAGGCAGAGGGCCTTCTCAGTAGTGGCACCCGCCCTGTGGAACGCCCTCCCATCAGATGTCAACGAGAACAACAACTACCAGACTTTTAGAAGACATCTGAAGGCAGCCCTGTTTAGGGAAGCTTTTAATGTTTTATTATTATTATTATTACTGTTATTATTATTATTATTAATAATATTTTGTTGAGAGATGCCCAGAGTGGCTGGGGAAACCCAGCCAGATGGGTGGGGTATAAATAATAAATTATTATTATTATTAAATCATAATTCGATCAGACTAAAGGCCCACATCATTTAGCATCCTCTTTCTCACACTGGGAACCAGATACCTCAGGGAAGTCCACAAGCAATAGCCCTCTCCTGCTATTATTCTGCAGGAAGTGCTGTTCAGAGATGTACTGCCTCTGATTTTTGATATAGTTATCATGGCTAGCAGTCATGGATAGCCTTATCGTCAGTGAATTTGTCTCATCTCCTTTTAAGGTCACGTAAGGCTGCATTCAGATGGTGGTTTATTCCGTTTCCCTCATGTTTCCCTCTGTTAATTTCCACATTGCATTTGAGCTCTCACATGGCATAAAAGCCACTTCCAGAAATCTAGCGGAATATAATAGAAGTTTAGCACTTGTTTTTGTGTTAATTGGTTCCAGGAATAATATGTATGCAGCCCTATCAACCCAGAAAATTGCTGTAGTGAAGTGACAAAATTTGGGACAGTCTATCGGCACGCAGTGCTTTCCTGTCATCTTCATGGGCAAATCATTGGGGAACAGAAGCAGGCATGTGCAGAAAGAGTGGGGAAACAGCGGCATTGTTTAATGAAGTTTGTTGTTGTGCCATATCTGTGGTATGAATGAACTCTGGTGTGACACGCTGGTATATCTGTCAAGAAACCATAGTTCCATGGCACTACAGTTACTTCAGTGTGAAAGGAATGTTAGAAAATGGGACAGACATGTTAGCATTATAATCAGGAAAAGGAATGCAATATTCAGCATATTCTGTACATGTAATTAAGCAAATTCCATCATTTTAACCATGTGGCATGAGAAGTGCTTTCTCTAATATTCATTCTATACCAGGCATAGGCAAACTCGCCCCTCCAGATGTTTTGGGACTGCAACTCCCATGATCCTTAGCTAACAGGACCAGTGATCAGGGATGATGGGAACTGTAGTCTCAAAACATCTGGAGGGCCGAGTTTGCCTATGCCTGTCCTATACCCTTTTAAAATGTGGCTCTTTTGGGGTGGGTGTTACTGGGTTGTTGTTTTTATTCTGATTATATATCTTGTGATCTTTTCTGTGAACCGCCCTGAGACCGTCAGGTTTAGGTCGGTATATAAATAATAATAATAATAATAATAATAATAATAATAATCCTGAATGTCCCACCGTACAACTTGGATTACCCCAGGTCCTAGTATTATGAGGGAGGGAGAAAAGTTTATCTCTATCTGCTCTCTCCACCCATGCATACTTTTATAAACCTCGCCTGTGTTGTCCCCTCTTACTCATCTTTTCTCTAAACAACTCCCCCCCCCCAAACACACACATTAGACTTTTCCTTGCAGGGGAGTTGTTCCAGCCCCCCCCCCATTTTGCTTGCCCTTTTCTATGCATTCCCCAGCTCTACAATACGGTTTTTTGAGGAGTGGCGAACCAGAACTGTACACAGTACACACAAGTGGATTTGTATTCCAGGCATTGCTGCGCTTGCCATTTTTATATTCTATCCCTTCCTTAATGATCCCTAACGTGGAATGTACCTTTTTGTCACAGCTGCTGCACACTGGGTTGATTCCATCCCCCATTCAGCTATTCACCATGGCTTCCAAATCTCTTTCCTGTTCAGTCGCTGACAGCACAAACCACATTGGTTTTTCATGTACAGTGGTACCTCGGGTTAAGAACTTAATTTGTTCCAGAGGTCTGTTCTTAACTTGAAACTGTTCTTAACCTGAAGCACCACTTTAGCTAATGGGGCCTCCTGCTGTCGCTGTGCTGTCGCTGCACGATTTCTGTTCTCATCCTGAAGCAAAGTTCTTAACTCGAGGTACTATTTCTGGGTTAGCAGAGTCTGTAACCTGAAGCGTCTGTAACCTGAGGTACCACTGTATATCTAGGGAAATCTGAGGGGATACAATGGCAACCACCTTCTGGCCCTTGCCAAGCAGAGTTCCGAAAAACCTGCACCAAATTCTTCAAAATAAAATCAATTTTAAAAGCACCTGAAGTTACCACTTGCAAAGAGGGTGGCAGATTGTTGTGGGGCGGCACTTTCGTTCAGCCCTAATTTTAACTCAGAGGAAAAAGGTCCCTCAAGTGTCACCACTGTAGTTGCATACCTACTCTGAAGACCCACTGCTGGGAATCACAAACAAGAGGCAATATTCGAGTTCAAAGGCACATATAATCCAGGCAAAACACATTTCAGGAATGAAGCAAGGCCTGTGAGGGGTGTGTCCTGGGGAGAGGGGTGTGGTCTGGGGATTGTGGTATGGTTTGGAGAGAGTTTGAGGGCTAGATAGAGAGGTTTGGAGAGCTACATTCAGCAGCTAGGCTTGATGTTCCCCACCCAGGACATGCAGTGATGATGCAGCTCTTGAGTTTATATGAATGTGTACATGGTCAAGACCTACATTTGAAATTGCACGTAACTAACAAAGGTTTTGTGGAAGAATGGGAACCTTTTTCGGACAATTCAAAGAAATATTATTATATGATGAAGTCATGAGCAGGATTTGAACTACAGTGGTACCTCGGGTAACAGATGCTTCAGGTTACAGACTCCGCTAACCCAGAAATAGTACCTCAGGTTAAGAACTTTGCTTCAGGATGAGAACAGAAATTGCATGGCGGCGGAACGGCAGCAGCGGAAGGCCCCATTAGCTAAAGTGGTACCTCAGGTTAAGAACAGTTTCAGGTTAAGAACAGACCTCCGGAACGAATTAAGTTCTTAACCCGAGGTACCACTGTATGAGCAACAGAAGAACTCAAAGATTGGTAAAAAGGTAATAGGTAAATGACCCCTGAACGGTTAAGTTTGGTCAAAGGCAACTATGGGGTTGTTCTTCTCACTTTCAGGCCGAGGAAGCTGGCGTTTGTCCACAGACAGCTTTCCGGGTCATGTGGCCAGCATGACTAAACCGCTTCTGGCACAACAGAAACCGTGATGGAAACCAGAGCGCACTGAAACACTGTTTACCTTCCTGCTGCAACGGTACCTATTCATCTACTTGCACTGGTGTGCTTTCAAACTGCTAGGTTGGCAGGCGCTGGGACCGAGCGACGGGAGCTCACCCTGCTGCGGGGATTCAAACTGCCAAACTTCTAATTGGCAAGCCCAACAGGCTCAGTGGTTTAGATTATCATAGTGTTGTTAAGATATAAGAGATACAAGACAGGGTGCCTCAGAGATCCATTTGGGGCCACCAAATTTTGGCCTTGCACAGGGTGCTATATTATGAAATATTACCGGTCTGCCCCTGAGCCCACAAGCAGGACCTGACTACAACAGCACCATCCCCACTGCCGCTTTGCCGTGCGTTTGTGGGGAGGGCTCTTCCCCCTGCTAGCCCATTCTCCATCTTGGGCTTGGGGACGGGCCCATACTCCACCTCAGCGTGAAGGACTCCAAGGAGGCCCGGGACACTGCTGCTGCCGCTTTGCCGGTGAGTCTTGGGGAGGACCGCTCCCCCTGCAAGCCCATTCTCCACCTTGGGCTTGGGGGCGGGCCCCAGACTCCACCTCAGCATATAAGGCTCCACGGAGGCCTCGGAACATCGCTGCTGCCACTCTGCCGTGCGTTTGTGGGGAGGGCTCTTCCCCCTGCAGGCCCACTCTCCACCAGGCCAGGGGGCGGGGCCCACGCTCACCACCGACGCAGCCTCGGGGACACTGGTGCTGCTGCAGCGGTTGTTGGAAGTGTTTTTATATGTTTTAATCTGTTTTTATTTTTTTGCTTTGTTGTACCACCATAAGCGGTGGTTTTTATCCATGTACTTTTATTTTGTTTTGATTTATTGTGGGTTGGGGTGGGGTGGTTGGGGAGTGGGGTGGGGATTGGTTTTGTTTTCATGTAATTGTTTTTGTTTGTTTGCTTTTATATTCTGTAAATGGAGGCAAGTATGAGGCTTGGGATTCCTACTGTGGAGGGGCGAGGGAGGTATGGCGGTGGGGGCAGATGTCATAGGCGAAGGGGATCGAGATACGGATATGCTCGTACCCCTTCCAATCTGCGCCCCATCCCGAGAGACGAGGGTAGGGTGAGCAAGGATTACTCACCTCCGTCACTGGTGTTGTGCAATGCCAGGTCTATAGGCAACAAAACCGCCACCCTGCGAGATTTCTTCACCTCGCAGGGGGTTGACCTGGCATGTGTGACTGAGACCTGGGTGCGCGAAGGGGATACTGTTACCCTACGAGAGATGGCGCCCCCGGGTTTCTCCGTCCTTCACCAGTCGCGGACTGTGGGCCGGGGGGGGAGGGGTGGCGTTATTAATCCGGGAAGATTGTTCTTTCAGGGCTCTACCATCGCCATCGATCCCCGGCATTGAATGTGTTGGCCTAGTGTGGGGCTCCGAGGTGAGCTTGGCTGTCTGGCTGGTGTACCGGCCACCTAGCGCACCAGCAGCCACCCTGTCAGGCCTGCTGGAGGCGGTGGCCGGCTGGGCCTTGGAGTTCCCTAACCTATTGGTATTGGGGGACTTCAACATCCATGCTGATGCCACTCCCTCCTCACAGGCTCTGGACCTGGTGTCTTCCATGGCGACACTAGGGCTCTCCCAGTTTGTTTCGGGCCCCACACATCAAGCAGGCCACACGCTGGATTTGATCTTTGGCGTCGGTATAGATGTGATCATGTTTCCTTCGATGAAGGTGCCATGGTCTGATCACTATGCTCTGAAAGCCAGGATTGACGTTCCACCCCCACCCTGCTTGGGTGGCGAGCCAATTTGGGCTCGCCCGCAGAGGCTGATGGACCCTGATAGATTCCGTCAAGCCTTGCGGGACCTTTCTCCCCCTGGCGACTCATTGACTGAGCTTGTTGAGGCCTGGAATACCCAGCTCCTGGCAGCCATCAATGAGATCGCACCTAAGCGCCCTCTGCGACCCCGCAGAAACCGGGCTCCCTGGTTTACCGAGGAGCTCCGGAAAATGAAGCGGGACCTCAGACGGCTAGAGCGAGTATGGCAGGGTGCCCGTGACGGAGCCTCAAGAACATCTTATAGGGTTTTTATGAAAACCTATGAGATGGCAGTGAAGGCCGCTAAAAAGTCCTACTTCTCGGCCTCCATTGCATCCGCTAGCTCTCGCCCGGCACAATTATTTAGTATAATTCGGTCTTTAGCGTCCCTCGAAGGACAGCCAAATTTAAATAACAATTTGACACACAGCTGTGAGGCATTTGCGAGCTTTTTTGCGGAGAAGGTCTTGTTGCTCCGCCATGACCTCCCTGCCAATTTGGATACAATAAAGGAACTGGAGGCCCCTCGACTGTCCTCGGGTTCAGTATTGGACCACTTTGACTGGATATCCCCAGCTGATGTAGACAGATTCCTCCGAGCTGGAAAGCCCACCACCTGTCCTCTCGACCCGTGCCCGTCCTGGCTGATTAGAGCGTGTCCAGAAGAGGTGCGGGCCCCCCTGGGGGATATCATCAATCTGTCCCTTGGCACCGGGACATTCCCAGGGGAACTGAAGGAGGCAGTGGTGCGCCCGCTCTTAAAGAAAACATCATTAGATCCCTTAGATCTATCCAATTACCGCCCGGTTTCGAATCTTCCATTCCTGGGTAAGGTGATTGAGAGAGCGGTTGCTGAACAGCTTGGTAGGTTTCTGGATGAAACATCAGCTCTGGATCCATTCCAGTCCGGCTTCCGCGCTGGTCATGGGACCGAGACGGCTCTGGTCGCCCTAACAGATGATCTCCGCAGGCAGCTGGATCGAGGCGGGTCGGGGCTGCTGATTCTTCTAGACCTGTCAGCAGCCTTCGACATGGTCGATCACGAACTCCTGGACCACCGCCTTGCCGACGTGGGGATCCAGGGCACAGTCCTTCAATGGCTGCGCTCGTTTCTCTCTGGTCGGGGACAGAGGGTGGCGCTTGGGGGGGAATTGTCATCCCGCCACTCCTTGGTGTGTGGTGTGCCTCAGGGTGCAATACTCTCCCCGATGCTTTTTAACATCTTTATGCGCCCCCTCGCCCAGCTTGTCCGGAGTTTTGGGCTGGGCTGCCATCAGTATGCTGATGACACCCAACTCTATTTGTTGATGGACGGCCACCCGGACTCGGCCCCAGACACACTGATCAGATGCTTGGAGGCTGTGGCTGGATGGTTACGTGGGAGCCGGCTGAAGTTAAATCCTTCGAAGACAGAGGTCCTCTGGCTGGGACGGGACGACATGGGACTGAGGGGTCAACTCCCATCTCTTGCGGGGGTGCAATTAGTGCCAGCACCGTCCGTTAAGAGTTTGGGTGTAATCTTCGATACCTCCCTCTCCATGGAGGCGCAGATTGCAGCTACAACAAAGGCGGCATTTTTTCATCTCCGCCAAGCTAAGCAGTTGGCTCCTTACCTCTCTCGCCCTGACCTAGCCACTGTGATCCACGCGACGGTCACCTCCAGACTGGATTATTGTAACTCGCTCTACGTGGGGCTGCCCTTGAGACTGACCCAGAAACTCCAGCGGGTGCAGAATGCCGCAGCGAGACTCCTTATGGGGTCCTCGCTTAGAGATCACATTCATCCGGTGCTATACCAGCTGCACTGGCTCCCGGTGGAGTACAGGATCAGGTTTAAGGTGCTGGTTTTAACCTTCAAAGCCCTATACGGCCTAGGGCCCTCGTACCTACGGGACCGCCTCTCCTGGTATGCCCCACAGAGGAACTTACGATCTTCAAATAAAAACACCTTGAGGGTCCCAGGCCTCAGAGAGGTTAGGCTGGCCTCAACTAGAGCCAGGGCTTTTTCGGCTGCGGCTCCAACCTGGTGGAACGCTCTGTCACAAGAGACAAGGGCCCTGCAGGACTTGACATCTTTCCGCAGGGCCTGCAAGACAGAGCTGTTCCACCTGGCATTTGGTCAGGGCGCAGCCTGACCCCCTCCTCTGGCAATCTTTACAAAGCTTTAGTTTATGGTTGCCATCAATTTTGATTTTAATTCATTTTTATAATGTTTTATAATGTCACACTGTTTTAATGTTGTTAGCCGCCCTGAGCCCGGCTTCGGCTGGGGAGGGCGGGATATAAATAAAATTTATTATTATTATTATTATTATTGTGAATCCCAGCCACTGGCATTCGGGGCCCCTTACTGCCTCCACCAGTGATGGAGAGCCTAGCTATCATGGCTAGTAGCTACTGATAGCCTTATCTGCTATATTTTTTTCTGAGATTCTTCAAAAGCCATTCAAGTTGGTGGCCATCAGTGCCTCTAGTTCAGCCTTTCTCAACCTGTGGGTCCACAGATGTTGTTGAACTACAACTCCCATCACCCCTAGCTAGGAAGTCCAGAGCTCAAGGATGATGGGAATTGTAGTCCAACAACATCTGGGGACCCACAGGTTGAGAACCGCTACTCTAGTTGGAATAAGTTCCATAGTTTAACCATGCACTGGGTGGGAAAAAAGTGCTTCTTTATGTCTGCCCTGAACCTTCCAATATGTTCAGAACTTTCTTCTTCTGTCTGTCCTGAATGTTCTAGACATGACAAAAACATGGGAAAAAAATATATCAGTAGGATGGTGGAGAGGAAAGGGTCTCAGCTCTTGCCTCTCCAGTCAGTTCTGTGTTCAAATTTCTCGCCCCACCCAGACTGGCTCTTTTTCATCCATGAGAGAAAGCATATTGTTGTCATGTATCAAAAATTGCACGAGGCAAAGCTTTTTGGGCGGAGAGGCATGCTGACCCACACCTGCAAGTCTTAAGAACTCCTTCCCCTCCCGCCATTCTTCCCACCAAACATGCAACCTCCTGGGTCGTCTTTTCCTTTAAAACAAACACAGCAGGAAACTCTTGAATGCATGTGGAATAAAACATCCCGCTTGGCTCTGAAAACTCCACCATCCAAGTAGCTTTCTATGCCCCTTCACCTTTTCCTGCCTTAGATGCCAGCGAAGGGTGGGTATTTGGCGCAGATAGCTAGATATTGGCTGCAACATAATTACCCATGACTAGGAGTCCTTCCCATTAACTTCAAAAGCTTAGCCATAACATTTACCTAGCTATTAAAGAAACCCCAATCCATTTGACTTAATAACGGCCTAGCTCATCAACCCAGTTAAAGATATCTGACCTCTCTTTTATGCAAGGTCAACTCTCATTTTTTACTTCTTTCATTTTCTTTTGGCTGCCTGAATTTCTTTTGATCCATTCGGTGATCTCCCTCCTTCCTACATCACTGCTCTTAGTCCTCCCTCTGTCATAACCAAGGAAACCAAAGGCGAAACATGCTCCCAGCATTTAAACCTAAGACCCGAGACCCCCGCTTGCAGGGAGCAGAGACTATGATGAATCAGATGGACCTATGGTCTGACTGAGGACAAGGTGGTTTTATGTCAGGGGTGGGGAACATCAGCCTGGGGGCCAAATATGGCCCTCTACGCCTTTGTGTCTGGCCCTTGTGACTCTCCCCAGGGCAAATCCCCTAGTACAGTCACACCCACTTCCCTCACCACACCCCCTCTCCTCCCCATGCTTCATACCCTATTTGAGTGTCATTGCCTGTGCTTGTGGTCCTTTGTTACCAGGGCCGTCTTATCCATAGGTTCTAGGGGTGCAGGGCACCCAGGTGCTGGGCTCTCAGGGGCACCAGGCCAAGAGTCCGGGGCTGAGAGTGAGTCTGGGGAAGAGCCCACCTGGGGAAGAGTCAGAGGGCAGCGGCGGGCTCTTCTGCTGCGGGCGGCGCTGCGCCGCAAGTTTGGGGGTGACCAAGCCAGCGAGATGCTGAGGCGGCTGGCCAGCTCCGCCCTCCTGCGTGCCTAGGATTGGACAACCTGGGGGAGCGGGCGCACCGGGCGATCTTGGCACCTCGGCACCGCCGAGGACAGCCCTGTTTGGTACCACACATAAGACAGCCCTGTTTGGTACCACACTTTGGCAGCTGCCCAAAGCCAGAAGTCCTTGGGAGTTACGTAGCACTTTCGGTGTCCCAGGACCCAAACAAAGAGGAGCCCCCGGGCACTGTTCTCCTCAAGGCGTCTCCCATCAATAGGAACAGAATATGCCCACTATCCCTGAGTAAATGTAAAACAAGGGAACTGATTTTCATTCGACAAAGACCAGAAGAATATATCCCTCAGAACAAATTTCACAGGAACCACGAACTATTACACACCAGGAGAGAATCAGCATTGTGCTTATTAAGTAGATTCAGGAGAAGGCAGAAACAGAAGAATCCACCACTTATTCTCTGGAGACCACTGTGCCACATCAACCTTTTTTTCTTTTCTTTTTTCAAGCTATGGAATTAATTGTATGCAGTACAGTTCTCGGGATGCTTTATGCTTTTCCTCTTTGGAACAATTTGCTAGAGACATCTTTTGAACTCCAGATACAAAGCAAGGGAACAGGACTGTCTCTCTGGCTGTGCCATTCTTCATTTTAATGAGGCAAAAGTGTCACATCGAACAGTGTGAATTTGAAATATTATAATATGCTTCAGTTTTATGCCACAGTAAGTCTGTTCCTTAAAAAGACCCCAATGATTCTAAATTCTAAACCTTGTTGACAAGACATCTGTTTGCTTGGCTTGTAATCTGCCCCCCTTCCCGCCCTGCCTTTTTTTTGTATGTGTGCTCATTATCATATATATTAAAAGGATCCTATTGAAGTATTTTGCATAATGCTAAAAAGGGCAATTTTAAACAAATATAAAGAATAACATTTTTTGTCGTTGTGCAAAACACAACGGCTTAAAGAGGCAATAATCCTCCCAACTCGTTTTTTTTTAAAAAATCCTGTAAACCTCCCTTTTTAACATTCAAGCAAACCGTATAATTAGTTTCTTTCCTCCTTAAAGCTAAATGCTTTTTTTAAAAAAATGTATTTGATGTAAATAATAATATGTACTCAAAGCAGAGCCCACAATGTGTTATTTCTCCTCCTGTCACACACATGATAAGAAAAACCTAGGGATGGAAGGATATGCCAATTGCAGTTTTATTCATTTCTCTTTTTTCCAATCTTAATTCAGTCCCCCACATTCCTGCAGCAATTTGTGATTTCTTTTTTAAATCCACATGGAAACTTCAGCATTTTAGTGTGGATTTTTTTTAATAAATGAGCTTTTGTATGGTTTTGATGAATGTACACATTTTGGTAAGCAGTTTCCCTTAATATAATGCATTTTAATAAGTTATTTTCACTAATATATTCATTTTTATGCATATGTTCCCCAATATATGCATTTTTGTAAACACTGGTTGGAGAACTGCATCACAAAATTCAGAACCGTAAGTGTGAATTTTGAAGGATGGCTGTGTTTTGGTTCTCATATTGTTTCAGAATGTTCAAATTTGATAATTTGGCTTCAAATGCGAATAGAATCAAATTCTCGCCCATCCCTAGACTTTATGAAGAAGAAAACCCCAATGTTCCTAGCTGGTACCTCATTGGACAATTGGTGTGTAGGAATCCAGATGAATGAAAAGGAAGTACAACATATCACTGACGCAAATATCACATTTTCTTTTAGGTTGTTGTTGTTGTTTAGTCGTTTAGTCGTGTCCGACTCTTCGTGACCCCATGGATCAGAGCACGCCAGGCACTTCTGTCCTCCACTGCCTCCTGCAGTTTGGTCAAATTCATGCTGGTAGCTTCGAGAACACCATCCAACCATCTCGTCCTCTGTCATCCCCTTCTCCTTGTGCCCTCCATCTTTCCCAACATCAGGGTCTTTTTTTCTTCTCTTCTCATGAGGTGGCCAAAGTATTGGAGCCTCAGCTTCAGGATCTGTCCTTCCAGTGAGCACTCAGGGCTGATTTCCTTCAGAATGGATAGGTTTGATCTTCTTGCAGTCCATGGGACTCTCAAGAGTTTCCTCCAGCACCATAATTCAAAGCATCAATTCTTCGGCGATCAGCCTTCTTTATGGTCCAGCTTTTCTTTTTCTTTTAGGTAGACTGCAGCATCCTTGCCTAGCCTGATATTTCCCACATTACTCCATAGGTGGGTGAGAGAATCGGGATGTGTTGGATTGAAATGGACAATCATCCTAGAGAACATGTCCAAGCCTAGTGTTCTCGACTGAAAGTTTGACTTGCCCACTGAATTCTGTTTGCTCCTGTTTGGCCTTTGCCCTTCTTTCTCTAACACTATCCAAGGATAATTTCACACACAGTTGCACTCCAAAGCTACAAATCCCATACTGTAGTGAGGCTATGAGTATAACACTTGTGCGCAACAGCATCTGGCGACTCCAACTATATAATAGTAAAGATGGGAAGGTCAATGCAAACAGGACTGTAGTTATAATCTATAAGATAAATGTGAACATCTGTTTCCAAAGGCCAGTTTTCTGGGGATACATGATAAGTAAACAGCTGCCATTCTAAGCTACCATTTTTGAGTATGTATGCTTTTCTTTCTTATTAGTTTTCATCCATTAGATGTCTAATCTCAACCCAAATGGAGGCTTCTATATTTCAAAACCACTGGAAAAGAGGTAAAGCGTGAACCCATAAAGGTCACAGAGATGTTTTGCGGGTTGAGCTTCTCACATAGTAATGGAGTGATCAGAGAGGCTTTCCTTCTCAAACACCTTCTAGCAATTAAGAGTACAAGATAACCTTTCCATACCAGACCTCTGCCATCACTCCTGTTGCCTCCTTCTCCTCTCTCCTCCCTCCTTCTTTTGTTTTCTGTTATTTCATCTTCCTGCCTGCCTCTAGCTGTGCATCGAATAGCTCAGCTGACATCTGAAGTCAAGCTGAGGGTTGTTGACTTAAGCATTTGGTGCTTGGTGTGTGTGTGGGAAGCAGATGGCTGCTTTGCAAAGTTTCAGCTTGGAGCAGGAATGAGGGTCTCCAAAAGACTCAGAAGTTAATGAAACTGCTTGTGTGGATTGTACAGATAGTAAGTCTATCCTGGCTCCTTGATGGAGCAGCTGGGAGCGTGGTGGCAGCAAGCGGTGGCCGTGGAAGGGGAGATCCCTGCATTTGGCTCGGCTGCCTGACAGACCAACAAAGGGTATCATTTTGCTCTTGGTTCTCTGGATGGACAGATGCACATACTTCAGCTGAAATTCTCAGCTGAATTCAGCTTCTGCTCAGCACATAGACAGCAGATGATGAGAGGCTAAGCGTGACTTTGTGCCAGCCCCAATGTGGAAGGCGACTTAAGGTCTCTTTGAGACAGGGATGGCCAACTTAATCTCAAGGGTTGGTCTTTGTTTTAGCATAGTCTGTGAAAAGTAGGACTAGATCCAGGATTTTATTGTGTTTCCTAACATCAAGCTACAAGCTGAGACAGATCAGTGCTCTTCAGCCTTGGGTTCCCAGTAGCTGCTGGGCTATAGCTCCCATGGCAGAAATATGGGGCCCAGCAGAACAAGCAGGAGGGCTCCCAAATGTGGCTTCTCCTCATTTTGGCCATACAAAGCTTGGTCACATGGTACACTGAACACAGGTACAAATTGTTCCCACATGTGTACCATTGTTTGTGTGAAAGAGCATAAACCTGTTAACTTGTACAGCTCAATATCTGTACACAGACGGCACACTCATTGCACATTCCATGCTGTATGAATGTACAGGTTAACCCTTTATGTGCACAGGTACACAGATTGCACACTTGTTGATTGTAACATGTGAAGATGCTTAAACACGGCTATCTAAAGGTGACCTGTGGCCCTTCAGAAGTTGTTGGACTCTTGACACCCATCATCCCTAGGCAGGTGAGCCAATAGTCAGGGATGAAGGAAGTTGGAACCCAACAACGTCTGGGGGACCCACGCTTGAAAGAATGCTGAGAAAGACCTTTGGTATCATCTAGGAAGGTTCTGCTAATATAGAATCATACAATCATGAAGTTGAATGGAACCTTGTATACCATCTGGTCCAGACCCTGTGCGATGCAGGCAATGCAGGGCTAGAGCATCCCTAAGTGATGGTGCTCAAGACCTTAAGTAAGGTAGAGCTTACCTTCTCTCCCAAAGAAGAGCTTACCTTCTCTCCCAGATAATTGGTCCCAATTGCTGTTACCTTCACAAAAGAGGCTTCTTCTCATAGCCAAACAAAATGTACTCTTCTACAATTGTATTGTCAACATTGACTGGCAACGGTTCTTCAAGGTTTCAGGCAGGGTTATCTCCCATCCCTACCTGGCGATGCTGGCCATTGGACCTGAGACCATCTGTAGGCCAAGCAGATGATCTACCCACTGAGCCACAACCCTTCTCTTCCTCATCTCCTGGCTGAACAGACCTAATTCCTTCTACTGGAGCTGGCCAGTGATGCCTTCAAAGTATTTCCTCGCCCTCCACCGTTCCTCACTTCATCCTTAGTCTTCTTTTTAAGAATGGCATCCAACAGTGGAAGCTGGTCCATTAGGATGACTGTGGCACTGGTCCAGCAACCCCAATCTGCCTGTAGCCAGGCCCCACCCATGTGTCTGCCATGTTACTTACAACCAGTTCATAGGATGGCCTGACTACCAGCTCCCTCCTCCTAAGTCTCAATGTTGCCTTTGTAGAACTCACAAGGGAGGAGGATGGGGACACAACCAGAATTAGTTAGCTCTGCCTGTCATTGGCTCTGGCGCCACCTACTGTTGGTCTCCCTGCCTTCCACCCCACTAGTCCCGATGGGCACCAGCCCCCATTGACACCTAGACAGCCTTGGAATGCCAGATGTTGTCATATATGCCAGGTCACATAATTTATTCATCTGACAGCATTGTCTTCCCTGGTTGTCAGAGGCTTTCTGGGCTCTCAAGCAGAGAAAGGCCTTTCCAATTTGCTTGCTACTTAGGCCTTTTAAGAGGAGATGCCAGATACTGAGCTGGGACCTTCGTCGTGCAAAACATGCCCTCTGTTGATGATCCTGAATCCCTCCCCAGCCCAACACCATGTCCTCTGTGCTCTTTACAGCTATTTGAGTCATTTTGGTGCAGAGCAAGGCAGCTGAGAAGGGGGAGAAATAAACAGCCCCTGCTGCTTCTGGAAAATAGTATGTATAACATTCCCAGCTGGAAATCACATGCTCTGTGAACCTGATTCATCCCCTCTGCGGTGGGGTATAAATGTTCAGTTTGCTCGCAGCTTTATAGGCAGGCAGACTGCCCCTAGGAGCAGAGCCCTGCAAAGTTCTGAGAACATGGAGATAATGACTGGATTTCATGTGAATGCAAAGACTGCTCTAAGGAGTCTCAAGTCTTGCTTCGTGGACTCTGAAGGGTCTGTACTAAGCTAAACAGCAGCTAGAGAGGAATAGGTTGTACATCAGGATTTCCCCCCCTCCCAACGATTTCTGGCAGAAAGCCACCAGGCCCAAGAACTGTCTGCTTCAGGCCGACTTGCTCATGCTGCTTTCAGTGTTCTGGATTCTCCACATGAGGGGAGGAGGAGGAAAGCAGGCAAAATGCACATGGAAACAAATGCAAGGACCAGATGCGCTCTTCTTGAAGGCTCCCCGAGAAATCTCATAAAGACCAAGCTAATTCCAAATTAAGTCTGTCGGATTTTGTTCATTACCGCCGACATACGCACCATACTTTTAGAGCCCCATGGTGCCACTTCAGCCGTCGTGGCTTCCCTCAAAGGATTCTGGGAACTGTAGTTTATAAAGGGTGCAGACATTTGTCAAGAGACACCTCCTCGTTCCCCTTACATAGCAACGTTTCTCAGGATGGTTTAATAATTATAATTTCAGTTCTCAAGTTCAGTTTTCCACATGTCCACATCAGTTTGTTTGTTTGTTGGTTGGTTTTTTTTTTAAAAAAGAAAGTCCTTGTGAAATTTCACCAGCATTTTAGTGCAAATTTCTTCTACTACACACATTCTTATGAGATTTTACCTAATATGCACACGCCTGCAAAACAATTTCCCCTAATATAATGCATGTTTGCATGCTATTTTTTCACATAGATATGAAGGGACACATACTGGGCAAAAATCAAACCCGTTTCTAAGTTGTCACCTTAAATGTGACAGCAAAAGCAAGAGGTGTATATGATAGAGACACTAGTGATAACGGCTGCCTCCCAAACATTGATTTTAAAGCAACTATCTTGGGGCCTCTTTCATGCCTGTCAAGGCGTGTCCTTCCCCTTTGGCAACCGCATGTGAAAGAGCAGGATCCCACCGATACCGGCATGTCCTCGCTAATGACAAACTCAGCCAAGCATGCTCTCGTTTTTCCTCTCGCCCTCTGTCGTGGTTATCTCCAGAATGAAATGGGAATAGAAAGAGAAAGTTTAATCTTTAATGGCGGGAGGGGTTGTGTGGAAATAAGGCTTAGCAAGATTACTTCAACACCCTCCCTCCTTCCCCAGCTGGGCATTTTTTGCTTAAATCTAAAAAGAGTATAAATAAAATAGCCTTTGTTTCAAAGACGAACTTGAACGGTAGTGTGTTTTGGTGGAGGCTGGAGTAAAAGGCAGCCGAAACTAGCAAGGGACGGAGATTTGCACATAAAACAGAGAACGGGTTTCTTGTTGTACAAAGGAACGGGGGGAGAGAACTTTTGTGATCCGTAGCAGAACGGCGGGGGGAAACTGAAGGTCAATTTCAAAGGAGGCCTCTGTCTTAAATGTGCCTTTACCGCAAAGCCGCTGACTCTCAGTTCTCATCTCCTGTGAATCTGGGGCTGACTAACACCATTTAGTTGAGTGGAAGCCCCGTCTGATTTTGCGCTGCGGTTGTTTAACGACCACAATCTCTGTAACAGAAGCGGACATGAACAGCTTCCAGTTCAAGGTGATGAAGGCCAGTGATGGGTTTCAGTAGAATGGGGCTCTTAAAAAGAATGCCGTCATTGCCTTGCTAGAGCAGAGCAAAGGCCTGTCTTGTCCAGGATGCTCTTTTGTGCAGATGTTTATGGGATGCTTGCAGGCAGAACATGAGGGCACCAGCAGAGTTCTCCTCACCTGTGATTCCCAGAAACTGATCATTAGAGACAGGATGCCTCTGGAGATAATATACAGTGGTACCTCTGGTTATGTACTTAATTCATTCTGGAGGTCTGCTCTTAACCTGAAACTCTTCTTAACCTGAGGTACCACTTTATTTAGCTAATGGGGCCTCCCGCTGCTGCCACGTGATTTCTGTTCTCATCCTGAAGTAAAGTTCTTAACCTGAGGTAATATTTCTGGGTTAGCGGAGTCTGTAACCTGAAGCGTGTGTGTCAGAGCTGCCTCCAGGTCCCAGCTCACAGAGGACCAACGCTAGGCTGTAGTTATGTACAAAAGTCTTTATTGAGGTTCAGTTTCCATTTTAAAGCCGCAGCGCGCAGCTCTACGTCTCGACCTTAGACCGGCGAAGTCTCGTCTGAGTCTCCTCCCCTTCCACACCAGTTTAACACTCTCGCTTTGCTCCACCTCTTCCTAAGTTCCTTTCTCCTCTGGGCCCTCCTGCCCGCTAGGGTTTCATCCTTTCTGGACTCCTCTGACGCTGACCCTGATGATTCTTCCCCCTCCTTCCGGCGGGCTTTAGGACCTGGTTCCCTATCCGGGCTACCTTCTGTGCCGCTCGCCTGTACATTTGAACTTGGCGCGCGCGCCCAGCCTGCAACTTTCCTCTTGACCGTTCCCTCGCTCTCCGATGGAGGCGTGGCCAACCCTGACTCATCTTCTCTCGCTGGTGGTGCATATGTGGGCTCTGATACCTGGGACTCCTCCCCCCCACTACGCTCTGGTGGGGAAGCTGGTCCTGATTTCCAACTGCTGCTCTGGGAGTCCCCGCTGGCCCCTTGCTTCTGGGGTGTCCCCCTTGGGTCCCCCCTTGCCCTGCCCATTGGCGCCCCCTTCTGTGAATCTTCCGATTCGCTGGAGAGGCTCATGGAATCTATCGGGCTGCTGTCATCTTCTCCTACGCTGCCCTCAGATTGCTCCCCCTCGCTCTCCATCTCCTCTCCTCCCTGCGCTCCCGCTGAGTCCCTGACAGTGTGTAACCTGAAGCGTATGTAACCCGAGGTACCACTGTACAATCTGTGTGACTATCTGCCATGGGTGAGTTTATCGTCCATTAATTTGCCTAATCTCTTTTAAGTCTATGTTGGCGACTATCACCAAATCTTGGGCAAGCAAATTTCACATAGTTTAATTGCTTGCTGCGTGATAAAGGACTGTCCTGGCTCTCTCACTGTTCACCTTCATTGGATAATTTCTTGGCGCAGTCCCCCACCCCCCCCACCCCATCCTCATCATCAATTGATGGCAAGTGCTTGGGGAATTTTCAGTACAGCACCAAGTAAAAGAGTTGTGATGTGAAAAATGGATGGATTACTGCCTTGCAGTTACAGGCAAGTCAGTTCAGGCATCGTAGCTGATTCAACGCTAGAGTTCACTTTCGGACTGGGTTTTTGGAACTCTGTTCCACCCGCCCTGGTGACAGGAATAACGTTCAGACGCCATGTGGATGAAAGAGGGTCAGAAGTCTTTTCCCTTTCTGTGTCTTCCCAATTTAATAATAAAAGAAGCAAATGCCAAGCCAGCTGTAAGGTTATCATCCGCTGAGCTAAATTATTCAGAACCAATTTCACTCTCAAAAGCGCTCTCTCTCTCTCTTTCTCTCATGTAACTTTCAGAAATAGAATGCATTTAAATGAAAGAGAAAATCTGGTTCCCAATCTATACAGGGGGTCAGTACTTCTGTTTCCAAGAGCTGGTTTTGAATTTCTGCAAAGGAAGCTCTACCTTGCTTCTGAGGCAGACCTTTGTCTGACAATGTCCTCGTTTTCTGAAAGACAATCTGGTGTTCCAGTCCACCAACTTAGGCATTCCTATAGCATGCAATGAGGAATAGGATGCGTTGAAATACAGTTCAGCTCTTGAGAATTACCTGTGTTCGAAACCCCATGCCATTGGACCATCCTTCTAGCTGCTGAATAATAACAATTTCCTTTTCAAGCAGACCTCTTGCCGGCTTTTTGTCGTCTGTTCAGAAATCTTCCTGACATCTTGAGAATGCGAGCAAGGAGTATTTGAAGAACTGACATTCCCTGATCCCCCCCAGAAAACAATCAAAGACTGACAGGGGCCGTGGGGGGGGGGAGAGAGAGAGAATGTCTACCAGTATTTTAAACAATGCTAATAAGATAACAGCTTATATTCATTCAAGGCCTACTTGCGCTATATGTTTAAAGCAGTATTCCAGCACTTCAAACAGGTCATGGCTCTGTTGGCAGAGGAGCTAAACTGCAGCTAGGAAGCCAAATCGTGTGTAATTCTGACTCTTTCTTGAAATTAAAACAATGGCCAAACACTTGTTAAAACATTCAAAAGCTTTGACTTGCAGGACATATAGCTGAAGAAGAATATATGCAAAGTATTTGCATTCATATGCTTATGCAAGCATGGCCTTAGTTTTTCTTAGTTGAAGATTACAGTTTCTTCCTTAAACATTCAAACAAGCATTCTCTCTTTCCAGTGCTTGAACTCAGCCTTATGTAGATTACTCAGCTGGGCTATACAGTTCCTTCTGCATGGTTTCCACTTCTCTTGACTGTTTCTTTGGGAGAACATCAACTTCTGTGCTCCTTTCTGTCACAAACGTTCACACAGAAACATTAGCACTCCTCACTCCTCTCTTCTATTGCCTTTAGAGAGAAAGTGTGTGTTACCTAACCCTGTCTCTTCTTCAGTGTTCATGGAGATGCAGCCATTACAATCTAGTCACACCCGTGCAAAACAAAATGGAGAATCTCATGCGATACCTCCCATGTGACCAAAGTTAACCAATCACACAAGAGTTACTGGAGAACATTCCAGAATTAAATGCACAGTAATGTGTTTAAGTGTACCCAATTGCAGTAAATTAAATCACTATACTTAACAGGCTGCCCCCTCCAACAAAACCTGGGAACTGTAGCTTGTTATGGGTGATAAGAGTTGTTAGGAGATCCCTACTTCCCCCAGAGAGCTGTAATTCCCAGGGTGGTTTAATGATCAGTCCTTCCTCAGAAACTCTGGGCATTGTAACTGCGCGAGAGGAATAGAGGTTCTTCTGACAGTCCTCAGAACCCTTAACAAACTGAAGTTGCTAGGATTCCTGAGGGGAAGCCATGACAGTTTAAAGTATGATACTTTAGGGGTGCCACTAGGGGCGCATTGGAAGATGGCCGACAATAACATCTCTCCGACCCACATAAGGTAATCAAGAGGCTGTGATGGGAGTAAGCAGCCTCCCGGCCCCCCCAAGCAAGTGGGGGGACTGCCCTTGCCTGCTGTGCCCTATACCACCCCCGAATTTGAGGGGGTGAGGGCACTAGGCAGAAAGCCCTTGTGTGGACCTCGGCTCTCCTGGACGCTGTCTCTGATTCGCGCCTCTAGTTGCAGCAACTTCAAAAGAAACAATTAGGAGGAAGCTAATGCACATATTTCAAGGAAGAATGGGGAGTAAAGATTGCTAATTGAAGAGATCTCTGAGAAAGAAGACGGGTCGGATAAAGAGGAATATGTCATGAGAAGACACACCAAGGCTCGGTATGTCGGCAACGGGACTGGATGGGGGGGGACTTTCCTTTCTTTTCTCTATGTGATTAACCAAGAATCCCCCCCCCACAAGTCAGAAATGCCGCTTAAATGACCTAAGATGATGATTTAAGACTGTGTGGAGATAATTTTCTAACCAAAAGCATGTTTTAAGGAGATCGTGGAAAGTACAAGAGCTTTGGGAATACGCAGTAAAAAACAGCGTCGCCATTTTGGCAAGTTCTGTCGAAAGACTTATGTCTGGGAGGAGGAATGGATCTGCTTTCATATTGCGGGTGAGCCTCTTCAGAGGACTAAAAGAAGGCGACAGATTTGCGAAGATTAATGATAGAAAGAGTGCTTTTATTTATGGAAGTGATGATATATGGAAACCATCTCGATATGGTGATTGGATGAACGGAAAAATTCACACAGGATTATAACTGGTGTTTACTTGCTTAAGGAGATTATCAGAAGAGATCACAAAGAAAAAATAAAAATATATGAATAAGATGAGACGTGGGAACAGCAAGATAGGACTGGATAGAAATATGAACATTATTTGGACTGATTTGTGGATATTAATGCAGCAGTAAGAAGATGATTGGAATCCCCTTCGGAACTTGAAATATGGGTACCCCCAACAAAAAAATTAAAATTCGGCTTTGTAATTCGGAATTTATGTGATGTGATTTGATTTGATTTGATTGGTCGGTTAATAAAAATTATTTTTTTTTAAAAAAAATAAAGTATGATACTTTAAATGTTTCAGGAATAATAATAATGATAATATTTGTACCCCAGCCATCTGAGTAGGTTTCCCCAGTACTCCGAGCGGCTTCCAGCATATACAAAAACATAACAAAACATTAAACATTAAAAACTTCCCTATACAGGGCTGCCTTCAGATGTCTTCTAAAGGCTGTATGGTTACTGAACTCCTTGACAACTGATAGGTGGGCGTTCCACAGGGTGGGCACCACTATTGAGAAGGGAGAATTGGGTAGATTTGCCTTTAAATGCAAACTGAATGGAATCTCTCCCCTATCCTTAACATGGGCTCTTGGAAAACATGAGTTAAGTTCGCAGTGGCTCTATTATCTCAGCCTCCCAGTGCACCAGTGATGTTGCTTTCCTGGAAATGGCACTCACAGTCCTTGCTTTGAATCTTTTAAAGGGAAACAGTCGGTGGCGATCGTGGACGTGCCTTCCTGGTCTCACGTCGCTTTGCCTTGTGGACGCCTCCGATAATGGTTGCCTCGTATGCATTTTGCTAAATGCTTCCCTTTTTATTTAAATGAATGCATTTATTGCCATAAAATATCAATGATGTTTTAATTAAGGGCTTTAATTTTTGATACAGCGTGGCATAAATATTTATGAGGGAGCACGTCGGAGGCGGCATATTAAAACAGGTGTTTTAGGGGACGCTCAAAAAGAAAGCAGCTAACACTAAACATTGAAAACTTAATTATTTAGCATGTTAATTTGCTTTTTCTGTTAAAGCCCCCCTCCCCTTGAGGCATGTGCTTTTTAATTCTTCCACTAGAGGTGTGTAGGCCTTGTCTGGCTGCTGCCACCTCAGCGGATTTCGACCAGGCCTGCTTTGTTTTGTGAGGTGCCACCACCCAAAATCAGCAGTGGAGCATGTCTTCATAGCACCCAGGATGAGCGCATGCCTGTCTGCCTGGAGGACAGGTCATACCAGCCCAGCCCTCACCATCGATGCCATGCCATCCTCGATCTGCTTTGCTGGGGTGACTCGCAGAGCGGCTCGGGGTGGGTGGCGTGAGAAGGACACAACAGTCATGCGTCCTTTGTTCCGAGCCTCACCCTAGCATTGCGGGGCTGGGACCGAAGGGTGCATGGCTGTTGTGTCCTCCTCACGCTGCCCTGCCAGGAGGACACAGCAGGGCAGGCACACATCCTTCAAATCAATCTGCTGGGGCTGATTTGAAGGGTGTATGCCTGTTGCCTCCTCCTGATGTCCTGCCAGCCCCACACTGCTTTGGGAGACTGAGATGTGGGATCGGACTCAGATAAATTCTGTCATCTCTTGTCTATTTAAGGACTCAGAACCTCAGGGGAGTCTTCCTGTCACCTGGTGGGAACTTTACTCCGAGAGAGAGAGAGAGATAGAGATAGATAGAGAGAGATGATAGATAGACAGATAGACAGATAGACAGATAGACAGATAGATAGATAGATAGATAGATAGATAGATAGATAGAGAGCTTGAGCTTTTTTTTGGGGGGGGGGAACAGAGTTGTTGAACTTTTTTTTTGCAAAATTGCAAAGGAAAATGCTGCTTTTGAACTATTTTTAAGGGAAATGGGCAAAAGTAACACTGCCAACATGGGTTGCCATACGTCCGGATTTTCCCAGACATTTTGCGGATTTCTGCCCAGGCACTGCTTCTGACTGCAGTATTCTGGGTATGTCAGGGAAATTCCGGACATATGGCAACCCTAAGATAGAGAGATAGATAGTTAGATGATAGATAGTTTGGTTAACCCTTTTTCATCACTGGCCACCACTCTGTTTATTTGCTATTATTACACCATTCCTGCCAGTTTGGCCTCTCGCTCCTCTTTCTGTTTACACAGCAGCTGCTTCCTAATAATAATAATAATAATAATAATAATAATAATAATAATTTATTATTTATACCCTGCCCATCTGATTGCGCTTTCCCAGCCACTCTGGGTGGCTTCCAGCAGAATATTAAAATACAATGATTCATCCAGTATTAAAAGCTTCCCTGTACAGGGCTGCCTTCAGATGTCTTCTAAAAGACTGATAGTGGTTTACTTTTTGGACATCTGATGGGAGGGCATTCCACAGGGCAGGTGCCACTACCGAGAAGGCCCTCTGCCTGGTTCCTTGTAACTTTGCTTCTCACAGTGGGGGAACAGCCAGAAGGCCCATGGTGCTAGATCTCAGTGTCCGGCAGAATGATGGGCATGGAGATGGGTATGGAGGTATACCTAACTCTCTCCCTTACTCACCACTAGGGTTGAGATGCCCAGACCCACCTTTCCTTCTGCTTTTCTCCTTTTCCTCTTTCCAGAGAGTCAGCTGCTGGGTGGTAGAGCCAAAGCCTGCTTTCCTTCACTAATGTGCAATTGGAAGTGCACTTTAAGGCTCCCATTGGCAGCCATGTTTCTCTACCTGACTGATATGACATCAGGTGTGAGGCAGGTGGGCATGGCTTGGGGAAAAGAGCCTCATGTGCCAGATCTGAATCTTTGCCAGGCCATATCTTAGCCCTGTTCTAATGTAAATTCTTTGGCGATCAGCCTTCTTAAGTGAGAGCTGGACCATAAAGAAGGCTGATCGCCGAAGAATTGATGCTTTTGAATTATGGTGCTGGAGGAGACTCTTGAGAGTCCTATGGACTGCAAGAAGATCATACCTATCCATTCTGAAGGAAATCAGCCCTGAGTGCTCACTGGAAGGACAGATCCTGAAGCTGAGGCTCCAATACTTTGGCCACCTCATGAGAAGAGAAGACTCTCTGGAAAAGACCCTGATGTTGGGAAAGATGGAGGGCACAAGGAGAAGGGGATGATAGAGGATGAGATGGTTGGACAGTGTTCTCAAAGCTACCAGCATGAGTTTGACCAAACTGCAGGAAGCAGTGGAAGACAGGAGTGCCTGGCGTGCTCTGGTCCATGGGGTCATGAAGAGTCGGACACGACTAAACGACTAAACAACAACAAAATGGAAATTGTGAAGTTGTTGGACTACAGTTAGTGGTTTCCAGGAGCCTGGTGTAACATCATCACTAACACCTCCCCCCCATTTCACACCCCAAATCACCAAAATACCACCTCCCATTTATTCACCTGCTATTGGGCTGATGAAATTGGCAGGCGAGGGGGCAGAGAGATTACTGCTCAGTGCCATCCTGTTCTTCTAACGGGTTGTTTGAAATGCAAACCAGGCTTGAGTATTTGGGAGCAATAGCGCTGTGAATGTTTATTCGTAAGAAGAATAATCAAAGTGGCTCAGACTGACAAGTCAAAACCTTTGCTTTGGGGTTTCGTTTGGAGTTTGGGGGGGGGAGGGAAGAAAGAGAACATAATGAAAAGCAAAGCTCACTTCATCAAAACAGCCCTGTATTTGATTAGGAATAAAATATTGTATAATTTTACCTGAAGTGCTCCCTGTAGCTACTTTTAACTATTCATTTAATTCCTCTAATTAAAAACAGCCAGAAAACTAATGTGGGAAAGTCATACTCCAGTTCAGATTCATTTATCCCATGGATAACATGACCAAAACTCCCCCAGGAAGGCATTAACCTTTCTATTGATTCAATCAAAAGAGCCCTGCGTGTGATTTCTCCAGCCGCTGTGCACGGAATGTGGAAGGGTTGCATTTGAATGGGGTCTAATTCAGAACGGGATAATTAAACAATTTGGAGAGGTGGAAACGTTCCGCGGGAAAGATAGGTGCCCTGATACTCTTAATAGGTTTATAATTTCATATGAAAGAATCCAAGTTTTTGTAAGGGAACGGCAGCCATCATGTCTGCCAAGACAAAGGTTGGTTCAGAACAACCTTAACCATTTTCAGTGAAAATGTACCCTTTAGGGCTGAGATCTGGGTGGATGAAGTAGACCTGTCTTACTGCCCGCTATGTGCAGCAAGGTTGACCAGCATAGCACCTGTGGGTGCCAGGGTGACCACCAGTAACTCCTATGGCACATGCAACAGGACTAAGTAAATATCCCTTCAAAATCCACTGCTGTCTCTGTTGTGAATTCTCCACGGTGCTTTAGCAGAAATGCTCAGAGTTCCAGGTTCTTCAGTGCAGTATATTTACTGCTGACTGACCGAACCCAAAGGGTGCTCATCAATGGTTCCTCTTCATCCTGGAGAAGAGTGACTAGTGGGGTGCCACAGGGTTCTGTCTTGGGCCCGGTCTTATTCAACATCTTTATCAACGACTTGGATGATGGACTCAAGGGCATCCTGATCAAATTTGCAGATGACACCAAACTGGGAGGGGTGGCTAACACCCCAGAGGACAGGATCACACTTCAAAACGACCTGGGCCAAAACAAACAAGATGAATTTTAATAGGGAGAAATGTAAAGTATTGCACTTGGGCAAAAAAAATGAGAGGCACAAATACAAGATGGGTGACACCTGGCTTGAGAGCAGTACATGTGAAAAGGATCTAGGAGTCTTGGTTGACCACAAACTTGACATGAGCCAACAGTGTGACGCGGCAGCTAAAAAAGCCAATGCAATTCTGGGCTGCATCAATAGGAGTATTGCATCTAGATCAAGGGAAGTAATAGTGCCGCTGTATTCTGCTCTGGTCAGACCTCACCTGGAGTACTGTGTCCAGTTCTGGGCACCACATTCAAGAAGGACACGGACAAACTGGAACGTGTCCAGAGGAGGGCAACCAGAATGGTCAAAGGCCTGGAAACGATGCCTTATGAAGAACGGCTAAGGGAGCTGGGTATGTTTAGCCTGGAGAAGAGGAGGTTAAGGGGTGATATGATAGCCATGTTCAAATATATAAAAGGATGTCACATAGAGGAGGGAGAAAGGTTGTTTTCTGCTGCTCCAGAGAAGCGGACACGGAGCAATGGTTCCAAACTACAAGAAAGAAGATTCCACCTAAACATTAGGAAGAACTTCCTGACAGTAAGAGCTGTTCGACAGTGGAATTTGCTGCCGAGGAGTGTGGTGGAGTCTCCTTCTTTGGAGGTCTTTAAGCAGAGGCTTGACAACCATATGTCAGGAGTGCTCTGATGGTGTTTCCTGCTTGGCAGGGGGTTGGACTCGATGGCCCTTGTGGTCTCTTCCAACTCTATGATTCTATGATTCTACTGTGAGCTATATATATAGAAATATCTACAGGCTATACTACAAGAGCAGTTCATACAGTCAAACAGAGTACCTGGCTGCACCTTAAGGCAAATAGGAAGACCTTTCTATCTCTCTCTCTCTCTGACCACACCACCCACTTTCTGCTGGACTGGTTTTCCTTTTAAACTGATGACTGCCAATCAACTGTCAGCACACTACCGCTGAGTCATTCTGACCCAGCACTTCCGGAGAAAGTATTGCAGGCTGATTGCATCAACCAGTTGCATCAGCTAGCAAACTCAAGCCTGCAGACTTACTATCTCACACAGCATTCTGTGAATCCTGACAGTCTCCTCGGCTGTTTTATGCAGGATCAAGACCCGAACTCTTCTCTTCTAAGAATGCTATACTGAAGTAAAGGAGGATAGCTGTAGCTTCAGGGGAATAGCATGTGTTCTGCATGCAAAATGGTCCAGGTTCAAGTCCCAGTATTTCCAGATGGAGCTTGGAAAGATTCCTAATTGAAAGTCACAAGAGCTGCTTCCAGTCAATACTGAGCTAGAGTGAGGAACAAGTTGTCTTGGAATAAGAGTTGTCTTCCTCACCACTTCCTCAGTGGTGGCTTGCGCCCATGGGGACTGGTAGTGTGGAAGGCAAGGGGATCAGCAGTAGGTGTCATGAACTGGCTGGATGCAGAGGAGCGGTGGGAGGCACCAGCCAGGGAACCCCCAAGGGAAGAAGGCTCAGAGCCAGGAGACTGGTGGTAGGACGACAGTGAGTGGTCAAAGGAAGAAGAGGGGGCAGACTGGAAGGAGGAGGTGTCAGAAGCTGACGAGGCAACAGGGTTTAGTGAGCAGGAAGAGGCTGTGGCAGACAGCAGTCCAGACTCAGAGGCAGAAGAGGAGGGGGGCCAGGAGACTGAGATGATGCAGGCTCCCCCTCCTGCTGCGACCAGATTCCCTCTTCCCTGGTCTCCCAAAACATGAAGAGAAATGAAGAGGCCAGAGCACAGAGAGACAAAGCGACAGAGCCTTAGGCTGCTGGAGAAGAAACCGGGGAAGGAGAATTAGACAGCAGTTGGACAGTGGGGATCTTCAGTCCTCACAACTTGCCTCGTTGGGGCAAGACCCACAGGGAAAAGTTACTGCCATCCCTAGGCCTGCACTGTTTTGGTTTCTTTGAATAAAGAATTAACTTGACCAACAACGGGTGTTTTATTACTGACCTACTGGCTCCAGCTCCTCACAGAAGGTGGAACCAAAGCCACTGAGAGGCAGTGCCAAATAGTTCTGCAAGGGTCCTACAAGGCAGAAGAAGCTGAGAGGTAGGGCTAAGAGAAACTAATTAAAACCTCCACACTGATTCGGGTCTGGATCGAGAATGGGTGGTCTCCAGGTCAGCCCAGGTTAGGTCAGTTTGATCTGGCCCCACAGAATGGGGGCCTGGTTGAAATGAAAAAATTGTTCAAGATAACATTTGTTAAAAGACTAGGAACATTTTTATTAGGTACTGTAGGTCATGATTTACCAAAAGACAAGAAGAATCTATTTATGTATGTGACAACAGCACCAGAATTCTACTAGCTGAAAGATGGAAAAGCAATGAAATACCAACGAAAGAACAATGGCAAGAAAAGTTGATGGAATACACTGAAATGGCGAAGCTAACTGAGACACTCAAAGATAAGGACAACAATGACTTCAAAAAAGATTGGGAACCTTTTATGATGTATATACAGAAACATTGTATTGAAATGAACTCACTTGCAGGATTCGAGTAATACACTTACAATGGACAAACATAAGTAGAAAATATAAATATGAGGTTAAAATGTTAAGAACAGACTGAGAAGGCACAACTTTAATTTTAGTACATAAGGCATATAAAATTATAATAAATAAATATGCTATAAACCAGAAAGGCAAGTTGGGGGAAGTCGGGGTGGGGGGTTAATTGAAAATGTAATTTGAATTTTTGATTATGCTAAAACTTGGTGTAAAATTAACAATAATAAAAATAAAATATAAATAAAAGAATGGGGGCCTGGTTCAGGGAAGGGGAAGTCCGCAGCCTCACTGACAGGCAGTGCCATCCCTTAGACTGGTTGTAAGTAAGAAGCCAAGCAGGTGGGTGCCGATGGGAGCCACACTAAGCCCTTTGCTAGGACAGTACTCCTGTCCTCCCTCAATGGCACCTCTTCCAGATTTTCAACTCTCCTCAGGTTACACTTCTGGGAGAGGCAAAGAGGTATAAATAACGGGCATTGCATCCTGAAAAGAGAACCACTCCTTTCCTAAAACTCATGCCTGGCCTCTTAATATGCTTTATGATCGGCCAGGACTAAATATAAAGCTGCCCATGAAACAAGCTGAAATGTCCCAGGAATGTGTCGAGTTCAGACCACCGGCTATCAATATTTGCTTGAGATTTATTTTGGAAGCAGGAAAAACAGAGAGGACCATTGCTTTGGTTATTTTTCTTAGGGACCAGTCATTACTAGAGGTAAGTAAGCTTCCTAGAAGCTGAAACATGTGCTGAAGTGGGCAACCGATCTCATGCCAAGACTTATGAAGAAGTTGGGTTGAGGTAATTGGGTGTGTGTTTAGCCTGGTGATAAGATAGGTAAAGGGAACCCTGACCATTAGGTCCAGTTGTGACCGACTCTGGGGTTGCGGCGCTCATCTCGCTTTATTGGCCGAGGGAGCCAGCGTACAGCTTTTGGGTCATGTGGCCAGCATGACTAAGCCACTTCTGGTGAACCAGAGCAGCGCACGGAAACGCTGTTTACCTTCCCACTGGAGTGGTACCTATTTATCTACTTGCACTTGACATGCTTTCAAACTGCTAGGTTGGCAGGAGCAGGGACCGAGCAATGGGAGCTCACCCTATCGCAGGGATTCGAACCACCAACCTTCTGATCAGCAAGCCCTAGGCTCTGTGGTTTAACGCACAGCACCACCATCTTCAAATGTGTGAAGGAAGGGCTGTCACATGGAAGATGGAGCAAGCTTGTTTTCTGCTGCTCCAGAGGTTAGGACCTGAACCAGTGGATCCAAGCTCCAAGAAAAGAGATTCTGACTAAACATTAGGGAGAACTTTCAGATGGTAAGAACTGTCTGACAGGGGAGCAGACTCCCTCAGAAAGTGGTGGACCCCCCTTCATTGGAGGGGTGGATTAGATCACTTCCAACTTTGGGATCACTTCCAACTTCTCAATTCTATGGTTCAATGGTTCCTTGTGAATGTGATAGCTTTTAGAGATATTTCTGATTCTTGCCCTCTATCTCCCACATAAATTAACAACAGATTATGCATATAAGGTAAAATGTGAGCTCCTTATTTCTGTCGGCGATGGATTCAAGACAGAAGTGCATAACCCAGAAGTATGAATATATGAATATTGCTTGGTATTTTAGTAGTTTCCTAAAATGTCACTCTTCTATCCTTTCACATGAGGAGAAAAGGGCAGGCAAAGTATCAAATCATCTGAAGCATTTGCAGTTTTAAAGGGAAATAGGAAGGTCCGTATAGTTAAATCTATGGTATTCCCAGTAGTGATGTATGGAAGTGAGAGCTGGACCATATAGAAGGCTGATCACCAAAGAATTGATGCTTTTGAATTATGGTGCTGGAGGAGAATCTTGAGAGTCCTGTGGACTGCAAGAAGATCAAACCGATCCATTCTTAAGGAAATCAGCCCGGAGTGCTCACTGGAAGGACAGATCCTGAAGCTGAGGCTCCAATACTTTGGCCACCTCATGAGAAGAGAAGACTCCCTGGAAAAGACCCTGATGTTGGGAAAGATGGAGGGCACAAGGAGAAGGGGACGACAGAGGACGAGATGGTTGGACAGTGTTCTCGAAGCTGCAAACATGAGTTTGACCAAACTGCGGAAGGCAGTGGAAGACAGGAGTGCCTGGCATGTTCTGATCCATGGGGTCATGAAGAGTCGGACACGACTAAATGACTAAACAACAACAAAGGAACTGATCATCTTCAACGACTACCCATCTACTAGGTCCTTGTATTAATTTACATAGCCCCAAGCAACTTAGGTCCCGGGTACCTCAGGGGTCACAGAAACCCTTATATCCCAGCTCAACCACAGATGTCATCTACTGGAATATTGTTGGTCATTCCCAAGTTGGCAAAGCTCATTTGACAACAGTAAGAAACTGAGCCTTTAGTGTCATCGACCTTCTTCTGTGGGTTACTCTGACAACACAGTTTCAGCAGGTGCCTTCGGTGCCAACTTTTAAATGATGCTGACAATTTTTCCATTCTGCCAGGCTTATGCAGGCAACGAGAAATATATCTTTCTGCAATGCTAATCCGATTTTTGATTTTAGCTTTCTGATATGCTTTTCTTGTGTCAGTTTATATACTGCTGATGTGAACCACGTTGATATTTTTTAAATGAATTAATGCTATATAAATATTTCAGTAAATAAATAAATGAACAGAACAAGCTAGCTGTGACAAACTAGTCCAATCATCACCAGTGAGAATTTGGTTTCAGTCCTATGTATAGAAAGCTCACGACTTACATGGGATTGCGTTCTGGGGAGTGCCAAAATCACATTATTAGGGTCAGTGATGGGCAAGATTGCCAAAGTCATTTTTCCTGGAGTCCAGCCCCTATCCACCCCTTTTTATTTTATTTTTTAACATTTTGTATTCTTTATTGGAAAATAAAAAGTACAAGATTACAAGTGCACAGAGTAGGATAAGACACAAAAAGAAGAAAAAATAGTACCCATATAGAAAACAAAGCAGAAAAAAAAATTGTGCACATTACAAAAAAGGGGGAGGGGGAACTGTAATTGTAGTTAACCAGACCTAAACTAATATGGTATTTTATAAACACCCCTTTTAATTTTTTAACAACAACAACAAAGTTAAATACACATAAGTTGTGGGCTTACAGTACTAGAAATTCATAGAGGAGGATAAGCCTATGATTGGCCATTAGACCATGATAGCTAAATGGGACACCAACAGGGTATTGTTGGTTGCTGAGGGACAGCCAGTCAGTGAACACTGTTGCCTCCATGCTTTGTCTCTGGAGACATCTGCAAAAGAGGATGCTGGACTTAGTGGACATTTGGTCTTACCGAGCAGGACTCATCTTATGTTCTTATTCAGATTGCTGACTGCTCCAATTCTGTGTGTGCTTGTGTGTGCATAAGAGAGAGTTTTAAAATGTCCAAACCAGAAGGTTCAGCAAAACGTGACAGAATTGCTATTTTCATAGGAATGCTATTTCCTCAGGCAAAGTGCCGACTACGGAAGTTCTATAATTTTGCCTGAGATTTACTGCTTTTGCCAACTCCGCAAGAATCCCCCTCCCCCCTTCTTGCCCAGCCTCACTTTTGCGGCCTTTAGGAATGAGAAAATGAAGACATCGCTGGACCTAAATATACTGCCTAAGTATACACAAGTGCATGGATAAATATATATATAAAAAAGACTTACCTGGTTAAAGGTGGGTTAGTCCATTAATCATGACATTTAATTAATTGGTTAAGTTGAAAGAAATGTGCCTAGCAGCAAAAGCTCTACTATAGATGCGCTTTTTGGAGGTACGGAAGCAAGTTCAAGAGAACGTTGCTATTTTTAAATTATTCTTCTTTATTGAGAAATAAAAAGGACAAAAGTACAACTGCGCAGAGTAAGATAAGACACCAAAAAGAAAGAAGAAATAGTATCCATGTAGAAAACAAAACAGAACAACAATGAAAAACGGTATTGTGTACATTACAAAAAAGGGGGTGTTGTTATTGTAGTTAACCAGACCTTAACCTAATATGGTATTTATAAAAATGAATTCTGCCAGGGAAGAGCCAGAACGTGCAGTTTCATCAGTAGCAGCCGAAATCAAAGGAAGCCACTCCCCGAATCTGACTCGACGGGTTCGGACACCTGATTTTGAATTGCAGCTGTTCCTTGTATATATGTAATAAAGACTGTAAATATCACACTGCTTGTGCTGGAGTTTTACTGCAAAGAGGGAACACCACCTTTACAAATCCCAAATACTATTACATTTGTCCATGACAAGTCTACATTTGTACACAACTTGTGCATGTGTAGCAATTTTGTACATATCTTCAATCCAATCACTAAAGGGAGCAGCGTTTTTATTTTATTATTATTTTTTAGGATTAATACTCTTAAGGGAAAGGCGTTGGCTTTTTTCCCCATTGCTTGCTACAGTGATTGTGGCCCAGGTATCTCTTGTAATGACTGCCCAAGAGGACTTCAGCCCCTCTGATGGAGATAGAATTAAAAAAGGAATAGTCTTGGACAGAGAAGTTGGGGGAAATAGCAAATTTGCAATGCCAATATTTCCTGTACCAAAAATGTGAGGAAAAATGTATCCCAAACCTCATCAAAATGACCCCTCCACAAAACACTCTTAATGGGATAAAAAGGATGCTTTGGAGGACTATGCACGATGCCATAAGAAGATCTCTGCTGGACTGGACAGAAAGCCCTGTCTGCTCTATCATCCTCTTTCTCACATTTGCCAACAAGATACCTCTTGGGAATCCCTTAAGCAGAGCATAAGCACAACAGCACTCTCCCGCTGCTGTTCTCCAGAGACTGGTACTCAGAGGCATGTTGCCTCTGTTCTAAGAGGTAGCATGCAGCCATTGAGTAAAGGTAAGGTAAAGGTAAAGGACTCCTGGATGGTTAAGTCCAGTCAAAGGTGACTATGGGGTTGCGGTGCTCATCTCGCTTTCAGGCCAAGGGAGCCGGTGTTTGTCCACAGACAGCTTTCCAGGTCGTGTGGCCAACAGGACTAAACTGCTTCCGGCACAACAGAACACCGTGACGGAAGCCAGAGTGCACAGAAACACCATTCACCTTTCTGCCGAAGTGGTACCTATTCATCCACTTGCACTGGTGTGCTTTCGAACTGCTAGGTTGGCAGAAGCTGGGACAGAGCAATGGGAGCTAACCACCGTTGAGTGGATTTGAACTGCCGACCTTCCGATCGGCAAACACAAGATATTCAGTGGTTAGACCACGGCGCCACCCACCAATGGGATAAGAAGCATTTTGAGGGATGTGGAAAGAAATCTGATTCCAGCTTTTTATGCACACTTTAGCAACAGGATATATACAAAAATGAATATACTAGGATAAAGAAGAATACCTGGAAAATTGGGGGAAGCGCAATTTTTTTTGGCAGCTTTTTGATCCAGACAGTAGAGCATGAGCCTCTTAATTTCAGGATCATGGGTTCAAGCCCCACATTGGGCAAAAGAATCCTGCCTTGCCTTGGGGTGGACTAGATGACACTCGTGCTCCCTTCCAACTCTACAGCTCTAGGATTCTATTGTCTGGGGTAGTGTACATTAAGCAGATTCACCTATAAATGATAACTGAACCAAATTTCTCCTCCATTCCTTAACTGTAGCTCAAGTGGGAGAACATCTGCTTCACATGCAGAAGGCCATAGGTTCAATTCCTGGCTTCTCCCGGTAGAACTGGGAGAGGACCCTGTCTCAAAACCCAGCCAGCCACTGCCAGCCAGTGTAGGCAGCATCAAGCTTGATGCACCTATGACCTGACAGCTTCCTATAAGGCAGCTTCCTATATTCCAGAAGTGCTTTAGATACCAAGGAGGATAAATAATCAACCACATCTAATTCACTCCCTCTCCATCACCCCCTTTTTGCTTAGGAAGCTCAATAATTCCGCCAGATGCTCTCTGCAAAACACTGCAGGAAAGCTGTCTGCATGAGATAGTTTGAAGCTAAAGGAACAGTTAAGCTGCCCAATTGATTTGGGCATGTGTGTGTGTGTGCTGTCAATGGAGGGGGCAGGATTAAAATGTTACACACTCTGGGAGTAGCTAAACCTGCTAAATATTAGATGAATGTCTTGGACATTAATAAATGGGGGTGGCACGGGGGCGGGGGCGCTCCTCTGCAACCCACACACCCAAATCCAAAATGACAAAATTGCACTTGGACAGATGTAGCTTGCAGGCAGTACAGAGGAAGTGGGTGGCAGTAGGGAGAGTTGAGCCAATTGTGAGACTCAGTGCTTTGTTGACTATAAAGGTTGAAGAACACCTGAGGTCCCAGTAGTCATTAAGAGAGAAAAGAGCAGAACAAAGCAAGTTGCTGTAGGAAGGGGGACAGGGGGAGAGAAAAGAATAAAATGGATACTGTGCCTCTGCTCTCGATCTCTATTTGATGGATGCACAGGTTGTTTTCCCCCTCTTTAGCTGTGGGATTGAATTACAGCTGGAACGAGCAGACTGGCTGAATGGAAATGGGGAGTGGGGGTGTTGCTCTGTTACACCAGAAGGGTCTCCAGCTGTGGTTGCTGGTGCTACAGTGGGAGAAGTGAGTTGGCCAGGTCCCCTCCACTGACCAGCATTAGGGTCAACTGCTCTTTGGTGTGTCCCCTCCTGATACAATGCAAGGCAGACTGATATATGTCCCAGTGCCAGTGGGTATAATGCAGGCATTAGCACCTATGGACCCTTCTGGGTTGCTTGGTTCCCAGAAGTTCCCTGAGGGTGCTAAGTGCTGGCACTGGCCTTTATTCCCATCTCCTCTGAACAGCCAGGATGGTGGAGCTTACAAGTGCTTTTGCCCTATGCACGGGCATGGAATCGTGACATGGAAGAACAGGGAGCTATATAAAAACTTTGGCTTGCATGTAACTAGGTTCTACTCAAAATATACCCACTGAAATTTATTGGAACTAATGGACCTAATCATGCCAAGGTGTCTACTCTGTTTAGAACTGAGTTGGATATTGTTGTGGGTTTCAATTCGCAGGCCCTAATGCAGCAGGAGGAGGAAGAAGAAACAGCTGGGAACTGAATTGTGGAAACCTGGTTGGGAAATGGGGATCTCCTTCTTCTGCCCTGACTTGGAGAACTTCAGCGGAGGCTGAGGAAGGCCTTGATCAGCTAAGGGGGGAGGATGAACAGGAAATGTCAGTGACTGAATAGGAAACTTGGCAGAAGGGTGCAGTCTTGTCATCTAGAACCTGGTGCCACTTTTGCAAATGGAAGCAGACCCACCTGCCCTGGTGCAGTCCACACTTGCAATCTCAACATTTCCATAAGGTGAGTGAGTCTCACGTGTAAAGTGCTCCATCTTTAACAGCTTGGTAGGAGAGGTGGGGAAACTTGTTAGGACATCTTTGGCACTTGTTCAGTTCTGAACTTCTTGCACTACTCCTGAACCATGACTACTGAGCCTGTACCGTTCCTTGCCTGAATGAAACTCGCTTTCTTACTTCCAAGTAAGAGCCTCTGTGTGTGCTGGACAGGATCCAGGACAGATACAACTCATGCGGGGGTGGGGGGGAGTATGCCATATTTTAGTCCAGGGGCAGCCAGTGTGTTGCCTTCCAGATGTTGTTGGACTATAGCTGTCATCATCCCTGATCATTGGGCATGCTGACTGGGGCTCATGGGAATTTGAGTCCAACAATATCTGGAGAACACTGTGTTGACACTCCATCCATTAGTAATAATCTCTGGATCTCCTTCAATCACCCTGCTTTAATCGTAACATCTGAGTAGCTAGAAGGTGGGTTTCCTTCATAATTTCAGCAGGTGCTTACAGATACAGTATGGTATTTATTTGACATTAATCTATGGTTACCAGATGTCCCCGTTTCCTGGGGGCAGTCCTCAGATTTACAAATCTGGCCCTGGACAAAATCCGTCCCCGGAATGTCCCTGGCTTTCATTCAGTGTCCCCGGATTTATATTTTAAGTGTTGTAGATTTATTAGTAGGGAATGAATGTTGTGTGATTGGTTCAACGGCACAAGACACATCATATGGAGACTTCCGGCGAGGCAAAGTGGCGGGTGCCACAGCAGTGAGCAGCTTCTGAAGCCAGCCAGAGCCAACTGCACTACCAGGCTGGCTCCAGGCTGCTGAGACTGCCGCTGCCATGGCCACTGCCAAAGGGGAACAAGGGACACCTGGCGCGTCAACTGGGGAACCGCTGATTCCCCCCCCCCATGACCCAAATCAAGCCAGGAGTGAGAGTGCCCGGCCACCTGGCCAACTGCCCAGCGTCGCTCTGGAGCCAGTAAAACCCCATTAGCCAACTCAGGGAGAAGGAGGAGAGGAGAAGGAGAAGAAAAAGAGAGAAAGGGGAAGGAGAAAAAAGAGGAGAGTCCCGACCTTGCTGCGCCACTGTCGCTGAGGAGGAGAGATAGGAGAGCACCGGGAGTAAAACCCCATTAGCCGACTCAGGGAGAAGGAGGAGAGGAGAAGGAGAAGAAAAAGAGAGAAAGGGGAAGGAGAAAAAAGAGGGAAGCCCCGACCTTGCTGCGCCACTGTCGCTGAGGAGGAGAGATAGGAGAGCACCGGGAGGGCAAGGACATGTGGCCAAGCCTAAGCCCAACCTGAGGCTACTCCACGGCGGCTAGCACTCCAAGAGAGCAGGCTGGGGCCCAGAGGAAGGTTGCTCGACAGAGGAGACCACAGAAGAGATTACTTCTTATTTTTATTTTTTTAATTTAATAACTTTTTTTTTCTCTTTTCAAAAAAGAAAAGTGTCCCCAGATTCTTTGAAAAAAATCTGCTAACCTTACATTAATCATGGTGAGTGTTGAATCCAGTGGGGTTCTGTTTTCCACGCTGACTGATATAGATTGCTAGGATGTCCTCTTCTGAATAAGGTGTACGACAGGGGTGGGGACATTCCCTCAGGGGCAATTTTCTGGGGGCCACATCACAGCACTTGGTGGGGCCACACACGCACACCACTCACCACCCATCCATTCAGATTGGGAAGCAAGAAGTATTACCACAATTCAAGGACACATTCTGGTCATTTCCTGCCAAAATCTCAGGGAAGGTATCAGCTGTCTCCCAGATGCGCTGTAAAGCAAGCAGCTAGTGGTGTTTTACTTAAATGTTACCACAAAGTATGTAAGTGTCCTGGGTTCATGGTGGGGTTTTTTTGGGGGGGGGCGGGGGTATACTAAGATCTCTTTATTATTTCAATTACCCTTTTATGCAATTCTAAGTGCAAATTATTCACACTGGGTTCTACGCAGCTGAGAGAAAAGTTGTCTCTTGAATCAGCATGTAATTTCCATTCTCACAAATCACAGAATTAAGCAGCAGAATGGCCCACCCAAGCTAAGGCCAATTTACAAATGAATTCCTACAATTTCTTTTACTTCTTAAGACTCTGAGATTTCCATGCACATACAAAGAACCCATATTATTGCCAAATAAGACTGTGCTAACAGCTTGCATTAAGGAAGGGATAAACTCCCTTCTACGATTGTGTTGAAGACTTATACAAACTCGCAACATATGAACAACTTACATATAAACGCAGACTTGCCATGGACAAATTCACTGATATTTGGAATCCATTTTTACAAATACTGTAATAGTTAAGATCTGGTGAAGTACAATAACAGCTTTGTAAAGTATACAGTTTTGGGGTTTCCCCCTCTCCCCTTTATTTCCCCTTCTACATGAGTGCTATTTCTCTTTTTCTTTCTTTCTCTCTCTCTTTCTTTATTTATCATGTTTAGTGCACATATAATTATGTACATTTTGAACTTTCAATAAAGATGTCTCGGGGGGTGGGGGGCAGGGATAAGCCCTACTAGTTGCCAGGAATATTTGAAGATTCAGAAAATACGAAATTTTGTGACACTCTCTTGAGGGCCTTCTTGGTGGTGGCACCCACCCTGTGGAACGCCCTTCCACCAGAAGTCAAGGAAATAAACAACTATCTGACTTTTAGAAGACATCTGAAGACAGCCCTGTTTAGGAAAGTTTTTAATGTCTGATGTTTTATTCTGTTTAATATTCTGTTGGGAGCTGCCCAGAGTAGCTGGGGAAGGCCAGCCAGATGGGTGGGGTATAAATAATAATAATATGTGTTGTTGTTGTTAGAATGTCTGTATTAAAAAAGATGCCCTATTTCCGTAAACCTGTGTTCTCTTGGAGAATCGCTGCCTCTCTTTCTGTGTGTGAAGAGATGGACAATAGTGACCATAACTGCATACAACATTCTGAATTTTATTTCATTACACTAGAGTTTTTTGCAGTGGAGAGCAATCAAGGCACTGCCCCACCAACCTCAATCCACCTTCGATCAGACACCACATGACTTACTTCCTTCTTACAATCACTCTGGGGGAGGAACTGGCTGTCAGCTTCCTCAGTCATAGGTCACGTTCACACCATATATGTACCGCAGTATAATGTCACTCTCAACAGTCACTTTCCCCCAAAGAACTCTGGGAGCTGTAGCTTGTTAAGAGTGCCGATAGTTTCTAGGTTAACCCCTATTCCCCTCATGGAGCTACAACTGCCAGAATGGTTTGGTAATCAGTTTCTCTTCCCAGGTAACCCTGGGAATTATGGATCCATGAGGGGAGTTGTTGGCATGCAACCAAGGAAACAGGGGCAATTGGCAGGCTCCCAGCTGCCTCCAGCCCACCAGCTGGTGTGCCGGGTGATCTCCAGTCCTTGGTGCAGCATCAGCGACCTGAGCTTCAGAAGCTAGGGCACGCTACTCACTTCCACGCAATGGAAGTGGCAGGAGAAGTTGTGTGAGCATATTAAAAGCAGTTTATTCAGCATACATCAGTACAAAAGGAAAACATGTCCGATCTCCTTCGTGTCCAAAGCAAAAGCAAAAGCTATACACAAAAGGAAGTTCCCAGCAAGCTGTGCTGAAATGTAAACAGACACACAACAATCATGCCTGTTCTTTAAGGTGGAGCAGAATATCCCAACAGAAGTATGGGGTCTTTTAACCATTCTCAGCACCCTTAACAAACTACAGTTCCCAGGATTCATTTTTTTGAGGAGGAGCCATGACTGTGGTATGATACTGCTTTAAATGGATCATGCAGATGAGGCCATTGTTGGCTTATCGAGCCTTTCTTTCCTCTCGCACCTTGAGCCTACTAAGGAGACGGGAGTCACGACTTGGGAAGTTGTCCAAAGCTCAGAGCCTTTCCTTAAAATAATAATAATAAAAAGAATGCTAAAATGTTTAACCTTCCTGTCTTTGGTTGCATGATTCTGTCTTAAAATTCATGTTGTCTGGTTGAAGTAGTTCACTAAAAGCGGGGTGGGGGAGGGGAGGAGGAGAGACAGAGAATTACATTAACAACATGACACACCAGCATGCAGACACAGGGAAAAAACCACCTTGATTCTATTGTAATTGTATTATGGAGTGGGATGGCAAAGCTCTTTGGAGTGTTTCCTGAGGAAGGAAGGCAAATAGCTAGAAAAGGAAGACTGGGGAAAGAGAGGGAGGGAGGGAGGGAGGGAGAAGGCAAATAAAGGCTGTTGAAAATGTATGAAGCTTGTCATTTGTACAAGCATTAATATTTAATTTTCCCTTTTCACAGGCCATTACCTCTCGAATTTGCAAGATGCCAGCTCGCTCCAAGTCTGGAGGAAGCCTAGGTTGGGTTCTGACAGCCCCGATGTTCCCTCAGATTTCAGGGCCATGTAAGCAGTGTATTAAAAGCTATATTCCAGCTGAGAAACTAGTTCGGAGTAAGAAAAGAAGACCTGGGAAGTTTGACTCAGGGATAGTTACTTCATGGCTTTTTAACTGGCCTGGGGCAGGGACAGCTTAATGTATTATTCTGCCTGAAGGTGAAGGACTAGATGGTGTCCTTCCACCACTCCACATAGAGAAGACCAAGGCCACATTCAGACCACACACTCAAAGTGTGATGTTAACACTTTAAACAGTCATGGCTTCCCCAAAAGAATTATTAGAGAGTTGTTACGAGGCTCCAATTCCCCTCTCAGAGCTATTATTTCCAGTGTTCCCTGGGAAGAGGGATTGACGGTTAAAACCACTCTGGAAATCGTAGCTCTTTGAGGGTAATAGAGATCTCCTGGAGCTGCAGGAGCACCAGTTGGGGAGCTGGGTCATCTTGAGGGCACAGAGCTGACTGCCGAAGATATGGAGATCATTGCACATGAGGCTGCTGGACAAGAGCCACCCGAGGCACCTCTCAGGCCACCAGGGCCTGTAGACACAGAGCTGGGACCCTCATGGACATCGTTCATGCCTCCCACTGCTCAACACTCCTCTGGTGGTGCAGGGAGAGCACCAGGAGGGAAGTGGTGGTCTCAGTCTGCTCGCAACTTTTGTTGGAGCAAGTCTGTGTCTTGGAACTCTCCATTCCTGGAAGCCAAGCCTTAACTCTAGCTTTGCCACTTCTCCATGGGACTTGGCATCAGACCAGGTCAGCTTAAGAATTGCAGGGCAAGTTATGAAGCCCACAGAGATATGTCCCCCAACACATTGATGCATCTCTTTCCCCTACCCCCCAGCATTTGATGCCTCCCTCTACCTAGATCTTCTTGGCCTACAACTCCCATGATCCCTAGCTAACAGGACCAATGGTCAGGGATGATGGGAATTGTAGTCCCAAAACATCTGGAGGGCTGAGTTTGCCTATGCCTGTAATAGTAGGACTAGCTCTGGAGAGAGAGTACACTGTTGCCATTTACTCACTTAGAAACATTATTGTTTTTTCATTGTTTTTTTCATTTTTATTGATTTCATTTTATTAATTTTAGTCTGCCTGTCTCCTTGATATCCTTTTTCCAGCAGGTTAAGAACTTCCTATTTGGAGAGTCCTTTGAAAACTAAGGTGCAGATGATGCTGATCACAGGACTACTGTCAGGGCAAGCTGTTTAAACTGTTGGTTTAAAATGTGTTTCAATGTATTTTCATTATTATTTTAAACTAGTTTGTTTTTATTACTTTGTGTTTTATGATGATGTTTTCAAATGTTGTAAGTTGCCTTGAATCCCAGTTTGGAAGAAAGGTGGGATATTAAGAAATCAAATAACTAAATAAAGGAAACATTTTATTGCAAGCAATTTCTCCCATTATAGCTAATTTTTGTATGCTATTCTCAATAATATACACATTTTTACGCACACTTCACCTCAGTGTGCACATTTTCTCCCATCCCTACTCTACTCAGAAAAGAAAAAAAGTGAAAAATGCAAGTTGTAGCAGGGAGCCCTTTGACAGACAGGCTCTGGGTCCGCCTCCTGGTGATCTAGCAACCTGTGTGAGCTAGCGAGTCCATGAGCCAATCAGGAGAGTGTGTGTGAAATTCAAGTTAGATGCTGACAGTTGAACAGTCAGACAGACAGTGTATGAGAGACTGCAGACTGGGATTGTGTGTGTGTTAGGCAGGGACCTGGGATGAGGGATAGAGACCTTCTGTCTGTTTGGGGAGGTGCAGTCTCTGACTATCTGAGTGGGCGCAGGTAGGGATTATCTGTCAGTGGGGGCAAGTAAAGGACAGCTGTGCTTCAATTGAGGTACTGTTTTGAGAAGTGCATATTAACCCACAAATGGTTAACCCTTAAATGGAATCTGAAATGTATTTCCACCTCCCACAAGCATTACTGCTTGCTGCTTGCAGTCACCTGTGATAGTTTGCGACCTAATCCATGCACCAAAATATATGCCCAGGATATATGGAATAGTGGATAGATAGCAGTGCTCCCTGGTATTTTGATATCATATATGCTCTTTTTTATTTTGAGGGGAAGCTCTGATTCCTGGTTCCACATAGATATATTCTGGAAGAAGTCTATAGAATCAGGAAGGAGGTGAGGTGAGGTACCCCCCGCCAACAATCTTGAGCCTCTCAAAGGAAAGAGACAATTTGCACATTGAAGACGCACTAAGCTAGAGCTATGTGCAATTGCTCTGGCAATAAGGAAACTGATTTCCCTAATGGTTTATCTTTTTAGTGTTCAAAGATGGAGCTGGCAGCAACACAGAACAAAATCTACAACTCATTTCTTTGTATGGGTACAAAAAAGATTTTTTTTTTAAGGTGGGAGGAAGAGGGAGAACGGGAGATGGTATGAATTTTCGTTCTGCTATTGTTGCTGATCGCTTTAGGTATTTGCAAACCAAATTTTTAGTGATGGGTTTTGTCCAGTTGCGGGGTGGGGGTGGGGAGTGAAAAACAACTACCTAATAAGCCAGTCCTCCCCTGCCCCCAGTCTTCATGGATCCCTTTCTTCCCTGGCTTTGATTTACGGGCAACTGTTTTGATGAACGGCAAAGAGAGCTGGAAAATCTTCTTCCAAGCCAATTTTCACATTTTATGGGGTTCTGTGGAGGAGGTGGCTGCCACAGGGAGATAAGGATTCTAATTTTGTAATTGAGTACACTCTGAAAAGACAATTAAGGAACTAATGTGATAAGTGATTGTAAATTATAACAGCAGGGAGAAATCCGATTCACAGTCCTTCGAGAAAAATGGTGGCCGTGCACTTGAGCGCTGCATCCTCACTTTATTTCCCCGAATGTAGGTATTGCTTATTAAAAGATAAGCATTCTTCTTTGGATTGAAGGGCAAAAACTACTTTCCACCCAGAACACCACACACACCAGTTACAGAGTTGGATAGAAGTTGTGGTCTCCAGAAGTACTTGGACTACAAGTTCCATCATCCCTGACCATTGGCCATCTTGGCTGAGGCCAATGGGAGTTGGAGTCCAACAACATCAGGAGGGACACTGGTTGCCATACTTGTTTATAAGTCTATATTATAGTTTTGCTTAGATATTGTGCCTTGGATCTCTGGAAAGAACTCCTGCCCAGAGTTAGAGGAAGCATAAGAGGTGTTATGGAAGGAAGGGAGTGAAAGGTCTTCCCCACTTCCATTATAGATCATCTTGAGGTAGCAAATTCTGGTGCTGTTTGAAGTACTTCCTGAGTCTGCCGTGGATATTTTCCACCAGCGTAACCTCAGGGTGGGGATGAGGGAGAAATTCATTTCACTTTGCACTGAAAGGCAAACCAGCATAATTTGGCTTCCCGAATGACAGGCAAGGCAAAATGTAGCCACTTTTCAAAATTCACTTTTCTGAATTTTACAGTGCAGCTTTCCAGCCAAGTACTGTGTACAAAAAAATGTACCTGGCAGGGTAAAACGTCCATTAAAATGCATATATTGGTGACAACGACATACAAAAACGCATTGTTAGGGGTAGTTCCCCCCCAAAAAATGTATATTTTGGACAAAATTGCATGAAAACGTACATATTCAGAGAAAAAGTCATGGCGACCTTTAAAATACCAAAAAAGCAAAGTGATGTGGAAATGTAGAGAATCAAACTTCAGATTGAGAAAATGTGAGAAACAAAAACTGGTAGATTCACCAATCCCTAACTCAGGGTTCTAGTATTCTGCAAGGGGGATAAAAGCTCTCTCTATCCGCTTCCTCCACACAATGGCTAATTGTATACACCTTTATCATGCCCCCTTTCTCCCCCCACCTTTTGCCTCCCAAAACTAAAAATCCCCATATGATGTAACCTTTCCTTTCAGGGGAGTTGCTCCAGATCCCCTTCCGCAGCCCAATAATTTTGGCTGTCCTTTTCTGAACATCTGAGTACACAGAAAGAGTATTTTATTCCAACCCCCCCCCCCCATATACAGCTTTTAAATTGAATCTGACTTCTGTTGTCCCAGGTTTCCATTTCTAGTTTCTGATTCGTCATTTTTCAATGATTGTGATTGATGCTGTTTTCAGCATTGTTTTGCTGGAGTATTTATTGGCTCTTTGCTTTGTTAGCCATCTCAATTTTTATATGTGTGTGTTCGCATGTATATAGTTATAGTTATAGTTATAAAATCATCAATCAGCTTTCCATGTAAGCTTGCTCTGGATCATTTGAGGATCTAATTAATCACTAAAATAATAGACATTATTATGAGTTTGGAGGAGTTAAACTGATTGCCAGACCCCTCTAATTCCTGGATGCAACAAGTATTAGAATTTAAGCATGGCTTCTAATTCTTGGAATAGCCAGCTAGCCTGGTGAGGTTGATAGCCTGGGAGATGAGCCATTATGGTGGATAAAGGGTCTCGATGCAATGCAGCAAGTGGGTGTGGCTCTTTCCTTCAAGTCAGAGATTAGAGTGGAGAGTTTTAGGGGTGTGATGTGACCTAGAAGGAAAGCAGCCAGCTGGAGAGAGAGAGCAATGTTTGATTTCTGTTTGAATCCAAAGCTGTAACTATGGGAGAAATAAAACCCTTTGTTATGTTGATACCGAACTCCTCCATCACAAGAGCAGGTTGTATATATGTGTAAATAAACCATATATCCCAAAGACACCACAGTCTCCACAGTGCCTCATTCCAAAAAGGAAACATGAACCTTGGGTAAATGCCTGGAACTCCTGGACTCTCACACTGCTTGGAGATTGTGGTAACTGAGGCCCAGCTCTGAGGGCCTTCTGGCTGTTCTCTCACAGCAAGAAGTAAGGTTACAGGGAACCAGGCAGAGGGCCCTCTCGGTAGTGGCGCCCTCCCTGTGGAACACTCCCATCAGATGTTAAGTAGCTACATAACCTTTAGAAGACATCTGAAGGCAGCCCTATTTAGGGAAGTTTTAAATGTTTGCTTTTAATATTCTTTTGGGAGCCACCCAGAGTGGCTGGGGAGACCCAGCCAGATGGGTGGAGTATGAATAAATTATTATTATTATTATTATTATTATTATTATTATTATTATTTCAACAATAGGTTACTGCGATAAACAAAAGAGTATTGTTTTCTTTGTTGGGGCATGTGCAGAGTGTCCATTCAACACACCCATGGATTGTGCAAATGGGAACAGGGGAAAACCCAGGATGTGGTTGGCAAAGAAAAACACCAGACAGTTCCTTAACTGACAGATAGTTTCTCAGCTTAGTAGTTACATACAGTTGTAGCATAAAGTAACCCTACTTCAGTCTGCTGTTAATATCCAATAGGTAGCTTACAGAAAAAGTAATAAAAGGTCTTTGCAGTGACATGTCTTCCTTACAGCATTCCAACACAGATTAAGTTTCTAGCCAAGGGTCAGTGTCCAAGGCAAACTTGCTACAAACACAAGGGTATTTATATTGTGCTGAGTCACACTATGACTCATTCTCACAAGTTTGCTGACTCACACTTAACTACCTGCAAGTGCAGGGTAAGTACACCTAAATTAACCCTTTCTTGTCCTTTTTTATTTGCATGCATAAACCCACATACACTGTTGTCTCTTTCCCTTATGGGGTATCTAAGAGCTTGTATAGAGTCCTCGTATAGAGTAGATTATCTGTTAGTAGGAGAAAATAACAGAGGCCAACCAGAGAATATTGAGAAGCAAAACAGCTAGTAAGCATGACCTTTATTAAACTGTTGCAACAGGGTTCCCCACTCCCCCACACAGGGAAGGAGGAGAGGAACCCAGAGCACTGGTGTGCAAACTCTTATATAGACTTTTGAAATTGCCTACCCTGCACCCTTGCCGACAAAGGTCCGTATAGTTAAAGCTATGGTTTTCCCAGTAGTGATGTATGGAAGTGAGAGCTGGACCATAAAGAAGGCTGATCGCCGAAGAATTGATGCTTTTGAATTATGGTGCTGGAGGAGACTCTTGAGAGTCCCACGGACTGCAAGAAGATCAAACCTATCCATTCTTAAGGAAATCAGCCCTGAGTGCTCACTGGAAGGACAGATCCTGAAGCTGAGGCTCCAATACTTTGGCCACCTCCTGAGAAGAGAAGACTCCCTGGAAAAGACCCTGATGTTGGGAAAGATGGAGGGCACAAGGAGAAGGGGACTACAGAGGATGAGATGGTTGGACAGTGTTCTCGAAGTTACCGGCATGAGTTTGACCAAACTGCGGAAGGCAGTGGAAGACAGGAGTGCCTGGCGTGCTCTGGTCCATGGGGTCACGAAGAGTCGGACACGACTAAATGACTAAACAACAACAACATGTATCTATGCAGTGCTAATTATAGTTTGCAAACCACCATTATGCCTCCAAGATGCCAGATGCCTCTCCTAACCTGATGCATTTCATAGTGCCAACGTGGAACAATCTTAAGGACATCAGACAGCACCGATCCTCTCCCTTCACAATGAATTCTGCCCTTAGCCTACATTTGCAACTGATCCAACACTGCTTCAGGAATTCAGCTTTATTGTGGCCATACTGTTGTGTAGGGTTCAGGGTGTTGGGCTAGGACCTGGGAGACCAGGACTGAAATCCCCAGTCAGCCATGAAGCTCACTGGGCAGTGGCGTAGCGTGGGGGGTGCAGGGGGGACCGGCCGCACCGGGCGCAACATCTGGGGGTTAGGGTTAGGGGGCGCAAATCCACGGGTTAGGGGGTGCAAATTACTTGCCTTGCCCTGGGTGCTGACAACCCACGCTACGCCACTGTCACTGGGTGACCTTCAGCCAGACTCTCAGCCTAACCTACTTTATAGGGCTCTTGTGGGGATAAAACTGGGAAATGGAGAACCAGGTACACCATTTTTTTCTCTTTGGAGGAAGCTGGGATTTAAAAGCAATGAATAAGTAGCTAGATAAATGTAACCTGCACAGGAACACCATTTGCTGAATTTCACCCTCTGTACAATATCCAGAATGCTTAGGCATTCTGGGATAAATTACTTTACAGTAAATGCCATTTCTTCCCAACTGTATAACCTGGTGGTTTGTCATCTGTCAGCAGAACTCTGGATATTTATGACAGCGCTTGGGATTCTGTTTGGATCTCTCCACGCTGGCGGCCTCAGAAGGTACAATGCAATAACTTCTGTAACTACTCATCCATTTCCTGCTTAAGGCTATTTTTGAACAATGCTCCTTTTATGGTGGGCACTAAAGGCTCTGTGTACTAGCAGTTTGCACCAGAGTTGCAGTTTTATTGACAAGTAACGAGGCGGGAGAAAAGTGCTGATATACACACTTATGGGAGCTTTAGCGCCTGTTAAATTGGCAAGGCCATTTCTGCAGAGGTTTGGGCACTTCTGATTGGGGGAGATGGAAAGGAGTCAATGACTTAGACCTGTCGGAACCAAACTACTCGTGCTTTTCAGCCACACACACACACACACACACACACACACACACACACCTAGTGCTGACCCTACAAGCAATTCAATATGTGCAGGGCCAGAAAAAGGTAAGTGGGAGGTTTAATAGTTTTGTTGCTCATCATGAACAACTGGGGTGTGTGTGTGTGAGGACGACAGGTTGAAGACTGAAAGGAAAAGATTTAAAAGGGCAGAGAGTGCCTTTTAAGAGAAACAATTACATTGACAATCCATGCAGAGGGCTCCCCTTTTTTGAAACTCAAACTGTTGTTGAAAGCTGCCTCATGCAACCCTGCAATCATATGAGGTCAAGAACATGGAAACAGTGGCTGTTCTGCAGAGAAGGTATGATTACATCCTGTTGAGTTTGCAAAGAGTTTCTGAGGCTGTAAGGAAGAAGATGCCGTTTTAACTACTAGCACCAACAAGCGGAAGATCATACACACACAAACACACACACATGCAGCAGCAGCAGCAAATAGCAACTAGTTCAGACATACAAAGACTGGCTTGCAAATTTATTTCCGTTCATAGAATTTATAACCCTCCTTGTGATTAAACTTGTTGGTTTTTAATGTGGCAAAGGAGTTCAGCTCCCACTTTCAGCAGCTGCTCTGATAAAAATGTAATGAACTTCTGGATGTTGGACACATGAACAATCTGCAGCATAGGATCAGTTTTGCAAAGATTCAGCCGATGAAGCCATTCTGAGCATTCCATCCCCAAAGCCCTAGAACTGCCCCTGTGGAAACACTATTGTTTCATTTTATCAGAGCAGCTGAAGAAGCAGTGGCACAAACAGAAACCTAACATCTGGAACACCTTGCCATGTAAAAAATGTTTGTGTATGTTATAGGAATTCTAAGGTCTTATATATATATATATATATATATATATATATATATATATAATAAATGTTCATAAATGTACAAGGCAAACACATACATAAGAATATAAACTACGTGTCTGAAATAGTACAGGAGAACAATCCTGCAGCCATTTTGACTCTCCCAAATTGACCTCAAATATTTCTCTGCAAGGAGGAAGGAAATGGGAAAAGCTTTCCAATTGTCTTTGGACGATAGGGGCTTACACCTCCCTGCAAATACAGTCTGAGAAGTATCTGTTAAGCTGAGCACACTATCAATATGCGTAAGAGATTCAGGATCTAAGTATTTACCATCTCTGAGGAATGGCCAGGCTACCCAGAAAAAGTAATCAAATAATAATAATAATAATAATAATTTATTATTTATACCCCGCCCATCTGGCTGGGCCTCCCCAGCCACTCTGGGCGGCTTACATAAAAACCAAAAATACAGTAAAATATCACACGTTAAAAACTTCCCTGAACAGGGGTGCCTTAAGATGTCTTCTGAATGTCAGGTAGTTGTTTATCACTTTGACATCTGCTGGAAGGGCGTTCCACAGGGCGGGCGCCACTACTGAGAAGGCATTATCAGGTATTCTGGCAGACAGGAGAGAAGCAACACACTCAAATTTCTGCTGGGGACCACCTCTTTCTGTGATGTATGTATGATGTTTTTTTGGGGGGTGGCCTTGAGCTACAGGGTTCTTAGAATTGGGAAGGGGGAAAGCACATAACTAAACCACAGAGGCACAACAATGCAACAATAAACAGCTATTCACAACCCTGCACCATTCTCTGCCTCCATCTGCACTATGCATTTAAATCGGTATCATACCACTCAACACAGTTGTGGTTCCCTCCAAATAATCATGGGAAGGGTAGTTTGTTAAGGGTGTAGAGATCCCTATTCTCACAAAACCACAGTTTCTAGAGTTACCTGGGAAGAGGGGTTGAATACCAGTTGCTGGAAACTGCAAGAGCTGAGTGTGCTCTAGTGCTGGTGTCCTGCTTGCGGATTTTGCACAGGCATCTAGTTGGCCATTGCGAGAACAGGATGCTGGACTAAATCGGCTATTGGCATGAGCCAATATTTCCAAGCAATGACAAACCTAGACAGCATCTTAAAAAGCAGAGACATCACCTTGCCAACAAAGGTCCGTATAGTTAAAGCTGTGGTTTTCCCAGTAGTGATGTATGGAAGTGAGAGCTGGACCATAAAGAAGGCTGATCTCTGAAGAATTGATGCTTTTGAATTATGGTGCTGGAGGAGACTCTGGAGAGTCCCATGGACTGCAAGAAGATCAAACCTACCCATTCTTAAGGAAATCAGCCCTGAGTGCTCACTGGAAGGACAGATCCTGAGACTCCAGGACTTTGGCCACCTCATGAGAAGAGAAGACTCCCTGGAAAAGACCCTGATGCTGGGAAAGATCAAGGGCACAAGGAGAAGGGGACAACAGAGGACGAGATGGTTGGATAGTGTTTTCGAAGCTACCAGCATGAATTTGACCAAACTGTGGGAGGCAGTGGAAGACAGGAGTGCCTGGCGTGCTCTGGTCCATGGGGTCACGAAGAGTTGGACACGACTAAACAACTAAACAACTACAACAACAGTATTTGCAATGGGTCATTATTTTCCATTGGTCTACTCTTAATAAGATTAGCGCTAGCTACAAGCTTTGAGGTTTGTGGAAACCCCCAAATGGAACTCAATAATTGGTTACGTTTTCAAGATTCAAACTTAGAACCAATCAGCTTGTTTCAACTCTCACTTTAAAGAATTAACGAACAAAAAACCCCTCCAGAAATGATGCAGAGTCAACGTCCTGCAGGAATCCCCACTTTGTTCCTGGCAGAGAAATTACTCTGGTTATGGATTCACTGTTTATTAGACAATAGCACCGCTGTTTTTCTGAGAAGGTAAAACCCTCCTGGCATCCCCACCCCCACCCCACAGTCTCTCTCCTATGATGTTCGTCATGTCCAGAATCTTTTGCTGGAAGTCAAAATAGAAAAGAAAAACCTGCGGTGCGAGATGAAACTGCATTATTTTAAATGCTTCAAGGTCTGAAGAGAACTCACTGAATGTGGTCTCTGAGTGTGTATTTTAAAGAAATAGCCAAGGGTCAGCAGGGTCCCTTTATTCCATTTTCTCTCTCCACCTTGGTTCTTAAGCACATCAGCTTGGCCTAATTACACCGAAACTTGCATTCTCCTCTCTGCAAGAATAATTGCTGGAGACTTATCGGTGAGGAGTTGAAGCAGTGCAAATTACCTTCCGCTTCCCAGATGTCTTTGATGTGCTGTTTGTATGGGGTTTGGGGCTTGCTATGGAGATGTGGTGCTGAGCATAGTGCACAGACATAAAGTCACTGCTGCGGAAAACGTGATGGCAGATTTGTTTGGAGACTGACACCCATTCCTTTAGAACTGAGCTCAACAGTATAGCGATCTCTCCTATTCTCTCTCTCTCTCTCTCTCTCTCTCATACATGCACACACACACACATGCACACACATGCACACATGCATAAATAGAACCCCATCACCTATATTTTCATTATAAGAACATAAGAAGAACCTGCTGGATCAGGCCAATGGCTCATCTAGCCTAGCATCCTTTCCCCACACTGGCCAATTAGATGCCCCATAGAGAAGGCCGCAAGTAGGACAAGAGCATTTTCCTCTTCCATGGTTTCCAGCAGCTGGTATTCAAAAGCATTACTGTCTCCAGCCATGGAGATAGAGCACGGTCATTGTGGCTAATAGTCACTGACAGCTACTCAAACAGTAAGTCCTCTTGAATACAGTGGGGTTTACTCCCAGGTAAATGGAGTTGGATTCTTTTATTTTATCTATCATCTATCTATCATCTATCTATCTATTTATCTATCATCTATCTATCTATCTATATCTATCTATCTATCTATCATCTATCTATCTATCTATCTATCTATCTATCTATCATCTATCTATCTATCTATCTATCTATCTATCTATCTATCTATCATCTATCTATCTATCTATCTATCTATCTATCTATATCTATCTATCTATCTATCTATCTATCTATCTATCTATCTATCTATCATCTATCATCTATCTATCTATCATCTATCTATGTATCTATCTATCATCTATCTATCTATCATCTATCTATCAAGTGCAGGTGGCACTGTGGGTTAAACCACAGAGCCTAGGACTTGCCGATCAGAAGGTCGGCGGTTTGAATCCCCGTGACGGGGTGAGCTCCCGTTGCTCTGTCCCTGCTCCTGCCAACCTAGCAGTTTGAAAGCACGTCAAAGTGCAAGTAGATAAATAGGTACTGCTCCGGCAGGAAGGTAAACGGCATTTCCATGTGCTGCTCTGGTTCACCAGAAGCAGCTTAGTCATGCTGGCCACATGACCCAGAAGCTGTACGTCAGCTCCCTTGGTGAGATGAGCGCCGCAACCCCAGAGTCGTCCACAACTGGTAGTGATCTGACCGTGATCTACCAAAACCTCCCGGGGATCTACCAGTAGATTATGATCAACCTGTTGGACATCCCTGGTGCACAGAATACAAAAACAGCAACAAACAACCAAAACTAATTTTACAAAAATAAACATTTAAAAAACATTGCAATAATACAAACATACTCATCCACTTAAACCACTGTCAGTTCTTTCTCCTTCCCTACTCAGCCTCTTGACTCTCACTCAGGGCTGAAACAAACGTACGCAGAGTTCCCTGTGAAGAGGGATTGATTGTTAAATTACTCTGGGAATTGTAGTTCCGGTTGGGTAATAGGCACCTCTGAACAATTCTCAGCACCTTTAACAAACTACAGTTCACATAATTCTTTTGGGGAAGCCATGACTGTTTAACGTGGCATCAAGGTGTTTTAAAGGAATGCGACCCTAAATTAGTCATGTTAATAAATTTGAAAGGGTCTGTTCTGCATAGGAGTAGGATTGACCACATCTCACTCGCTCGTTCTCCGTCAGCGCATGCCACTGCTGAAACCCTGTAACTTTTTATATCACGAATGTTATAAGAATAATAATTATTATTATTATTTATACCCCACCCTCCCCAGCCAAGACCGGGCTCAGGGCGGCTAACACCAGATATAAAACAATTGATTGAAATACAACTTAAAAAACAAGATTAAAATACAACATTAAAATGCAGCCTTATTTCAGCAGAAACTCAAAAACTTTTGGGGATGAAAATGTCAAGTCTTCACCAAGGCTAACTATGTTCTGTGGTTCTTTTTCTCCTGCTCCTGTTGCACGATAGCACACAGATACCCAGGGCTATCCCAAGACCTTTTGGAAACTAAGGCAAACCACAAAATGGCTCCGCACCAGGGAAGAAGGGATACGTGAAGATCTACATCAGGAACCAGAGGGGAATAAAGGGCTACATTGGGATCTGTTGCCCCTTTGGATCCTGCTGCCTGAGGCAGACAACCCATCTTGCCTCATGGGTGGGCCGGCCCTGCAAATACCCATCCAATCAGTAACATCGGACCCTTAAAGTGTCCGTATTTCCCAGAGACAGTCCTGGAATTACAGAAGCCATCCCAGTTTCTCTTTTGATCCTGGAATGTCCTGCTTATCCGTAAGACACCCCTATTTTCATAGGTGAAAAGTTGGAGGGTATGGAGTTATGCAACCCCCAAGCCAAGGAGATAAGTAACTGTACAACCATTAGAAGACACCTAAAGGCAGCCTTGTATTGGGAAGTTTTAAAATGTTTAATGCTTTTTTATGTTTTTGTATTTGTTGGAAGTCCCAGAGTGGCTGCAGCAATGCAGTCAGATGGGTGGGGTATAAATAATAAATTATTATTATTATTATTATTGAATAGGAAGTCCCTATTTTAATCGGAGAAACCTTAGAGGGTATGTGACGTTGAGGACACATACTAAAATGATGGACGTGGAATGGTATGCGGGTGTTCTTGTATGCAAATCTTTATCCCAGCTGGTATCAGCCTTGAATTTGCAATTAGTTTATGTATGTGCTTTTAAACTCTTCTTACACTATAATTGTTCTTAAAAGTTATTTTTGTATCTATCCATTTGTTTCAACTTTTTTTTGTTTTTTTAATAAATGCAACTGTTTTATGTGCGTTATTATCTTGTAAATTGCTTTGGGATGCATCGTGGGAAGCAATTCGCAATTGAAAATGATAGTGGTACAACCAGCACCAGCAGCCCTACTAGTAATATAAACCCATCACTAATGAGCTGTTATTGTGTCGTTGACATGTTAGAGTACACACTTCCAAACCCACCCATCTCAAGGGGCCCACACCCATTTTCAGTACTGCAGCTGGAAGGTGAAAACATGTGTCACTTTGCAAGAAAATACAGCAGTGTGCTGCAGGCTTCCTCAAAGTCCCCACTCAGTCTATGCTACAATGACTGCATGCCCATTAATTGTCAGGTGAGGCCCTTCTTCCCTTTGTCTGCATCTCTCTCTGTGTGTTTTAGCAGTAAGTAATTGTAAGGAAATGAGAGTTCCTTCACATTCATAGTCATGTCAGGTTTTTAACAATGCCGGCTTCTTCTCTTCTCGCCCGTCAAGTACAATAAGATAACAGCACCTGGGTAGCATTGACTCGGAAGTGCTGGGCTTTCCTCGCGAGCTTCGCCTGTGTGGGGTTTTCTCCTGGGCAAAAAATTAATTTGGGAACCTGTCATGATCCCCCTGCGTGAGCCGAGGAACATGATCAGAAAAGTACGGGCTGGTTAGCAAGCTGTTTATGAAAATCAATAGCAGACATGACAGGTGAATCTTTGAAACAATCCTTTTTTCTCTTTTTCCTTTAAACAATATCTGGTTTTCTGGCTCCCTTTCTTCCTTTAAATTACACTTATGGAGAGGAAAAAAATCCTTTCTAGCATCTGAAGCTACAGAATTCCACCCACTCTCGCCTCCCTTGAAATTCGACTTGAAAAGCTGCAGTGTTGTATTTTGACCACAATGTAGGCCCAGTACTTTTCCAAGTTATAGAATAAAACGGTTGTCTATGTTTACTGGCGGTGAGTGTCAGCTATGGGGAGTCAGACCTGGGGGGCCAAATGAGGCCCTTCACTGTCTGGCCCTTGGGACTCTCCCCAAGGTGCCTCACCTCTCCAGGTGACACCCCTCAATGTCTCTGCTTGGCCATCTCCTTGAGTGTTTTTATTAGAACATGTCCTTCAACTCTGACAGTGATGGAGGACAGAAACTAGCCAACTGCATGAAGACGAAATTTACACCTGTTGCTCTGCCTACTTTTGCCTCTGATCTTGTCCATCATTGGCATGTGGCCCTTTGATGTGACCACAAAGAGAGTGCAGCCCTTGGACTGGAAATTAAAAGGTCATCCATCCCTGGATAGAGAACCTGTGGCAGATGCTCTTGGACTCCAACGTACGATTCTATGATGTCTCTGCTTCCCTGATGACTGGCAAAGGCAGGGGGCATCTCCCTCTCCTGCCATGAGTCATTTACCACTCCTCAGACAGACTCCAGCCCATCCCTTTGGCTGGCTCTTCTAAGCCAGGAACGTCAACGGTCAAGAGGGTGTGTGTTTAGCTGGCCCCCTTCAAACATCTTGACCTCATTTTCAGGCTGCAGGAGCTGAATCTGTGCCCTAACTCATAAAAATTTAGTTCCAGGTACAGCTGCACACAGGGTATCATTGTCTGTCAGCATGTAGCCTGGCCAGCAGTGGGGAGACAGAGGCAGTTGCTTAAGGTGGCAGATCTGGCCTCCGAGGAGTGAGCTGCTTATGGCCGCAGCCTGTTGCCATGGCTGCAGTTGCCTGCTCCTCACCTGCCTCCTTTTACTCCCCCGGTGGGCAGCATTTTCCATTTTGTCTCAAGTGGTTGATATACAGTGGTACCTTGGTTCTCAAACTTAATCTGTTCCAGAAGTCTGTTCCAAAACAAAAGTGTTCCAAAACCAAGGCACGCTTTCCCATAGAAAGCAATGCAAAATGAATTAGTCCGTTCCAGACTTTTAAAAACAACCCCTAAAACAGCAATTTAACATGAATTTTACTATCCAACAGGACCGTTGATCCATAAGATGAAAGTAATAAACAGTGTACTGCAGTTACACAATCAATCCATCAGCATCTGAACTGGGTTCCACACAGTCACAAAAACAAAACAAAAAGAGCCGCAAAAACAAAAACGCAAAATAAATAGCAAAAACAGACAGACCTCAGCGTAACACTCAAAACGGAAGTGTGGCACTCAAAATGAAAGTGTAACACTCAGAATGGAGCATGTTTAGCTACCAAAAAAATGTTCACAAATCGGAACACTTAATTCTGGGTTTGCAATGTTTGGGTTCCAAGTTGTTTGAGTACCAAGGTGTCTGAGAACCAAGGTATGACTGTGTGTGTGTGTGTGTGTGTGTGTGTGTATGGGACACCACGACTTCTTAAGCCTTGCCACATCTACACTGGCCAGGACTGGCAACTTTTTACCCTTTCCTCCCTTTGTCCTCTCTTCCGCTTTTTTGGGACGATGTTTTCATGTCCCCTCCCCTCCTACTTGAGTGTAGGCCCCATGGCCTTGAAACTTCCCCTGAACTTTTCTGAGCTAGTTCATTCTCTGGATGTATGTTGACTAGGGCTGTGGGAGAACATCATGTTAATCTGGGAAGATGATTTCAGCTTCTGCCTCTGGTAAGCAACGGCTCGGCCTTCTTTGACTCAAAGGCATTCTGAAAATGCACACACTAACAAATCAGCATGAAAATTGCATTTGCTTTGTCTTCAAGGACAAAGCAGAGTCTCAACCTGCCCCCCTCCTTCCTTGCCCCCCAAAGTTTCCCTTCCATTTTGTCACATTCCTAAATTATAAAGTTAGCTGTTGAACAGTGCTCTTGTTCTTTTTTTCTTCCTTCCTTTCTTTTGGCGTTGAGTCCTGGGGCTTTCATTTTTGATAAGATGAACTGTTATTAATATTGATTGTGGTTTACAATTTTCCAAGAGCTGTAACTTTAAAACAGTTGGAGCGGATGGACAGAAACAAGAAAGAAATGTGTTTTCCAATGTAGAGATTGGGTAGATTTCTGAACCTTCTTGAAAGGGAACAAAGGGACAGCAGAACTGCAATAGCCAACCGACCAAGAAAACCACATATGTGCCCAGCAACACATGCCTGCAAGGAGAATTTTTAAGGAAACAGACTGAAAAGGTCAAAGATCCTACTGTTAGGGCCGGTTCTGCTATTAGGCAGAGTAGGGCAGCCACTTCAGTTGGTGAATGCTGGAATGACCTGCTCAACTGACGGGCTGCTGTTAGTTACTATGGATGACATTGTCACCATTGTGGAAGCTGTATTCAGTTGCCAGTCCATTTGGCTTTTGTACATCTCATGGGAAGGCACCATCTTGTCTTTTTCCTCAGGCAGCAAAATGTATTGGGCCAGCTTTGCCTGCTGTGGAAGGGGCATCTCTTTAGGACTGGTCTGGATAGGGTTAGTGAATGGAAGAACAAGAGCAGAGCCAGGTGTGTCCAGCTTCAAGCCAAACAACCCACATGGCAGGACCTGGTAGTGGACAGGAGAGGAGAACTTATTCCTTGTGATACATTCCAGGCTACACATCAGGGCTGGGGGACCAGTGGCCCTCCAGATGTTGTTGGATTCCAACTCTCACCAGGCCCAGCCAGTAAGGCAAATGGTCAGGGATGATGGGAGTAACACCTGTAGGTTCTCCATCCTTCCTTAGCTTAAGGTTCTGACCTGGATGTCAACTAGTAATCTCTTGCCAGCATCATCCCCAGTTCCTTTGGTTTCTGTTGGACAGCCTTCTTTGCTATAGCCTGGTTAACAAGGCCAAGAAAGAATCTTGCCAAGTGGCAAAAATGCTCATATTAGGAAACATTTAATACAACCACGTGTATGTTGGGAGAAATTTGCACTAAAATTCCGATTTGTTTTCATGAGCACTTAAAAAACAAAAATAAATCTCAAACTGCTGTGGCTATGTGGAGAATAGAATTTGAGATTGGGAAAACGAGAAATATGGAGAAACTGAAATTGAGTGATTTGCCTATCCCTGATGGCCAGGGGGGGATGGGAACTATACTCTGGCAGCATTTGAAGGGCACCACGTTGGTTACCACTGATCTCCATCATCACAGCAAGCGTTGTCTAGATCCTGCACCTAGACAGATAAACAGAAGGCAATGAATGGTGTATTGTACCATGAAAATCACACTGAACCAGAATAATTTTGCTGCCTATCGTTCCATCCCTTTTGATAGGATTTATGGTCAGGCAAATGGAAATAGCTCCTTTGCATTGAGTCCAGTTGGAAATAAATCTCCCCAGCTCTTCCACCCGCCACCCAGTATTATATGCCTGTAAGTATTCAGATCAGAGCGATTTATGGCACAGGGCTAATTCATACTGGGCAGCCTCAGCTCTGTCTGTCATCAGTTCTAATGGACCATGAGCTTGGAATTGGGAACTGGTGAATCCAGATAAAGAAGTAAATTTGGCCGGTATTGTGCAGGACCTGTTGATAAGCAAAGATGCTCAGCCCTTATGGAAAAGGTTATTTTACCATTCTTCCCTGTCTAGTCATGGGGGTAGTAACTCTTAATTGGGCAAGCCAGAAATGTCAAGGGATTTGCAAGTGGAAGAGGTAAGGGGGAAAGAAAGAAAGAAAAAGTATCTCTTAATAACAGGGAGCTAATTAACCGAGCAGGGAAATAATCTGGTGTGAATTATAATTTATTCAATGAGTTTTGCTCCCTTTTATCTGTCCATGGATTGTTTGCAAACAGATGGTGACTTTCTGGGATCCATTCATTATTAACAATTACTTGACCCCTTAATTTCTGTGAATAATTATCAGTCAGAGGCTCATTTGCAAAATGGTTTGCTTGCAGTTTCAGCTGTTAAAAAGGGGGGGAAAGTGATTCAGAGTCAAATTTTCAAATCTGTGAGGTTGGGTGTTTTTTCCTCCCCCCCCCCTTTTGTCACCCTCGTAATTCTTTGTTACAAAACTGTAACTCAGAGCCAACATAAGACACCACGGATTGATAGATTTAATTTTGTTAATAAAAGTATGTACATACTCGGCCCCTGCCCTGCCGAGCCAGCAGCAGTAGGCTTGTGAACGCCATTTGCTGGAAACTGCAGGAGGGCAGAGGACAGCTGTGCCCGGGTCCTGCTTTAAGGCTTCCCATGGGCATCTTGTTGGCCTCTGTGAGAACACAATGCTGGACTAGATGGGTCATTGGACTCTTCTTATGTTATTGCATTCTCATAAAATACAGTGGTGCCTCGGGATGCGAACAGGATCCGTTCCGGAGCCCCGTTCACATCCTGAACAGAACATAAGACGCAACGGAGCATCTGCACGTGCACGGGTCGTGTTTTGCTGCTTCCGTGCATGCGCGTGACGTCATTTTGAGCGTCTGCGCATGTGCAAGCGGTGAAACCCAGAAGTAACGTGCTCCGTTACTTCTGGGTTGCACAGAGCGCAACCCAAAAGCACTCAACCTGAAGCACATTCAACCTGAGGTATGACTGTATCAGAGTGGTGCTCAGCAATACAAAATAACATTAAAAAACACAGGTCAATATAAGGACGGCCTACTCAAGAAATTTCTAAAGGCAAAATGGATTAATCTGATTCAAACCTTTAAAAACAACGCCTGAAACAGCAATTTAACATGAATTTTACTATCTAGAATCATAGAATCATAGAGTTGGAAGAGACCACAGGGGCCATCGAGTCCAACTCCCTGCCAAGCAGGAAACACCATCAGAGCACTCCTGACATATGGTTGTCAAGCCTCTGCTCTAACAAGACCGTTGGTCCATAAAATGAAAGTAATAAACAACGTACTGCAGTCACACAATCAATCCACCAGTAGCTGAAGTGGGTTCCACATAGTCACACAAAAAACAACAACAAAAAGAGCCGCAAAAGCAAAAACGCAAAATAAAAAGCAAAACCAGACAGTCCTCAGCGTAACCCTCAAAACGGAAGTGTGGCACTCAAATCGGAAGCATAACACTCAAAACGGAGCGTGTTCGGCTTCCAAAAAAAGTTTGCAAACCAGAACACTTTCTTCCGGGTTTGGAGTGTTTGGGTTCCAAGTTGTTTGAGTACCAAGTCGTCTGAGAACCAAGGTACCACTGTACTACAGAAGGCTGATTAAAGGATTTTTTTTTGCCACAGATGTCATGTGGGCCTCTAATGACAAAGATGTACCCAGGAGTACACCAAAGCTATATACCTGTTCCTTAAGAGGGAGTGCAACTCCACCCAGAACAGAGAGCTGGCCTATCTTCCAGAGATGGAAGCCACCTACCCACAAAGCCTTCATCTTCCCAGAATCCAAATCCAGTTTCTTGGACCTCATTCAGTCCTTCACTGCATTAAGACATTGATCCAGGACTTGTGTGATAACCCCCCTCATATAACCAACATGCTTAAGTCTAATAGATTCATGAAAGGATTATTGCCAAAGAATAAGCTCACCTGCCAGGCTTAGCTCACCTTGGGAGGGATGAGATAATCAAGCCTTTGTTTTCTCTTGGTCTATCTGAGGAACCCAGTGTGTGAAGAGGTTTTGAGCCGGTTCCTGCAGCTCATACCACACGGCTCTTACAAGCCATTCTTCAGTTCCTAGACCAATAATATAGGAACATTCTCCATGGGAACTAAGCAAAGTTTTACCGCCTGTGCAACTTTTTCTGAATGCTGTGCGGGAAAAGTACATGAATCTGACCTTTGGAGAGTTTGTAAGTAAACCATTTTAAATTTACCAAACGTGGTCTTTTTCTACAGGAGAGGAAGAGGGAAACTTTGGCAGGAACACAGAAGGGCAAATTTTAAAGGTCCTATGGGCTATATTTCCATGCTTTGCTTTGCTGCATATTTGGTGGTTTTCAACCTCTGCTAGGGTTCTCTCACCAGAGTACTTGCCCCAAACTTGGATCTTAGCATCCTGGAAATCTCCTTCCTACATACCTATTTTTTATTGCCACTAACAGAGCTTGCACAGACTCTCCTGATACATATGTTACGGAGAAGCAGAGCTGTGTGTCATCAGTGTATTGTTGGCTCTGTGCTCCAGAACTCCTCATGGCTGCTCCCAATGGCTTCATATAGATGTTAAATAGCAGTGGGGACAGATTTTATATGACATGGGGAGCAGGGGAAGCAACCCTGGACCTGCTCCACGAAGGCTCTTCTTTTGTTGACATATTTACAAGTGCTGCATAATGTCCATTTGTAAGAACTTGATATTTCAGCATAAAGGTAAAGGTAAAGGTACCCCTGCCCGTACGGGCCAGTCTTGACAGACTCTGGGGTTGTGCGCCCATCTCACTTAAGAGGCCAGGGGCCAGCGCTGTCCGGAGACACTTCCGGGTCACGTGGCCAGTGTGACATCGCTGCTCTGGCCAGAGCCAGAGCCAGAGCCAGAGCCGCACACGGAAACGCCGTTTACCTTCCCGCTGGTAAGCGGTCCCTATTTATCTACTTGCACCCGGAGGTGCTTTCGAACTGCTAGGTTGGCAGGTGCTGGGACCGAGCAGCGGGAGCGCACCCCGCCGCAGGGATTCGAACCGCCGACCTTTCGATCGGCAAGCCCTAGGCGCTGAGGCTTTAACCCACAGCGCCACCTGCATCCCTTATTTCAGCATAGAAGTGCTTATACTCTGAAATTTAGACAGATGCCTTTTGGGTGCCTGATAACCATTTTCTTCTTGTGGCAAGCCTACCCAGACATGTATAACCAACATACATTTTGATATGCATTTTAAAATAAATACTGTTTATTTTTACTTTCTGATTTTATTTATATTTATTTTAGGTCACCTTGCTTCTAACCTATAGGTTTCATTTTTCGTGTGCATTTTATTTAAACCACTTAGAGGTTCTTACAGTGAAGAAGTATGCAAATTCTGTTAAGACAAATACTTTTCTTAAGGCTTCTGAGCTTGTTTAGCCAAACACACTTGGAAGCTCCCTTCTAAGATTGCTTACTGGCCTATCCCGAAAAACAACAATAACAAACTCCATAAAACTATATGTCAAGTGGAAGTGATTATTATAAAGGCAGATGGATCGTAGTTAGTGAAAACACCATATTGGATAATTGTCCCATATTCTTGATTCATGCAGCTTCAAGCAGGGCTGCATCTTTGAAATATAGATATGTTTTCCAAAATTCATTCATTGATATAAATGATCCTTTCCAGTATTTCATTTGTTAGACCAAGCAGAGAGAGGTACAGTTGCCGAGAGAAGAGCTTGGTGGAAACATTAAGTTGTATCCTGGATTCTTGCAAATCTTTAATACAAGATTTCCTCTCTTTCTCTTCAATAATCTTTGTGTGGTTTATGAAAGGAGGCAATTTTTCAGCATATTTGTAACAAGATGAGGTTTCTTTAAAGCATTTTTTGTAAAAAATAATAATAATAGTCAAAGGACACAAACCAATATAAGAGAGACACAAAACTGCCTTATACTATTTAAAAAGAAGAAGAAGATTGGGAACCATTTATGTTGTGTTTACAGAAACATTGTAAAGAATTGGACTCATTAGTAGGGTTTGAGGAAACACTTGCAACTAAGAAAACAAATGTAAAGGTTAAGAAATAACAATCTGGATATTAATTAACTGTAAGACATAATTGGAAAGAAAATTTGGTTAAAAAAATAATGATAAGAATATAAGAGTTTTTAACTAAATATTAACAAAGTAAGGAAAAACAAATTAAGCAGAAGTTGTGAATATTTAAAGAACCGGAAGGGGAAGTTGAAGGAAGTCATGGGGTGGTGGTGGGGATATTTGGATTCTTTAACTATTTTTCTTTTATATGATAAATGTGTGGAATTTTAAATTGTAATAATAATATGTATATTTTATACTGAGTCAGACTTACTGAACCACCTACGCAGCAATGTCTATATAGACTGGCTTGTTTGAAAAGGAAAGTCTTTAACAGACACCAAAAGATCATAGAATTGGGAGAAACAGTGAAGATTGTTCAAGTCCAATCCCCTGCAAAGCAGGAATATACATCTGTCCCGTATGGGGACTGAACCTGAAACCTTGGCATTATCAGCCCCACGCTCTAACCAACTGCAGTGGCTTTCCAGGGTTTCAAACAGGGAGCCTCTTGGGAATTGAAGGATCCTTTCTCCAAATGTAGACCAGCTGGGCAGCTACAGGTTCCTTAGTCCTGGGCAAAGGTTATATGTTAGAAATCCTCTTGTACAGGTGTTTATAAATAATGTCACAGCAGCCATTTCATTGAGCAGAAACTGGATGGAATCATCCCCCTTTCTATGTCTCCCCCACTTTTCCTCTAGGGCATGGGTAATAATAATAATAATAATAATAATAATAATAATAATAATAATAATTTATTATTTATACCCTGCCCATTTGGCTGGGTTTCCCCAGCCACTCTGGGCAACTTCCAATAAAACAATAAAATACTAAGGCCCTGGGGCCGTATCCGGCCCAATTGCCTTTTAAATCTGGCCCGCGATCGGTCCAGGAATCAGCGTGTTTTTACATGAGTAGACTGTGTCCTTTTATTTAAAATGCATCTCTGGGTTATTTGTGGGGCATAGGAATTCGTTCATATTTTTTTTCTTCAAAATATAGTCCAGCCCCCCATAAGGTCTGAGGGACAGTGGACCGGCCCCCTGCTGAAAAAGTTTGCTGACCCCTGCCCTAAACTACAGCTTGTTTAGTTTATATGTAAATACGGCACGGGACGCAGGTGGCGCTGTGGGTTAAAGCCTCAGCGCCTAGGGCTTGCCGATCGAAAGGTCGGCGGTTCGAATCCCTGCGGCGGGGTGCGCTCCCGCTGCTCGGTCCCAGCGCCTGCCAACCTAGCGGTTCGAAAGCACCTCCGGGTGCAAGTAGATAAATAGGGACCGCTTACCAGCGGGAAGGTAAACGGCGTTTCCGTGTGCGGCTCTGGCTCGCCAGAGCAGTGATGTCACGCTGGCCACGTGACCCGGAAGTGTCTCCGGACAGCGCTGGCCCCTGGCCTCTTAAGTGAGATGGGCGCACAACCCCAGAGTCTGTCAAGACTGGCCCGTACGGGCAGGGGTACCTTTACCTTTACCTAAATACGGCACTGGAGCCAAGCCAGCCTGGAGACTGGCCGTGTGGCAACCCTAGTCTCCCATCAGTGCTCAGCACCCTGAGCAAACCACAGTTCCCAGGATTCTTTGGGGGAAGCCATGACTGTTCAGAGTGGGATGGTACTGCTTCAAATGTATAGAAGAAGAAGAAGAAGAAGAAGAAGAAGAAGAAGAAGAAGAAGAAGAAGAAGAAGAGTAGTTTGGATTTGATATCTCGCCTTTCACTCCCTTTGAGGAGTCTCAAAGTGGCTAACATTCTCCTTTCCCTTCCTCCCCCACAACAAACACTCTGTGAGGTGAGTGGGGCTGAGAGACTTCAGAGAGGTGTGACTAGCCCAAGGTCACCCAGCAGCTGCATGTGGAGGAGCGAAGACGTGAACCCAGTTCCCCAGATTACGAGTCCACTGCTCTTAACCACTACACCACACTGGCACACTGCAGATAGGGCTAAGGTTGGCTACAACCCTATATTTTTTAATGACTTTTTCCTCCCTCCTTGCCCTTTCCAATCCTATGTCCTGCTCCTTTTGTTCCTGCTCTTCAGGATTACCCCACGAGCCTTCAGCTACCCAAAACTGAGCTGCATCAAGGAGACAAGCGCTCACTTTTGGGTACTTTCAAGGCTGTGTTTATGACAACAAAGATGAATATGTTCTTGCTTCTGTAGGCAGCTCATAGAAACAGGGAAACATTATGTGACAGTGTTTTCACTAGCACAGGCCCGGGGGACCATCAGACAAAGCAACGCAGCTCTAGCAATAAAGAAAAGCCAGGAGTTTCATTCAATTATTCATATTTCCATTGTGTCTCATTTTTTAAAGTGGCACTTTCTCGGCATTGATCGTTTGACAGCAGCTCGTTTGATTTTTCTTCTCGTGTGATATATATTTTTTCCTTACCTCATCCCTTCTGTTTATATAACCGGCAAGGGGGCCATTTCACATAGTCACTCATGACAGGGTTTCCCCTCCCTCCGTCCCAAAATGTGGATATCCACAGTAGCCACTGACTGACAACAGAAATGCGAGTGTGTAACCTGCTTTGACCCTTTTGCAGATGCCACATCTAATCAGCGTCACTGAAATAAAAATTGACCCAATAAATAGCTTAGGGATATGGTAAGAGCAAACTCTTCTCCTCTCTCCATCTCTGGTTTAGCTGCTCTGATCTGTACTAAGCAGGGATGGGAGGGTTCCTGAGAATGTGGGGTTCTGACACTGGGTTTTGATAGGCTGTGCAGGCAATTTGATGGAATCCTGAATTGCACTGGGCCAAGTTCAAGGAGATCTGGGCATGGGCTAAGTCAGGTTGAGAGAGCCTTGAATTAGCCCAGTTTGGGTGAGGCCAGCTGGACTGATCCAGGGCTGCCAACTGGTGGGCATTAGCCATAAAGGCTGGAGGTCTGCTTTGCCAGCCTGCTCCATGAATGGAACTCACTGGGGAAGCAGACCCCAGCAGGATTGAATCTTCCACTCACCAACTGACAAGCGGAAGCTTTAGTCCTGCAAAGTGTTGGGTGCTCTGGGATGGGGAGAGTGGTCCTCAGGTTGGCCTAAATCAAGAGGCGCATAGCCCTGGATTTCCACCCCTTGATTCATTTAGAATTAAGCCCAGAACCCTTGTGATTAAGCTGAGATGCAATGGAACTCATTCATATACAACAGCAGTGAGGCTTCTGGAGGGACCTGGATGCTAACTGTACAACTATGACCAGGGCAATAAGGAAGCACAGTGGTACCTTGGTTCCTGAACGGCTTAGTTGTCAAACAAATTGGCTCCTGAACGCCACAAACATGGAAGTGTTCCAGTTTGCAAACGTTTTTCAGAAGCCGAATGTCCAACACAGCTTCTGCTTGAGTGCAGCAAGCTCCTGCAGCCAACTGGAAGCCACACCTTGGTTTTCGAACAGTTTTGGGAGTCCTGGAATGGATTAAGTTTGAGAACCATGGTGCCACCATATTAGAAATATAACTCCATTAATTAGAAGGTCACGTGGCTTAGGGTTCACTGAATGCTGTTGTCATACCCCGCAACCACCCTGCTTTGACTGGGAAATTCCGGATTTACAAAAGCCATTCCTGGCTTCTGATTGGAAATGTCCCATTTTTTGTTCCTGCACTCTCGTGTAAGCCAGAAGACATGACCAATAGTAACAAAGAATTATCCTTCCTTGCCTCTGGTCAACATGTGCCAAAGCAGGCATGCAGCTCCACATTTTGCTTTCCCCCTCTATGGTTACTGTGGAGGTCTGTGGGTGGGGAGTTGGTGTGTGGTGACGGCGGCAGGCAGGCAGGCAGGGGTGCGGGCATTGCAGAGGGTGATAGTGGCTGTGAGGAGGATGGTGGTGAAGCCACCATGGAAAGGAAAGCTTGGGAAGAGCCCCCCCCCCCAAAAATGGGCATGGGGTGGGCAGACCATGGGGCTGTAGCTGGAATGTGATGGGAGGGAAATGGGAGGAGGTCTCCCAGAGGTAAGGGCAGCTGGGAGGGCTGGAAGGCGGGAGTATCAAGCCGGGCATTGGGAGCTTGGCAGCTGGGAAAGGGGAGCGAACAAGCAGATGGACAACACTGGCAAAGGTGCTGGGGGCAAGAAGTTCTGCAAAGGTGGCTGCAAAGTGGAAGAGATAAAAAGGGCTTGGGTTGGTGGTCCAGATAGGGCAGGGAGTGTGTGTGTTAAGAGGAACAGACACAAATTCACCCCTTCAGGGGGGAAATTTGATGAGGGAAGGTAGGGCTTGTGTCCCAATTTTTTTCACCAGGATATTGGACTGTGTACATAGTCACAGCAGTGTCTAGGGAAGTTTACGGAAGTTTTTAATGTGTGACATTTTAATGTACCGTATTTTTAATCTTTATTGGAAGATTAGAGTGGCTGGGGAAACCCAGCTAGATGAGTGGGGTACAAATAATAAATTATTATTTATTATTATTATTATTAATTATTATTATGGGTTAAGGAGTCATGGGATCTGTATATTTCCTATGGTTCCCAGTAGCCCTGGCTACTGCCAGGCAAGCCCACAGCAACCGAATAGAGCCACTACTTTGACATGCTCCATTTTGTTTTGTAAACAACTATGTCAGCCCTACTGTAAAGTTTGTGAAATAGAAGATGGCCTTATCTTTCAAGATGTAGACCAGCTTTGATGTCTATGAGCACATATACTCTCATCAAAGGATAACAATGTCAGCTGAATGTGATGCATTGTCTCATTCTGCATTCTGAGCATTCCTTAGGAATAATGCGGGCATAGCTGTCTTCAGGCAGAACTAGGCATTTAAGAGACATGGGGCTGCTACTCCAATCCTTCACAAATCTTGATTCTCCCTCAGCCTTCTGTTGGCATGATCACTCAGTTACTTTGTTTCCCCTGTGAAAGGCACCCAGTGATGCAAAGGAAGGGAATCTATACTGCAGAAAGACAGCACATCACACAGTGAATTTCACTATACCTTTAGCCTGGAATTAGAGGGAGAATATTTGACACAGAGATATATGTTAGCAGCAACACTATGTCTTCCATTGAAATCAAGGTTTGTCCTTTAGTGGCTAATTTTTATTTATTTATTGCTGCAGCTAGTAGGTTTACAAGTAAAATGAATTGCCCAAGACATATATGATTTTCCTTTGCTTGTGGGTTCCCAGGAGCATCTGGTTGGGCGCTATGAGAACAAAGTCCTAGATTAGATGGACCTCATGCTGAACCAGCAGGACTCTTTTGGAACTTACCGTATTTTTCGCTCTATAACACGCACCTGACCATAACACGCACATAGTTTTTAGAGGAGGAAAATCCGTAGGCATGCCACCCGTAGGCATTTCCTCCATAACACGCACAGACATTTCCCCTTACTTTCTAGGAGGAAAAAAGTGAGTGTTATGGTGCAAAAAATACGGTAAGTTCTTGTGTTCTTAAAGGTAAAGGTAAAGGGACACATGACCGTTAGGTCCAGTTGCGGACGAGGGAGCCGGCTTACAGCTTCCGGGAGGTCATGTGGCCAGCATGACTAAGCTGCTTCTGGTGAACCAGAGCAGCGCACGGAAACACCATTTACCTTCCCGCCGAAGTGGTACCATCTACTTACACTTTGACGTGCTTTCGAACTGCTAGGTTGGCAGGAGCTGGGACCGAGCAATGGGAATGTCGCGGGAATTCGATCCACCAACCTTCTGATCAGCAAGCCCTAAGCTCTGTGGTTTAGACCACAGTGCCACACATGTCCCTCTTGTGTTCTTAAGTAGGCCCAAATTATTAGTAATGGATTCCTACTCAGACATTCCAACTCACAGCCATTTCCAATTTCCTTCTTCAAGTTGTAGAGATAACTTCTGAAGTTCTCATGAAGTCTTTCTTCACAATATAGAATTCTGACTTTCTAGAGTTCCTGGTGCCCTCCAGATCTTGTTGGTCTACAACTCACATTATCCCTGACCACTAGCCATGCTGGCTGAGACTCATGGGAGGTGGAGTCCAAAAATATCTGGAAGGCATCACATTGGCTACCCCTGGAGAGTAGCCTTTTGCTGCAGAATCTTGCCCCCAACTCACGGAGGGTGAGGAGGAGAGTAATCTGGAGCTGATACGCTTGTCCCCACTCTCCCTCACATGCTTCTAAACACATGGGGGATTAGAATGCCCAAATGTGGCTAATGCTTCAATTAAAATTAGATTACAGGCAGGATGCGTTAATTCCCTCATGTTTGCCAGAGCGTTCAATTTTCTAGGCCAATTTTCTAGGCCAAAGTATACAAACACCCTCCCCCCCCACTTCCATCAATGCAAACAACACTAGTGGGGGTACATTAGCAATGGAAATAGCCTTCTGCATAACTGTCTCCATGTATGTGATGCATCTGCAATCAATCTTCCTTTCCATTCAGAAACAAAGGTGGGGAGACATCTGCATAATTGGCCGTGTTTTATGCTGGTCTGATGTATAATGTTGTCTCTTAAGCATACCGCTCCCTGGAATCGTGATGAAGTGTCAACATGCCGTGTGTAGATGTAAAACAAACATTTCCCCTCTTTTTTGGGGGGGGGGGGGTTGCAGCTGGCAGCTGACAAGAGGAACAGGAGGCAGGATTTAGTTTTCAGAGTATTATAGTTTGATCTGAATTAGCTGTGCAACCCTGTCGTACTCTTGTCTAGTAGTACTTTGACATACTCAAGTCTATTTGGGAACAGTAATGTTTATCAATACCTGTTGCTAGAGATCGTAGAAGGGGAGAGTGTGTCTTGCTTGAAGGATTCCCACAAGCATACGATACGATACGATAATCTTTATTGTCATTGTCCCATACAGAACAACAAAACTGAATAAATCTACATCAGACATTCAAAAACCAACAAGCCTGCTATCCCAACTATCCCAGCCTGGTTAGCCCCTAAAAACTCTGATACCCCATAATTGAATACAATATACTCACATAGAGACGACCTTACACTGCATTTAAAACCAAAATTGCATTTGGATAGAAACTGTTTCTCAGGTGGCTAGTCCTAGTCTTTATAACCCTGTACCTTCTTCCAGAAGGCAGAAGCTGAAAGAGATCATTTCCGGGGTGTGCACTATTCTGCACTATCTCTGCAGCTTTCTTATGGCACCTGGAAGCATAGATTTGATCCAAGGTGGGAAGAGTGCACCCAATTATTCTCTCCGCAGTCTTTACAACCTTGGTTTTTTCCATCTGGTTGACCACTGTGAAAAGAGGACTAGATGGGCCTCTGACCTGATCCAGTAGCCTCTTCCCATGTTCTTACTCTACCCTGGAATAGCATATAGTAGATCAGCACGGGGAACCTTCCTGCCAGCCTACGAACTCTTGGCCCATGGGGATAAGGACCTGGCCCATTGACTGGATCAGGTACCCCACCCTTTGTAGTAGATAAACACATGTTTCCACTCTTGCAGATCTGAGATGCTCAAGTGCTTTCCCCCGTGAGACGTTGCTGTTTGACAATAATCGGGTGTTACGTTTTTCACTGCTCTTGGCAGAGTAACGCTTCTTTGAGATGAGAGTGGAAATGTGCAGCCATTATGTTTGAGCAGGAGGAAACAGGCAGACATCGTTTCAATATTATGACAGGCAGGATCCTGCTGAGTTAATGTGGTTCGGCTCAAACCTGTAGTTGCCGGCTCTTGACAAGTCAAGTTTTGGAAAGAAGGGCTGGCACCTGAGATTGGTGATGTCGCAAATATCCTGCGCCTCTCCCCGCCCCCCAAGTTTACTGCAGTGTGGGGTTCAGAAACCTGGGGTCCTTTCTGAAAACTGCTCAGAAGCTTCCATTACGACAGGCTCCCTTTCATTGCCTACAGACAGCCACCCAATCTTAAACAACTCCTAACCCACAATAATACTACAACCAGACTTAACACGGACACTGGCACCAGAGCCTGCAATAAACCCAGATGCCAACTTTGCTGCCACATACACCCGGACAACACCATTACTGGCCCCAACAACATCACACATACCATCTCGGGACTATTTAATTGCTCATCGTCTAACATTGTGTATGCCATCAAATGCCAACAGTGTCCTTCAGCTCTCTATATTGGACAAACAGGCCAAACCTTACACCAAAGAATAAACGGACATAAATCTGACATCAGGAACCACAAGACAGAGAAACCAGTAGGAGAACACTTCAGTCTCCCAGGACATTCTATACAAGATCTCAAAGTAGCTGTTCTATTACAAAGGAATTTCAGAAATAGACTGGAAAGAGAAGCTGCTGAATTGCAACTTATTACCCAACTTAAAACCATGGAGAGACCTGGTCTGAACAAAGACATTGGATTCTTATCTCATTATACATGACAAAGCCATTTTTCACCTTCTCACCCCTTGCTTTTTCCTGTAAGACCTATTGCAGCCGTTAAGAGTCGTCAACAGGCTCATCACAGCTATCTGCCAATCACCCAATCCCACCACCTTTCTGAGTAATACCCCTCCCCACCTCCTCACTATATAGAAGGGTCTGGTGACTTCTGTTTCAGTGTATCTGAAGAAGTGTGCATGCACACGAAAGCTCATACCAAGAACTAACTTAGTTGGTCTTTAAGGTGCTACTGGAAGGATTTTTTTTATTTTGTTTTGACTATGGCAGACCAACACGGCTACCTATCTGTGACAGGCTCTCTGTTATTAGCTGGAGCTCATTTATGTGAATATCTAATAATAATAATAATAATAATAATAATAATAATAATAATATCTCATTCAGGAGAATTGCATGATCAATTGGTGATCAATTTTCATGAGGCCTTTTTTAAAAAATGGAAATGGATGTGGAAACATGGAGACAGAAGACAGCTAGACAAGGGGCACTTCAACAATGTGTACAATACAGCAAAATGAGAATCTTTGATTTCCTACCAGAAATCTGATCAGCTCTTTTGGTCAACAGCTGAAATAAAACAACTGCATCCAGGAAGGTGTTTCCAGGCCTCCACAACCCCTTTAATTGGTCCCATCACACCTAGAAACACACTTCGATCCCATCTGCCGGAGCATTTTCTGTGTAACTGTTGTCACAGACAAACATCCAGACAACTCTTCCAGCTGAATGGCTCTCAGAACTTTTTGCTTTGTTTTGTTTTTACTAATGGGATACATTCATTTGAAGTTTTTCTCTGTCATTCGGTGGCTCCTTAGTAAAACAAATGTTGCACTCCTTTCCTTCTTCCGATCTCTTGCCTTTGAGCAACTGGTTGGCCACTGTGAGAATAGGATATGTTTGCTGACTGGGAACAGTTATGGACCACCGGTATTAAATTTACTGCATGTAATGCTTTAAAAGAAAATATTATGAAAATGATCTATCGGTGGTACATGACCCCAGTCAAGCTTGCAAAAATTTACCACTTGCCTAATAATAAGTGTTGGAAATGTAATGAGACTGAAGGCACCTTCTACCACCTTTGGTGGACCTGCCCAAAGGTTAAAGCTTTCTGGGAAATGATCTATAATGAAATTAAGAAGGTCCTTAAGTGGACTTTTCCTAAGAAACCAGAGGCTTTTCTCTTGGGCATGGTTGGCCAAGTGGTGTTAAGGAAGGATAGGATTTTCTTTATGTATGCCACTACAGCAGCAAGAATTCTACTGGCAAAGTATTGGAAGATGCAAGAACTACCTACTCTGGAAGAATGGCAAACAAAGGTGATCGACTTTATGGGACTGGCCGAGATGACGGGCAGAATCCGTGACCAGGGGAAAGAGACAGTGGAAGAGGACTGGAAGAAATTTAAAATATATCTTAAAAACAATTGTAAAATTGAGGAATGTTAAGATGTCAGGGGGTAAGAGGTAAAGAATTGCAGCAGTAATCAAAAAAACTAAAGGAAACTTTATGAAAGGGAATTAAGACAATGGACCTAAGGGTTGCTAAAGAACCATTAAACAAGGATGCAGGGATGGGGAGGTATGGGGAAGTCAAAAGAAAGAAGGGTATGAAATGATGATTTTGAAGCTATATTGTTCTATATTGTTTTTATTATCTGTCTGAAAAACGAATAAAAATTATTAAAAAAAAAAAAGAGAATAGGATGCTGGACTAGAGGGACAACTGGTGGATCTAGCAGGGCTGTTCTTAAATTTTACGTTGCTATAGTAAGTTAGTTACAACCCTATCTATTCCTCATCCAGGAAAGCAAGAGGCATTGTTAGAGCCCAATGACACATTCAAGACACTCAAGGAAGGGTGCAAAGTAGGGTGTGGCTTGGGGTTGAAAAGGTGTGGTTGAGGAAGTGTTGTAAGTGGGGGTGAGTCCTGAGGACCAGAAACAGAGGAGTGGAAGGCTGCATTTGAACCCCAGACCTGACGTTCTCTACCTCTGAGTTTGGCTGCATATCCCTCAACTGTCTCAATTTGAGTGGGACATCCTAGAATTAACAAAAGCCATCCTGGCTTCTGATTGGATCTTGGAATGTCCTGTTTTTTGGTCCAGTGCTGTGACGTGAGTCAGCAGGTTCGCACCAGAGCACCAAACCAAAATATGTTTAGTGGTTGACAAAGTTTATTTTAAACATCTTCATTTCATTATAAATCATTTCCCAATACTTCTTAACAATTTTGCAATTCCACCAGAAGCTTTCCTATTAGGTATTACAGGAATGGATTTACCAAGATCGCAAAAGAACTTGTTTACGTATGCAACCACGGCTGCACGAACATTATTAGCACAACATTGGAAAGAAGAAAGTGTCCCAGCTAAAGAAGACTGGCAAGTCAAATTAACGGAATATGCTGAAATGGCAAAGTCGACAATGAAATTAAGAGGAAGAGATGACAATGAATTTAAGAAAGAATGGAAGGAATTTATGGCATATATATACAGAAGCAATGTACACAGGTTAATACATTGGCAAGGCTTTAAGAATACTTGTATTTTTAGTGTGAATGGACAAGAAGTAATTCAAATGGTCAAAACTTGATAATGGACATGTAGTACATTGACGTACAATGGAACCAAGGAAGGGAATAGGGGGAAGTCAATCTGTTTTGTTTTGTTTTTGTTTTTATCTTTATTATTGTTTGTTTTTGTTATTGTTGGAAAATTAATAAAATGCTATGGAAAAAAGAGAGAGTGAGAAGATGTTTGGTGGTTGGTCTCGTACCCTCACACAAGTCAGCTGGCCTCTGTGAGAGCTGGGAACCAAAAAAACAGCATCCGAATTTTGATAAGCAGGATGTTGGAGGATATGAGGCTGACGGTTAGTACCTGGACCAAGGCTGCCCAGTGAGCTTTGTGGCTGATTGTGGACCTGACCACAGATGCTGAGCTGTTTCCCCCAGGAAAATGATATCTTAGTGCAGGGGTCAGCAAACTTTTTCAGTAGGGGGTTGATCCAGTGTCCCTCACACTTTGTGGGGGACCGGACTATATTTTTAATAATAATAATAATAATAATAATAATAATAAACCAATTCCTATGCCCCACAAATAACCCAGAGATGCATTTTAAATAAAAGGGCACATTCTACTCATGTAAAACACGCTGATTCCCGGACTGTCCGCTGGCTGGATTTAGACGGCATTTGGGACGGATCCGTTGCCCCGGGCCTTAGTTTGCCTACCCATGCCTTAGTGGGAAGCCGGGAGAAGAGGAAATGCCAAATCTGTGGACCCCCCCAACCAAAATAGATCCCCCTCCCTCATGAATATATTATTTAGGCCTTCTCCCATGTCTGTGGGATTCGCTTATGGGCAAGCATTTATCAAGCATCTGGGAAGACTAAAGCAGGTGTGAGCAACCCTTGGCCCTCCAGGTGTTGCTGAACTACAACCCCAGTCATCCCTAGCCATAGGCCATGCTTGCTAGGACTGATGGGAGTTGTAGTTCAGTTACATCTGAAGAACCAAAGGTTTCCCCTGTCTGCACTAAAGGGTAGCTGATGGGAAGCAATTTCATTGCGCCTGCATTTTAGGGTGAACTGCCCTAATCTGCAGTTCCTGGAGGTATACGCTAATTGGAATTGAGACAGATTGCTACATTTCTCTGAGTGTTATGGTGCAATTTTAGCTATAACAATGAATAGAAAACTGTACATTTTATGGGGAAATTGTACAGAAAAGCATATTTTATGGAGAAAATGAGTACAAAAACCTCTGGATACTTACCTTGTCTTACATTGAATGTAACCAAAAGACTTTATAAGCTGAACAACAACAAAAAAGAGACATTGAACATTCTTTTGTAGTTCATGTAAATAAAATGTGTGTGTGTGTGTGTGTGAATTTTAGGGAGAAATACATTAAAAACATTAAAATGCATTTTGGGGGAATGCATATGAAATGTGTAAACATGTACACATAAATTGTATTGGAGGAGAATGCATTTTTTAAAAAATGCCTCCAATTTAAATGTGACACCCCCCTTCCTTTTTTTAAAAAATAATAATCACAGAAAACAGGATGGAATAGACTTTTTTGTGTAACATGAAATGGAGATTGGCTGATCCACCCATCTTTACTAAGGAGCAAATCCATAGCTTGTGGCGAGAAAGGTAATTTTTTTGTATTAAAAAGTGGGTCATTCTTTTAGTCTGTGGTGACACTACAAGCAGCTTGGATCTCATAAGGCCATTGACAGCTTTGTCACAACACCACAGCGATGCACATTTGCAACCTGGGGCTATGTGCCGGATTGCACGCATATCCAAAGAACCGACAGGGCACTCCTTGTCAGCCTGTGATCTGGAAATGATCTTTCCTGACCGCTAAAAGTTTCTTTAGTCATCTCTTCCATCACTGCTACTTTGGAGTTGCCCCCTCCTCGGTAGACTCAGGGACTGCATCGCTCTGTTTGTGTGTGTTTTGATTCTTCGTGTGTCTTTTCTACGTACTTTGGAGCTTTGCCCTTGGTTTATTTCTTTCCAGGTCAATATGACGAAGCTCCTCTAATGTGCCTTGGGCTTTTGGAACCGAATAACACATGTAGGGAGGTTTACAGACACTGTACATGCATGCACCCCGTAAGTTCTAATACCCCTCCAGGTACCCTCTGGGTACTCAAGCACTTGGCAGAGTGATGTCTTCCACCTTCCCTTTGTACCAGGGGTCATTTAAGGCACCTTGGTATTATTCTAAAAGACAAGAGAGGCCATTCCAAGCACCATTCGTGATCTTCTCTCATCCCATGACTCACAGGCCATACGAATATGACGAACGCCACAGAGACGTGCTATCACAGGCTGTCGACAGCATGCAAAGGCAGTTCAGCTAAGGTCTCAGCACTTGAGCATCAAAATAACGATCTGCTTGCACATGGCTCTGTGGAAGTTGTCAGTGTGGTGCACTTGTATAGGAGGTGACTTTTTTTAAAAAAAGAAAATCTTAAGATTCCGCAGAATATTCTTCCGTAAGAATCTAAGAAGAGCTGTGCAAAAGGACCATCTGGTCCAGAGTTCTCACAGTGGCCAAAGAGATGCCTATGGAAAAACCCCCAAGCAGGACTTGACCATGACAGTGCTCTCCCCACTTGTGATTCCCAGCATGCTGCCTCCGACAGTGGAGGGAGAAGGACACCACTACTGACTAGTGATCATTTATAGACTTACCACCTCCCATTTCATTTGGAGAGATTTCAGTAGTTTCAGATGGTTTCCTGAAACAAATAATAATAATAATAATAATAGTAATAGTAATAGTAATAATAATAATAATAATAATAATAATAATAATAATAATAATAATACTTTTTATTTATAACCCGCCCTCCCCAGCCAAGACCGGGCTCAGGGCGGCTAACACCAGGTATAAAAACAATTGATTGAAATACAACTTAAAAAACAAGATTAAAATACAACATTAAAATGCAGCCTCAATTCAGTAGAAACTCAAATCTTTTTGGGGATGAAAATGTCAAATCTTCACCAAGGCCAACTATCCAGACTGGTCCTGTACGGGCCAGAAAAAAGCCAGGGAAGTCCCCAAATAGGAGTTCCATCACAGAAGGAGAAAGGAAAAAGGAAAGAGGGGGAGGGGATCAAGTTGATTCCAAGCCAAAGGCCAGGCGGAACAACAAAAAAGCTTTGACTGTGTGAATGTTCTTGGGTTTTTTAACCCTCTTTGGCGTTGTCAGGCTTGAGGGATGCTCCCCCCCCCCCCCGATGGCACCAAGAGGCAGGGAGGAAACAAGAAAGTTCTTACATATGATTTATTCAGTCGTCACGGTAAAAGGCAAAGAATTCCCGTCATTTTTCCATAATGGAGTTGCTCACACTGAGCTCCTCCCCCTTCCCTCTCTAGCATCAACACCTGCTTCTACGGCATCTGTCTGTGGACAATTGTCTCTGGGCTCTTTGTTCTTGCACCCTTAACAAACAGCGTATTTTGGAAGAAGGGGGTTGGGTATGCTGTCCAGTGATGTGTCAGCTAGCTGCTCTGCCTCCCTTCCTCCTCCTCCTAACACAGCATAACTCTGCTGTTTGCCTATTTCTGAGCTGCTATCTTCCTCAAAGCCCTGCTGTAATTTGAGACTGCCTTCCTTCTCTCTGGATGCTACAGGAGAAGGTGGGGGGAAACCTCCGCCATTCCTCCTCCTCTTCAGTACAATCCCTGACAGGTGCCGACTTAGGGAGGTGCCTTGCCTAACTCAGTCTTGTGTGCACTGACAGCAGCTCTCCAAGATCAAAGATGCTAGGCAGGATTCTCTCCCAACCCTACCTGGATGAGTTGAAGCAAAGGTGAACTGTTTGGGAAGCTCTGCAAACGCCATCTTGGTAGTCAAGATAACCCCACAATTAATTGGCAGTTGTAACAATGAGCTCATATATGTTTATATTCACATATGTAAGATTTGGGTATGTGCTACCTGTGCCTTCATCTGGTCAGGTGAAGAGATGAGAAGTCCTGGCCAATACCTCAAGGACCACCTCTTTCCATATGAACCTACCCGGACCCTGAAATCATCTTCTGAGGTCCTCCTTCATGTGCCTCCTCCTCGAGAGGTCCAGAGGGTGGCAACACGAGAACAGGCCTTCACTGCAGGAGCTCCCTGTTTGTGGAATGCACTCCCCAGGGAAGTTCACCTGGCACCTTCATTGTACACCTTTAGGCGCCAGGCAAATCATTCCCTTTTAACCAGGCCTTTGATTGATCTTATTGACATGCTCTTTTAGAATGTGGCTGTTTTTTTTTGGGGGGGGGTATTGCGTTATTGTTTTTAATTTGATTTTATATATTTATATATTATGATTTTGTTCGTGAACTGCCCTGAGACCTCCGGGTATAGGGCTGTGTAGAAATCCAATGATGATGATGAAGACAAAGAAGAATAAGAAGAAGGTGAAGGAGAATAACTAGAAGAAGAATGTTGCTTTGAGTATAAAGACTATATGAGCATTTGCTTGGGTGCGGACAAGTCATGACGACCTCTCACTGTTGTGGTGTCTAGAGGTGAGGCTCTGCGTGCTGTGTTGTAAGTTTACATCTTTCTTTAATAAAGCATGAGATCTAAGCATCCTTTTAACATTTTTAACACCCTTCCTTGGTATCTTTGCATCAGACTACTGCGGTTCAGAACACTGGAGATACCAAATATTGAACCTGTGGTCTTCAGCTTGCAAAGCAGCTCCCACTAAGAATAATATAAAAAGCAACACAGACATCTTGGAAGGTGTGCCGAAAAGAAATACTGCTGAATAAGGGCATTTTTTTCTGACTCCGCTTAAAAGCAGTTGTGGAAAATCTCTGTGAAGCTTTGGCTCAGCCTTAGGTAAAGGTAAAGGTACCCCTGCCCGTACGGGCCAGTCTTGACAGACTCTGGGGTTGTGCGCCCATCTCACTTAAGAGGCCAGGGGCCAGCGCTGTCCGGAGACACTTCCGGGTCACGTGGCCAGCGTGACATCGCTGCTCTGGCCAGAGCCAGAGCCAGAGCCAGAGCCGCACACGGAAACGCCCTTTACCTTCCCGCTGGTAAGCGGTCCCTATTTATCTACTTGCACCCGGAGGTGCTTTCGAACTGCTCAGGCTTAGTTGGACCTTTTCTCTCTTCTTCTTGACACAGACTGCAAGGGTGTCGGCGAAGCCTTCCAAACCAAGTTTGTGCATGCCTGCGGACAGAGAACTAATGAGTAATGAATCAAGGCCACTCTGGTGGAACCAAGAAATTATTGCAAAATATTACACACAGCTAGACAATAGTTTGCTTTGTTTTTGAACCATGACGGCATCATTAAGAGGGAAAACAACAGCAGCAACACAGATTAATTCATCCATTTCGGTTTGAAAGAATTAGCCACACCTGTTTTTGTATTCTAATTCCATGTTTATGTATTCCCATCTGCTGATATATTTATCTGCACATCATTCTGTCAAGAGTCACCTGCTTACAAGCCTTCTCATTTGCTACTCCATGACAGTGCAATAGCTCCCATTGAACAAAATCTGAAGAGTTGTTGTCATTCTATCGCAGTTAACTCTAGAGAGCCCCCCGCATGGTGTTGTTGTTAGACCTGAATTGAGGAGCCTGATTTTTCCAGCTTAAGGACTACCTTTGCTTCTAAGTAACCTGTGGGCCATGTGCCAGGGTGGGGAGAGCAACAGGTAAAAGTGGTCCGAGCAAGAAATGTCCATTTTATCTTTACCCGCTAAGCAGGTTTTCTTCTGGTGCTTAGGTTGTTGTTGTTGTTTAGTCGTTCCATCGTGTCCTACTCTTCGTGACCCCCTGGACCAGAGCATGCCAGGCACTCCTGTCTTCCACTGCCTCCCGCAGTTTGGTCAGACTCATGTTCATAGCTTCGAGAACACTATTCAACCATCCCGTCCTCTGTCATCCCCTTCTCCTTGTGCCCTCCATCTTTCCCAACATCAGGGTCTTTTCCAGGGAGTCTTCTCTTCTCATGAGGTGGCCAAAGTATTGGAGCCTCAGCTTCACAATCTGTCCTTCCAGTGAGCACTCAGGGCTGATTTCCTTAAGAATGGATAGGTTTGATCTTCTTGGAGTCCATGGGACTCTCAAGAGTCTCCTCCAACACCATAGTTCCAAAGCATCAATTCTTCAGCGATCAGCCTTCTTTATGGTTCAGCTCACACTTCCATACATCACTACTGGGAAAAGCATAGCTTTAACTATACGGATTTTTGTTGGCAAGGTGATGTCTCTGCTTTTTAAGATGCTGTTTAGGTTTGTCATTGCTTTTCTCCCAAGAAGCAGACGTCTTTTAATTTCGTGGTTGCTGTCACCATCTGGGTGCTTAGGTACTCCTCTATATTCTCCATTTACACAAGGAAGGGGCTTTTTCAAGGTTCATGGACACATTCCAGCCAGGCAAAAACACTCAGGCTGCAAAGAAAAGCTAGCGTGGCCCAAGGAGAGTGTGTCTGACCTGGAGAGAGTTTTGACGGTCGGACAGAGAAGCCTAGAGTAGATGCACCATGCATTAAAATCACTGCTATACCACTTCAAACAAGTCAAAGCTTCCCTCCAAAGAATTCTGGGAGCTGCAGTTTGTGAAGGGTGCTGAGAGTTGCCTCTCGTTCCCCCTGCAGAGCGACAATTTCAGACTGGTTTAACCAGTGCTATTTTTTCTAGAAAAAGAGGTGCTGGAACTCACCATGAATGCCTCCCTTGTTCATTTATAATGGCAATGGCGCCCACCTGAGAGGTGCTGGATCTGAGTTCCGGTGAGTTCCAGCTGAAAAAAAAAGCCCTGGGTTTAACAAGCAATCCCTCTTCCTGGGGAACTCTGAAAATTGTGGCTCTGAGAATGCTTAATAAGCTACAATTCCCAGGGACCTATGACTGTTTAAAGTGGTATAAGAGCGCTTTGAATGCATGGTGAGGCTGTGTCATAAAATGTTTGGTGACTTGAGACTTGCTGGCAACTGTGCTTAGCATCATGCCCAGATCCCTTTGTAAACCTTTTTTTAAAAACAAAAAAACATTCAGTTCTACAAAAGAGGGGAGCAACAAGAGATCTGGGGCCACAGCATAAAAGGCATGAGGCTCCTGCTCCCAGAGCCATCCACTAATAATGTCAGTTTGGGAGATGTCAGCTAGGCAAGTCATTCCCCTCACAGAGCTACAATTTTCAGACTGGTTTAACATTCAATCTCTCTTCCTAAGGGACTCTGTTAATTGTAGCTCTGTAAGGGGAATAAGAGGGATGCGGGTGGTGCTGTGGATTAAACCACAGAGCCTAGGACTTGCCGATCAGAAGGTTGGTGGTTCGAATCCCCACTACGGGGTGAGCTCCCATTGCTCGGTACCAGCTCCTGCCAACCTAGCAGTTCGAAAGTGCGTCAAAGTGCAAGTAGATAAATAGGTACTGCTCCGGCGTGAAGGTAAATGGCATTTCCGTGCGCTGCTCTGGTTCACCAGAAGCTGCTTAGTCATGCTGACCACATGACCCAGAAGTTGTATGCCGGCTCCCTCAGCCTATAGAGTGAGATGAGTGCTGCAACCCCAGAGTCGGCCACGACTGGACCTAATGGTCAGGGGTCCCTTTACCTTTACCTTTAAGGGGAATAAGGGTCTCCCAGCAACCCTTAACAAACTACAGTTCCTAGGATGCTTTGGAGGGGGGACATGGCTGTTTAAAGTGGTATGATAGTGTTTTAAATGTATAGTACAGATGTGGCCACACAATCTAATCTAGTGCAAAGCAGCTTCTGATACTGCTGTCCACCCATCCATGCTCTTACATTGTTGTATTTTATTTTATTTTTTTAAAAAACCAGGCATTTCACTTGTCCCTAACTATCATTGCCCAAGGCAATTCCCCGTGGAAACAAGAGAGGAGAGTCTCTGTTTCCTCTTCATGAGCTCCGCTCCTTGCTTGCTTCCATTGTGCCTTCTCCGAGACTATAATTACTCTCAATGCTCCTCTGAGCATTCAAATGACTGTTTATACAGGAGCCCCCAAACTGCTTACAGTACATTTGCAAAGCTTGTTACATTTATTTGCCTTCTTATTGACTCGGGTTTCATTGTTTCAGTGACGTTTTGAATTGTTGTGCAGAAGCCTGAATGGAGCGTGGGCGTCCATAGGAAACAACGTGGGCTGTTTAAGGCAGCGTGTGTTTAAGTAGGAAGGAACAATGTATACTCTGTGCATTCAGTTCTGGCAGCCTCTTCCAAACTTCTGACACTTGAGGGACCTTTTTCCTCTGAGTTAAAATTAGGGCTGAATGAAAGTGCCGCCCCACAACAATCTGCCGCCCTCTTTGCAAGTGGTAACTTCAGGTGCTTTTAAAATTGATTTTATTTTGAAGAATTTGGTGCAGGTTTTTTGGAACTCTGCTTGGCAAGGGCCAGAAGGTGGTTGCCATTTTATCCCCTCAGATTTCCCTAGATATACAGTGGTACCTCAGGTTACAGACGCTTCAGGTTACAGAATCCGCTAACCCAGAAATAGTACCTCGGGTTAAGAACTTTGCTTCAGGATGAGAACAGAAATCGTGCTCCGGTGGCACGGCGGCAGCAGGGGGCCCCATTAGCTAAAGTGGTACCTCGGGTTAAGAACAGTTTCAGATTAAGAACAGACTTCCAGAAATGAATTAAATTCTTAACCTGAGATACCACTGTACTGGATTATAGCTAACTAAGGCCACATTCGCACTATACATTTAAAGCACTATGATACCACTTTAAATCTTGAGAGCTGTGGAATGTTAAAGGCACTAAGATTTGTTAGGAGGCTCCCATTCCCCTCACAGAACTAGAATTCTCAAAGTGGTTTAACAACCTGTTCCCTTTTCTGTGAAACTCTGGAAATTGTAGCCCAGCGAGGGGAACATTTTCCTTCTTATTGACTCAGGTTTCATTGTTTCAAATTGTTGTGCAAAGCCCTGAATGGCGTGTGCACTCACCCCCCCCCCTCTCTATCCTCCATCCACATAATAAAAAAGCAGCAACAGAGTTCAGGGACTGAGTCCAGCCAAACAAAACCAGTTGAAGAAGAAGAAGAAGAAGAAGAAGAAGAAGAAGAAGAAGAAGAAGAAGAAGAAGAAGAAGAAGAAGAGAAGAGTTTGGATTTGATATCCCGCTTTATCACTACCTGAAGGAGTCTCAAAGTGGCTAACATTCTCCTTTCTCTTCCTCCCCCACAACAAACACTCTGTGAGGTGAGTGGGGCTGAGAGACTTCAGAGAAGTGTGACTAGCCCAAGGTCACCTAGCAGCTGCAAGTGGAGGAGCGGAGACGCGAACCTGGTTCCCCAGATTACGAGACTACCGCTCTTAACCACTATACCACACTGGCTCTCAGTTGAGCATGACGGAAAGCAGGCCTGGTGAGGGGTGTGGCCTGGGAAGATTGCTGAGGGCCACATTGGCCCCTGAATCTGAAGCTCCCCACTTCTGGTCTAAATGATTTAATTGTGAGTGTCTACCCACCAGAAGTTCAGAGGGATGCCTAAAGGCACCTTTGGTTATAGCAGGGGTAGTCAACCTTTTTATACCTACCACCCACTAATCCATCTTTCTTGATGGTAAAATTTCCTTACCACCCACCAGTGCTCCATGGAAGGAGGATTCAGCTTGTGCTGTAGAACTCCATACCGCCCACCTAGAATCCTGAAACGGTAGGGACCAGGTTGACAACCCCTGGTCTATAGTATCACCCATATAAGCAGATATTTGGGCTTTGGCTAGTGACAAGGGTGAAATGATGGCTTTCATTTTGGGCCATCATTGTTTCTCCCACTTTATCCTTATTTTGACATTTTAATTTTGAAAATGCCTGTCACTTCTTCATTTTATCCTTCTCGTCTTCTCTCCCAGCAATGTGTGTGTACATACAGACACACACAGTGTCAAGAATTTGGTCAATATCCCAACTCTTAAAAAAATCATAGCCCAAGCTGGCAACAAGCAGAATTGAGATACAATCTGGATTCCAAGCTGTTGCCTGGTGTTCTTTGGGCATCCCTTCCCCACTGAATCTGAAGCAGCATTTGGTGTTGGGATATAATATTTTGCAATGACTCATTTTTGGCTAATTAACTCTAGATTTATTTAGCTAACAAAATCCCCCTTGCAAGGGAGCTGCCAGTTCCCGCACTTAGCTGGTGCCAAGACGGTGCCCTTAAACATGTACTAAGCTAATCAGGTCGGGAGGAGAATCGGCACCTACTCGTGTTCCTGTCACGTATTAAAAAAGGGAAAGCAATGCATTCCCAATTGGGTGCATTTTGCTGGATGAACCTGAGTTGCTACTATATTACACACTCTCTATACTAATTACAGATTGAAAAAGAGATACCTTGACAGGCCTATAAATAAGAGACAGATAAGAAAAGGACAACCTTGCTAATGACCTCTATTCAGTGGAGAAACTCTACAAAATCAATGCTTCGCTCACTTCCGGAGGAGAATACAGCTGCATCGATTCTGGATTATAATTAAATTGAAGACATTTAGCCTAATTTGGGTATTCGTGATTCTTTTCACTACTCACTGGCTAATTCTAAAGAGCCGTGTCTCCTCCAAGGCTGCTGCGCCCTTTTTCTCTCCCTCGAAGCTATTGCCTCATAGAATCATTTAAGTGCAGAGTTGGAAGGGACCCCAGTGGTCATCTAGTCAACCCCTTGCAAGGTAGGAATCACAGCTAAAAAAAAAATCACTGTTGGATGGCCATCCAGCCTCTTCTTTAAAACCACCGACAAAGGAGAGTCCACCACTTTTTGAGGCAGTCCATTCCACTGAGAAACAGCTCTTATCATCAGAAAGTTCATTCCAATGATTAGTGAGAATCTACTTTCTTGAACTTTGAATCCATTGGATCAGCAGAAAGCAAGCTTGCTCCAGCCTTCTATCATAACTAAACCGACAAGAACCAGAACTGAAACACAATTCTTACTACACCGGAGAAGAAGTCAGAGATCATACTCCTTGGAAACTCTTCTTCAGGGATGCAGACCCATTCAGTCCAAGGTCGAAAATGGAATCTTTTTCAGCCCAGGGCCCACATTCCCTTCTGGGGTCCACCTGCCAATGGTTGGAAGGGTCAGAGGCAAAAGTGGGAAAAGCAAAAATTATAAACATTTCCTTTTACAGTAGGCTAGTTTTTACACACACACACACACACACACACACACACACACCCTTCTGTATCCTTCATCCAAGCAAGCAAGGGGCATTATCAGAGCTCAATGTCACACACAGGCAGAGCTGCAGTTCCATGGTAGAACATCTGCTTCACATGCGGAAGGTCCCCTAGGTTCCATCCCTGATGTCACCAGGTAGGGTTGAGAGGGACCCCTGCCAGAACCCCTGGAGAGCCCCTGCTGGTCAATGAAGACAACACTGAGCTAGGCAGGCCTATAGCCTGAGTCGGCATAAGGCAGATTCCTATGTTCCTATTCCAGCCAGACAGCTACAACTGGATGTGAAACAGGGCCACTGGATTTCACTGGATGTGAAATAGGGAAGGATTCCAGTGGAGAGAGTCCTGGAGGATTCCATTCATTCCTGCAGCTTGAAGTTCTCCACACATGATCTAAAATGACAGACACCTCTTGCCAGTGGTCTGTTTTAGAGTGCCTCTCTAACCACTGGGACTGGCCAAGTTGTCTGTTAGATAGTAAGAGGGTATGAATGATTAGAGTGACGGTGCTGGCCAGGGCCCAGGCATGGGATGCTTCTAGTCTGGTACTGCAAGAGCTGCCAGTCACTCATACCCTCCTGCCATGCACTTATAAATGCCATCTCCAACTCCTCGAAAGATTCCATCAATGGTGTCTCCAAAAATTTTACACATCACTTGGGAAGACAGGCAAACTAATGCCAGTGTACTGGAAGAAGCAAATATCACCAGTGTTGAAGCAATGATTCTTCAACATCAGCTTTGTTGGACTGGTCATGTTGTGCGGATGCCTGGAAACCTATATCCCCACTGTAGAAGGACATGTGGATCCAGAATTGGCCTCCACAGTCACTTAGGGACTCACTGTCAAAACCGTGTTTCTGGAAGACAATCTTACTCTGCTATGAGGGGTCGCCAAAGAAGAGGAAGAAGATCCTCTTGTCACCCAACAAGCAGCTTTCCTGGTCACAGCATAGAAAGGGTAAAGGTAAAGGGACCCCTGACCATTAGGTTCAGTTGTGGCCGACTCTGGGGTTGCGGCACTCATCTTGCTTTATTGGCCAAGGGAGCCAGCATACAGCTTCTGGGTCATGTGGCCAGCATGACTAAGCCGCTTTTGGCGAACCAGAGCAGCACATGGAAATGCCATTTACTTTCCCGCTGGAGCGTTACTTATTTATCTACTTGAACTTTGACGTGCTTTCGAACTGCTAGGCTGGCAGGAGCAGGGACCGAGCAACGGGAGCTCACCCCCTTGCAGGGATTCGAACCGCCGACCTTCCAATCGGCAGGTCCTAGGCTCTGTGGTTTAACAGTGCCACCTACTCTGCAATAAAAAGGAAGCCAGGCTTCCATCCTGATACATATCAGACTAGTAGTTGCAGGAGGTGGACACCCTCTTTAGCATCCCATGAGACAACAATGTTTGATATGATGCTACATTTTGAGGTGATGTTCAAGAGCCAAGGTGGAGCTTGGCTTTGATTTTGTTTCATTTCTGTAGCACAATAATTTATACAAAGGCCACACCATGGTCACCAAAATGCAAATCACCAGACTCTCTTCGCACATGCATCTAGGTCTGCCTTGGGCCCAATTACCTCCCTTGTCCCTGCAACTGTTGCCAGGATATCCTTCTTAATCAGGTTCCTTTTGCTGAAAAGCACCCCATAGCTATTTAACGCTGAAAGGAGGCAGAACAGGAGTTACATATTAACTGGCTTTTAAGCTCTAATTTAATGTGCGGGGCTGCGTATTGGCATAAATGAATCGAAAGACTTGAGGTCGTGTACTTCAATAAAGCCGAAATGAGTGCAGCGAAGAGTGGAAGGATTTTGACAGACAAGGGCCCCTCCGGGTAATCGCTAGGTGTGGCCACCCGGGAGCAAAATTAAACGTGTGGCCCACAAACCTGGAGAAACCTCAAGATACCTTGACTTTCTCTTCCAGCAGATTCCTTTTGACCCAGAGAATCTGCCTGTCAGCAATAAAATGTCATTCCTTGAGGTGATGTTAATTTTAAACACAATAGAACCCGTTATGTGTGCTGAATTGAATGTCCCCTATTTTGAGATGCCTCCCCTGAATTAACCTTAAAAAAAAACCACCTTACCTCTCCACAACCACATGAAAAATTACTCTTTTTACAGCTTTGTCAGTTAATCAGAGTTATCAGTTTAATTAATGGTCTTCTGGTATGTGTATGTGTTAACTTGGTGACCGTCAGAACCTATGGTTTAGCATGACTGCCACAAAAGATGTGTGACCTCCAAGGTCTCCCAGTCATCCCTGTGGAAGCCGTTTCAAACAGCTGGAGAAACGCTTTATTTCACCACACTATAGCATAACCAGAGGGCTTTGGAGGCCATTCATTTCAAATGCCAAGTGAGCATGCCAGTCACACAGCCTCCTAGCTGCTGATTTATTTCTCTTTGGGAGTCCTCCAGTCCTTCAGAAGAGACCCCCCAAAAGTGGCCACTGACACAGGGCTGTAGCTCAGTGGTAGAGAATCCACTTTGCATGCAAAAACTCCCAGGTTCAGTCCTCAGCATCTCCAGTTAGGGCTGAAAGGAGAGGAATCTCTTGCCTGGAACTATGGAGAGGCAGCATAGAGCAGTGCTTCTCAAGCTATCTGATGTGGTGGACCAACATTCCCACCCTCAAGGTTCCAGGGACCAGGACCATATTTGGTCCCTGAAGCATCCCACCCAACCTGAGCTGTGGTGGTGTTGTTGGGATCCAGCAGCTGAAGGCTCACAAACTGGAACATGTCCACCATGGCCCACCATTTTGAGGAGCATTGGCATAGAGAATCAAATCAGTGTTGGTCAGTGTGGATAGATGGATCGATGGTCTGAATTTGTATAAGGCTGCTTCCTATACTCCTGTGTTCCTGCCCGCATCACACACACAAAAGGAAGAAGAGAAGAAATGTATTATCAAGAAAGAGGTGATCAAGAGGAGATATGATAAACCTTCTTCAAATATGTAAAGGGCTGCCATATGGAAGATGCAGCAAGCTTGTTTTCGCCTGCTCTGGAGACTAGGACCCAAAACAATAGCTTCAAGTTACAAGAAATGAGATTCTGACTAAACATTTTGAAGAACTTTTTGGTGGTAAGAGCTGTTCAACAGTGGAATGGACTTCCTGGGAAGGTGATAGACTCTTCTTCATTGGAAGTTTTAAAGCAGAGGTTGGCATCCACCAGGGATTCTGTAGCTCCATTAGCCTGAACCAGTGTAGTGGAGCTGGCTGGGACTGATGGGAGATGTCGTCCAAAGCATCTAAATGACACCAGGCTGGTGAAGACTAAGATTCATAATGAACAGGTGGATCAGTGGGCTAACGCATATAAAGCAGCTTAAGATATTCTTCATCCTTTTATACATCTCCTCCCTATATAATTATTCTGATTACAGAATTCCACATTGATTTCCCTACTTTCGTTTGGAGTATCCGCAGTAGTTACCAACCCCCCCTTTTTTTTTTTTAAAAAAAATCACTTTTCTGCTGCAGCAGCCAGGGAAAACTCATTTAAACTCCAAAACTTCTTTGGCGCGGATTCTTTATATTGATGAAACAGAGCTGACGTTCTCTGGAGAGGCAGAGTGTTATTAAAGCACTTAACCTAGCACGGCAGTGGCTATCAATTATACCCTTCATTTACACTATACAAGGCTGATGGCTTACCTGAAGTTCAAGAAGGTTTTTTTTTAATGAGATGTTAATTGAGTACACCTGCAGTTGGCTAAAATGTTCATGGACAATTAAGTGCAATCATTTCACTCCCCCAAATCTTGACACTCTCTCTCTTTGCCAGATTCCTGCAGTACGTCTACAGAAGGGGAGCAGGCAGTGGAGGCTGGTCCAGTTGGGCAAATGGGTTGCTGCTACACCACCCCCCATCTGCCTTCAGCCAGCCCCCACTTGCCTGCCTTTCTACTGACAACCAGTTCAGGGCATGGCATGGCTTGCCAGCTTCACCACCTTAGTCTCAGTGTTGCCCCTTGTAGAACTCAGCCGGGAGAAAGATGGGGACAAACCTAGAATTAGTTGGCTCTGCCTACCATTGGCTCTGGCGCCATCTGCTGTTGGACCTCCCTGCTTTCCATCCCACCAATCCCATAGGGCACCAGCCACCACTGGGTGCAGGAGAATCACGCTTCAGTAGTATAAATACAGATAACAGAACCACTTGGATTTTTCCAGATCTTTTTCACATATGAAACCAGCAGTTCAAGCAGAATGGTTCTGGCTTTGTTTTCTCCCTGGTATACTAATATTTAGCAGGTGGATACAAGGGACAGGACCTTTTTGGTGGCAGCAGCAAAACTGTGGAATGACATCTCTGGGGGCATCTGTTAGGAGTTCCTCTCTTCTCAGATTTAGGCAGACAGTTGTTTTCAGTTGTCCTTTGTTCTGAAGCCATTACTGTAGTGCAGTGGCTCTCAGACTTTTTTCTGTGGACCACTCTTTCAGAATAAAAAATTGCTTGTGCCACACTAATTCCTTTATTAATAAGAAATACATTGGAAAACAAAAAGGAACTCCTCCTAGTGGTGCTTGATTTATAACATAGAACACAACTACTTCATAATATGATCATGGGGCATCCAGAAAATATAAAACCATGCAGCTGCATTAGAACACAAATCAACATACGTACTTTAAGTATGTCCATAAACTCAGTGAGAGCTATGAGCATGCTTTTGCCTAATTTATATTAGCTCTAATTTGAGGCAAACAAACTTTCATCTTCTCATCAACCCTAAGAAGCCTATCTCTTTTCTGATCTTTCATATTTGTCAAGAGTTGAAAATCGCTGTTCAAAAAATATGTCATAGAGAACTCTAGAGGAATAGCCAGTGCTCTTGAAGATAGTTGTGGATACTGTTTCTGGGTGTGTGTAATTATTTTGATGTTTTACTTCCATGAAATGTTTAAATCATGGGTAGGCAAACTAAGGCCCGGGGGCCGGATCCAGCCTTCTCAGTCTGGCCCACAGACGGTGCGGGGATCAGTGTGTTTTCACATGAGTAGGATGTGTCCTTTTATTTTAAATGCATCTCTGGGTTATTTGTGAGGCATAGGAATTCGTTCATTTTTTCTTCTTCAAAATATAGTCCGGCCCCCACAAGGTCTGAGGGACCGTGGACCGGCCCCCTGCTGAAAAAGTTCACTGACCTCTGGTTTAAATGTTTCATTGAATCTTCCCATCGCACTTGCCATCCTCTCTTTGATAACCTCTGCTCTATTGCCTTTATTTTTTCCCATATCAGTCTTCAGCTGTGTGCTCCCATTTCTGTTGGTGATAACTAATAGGTTTCCTTTTATCAAGTTGTATTTGAAGACATATGGACATACGAAATTCAATGGTTTATTGATTTATTTTTTAAATAAATGATTTCTATTGAAGTTTTTCAGGTAAACAGAAATCACATAATAACAAACACACATATGTTCCCATTTTTTAATGATGTTTTATGTGTGTAGGTGGTCTTGATATCTGCAAGCTGCTTTGGAGTTTATCCTGAGGCAGTTGCCTAACTTTGGCTGATGGTAGGACCAGACCTGGCCAAAAGAGCATCTTGTTTCTTGTGGTGACCTACCAGGAAACACACAAGTACAGTGTGAAGGAGGGGCTGCCATATGTCTGGATTTTCCAGGACATTATTGGGATTTCAAAGGCAGAATTGACTTCTGGGGGAGGAATTTCCGAAAGGCGGCGCTTTGTCCTGGATCTTAGGCAAGTCAATCGAAAAACTGAACTTTTGGTGTCCTGATTTTTATTTGAAGGGAACAGGCCTCCCATGTTGTTCTCTCCCCATGACCAGAAACTGGTAAAGCATATGGAAATGCGATATGTTTATACAGGGCCGGTCCTGCTGTTAGGCAGAGTGGGGCAGCCAATGGAGGCAGAAGATGCTGAGGGTGGCAATGCAGAGCAACGGCACTGGGTCGGAGGGTCACAACTGTGTGTGCTGCATGGACTATCTTGCACCCCTCTAACATTTGAGGTCTAAATGTTCTGAATGCACACCTGCATCATTCTAACACCAGGGTAAGGTCAGCTGTGGCATCAGGCAGAATGAGGCAGCAGCCGTTCCTTTTGGGACCCTGAGCCTAGCCTGCTTTGCAATTCCTGAATGCACCTCCTGCCCTCAATGCTGTGAAGGATACTGCCCCATCACTGGACCACTAGTCCTATTGGTTTCTGCACATGGAATGGAGGAGAGGCATCTTCTTATCCCCTCCCCCCCCCCCCAGCAGCAAAGTGTCTTAGGCCAGCCCTGTGTTTAGAAGACCTTTGCAAACTTATCAAAAGAAGCTGAACAGCCCCCTCACCCGAAAAAGGAAGAATCTGTCATACATTACTTTGCACTTCTTGGACTAAGAACATGAGCTGTTTATCTCTATATGTGTTGGCCAAAGCTTTGGTGTGTTTAGCATTAACCTTCTACAAGTTTCAGGGGTGATGGAGGAGGAGGACATTTGCTTAAAAAGTTTTATTGGAAGACCTCCTATTGTGCTGTTCTGCAGTTCTTTGAAATTGATGATGTTGGCTGTAAAATAAAATAAAGTAAAATCAAAACGGACAAGGAATAAAATAAAATGACCACACGAGTCTATAAAAACAGTCAATGGTGCTCAGGCAGAGCCGTTTACAAGCCAGCCAGAGTAAACATGGTGTCTTTAAGTGGCTGAGTGCTGCGTGGAAGGAAATTTAAAGAGTCTCGCAAGGTCCCCCAAAACATCTCCCTTAGAAGGAAGGAGGGGGCGGGGAGAACAGCTAGCCTTCCATCTGTTTCTCTTTCATTACTAGCTCAGATGGCTGAAGTTTCAAAACATAAATGACACCAATTATCCATGGAAGATTTTTTTTTTTGTTAAAAAAAAATCTAAATCGCAGTTCTTTTGAATATTCATAGTATTGATTCTATATTATGTAATATCTGCCAAAGGTCATTTCGGTGTTTGGTGGGCTCTGGAAGGGTCACGTAGGCCAACTTTGAATCAAGAATCAACTTTGAATCATCTATCACATAGCTAGACTTATTTTGCTTCTTTGTGGCTCCAAGGACACAGACTTATAGCCATGATAAATAATGTGGTAAGGTGTGTACTACGGCCAAGGTGACCTGGGTTAAAATCCTGGCATGATGTTTCAGTTTAGTTTCTATTTCATTAATTTGCAACTTGATTTTTAAGGTCAGGGAGGGATTCCCCAAACAGCACACAATTAAGCAATAAAAATACAATTTAAGAGAGTGGCCCGGAGATCCGATTTGGCTCCCAGTACAGAGGAAGACCACCCCTCCTCTACAGAAAAGCGGATCCCAATCATGCAAAAAGAAATATTTTCTCTTAAGACCCTCATGCTCAACAGACAAAGATCTGAGGCTGAAGCTGCGAGGATAGGGGCACTGGGTGCAACTCCACTTCTTCATTCACACATGCTGAGAATTTAGCTGTAGCGGGTGGCGCTGTGGGTTAAACCACAGAGCCTAGGGCTTGCCGATCAGAAGGTCAGGGGGTCGAATCCCCACGATGGGGTGAGCTCTCGTTGGTCAGGCCCAGCTCCCGCCAACCTAGCAGTTCGAAAGCACATCAAAGTGCAAGGAGATAAATAGGTACCGCTCCGGCAAGAAGGTAAACGGCATTTCCGTGCGCTGCTCTGATTCACCAGAAGCGGCTTAGTCATGCTGGCCACATGACCCGGAAGCTGTATGTTGGCTTCCTTGGCCAATAAAGCGAGATGAGCGCCGCAACCCCAGAGTCGGCCACGACTGGACCTAATGGTCAGGGGTCCCTTTACTTTTACCTATAGTCCTTTGGGACGCAGGTGGCGCTGTGGGTTAAAGCCTCAGCGCCTAGGACTTGCCGATCGAAAGGTCGGCGGTTCGAATCCCTGCGGCGGGGTGCGCTCCCGCTGCTCGGTCCCAGCGCCTGCCAACCTAGCAGTTCGAAAGCACCTCCGGGTGCAAGTAGATAAATAGGGACCACTTACCAGTGGGAAGGTAAACGGCGTTTCCGTGTGCGGCTCTGGCTCTGCCGCTTCGCTGAAGGGGCGCTGAGCAGAGAGGGGGAAATTTTCTTTTCTTGTTCTCCCCCTCTAAAACAAGGTGCGTCCTATGGTCGGGTGCATCCTATAGAGCGAAAAAATATGGTAGTTTTTGAAACTAGCCAGCACCTGCTGCAGAAATATACCATCCAGTGTTTCTCTCTCGATTTATATATTTTTAACCATACAAGGATAAAATAAAGGAAGACAACTGGGAGGAGCTATGCTTTTTGGCCTCTCCATAGTCTCACTAGATGATGTGGGTCCTGCAGGTAATTGGAGATAGTAAGCATTATCTCCAGTTGTTTGTGGGTCTCTGGTAAACCCCACTCCTCCCATAATGGACTTGCAATTGATTTGTCTGCAGTGCTGCTAACTCAGTCTCCATGGTCTCTGTGACTGTGAAGAAATCTAGCTGATTCCCAATACACTTTCTCCCCTATTGCAGGACAGATAAAACGTGAACTCTTAATTATTATCTTTCTGATTTCCTCTCTTGCCTGTATTTTCCTATTCTGAGCATTGCAAGGCAAAACTGCTGCTTTGCATATCATCTGTTCCCCCCAAGGAACTCTGGGAATTGTAGCTGGGGGAAAGGGGAATAAGGGTCTGCTAACAACTCTCAGAGCCCTTAACAAACAACAGCTCCCAGGGTTCTGTGGGGGAAGTCACGGCTGTCTAAAGTGGTATCATAGTGCTTGAAATATATAGCGCAGATGGGACCTTAAAGTACACTTCTTGCATCGGCTGTCACCAAGGCCCATTTTGTTAGCAACACAGCTGGCTTTTCCTAGCAACAAATGGTGATTTTTTATTTTATTTTTTTGCCCAGGCAACTACATTCTTCTTAACCAAACAAAGGGGGGGGGGATTTGTTGGCATTTGACTTTGCCAAGTCTCACAGGAGAGGTAATTAAAGAAGCTTTTTTGTTCTGTCAGTTCCTGCCATTATAGTGTTTCTCCTCCTGCTAATTAGTACTTTGATATAACTTAGAAACATACAATTGATGTTTGGGACCAGTTGGCAGAGAGAATATACTTATGCCTTCCCCAAAAGATAAAAGCTTAATTGACCCATCTATTGTGAGTGTTGCACTTAGAATATAGAATCCTCCTTTATTTTTTCTTCCCTCCCATCCAACTGCTCTGATGGATGGGTTTACAACAGATGTGGGAAACCTTTGGCCCTCCAGATGTTGCTGCACTACAAGTCCCTTCAGCCCCAGCTAGCATGGTCAATGTCTAGGAACGATGGGAGTTCAACAATATTTGAAGGGCCAAAGGTTCCCCACACCAGGCCTACAGCTTGGGGGGGGGGAATTGTCAGTTTTGGTTATCTCCGTTTCTCATTTTTCCAATCTTAAAAATTCAGTTCAATGTGAATTTCTCCTAATAAACACATCTGCAATGCAGTTTGGACTAATGGACACAATCTTTTGCAAGCAGTTTCTCCCAATAAATGCATTTTTGCGTGTTATCTTCACTAACACGTATTTTGCATGCTATTTCTCCTAATACAATGTTGTGAAAGACTTTCGGTATCATTGAGGAAGGTTCTTCCAATATAGAATCATACAATCTTGTAGTTGGATGGGATCTTGTATATCATCTAGTCCAGACCCTTTGCAATGCAGGCAGTGCTGGGCTAGAGCATCCCTAAGAGATGGTGGTCCAGCCTTTGCTTGAAGCTATGCTAGCCAGCTTCAAATATCTATTTTCTTTGTATATAATTTTTTTATTAAATTATTAAATTATTATTTTTATTATATTTAGAATATTCATTTAAACAACCTTAAAGTATCCATGACTTCCCTTCTTCTTTTTCCATGGTTCATTTTGCATAACATAATTCCCTGCATATTTTACATAAACTAAACCAGTCAGTATTCCATTATTACATCCATCAAAACTTATTTCCACTGTTGAATGTATCTTAAGGCTGCCACCGTTTGCAAGTGTACACAATTTCCCACCATATATTCAATAAACATTTTCCAAATCTTCTTTAAACATATGTTCTTCTTGTTCTCTTGTTCTGTATGTTAGATCTGCAAGGTGTGCATATTCCATCAGTTTAATTTGCCATTCTTCTTTAGATGGGACCTCGCTCATTTTCCATTTTGGGTCTAACAAAACATGGGCCGCAGTAGTGGCATACAGAGCCATTCTTGTCAACTTCAAATATCTAAAGGGCTGTCACATGAAAGATGGAGCAAGCTTGTTTCTTCTGCTCCAGAGACTAGGACCCAAATCAATCTGAATCTGTATTAGACAGCTTCCAATACTCCTATATTCCTGTCCACATCACATTGCACACACAAAGGAAGAAGAGACGAAATGAATAACCAAATAAAGGACTATAGGTAAAGGTAAAGGTACCCCTGCCCGTACGGGCCAGTCTTGACAGACTCTGGGGTTGTGCGCCCATCTCACTTAAGAGGCCAGGGGCCAGCGCTGTCCGGAGACACTTCCGGGTCACGTGGCCAGCGTGACATCGCTGCTCTGGCGAGCCAGAGCCGCACACGGAAACGCCGTTTACCTTCCCGCTGGTAAGTGGTCCCTATTTATCTACTTGCACCCGGAGGTGCTTTCGAACTGCTAGGTTGGCAGGCGCTGGGACCGAGCAGCGGGAGCGCACCCCGCCGCAGGGATTCGAACCGCCGACCTTTCGATCGGCAAGTCCTAGGCGCTGAGGCTTTAACCCACAGCGCCACCTGCGTCCCTAACTTTAATTATATGTTATTGCTATTCTGTTGTTGTTTTCCTCTATTTTCTTAAATTATGCATGTAACCTTTTTATTTTTCCATTTTCTTTCCACCCCTGTTTACTTTAACTCGCTGTAATACTTTCAATAAAATATAAATATATAAAAAAACAGTATTTTTGAGCACCTTCACCCAAAAGGCACATCTCTAAATGTATTTACTCCCTTCCTCCCCCCAATAAATATATAGTGGTGTTCAATACTTGTCCTACTACGAGTGGACCAATTGAAGATAATGGGCATGGCTACTCTGAGTAGCACCTACTTGAGTGCAGCCCATTCATTTTAAAATGCATTTTGCTATGGGTTTTTTGTTGTTTTGAGCTGAGAACTACATCACAAAAATCTGTAGAAAGTGTGAAATCTGAAGCATGACTGTTTCCTGATCCCCACATTTTGTAGAGGAAGGTGTGGATCAACTCATTTCTCATTAGAATTCACAAAGAGCAAATCCACCCAACCTCCTTAGCTACAGCCCTACAACACAGGCTGCTTTTAAGCTCGTATCTTCCAAACCCAGATCTGCTCTGTTTGCTCTTTGTCTCCCGTGCCTTCGAAAAGCACCAACTTTGCAAAAAAGGCCACACACAAAAAAGTTCCACCAAAATGGAATTGGCTCATTTACATTCTCGAGCTTCTAAAACCTTGGTGCGTAAAACTTGCTCTGTCTCCCCTCTGTACTGCATCTCAGCAGTGCGTAGGCCAGAAACAGCTTAAAGCCTGCCAGGAAAGTGGTTCTCAAGCACAGGCAAGTATTATACACTAATAAATTGATGGAAGACTTTGAAAATCCTCCAAAAGGACAGGTGTTCAAATTAAATCCAGTTAAATATTTGCGGCGTTTTGTGCCTGAACAACTGCTGAACTTCAACAGTTCTCAGTAGATAAACACTCCGTCAGACTGCTGTGCTTATGACTGGAGAACTCTGACAGGGAAATAAAGAGGGGGAGGGAGGGAGAATTTGAGCTGCTCTTTCCAAATGGAACTAATTGCCTAAGCATCATAGACAAAGAATATTGATCAGGAAAACTCTGAAGAAGTAAGTAATAAAAATAAAAGTTAGTGAATGTTCCTCCTCTGCTGTATACCGTCTGTATGCATGGAACTGGTTCAGAGAGGAATACTCATCTCTTCAGGGATGCTGGTAGCGCTGTGGTCTAAACCACTGAGCCTCTTGAGCTTGCCAGTCAGAAGGTTGGTGGTTCGAATCCCTGCTATGGGGTGAGCTCCCGTTGCTCTGTCCCTGCTCCTGTCAACCTAGCAGTTCGAAAGCATGCCAATGCAAGTAGATAAATAGGTACCGCTGCAGCAGGAAGGTAAATGGTGTTTCTGTGTGCTCTGGTTTCAATCACGGTGTCCCACTGTGCCAGAAGCGGTTTAGTCCTGCTGGCCACATGACCCAGAAAGCTGTCTGTGGACAAACACTGGCTTTCTCATCCTGAAAGCGAGATGAGTGCCACAACTCCATAGTCACCATTGACTGGACTTAACCATCCATGGGTCCTTTACCTCTTCTTAACTTACTCATCTCTTCACTGTTTTGTGTCCTTTCTGCACTTACTTAAAGGACAGCCAATGAGGAGGCCTTCAGAAACCAACAATGTTTGCTCTCTCATTCCCAGATGTGCCCCGCTCCTGAAGTTACATACGCTCAGTGGCATAGCGTGGGGGGTGCAGGGGGGGCCAGCCGCACCGGGCGCAACATCTGGGGGTTAGGGAAATCCACAGGTTAGGGGGCGCAAATCCATGGGTTAGGGGGCGCAAATCCATGGGTTAGGGGGCGCAAATTACTTGCCTTGCCCCGGGTGCTGATAACCCACGCTATGCCACTGCATACGCTCCAACATTTCTCCAATGAAAATAGGGACATCATATTCAATAATAATAATAATAATAATAATAATAATAAACAACCATCTATATGATTGGGTTGCTCCAGCCACTCTGGACGGCTTCCAACATATAAAAAAACATAATAAAACATGAAACATTTAAAAAAACTCCCTATAGAGGGATGTCTTATCTCCTTGGCTCAGGAGTCGAAACCCTCCAACATTTTCCCGATGAAAATGGGGACATCCTAAGGAAAAGTGAGACATTTTGGGATGAAATCAGAAACTGCAATGGGTTCTGCAAATGTGGGACTGTCCCTGGAAAATAGGGGCACTTTGAGGGTCTGAAATTTAGATAAAGAGGGAGAATTTGTGGTGATTCCAGTGTTGATGGACTCCAACTCTCACCAGCCCCAGCCAGCACTACCACTGCTTAGAAATAGTTAGGCAAAGTATTTCTGTTTTATGCTACCAGCTGCACAGACTTACAATGCAGTACTGACCATTTCTACCCAGAAGTAAGTCCTGCTGAATTCAGTGAGGCTTACTTGTCAAGTGAGAAGGGCTAGGAAGGAAGCCTTAGCCATTTTTTATGATATGAAGGGAACAGACAGAACAAATACAGCATGCTCGAGAAATGCCATCTCTTTGTGTAACAGTCCAAGGGAACATTTAATTCCGCCCACTGGGAGCACTTGTCAAATTCCCTGTATTCCCAAGCCAAGCTGCTTTAAGACTACTCATTAGAAAGACACTATTGCTCCCATCGCTGTGAGGTGGCTTATCTCTACCAAAGGCAATGCCCTTCCTTTACTTCCTTGGAAACTTCCAGAACCTGCCTCGTAGCCGAATTCCACAGCCTGAACTATTAAAAATGTATCATTTTTTTTTATTTGGTTGCATGGCAACAAATGATCCCTTTGTTCTGTTTTGACAAAACAGCTGCTGAGAGCTCCATCTTGTCATTATAACTGAGAGCGATGCCCGCAGGCTTTCTTCAAAAAACACAATGCAATGCCATACCAAGTACTAAAAGGTAATGAGAGAGTTCTGCACGTCTCTAATTCTCTTTCAAAGCAAACTTTGGGCTGTTGTAAGTGCTAAGCTGTGCACTGGAGTGAATTTTCCTTTCCCCAAGTGGAACCTGTAGAGTCTCATTCCATCTCAGTCCATGGCTTCAGAAGCCTGTAAGGGGTTAAAAAAACCACTTGCACTCATCTTCCTCCACCTCCTCCTCCCCAGGCTTGTTTTGTGCACAATTTAGGAAACTTTCATTTTAGACTCATTCTCTTGTCTCTTATAAGCAACTCGACAAACCACATCCATCTCCTGTTATATTTCCTGCCTTCAGACACATGTAGAGGACTTTACTTACACATAACCCCAGCTCACAAGTAGGCCTTTCATTCCCATTCATCCTATGGACACTGTGCCTGGTTGGGAGATGGTTTAAGAGTTGAACTACAAGGGATCTGACAACCTAGCAGTTCGACAGCACATCAAAGTGCAAGTAGATAAATAGGTACCACTCCTGCGGGAAGGTAAACGGTGTTTCCGTGTGCTGCTCTGGTTTGCCAGAAGGGGCTTAGTCATGCTGGCCACATGACCGGGAAGCTGTACGCTGGCTCCCTTGACCAATAAAGCGAGATGAGCGCCGCAACCCCAGAGTCGGTCACGACTGGACCTAATGTCAAAACAAAATTTAAAAATTCCTTCCAGTAGCACCTTAAAGACCAACTAGGTTAGTACTTGGTATGAGCTTTCGTGACTTCTGTTTCAGTGTATCTGAAGAAGTGTGCATGTTTCAGTGTATCTGAAGAAGTGTGCATGCACACGAAAGCTCATACCAAGTACTAACCTAGTTGGTCTTTAAGGTGCTACTGGAAGGAATTTTTTTATTTTGTTTTGACTATGGCAGACCAACACGGCTACCTATCTGTGACTGGACCTAATGGTTAGGGGTCATCCCTTTACCTTTACCTTTACCTTTACAAGGGGTCTGCAGTGGATTTTAACAAATCCTGAATCCCAAGATGAAGCAGTCTGCTTTGGCGGTATTCTGAGCTTATCTGAGGGGAAGCGGGATCCATTTGAGGTGTCCCAGGTTGAAGGCCTCCCCGCCTCCCACAAAGTAGCTTGTGGCAACTGGGAAACTCAGATGCCAGTGCTGCAGAAAACTTGTCTACTGAAACCCAAATGAATGTATTTAGGACTGCCATAAAAGGAAAAAGATAGGGCAAGGGTGGGAGGAAGAGAGAGGAGAGAAAGCTCCATTGCGACTGACAGATCTGACCTGTAATAAGAGGGAATGATGTTTCCCACCCTAAAATAATGGTAAAGGCTTCCCTTACAGGGGAATTACTGCAGCTTTCATTCTGAATTTTCATTCTACAATTTGGCAGGATCCATTCCCGCAGAAGGGTCTACTATGCCTGCAAATTCCATTCATTTCTGCCATTAAAAAAAAAGTTATAAACTGCTCCTTCCTTTAAAAATAATCAAATTTTAAAGGTGCAAAAGCCATTTCTCTGTGATTTGGCAGGATCTATTTCCCCCAGAGGGTCTATAATGTCTTCAAATTCCACCCATATCCTGAAAAAGAAAAACAGTTATAGGCATTGTGATTTCATAATAGAGAATGGAATGAGGAATGCCATAGTGTTTTTTCTAAAGCACATTTGGACATAGACTCAAGCTAATTGGGCAACTTCTGCGCTGCTTTTTTTTTAAAAAAACAAACAAACAACCTCTCATGAAAATTCACCAGCTTTTTAGTGCACATTTCTTCTAATATACACATTTTTATACAGAATCTTGTATCATAATAGATTAGCAATTTCCCTTAGTATCATGCACGCTTATATATTATTTTCACAAATATGTGGATTTTTATTGTAGCTTCCCCTAATATGTATTTTTGTACACATTTTTGGGTTGAAGAACGGTACCACAAAATTCAGGAAAGCACAAATTTCAAAGGAAACTTGCATTTTGCCTCATGCATTTTTCTGAGACGTATAAATTAGGTAAATTCCCATCAAAATGCATACTGAACCAAATTTCTCTCCCAACCTTAGTGTCAGTATGCAGGCTGAATCCCCAACTCATCTTCTGTCAAGTTCCTAGTTAAAGATCCTTTGCAAGAACAAGTCATTGCAATGAACATACCCTTCCTTTCAACATTTATTGCTAATTGTTTTCGGAAGCATTCCATTAAATCAAGAATTTGCTTGTTGGATCTGGGATGTACAAATAAAGGAGTCCTATATCTTTCAGTACAAACAGATGAAGGGCAGAAGGATGGAAAGCTAAGATTACTGTTCTCTGCAAATCCAGACAATTTCCCATAAGCTTTAATGGGCTGTAATATCAGCGATGTGACGTTTTATGCCTGGAGATAAGCATAAAGCATGACTGGCAGGAAGGAACTGTGGTCCTGATTCTTATCTCTTTTACACTGGTGCAAGTCTATTAATTTCAGTGGAGCCGCAACTGATTTGCACAAATGTAAGCGAGATACAGTCCCAAGTCTTTGGGCTAGAGCAACTGGCTGACAGAAATTGTGCCAACTATAACCAGCCTTGAAGACAATGCTAGCCTCAGATAAGGACTTATAAGATCATAAATGGCACAGAGGAAGTGGATAGTGAAACCATGATTTGCTTTCCTGAAAAATACAGGAATCAGAGATGCTTCAGTGAACTAACTGCAGTCAGATTATATATATATATAAAACCCCACACAGTAAAAGAAGGTTTTCTCTCATTCCACTGGCATACCAAGGGCTGAGAGTCAATTTTCCAGTAGTGCAGGAGTGGGTGGAGCCAAAGAATCAGGGGTTTCCAGGTGAACTGAAGTAGCTGTCCAGCTAGGAGGAAAATATATGACTGAGCTGAAATGTCCATTTCACTATTAGAAGTAGTAGTAGTAGCAGCAGCAGCAGCAGCAGTCATTTTGAAAAATATAAAGCCACACCTCACAACTCTGCAATAGAAGCACAACAGAAAGCCCAAAGCAGCTGTCCAGCCATTTAAAAAGTGCACTGATGCCTTCCATATCTCCATATGAATCTACAAACTCTTACTTCCTCTTTCAACTTATATTATGCCTGTCTATGTCCATGCCACCTGCTTACGACGGGCTCATGACTCCATCAGCAGTGGTGGGATGGAAGAAGGTCTCCTTATTTCCTTCACCACCACACCCAATCCACAATGTCTGTGACCTAGGTGTCAGCATCACTGGGGAATGTCATTTCTCTAGGGCTACTGATATCTATTGGTATATGAGTGTGGGTGAGGAGAGATTATTTCTTCTGTAGCTCATCTCAAAGTCTGAACTAGAGAATAAGTTTCTGTAATTCTTATCTAATATTAGATTCAAGAATAATTAATCACCAAAACTCACATTTCCAAGTTGTGGAACCTGTGTTTTCGTATCTCACTATCTTGGGACAACTATTGTCTTTAGACTTCATCATTATGCAAGACTTTCCAGGAGGCATTTCTCTGGATTCTATAAATGGCTGGGATGTAGTTTAGTCAGATCTAGCAAGGCAATTGTTTTAACCAGATGGAGAAGTGGCTGCAGCTATAGCTAAATCAGCTATAGCTAAATCAGAGGACTCTGTAACTCTCAAAAAGAGTTGCTGTCCTAAAAGGAAGGAAGAAGGGAAACAAATCAAGTAGTGATTGCTGATTTGTTGTTCTTGCTTAGCATACATCAGTCTGTCTGTCTAATAAAACAAAAACCATGATGGGAAACCCATGTGACTTCCTCTGTCCATCTTTTATGGGCACAGTGACTATTTGCTTACCTGTTGACCATCACTATTTTCCTGCTTACTTTGGGAAATGGGTCTCAGAACTTTGCAACTCTGTGAATTTTGAAATGCTAAATATTTTAATATTTGGGGAGTAATAAGTAGAGATGCTGGGGATGTTTTCCCAACTCAGATTTGGAAATGGATGTCAGAGTCTAGTAAATTGTGCTTCAAATAAGAGGCAAGCTTTATAAACCCCCCTCTCAATTCTTCCCTGTTTCAGATATAAATCTAGGCATGAGAAGAATTCCCAGTCTCTCCTGCACCCCCAGCCTCTCCCACATGTGGACTGTAACTCCATCAACCCTACCCATCACAGCAGATGGAAATGGCTACTGGGACTTACAGTGCAAAACATCAGGAGGGCACTACGCTGGGTATCCCTGCTGTATACATTCCTCGTAACCCAAGCTTCTTTTTATTAGTTCTGTAATAAAACTTCTTAACTGTTTTTTTTTTTCAGACAGGGAACATGGAGCAAAATAAAAACAAATAGGGGATGATCACGGAGACTGTCTGTACTGAAAAACACATCACTTAGCACTAGACAGTTTTGGTCAGAACAGAAATGTGCTAAACCACCAGAAAGCGGTTTTTTGTTTTTTTTAAAAAAAGAAACCACTAATTATTAAATTGGTATGAGATTTCCTACTAAGGGTGGGGCAGGACAGACTATAAAAGTCAGCATCTGTTTGGTTGCCTGTAGAACCTGTTCATGTTCCTGACGTGCCTGTAATAGCTGGTTAATTTTTTCTTACCCTTTGAAGAAAGTTCTGCTTCTTGCATTTCAGCCTCATGAAAAGAGGCTGCTTTTATGCAGATGCGAACAGTGTGTTCCATTCATACAAGTCCTTGCTAAATTCAGACCAACATTTTATTCCACGCCACCTGCTGTGCTTTAATTTAATATACTCCAACTGTGGAGTTCATACTTCAAGTAGATTGTTAGGAACATAGGAAGCTGCCTTTTTTCCTTGCCAGGCCATTGGTCCATCTACTTCAGTACTGTCTACAGTAGTATACACTATGCTGCGTTAATTGCTGTCCATACTATACTGGCACCAGTTCTCCACAAGCGTTTGCACGGAGCCACTCTCAGATGCTGAAGATTGAACCTGGGCTCTGTCACTGAGATTTGAGCTTCTCTTTTCTGCTGGTGCTTTTTGCAAATCTGGGGTCCATACAGTGTGGTGCACCCATTGTACAACTTGTATTTTATTTCTGTTTCATCCTTCTTGTTCAGCAATCTTCCACAAATGGGAGTAACCAATGTGAGCCCCACAAAACCAAGGGAGATCTTGGGGGCTCTCTGGCTCCTAGTATAGGAGAATTGAGACTCTTCCCGTCATTAAGTTCCCTCTGGGGTTACTGGGTAAAGTTCTCCCTCCCTTCCATCAATACCCTGTCCTGGAAAGAACTTGCTTTCCTGGCTCACCATGAGATTTTAATCCAGAAGGAATTCCCTGTTGCATCTCTGTGCTGAGGCAATGCTTCATTTTCTGTCTTCTTTCTAATTCTAGCCTGCTTCTCATCTTCTTCTTCCTCTTTATAGTATGTTGAGTAGGGAAGGCAACTCCCTTCCAGTTGTGAGCATCCATGAAGACAAGGCTCAGCTGTGGCAAATCTCTGACAAGTCCCATCAGCAGCCAGTCTCTGGCAATATTGTTCTGGCTATTGCCTTGGAATTAGGAATAATGCTCTTGAGCAGATAGGAAACTCCTACGAACTGGATTCCCTTACTCTTAGAAACTCTAGTTGCTTATCCAGGACCATTCATTAACCATGCAGCAGCGGCTGCTTTCTAACTCTTAGGTTCCCTTAGGTCAGGCATAGGCAAACTCAGCCCTCCAGAAGTTTTGGGACTACAGTTCCCATCATCCCTGACCACTGGTCCTGTTAGCTAGGGATGATGGGAGTTGTAGTCCCAAAACATCTGGAGGGCCGAGTTTGCCTGTGCCTGCCTTAGGTCTTCTATCATGCTCCCACAGAACTATATCGTCTTGCAACAGTGTGAAGGGAACTTTTAATTCAGCATTTTTTCAGCATTCTTGAAATTTACAGATCACAACTGCATGGAGTTGACTCTATCACCCTCCATGGTAGCTTAAGTGAAAGCATCCCTGGCTCATTCTATATATTGCAACCCTTCCAATGTCTATTTGTCGTACCCTCAAAGTAACTTCAGTTCTCCCAGAGGCCTGGCCAACTTTGCACCTCTGCTGTAGTTTATTTTCTGCTTGTGTCTTCAGCTCATGATGCTTTTCCTTACTTCTTTTGCCATTGGTATGTTTTGCAGAGCACTGCCTGCTTGTGACTGGGAAAGTTGTTTGTTCATTGATTGGGCCAGATATGTCTCTCTCATTATTGGGATGGTTTCTGTACCTCAGCAAGCTTAGGCATGTTCCTTGATTACTCCGTGCCTTTTTCATTCTGCTTTCCATCATATGCACAGGCTTCTCAGTTAACAAGTTACACTGTGGAATGCGTAGGCTAATGGACATATGCTTAAAACTCCAGTGTATGGTGAATACTGCAGCTTACAGGACTGAGAGCCATTGTTAGATATAAATCCATCACGTAGCCCATTCCATGCTAAAACTGACTTACTAAAGTTAACTGCTTAGAATCTGGTAAGCACACAATCTCTGGATACTGGCTGTTTGGTTGGAATGTGAACAAGTCCGAATTCACTCCAGCTCTTTGCAATAATGCAACCTGCCTATCATGTTGCTGTGTCTGAAATGGGACTCACAACTTGGAATAAATCAAGAAGAAACTATTGCTGAGATCGAGCCTAGAAAAAGCATTGAAAGTGCTCAAGAATAGGAGCTATCCCTATCAGTAATGAAGATGCTGCAAAATCGTATCTTCCATGAGGCTGAAAGTGGTTTTTACATGATCCAATGTAGAATCAATGCCTGAAGGGGCAATTGGGAATGCTAGGCTCAGTATCAGCATGTTGCATGCTGTAACAAAGACCCTTCTAGTCCAGCATCTTGTTCTTAGTGTGGCTATGGGAAGCTCAAAGTGCAACAGCATTTTCCCCACATGTGTTTGTCAGCAGTTGGCATTTAGAGGCATATGGACTTTGACAGTGGAGAGAAGACATAGCCATCATGTCTAGTGGTTTGTTGTTGTTGTTTAGTCATGTCCGACTCTTCGTGTCCCCATAAACCAGAGCACGCCAGGCCTTTGAGAACACTATCCAACCATCTCGTTCTCTGTCGTCCCCTTCTCCTTATGCCCTCCATCTTTCCCAACATCAGGGTCTTTTCCAGGGAGTCTTCTCTTCTCATGAGATGGCCAAAGTATTGGAGCCTCAGCTTCATGATCTGTCCTTCCAGTGAGCACTCAGGGCTGATTTCCTTAAGAATGGATAGGTTTGATCTTCCATGGGGCTCTCAAGAGTCTCCTCCAGCACCATAATTCAAAAGCATCAATTCTTCGTCGATCAGCCTTCTTTATGGTCCAGCTCTCACTAGTGGTAGCCTCTCTCAAAACAATCTGTGCTGCATGGAGACCTCTTATTTTCATTTTCTGAGCATATAGCATGTTTCAAGCATTGCAAACAGTACAGTGGAATTATTGTGGCTGTTGTTCTTGTCATGGTTTGTATGATTTCAGTTTATACCCAATAGTGGGTCTAAAGGTCATGAAGGCAGTTACTGCACATGCTGTAGAGGGAAGTGAGAGGCAGATGGGGCTTGTCAACCTAGGAAGGTAGCCCATTGAGGAGGACTTTGACCCTAAACCTCTGCTTCCTTGCAGCTATACAGTGGTACCTCTAGTTAAGAACTTAATTCGTTCCGGAGGTCCACTCTTATCCTGAAACTGTTCTTAATATGAAGCACCACTTTAGCTAATGTGGCCGCTGCTGCTGCGCCACCGCTGCACAATTTCTGTTCTCATCCTGAAGCAAAGTTCTTAACCCGAGGTACTATTTCTGGGTTAGCGGAGTCTGTAACCTGAAGCCTCTGTAACCTGAAGCGTCTTTAACCTGAGGTACCACTGTAGTCATTCATGAGAAAGGCTTTGAGAGTAAACCCTGAGGAATAGTCTCTGTAATCTGCCTTGCAGAACTTATTTGGGGGAAGAAAAGGCTAAGGAGTAAACAGAAATCTGGTGTGGAGTATAAGATGGTCAGATGGTGTCTTGCAAACCTCCTTCTGACAACTCCCATTGCCAAGCTGGTCCCAAACGCATTGCTTTATTTCCTTTGGACCATATCAGCGAGGCCATGAGAGGGGTCTTGTTGTCTTGGCAGCTCAGTTCCTCCATACACAATGCCAAGTCTTGCACCCCAGAGAGGTCATTTTGCTGCTGCTAACACAGCAAAAACAATGTGGGAGGCTGCAGTTATGAGTCACCCGTCTTTGTGGCCTCACTGTGATTCTCCAGCAGTTTGACTTCACTCCAGGAGGCACACTCTACCGCCCCACAAAACAGACGGGTGCCAACACACCCTGCAGACTGCTCACCTGTGCTGGACAATTTCTCTCTTTGAAATCAGGGATGACATGAATGCCCTATGCGCTATCATATCTCCATTGTCATGAAAACCCCACCGTTTAGGTGTTAGGCATACCACACACCTATCCGCAGACTCTTGTTCATACTTGCCTCTCTCAAAACAATCTGTGCTGCATGGAGACCTCTTATTTTCGTTTTCTGAGCATATAGCGTGTTTCAAGCATTGCAAACAATACAGTGGCTTTATTTTGCTCCCTTCTGTTAGCTTGCCACTAGCACTCTGGACCCTGCCGATATCTCTGTCTTTGTGCCCAGTACGGATCTGAAATTGTGCAGCCTTTTTGTTCTTCAGACAATTTGTCTGCCTCTGGGCCTGCCAATACCAGCTCCACGACGTCCTTCCATTAAGCCCAATTTTTAGCAATATTCCCTCTTTTCGAAGTCCATAGGGGGCATTTGACTGTGGCTGGAGGCCATCCCTGGTTTTGTTGTTGTTTTCGTTTCAACTTTTAAGTCTGCTTCTTTTCTGACACCGTGTCTGGACTCCCACAAAGATGTTTGCCCCATTTGGGGTTTTGCTGCAACAACTTCTATTATTCCGCTTTTTGGAACTTACTCACAACAGTGTGAAGTCTATCACTCTCTCTGGCAGCTTCAGAGGAGGCGTTCATGGCTTATCCACAGCAAATCCCGGCCACTTGCAATGTCTTTATTTAAAAGCACTCTAGCTATGGAGTTCACCATTCAAGTAGATTTATCATTAGGAAGCTGCCTTACACTACTGGTGTGCCTGGCTCAGTAGTTTAAGGATGGAGAGATTGTGAGCCTTCGTATGTGGATGGATTCCAGCTCCCATTAACCCCTGGTGGCATGGACATTAATTAGTCAAGGAGGATGAGAGTTGTAGTCCCATCACCATTAATGATCTTGAGTTAGGGGAGAGCAATGAGGTGATCAGGTTTGCTGATGACATCAGATTGCGCAAGGATTTTGATGAGTTCCAAGATCTTTGCAAATTAGGGGAATGGGCAGTAAAATGGCAAATGCTTCTCAATGTGAGCAAGTGTAAAGCTATGCACATTGGGGCAAAAAAATTCCTGATTTCACATTTTATTATTGGCGTTTGAACTGGTGATGACTGACCAGGAAAAAAAGATATTGGAATCATAGAGGATAGCTCAATTATGATGTTAACCCTGGGTGTTACAGCTGTGAAGAAGGTAAATTCCTTGTTGGGGATCACTGAGGAAGGGACTGAAACAGAAATTTCTAATATCATACAAATTCCATATGTTCTGGACACTCCACTCAAAAAAGATATAGTGGAGCTGGGAAAAGTTCAGAAAAGGGGGCTGCATTGATTCCCTTCAGAGGAAAGGTTACATTCAGGACATTTTTTTAGCTTAGTGGAGCAAAGGTGAGTAAGGAGGGAAATGGTAGAGGTTTACAAGATGGTGTGGAGGAAACGGATAAGCTGACATTTTTCTCCCTCTCTCCTAATACGAGAGGCCCAAGAGGGTCATTTGATGAAGCTGAATGTCAGAAGATTCAGGATAAACAAAAGAAAACACTTACCGTATTGGTCCGAATATAAGCTGCACTTTTTTTTTCAAAATTCTGACTGTGAAAAGTTATAGTGTGGCTTATATTCAGAACCGAGTGCTGCGCTCCTGGAACTACCACCCTGAAAGGGGGATGGGGTGGCCGGCTCTGGCTTGGGGAGGTAGTGCTGGGAGGCAGGCACACAGCGTGCTTGAAACCGAGTGCTGGCGCCGGCCTCCCCCCGCCCCCTGTTCAGTGCCAGGAGGCGGGCCGCACCCCCAAATAATCCTTGAGTTTTAAAGGTGCGGCTTGTATGCGGGTGTGTCTTATATTCGGGCCAATACGGTATTAGCCCAGCACATAACTAAACTATTGAATTCACTCCCACAAGATGTAGTAATGGGCACCAACTTAGATGACTTGAAAAAGGGGATTAGAGAAATTCATGATGGACAAATGTATAGTTGTCTACTAACCATGATGGCTATGTTCTACATCCACTGTTGGAGGCACCATACTTCCAAATACCAGTTGAAGAGAAGCAGGTCCTTCTTGTGAACATTCCATAGGCATCCGGCTGGCCACTGTGAGAACAGGATGCTAGACTAGATGGGCTTTTGACCTGCTTCAGTAGGACTCTTCGTATGTTCTCAGGTAGTCCAGCCACACTTTGAGGGCCATAAGTCCCACTGCTTTACAGTAACCAATAGTGGTGTTCTAGGGTTTAAAGAAGGGACTATACCTGGAAAAACCAGGGATGTAACCTGGAACGTATTGGATTCAAAACATGTGCTCTATAACCAGGGCTAGACCAAAGGGCAAGATGGCATCTCTCTCCATTTATTTATTGTTACTTGATATACAAGCAAGCTCTCTAGATCATCTCACTCTGTCCAATGGTAGGACCGGGCCCATTTACCACTGAGCAACAGCCCTTCTTACTGGTAGCAAGGAATTACAGTATCTCTTTCATGCTTCTCCATATGAACCTGGAGATAAATCCATTCCTCTCCATAATTTTCTAAACCGTACATATGAAGACTGAAAATTCACATTGATTCTTTAACTATAATTTGTCAATATTCTTCTATTTATATAACATACACCCAATAGCAAGGGAACTATTTGTTCAGTGGGATCCTTGCTCAGAGAATGCATCACTAGGCGGATTTTATATGTATCCTGCTCTGATTATGTCTAGGGAAATCTCCTCCGTTAATGCACATTTTCAAAAAGAACTTCCTTCCAACAATGACAGATACCTCTAGGGTCTCTATTGTTTCCTGTGACTGTTAACATGCCGAGATCAAAGGAGAAAGGATTTGAGTCATTTGGGGGGGATGAATTTAATTAGTTCTCTGACTCTGCGCAGACATTTTGGATTTCGCTTGTGATCATCTCCTACAAGACCTGCAGTTGTGCTTTTAGTATGATCATATAAATCAGTTCAGTGGAAAGGAGGAAAGAAAAATATTTTGCCTCTGTGAATGTCTTTTCTTCCCACCTTTTAAAAATGTTTCACATATGTTCATGAAACAAGGCACTTTAGATAAGAAGTTGATCTGTGTAAAATCTACATTCAGTTTGAAACAGGCAACGAGGTCAGGACTGAGCTGTTCAGAGCTGCCTGGGAAATTTTCATCAAGACACTGCAAACATCAGGCTGTGTGTGTGTGTGTGTGTGTGTGTGTGTGAAACAACATTGATTTTTAGCATCTGAGAAAAAGCTATCATGTCTGAAATGCAAGCATCTTTATTTTGGCTTGGAGCAATGAGCTCAGTATAATATACAGCTTAGCATGAGAATGCTCTATATTGCTTATGCTGAGGCTATTGTACTAAGTTGTATTTGAAGCATCCTCTCTCTCTCTCTCTCTCTCTCTCTCTCTCTCTCTCTCTCGGTAATGGCAGAAGATTCAGGAGAGGCAGGAAAAAATACTCCATGTGATGCACAGTTAAGCTATGAATCTCTCTACCAAAGTTGGGAATGGTGGCCACCACCTTAGACAACTTTCAAAAAGCATTAGAGGATGGAGTATGGAGGATAAGGCTATCAGTGGCTATTAGTCATAATGACTCTATTCTATCTCCACAATCAGTTGAAGTATGTCTCTATACTCCATTTCTAGGGGAACAACCATGATGGCTCTCATGTCCTGTCTATAAGCTTTCTATAGGCATCTGGTTGGTCACTGTGGGAAACAGGATGATGGGCCGGATGGACCTTTGTTCTCATCTTATGTACTTAAGTGTATAGAAGGTGATAAAAATATATTGCTTTGTGTGAACTTGGGTCTCGGGTACATCTGGTTATGCCTGAACAAGTCTAGATGGATTATATATCAGGCCATTTGACATCACCTGCTGGTCAACATGCTCCAGCACACTTCCAAGACCTGGGGCAACCCTTTCAGTGCAGTGGACTTATCTTCTTGACCTTGGCTTGATGCCTTGTGGCCAGTCTGGAGGTAGGCCCTGGGTGCTGCTTGGTGGTCTCCTGACACCTCCATGAGCATTCCTAGAATGGGCTGAAGTTGCTGCTGAGAGGGATCCTGTATCTGCTGAGAGGGATCTCCAGAGCCAGTGTGGTGTAGTGGTTAAGAACGGTAGACTCGTAATCTGGGGAACCGGGTTTGCGTCTCCGCTCCTCCACATGCAGCTGCTGGGTGACCTTGGGCTAGTCACACTTCTCTGAAGTCTCTCAGCCCTACTCACCTCACAGAGTGTTTGTTGTGGGGGAGGAAAGGAAAGGAGAATGTTAGCCACTTTGAGACTCCTGAAGGGGAGTGAAAGGCGGGATATCAAATCCAAACTCTTCTTCTTCTTCTAGCCTTGCACTCAGGTGGCATTCATAGAATGGTAGAGTTGGAAGGGACCTGAGGGTCGTCTAGTCCAACCCCCTGCAATGCAGAATCTCAGCTAAACCATCCATGACAGATACCCATCCAACCTCCGCTTTAAAACCTCCAAGGAAGGAGAGTCCGTCACCTCCCGAGGGAGACCATTCCACTGTCAAACAGCTCTTACTGTCAGAAAGTTTTTTGTATGTTTAGTCAGAATCTCCTTTCTTGTAACTTGAATCCATTGGTTTGAGTCCTACCCTCTAGAGTAGGAGAAAACAAGTTTGCTCCCTCTTGCATGTGACAGACTTTTAGATATGTGAAGATGGCTATCATATCTCCTCTCAGTCTCTTTTCCAGGCTAAACACCCCCAACTCCTTCAACTGCTCTTCATAAGGCTTGGTTTCCAAACCCTTGATCATCTGGGTTGCCCTCCACTGTACACTTTGTTGTTTAGTCGTTTAGTCGTTGTTTAGACTCTTCGTGACCCCATGGACCAGAACACACCAGGCACTTCTGTCCTCCACTGCCTCCCACAGTTTGGTCAAACTTATGCTGGTAGTTTCGACAACACTGTCCAACCATCTCGTCCTCTGTCGTCCCCTTCTCCTTGTGCCCTCCGTCTTTCCCAACATCAGGGTCTTTTCCACCTCTTCTCATGAGGTGGCCAAAGTATTGGAGCCTCAGCTTCACGATCTGTCCTTCCAGTGGGCACTCAGGGCTGATTTCCTTAAGAATGGAGAGGTTTGATCTTCTTGCAGTCCATGGAACTCTCAAGAGTCTCCTCCAGCACCATAATTCAAAAGCATCAATCCTTCGGCGATCAGCCTTCTTTGTGGTCCAGCTCTCACTTTCATACATCACTACTGGGAGAACCATGGCTTTAACTATACGGACCTTGGTTGGCAAGGTGATGTCTCTGCTTTTTAGGATGCTGTCTAGGTTTGTCATTGCTTTTCTCCCAAGAAGCAGGCGTCTTTTAATTTCGTGACTGCTGTCACCATCTGCAGTGATCATGGAGTATCTTTCTTTAAATTGTGGTGCCCAGAACTGGACTCGGTATTCCAGTTGTGGTCTGACCAAAGCAGAATACAGTAGTACAATCTTCTCATGCTGCCAGATTTTCCTTTTCAATCACAGTCCCCTGAGCCCTTTGCATCGCCCCCTCCATGGAATCCAGCCAAGCCCCTAAGGCTTCCCAAGGGGCACAGTGCACCTGGAGCTTGCCCTATGTCAGGGACCGTGCTGCAGAGGGCTGCACTGAGGAGGAACGGTGGGAGCCTCCCCCTGCTCCAGATCCTGAATTTTCCCAGGAGCAGGAGGACAGTATAGACTTGGAACAGTGGTTTGCAGAGGGGCATGGTTCAGAAGGCAGAAGCTGTGAAATACTGGAGGGGGAACAGCTAGAAGAAGAAGCACTGGAAGGGAGAGGGTTAAGAGATTCAGTCTCTGGGCAGGATTCCTCCACTCAGCCCAAGGTCAAGAAGGGCTCAGAAAGTGGCAGAACAGAAAGCACAGAGGGGACAAGCTCAGATTACGAGATGTAGAAGTGACTTAGCTTCATAGAAACCAAAGGGGGTGGACTCTTTAGTTGGGAGCACCACTATTCCTAGGAGATGTCTTCTTTGTTCTCTCACTGTGATCATTAAAGTTTCCAACTGGTAAGAAGACTCCTTTTCCTTTGTTCTGCTTATCTACGGCTACGGTGGAGGAAGCTGATTCCCCAAAGCCTGACACCCTATTCCCTTACACGGACCCAGTTCTTTCAACACCATGTGGCTCTCACAGGAATGTGCTCACCAGCCCTTTCCATCTTTTGCAGCTAGTTGACACCTCACTTACTTATGGCTCTTTGTGCCTCCCAAAGCCTCACACCACCTCTCGAAGCTGGATGCCACCACAGATGCTTCTGTGTCTCTTCATGACTACTGTAGCCCTGCACCACCTCCTGAGGCTGACTGCTTCTTCTGATGTTCCTTGGGACCCTGCCAAGACCAGTTGGAACAATGACATTCCTCCTCACCAAAGTTGAAATAGACTGAGAGCAAGTTGGGGGCCTTTTTATCCTCTGAGAGAGGACAAGGCCAAGCAGAGTCTTCTGTCTGGTCCACCTCCAGAAGATCCCAAGCAGATCCCAAGCATGGCCACCAATCTGTCTATCCATGCCTTGTGTTGGGCCACAAATCAGACTCCCTTGTGAATTGGAGAACAGGGGTTGATCCTGAACCTCTTTAATGCCAATTCAACCTTACAATTTGTAATAAGATTCATCCAGACTTCTGACACCCTTAGGTCTTTTCCCCCCATTGTTCTCTTCTCTAAAACAATATTGTTTTCATAAATTCTGCCTAAAGCTTCTCACCACTTGAAGGAGAAGCAAAAATACAATTATATATATATAATTATATATATATAATCTCACGACCTTCCCCACCTGCCAGTGGATAGTGAATTAACATGTTTATGCAAAGAAGTGAATTTGAACATCAGAGAGCCTAACATAATTAAGATTTGCCTGGAACATTTGTAACTTGAGCTTCAGCCATCTCCTGGAATTATTGCTATGGTTATCGCTTTAGTAGGTATTAAATCGGAGTAATTATTACAAGCACCCATGAGATATATTGATGTGGTTCTCACACTGCTTTCCTCTTAGAAAGTCAAATACACACCTCAAAGCTAAGCCTTTTAATAATGGAAAAAAACCCAATCCTGCCTAATCAAATTACAAAAGAGTTTTATGATAAACTAATGCATGTTGGCCAAGGCTTTCATACTTTATATGCCCCAGCAGACAATGGGGGCATCTCTGTTTCCCCTCTGTCTCCCCATCAATTACTTATTTTTGTTTATCTAATTTGCATACTGCTTTGCATTTAAAAAAAAAAACCTCAACGTGGCTTGCATGGCTTGCAAAATTATTAAATATTCTATAAAAATACAAATTCCACATTCAATACACCTGCTAATAATAAAATCCCACATTTTAAACAACATGCTTAAGCAATAAATATCTAAACCATGTACGTAATTGCATACCTAAAATAAAAACCTAGAGTGAGGAGTGGTTATTGACACCACGTGAGGATGCTGGTTGTCCTTTAGCTACAGCACTAAGTTCAAGATGATGGTTCATAGAATCCTAGGGTTGTAAGGGACCTTAAGCATCATCTAGTCCAACCCCCTGCTATGCAGATATCTCAACTGAAGCATCCATGGCAGATGGCCATCCGACCTCGGCTTCAAGAACCTCCAAGGAAGGAGAGTCCACAATCTCCTGGGGGAACTGAGCAGCTCTATTATTATTATTATTATTATTATTATTATTATTTATACAACAAGAAGAAAAACACACAAAAAAACACAAATACCAAATTACACACAAATTACAAAAATAACCATAGACACATAATTTTTTTGGCAAACAATAAAACATCTATTGGTCTTAACACTAAAGACCCAATTTCCCGTCTATTCCATATTTCACATTCATATTACTTATTGCCAATACACATTTTTTTTCATAATTAAACTTATTCTCAATAAATCTAATTTCTTCTATCTACCTAGCAACTATTACTGAAGTTCCTCGAATGCTGCAACAGAATTTAAACTACTAGATTTATTTTTCAGATATTCTTTGAAAACCTCCCATTTAGAAACAAATTCCTGTTTTGATTTATTCTTTATTTTTTTCTGATAAACCATCTAATTCGGCATATTCTGTCAGCTTTTGGATCCAATCTTGTATAGAGGGGATTTCATTACTCTTCCATTTTGCTGCGATCAAACTCTTGCAGCCGCCGTCGCATATAAAAAGATACCCTTCCTCTTTTGTGGAATATCCAAATCTGTTATTCCCAGGAGGTAGGCCTCTGGTTTTTTATTGAAAGAGATCTTTAGCATTTTTTGCAGTTCTGCATGTATACTCTCCCAGAATACCTGTATTTTCCTACATGTCCACCACAAATGGTAGAATGTTCCCGAGTCTCCGCATCTCCAACAATTACTTGACACATTTTTATACATTTTTGAAAGTTTCCATGGTGTTAGATACCATCGATGTTGCATTTTTTCAAAGTTCTCTCTAATCGTGTAACAGTTTGTGAATTTCCAATTGATCTTCCATAAATTTTCCCATTGGGCCATGGTTACTGAATGGCCAAAATCCTGGGACCACCTCACCATTGCCACTGTTACCTCTTCCTCCTTGACTATCCAGTCAAGGAGGAGTCAGTAAGTTTTGGAAAGAGTTTTTCTTTTAGAATTTACAAGATCTGAGCAGCTGTTACTGTCAGAAAGTTTTTACTGATGTTTAGTCGAAATCTCCTTTCTTGTAACTTGAATCCATTGGTTCGAGTCCTACCCTCTGGAGCAGGAGAAAACAAGATTGCTCCATCTTCTGTGTGGCAGCCTTTGAGATATCTGAAGATGGCTATCATATCTCCTTTCAGTCTCCTCTTTTCCAGACTAAGCTTACCCAGCTCCCTCAACCATTCCTCATAAGGCTGCGTTTCCAGACCCTTGATCATCTTGGTCACCCTCCTCTGCACATCTTCCAGCTGGTCTTCAGCCTTCTTAAATTGTGGTACCCATAACTAATTTTAATTTTGTATTTTTTTACATTGCTGTAACTGGGACCTGATGGTGAAAGGAGGGTTTAAAAGTACTATATTATAATTTTATAGCCTTCTTAATTGCCATGGTGTCTTTTAAGAGGTTTGCAAGTATAAAAGCAATTGCCAAGAGCATATAAGCACATATAATCAAAATGCACAAGTGCATCAAAACATACACAGTTAAAGGGTACAACAAAATGGACAGCGATAAAGTGATGATGGTGATAATAGCAGCAGTAGTACATCAGAAGTGATGGTATCATGGGTGCCCCTAAACCAGGCCATGTGTGTTAGGTTCTTCCCAGCCTGCTTCCTTGCTCTCCCTCATTATAAAATGCAGTCCCTTAAATTACAGACTAGTTACCTTTTCCCCTTCCTCCTCTTCTCTTGGAAAGCTCATTTGCATCATTACGAATGAAAGTGATATGCATATGATATAACCAATAACTGGGAGCAGAGTGATTCTTTATCTTTTAAATGGGTATAACTTTCATCAAATCCTGAACTGCAGAGACTCTAATACGCTAGACATGGGAGGGAGAGAGGGAGGGAAAGAGGGAGGGAGGAGAGAAAAAGCCAGTCTCTTCCTATGTCCACCAACAATCCTCTCATCACACACAGTACTTCTCCACTGGTCCCGTGGTTTGTCACAATCTGTCACACGCCAACACTAACTTCAGAAGTGATGGTAATATGGAGTTAATAGGCTCCATTAGCCTATTACAGTAAAAGCTCGTTCATCTTAATAGCTTGGAGGATGGCCAAAATATGCAGATAATCAGGAAATTGGATAAATGGGAGTGTTATTGCCAGGGTGCCAGAAGGAAAGAGGGCTACACAATGCATTTTTCTCTATTTCCACTGTTCATGGTGTGAGTGCTGTTAACTTATGTAGCCAAAATGGTACCACTCACATGCAAGAGGGAGGTGTCAGCAGGCTTCAGGTAATCTCAGGATTTGCAGAAGAACAACATGTGTTCAGAACCCCGCACCCCAAACAAGCTAATGGTGACTGAGCATGCAGTTGGAGAGAGAGGTTTGGAAGACAGATTTCTTACTCTCATAGCAGAGTTAGCACAAGGATGATCACTCCAAGCACAGTAAATTTTGTTTAGATTTTACACCTGCCCTCATCCACCCTTAAACAAATGTTCCCCATGAAAATACTTAGGCTAGAATAAATCACAGACACTTAACGTTACAATAAGTGAAGGCTTCACTCACCGAGTTTCCAGACATTACATCAAACAAGTCTCCCTGCTGGCAATTAAACAAAGAAGGGGAAAAGCTTCCAAATGACTTTAAAAGGAAAAGAACTTGGTTTCCTTATAAAAAGGATCATGCAATCTTTGGGTTAGCAAAGATGCAGGCTTTAGAGCAGAGCTTTCCAAACTTTTCATGCTGGTGACACACTTTTTAGACATGGATCATTTTGCGACACAGTAATTCAGTTTTATCAGCAAACTGGAGGTTAAACTAACCTCTTTCCAGCCCCGGGAAGAGCGCAGGGAGCATTCACACGATACACCTACACACTGCTGCCAACACACTAATGTGTCGCGGCACACAGTTTGGAAACCTCTGCTTTAGAGAGATTCAGTTCACCTGCAAGAAGCCATGGCTGTTTATAACACCTGAGTCTGGAAAATTAGGTTAGTTCCCTTCAAAATGCAGGCCAAATGACTTCAGCCTCTATCCTCCAGTTGCTTCTATCTACCTGCATAGCATGTTCTGGCCAATTCCAGAATCTACAGAGAAACTAGCAAGGCTGGTGGCAGGTAGCAGGACCACGGACAGCTCCAAGTGAGCAACTTGCACAGGCATAGGCAACCTTGGCCCTCCAGCTGTTTTGGGACTACAACGCCCATCATCCCTGACCACTGGTCCTGTTAGCTAGAGATGATGGGCGTTGTAGTCCCAAAACATCTGGAGGGCCGAGTTTGCCTATGCCTGGTCTAAATTGCTTACCCTCTGGCCTGAAGATAGAGGCTCCTTCTTCATTCCATAGTTTCCCTCCCTGTGCTGCAGGACTGGCATTATGTGGTGGGAGGCAACTGGTTCTGTGGACTAAAGGGAAGGCCCTGTTCTCTAGCCCTTTAGGTCCTGGTGGTGTGGGGGGTTCCTCTGGGGGTTCTTGTCCAACCACCTTGGACACAATAGTTTCCCTGTCCTCTGTTGTCAGCTCTGAGCCCTGTCCTAGGCCAGGCTTCCCATCTGGCGCACCTGCCCCTTTGACTCTGTGTCTAGATCACCGCTAGATCTAGGGGCTATGACAGCAGATCACATATTTAGTGGAAATAGGAGGAGGGGTATCCCTTGCTAAGGGGCATTTGTATTTTTTTTTTTAGGTGGGGGAAATAAAACACTGAAGTGGAGAGCATGGTAGTATCTGTCCCATTTGTCTGTACGATTTGTTCCCTATCTCAGGTTCTACAAATGCTGGAAACTTGCTCCTTTTTAAAAGAAAAAAGAAAGCTGGGAATCTGGGGGTTAAGGAACATCATGGGGGGCAACTGCCACCATTGTCCCCTCCCCCATGAATACCTATTCACCTGCCCATAAATATGAGAGCCCTGGCATGGGGGAGGGTCATTGAAAAGCTCAGCAAACCTAGATATAGCCCTGCTTGGTATTACATCTAGTCTGTGGCTACAGACACACCATACCTTGAAAGCACGCCATCAAAGAATCATGGGAACTGTAGTTTGTTCGGGGACCTGGAGTTGTAGCTATGTGAGCCATAAACAACAGTTGCCAGGAATTTATTTATTTATTTATATGCTTGGTTAGAGCATGGTAAAGAGACGCGGGTGGCGCTGTGGGTTAAACCACAGAGCCTAGGACTTGCCGATCAGAAGGTCGGCGGTTCGAATCCCTGCGACAGAGTGAGCTCCCGTTGTTCAGTCCTAGCTCCTGCCAACCTAGCAGTTCAGTCCTAGCTCCTGCCAACCTAGCAGTTCGAAAGAATGTCAAAGTGCAATTAGATGAATAGGTACTGTTGCGGTGGGAAGGTAAACAGCATTTCCGTGCGCTGCTCTGGTTCGCCGGAAGCGGCTTAGTCATGCTGGCCACATGACCCGGAAGCTGTATGCCGGCTCCCTCGGCCAATAAAACAAGATGAGCGCCGCAATCGCAGAGTCAGCCACGACTGGACCTAATGGTCAGGGGTCCCTTTACCTTTACCTTTACCTGCTGATAATGTCAAGGTTGCAGGTTCAATCCCCTTATGGGACAGCTGCATGTTCCTGCATTGGACTAGATAATCCTTAGGGTCCCTTCCAGTTCTATGATTCTATGAAATGTATGGTGTGTATGTCGCCTGCTACAAATGGGCTCCCATTATCATCTGTTAAAGAGGGTACATTGCGGGTAGGGATATGCACGAGAAAGAAGAATGGAGAAATGGGTACTGAAGGGATTGCACTTTTTAAAAAGGCAATGTATCCCTTGTCCATTCCTATCTCCAGCCCCATCACATGGGATTGGGGCCTCTAAAAAAAGCATGGTTAGAAGTGTGCATACACAACTAGCAATGCCTCGGGGGAGGGGGCATGTAGGTAGCCACAAACAAATCGAAAGCCTGTTCCATTTCAAATGAAAGCCAGAGGACGTCACATCCTTGTTGCCATAGCGACACAGCACATTAGAAGGTGGAGGAGAGGAATAATAAGGAGTCAAGAAGGCCACAGAGATCAACAGCAGGCTTGGTGCTGCAAAATGGCCTCATTCAGTTGACAGCTATTTCGGCAGCCTGCCTTCAGCATTCGAAAGGGCAGCGGAGGTTTCCTCCTTCAGCTTTTTTTCCAGAAATTATGCAAGTATATATTTTTTTAAAGAAACCGTGTCTGAGGAGAGCTGGTGGGCAGACAGGAAAGTGGGAGGTTTTCTTTACTTTCTTTTTTAAATGCACAATAAATGGAGAGAAACCGCCCCCACATTTGCCCAAGGCTTAAAAAGTGCCAGTATTTTTGAGTTGCTTTTTGTTTTGTTTAAGACTTCTGTCTGTCAGGAAGTCTGAGCTAGGCTATCCAAAAGTGAGAAATCGAAAGCCCTTCCCAAACCAGGGAGCTAAATAGTCAAGATGTGGGAAGATGGGGCTTTTTGCCCTTGGTTGTTCTAGCCCCACATCACTGCCTGCTTCAAGAAAACCCCAGATGCGTTTGGTCTGAGTTTTGCAAGCATAACAAAAAGTGACAAACGTTTCTGAAGGGGAATGAAGTGCTTTGTTCTTACTGAGCTGACTTTAAATAGTTTCAGAACTGAAACAGACTTTCCAGCTCTACAATTCTATGATTCAAGTAGTGACTTTTGGAAAATGGATGTTGTATTTGGGATGCTGTGTTGTATCTATTGCTAGTTGCCTGCAGAGTCGGCTTAGCCACATTAACTGAAATGACTAACTTTGCGTCATTAATGAGTATACTCTGAATAGGGATGGGGAGACACTTGTTTAGGTTTGAACCTACTTAATTAACACTTCCTGGGAAAAAAGAGAGGACTGAAACACTTCCATCTTTCAAAATTCACAGTTCTCTTAATTTTGCAAAGCAGTCCTCACACCAAGCAATGCCTAAAACAGTGTACATAAACTGTCCATAAAAATGTGTATATTCATAGCATACAATAGCCATTGTATTTGTGGAAATGCCTTGCAAAATGGTATACAGTGGTACCTCTACTTTCATACCCTTCTTGTTATGTATCCTTCGGAATGGCATATGGCAAACCCGGAAGTATATTTCTGGGTTTCGCCATGTGTTCATGCGCAGTAGCGCTCTATTGTGCTGTGCGCATGTGCAGTAGTGCTCTATCATGCCGTGTGTGTGTGCAGAACAGGCACCTCTGGTTGCAAAAACCTCAGGATCCCACTGGAGCTCTGGAACGGATCCCATCTGCAACCAGAGGTACCACAGTGTATTAGGAAAAAATGCATAATGTGTATACTAGGATAAATTTGCACTGAAATGCTGCCGAATTTTCACAAAGTGCCAGGAACTGGCATGGCTCTGATGAGTGTGTGGCAGGTCATTCAGGGGAAGAGGGTAGCAATTTATGGGGTTTTGTGCCTTGCAAAAGGCAGGAGCCTGGGTTGGAGGAAGGTGAAGTGTCTGGGCGATCAGAGACAGGAGAAGAGGCACAGGAAGCAGGGCAGGAGTCAGGGCTGAAGAGCAGGATGTGCCAGGGGCAGAACAAGGGATGGTGCCTGAGAGTGGTGTGGGGGCAAGTAGACTTCCTTCTGTCCCCTTGCCCCCTGTCCCACAGGACCAGGAAGGGCTTAAAGGGGGAAGTCACAGTGACAGCTTCTGTGTGGGAGAAGTTGCTGGTTGCTTGCTGTGGCGTTTGCCCGTTCTTTTGAAAATGTCTGTACAGGGGGAGAGAAAGAGTTACTAGGTAGACCAATAAAAAAGCCAGAGGCTGAGCCTACCTGTTTATAAAAGGGCTTAGCCCGAGGTTTAGACGGCGAGTTGGTTGGTTAGTTAGTTGGTTGGTTGGTTGGTTGGTTGGTTGGTTGGGAAAAGGTAGTTGGGAAAGCAGTTGGCAGACACATGGAAATAGAAAGACAGTGCAGTTGGTTCTTGTGTGAGGGGAGGTAGACGAGTTAGAGACAGAATAAAATAAGACTAAGAGGGTAAAGGGTAACAGCGTTTCAAATGCATTTAAAGTTTATGTGTGTTTGCAATAAACTGCAATCTTCATTGTTCACTTAAGAACCTGACTGAGACTAAGTGATTTACCGGAGAGGACCTGGTTGGTGGCAGCGGATTAGTGGTGTATGGGTCAATAGTCTGTGAGATGACTGGGGGCTCCATATGAACACCACACTTGCATGTACCTGTCACTTGAGGGTACTTAAATTTGGGGGGAGGCATGGTTGTGCTGTTGCTCCAACAGTTCAGCTCAGAGCACAATCCTGGGGAGGGGATCTCAGCTACTTAGTCACCAGAAGAGTGTGTGTGTGTGTGTGTGTGTGTGTGTGTGTGTGTGTGTGTGTGTGTTTATTGCACCTTAGGAGCTACTATAAGTGTGTGCTTTGTCAATAAAGAATAAAACTACCAGCCATTTGTTCTCCTTGGGCTGTGTGTGCTCAGGAAATGAGGACTTTTTCTTCTTCTTTTTTAAAAAGAAAACTGAAGTGGAAATATGAAGAACTGAACCTAAGATTGGGAGAATGAGAAATGAAGAACCAAAATAGATACATCAATCCCTAACTCTGAGCAGGACTTGGTTGTATATAACCCTTTGTATTTGATGCTGTGTGCGTTATGTATTTTTATAGCTTTTTGAACCTTGTGAGAGCTTTGCCGTAAAAGGTGACCAAGAATATTTGATTTTCTTAAAAGAAAAAAAAAAAAATGAAATAAAATCCAGCATGCTGATTTTTTAAAATATTCCCAAATCCCTCACAGAATCGGTTCCCCAGTGTGACAAATATGCTGCTTCTTTCTGAGGGCCAGTCTTAGTTGTAACTCATGCCACTTCCATCTGAGTCGTGATTCCTCGCCACCCCCATTAGAGTACATATATAAAAGCACAAGTACTTTCAAGCTGTTTCTCTAATGCAAAGGGGAATGGAGTTGCAGCTGCCACGGCCGACATTTCCAGTGATTTGCAGCTGAGCTGACACAGCAAGGTCAACATAATATAATCTTTCCCCATTTTTAACTGTAACACAGTTTCACCATTTTTTCTTTTTAATAAAAAAGTAATTCAGGGAAAGGGTCATTTTGGATCCCATTGCAGTGGTTGGCACACTTGTTCCCATTTGTTGCTGATTGCTTAGAACATGTCTGTTTTGTGGGGGGGAACAAAACTGTATCATTTGGGCTGAAGTAGCAGTTCATTCCTCCCATGAACTCGCAGGGAGACCAGTGGTGATTACACAGGCCAGGCCTGCCTTGTTTATCAGGCATGGAAAAGAAAAGGCATTTACTGTGCCAGTTTCATTGGAGAGGTGGGTGTCGAAAGTGAAATAAAGTTGACATTATCAAGCCTGCAATCCCATTTTACTCGTTAATCATGGTGCCACATGATACCCCCTGCAGGCTTGAATTCTGTCTTCCAGTAAGTGAGACGTGCTACGCCCATTAGCAGCGTTCTGCAGACTGATGCTCTGAGAGGGTTGGGCCAATATATTTTGCTGCCTGAGGTGGAGAACAAGATGCCCTGTCACACATGAAATGGGTTTCATACGTGACAGCCAACCAGATTGGGAGGTTAATCTTACCTCAGCCCCAACAACAGAAGAAGAAAAAACCTATACGGCACTGTAGGGCAGCAGGCTAGCTGAGGGTGTTTTCCTGGCTCCTGAATAATAATAATAATAATAATAATAATAATAATAATAATAATAATAATAATAATTTATTTATACCCCGCCCATCTGGCTGGGTTTCCTCAGCCACCCTGGGCGGCTTCCAACAGAATATTAAAATACAATAACCTATTAAACATTAAAAGCTTCTCTAAACAGGGCTGCCTTCAGATGTCTTCTTCTTTTTTTTTTTAATAATATTTATTAAAAATTTTCCAGAATAAAAAGGAAAGATAGCAAGAAAAAAAGAAAAAACAAATATGATTTACACTTGGTTTCAGTGGCATCTTTCCCGGACTCCCCCCCCTCCCCCTCTTGTATTCCATTTCCCTTAAATTGATTCCACAGATTCTTACCCCAAATTTTAAAACCTTATTTGTAATTTTAAATAACCCATTTATTCCAAATTAATTTATCTTATTTATCTTAATGAACCATTTCTCCTTATATTTTATATAATTCCCTAAGATCGACCCCATTTCCCTTCCACGAATTCCCCTATTTTCAAACAACAAACATGAAAAAAGAAAAGAAAGAAATAATATATAATTTTACAGCCTTTGGATTCCAAATCTCTCCCCCCCCCCATTCCCCGGTTCCAATCCCCAAAGTTCATCCATTGTCTACTGCCAGCCTGGTGTATCCACGTCTATATCTCAACTCCACTTTGCCGTCTTTTGATAGCTTTTAATTTCAGAAAGTCCAATCTCGAAAAAACTCTCAGAAAAAGTCATTGTTCTTCCATCCAGACCTCTATGTTTGAGAGTCTAACTTAAATTCTATTTCTTGGTCCTTTTAAAGTCTGGATGTTCCAAATACTCCGGCTTCAAATTTGGTCCAGCTCTTATTCCTCAGGTTGCTTTTTCCTGTTCTGCTGCAGAAACCTTCTAATTCAGAAACTTCTTGTTCTCCACAGAGGCTTTTGTTATTCAGGAACATAACTTGCGTCAAGTCCCTTCCTTTCTTCAATAGATAAATCCATTGTCTCCTTTAGTATAGAAACCTCTGTAGACAAAATAATGCTTCGTTTTTGCAGCTTTCCCAAGAGATAACAGATCCTGCTCAAATTCATAGTATTTTTCCACTTGCTGCTACTGTTGCAATGTCCCAGCCTCCCTCTAGAGGAAATATGGTAACTTAATTTCTTTCAAAATCAGACCCAAAAGTCAAATAACTTGTTGCCTTTATTTCCAATAATTTATGTCCAAATTGTAACAAATCTAACCAGCAAAGCCATCGTAACAAAGTTCTCTTTTATTTTCCTGCTTTGACAGCTACTTTGACAGCTGTCAAAGTTTCTGTGTCTCTTCACCAGTCTCTCATAGCGGATCGTTTCTGGTTCCCGGGGGGGGGTTGCATTTTAGTTCCCACAAATCAGTCTTCTCCTCCAGCACAATTATTGTAATTTCCCTTCGTGAAGTTAAAAATTTTTTTCAGGTAAACAAGTTCATCTCTCGATCTTAGTTGTCAAATCCTTGCGTTGAGCCATCTACAACAGGGGGGGGGGCGCGGACTTCCTTTTTGCACTCCCCCCGCTCGCTCCAAATTCAAAGATCAAATTTCCCTTTTAAGTCCAATCAATTTACTCGCGGGTTGTTCCTTTTAGTTCAAATCCGAAATTTTCAAAGAAGAAGTCGTTGCTCTCCGCTGAATGGCATGCGGCTTCGCTGGGCAGGGGAAGCATTGGACTCACAGCACCACACCCCCCCGTCACCCGCTCCGCAGCCTTTAAAAAGGCTCCTTCGCGGGTCGGGGGGGCGCAAACGGTGCCCGCCGAGTCACCAAGTCCATGGGCATCTCCGCCCATGGTTTTTGAGGGTCCCCGCGTCGCCGGCACGGCAGGACCCGACCCCTACCCAGCCGACTCCCTCCGGAGCTCGGAGGGAGTCCGCCATTCGGTGATGGCGCCGATCCGGAAGTAGGCTTCAGATGTCTTCTTAAAGTCTGGTAGTTGTTTTTCTCTTTGACATCTGGTGGGAGGGTGTTCCACAGTGCAGGTGCCTCTACCGAGAAGGCCCTCTGCCTGGTTCCCTGTAACCTCACGTTTCGCAGCGAAGGAACGGCCAGAAGGCCCTCAGCACTGGACCTCAGTATCCGGGCTGAACGATGGGGGTGGAGACGCTCCTTCAGGTATACTGGACCAAGGCCATTAAGGGCTTTAAAGGTCAGCACTTTGAATTGTGTTCGGAAACGTACTGGGAGCCAGTGTAGGTCTTTCAAGACCGGTGTTATATGGTCTTGGCGGCCCACAGACAGCGGCTCTTACTGGTAAGTAGGAAAGAGATCTTTATTCAGGCAAGACACAATACTTCAGGAGAAAGGCAAGCAGTTCAGAACTGGAGGGCAGCAATGAAGATGCCCCAACAAGCTTTCTCGCCCCTCCCACCAAGCTTTGAAGGACAGGGTGTTGCACGCTCCCTCACAAGATTCTCTTCTTTTATAATGATTTTTCACCCTTCTGCTCAGACTCTTGTTCAGTTGCTGCCACTTCCTGTTCACTCCCCCCTCTCAGCTGATCGAAACCCTCTGCAGACTCCACTGAGCCTCTCCTCTCTTCAGGAAGGTTGGGGTGGTGGTAGAACCAGTATCCCAGCTCCCCCTTCCAAAACAATTGATGTCAGGGTAGAAAAGGGAAATCCCCTCCCCCATCCAACTCAGGTTCCCACTGTTCAGCCCCCACCCCCTGTTTCTCCCTCCTCCATCAGATCCTGCCAGCTCTTTTTCTTTCTTCAAAAAGAATTTATTTATTTAAGTTTTTTAAACAACAAAACTATTCAAACCCAACACAGCCTGTGTGATTTAAAAGGTAATGTAAATACAAATGGACCAATGGGCTGTTGGGCAGCTTTCTCATTTAGACTCCACAAGGTGCTTCGAGTGAGGACTGCCTTTATTGCCCTGCTTCTTCCATCCTTTAAACAGGAAATTGCTGCGTGTGATGGCTTGAAAGTGGGGGCTTGCTGCTACCCACAGTGGAAATGGGGCTGCGGATAATGTTCCTTGGAAGCGACAGGAAGCAATAATGTTCTATCACTCAAACAGGCACTGTACAGGTAAAAGAGATGGGTGCTTCCACGTGGGAGGCCATGGGCACACATACAGAGAGAGCACTGGTGTTTAACAGTATTGTTTGAATATCGCTGTTAAGCCACTTCTTGATGGATGGAAAGGCCCTTGCTTAAATAAACAAGCAAGCAATTAAGTCCTCCTTTGAATGAGCTTGCTCAGGACACTTTGATGGAGAATTTGCTGCTGGAATTTGGATGGAGCCTGTGAGTAAGTTTTTACTATTATTAAAATGCAAATCGTGTTTCTCCAGAACCGCTCACTGATTAAATGGGAGACGCATTTACTTAGTACTCATTGCAGTCAAATGTAATCAAGATTGAATTGATTTTTTATTCAATTCATGTAAACACTGCTCACTCTAACTCTTAAAAATCCATAAAGTAGCACAAAAATTACCCGCTCAATTTTTCAAAAGGATGTATAGCTAAGCACAGAGCTCCTAATGTCCTTTCTATGTGTATGACACCAAGGAATGCGTAAATAAAGGGACTGCTGCGGCATTGCCTGGTTCTGGAAGCGATCAGAATGGAGTTTAAATGCTGACCATTTTTCAAGGCTACTTCTACTTTCTGTCTCCTCTGTGAATTAATTAAACTCATTAGCTTGACAGGAAGAAAAGCCCTTTCTATCGAAATGCCATGTTTCCCATCCTGTGCCCAAAGTTGACCTATGGCTTTATTATAACAGATCTAGCAAAAGAAAAAAGAAAAAGAAAAAGTCATTGTGATCATGAATATCTTGAAGCTGGGGATTAAATGTTTGGATGCTAATGGAGTAATTTCATGTGCTCAGAGTTACTCAACTGTCACTCAAGGCCTTCCTGCCCAGATCAAAGTCCATGGATGGCCAACCATTGAACAGATGGGAAAATGCAGAGAAGGAGGCTGAAATGACTTCTCTTTCCTCTGACCTCCTTGGACCTTTTGGTAGCAGATGCATATCTGAACACGTGAAGCCACCTCATATTGTTTGTCCAGCTAGCTTGCAGCGTTCCAAGCCAACCAATTCCTGCATTGTTAGATAGGAATTGGGAGTCTTCAGTAGTAGAGGACCAGACTGGTACCAGCAGGGTTGTGCTGGTCCCGAGGGTTATCCGTGAGGTGAGGTCTGAGTCCAGTCCGAGGTCGAGGGTGCAGTATGGAGGAAGTCCGTCAAAGCTGAAGCTGGGTCCAAGGCAGGGAGTCGGGTGAGGTCAGGAGATCCAGCAGGACAGGGTGCAGGCAGGAACTGCTACTAACAACGTTGCTCCCGCAACTTGGGACTGGGGCTGGCTGGCTTTTATCTGCCCCGAGGCATAGGGTGGCCCCAGTCCACAGGTGACTCGCCTCTCCTGGCCTGGAGGCGAGCATTCCTCCTGTGGAAACTCGGTTCCCTCTACCTCTCTGCCCTGACCCTCTGCAGCTCAGGAGAGGCTGGAGGGTTACCGGACCCAGAGGCAACCTCAGCTTCCCCTGATGGGGTTGAAAGTGGAGCACCTGCAGGCAATGGGTCCTCCATCACCTCAGGGGCCAGAGCAGACTCAGCTGGTGCCTGCACCTGAGGATCCAGCACAGGTGAGGACCCTTCAGGCTCAGGCCCCAGCCCCGGCTCAGCTGGTTCTGGAGGCAGAGAATCCTGTGCAGGCTGGGATTCCTCAGGTTCAGCCTCCGAGTCCAAATCCCAGGCCATCACAGGGGTTGGCCTGGGACATTTTGCTGCTTGGAGAAAAACAGAAAATTCTGCCCATCCCCATCACTGCCCCCTCTTCCTCCAATGCCCCACCCCCATGCTGAAGGCAGCAGCGGTACATAAGGAGACTGGAGATGAGTGAGTGCGTGGCATGGCAACAGGACATGGCAGTGGGGTGTGACACTCCCTGGAGGCTGGATCTGCCACCTGAGGTGACCACCGCACCAGATACCATCCCGCCCTAGTGTACATCCATTATGTGTTGTGCCATGCCCCACAAGCATCCATTTCATGGGTGGCACCCACTGCGCTTTCTCAAAATTCCAAATGTTCCCAGCTTGTCCGAAAGGTTGGTGCTCCCTCTACCATCATGGCCAACAATCCTCTTTATATGGTGGAAGAATATCAGTGTGTGAGATGTGTGTCCAGGTGTCAGGCTACGGAGAATCTGATCCCTCCTACTGTAGCAGCCAAGAAGCAGAGAAACAATAAAAGTTCTTACCAAGCAATTTATTCAATCTATTCACAGAGAGAGATGAAGGGATGCAGTCTAACATAGATAATGGTGTTGCTCCAAGTAAAGTCCCAATCCCTCCGTCTCTCCTATTCTACGTCACTCCTGTGTTGGTTAATCTGAGCTTTCTGTTCCACTACTTTCAATGCACGTCTGGTCCTGGGAGAGGGGGGGTTAGGAGTGCTTTCCAAAAACACTGAGTCTGTCAGCTGTCTCTCCTCTGGTGCTTCTTCTTCTTCCTGCTGTTCCTCTTCCAATATTTCCCAGATTCTCCTCTCTGCAGCCTCTGAACTATGCCCTTCTGCAAACCACTTTTCTAAATCTATACTGTCCTGTTCTTGGGAAGGTTCGGGAGAAGGGGTGGTGGTGGTCCCCACCATTCCTCCTCAGTCCAGCCCCTGACACCAGGCAGAGGCCCAATTCATGTTGAAACTTGATTCATGGACTTTTCCATCTTTTTTCGGGGGGGGGGGGGAGTGGGGAAAATTCATTCAACTTGAGCATACATGTATATAGACCTCTTTGTGCAGAATGTATTACTTTTCCACCTTGCAAAGGTGACTTACGGTTCTGTGTCTCCTGTTAAAGTTCTGTTGAGTCCGGTCTCCTTTCTTTGTACTTCTGTGTGGGAGTCATTGACTTTCAGCTGCAAATGCAGGGCTACACTAAGCCCATATTTACAACACGATGCAAAGCAAAGATTAGGGTGAGCGTCATGACAGTCTCGGTGGTGCTAAAATGAGACTTCAGAAAGGGAGTATTATGTTTTTGAAGCACTGCACGGACGCATGGTTTTATGTATTTATTATTTTTGCTGAGCTGGAGGCTTCCTAATAGAAACAATCATTATGCACATTTCACAGACATTACACCCAACGATCGAAATTAAACTTTAAGAAGTCAGTCTCTCTCTTTCTCTCACTCTCTCTTTTACATGCGTTCTCTTCATGCGGGATGTTAAGACACCAGTAAATTGAAGCATAAACAGTAAGCTGCAAATGAAAATTAATTCAGCTTGCAAAGTGGATTTGAAAGGGTGTTTAAGCTAGTAAAAAAAGCCCACACATCAACAATTCAGAGGTCATTCTTAGAGAGCCTAAGAGGCAATGATGCTGAAGGGAGAGAGCATCTCAGGAGCTTGCTCTAGGCACAACTGCCCCTAGACGTAAGCCCCATACAGCTAAATAGCATATAAAGATGTTGAACCACAATGGGCCCAGGACAGAACCCTGCGGCACCCAACATATCACTTTTTTCCAGGATGATGAGGAACCTTAGTGAGCCCTCTTTGGGTTCAGTCAGTCAACCAGCTACAAATCCATCTAATAATAACCTTATCCAGCCCACATTTTACTGGCTTCTCCATAATAATATCATGTGGGACTTTGTGAAAAATGTTACTGAAATAAAGATATACATTGTTCACAGCATTCCCTTGATCCACCAAGCTCGTAACTCTTTCAAAAAAGTGAACGAGGTTCACCTAGCATGACTGCGTTTTTGAGAAATCCACACTGGGTCCTAGTAATCACAGCATTCTTTTCTAAGTCCTCACAGACCAACGCCTTAAGTAACTGTTGCGTGGCAAGTTCCTGCCTCCCCCCAGTGGAAATAAAGACACGAGACACGATTATTAAGGTCAATGGGCTAAAATTGGCCACAACTTTATTGATTACAGGTGATGAGCGGTATTGACTTAGGCATTGGTCCTAATCTAATCAACTATCTGGCTGAAGGCTGGGAAGGGTTAACACCAGCAGGGGGAGCCCTGCTGATGCACATCAACTAGGCACTCCCCCGGGGCCACCGCTCGGGGGCGTGCCTTGGGCCCTGGCCTCCATAGGCTTCGGACAGGGCCACACGCCAGCTGATCGGTGGCAAAGAGGAAGCTCCTCTGCCGCGCTTGCCTTAAATGTGTCAAGCCACACACCCCAAGCCAGCCGATTGGCTGGCCAGGGAGATGACATGGCAGAGGATTCCTCAGATTGCGCGGGGCTGGGAGCCAGCCTCCGCGCGAATGCTGGGGGTGGGAGCCCGCAACACCACCTCCTCCTGAGGTCGGAAGTGGCTTTCTAGGAACTTACCTGGTGCTGATATCAAGCTCACCAGTCAGTAGTTACCTGGGTCTTCTCCCCGCACCGTTTGAAGATGAGGACAACATTTGCCCACCTCCAATCTTCAGGGACCTCACCAGTTCTCCACGAAATCTCAAAGATTATAGAAACAGGTTCTGATATTACATTTGCAAGCTCCTTAGTGGTAGAGCACACACTTCGCAAGCATTAGGACCCAGGGTCAACCTCCAGTTAAAACAACCAGGAAGGAGATGATGAGAAAGACTTTGAAAACCTAGAGGTCTGCTGCCAGTTAGAGTATACAGTACTGATCTAGGTGGACAGTAGAATTTGACATGAAATTAGACAGTTTCTCATGCATTAGATGGATCACTGTCCTCACGCAATATCACAGTTCTTAGTTCTTTTCTGTGCTCAGAACTGACACTGGAATTTTTGCTTTCCTCTTCAATTAAATTGGTTATATCTATAAATGATCAGGACGCAGGTGGCGCTGTGGGTTAAAGCCTCAGCGCCTAGGACTTGCCGATCAAAAGGTCGGCGGTTCGAATCCCTGCGGCGGGGTGCGCTCCCGCTGCTCGGTCCCAGCGCCTGCCAACCTAGCAGTTCGAAAGCACCTCCGGGTGCAAGTAGATAAATAGGGACCGCTTACCAGCGGGAAGGTAAACGGCGTTTCCATGTGCGGCTCTGGCTCGCCAGAGCAGCGATGTCACGCTGGCCACGTGACCCGGAAGTGTCTCCGGACAGCGCTGGCCCCTGGCCTCTTAAGTGAGATGGGCGCACAACCCCAGAGTCTGTCAAGACTGGCCCGTATGGGCAGGGGTACCTTTACCTTTACCTTTATAAATGATCACTGACTAGATGGATGTGTATTTTAAGGTTTGGCCTTTTTGTAAGGATCTGATTGCTTTGCTGCCAATGTGCTGTTTTTCAACATTTGCAGCAAGACCTGAATTGTACGGTTAATATAGTGCTTTTAGTCTGAAATCAAAACCAGTGTTATTATTGTTCCCATGTTACCACATTTCGATGTTTGCATCTGATGCTGGTCAGGTAATTCCCCACAAATGAAGTCGCTACCATTTTAAACAAAATGAAAGGTGCAGGTTAATGACTAAATTCAGGGAGGAAGTACTTCAAAATGCACATTACACTTCATTTACACACACGCACACAAAGATTTTTCTAAAGCAGATTTTTAAAAGTTGCCCAGGGTGGTAGAAGCATAGCCCCAAGGGATCCATATTCACATATTCCATTCTGTGCTAAAATTGTACATTTTTGTGTTTTAAAATACCGGGCTCCTTGATTGAATTGGTTGGAAAGTATCTGGATTCAGAAGTCCTTTAGATCCAATCACGTATGTCACTCCACTTCACAATAGCTAAATTGCTTCGGATACAAAACGGTGCCCTTAGGGACAAGAGAGAACCTTCAGTAGTCCCCCCCTTTTTTCAAATCTCTTTAGGCCTCTGATGAAATACCCCCCCCCCAAAAAAAGAGCCCCTCTTTCTAGAATGACTTTTAGTCTACATTCTTATTGAAAATAGCTCAGCATTACTGGTAACCTAGCTATGCTTGAGGAATGAAAATAAAGAGTAGAAAGCTAGCTATTTTGCAGGTTGAATAGAGAAAGATACAATGGAATCATTTCAGAGGCAGCAAAGTAGTGTGATTGCAGCGTTATTGTGTCATCTGAAGATATTTATAAATTTCAAAGCTGCGGCAGGAAGCACAGAAGTGTAAGGGAGGCAAAATGTCATATGACAAAGGCTGTAATAATTGGAGATGGATTTGGGGTAGGCTGTGCCAAGAATGGTTGGGTACAGTAGAAGATAAGAGACCCCCGAGAGCCATTCCCACACCAGTGAGTGGTTCCTGTGTTGAATTGAATATCTGTAGCAAGAGTGTTGCCTTGTATAGTTTCAAACTTCCAAATCTTGCAATCATAGAGTGGTATTCAATGGACTATTACTCAGAGCAGACCTACTACTGAAATTAATGGATCCAACTCGGTCATGTCTATTAAATTCAATGGGTCTACTCTGCATAAAACTTAGTCAAATACCCCTCATAGACTAGGGAAGGTTGGCTCAGCCTAATAATAATAATAATAATAATAATAATAATAATAATAATAATTTATTATTTATACCCTACCCATCTCACTGGGTTTCCCCAGCCACTCTGGGCTGCTTTCAATTGAATATTAAAACAATACAGCATCAGACATTAAAAATGCCCCTAAACAGGGCCGCCTTGAGTTGTCTTTTAAAAGTAAAATAGATGTTTATTGCCTTGAAATCTGCTGGGAGGGCATTCCACAGGGCAGACGCCACTACTGAGAAGGCCCTCTGCCTGGCTCCCTGTAACCTCACTTCCCGCAGTGAGGGAACCACCAAAAGGCCCTCGGCGCTGGACCTCAGTGTACGGGCTGGATGATGGGGGTGGAGATGCTCCTTCAGGTATACAGGACCGAGGCTGTTCAGGGCTTTAAAGGTCAGCACCAACACTTTGAATTGTGCTCGGAAATGTACTGTGAGCCAGTGAAGATCTTTCAGGACTGGTGTTATATGGTCTTGGCGGCCACTCCCAGTCACCAGTCTAGCTGCCGCATTCTGGATTAATTGCAGTTTGAGTCACCTTCAAAGGTAGCCCCACGTAGAGTGCATTGCAGTAATCCAAGCAGGAGATAACTAGAGCATGCACTACTCTGGCGAGACAGTCTGCGAGCAGGTAGGGTCTTAGCCTGTGTACCAGATGGAGCTGGTAAACAGTTGCCCTGGACACAGAATTAACCTGTGCCCCAATCACTCCCAGGCTGTGCTCCTAGTCCTTCAGGGACACAGTTTCCATTCCATGTCAGTTTCACAGTGCCAAGTCCGTTTCGAGTTTTAGGGGACCTTGGTCAAATGTCCTACTGCCTTGTCAGTGGATTTACATAGACCTGGTGATGGGCAGCAGCTTTGTAATCAGCCAGGTGGCTTAGAACTGCATTTTTTATTTCCCACAACCCCACTGGCATATCAGTAGAAACAGAGGAAGCTGCCTTTTACTAAGTCAAACTGTTGGGGCCATCTAGCTCAATATCGTCTACATGGACTGGAAGCAACTCTCCAGGGCTTCAGAAAAGGAATCAGATCTACCTGGAAAAGTCAGGGATTGAAACTGGGACCTTCTGCATGCAAGGCAGACACTCAACTGCTGAACGACTATCCTTTTCTGTCATGGACTGACTGGATGCAGAGCAGTTGTGGGAGGCAGAAACTGGGGAACCCCCTAAGGAACTTGCCCCCCCAGGTGAAGAAGGCTCAGAGCCAGGAGACTGGTGATGAGTGGCCAGAGGGAGAAGAGGCAGAAGACTGGCAGGAGGAACTCTTGGAAGCTGAAGAGACAACAGGGTTTAGTGAGCAGGAAGAGGCTGTGGCAGAGGGCAGTCCAGACTCAGAAACAGGAGAGGACTGGGGAGAGGAGATAGAGATGAGGAAGGCCGCTGAAGAAGCCAGGGAATTACCTGCTCCTGTTGAGGCCAGCTTCCCTCCCCTGGTCTCCCAGAAAACACAGAGAAATGAAGAGGGCGGATAAAAGAGAAGCAAGGTGGTGAAGCCTTAGGCTGCTGGAGAAGGAACTGGGAGGGGAGCCTTAGGGGGTGGGAAGGCAGAGAGCTTCAGTCCTTGCAACTGCTTCATTGGGGCAAGACTCACAGGGAAGGATTGCTGTGACCAGTAGGACTGAACTGTTTTGTTTCTTTGAATAAAGAGTTAATTTCAGGGACATTGGGTGCTTTATTGTTTTATTGCTGACCTATGCCTGACTCCAGCTCCTGACATTCTCTCAGGGTCTTCCTAGGGTGCCACCATACCCTCCAACATGTCCCAGGGCAAAACTGGGATACAGGCCACACTCTCACATGAGTGACCCATGCAAGAGTACAGCACCCCAACATTGTAGTTTCCTGGATAGCTGACATGGACCCCTGGGTGGGTTATGCAGACTTCTTGGGGTCTGCGGACCACCAGTTGGGAACCCCTGCTCTAGAGTGCTGGGAGGGACTTCAATGGTGGCTTCAAGCCATCTGGTGAAGGGAGATTGGAATAGAATGTTTGCTTCTAAGTTTGAGAATGGGGAAGTGTTTTCACTGTGCTAGGTCCTGTGGGAGATCAGGGGAGTGAGGATCACCCCTGTTGCTAGGAAGAGAGAAACCCAGATTGTAAGATTATTCAAGTAATGACAACAACTTGCAGTTTAACATGTTGCATTAAGGATTTTATCTGCTTATACAAACTCCAAAGTGCTGGAAAATTACAACTGCCAGGGGTCATGCCCTTTGCAGATGTGATATTTAGGACTGTGGGTAATTGCATATACTTATTTAAGGAGCAAGTATTTCTCTGCCTAAACTCTCACTGCAATCCTGATCTCCATCTTAATATCACCCTCAGTGGGAGAAGGAAAAAACTAACTTGAGGAAGAAGCTATAAGATTACATATATCTATATAGTAATGTGTGGAAACGTAACTGATGATACTTATTGTATTATAATGTATTCCCTACACTTCTCTCTCTCTTCTTTCTTCTCTTTTTTGTCACTCTATCATCTTATAAATGAAACTCTTCTAATAAAATATACAGTGGTACCTCGGGTTAAGTACTTAATTCGTTCCGGAGGTCCGTTCTTAACCTGAAACTGTTCTTAGCCTGAAGCACCACTTTAGCTAATGGGGCCTCCTGCTGCGGCTGCGCTGCTGGAGCACAATTTCTGTTCTCATCCTGAAGCAAAGTTCTTAACCTGAAGCACTATTTCTGGGTTAGCGGAGTCTGTAACCTGAAGCGTATGTAACCCGAGGTACCACTGTAATATATACATTTTTTGCTGAGATTGAAAGCAACAACAGTTGCATGTGCACTATCCATGTAAAGGCCCCCACATTGAACAATCTTGGGAATCCTAGTTCACCCCTCACAGAACTACAGTTCCCAGCACCCTTAAACTAGAGTTCCCTGGGACCTTGAAGAGGGAGATGTTCTTTAAATGTGCTTTAAATGTATGGTGTGCACACTGACACCAACAAAAAAGCTTCCTATTCATAATGAGTGGTTCCAATGCGAGTGATTAAAACAACAACAACAACAACAGGGAGGAGGTGTTCAAAAGGAAGTAGCAGATCACGAGTAACTCAGGAGTGGAAGGGATGATCACATTCCAAGTCCTTGTCTGTCAGGATTTGCTTGACCTTCAGTTGCAAATGCAAGAACCTATTTTGTTTTGTTTGGTGTCTGCCATATGCTTTATATTAAATAAAAGATTCTTTTACCATCTGTTTGATGGCTGCCTTTGAGTTACAGCGTGGCAGAACATGGGGCAGCTGTGAACCAAAAACATCTGAGCACCAGCGAAGCAGCTTTTAGGAAAACTAGGAAGGGGGAGGTTAGCACAGCCATTTAGGCTTTTAAGGAGGGAGATGTAAAAAGATGTGGCAGGTGTAATGTGGATCTAAAACAGACAGTTTTGGAAGCTTAAATTATAAAGAAGAACAGTTTCATGGGAGAGGAAGGAGGTGGCAAACTGTCTTCTTTGCCTGTGTTTCCTTCTGTTGGAGAGTCTGCCTTGAAGCTTCCCTCAACAATCAGGGCTCTATACAGTTTTGTTTGGTGACTGTTTCCTTGGTCAATGTGCTGCTTCTCCACCTGGCCATGATTGGTTACAGCGTCTCCAGGAGGATGACCCATGTTCTGTCTGTCACAAAGGCCCCTGGGAGACCAGCACTTTTCAGCTCCTCCTCTCTCTCCATTTTCATCCTAGTTAGCCTAGGGCTGCCATACGTCCAGCCCTTGGAAACAGCGTCCGGGTGGGAAATCACTGAAATGTCTGGGGAAATCCAGATGTATGGCAACCCATTACGGAAGAGTAGATTTTGGTGAATTTCCATAAAATTAGCTCAAAACTTCTTCTTTTTTTAGATTTTGCAAAAAAAAAAAAAAAAGCGCAACAACTTTGTCAAAAAATAAAAAAGCGCCACAACTTTGCTCCGCCCCAAAAGCAGCTCAACAACTTTGCCAAAAAAAGGTAGTCATCTGAATACAGTAGACCCTCGGGTTACGTTACTCTCGAGTAACATAAACTTCAGGTTCCGAAAGCGGCAAAGCAGGAAGTCTTTTTCCGGGTTTCGTTGCTCGAGTCTCTGGATACGGATTTTTCAGGGTGCGCACGGACCCCTGGAATGAATTAAATTAATATCCAGAGGGTCCACTGTATCTCTGTAGCCTTAAGAACGTGTGTCAATAGTTTTGTTTTCTTCCTCCCACCTCCTCCCCTTTGACTTTTGTGTTGTAAGCCTGAGGGCAGGGGCTTTATAATATTATTCTTATTGACATGTAAGCTGTTCTGAAAGCCTTTTCAGCTGAAGAGCAATGTAAAGACACTATAACTAGCTAACTAGCAGATACAGTGGTACCTCAGGTTGCAGACGCTTCAGGTTACATACGCTTCAAGTCACAGACTCCACTAACCCAGAAATAGTGCTTCAGGTTAAGAACTTTGCTTCAGGATGAGAACAGAAATCGTGCTCTGGCGGTGCGGCGGCAGCAGGAGGCCCCATTAGCTAAAGTGGTGCTTCAGGTTAAGAACAGATTCAGGTTAAGTACGGACCTCCGGAACGAATTAAGTACTTAACCTGAGGTACCACTGTACTGGTAAATCCTTTCTCCATGCCTCAGTATACCAAGAATAAGAAGCTGACTGCCTTGTTCCACAGAAGAAAAACTGCCTGCTCTTCCACCCCCTTCCAGAGCTCCTTTTGGGTCTTAGAAAAACAAACCAATTGAACTCTCCCTATCTATCCTGCTGTTGTTATAAATGTAGGTCTTCTCCTCACTTGGGCTAGGTTGCTAGGGAATATGCATGGCCTTTGTTGTTTTTCTGAATTATAGTTGTTCAGACTTATCTTTTCCCCCAGCAAACAGTATTCATAGCAAGTTCTTTGAAAGCTACTCCGTCATTTGTACTTGAGACAGAAACTACGGAGGCAGCGGAGACAATTACGGAAGACAGTCCAGTTCTACAAAGACGCCTCCTTTCCCGTTTCCTTCTCTTTATTTAATCCTGCAATTTTAGCACACTCTTTCCACAGTTCAGGGTTGAACAAAACACAATGCAGTCTTAACTTGCCCAAAAGTTTATTGCTTATTTGCAATTAACACACGGATTCCAGCCTTCCTAATCTCTGTCTTGCTAATGACATTGTACAAATATGTGGTGCAACTGAACTTGAACTGCTGTTTATAGTTCTGATTGCCTCATCTAAAAAAAAAAAAGAAAGGATATTGGGCTGGAAATGGTCCAGCATAGGGCAACCAAAATGATGAAGGGAATGGGGTGACTCCCCTATGAGGAAAGGTTACAAATCTGGTTCAGAGAAAAGGCATTTTTAAAGGTTAAAAAAGGGTAAAGGACCCCTGGACGGTTAAGTCCAGTCAAAGGTGGGTTGCAGTGCTCATCTTGCTTTCAGGCTGAGGGAGCCGGCATTTGTCCACAGACAGCTTTCCGGGTCATGTGGCCAGCATGACTAAACCGCTTCTGGTGCAATAGAACACTGTGACGGAAGCCAGAGCGCACGGAAACACCGTTTATCTTCCTGCCACAGTGGTACCTATTTATCTACTTGTACTGGCATGCTTTTGAACTGCTAGGTAGGCACGAGCAGGGACAGAGCAACCGGAGCTCCCCCCGTTGTGCGGATTCGAACCGCCAAGCTTCTGATCAGCAAGCCCAAGAGGCTCAGTGGTTTAGACCACAGCTCCACCCACATAAAGGCATAAAACCATGAGAAGAACCTACTGGATCAGTCCAATGGCTCATCTCATCCAGCATCCTCTTCTCACAGTGGTCCACCAGATGAAAGAAAGCAGTTTTTCATGGAGGGTCCAGTTTCCAGCAACTGATATTCAGAGGCGTTGCTGCCTCCAGCTGTGGATGCAGAGCATCGTGGCTAATAGCTATCAATAATCCTCTCTGTTACGATATTCCGTTCCACCTTAACAGATGTGTGGATTTATTGTATGTCACATGTCTGTTTACATTCCAGCACAGCTTGCTGGGAACTTCCGTTGTGTATATAGCTTTTGCTTATGCTGCTTGCTTGGACACGAAGGGGAGAAAACATGTTTTCCCCTTTGTCCTGATGCTGGATAAAATGCCTGTAAATACGCTTTACACAGCCTCTATCTGCCCTTCTGTTGCAAAGAGTTTTATTCTCTGCTGGCTTGCGTGCTCAGCTTCTGAAGGTTTCTGAAGCTCGAGTCACAGTTACATGCTAATCCAAGGACAGAGATCGCCCGGCTGCTGGCCAGTGGGCTGGGCCTGCCAAATGCCCCCTTGGACGCATCCCAACACTCTCCTCCATGAATTTGTTGAATCATCTTTTAAAGCCATCTAGGTTGGTGGCTTCTCTGAGGGGTGAGTGCCGTTGTTTAACTATGTGCTGGTGAAGAAGGCCTTTCTGCAGGATTTTGTGAGGTGCAATGTGGGAAGCTTGAAGGGCCCAGCTCCCCAGAGCCCCTGTTCCACCCATCAAAGGTGCTCTGCTTGCTGGGGAATGCATAACAGAATTAAACCGAACTATCTCCTTTCAAATACTGCACCAATATCAGTGGAGGATCACATGAAGATATTGCTGGTTTGGATTCAGCCTAAAAGAGGGTGTATGAACTAGAGAAAGCATTGTCATTTTAAGCCATCGCCAGTGGTGTGCTATAGTCTTGCATCTCAATTTACAGCTTTCAAATAATGAACAGATGCATCAGGTCAAGATAGGTGAGATGAATTACCCAGCTCGCCTCCCTCCTTCTCCCCGCTCACTCTCATATCAGTATCACTTCCCTGAGAACCAGTGTGCTTTTGACTTGTTAATTTGTCTCTTTACCATAGTTTCTCCCAGGCATCAACAATAATTAAGAATTCTTCGAGAACTGATGCAATGGAAAGAAGAATTATAGCCAACAGTCTTTGGGAAAGAGTTAAACTTCATTTGGAAACAGAAATGAGAAGGAAAAAAATGGGAAGGGAAATGAGGGTGACTGAATCAATGATTTCAAACTGGCTAAATGCCATAGGCACCTTCTAGATTCTTCGTTGGTGAGACAGATGAAATGCAGGGACAATTAAGGAGATACAGATAAAAGGAAGCAGTTCCCTTGTTGGTCTGCCGCCCCTCCCATCACACTTGCAAGATGGCTTATTTCACCACATTACAAGACTAGGGGTGTGTGTAGAATAATAATAGAACTGTAGTGTTGAATGAGGTACCCCAAGGATCGTCTGGTGCAACCCCCTGCAGTGCAGGAATCACAGCTAAATAATTCCTGACAGATAGCATAAACACCACCAATGATGGAGAGTCCACCACTTTCTGATGTAGTCCATTCAACAATTGGACATCTCTTACCATCAGAAAGTTCTTCCTAATGTTTAGTTGGAATCTCCTTTACACACACACACACACACACACACAGACTAATAACCATGACACTTGCATTCTACCTCCACTTTTGGAAACAGTATGTCTATGAATACCAACTGCTGGCAATCCGAGTGGGGAGGGTGCTGCTGCATTCAGTTCCTGCTTGCCAGCTTCCCATGGGCATCTGGTTGGACACTGTGAAAACATGATTCTGGACCACATAGGCCTTTGCCCTGATCCAGCAGGGATCTTCTTATGTCCTTAGATCTTGGCATGGTGAATGTATGACACCAGTTTGGATTCAGGAGAAATAAAGTCCCCCTGGGGAAACACTCTTCTGCATGTGGGGTTATTGTCAGAACATGGGCAAGTTAGACCAGGCTTCCTCAACCTCGGCCCTCCAGATGTTTTTGGCCTACAACTCCCATGTTCCCTAGCTAGCAGGACCAGTGGTCAGGGATGGTGGGAACTGTAGTCTCAAAACATCTGGAGGGCCCAGTTTGAGGAAGCCTGAGTTAGACTGTACTCCACTCCTCACACTGTTTCAATGGATGCACTGTGAAACTGCTGGAGCCAAAATTAGACCCTGTCCTCCTTCATATAGGCTCTGGACAACTGGCACTTCGTTTATCAATGGACTCTTCACCAAGGAATAATTCCTCTGCCATGAGATATGCAAATGAAATGGGTTCTTGCTAGTCAGCGTCTCGTTGCTTCAGGCTGCCTACGTGTGCAATCATTCACGTTAACTATGTTCCCACTGCTCACACTGCTCTGGCCTCCTCCAGAATCTCATCACTCTTTTCTTCTTCAATGAACTCTGGTCCTCCACAAGGGAGTCTTGTTTAATCAGGGCAGTACTGATGAGCTTGTGTTTAACAAAATATTTGCACAACAGTAAGAGTAATGAGGGACGTGGGTGGCGCTGTGGGTTAAACCACAGAGCCTAGGACTTGCCGATCAGAAGGTCGGTGGTTCGAATTCCCATGACAGGGTGAGCTCCCATTGCTCGGTCCCTGCTCCTGCCCACCTAGCAGTTCGAAAGCACATCAAAGTGCAAGTAGATAAATAGGTAACTCTCCAGCGGCAAGGTAAATGGCGTTTCTGTGCGCAGCTCTGGTTCGCCAGAAGCGGCTTAGTCATGGTGGCCACATGACCCGGAAGCTGGCTCCCTTGGCCAATAAAGCCAATAAAGCGAGATGAGCGCTGTAACCCCAGAGTTGGCCACGACTGGTCCTAATGGTCAGGGGTCCCTTTACCTTTACCTATGAGTAATGCAGTCAGGGGGGTTGTAAAACTCTGGGCTATTGTCCCTCTTTGCATCAGTTCCCGTGCCTGGAATTAGGAACGTGCTATGAGTTGGGGCTCCTCAGCTGAACGGCCTTATTGACTGGAAAAGCTCTGTCACTCTCTGGGACTGGGGTAGTGCTAAGAATGTGAGGGAGCACTGGATTGGCAGTCACCATGCCAGCTGCCCCTGGTGCTCACCTGCCCTTGCTGCTACCCTGCCCAGACCCATCCTGGCCCCAGCAAGAGACAGCAGTGCTGTTGCAACCAGGAGGGTGACACCGTAGCTGCAGGTCGACTGCAACAATGGGAATTTGCATGTTAAAATGCTTAGATCACACAATGTGCTCGTTTTTATGGGGTTTTGCCAAGTCTGAAGAAGAATTGTGGATATGCTTCTTCTCATAAGGACATCAGACAAGCCTGTTAGTTTAGATCAACAGCACATCTGGCCCAGCATCTGGATCCTACAGTGGCCAACCAGATGCCCCAATGGGAAACCCACAAGGAGAACATAAGTGCAACAGCACTCTCCCCAACTGGACCTCACAGCAACTTGTTTTTAGAGGCATGGTGCCTCTGACAGTGGAGTTAGCATAGCGTGGGTTGCCAGTGCCCGGGGCTACTATTTGGGTTGTAGTTCAGCAGCTTCTGTACACCACAGGTTCCCCACCTTTAATCTAAGAAGTGAACAAAAATTCAGTCCTCTGGTGATGGAGCCGAGGCTGCAGTTCTAATCATGTTTGCTCAAAGGCAAGTCCTGTTGGATTCAGTGGTGCTTATTCCCATGTGAGTGGGGTTAAGATTGCAGACTGACATCTCTTCTACCTTTCCTTTGGGGAACAGAAATAATTCCTCAGCCCCACCCACCTTCCTGCCTGCCTGCCTGCCTGCCTGCCTCCAGTTGATATTTTCTTCATTTCATGAGATAAAATATACCAAACTGGCCTTGGGATTTTTCATTTTTGATGTTACTCCACAATGAACAGTGGTGCATTTTATAAAGTAATGCCTTGCAGCTTGGAGAAGGTATATATGGAAATCGGATAATGGACATTAGGCTTACCATTTTAAAACATCTTAAGCCACTGTGACTTGCTGGGAGCCATTTGTGGTTGGCATGGTTTACAATTAATTTGGGATGGGGGGTTATTGAGAAATAATGGACCAGAACTGCATTAGTAACCATTGTAGCTGAGGCTATAAGCAGTGTATAATATGTTCTATCCCATCCCGGATCATTCCTGTGTATCTCTATAACCCAAAGCAAAGGCTGCACTGAACATTCTCCCACAGCAACATTTGCTTTGGAAATTAGCATGGCTGACATAGCTGAACTTAACTTGCTGAACATTCATGATGGTTCACTGCTGTATAGAAAATGTTGATGCCCTGGCTGCTTCTTCTCAGCATGATTTTTCTTTTTCACTTTCTTTAGCTCACAGCTCTTCAAAGGAGAAGAGACTTAGCTCAGTGGGAGTGCATCTGCTTTGCATGCAGAAAGTTCCAGGTTCAACCCCCAGCATCTCCAGATACAATTAGGAAAGGCTCCCAGTCTGAAGCCTTGGAGACTAACTGCTGTCAGTCAGTGCAGACAGTACTGAACTATATAGACCAGGCATGGCCAAACTTGGCCCTCCAGCTGTTTTGGGACTACAGTTCCCATCATCCCTGACCACTGGTGCTGTTAGCTAGGGATGATGGGAGTTGTAGTCCCAAAACAGCTGGAGGGCCAAGTGTGGCCATGCCTGATATAGACCAATGGCCTGACTTGGTCTAAGGCAGTTTCCTGTAGGTAATCTGCTTGGCTGTGGCAACCCATGGGTTGACTCCAATGCTACTCATAATAGATCCATTGAAATTAATGGGTTGTAACCAATGCTAGACCTACTCAGAATAGACATCTTAAAAATGAATGGGTATAATCAATTCAGGCTCATTGATGTCAATGGATCTACTCTGAGTAGGGCTAGCATTGGCTCTCACCCCATGTGCATACCTGAAGGAACGTCTCCACCTGCATTGTTCAGCTCAGACCCTGACATCCAGCTCCAAGGGCCTTCTGGTGGTTTCCTCACAGTGAGAAGTGAGGTTGCAGGGAACCAGGCAGAGGGCATTCTCGGTAGTGCTGCCCACCCTGTGGAATGTCCTCCTATCAGATGTCAAGGAGATAAACAACTATCTGACTTTTAGAAGACAACCGAAGGCCATCCTATATAGGAAAGTTTTTTTTAACGTTTTAATGATGTTTTAATATTTATTTATTGTGCTTTTATATTTTGCTAGAAGCCTCCCAGAGTGGCTGGGGCCACCACTATTATGTTTCTTACAGAAGCCTGTGATATGATAGCATCAGACCACAGTGGTGTGACGTCATTGTTTGTCAGACTCCCCAGGTTCAGGAGATGGGGTCATGGGCCCAGGAGAAAACCGATCCACACCAGGAGCCTGGCTCACTGCAACATCTGTTTTTGACATCCTCTGAGCCAGAGCACTCTGGCCTGAAAGCCCCAGCCGAGCCACAAATGCCCTTGTGTTGTTGGAGCCAATCAGCTCTGCTGAGACAGGCCAACTATCAAACCTCCTCTCCCTCAACTGTCTTCTGATGACAGCCATTCCAGCAGTGGGAGAGCTTGGAAGCAGAGCTTACTCCATCAGCTCTGCTGTGACAGGGCAGCTCCTTCAGGCCACATCTCTCCTCACTTGTCATCTAGGGGAAGCCCTTTCATCAGGCTACCTCTGGGGGAGAGATAGGAAGTGGGGCTCATTTTATCAGCATTGCTGGAGGCCAAGTTCCATCAGGAACCTCCTGCCCCCTGAACTGTGCCAGCTGGTCATTGTAGGAACAACTGTTTAGAATTTGATGCCTGAGCTTTGATTTTTATCTTCCTCTTTCCTCCCTGTCTCTCTTCCCTTGTGTGTCACACTTTCCCCCTTTTTCTTTAGATTGTAAGTGTGCAGGTAGGAGCTGCCTTGTTTCGATTGTATGTAAGACACTCCGGGAGCCTCTTTGGCCAAAGAGCAGGGCACAAATACTCTGAATAAATAGAAAAATGAACAAATAAGGAAGTAAAGCTCCTCTTCCTGGAAGAGGCTGACCCCAACTCAACAGGCAACATAGACAGAACTGAATCTCTATTCAGGACTCAGCTGAAGCAACATCTGAGTCTGCTTGCCAGGCTGAGCTCCACACGAACTGTCCATGGTGCTACAAGGAATATGGACCTCACTTTGCCTTGCTCTGCTCATGGGTGCTTTTCCAGAGCCTAAAGTCTTGCCTAGTAATAATAATAATAATAAATAATAAATTTTTATTTATATTCCGCCCTTCCCGGCCAAGACAGGGCTCAGGGTGGCTAACACCAAATATAAATACAGTAAAAACATTAAGAACAAAACAAAACAACAATAATAACAAAAACACACACCAAACAGTTGATTAAAATATAAGTTAGAATACGGTTTAAAATGCAGATTAAAATGCAGCCTCATTTTAGTGGTAGCCTATAGATTAAATCCATAAAGGGAGAAAATGTCAAATATTTACCGGGGCCAACTATCCATGCTGGTCCTACATGGGCCAGCAAAAAGAGCCGAGGGAAAATTTATATACAAAACCCCATATAAGGGGTTCCATAAAAAATAAATAAATTTGGGGAGGGGGTTAGACTGAGTCCAGCCCAAAGACCAGATGGAACAGCTCCGTTCTGCAGAAAGATGACAAATCCCACTGGGCCCTAGTCTCTTGTGACAGAGCGTTCCACCAGGCCGGGGCCAGAACTGAAAAGGCCCTGGTTGAGGCCAATCTAAACTCCTTGGGGCTCAGGACTTCCAAAGTGTTGTTATTTATGGACCCTAAGGTACTCTGCAGGGCATACTAGGAGAGGGTCCTAGGCTGCATGGGGCTTTAAAGGTCAAAACCAGCACCTTAAACCTGACCCTGTACTCCACCTAGAATCCATCATTGGGGCTAGAACTCCATCTGGCTGAGGCTACTTGGGGCAGAACAGGAAATGCTTGGGACAGAACAAGAATAAAACAAAGCTGCGGCAAATGAAGACCGAATGCCATTGAAACAACTCAAACCTGTTCCCAGAGAGCATTGGCTACCACTGATGCCCATCAGCTCCACCAGCATGACAGCAGAGAAGCTGCAGCTCCTCCCTGCTCAAAGCTGCAGAACTAAACACGGTTTCCAGACAAGGTTGAAGATTAAAGGATGAATGCATGGGCGATGCTGGTGCTGTGGAACCGTTAACAGATCTAGGCTCGAAATAAATAAATAAGTGTCAACACTTTAATTAATCTGCAGGATTTCTTGGCAAGGCCAATGCACAATCTGACAGAGGAAGGTCAGAATGATGTAGCTTAACAAGAATCCACATTAGGAAAGGAAGGGGAATAATCGGACATCTGTGCTAAGGCAAAAAGTCTGCTGGTATTGAAACTGGCCGGTGGCCAGCACTCTCCCACTGGACTTGCCCCAGTTCGACAGGCAGAGCCACTTTCCCGTGTCTTTTCTTTTACCCTGTGCTGGCAGGAGTTTCTGTGCCTGATATCCATCAGGACTAGCAGCAACCCACTCAGCCATCGCAGCTGATTATATAAGGGCACATTGTTCATAGCTCCATGACCACAGCCCAAGGGGGTGGACGGACAATAATTAGTGAGGATCAAAACAGCTAAGTGGACCATGTAGTACCACTGTCACTATGGTTTGTCCTGGACTCTGCACTGTAGATCTGGGCCTGGTCCTACCCGTGTGGTAGACTGGAGTGATGAGGTAGAGTTGTGTGGCAGTAGAATGGACTGCATCACTTCATGCTACAAGGGGATGTGGACATCAAGGTTTGGAATGCTCTCCTGCATTAAACACTCTCACAAAAATCAAAGGAATCCAGAAAGGATTGAGGCACTGTTAGAGGGTGGTTCCTTAGACCGGGTGGATGAGAGGTTGCCTGCTCTTGATGGGGTCACATTCCCTCAGAAGGAGTGGGTACACAACTTGGGGGTACTTCTGGACCCATTGCTGTCATTTGAGGCTCAGGTGGCCTTGGTCGCTTGGAATGCCTTCCATGGAAAGCTTTGGCTGGTGGCCTAGCTTTACCCCCTATCTGGACAGGGCTAGCCCAACATTTGTTGTCTACACTCTGCTAAGCTCTAGGTTAGATTACTGCAACATGTTTTGTGGGGGGCTGCCACTGAAGACAGTTTGGAAACTTCGGCTGGTGTAGAATTCAGTGGCTATGTTGTTCAAGATAGTTTGAGCATATAACACCAATCCTGACCCAACTGCAATGGCTGCCAATTAGTTTCTGGGCCCAATGCAGAGTACTGCTTTTGACATACATCCTTGTGCAAATTAATTGAAACAAACAGTGTATTTTGTACAGTAGCTTATTGTACAAAACTCACATATACATCTACAAAACTCACATATACGTACATTAGTGCTTCTCCATAGTCGTACAGTCTACAGCACGGAGGCGACTTTTGTATATAGCCCACAAATTCTCAATGACATTTACGTCTGGGGAATTCCCTGGCCAATCAAGTACCTGTATTTGCTGCTCTGCCATGAATTTCTTCACCACTTTTGATGTGTGACAGGGGTCTAGCTCCTGCTGCAATATCCCAGTACCGCCAGGATACCTCTTTTCCAGCTCTGGAATAACTCTCTTTTGTAGAACCTCAATATATTGTGGCGAGTGCATCATTCCTTCTATTGGCTGCAGGCTTCTGACACCATAATAACTGAAGCATCCCAAAAACATCTTCTTTTGTGGGTGCTTGACAGACTGAACGATGTGGCATAGAAAAAAATGCTTTGTTTCAATTAATTTGCACAAGGCTGTAATAAGCCTTAAATGGCTAAGGACTGCAATACCTCAAGCACTGACTATCCCCATATCAACCGCCCAGACCCTGCATTCATCATCAGAGGTCTTTCTTCATGTGCCCCCTCCACGAGAAGTCCAGAATGTGGCAACACAAGAAGAGGCCTTTCCTGTAGTGGCTCCTGGTTTGTGGAATGCTCCCCCCAGGGAGGCTCATTTAGTACCATCATTACATATCTTTAGGCCCTAGGCAAGAACTTTCCTCTATAACCATGCCTTTGGCCTTTAACTCTTTGTGGCCTTTTAGAAGTGGGTGGGGTGTTTTTAATGCCATCTTGGTTTTAACGTCTGAATGTGAGATTTATTGCCAATTTGCTTGGTTGTTAAGTCGCTTTGGGTTGCCCTGGGCAAAATAAAGCGACTGACAAATTTAAGAGATAGAAAAATAAATAAAACCAAAGTAGCAAGCCTCCATTGACAGCCTGATCCTCACATTTTAAATGCGAATATTGGGGATTTTGCTGGCTTTTGTGTGTGCTTTCCGCTTTGGAAGGAGCTCAAGCTGACATCTGTAGCACACTATGCTCTGCGAGGCCCTTAGCTACTTCTGGCTTGGCTCAGCTTCTGTATGCTTCAATAAGCTTAGATTAGTGGATGTTCTCTTTGAAACGACAGCCATTATACAGCCTGGAGAGAGAAAGGCCTGGGGGTAGGGGAGCAGGAATGAAATAAACATTGATAATCTAATTTTAATGACACAATTATTGGTATCATCATAGCTCAGAAGTGGGGAACCTCAGGTCTGGGGCCAAATGTGGCCCTCCAAGCTTCTCTATCCAGCCCTTGAAACTCTCCCCTGGATACAACCCCAACTGGCCTTCCTTGTGTGTTTTTCCTAGGGTGAGATGTGACCTTGAACTCTGATAATGCCTAGTAAGGGGTATGTGAGAGCGTGTAGACACTAGTAAACCATTGCTCTGACTACGGCCTCGGCCTAGTATACCTGAAGGAGTGTCTCCACCCCCATTGTTCAGCCCAGACACTGAGGTCCTCCTCTGAGGGCCGTCTGCCAGTTCCCTCACTGTGAGAAGTGAAGTTACAGGGAACCAGGCAGAGGGCCTTCTCAGTAGTGTTGCCTGCCCTGTGGAATGCCTTCCCATCAGATGTCAAAGAAATAAACAACTATCTGACTTTTAGAAGACATCTGAAGGCAGCCCTGTTGATGAATTGTTGTATTTTAATACAGTGGTACCTCGGGTTACGTACTTAATTCATTCCGGAGGTCGGTTCTTAACCTGAAAATGTTCTTAACCTGAAGCACCACTTTAGCTAATGGGGCCTCCCGCTGCTGCCGCACCGCCGGAGCACGATTTCTGTTCTCATCCTGAAGCAAAGTTCTTAACCCGTGGTACTATTTCTGGGTTAGCAGAGTCTGTAACCTGAAGCATCTGTAACCTGAAGCGTCTGTAACCCAAGGTACCATTGTATTTTGTTGGAAGCTGCCCAGAGTGGCTGGGGAAACCCAGCCAGATGAGTGGGGTATAAATAATAAAACAACAACAACAAAACAACAACAACAACTTTTGCCTCTGGCCCCACTAACCACTCAGATGCACAATATAAATGGCATAACACAAAAGGAAAAATGAATTCAAAAGGAGAAGGATGGGGGGAACAAGCTTAGGCATTATTTCAGAGAGGTCCTACAATCCCATCTCCACTCCCTTCCCATAGCTTGGCAGAGCAGCAGCTGCTGTCCTTTACTTTGCCTCGAGTCCTCTCAAGCCTATAAAATTTGCACTTTCCAGAATTATGTAAGAACCAAAGCATAGTCACCCTTCAAAATTCACACTTATCTGAATTTTGCAATGCAGTTCTCTAACTGTATAATGTTTTTAAAAACGCATGTATTGTGAAAGAGTGTGCATTGCAAACATACACTGATGAAAATAACATACACAAATGCAATTAGGAGAAACTGCCTGCCAAAATGTGTACATTAGACCAAACTGCATACAAAAATGTGTTTATTAGGAGAAATTCTCACTGTAATGCTGAATAATTTTTAAGAGGATTTCTTTTTTTAAAAAAACTTGTGAATTGCTGCAGAAATTTGGAGAACCGAATTTAATTTTAGAAAAATGAGGAACTGGGAGAAATGAAAGTGACAGATCCCCCTATCTGGAATTCTTGACTGGAGGTATTGCTGAACGGTTATTTCAAAAATTATTGATTAGATAGATTTTTTTAAAAAGCAGAGCTTCCATGTTACATCCCACACCTACCTACAGAGTATTTTTGACCAAAATATGTATGCCAGATACCTCCCCCCACCACAGCAAAAATATGCATGGAAAAATTGTGTCTTCTTTTTCAGTCCTACATACTCAGAGTATGTCCACCTACTCAGAGTAGACTCACTGAATTTAATGGAGCTGAGCAAGCAATGCCCATCAGTTTCAATCAGCGCACTCTGAGTATGACTGACATTGGATACCACCCCACAAGGCTTTCATGTGGCATGAGAACAGGCAATTAGTTGCACAACTTTTCTTAATTAAACTACCTCCTGCACCTTTACATTGAGAGGTTTTCTAAAATGGAAGTGGTGTGTGTGTGTGTGTGTGTGTGAGAGAGAGAGAGAGAGAGAGAGAGAGAGAGAGAGAGATGGAAACTCTAATTGCTTGTTGCTGCCCCATTAAGCTGCATTAGCCATCCATTTGAGAGCTAATAAAAATAAAGCACAATTCCCCCCCCCCCAGCCCACCAGATGTTGATGAATAAACTGGTGCTAAATCGGTGGCAATAAAGCAATAAAAGGGGTCGTGGGTCAATTATCTGCACCGGCAGGATGCTGTTGAACTAAAGGAAGGTAATCAACATCTTGAATGGTGCTCCTGGGGGTGGTTTTCCTAGCCACCCAGAAAAGCAACAGAATATTTTGGTGGGGTTTGATTTTGGAAAGGAGGGCCACTGGGGAGCAAGTATGCTTGACTGTTGCAAGGCCACATGCCATGAGTGCATGGGAGGGGGAAGAGGCAAAAGGGATCAAAGCAATTAATGTATTTTGCCCTTCGTACAGTAGGCTAGCTACTCAAACATTCCTTCATGCAGACGAGCCAGAGGCATGATCAGAGTTCAAGGACATATTCCAGCCAGGCAAAAACACTCACGATGCAAAGCAGGGGCAGTGAAGGGATTGAGGAATATTATTAGGGCCAGATAGTGAGGTGTGGAAGGCCGGAGAGCCCCACAACCGTCCCGATTTTCCTGGGACATCCCATCATTACAGAAGTCATCCCATTTGCACTTGCCAGGAGTCCAGGTTCCCAGCTTGATAACACAGTACGTGTAGGTAATTAAAAAGGAGGATTTATTGCAAAAACAAACAGATAGCTCTGGATGGCTCCAACAAAGCCTTTGGCATCATTACTCAAGATGACCCTTCTGAAGACTTCTTCCGGTATCGACAGAAGATATTGAACTTACGACCCTTACGTGTCTTGTTTTGCTTCCTATCCAGCAGCCCTCCCATTCGCTGACTCTTCGGACTTAGTGGATTAGCGCCACCCTCTTCCTGCTCTGAGAGGCTGTATTAGTGCTTCCGGTGAGCTTTGGCTGTGTTCTAGCCTGCTCTCAGCTACTGCCTTATCAGCCTGCCTGTCAAGGTCAGGAAGAGCTGAAGTCTGCAGCTGCCAGCTCTCCCCTGCCTGACTAACATCTAAGCCTCTCTGTTCCTGGCTGCTTTCTGCAGTTGGCTGCAAACCTTCGCTTGGAGCTGGCTCATTCCTGACACCACTCTTATTTGTCTGGAAGGACCTTTCATGTCGTATGAAAGTGCCAATATGTTGTAGAACTTAACAGCTAACGAAACAATGGAAACGTGGAATACACTGCCATGTGGCTACGGAATTGTACTATATATTCTGCTTTATTGCTGGAAGCGATTTTTACGTCACATGAATAACATGAATGCTTAGACCTAATGCAGAAATGAACAGTTAGGAAGATGGGGAAGTGGGGCAATGCTGCTGTGTGGATGCAGCCTAAAGTGGAAACTCGCCTCCACTGTCCAACATTCTGGCCAGTGGGAGCAAAGGGAGATCTGGCCACCAGCCCTAGGCCCTACTCTATCAATATAAGGAATGAACATTCTACCTATCGAATTAACATGAAACACAATTCAATACAACTGTGAGGAAATCAGGTTACATGTTCCGGTTCTTCTGTAATGTTTCCCTCCCCACTTAGGTCACAAAATACTTGGCCACGGGGCCACAAATCAGAAATAAAGCTTGTCGGTCGGTTTTCCCTAGGGATGGAGGTTGGGAAAAGCACCTCTTCCCTGAAAAACTCAGCTTGAGTAATCTCTGCTGTATTTGTATCCAAATAGGTAAAGGGACCCCTGACTGTTAAGTCCAGGCGCCAGTTTAAGACCTTTAGAGGCCCAAAGAACTTGAAAGATTTTGGTGACCCCATATATATCTAATTCAAAATGCAAACAATAATACACTGTGAAATATTGTCTTCTACATTTATTTTATAAAGTTCAGCATGACTGAATCTTGCTTTTACATTTTTTGTTGTACGGAACTTATGACACATATATTGTGTGAGTCAGTGGCTCATGTGCTTCTGCCTTGCACTCTTTATAAAGATTTGAGGAGTGAGGTTATTACCCCTCTATAATTGTCCAGAGTGGATGCGGGTGGTGCTGTGGTCTAAACCACTGAGCCTCTTGGGCTTGCCGATCAGAAGGTTGGTGGTTTGAATCTGCACAACGGGGTGAGCTCCTGTTGCTCTGGCCCAGCTCCTGTCTACCTAGCAGTTTGAAAGCACGCCAGTGCAAGTAGATAAATAGGTACTGCTGCAGCGGGAAGGTAAACGGCATTTCCATGCACTCTGGTTTCCGTCACCGTGTTCCGTTGCGCCAGAAGCAGTTTAGTCCTGCTGGCCACATGACCCGGAAAGCTGTCTGTGGACAAATGCCGGCTCCCTCGGCCTGAAAACCAGATGAGCACCACAACCCCATATGCCAGGTCGCTCAACCATTGCTACTGTGTTTTTTCTTTTAGCAGATCATCTTGATCTTTTGTTTTGTTTTGCTTTGTTTTGTTTTTTGTTTTGTTTTGTTTTGTTTTGTTTTGTTGCTATGGCTAGTGGCTGATGCAAATAAGGATTCTTCTGTGGGAGGCTTTTTTCATTGAACCTAGTTCAGCTGCACGATATGGTCCATTGTTAATCCGGCAATGGGAAATTTCGGTGGTGTCTCCCTTCTCTCGATGCCCTAAGCATGTTTTGCTTAATGGTTAAACTGGCCCTGCATGCAGAACATCCCACATTCAGTCCCTGGCATCTCCAATTAGGGATGGGAAAAGTCCTCTCTTTGAAATCCTGGAAAGTTGCTGGTGGTCAGAGTCGACATCACTGAGCTAATTGGACCAATGGCCTGATTCAGCTTCCTGTGTTTTGGAGAAGGGTTGTAGCTCAGTGGCAGAGTATCTGCTTTGCATTCAGAAGGTCCCGGGTTCAAATCCCCAGCACTTCCGGCTAGAAGAGACTCTTGCCTGAAATTCTTAGAAGGTGCTGTCAATCACAGTAGACAGATGGAGCGATGGTTTGATTTTGCACAAGGGTGCTTCCTGTGTACCTGCTGCCTGATATAATTATCCTTCCCAGGCCTTCAGATTCTCAAGTTTTAATTAAAGTCCGCGGAGCAAAACATGGTGTTAGATGCGGCATTTGGGAGATTTTCTTTCTTCATTGACCTTTCAGGAGAAAAATGCTATCAAAGAATTTCATGGATTTGCTTCTATCTTTCTGACATCTCGTGTCAGGCTCTGTGATGCTGCTTTTAGGGGAGGGGGGCGAACATAACCAAGGCACATAAATATTTGATGCTGAGGCTAATTTGTGTTCTCCTTTCCCGTCTCTTTCCTTTCAAAGGAACAAAACACCATAAAAATGTTTCCTGACATGTCCTCTGTCATCTCTTTCCCTCTTTCACAAACATGAGACAGAGATGAGAGTTCAAGTTGACTCAGCGGTTTATTAGCATCGTTTTTGGAGTGCGTATGTAACAGTGACATTAATTAATTCTAAGTACCCTTGTATCAACAGTTTAAAATTCAGAGTTGAACTTGGACTTCTTAATTCAGAATTATGTTCGTCGTTTGCAAAATATTTAATGGGGATTAAAAAAAAGAAAAAAGCCTGTGCAGGAATTTGAATCTAGTCCAGATCGTATTAGAAACAGACAGGCACACTTAACAACAGGGGTTTGATCCTGTTCACACCCTACAATCTCCAGTTGTACATGTGACATCATAGAAGTATTGTGGATTAGGGATGAGTGAATCTATTTTTATTTTTTTTTGGAGTTCCTCGTTTCTTTCAGTTTTACGTTCAATTCTTCACAGTTCACATCAGTTAGTGATTTTAAAAACATCATCAGCATTTTCATGCAAATGCCTCTAAATATACGCATGTAATTTTGCCTACTGTGCATAATTTTGCATAGCAAATTTCACCGACATTATGCATTCTTATATGTTATGTCCTTTAATCTATGCATTTCAATGCAAACTTTGTCCTAGTACATGCATTTTTTGCACATGTTACTTGGCAGAGCAAAATCTGGAGAAGTGGAATTTTCGAAGGATGGCTGTGCTGCAGTCCTTGCATTCCTTCAGAAAGTGCAAACGAGGTTGGTTCACCTTGAAATGCCAACTCAGTTAAATTTCTTCCCCACCCCTAGCCTGGATAGAGCAAATTTAAGCTCTGCAGCTCTGGCCAAGTCACTCCAGCATCAACACGGTACCTCCAGTTCAAACACCTGAATGCTGCTCTATTGAGCATTATATCTTACAGGCTACTTGAAACCTATGTGTTATGTTTCCAAGGGGTTGCTCGAGAGCAAGCAGGCAAATACCTCCCTGCTCGGCTGTGAAGCCTTGCTTTTGCTGCAAAATAAACTTTATCTGTCCAGAACACCACTCTCCCGTGCCTGACTCATTCACTGGCAGAATCCGTGAGTGAGCGGGGCTGAAGCTTTCCCCAGCAAGGTAATTTCTTGACGCCCAGTCTGCGCCTCCCCTCTCTGCGCGAAACCTTACTGTGCAAGGAGGGCGTGGGTAACGGTGCACCTTTCCCCTCCCCGCTTTGCCCAGGCAAGTTGTCCTGGCCCCGCCTCGCCTCCTCCAAACCCTGCAGCTCCTCTCCACTGGAGGCGTGGTTACTCTTCCCCACCAAGGAGGAGCTGCTTTCCATGACCTTTGGGGGCTCTCTGTAATCCATCCGGATTTTCCTCTCTCCCTCCTGCACTGATGGCAGTTCCCTGACACTATGCTACTGTCATTGCAGTGCATAATGCACCAAGGAGAGGGGGAGGCGCACTAGCCTGGACTAAAAATTTGAACCTGCGAAGAACATTCTGGGCCGACCAGTGCATCCGACTCCTAGCACAAGGTTGTCTTCTCATATAGGCCATTGCAAATTCTGATGGCATCACCAGGACATGAAAGTTTCTTTGCTGGTAGAGCAGCCCTCCTTTGGCTATATAGTGGTACCTCGGGTTACAGACGCTTCAGGTTACAGACTCCGCTAACCCAGAAATAGTACCTCGGGTTAAGAACTTTGCTTCAGGATGAGAACAGAAATCGTGCGGCAGCAGTGGGAGGCCCCATTAGCTAAAGTGGTACCTCAGGTTAAGAACCGTTTCAGGTTAAAAACGGACCTCCAGAACGAATTAAGTTCTTAAACCAAGGTACCACTGTATGCTAAAAAGGTAAGGGTAAAGGGACCCCTGACCATTAGGTCCAGTCGTGGCCGACTCTGGGGTTGCAGTGCTCATCTCGCTTTATGGGCCGAGGGAACCAGCGTACAGCTTCCGGGTCATGTGGCCAGCATGGCTAAACTGCTTCTGGCGAACCAGAGCAGCGCACAGAAACGCCGTTTACCTTCTCGCCAGTGCAGTACCTATTTATCTACTTGCACTTTGACATGCTTTCGAACTGCTAGGTTGGCAGGAGCAGGGACTGAGCAACGGGAGCTCACCCTGTCACGGGGATTCGAACCGCCAACCTTCTGATCGGCAAGTCCTAGGCTCTGTGGTTTAACCCACAGCGCCACTCGCGTCCCCTACTGTATGCTAAATCCACATAAATCCACACACAACATATCTCAGGTTTCCACTTCACCCCCCCCCCCCCGCCAGGGTCTGGGGGTGGTTTCCCATTAACATCCTTGTGCCAGCACAAACGCTACTGCCCCCAAGGCAAAACGAATATACTTTCCTCCCTGTACAGATCTCTAATTTGAACTTGGGCAAACAGACCCAAGGCAAATCAAAAGGACTTGTTATTGCTGGAAGGCTCAGAATTGCTAAGCATATATATATATATATATATATATATATATATATATATATGGCGGGGGGGGGAGCAAGCCAGTGACTTTGACTCCTGTCATTATTCTTCCTCTGTTTCTCTGTTTAAGATGAAATGAGAACCCATGTAAGCATTTCTGAAAAGGCAGCCTTCGGCTGGGATGCGCACAGTCACAAATGAATGGCACTGTGCTGCCTCTGGTTAGGAAAGTGTGTTTTGGAAAGGCCAGGGGTTCTGTATCGTGTCTCTTGGCAAGCGCCCTCTGAGCTTTCTCCATGCAGTTTCTAAACTCCCCTGGCAGTCCACTTATTCAGTCTTGTCAATTATTATCTGTCAGAATGGCAGGCCCGGAAAGAATAGTGGTGTGGGTGTGTTGCCTCTCTGTGACGGCGTCCTTTGTGTTCCCCTTGAACTTCAACTCAAGGGTCGCCCGACGCAGGCGATCCAAGCTGCTCATTTAACCATCGTGCCATTAAATGGCAGAAGGCAGGGGGGACAGAATTAAACTGCAGTCATTCCTGGGATGGCAGCTTTCCCTTCCTCTGCTGTTTGATTTTTCAAGAGCATAAAAGGAGCTGGACTCCATCAATTTCTGGAAAGCCACAGATTCTTCATGTCTGTTCTGTAAGATCAACACTACCCCACACTTCTAACACCAGTATTCGTAGTCCTCAGAACCTTCCAATATTTCCTTGACAAAAAGAAGGTGAATTCTACATCCAACATTTATTTACTGCAGAGGTGTGTTGATGTTGTGGGCTGTACAGACTACATTAGTCTTGCCCGCACCTGTTCGCAGAGAATCTATGTTTTAAAAATCCCATTAAGATTCCAAATAATCTCCTATCTTTTCCGAAGAAATAGAAAAGAAGGGAGGGAGAGAGTCAATTGAGCCTGCCTGTGTGTTCCGTTCAGCAGGCATCACCACATGTTGAAATTAAATCTATCTCGTTGCAGGCGCTGAATAACTTCTGTGGGGCCTCTAATAATTTCTCATCATGTTTCTTTAATGGTTTGGCTTCACAGACCAGAAATCTCTTATGTTGTCACTCAGCAGGGCGAGCATTCATATCTGTGCCAGGCTGCTGTTTATACCAGTTTTACTCCCTGCAGGGTATAATTCCATGTCGTTCTGCAGTACAGTAAACATCCAGACTGATGGAGATGAAGGCATCTAAGAGAGGATTGTTTTCAAGTAATGCTTTCTGCGCTATGTGAACAAGGGAGATGAAAGCACCTGGTGATCTTTGTTTTCTCATGGAACAGCAAGCTGGTCTCAGCACTGGGGCGGCAACTGGGGCGTCGCCAAAAGGGAGGATGCAGATTTACATGCAATTGGCATATGCCTGTATGGACGTCTACATGCACATTTAGAAAAGAATTACTATAATGGAAATGGAAATGCAATACATCTCACCATAGTGGGGAGGACTGTGGCTGCATACCTGTTTGATCTATTGCTCAGCTGCTGACTGTTAATAGGCAAGTGCAATGTTCCTCCTGCTTTCTCATTTTGTCATTTTAATAGCTTTCACTGAGCATCCTGGGAACTGTAGTTTGCTAAGGGTGCTGAAAGTTGTTAGGAGACTCCTGTTTCCTTCACAGAGCTACAACTGTCAGAAAGTTATTCCTGATGTTTAGTCAGAATCTCCTTTCTTGTAACTTGAAGCCATTGGTTCAAGTCTAACCCTCCAGATCAGGAGAAAACAAGCTTGCTCCATCTTCCAGGTGACAGCTCTGGGACTTTATATCACAGCAGGAGTGATGACATCATCTATTGAATTGGCAGTGCAATTCATGATTCTCCTTGATCTGGCAAGTGATTGAGTTGATAATGAGGCTTTCTAATGTGTTTTCTAGCCAGTTATTACAGGTAGTTGGAGAAAGAGAAAAACAATCAGGCAGAGGCTAGATACTTCTTTCCTTTCCTTGGATGACCATAGAGTAAGCTGTTATGCCAGGCTTGGCTAGGTCATGCCTCATCACCTTGAGGGAAAGAGTTACCAGACTCTTTGTTCTCTCATCCCCCCCCCCAATCATCTCAACTGACCAGTCAACCGCCAACCTTCTGATCAGCTAGCCCAAGAGGCTTAGTGGTTTAGACCACATTGCCACCCGAGTCCCTTTACCTTTAGAAGCAAGCACTGTTGACTTGATTAGACCTTACTCCCTGGTAACTGTGCATGGAGTTGCAGTGCTACCGATCCTAAATACAGGCTAATGATCCTCTGATGGCCAGCAGTGCTGATCTTACACCTTAATAACCATTGATACATACTATTGTTGGACTGTGTATTTGGTTCTAGGCATCACAATAAAGCTCTCTCTCTTTGTGTGTTAAGAATAAAATAAATAAATAAATAAATAAATAAATAAATAGGGTGTCATGCACTGCTGTTCTGTGGCATAAGTGTGAGTGTTTATATATAATAATGAATCAAAACAGCTGACTTGGGGTGTGTGTGTCAAGAGGAACACCTGCACTTCAAAATGCACCCCTTGATAAGGAGGAGTCACTAGGCATGCATACTGTACCTCCTGAAATGTATCACACACACACCCTTCAGCTTGGGTGAATCATGCTTAAAATGTTATCTTCTTCAGAAGCAAGGGGATACTGGATGGGTCCTCTCTTTTCTCTTACCTGCCTTGTCTATATTTGTTTAAAAAATGTTTCAAAAGGATGGATTCTCAGATCAATGCAAGATATAATGCAGGTCCAGCCCCTGTTCCACCGCTCTCCTCTCTTGTCAGGGGGACCTTCGCATCAATCCACGACCCCAGTCAAATTAAATATAAAGAGTGTTGTCAGGTCCGGAAATGTAGTTATTTCACTTGTCATTTCTCGTTAGCTCTGCCTTTCACCCGTGTTCAGTGAGTGGATAAAATATTTAAAAGAACGTGGTGTGCTCGATCAGATGCAATTGAGATGAGCAACTGGGGTTGTCAGCCAAAGAGGTCACTGGGCAATTTCCACTCTTTGCTTTCTTACAAGGACTTTCTGGGCCAAATATCACAAAAGCGAGCCGGGCACATGCAAGGACCTGTGGTTTGCTGATGAGCACAATGCACGCTTTCAATAAGAGACTTTTGCCCCGGTCACAGAGATCATGGGTACATATTTAGGAAGCATTTGACTTTCATCAGACACGGTACAACATCAGACACTCTTTAGAATTCTGGGCTGGTTCAGTGTTTTTAAAGGAACTCTTTAAATTTCAAGGTTGGCTGGCACCAACACCAAATATTCAAGGGGTGGGGAACATTTTTAGCTGGAGGACCACATTCCTTTCAAGGTAACCTACTGGGGGCCACATGACATTGGATGGTGGGGCCAGAGGTAAAAGGGGGTAGAGCAAAACATCATACCGTAGATTCCGATGTATTAGGCGACTGGGCGTATAAGATGACCCCCAAATTTTGCTGTTCAATTTTAGAGTTTTAGAGTTATAGAGTTTGAGCGCCACCAGGGGCAGAGCGTGGACCCCTCTGCTGCCTCTGCTGTCGCAGTAACAGCAGCCCGAGGCGAGGCGTTTGGCGGGCGGGTGAGCGGGTGAGAGCCGTGCTCAGAAGGACTTTCCACGTCCCCTTCTGTGGGGAGGGAGGAGGAGCGACAGCAGAAGGGGTACCTCTGTTGTTCACCGGTTCCCTCTCCTCCTTCCCAACGTGTATACCCAGCATATAAAACGACCCCTGACTTTTGGGGTGATTTTCCAGGGATAAAAAGTCGTCTTGTACCCTGGAACATACGGTAATTTTACTTTTGTGCAGTTGCCTAGCTTCTGCACACCCTCACACATGACTCTCCATCATCCAGCCAGGAAAATAAGAACTGGCATCAGAGTTCAGCGACACATTACAGTGGTACCTCGGGTTACATACACTTCAGGTTACATATACTTCAGGTTACAGACTCCACTAGTACTTTGGGTTAAGAACTTTGCTTCAGGATGAGAACAGAAATTGTGCTCCGGTGGCACGGCGGCAGCAGGAGGCCCCATTAGCTAAAGTGGTGCTTCAGGTTAAGAACAGTTTTAGGTTAAGAACGGACCTCTGGAACGAATTAAGTTCTTAACCTGAAGTACCACTGTATAGCCAGGCCAAAACACTCAAGAAGTGCCCAGGGGGAGTTCTGAGGGCCAGAGAGAGAGACCTGGAGGGCTGACCTCACACAGACACAGGTCCTGAGGTTCCCTGCCCCTGTTTTAAAGAATGAACCATGCCTTTTGGATGTAAATGGAGACTTCCTACAGTGGAGGCAAAGAGGACATGGCCCCACAAATCTCTGTTTGCCTTCAGCCAGTCCCTGCCAGCCTTCTTACAACCAGCCCTGGCTGTGGGGGATGCCCATGGCTGCCAGCTTCCTCTTCTTTAGTGTCAGTTTTGCTATTGAAGAACTCAGCAGGGAAGAGGCAGGGGACAAAACTGCAGTGAGTTGGGTCTGCCTGACAGCCTCATAATTTCCCCCAGGATATTTCCTGTATACCCGAGGGAGCGTCTCCACCACCATCATTCAGCCCGGACACTGGGGTCCAGCGCCAAGGGCCTTCTGGCAGTTCCCTCACTGCGAGAAGTGAGGTTACAGGGAACCAGGCAGAGGGCCTTCTCGGTGGTGGCGCCTGCCTTGTGGAATACCCTCCCAGCAGATGTCAAGGCAATAAACAACTATTTTACTTTTAAAAGACAACTGAAGGCGGCCCTGTTTAGAGAAGTTTTTAATGTCTGACGCTGTATTGTTTTTAATATTCAGCTGGAAGCCACCCAGAGTGGCTGGGGAAACCCAGCCAGATGGGTGGAGTATAACTAATAAATCATCATCATCATCATCATCATCATCATCATCATCATCATCATGCTTCTTGTAATCACAGGTTCTGTCTTTATCATGGAAAGTCCCACATTAAGAGATCTCTATACTGTACTTTTGTATCTCTAGGGTGCCTCATCCCCCACCCCCATAGAGATTCAACTCCCAATTAAGACCTCTATAAAGTCCCTAGCTCTATGGTACTCCATAGTCCCTCCCACCCTGACGCTCACCCAATTGCCATTCTTCCCTTCCCACTCTGCTTCAAGGGTAAGGAAGTGGATGTTACCATTGCTCCCCTGTGCTGAGTCCCCCTGCTGTAGAAGCCCCCAACAATGTCTCCTGCTGACTCTGTCCTCCTCCTCCAGCCACCCTGTCCCAATTTTCTTTGCCCAAAGGTTGGAAGGTATGGCATTAGCTCTAGCGCCATCTACTGTTGGCCTCCTAGCCTTCCACTTTGCTGGTCCCTATGAGCATTGCACTCCCAGAAGCTGAAGAGATCATGGTAGCCTCCTGGTGTTTGTGCTCCTAGCTTTTGTTTGAGTTAAGAACCCACCAAGGAATGCTTCATGCAGAATAGCCCCAAACATATCTATAAAGACAACCTTCCCCTCATCCTTGTGCAGGACTTTATCCAGGGAGGATGAAATTTGATAGAAAATAGCCTCTGGACTCCTTTCAAGGTTGCTACAGTGAAGCAAACCTCTGTATGGTCCTTGGAAGGTTGCTGATCTCTCTGGTTCTTTGTATCTCCCTCTCTCCGACTTTAATGAACACCAATAAAATGTGAGCTTTTATGACCCTTTCAGTCTGGAGTTGTCAGCTTTGCCAATTTGCTGTCTGTAAATCCACAAGAATATCAAAAGTGGCAGCTTTGGTAACACATTGACAATGGTGTCAACACCCTCCATCTTGCACAGAGCTATGAAATGCAATGGAGAGTGATTAGACACATCCAGTGCAGGAATCAATCATTTTAATAAGAGGAGAGCCCTGAATTGTACTTTATCTGCAAGAGTTGCCAGTTGGAGATGGGGCTGGCTCTCTTCCCTGCGAAGGCTCCAACCTGGCAGCTGGAACTGGAGGTGCTGTTTCAGAATCCAGACTACAAAGCACAGGTGGCCGCTGATATAGAGAAGCAGAAGTCAAAACAAACCTAATCCGCCATGAATTCAAGCCATCGCCTTTGGCAAGCCACTTGGACGTAGTCTGCCTTGCAGGGGTGTTGTAAATTCTAATTGAAAGAAAGACATGCAATTGTTTTAACTGGCGTGGCCACACCTGTCCTCTGGAACTCCCTGCCTATTGATATTAGGAAAGTGCCTTCATTGCACTGTTTCTGGTGCCTGCTAAAGCCCTTTTTGTTTAGGCGAGCCTTCCCAGATATGCACTTTTGTTACACACATTTGTGTTTAAAATCTGTTGACTTCATCTATATTAACTGTTCTTAATTAAAATGTTTTATTCTTTTATGTAAACTGCTGAATAATAATAATAATAATTTATTTAATTTATATACCGCCCTATACCCGGGGGTCTCACAGAATAAAATCAGGATATAAAACTACAAAATACATAATAAAAATAAAAATAACAACAACCCAATAGCCCCCCCCCCCAAAACACATTTTTAAAGGGCATAGGATGTAAATCAGATCAACCTAAGGCCTGGTTAAAAAGGAACATTTTTGCCTGGAGCCTAAAGGTATGTAATGAAGGCGCCAGGTGAACTTCCCTGGGAAGAGCATTCCACAGATGGGGAGCCACTACAGAGAAGGCCCCGTTCTCGTGTTGCCACCCTCCGGACCTCTTGAGGAGGAGGCACATGAAGGAGGGCATCATAAGATGATTGCAGGATCTGGGCAGGTTCACATGAATGAATTGGCAGCAGCAGCAGCAAGTAAACAGTGTATAAATATTGCTAAATAAATAAATGGTGCTTGTTATTATTTTAAGGCAATATAATTATAGGCACTGTTGAGGGTTTTTCCTCCATTTGAGTTCTGGGGGATGGGTGGGTACATTTGTGCCCAATCCCACCTTACGCTGAATTCTTCAGTTTCTTCATTCATGTGTATGGCCACCTCTCCCTTCCATCCTGTGGGGCATTTAAAGGTAATTTCTTAGTGTGAACCAGGAAGTGACCTATCCAGAACCACTGAGATTTTTCTTTCTGCACTGTTTCTCTGTTCTCCTGTTTTACCTACTCTATTCCATTGAATTATTATGGGTCCGGTTTGCTGGACAGGATGAACCATTGGTTTAATCCAGCAGGATCCTCCTGTGTCCTTATGGTGTCCTTTTCATTGCACAGCGATGGCAATTTGTGCTGATGATGTGATCAGGGCGATGATATGCAATCACACTTTCAATACTGCTTGTGCCTGCAAAAGGTTTTGGGGGTAACCACAACGTTTCATTTTCAGTTGGTGCATATCACACAACTTCTTGCTGAACCCCCCCCCTTTTTTACCACAAATGTTCTGCTTTATTTTTATCCTACTTTTGACGTGTTATAGCCCCATTTCTTCCCCTTCTATTTGCCAGGAGGCCACTTGTCCCATCAAATAGAAGGGGAAGAAATGGAGGCAGTGAGATATTTTGCTTTCTTGGGCTCCATGATCACTGCAGATGGTGACAGCAGTCACAAAATTAAAAGACACCTGCTTCTTGGGAGAAAAACAATGACAAACCTAGGCAGCATCTTAAAAAGCAGAGACATCACCTTGCCAATAAAGGCCCGTATAGTTAAAGCTATGGTTTTCCCAGTAGTGATGTATGGAAGTGAGAGCTGGACCATAAAGAAGGTTGATCACTGAAGAATTGATGCTTTTGAATTATGGTGCTGGAGGAGACTCTTGAGAGTCCCATGGACTGCAAGAAGATCAAACCTATACATTCTTAAAGAAATCAGCCCTGAATGCTCACTGGAAGGACAGATCCTGAAGCTGAGGCTCCAATAACTTAGCCACCTCATGAGAAGAGAAGACTCCCTGGAAAAGACCCTGATGTTGGGAAAGATGGAGGGCACAAGGAGAAGGGGACGACAGAGGACGAGATGGTTGGACAGTGTTCTCAAAGCTACCAGCATGAGTTTGACCAAACCGTGGGAGGCAGTGGAAGACAGGAGTGCCTGGCGTGCTCTGGTCCATGGGGTCACGAAGAGTCGGACACGACTAAACAACTAAACAACAACCAGCCCCTTTGGCCAGTAACAATGTTGTCACGTTGAGGAAGCATTACAGAACAAACTAAAGCAGAATAAATCCACTGCTTATCCACTATTATCATGCAAAGAACATGTTGCAAGGTACGCTCACAATAAAACATCAGTCTAGAGGGGGTCCCAGGCCCTCCATTATTCCTCTGCAGCCACAGTTTCACCTGCTCAATACCTGATGTCATATGACATCAGCTGTGGGACATGGAATCATAGAGTTGAAAAGGACCTCATGGGTCATCCAGCCCAACCCCTGCAATGCAGGAATCTTTTTGCCCAACATGGGGCTCAAACACACAGCCCTGAGATTAAGAGTCCCATGCTCTTACTGACTGAACTATTCCTGGAAGCAGAGGTGACAACTTGATAAAAATATTAGAGGAAAACAACAACAACAGCAAACCTATGGTTACGTGAAACATACTCAATAAACACACAAGACATAACCGGCTGTACTTTTGAATAACCACTACTATGCTATAAGATCTACTATCCTGCAATATTACATATGATCCTGTTCTACTGATGGAGCCTAGCATGGTGAAACAAGGCTAATATTCCAGAAATCCTTGTCTTAGACTCTGTGAAAGGATTCTGTGGAACTGTAACAACCCTTCATGTGGATTATTGGACTCTATGAACAGATAGGTGGAATAGATACTTATACATGTATGGACCTTATACATCAACTGACTAGAGAATGAACTGATCCACTGGGTCTTCTGCTTTTTTTGTTGAACTTTATGAGACTTCTGTTGAAATCTACAGTTTGATACAATGAATAGTATACCTTATTTATTCAAAAGTACCACCGGTTACGTCTTGTGTGTTTATTGATTATAAAATATTAGAGGGGCAGGTAAGCTGCACCCTGCATAATTGATCAGATGATACAGTGCTGCACACCATTTGAATGCCAATGCCCATCAACTTAGAGGAGCAGCCCCCTCAAATAATTTATGGGGGGGGGGGACAAAGACCCCTTGAAGCCCCTAGGAGTTGGCTCCTTTGCTTGGAGGAGAAAATCCTCATGAACCACATTAGGACCCTGGTTGGCTTAACCTGACCAGAGGTTCCCCATCCCTGGTCTGACTGAGCTCCTCAAATTTATTGGATGGCTTCCCTAAGGGATGAATCCTCAAAAATTTATTTAACCCTTGCTGTAACCGAAAATGTTGGCCCCATACCTACTCCTAAATTCCCCACTCACCCCACCCATTCCTCAGGATCCGAATAAAACCTCAAAAATATCAAGTTATGTTGGAGATAATATGTGAAATGGTATGCCCGTAAAATGTGATCATGCACAAATTTATAAACATGTGCATTTATTCAAATGTGCATTGATTTATCTTAGCTCATTTTTTATATAAAAAAGTCAGTTTTCTGGGCAAAAAACTGAATAATACAACAAATGTTGATGTGATTTCATCTATCAAAGATGGATAAAATTATATCTATATACTTATACATATGTTCGGCTCATATCCAATCAATGAATCCACAGAAACAAACTGGTTCCTTCCAACACTTTACTCTGAACTGTTTGTTCAGCCTGTGGTCTTCCTTTGATTTGCAACATTAATCCCAATCAGTTCCTTCTGTGTCATCCAGAAAAAGCTGGCACATGCAAATTTTGCATAATGTAGCAGATCTAAACATTAAAATGAGGCAGGAATAACATTTGGAATAAGCCAACATTCCTGGAATGTCCTTCACTCTTCCCCTGCCTCTGTTCCATTCACATGAGCCTTCATTTTGACAAGTATCTCTATCTACATTGTTAAAGAAGTTTCATCCACTTCACCTGCTGATATCTGTGGGATGTAATCCATTGGAGCAGTCAAATACAACATTCCTTATTTCCCTAGAGTGGACACAGGCAGGGGAGATGCTACGCCAGTCAGTGTAACTTCCTGTTCCACTGGTCTGGAGCGTCCTCCCCCTGCTTGTGATCTGGGAGATGGGCATGACCCTGGCTGACTCCATAAAAGAGCCAAGTCACACAGCCATTTCCTCTCTTTTGATCTCTCTCTCGCTCTCCTCTCTTGCTTGCTGCTCTCTCATGCACTGAAATGTGAGTAAACTTCTTGTGACTTTTAAGGAAATGCCCCTGTGTCTTTACAGTGGTACCTCTGGTTGTGAATGGGATCCATTCCGGAGGCCCGTTCGCAACATGAAAAGAAAGCAACCAGCAGCGGTGCATCTGCGCATGCAATTCGCCGCTACTGCACATGCGTGGGACATCATTTTGTGTGTCTGCACATGCGCAAGCGGCGAAACCTAGAAGTTACCCTTTCTGGTACTTCCGGGTTGCCGAGGGATGTAACCTGAAAGAACGTAACATGAAGTGGACGTAACATGAGGTATGTGTCAGCATCGCCCTTGAGCCAGTGTCACCAACTGGACTCATGCACTTCAACCCCGACTGGGCTAGGCGAGCTGGGTAGCACTTCCAGAGACCACCAGGTCAAAGTGCTGTGGACTCACAGCTTAAAGTTGTGAGCACCGGATTCACTTCCACAATACAGTCGTCGCACGGCAGAGTATAGCAGAGTCTGGCAGTGTATACATGACTCGGAGAGCAGCTCTGTAGAATATCTTCTTTTATTCTATAACTACAATTATGATACAAAACTATATACAGAGCTAAATAGGTCTAAGCATAAATGACTGCTACACTGAGTGTCTGCAGCTGCTCTTAGCAGCAACCTTATCTCTACACACGATCTCTAACACTCAGTCTCTCTCTCTCTCCGACACACTGACTGACTGACTGACTCGGTGCTGGAGCTGAATAAGTAGAAAGCAAAACACCACTCCTCCTCTCTGGAGAATCAGCAGACTCGTCAGGAGATTCTTGGATATGGGAGGGGTGAAATCTCCTCAGTATGACTGTATTCTTTTAAGAGGGATAAAAGGGGACACCAGGAATAATCCATTTAGACAAGCCAGCTTGGATTACTTAACTAAAGAGATTCAAATGAATCTGGAAACTAGCTTCTTGCTATATTGAGGGGGAACTGCTCTGCTACATCACTCACTAGAGTGAGTGAAGGAAGGATAATTTTTATTCAATAGATCCTTTCCTACTATCCTTAACATTCCCACAATATCTGCACTACATATTACATGTGTGGCTTACAGCCTCATCAGGGGATTTTTAAAAAACCATTTTTAAACCTAGACACAGGAGCTCTCTCCCCTCCCCCTTTGTTCAATTTATGAGTCACCTAATAAAAAAAATATCCTCTAGGCAACTTTCACAGTGAAATCAACAGATTTAAAATGTACCATACAACAACTCAATAAAGCCATAAATCAATCAAACCAACCCAGCAATAGTGCAACAATAAAACCGAGGCATAAAAATCCAATATAGACAGACACAAATCAAGACCCTGGCAACCGATTGAACAAAACTCAGCTCAGCTACAAAAGGTAACGCTGGTCAAATTGCTACTATTCAGCAAATGATGAAGTGAAATAATATCAGGGATGTTAAAAGATGTTAGAGATGTTAAAAGATCTTAAGAGGCCTTTGAGATTTTTCCTTCTTCCAGGTATTTGCTGAGTGCTAAAAGGAAATCAAGGAAGGCAGTGGCGTAGCGTGGGGGGTGCAGGGGGGGCCGGCCGCACCGGGCGCAACATCTGGGGGTTAGGGTTAGGGGGCGCAAATCCATGGGTTAGGGGGCGCAAATCCACAGGTTAGGGGGCGCAAATTACTTGCCTTGCCCCAGGTGCTGACAACCCACGCTACGCCACTGAAGGAAGGTGACAGACGAGCCTTTTTAATCAGAATATTGCATGGACAAGGGGCTATTCTCCCACAAGGCAGGGGAAATTTGGGGATTCAGAACACAAGGAGCACCCAGATAGGTTGAAGGCTAAAGGTTTAGCTATTTGATAAAATGATAAAGCATTGCAATTATGCTCACATCCCTGTTGTTGCTGGGAACCCCATTAGCCACAGAAGTGAGAAGGATTTTGGGGCTCCAACACTTTTTACCTAATCTTTTTACCTGGACTTCCTCTGCAGGCTCTGGCAGATTGAGCAGATGAGACCAACTGTGTGCTCAATGGTCAATAATGTGGTTTCTGCAAGTGCTGTAGAATGAACTGAGGGACGGATGGGGCTTGGCAACCTGGGAAGGTAACACATCAAGGAGATGGGGAACCCTGGTCCTTTTTTTTAAAAAAAGAATATTTATTAAGATTTTACAAAATCATAAATACCAATAATACATAATAAAACAAAAAAATGAACAAAAAAAGAAGTTAAAACAAATCCACTTTTTTTGTAACTTTAAACTCATAAGCTTGTTTCTTTGACCTCCTCACACCTCCCGTTTTTGTATTCCCATTAATATAACCAAATCAGCAAATCCTTACCCTCTTTCATTTATCTTAACTCTATATCTTAACATGTTAAAACTCTATGTTTTCACCCATTATCAGTTCACTTTTGCATACTCTTTTTAACTTTGTTGCTAATACCACTTATTTTCAATCCAACGTCATTTTAACATTCATTAATTTTACAGTGTTTCTGCAGGTAGTCTTTAAATTTCTTCCAATCTTCGGGGAACCCTGGTCCTAAATATCTGCTGCCTTGCGGGATATCTATGGGGGAAGAAAAGGCTAAGGAGTAAACCCTACACAAATCCAGAGGGGAGTCCCTAAGACAGTTGGATGGCGCTGTACATGCCTCCTTTAGGCAACTCCACCAGCCAAGCTGGTGCCAAATGTATTGCTCTGCTTTCCTTTGGACCACACCAGCTTGGCCAAGAAGAGGGTATTGTCATCTTGGCGGACCTCCAGACACATTGCCCAGGCTTACACCTGGGGAGCAGTGGCGGAGGAACCCTCTCCAGCACCCAGGGCGGGACGCCAAGGGGTGGGGCGAACCTCCCGCCGGCGCACCCAGCATCCGTATGGAGTGCGCACATGCGGCATCCCATACAGTCGTTGTGTGAGACAATGCCCTATGAACGGTGTGCACGAGTGGCAGCCCGTATGGACGCTGTGCGAGCGGCAGCCCACACGGCACCCATACTGACTGCGCACACACCCTTGGCCGCTCTACAGCTGGGGGGAGGCAGCGGGCCATCTTGTCACCCCCTCCGCCCCCCCTTCGTACGCCCCTGCTGGAGAGGTCACTTTGGTGCTGCTAATGCAGCAGTTTGACTCCACACCTGGAGGCTCGCTCCATTGCCTCTCAAGACAGACAGATGCCAACATGCATGCAATGTTGCCTGGAATTCTAAGTAGATTTCTGGGGGTGATATTTCATTGGGTGCATTCACACAAGCGTTAGTTTTTCTGACAGGGCTGGTCCACCCATGAGGCTAAGGGAGGAAATGGCCTCAGGTGGTAGGATCCACAGGGACAGCAGATCCCGATATAGATATTTATTCCCACCTTGTTCCTGATGTAGATCATCATTCACCCCTTCTTCCCTAGGGAGTGGGCGCCATTTTGGGGTTTTCCTCAGATGCCAAAGTGTCTTGAACTGGCCTGTTTTCTGTTTATAATAACAGTGCTTGCCCTTTCCTGATGTCGAGAACTGAACCTAAGATTGGAAAACTGAGAAACAAAGATAAGCCAGAACCAACATTCCTGCATGCTTGCTCCACACCAGGGATCAGCAAACTTTTTCAGTAGGAGACCAGTCCACTGTCCCTCAGGCCTTGTGGGGGGGGGGGCAGACTATATTTTGAAAAAATAAATAAAAGAATGAATTCTTATGCCCCACAAATAACCCAGAGATGCATTTTAAATAAAAGGACACATGTAAAAACACACTGATTCCTGGACCATCCATGGGTCAAATTGAGAAGGCAATTGGGCCGGATCCAGCCCCTGGGCCTTCGTTTGCCTACCCATGCTTCTCCCCCAGCAGCTGGTCCACACTGCTGAGGGTGGGTCCCCTAAAAGAAGAGGGAGAGGGAAAAGCTTGCTTTAATAGCCAGCTACCTCCCCTCCTCTGATGTGGAGAACCAAACCTAAAACTAGAAAGATCTGAAATTGAGAACAACCAAAACTGACAGGTTAGTGCATCCCTGTTCCACACCCTCCCCCAGCAATAACCAAAACGCCCCCAACTTTGCATCCTGAAAATAGGTTGGTAAGGGGGAAGCTACAAATTTAGGCTCCAAACTAGTTCCCTCTGCAAATTGGCAGAGTGGATCAGCAGCTGTTTGAAAGCAGCGACTGTAGATTCCCTGTCATTTTATATTAGCTGAGGATCTGGCCCAGAAGACACGAACACAATTTGAGGGAAACTGCAGAGACTTCCCCCCACCCCGTTGTGTGAATTTTTTCCCATTCACTTAACATTAGCAGCAGCTGCTCTGTGAACTACTTTCATGAGACTCTCCTCAGAGTCTCTGCTTTTCAAGCCGTTACAGCCTTTTGAGCTGAAAGTGTCCTTTCGTCAGCCAGGCAGAAAGATATATTTAAAAATCACTAGTCTGTTTGCTAATTACCTCAGGGAGCAGAAGAAAAGTGAAGCTTTTATAGTGTAATCAGCAGAAAAGTTTAGCGTTCTCATGGAATTTTGCTGACACTGGAAGATCTCTCTTCTCCCCCCGTAACACACACACACACACAAACACCCCTTCAACCAACAGTATTTCTCAATGCAGATTCCCTGAATTCCTAAATAATGCAATACACATACACACATGATTTCTCAGGCCCGAATTTCTATGTTGTCATATGTTTCTTGGTATAAAAGGAAGACCCTTGTCCCTGTGAACCTCAGGGAAGGGCTTTAGCTCAGAGACAGGGCAGATACATTGCATGCAGAAGGTCTCTGGCTCAGTCTCCAGCATCTCCAGATTGGGATAGGAAAGACTACAAAATGCTGAATTTCCACCAATCAGAGTAGACAATACTGAGCTAGATGGAGCAGTGATCTGAGTGGGTATAAAGCATCTTCATTATATAGGAAGCTGCATTGGAGGTCCCTCTCCAGGTGTGCTTGTCTTCAGGTTTCAGGTGGGGATGATTGGTGAAAGAGCCTTTTCAGTGGTGGCACCCTGTCTGCATAATGTCAAAATGTCACCTCCACTTAACGGATACTCTTTTATCCTAGACACAACAGACATGCTGAGGCTGCAATTCTTTATGAACTTACCTAGCATAGGTCTCATTGAACTAAGTTGACATGTATAGGGTAGCTGAGTAAAAAAAGAAAGGAATAATAATAATAATAATAATAATAATAATAATAATAATATCAAATGCTTTTTAGGGGAAATATGGTCTCTTCCTTTTCTGAATTTGCTCTCTTTGGTTCTGTTTTTAAATGATTTCAAATAAATCAGTCTTTCGGCCATTTTCTGTCTCGTTTTTACTTGCAAAATTTGGCCTGCAAAATGGTTGGGGTTTTTTTGCTTTAAAGGCTCTTCCGCACAGGAAAGTTAAAAGTATAGGGAGATGTTTTGCTCAGGTTGTTTTGCACATGGGGTGTGTGTCGTGCACAGGAAGGTCAAAAGTTCATCATAACAACCAGCCAATTCAGGGGCATAAACCTAACATGGAGTATACTCTCCTTCTGATTGGCTAAAGCGTAGGGAGGTGTGCCAAGACTGTATAGAAGTCAAATTGGAAAATAGGGTACTTAAAATTCAGAGAGCTAGAAAGCAACAAAGGGGGAAGGAACCAGGAAAGAACCATGAATGGACAGCTGGAGGATGCAAATGGATAAATATTGGCTTGATTAGGGGAACAGTCTATAAGTGGTATAGTTGGATGCAGTTATCACTGTTCTCCCCCCCACAAAAACAAACCCAACCACGTTTCCTCTTAACAACTCAATGGTAAAATCTGCTTTCCCCCTCTAAAATCATCTCCTCAAAAATGGTTTAACTTGATACCTTTCAACATGTGTAAGTAAAAGCATAACTTGTTTTTGAAAAGGAGAAGAAAAAAGGTTAGATGCTTTGTTATTTACCCCATGCTGAAGGGCCATACCACTCAACCCATCATTGGGAGTAGGTTGGGTCACCTTTGCAGAAGGTTAAAGTGCTGTTTCACTGAAGCAGCCGGGGGGGGGGGGAGGAGATATCCACTAGGTGGCAGCAGGGAAGTTAAGGAGAAGAAGGCATTGTTTGCTTGCTTCCCTTCCCTTCCCTTCCCTTGGATAGTGCAGGCTACAGCCTGTGCTGTCACCATCCTTTTAGAATGCTATAAAAACATAATTTTTAAAACATGCCACTTGGTATAACTCAAAGGTTATACCTTGGTATAACTCTCCTTAAAAGATTTTTGTTTGCAAACTTTAGTACAGTGGTACCTCAGGTTACAGATGCTTCGGGTTACTGACACTTCAGGTTACTGACTCTACTAACCCAGAAATATTACCTCGCGTTAAGAACTTTGCTTCAGGATGAGAACAGAAATCACGTGGTGGCAGCGGGAGGCCCCATTAGCTAAAGTGGTACTTCAGGTTAAGAAAAGTTTCAGGTTAAGAACGGACCTCCAGAACAAATTAAGTACATAACCAGAGGTACCACTGTACTGAACACTCCTCAAATAATTTCTGCATGTGCAAAGGTGTGTGTGTGTGTGAGAGAGAGATCTTCAGTGTCAGCATTTGACTTCTGATGATTCAATGACTGGAGTTAACATTTTACAATATGTTGACATATCGACAGTCAGTATTTGGTGGCATCCCCGCACTAGCACCTGAAATGTTGCAATCCATATGTTTAAATAAAAGGTAAAGGTAAAGGTACCCCTGCCCGTACGGGCCAGTCTTGACAGACTCTGGGGTTGTGCGCCCATCTCACTTAAGAGGCCAGGGGCCAGCGCTGTCCGGAGACACTTCCGGGTCACGTGGCCAGCGTGACATCGCTGCTCTGGCCAGAGCCAGAGCCAGAGCCAGAGCCAGAGCCAGAGCCGCACACGGAAACGCCGTTTACCTTCCCGCTGGTACGCGGTCCCTATTTATCTACTTGCACCCGGAGGTGCTTTCGAACTGCTAGGTTGGCAGGCGCTGGGACCGAGCAGCGGGAGCGCACCCCGCCGCAGGGATTCGAACCGCCGACCTTTCAATCGGCAAGTCCTAGGCGCTGAGGCTTTAACCCACAGCGCCACCTGCGTCCCCTTATGTTTAAATAGAGGGTGCTAAAAATGATCCATGAGTTAGCCCTTCAAAAACGTGGTAGGGGGCCTTAGACAGACCACACCCTCTTAGACTCAGTTACCCCATCTGAAATAAGGGGATACTAATTGTATTTCTGGGTTACAGTGTTGTTGTATGGACAAGATATGCAAAGTTATTAAACACCCCCAAATGCTATATACATTCTACTGAATTTAGTAGTATTATTAGCAGGAGGGAAGGTTCACTCTTGAAGGTAATACGTGTGGGGTTCCATTGTGCAAGCAATATCATGGGCAGGCTTAAAGTAGGAACTGGATTCGGGCCATATTTTTATGAAGCATTGGCTGCAACCCATGAAGCCAGAATACTTAGATTTATCTACCATAGTGCTGAATAAATTATCTCATTCATAGATAAGTTTGCTGGCTCAAATCCGTGTGCTTCGCTCTTCCTGTGTATTGGTTTGTTAAAGAGGCCATTTGAGTATGACCATGATCTGGAAAACATTAATAGATTGTGACTTGGGTCCACAGGACTCCTAACTTTTTTTCAGAAACTGAGAAGGAAAGAAGACTGGTAAAAAGGTAAAGGTACCCCTGCCCGTACGGGCCAGTCTTGACAGACTCTGGGGTTGTGCGCCCATCTCACTTAAGAGGCCAGGGGCCAGCGCTGTCCGGAGACACTTCCGGGTCACGTGGCCAGCATGACATCGCTGCTCTGGCGAGCCAGAGCCGCACACGGAAACGCCGTTTACCTTCCCGCCGGTAAGCGGTCCCTATTTATCTACTTGCACCCGGAGGTGCTTTCGAACTGCTAGGTTGGCAGGCGCTGGGACCGAGCAGCGGGAGCGCACCCCGCTGCAGGGATTCGAACCGCCGACCTTTCGATCGGCAAGTCCTAGGCGCTGAGGCTTTAACCCACAGTGCCACCTGCGTCCCAGAAGACTGGTACTCATCCCCTAAATACATTAAGTTGGTGGCCAGATCATGGATTTCAATGTGTCTTCTTTTCAAGCACGTATGGTTAGGACGGCTGTTTTAAGAGCATAAGATGAGCCTGCTGGGTAAGACCAATAGCCTATTTAGTCCAGCATCTCCTGTTCTCACAGTGGTAAACCAGGTGTCTTTCAGAAACCTGCAAACAGGACATGAGTGCAACATCCCTCTCCCATCCTGTAGTTTTCCAGCAACTGGTATTCAGAGACATAACACACTTGACAGTGAAGGTAGAATATAGCCATTGCGGCTAGTAGATGTTTATAGCCTTGTCCTCAGTTTGTCTAATCCTCTTTTAATGCCATCTGCAATACAAGGACTATCTCTGCCCATATGGACCAATCTGGGCCCTGCAATCATAATTTGAGACCCTTCTTCATTTCCCTACTCTATGAATGGTCCAGGGGGTGGCAACACAAGAACGGGGCCTTTTCTGTGGTGGCTGCCTGTTTGTGGAATGCTCTCCCCAGGGAGGCTTGCTGGGCACCTTCATTATACACCCCTAGGCACCAGGCTAAAATGTTCCTCTTCAACTAGGCTTTTGGCTAATTAAACTATCTGTGGCCTTTTAAACTGTGGGATGGGTATTGTTTTGTTTGTTATTATGGTATGTGCTTTTGTTATGTTCTTATGTGTCGGAAGCCGCCCAGAGTGGTTGGGGCAACCCAGACAGATGGGTGGGGTATAAATAACATTATTATTATTATTATTATTATTATTATTATTATTATTATTATTATTTGTAAACTGCCCTGTGATCCTGAAATGTAGGGCAGTATAAAATTTAACAACAACGCATATCAATGCATGTGGGTGTGTCCGCTGTTAGCATCATTGTTTAATGCAGAGTTGGGCCTAAGGGAAGAGGGAGATGGAACCCCCTCCACAAACTTCTCTCTTCATCTAAAATGTGATTGTTAATTAGTTCCAAGCCACTGCTTCAGAAGCTCCCAACCCTCTCTGTTCATCTTGAACATGGCTTAGTGCTTATTCATTTCTTAATAAAGTTTTGCTCTTAAATGATTCATGATGCTGCTCGTCAGTGTGATTGCACCTTACAGGAACTTGGCATAGTCTTATGGACCTTTGCTCTATCCAGCTTGTCATTCCAGATGGCTGCGAGCTCTCCCAGCAGATGAGATACTCTGGTCACGGTTGCAGAAATCCATGTATTTACTGATCTGTGCTGTCACCAGCCTGTGTGCATTTCTCCAGCGCCCTTCAGGAGCTTAAATGCTGAGCGACTCCAAACAAAATAATAATAATATATGAAGCAGACTTATACCGAGTCAGGGAACCCAGACCAAGGATGGTCTCTCATGACTAACAACGGTTCCCCAACACATAAGAACATAAGCATTGCTGGATCAGGCCAGTGGCCCATCTTGCATCCTGATATCACAGTGGCTAACCAGGTGCCAGTAGGAAGCATAACAACATTCTCCCCTTCTGCTGTTTTCAGCAGCATATTTGACTTTCCCCAGCCACTCTGGGCAGCTTCCAACAGAGATTAAAAATACAGTCAAACCTCTTCTTACGTCTGCCTCCACTCATGTCCATTTCGCCCAACATCTGCAGCAAACCCAGAAGTAACCAACGGGTTTGCCACCGTTCACGCATGTGCAGGAGCGGCAATCACCGTTCGTGCATGCACTGAAGTGGCAATCACTGTTCTCACATGCGCAGAAGCAGGTAATCGCTGCCTGCACCTGCACACAATGGCGCCTCTCCCAGCGACCCGTTTCAACTTCCAGGTGGGCCTCCGGAACATACTGTGGTCGTGAGTAGAGGTTCCACTGTACATTAAAACATCAGTCATTTAAAAGTTCCCTAAACAGGGCTGCCTTCAGATGTCTTCTAAATGTCAGGTAGTTGTTTATCTCTTTGACAACTGATGGGAGGGCATTCCACAGGGTGGGCACCACTCCCGAGAAGGCCCTCTGCCTGGTTCCCTGTAACTTGGCTTCTCACAGTGAGGGAACCACCAGAAGGCCCTCGGCGCTGGATCTCAGTGTCCGGGCAGAACGATGGTTCTCTGCTCCCCCATGTGATCTTGCTAGGGCATGCCCATAAATTTCATATTGTAAGCCAGAGTCCTGTTTAACAAACAGCTTTGAATTATCAACACAAAAGTTTCTTCGTCAGTCTATCATCTGAGGCATCACTTTTCTGTTAAACTTTCATAAAGCCACAGTCTTGTCAGAATAGCATCAACACCCACATTTCCAGTAGCTCAGATAAATGCGCACAACTCTAAACATGCCTGAAATAGTAACTAACACATTTGTACAGCAGAAGGCTGAAGATCATCATCGTCTTGTCAATCACTGCTTGATAGACCAAACCTTCAGCTCACTCGTAAATAATACGACCATTAGCTTCCCATATGTTTCCACATTAGCACTCAAATTCGAAATGACAAGTAAATGCCAGGAGCCAACTTCAAGTCATATACACCTACCAAGAGAGGACAAGGTGATGCAGGAGGGAGGTGCTTGTTAGAATTCCTGCTCCGTGATTGCAGTCATGGGATTATTGTCTATCACATGACGGTATATGTTTTGACTCCACAGAGTGGGAAGTGACGAAGACAGGATGTTTGTGTTACTGGGTTCCATGAAGTGGGACTATTGCCCTTTGTTCATTCTCTATGTAGATTAGCCAAAATACTGAGTTGCTGAGGTCTGTTATGCAAGCTGCACAAACTTTGCAGATCCCTAAGTGTGCCAATATCTGTTGGCATCGGTCACTGTGATGTTTGGGCTGAAGGAAGCTTTTGAAGCTCCCGAATGATCGACCAGGAGGGGGAGAACATGCCAGTCGGGCATGTGTCTCTACCAGGGTCCTACTCGAGTGTAGGACGAGCTCCTTGACACTGCTATCATTGGTGATGATGCTCAACCGCTCCTCATAAGGCTTGGTTTCCAAACCCTTAATCATCTTGGTCCCGTCCTCTGCACACATTCCAGCTTGTCAATAACCTTCTTAAATTAAATCCTTCACAGCATTGCCAAACATGTCCATGGCAAAACAAGGGATGAGCCAAATCTTGTGTGGCGGGGTGGGGGGGAAGATTACAGATTTGAATTAACTTGCTCATTTTTGTTTCTGCCCATAAAATTAAAGACACCGTTCAGAATTTCTTGTCAGCTGCTGCTGTGGCATTGCCATTTCCCAAACGACACCTTCTGGAACTGGGAACTGGGCAGGTTCAGTGGTTTGCTAAATCTGATAGCAGAAGGCTGAGCTGCTTCTTAACAGGGCTGATAACCCACAAACTACAACGTGTAGCATATCATTGCCTTCTCCTGCAATTATTTTAAAAACAAACTTTTAGAGCTTTAGCATTCACTCTAAACAAAAAGAAATGTTAAAAAGTAAGAACAATGGCCCATCTGATTCAGCATCTTGTTCTCACAGTGGCCAACCAGATGCCCGTGAGAAATCTGTATGCAGGATTCATGCACAAGAGTACTTTTCCCTCCTGTGGTTTCCAGCAACTCTGCACTGGGTAAAAAAGTATTTCTTTTGTCTGTCCTGAACCTTCTAATGTTTGGCTTATGAGTTAGTCTTATGAGACCTCAGGCCTTTGATTGTCTGCTCTCCAAAATGTGGAGCAGAGGGAACCATGAACTAAGACCTGGCAGTGGTCAGGACCAAAGTGCAAGTCAGATGCAAAGCAACAAGTCAGGACCTAAGAATGACACCCCTTCAGTAGCACATCATAACTCAGAATACCTTGTTGCCCAAGTAAAGTTCTGGACCAGGAAACCCGTTTTTATGGCACTTTTCACCCATAGCCAGCTGTGGGGTGGGGTGGGACAGAGTCAGATTTGAAGGCATTTTGTTCACTGTGCAATTCAGTGGCCAACTATACAGGGCAGCCACTCATGGATACTGCAAATCCTGACAAACCTGACACAGGGATTCTGTGGTCCAGATGGCAGATCTACTCCCCCACTGATGGTATCCCCCTGGCTGAATAATCTGTGTGTCAGGGCTAGGATGAGATGATAATGATAATGATAATGATGATTATGATGAATAAGAAACTAATAATAATAATAATAATAATAATAATAATAATAATAATTTATTTATATCCCACCCATCTGGCTGGGTTTCCCCAGCAACTCTGGGTGGCTTCCAACAAAATATTAAAAATACAATAAAACATCAGACATTAAAAACTTCCCTAAACAGGGCTGCCTTCAGATGTCTTCTAAAAGTCAGATAGTTCAGGCATCCCCAACCTGCGGTCCTCCAGATGTTTGGCCTACAACTCCCATGTTCCCTAGCTAACAGGACCAGTGGTAAGGGACGATGGGAATTGTAGTCCAAAACATCTGGAGGGCCGAAGGTTGGAGGATGCCTGAGATAGTTGTTTCTTTCCTTGACATCTGATGGGAGGGCATTCCACAGGGTGGGCTCCACCACCAAGAAGGCCCTCTGCCTGCTTCCCTGTAACTTGGCTTCTCACAGTGAAGGAACTGCCAGAAGGTCCTTGGCGCTGGACCTCAGTGTCCCGGCTGAACGATGGGGGTGGAGACGCTCCTTCAGATCACCAGTGGCAAACTTAGCACCTTGCTGGCTACTGTTGGAAACAGAAATACTGGATGAGAAGATGATCTCTGCCTGATCCAGCAAGGCAGGTCTCACCTGCTCTCAGAGAGGTTGCTTCTTGACCGTCAGCATGCTCATGCTTTGAGGAATGTGCCTTTCTGTTTGCAAGGACAGTGACAGTGATTAAATGCACGGCTGCTCACGTTCTCAAGGGTACCCAACACCTCAGTGGGAGGATGGAAGTGTTTCCATGGTACACGTGCAGGTCGTTTAACTCCACAGGAGTTGGTGAAAATGAACAGTGACCTTGATGGAACGTCTGCCATGCAGTTGGGTTGAACATGAGCACGCAGCCAAATTAGCATGCTTCCTCGCTCCTTTTTGTGTGCCTGAGCTGGCCTGTCACTTGGGCACTTTCCCAGGGTGCTTGAAGTGTCGATTAAGGCAGCCAACCATAAATCACCACAGCACATGTCAATAAAGCTGCTAGAGAACCACCAGGGATGGAGGAATCATATCCACTTATCACTTTAATCATGATGCCGGAGTCTATTAAAAAAAATCTATTCAGATCTCTGAACCAGTACTGGATGCTTAACTGCTCTTCAGATATTTGCTGCTGTTATTTATATGTGAGCAGTCTCAAGGCACACAGTGGAAATGAAAATAAGGCTTATGGGATTTCTTTCCAGTTGAGCACCCTGGCCAGGCACAGAGATGGTCAGATCTGAAGTTCTTTGGGTCATTCTTAAATCATTTTTGTATCATTTCTTTGTTTTAGTATTTTAAAATCGGGTGCCTGTTCTGCTCAAAGGCACTTGTTCTTTGTGATTCAGAGGCAATGTGCATGCTTTTGGGTGAAGTTTTGCAAGGTTGATTAGCTACACAGCAAATGTTGGACATAAAGTGCACATATATAATCGCTAAGGCAAACCACTAAGCAGTTCAAGCACTATCAGAGTGTGACCCTTCATTCTTACATTTTATCTGCTGTCAGAGGTTCTATCCAGATTGGGACCTTCATCTGAGGTAAGATCAGCCTCTGTCTTTGGTCTCACTAATATTCCAGTCTCCCACATGTATATGATTTGAATGTGCAGCTATGCAGATGCAGATACCCATGTCCCTGTGGTCAGCCAGAAGAGAGGCAAATGACATCATCTCAGGTACAGTGGTACCTCTGGTTGCGAATGGGATCTGTTCCAGAGGCCCGTTCGGAACATGAAAAGAGCGCAAACTGTGTCTGTGCATGCACGGGTTGTGATTCGCTGCTTCTGCACATGCGCGTGATGTCATTTTGCACTTCTGCACATGCACGAGCAGCGAAACCCTAAAGTAACCCTTTCCAGTACTTCCGGGTCACCGCGGGACGTAACCTGAAAGAATGTAACATGAAGCGGATGTAACATGAGGTATGACTGTATATCAAAGGGCTGGGAAAGCTGCCCTCTCCCGTATCAGCGTCTGTCTCTGTCACTGTCGCTTGTCTCTGTCATTCCCAACCACAGTCTGCCCTCAGCCAGCCCCAAATTTCATGCCTTCATACTTGCAACCAAAATAGGTGGTGGCCCTCCCTGCCAGCCACCCTTCACCCTAAGTTCTCAGGGTGCCTTACAACATCAAAACACAAAATCACAAAAATGACATGGGTCCTAAAAATCGAACCTCAAGTGTCAAAAGCCAGGGTAGAGGTTCCTCTTCAGTGTTTGCTAGAAGCTGTACAATGAAGGTGCCAGACACACCTCTGTAAGGAGGGCGTTCCACAATTTAGGTGCCACAAAAGAGAATGCCTTCTGCTTGGCTCAAGCATGGCAACTCTATGGGGCCAACGTGTCTTTGCCCCCCACTCATAATCTGTTGGGAGGGTGCTGGGCACCCTCAATGTTGAAGGGACGGAGGAGGCCAACTGCAGAGCCATTGGCCATTGAAGCCATGTCACGCTGGACTCCATGCTCAGCCTCCTCCCAGTGATGTGATGCTGCCCATGCGACATGTGTCACACACTTGTCACACATGCACAATGTGCACCGGGCGCATGATATGACTCACGTGCAATGCCTACCAGGCCCCCTCAATCTTGGGTGCAAGTCAGTGCCTCTGGCCGGACTGCCACTTCCCCTGAACCTTTGAGGGTAGATGAACTACCCAGAGGGTCCCCCTGGGCTGATCTTAGCACCCAAGAGTATCTGTAGAGAAGGAGGAAGTCTTTCAGATATTTGGGGCTAACATCATTTAAGGCTTTAAGAACACTAATGTGAGCACCTCGAACTGCACCCAGAAATGCACTGGCGACTAGTGCAGCTGTTTTGCAACGGAGTTACATGAGATCTAAATGGAACCCCAGCCAGAAATCTGGCTGCTGCATTTTTTGGATCAATTGAAGCTTCCAAGTCATCTTCAAGGGCAGCCCTACATAGAGCGCATTGCAGTAATCCAGTCTGGAAGTTACCAGAGCATGGGGTAGAATCATATCATAGAATCATAGAGTTGGAAGAGACCACAAGGGCCATCGAGTCCAACCCCCTGCCAAGCTGGAACACCATCAGAGCATTCCTGACATATGGTTGTCAAGCCTCTGCTTAAAGACCTCCAAAGAAGGAGACTCCACCACACTCCTCGGCAGCAAATTCCACTGTCAAACAGCTCTTACTGTCAGGAAGTTCTTCCTAATGTTTAGGTGGAATCTTCTTTCATGTAGTTTGGAACCATTGCTCCGTGTCTGCTTCTCTGGAGCAGCAGAAAACAACCTTTCTCCCTCCTCTATGTGACATCCTTTTATATATTTGAACATGGCTATCATATCACCCCTTAACCTCCTCTTCTCCAGGCTAAACATGCCCAGCTCCCTTAGCCGTTCCTCATAAGGCATCGTTTCCAGGCCTTTGACCATTTTGGTTGCCCTCCTCTGGACACGTTCCAGTTTGTCAGTGTCCTTCTTGAACTGTGGTGCCCAGAACTGGACACAGTACTCCAGGTGAGGTACATGGACCAAATCATTTCTGTCCAAAAGGGGTCATAGTTGGTGAAGCAGCTATAGCTGGAAAGGGGCACTCCTAGCCTCCGAGGCCACCTGATCACATTGAATCCATTCTCATTGCTGCCCTTGTAGACTCAGCAGGGAGGATGGGGACGGGGACAAAAAAATTAGTTGGCTCTCCCTCTCATTGTCTCTTGCTTTGCCTACTGCTGGGCTCCCTGCCTTCTGTCCTACCAGTCCCAGTTTGCACCAGCCACCTCCACCCACAGCTTATCTGCACCTTTGTTGCCTGTTTGCCCAGTAGCACACAGATAAAGCTACAGCAAGTACAGAAATGTAGTGACTCCATTAACGATGATCTCGCTCCCTACCCTCCAGATATCCTGTTGCAATTTATAAAAACAAACAAACAAACAAACAAACAAAAAGAACCAACCCTGATGGCATTATTCCCTGATATTAAATGATGAATACTGAAAAGGGGGGGGGGGAATCTTCTAATCCAGTGTTTCCCAACCTTGTGCCTCCAGCTGTTTTTGAACTACAACTCCCATCATCCCTGACTAGCAAGACCAGTGGCAAGGGGTGATGGGAATTGTAGTCCAAAAACAGCTGGAGGCACAAGGTTGGGAAACTAATCCAATAACTACTTTAGTTCCCTGGATGACTGATGATATAAATGACCTGTGATGATCATGTGCAGGCTTGTTCTAGGAGCACAGTGTAATTTCCATCATTTTCTGAGGATACATCATCCATCAACATTAAAAGTTATTGTCCGGATCAAAGCTTCTTACAAAAGGTCCTCGGTGGGAGGGCGGGGGAGAGGCCTTTGAAATAAGCCTGCTTTGGCTCACAGGAAGTTCTCCAACTGGATTTCTACTTCTTCTGTTCCCAAAATATTGTCTGGGTTGAGGAAGCAGGGGCAACTCAACACCCTGATGGGTAGGTTAGGAAGAAGTAATAGGTTATCTATTTATTCAAGATATTTCTTGCCCAGCCTTCTCCATAGGGTCCTTGGGCGGGTTACAGGTAAAGGTAAAGGTAAAGGTAAAGGTAAAGGCAAAGGACCCCTGGACAGTTAGGTCCAGTCAAAGGTGACTATAGGGTTGCAGTACTCATCTCACTTTTCGGGCTGAGGGAGCTGGCGTTTGTCCACAGATAGTTTTCCAGGGCATATGGCCAGCATGACTAAACCGCTTCTGGTGCACAGAGGACCGTGACAAGTGCCAGAGCGCACGGAAACACCGTTGACCTTTTCGCCACGGTGGTACCTATTTATCTACTTGCATTGGTGTGCTTTTGAACTGCTAGGTTGACAGGAGCTGGAGTCCGGGCAACAGGAGCTCACCCCATCACATGGATTTGAACTGCTGACCTTCCAATCGGCAAGCCCAAGAGGCTCAGTGGTTTAGACCACAGCGCCACCTTCGTTACAACCATTCAATAATATAGCATTAAAATCCAATAAGACAATGCAAAACTAGAAAGAGGAAGAGAGATCAATAGAGTTGGTCCCACAAAAAGTTATTGTGTTTCCAAGGGTGCTGGAAATATCTAGAGGGCCTTCTCTGCCACTTTTAACTCCCTGAAAGGGTCTGTGGGGGAAATGGAGAATATACTAAGAAGCATGTACTCAGTTTTTATAATTTAAAAAACTGCAAAGTGATAGGGAAAATGGGATGAACTTACCGTATTTTTCGCCTTATAGGACGCACTTTTTCCCCTACAAAAATGAAGGGGAAATGTGGGTGTGTCCTATGGGGTGAATACAGGCTTTCGCTGAAGCCTGGAGAGTGAGAGGCTCTCGCTCTTCAGGTTTCAGGCAGCTCTGCGCAACCCTCCGAAGCCCGGCGTGAAGCTGCACCGGCCTCCGGAGGGTCGCAAAGAGCTGCCTGCGCTCCCGGGCTCCGCGCAGCTCTGCGCAACCCTCCGGAGCCCGGCGCCAAGCCGCGCCGGCCTCCGGAGGGTCGCACAGAGCTGCCTGCCCTCCCGGGCTCTGCACAGCTCTGCATTCCGAAGCCTTGGGCGCACTGAAGAACGCGCCCGGGCTTCCCACAGCTGTCCACAAGCCTGGGGAGACCGGCGAGGCTCCCTAGGCTTGTGGATAGCAGGCTGTTCTGGAGGCTGGGGTCAGGGGAAATATATTTTTTTTCTTTATTTCCCCCCCCCAAAAAAAAAACCTAGGTGCGTCCTATAGGGCGGTGCGTCCTATGGGGCTAAAAATACGGTAATTTAAGATCAGGGCCATAGTTCAGGTTGCCATACTTCCAAGTGATCAGGGATCATCTGATGGGGAACCTGCCCACCACCCAGTAGAACCTCAGGCATGTTCAGATCCAGTCTGTAGGTAAGCAAGATTTGTTCTCCCTCCTTCCCTCTCTCTCTGTCTTCATACTTCACCACTACAATTTTGAGCTTGTAACGTTTTGCTGAGGACTGCTGCCCCATGGAACTTGCTGTCACCGACTTCTGAGTAAGCCACCCTTAGGGAACATGTAGGAAAAGAAGTGATGTAGGTTGGGTTTGGGGACAAGGTTGGGTTTGGGGACAAATTTAGCTCAGTTGGCAGAGCATGAGGCTCTGAATCTCAGGGTTTGTGGGCTTGAGCCCCACATTGGGCAAAAGTTTCCTGCATTGCAGGGTGTTGGACAAGATGACCACCAGAGTCCCTTCCACCTTTACAATGCTGTGATTCTGTGAAGACTGGGGAAGGGAAAGACAGAGAGCAACTGAAACTGGCAGATTAGATTTAGGGATGTGACTGTTATTCTAAAGCAGCAATGCAGCAGCAAGCAAAGGCTATAGCAGCCAAGTCTGCTGCTTGTGGCTGGAAAGCCAAACAGGAAATATGTGACTGTTGCCATGGAAACAAAGGGGCAGTCCATTCTGTACTGAGCACCGGATGTTAGCTCAGTGTGTGTGTCATATGACCTGTACAGGATGTACATGGGTGGAGTTTGAGTTTCTCTCTGTTTGTTGATGAGAGCAGACATGTTTTCTCTGTACTGAAGTGAAAGACAGGAATAAAAGCAATGTAGATTCATTTCTGTCTGTGTCTGATTCCCCTCCCTGGGGATATGCTGGAGAGCAGGGAGGAGGAGAGCAGTTGGTGTGTTTTCCTCACAGCCTGAGGAAAATCGCCGGAACGGACCTCGTGTGTATTTCCTGCCGGGAGTCGCCGGAGGGAGGTCAAAAGAATTCAGCCGGTGCCTGGAGAGATAGGCACATACCTCTGACCGGCCCTGAATTCTGACATTGGTAGCAGAGCTGCTGGTTTCTTCGATCCATGGAACTCTGCAGAAATAGAAGCCTGAGATGGAAGCTGATTCTCTGCAGCTAGAAGCTGACCAGAAGAAGCTGAAAGCCAAGCTACGGAGCCCAGGTATGAGTTTTTCGGGCTTAAGAGTGTGAATGCAGATGGATTAATTCTCTGCTTCATGGGAGCAACGTTTGGGAAAAACAGCTCCGAGAGAGAAGAGTCTGCATTCCAAACATTCCTGTGGTTTTTCCTGTCCAAGGAAAGGAATGTGGTTGCTTAGCAACGCAGGCCAGTTTCAAGATAAGGGCTGGAAGTCGTGTTTTGACTAGGCCCTTACAAAGGAACTGTGAAGGGGACTTTCCAAGCGGCCAGTGTTAGAGCTGCCAGGTGCACAGAGTGTAAACAAGCCAGCTATTGGATTTTAGAGGCTTGTGTTTGAGAGTCAATGCAAGGACTCAAAATGGATGTCAAGAAGGGAAGCCTGCCTTCTCCAACCCTCTTGACCAGTGACAATTATGCATCTTGGTCTATTAAGATGAAGGCCTTGCTGCAGAATCAGAGACTGTTTGGGGTGATTGAGAACCCCATCCCTGCAGCACCAACGCGTGCTTGGGAGTCACAGGATGTGAAGGCCAGAACCGCTATGATTCTGTGCGTGTCAGACTCTCAGCTTATTCATATACAAGATTTAGAGCACGCGAAAGATGTTTGGGACACGCTGAGAAGGACACATCAGAGAGATGCAGGTTCTTCAGCGTTGCTGTATTTTGAAAAGCTGACTAACCTGAGGCTTGCGCCTGATGGGGATGTTCAAGCGCACCTGACGGAAATGAAATTTCTGCGTCAGCAGATGGTGGAACGCAATTTCCATCTGGATGAGGAAGTGTTTTGCTTCATGGTGATCAACAGCCTGAATCGGACTTACAAAACAGTTGCCAGTCAGCTGGGGTCCCTCCCAGCGCAAGATCTAACGTCGGACAGGGTCTTTGCCGTGGTCCTGAACGAACATGACAGACTTGCTGCCCTGGAAGTGAAGGACAGGGGGAGGGAAGAACGGAGTTCAGACACCCCCACTGCTGTAGCTACTGGAGGAGACGCTGTAGCTTTGAACGTTGTCCGATGCCACAATTGTGAACAGACTGGGCATCTTCAGCGGAACTGCAGGAAGCCACGTCAGAACAAAGGAGCCAAGGGAAGCTCCACGAAGTCTGAGGCGTCAGGCAGAAGTCATGCCAAGTCACAGGCGAAGCCTGCAAAGGCTTTGATGTCCCTAAAAGCCACACCACAAGTGGGGAATTCCTTCATTTTAGACACGGGAGCGACGGTTCACATGACCCATCGTAGGGATTTGTTTTCGTCGTTTAAGAAGCAAAGCTTCGTTGTACAACAAGCCAACGGTCGAGAGCTGGAAGCCACCGGAATTGGGACTGTGTATCTTAAAAGTCTGAACTTGACTATAAACAATGTTTATTTGGTTCCAGAGTTGAAGTACAATCTGCTCAGCGTTTCGCAGATCGCCAAGAAGGGACTAAAACTGTCCTATGATGATCAACACTGCGAGATCTACAAAGATGGAGAGTTGTATCTTTCTGCCAAAGAGAAAGATGGACTGTATTTGTTGACTTTTGATCAAAGTGATTACATGGAATGTAATTCTTGTGATTCTAACATGATTTCTTTTGCAGGTGTAGCCAAGAAGAACGCCAAGCAGGTCACCTCGAGGGTCGACAAGGCATTTCAGCGGGTGTATGCTGATGTGATTGGTCCTTTAGCACCATCTAGAGGCAATGCAAAGTATTACCTAATATGTGTTGATTCTTTTACAGGTTTTGTCTGGATTTATCTTTTGGAGAGACCGAAAGAAGCCTTAGAAAGGTTTAAAGAGTTTTGTGACAAGGTTAAAAATATGCATGTTGCTGACATAGATTGTCTTTGCACAGATGAGAAGCCAATTTTTCTTTTACAGGATTTCCAGAGGTTCCTGAAGAAGAAAGGGATAAGACACAAAATTGCAGCTTCCGAAGAAGCTTGGAACAGATGTATCTGTGTTAGGGTGAACAAAGAATTGCAAAAGGGAATGGAAGCGCAATTGCTTAGTTCACATCTGCCACATGAGTACTGGGCTGAGTCGCTAATGTCATTTTGTTATACGTGGTTGAGAAAGTTTTCAAAAGACTTGGGATGTTCTCCTTTTGAGAAACTGTTCCACAGAAAACCTTCTGTTGCCTATTTCAAGGTTTTTGGGTCTCATGTGAGGACAGAAGCTCCGGGTGGAGTAAAGAATGCCAGAGGCATTTTTGTGGGTTATGAAAAGGGTCTCTACAGAGTAATTTTGTCTGAATCTGGTAAGGTGATTCTCACAAAATTTCTAGAGAGTGCTCCTGAACAGGAGAGAGTGATTGTTCACACATTTCCCACAGGTGATGATGATGATTCTGATGATGATGATGATGAGTTTGATCTTATTGAGTTCAGTAGTACTGATGATGACAGTGATAGCTCAGACAGCTCAGTTGTCACAGTCATTCAGAAGAAATCTCACACAATGACTAGACCCTCAGAAGAGGAGGATGAACCACTGATTAAGCTTAGTACTGGTTCTTCAGAGAGTTCAGAGGCTGAACCAGAAAGCAGAGAAGAGCAGCACCTCTTACGTAGGTCTGAGAGAGCAACGAAGGGTGTACCACCCAAGAGGTATTCAAAAGAGTTTGCCAACCAAGCTATTGCGTGTGTTGCTGTTGTAGACGACCAAGGTCAAATTGAAGCTGTGTCTGAGTCAGAGACAAAGGCACAACAGAGAGTTGCTAACCAAGGTAATGCAGATGCACTCATTCCTTGGAAGTCACACAACCAGAGAGGTACATTGGTAAAACCAGTGGCGGGTAGTTCCAAGGGTGGAACTGAAACAACAGGGGAGTGTTATACATATAACAACTGTTTGTTTTCTTCTCTGGATGACGCTTTGCTCGCTGCACGCATTGATACTTTAGGGGGAGTATGTTATTCTAAAGCAGCAATGCAGCAGCAAGCAAAGGCTATAGCAGCCAAGTCTGCTGCTTGTGGCTGGAAAGCCAAACAGGAAATATGTGACTGTTGCCATGGAAACAAAGGGGCAGTCCATTCTGTACTGAGCACCGGATGTTAGCTCAGTGTGTGTGTCATATGACCTGTACAGGATGTACATGGGTGGAGTTTGAGTTTCTCTCTGTTTGTTGATGAGAGCAGACATGTTTTCTCTGTACTGAAGTGAAAGACAGGAATAAAAGCAATGTAGATTCATTTCTGTCTGTGTCTGATTCCCCTCCCTGGGGATATGCTGGAGAGCAGGGAGGAGGAGAGCAGTTGGTGTGTTTTCCTCACAGCCTGAGGAAAATCGCCGGAACGGACCTCGTGTGTATTTCCTGCCGGGAGTCGCCGGAGGGAGGTCAAAAGAATTCAGCCGGTGCCTGGAGAGATAGGCACATACCTCTGACCGGCCCTGAATTCTGACAGTGACAACCGTGAATCATGTATATGCAAAATGGCTCAAAGTCCTGCCTCTGAAGTCTCCCAAATATGATCCAGCCCCTATATCACGAGTGTCCTAATCTTACATCACTTTCCCAATCAGAATTTGGGCTGCCATCTCCTTCCTTCCCATCTGCTCCCATTTTCCTACCTGACTTCCCATGGTGTGACCAACTGGCTTGCCAGAAAATCACAGGTGCGCATCCAGTGAAGGAAGAGAAAATGAGGCTCAGGAGGCAAAGCAGAATTACATATTCATGGTGTGCTCCTTCTGTTACATCCCTCTCATGAGTAGCGTTAGCATCCTACCCAAGAGAAGGACAACAAAGGAAGAGGAAAATGAAGCAGAGGGGAGAAAGAGCTGGCGCAAGAGCAGTGATGAGATCAACCCAGAGAGAGAGAAAGAGAGAGGTGTGAGGTTGGGTTGGATTGGCAGGATCATCAAACTGGAGGAGGGGGATGGTGGAAAAAAATATTTCTAGATAGTTATTGCAGGAATCAGCATGAAACTGATGGATAGACTGTATAGGGCTTAATACAAAGTTTATTGTACTGCAGTATCAGTTTTGTCATTGAGGTCCAAACTGTGGGAATGTTCAGGGAGGCAGGAGAGGATATATTGTTTAATAACAACCTTTCCAACTTGCATTAACAAGTTCTATGATTTAGCAGAGTAACATCCCCCTTTTTAAACTTACACAGCGGATAACTTGTTGCCAGACTTGCTTAAGCCTCTAAAATAAGTTACCTGGTAATTCCCCTTTATTCCCTCCTAAAAAGAATGGACACCACACAGTCTTGTATAAAATAGTTTACTCGCACATTCTGTTCACAGATGGATCCCAGAAGGCAGACTTAAGTTACAAAAATATATACACCTGGAATCTACCCCATAAGGAGATAGTTCCTCTGTCCTCTCTTGACTGGAAGCCAAGAGAGCATCTCAGGCTGATGCTTCTTCGACGAAAGCAAAATGGAGAAGAGAGAGATGTGGTGTCCTGCCCTGTGCTTTTGTTACCTGCACAGGTGAGGTCATGCCCACCTCTGGTCACATGTAGAGGAAGTTTGTCCCAACCCAGGAGAAAATAGGAAGATTATCTACTGGCTGGACAAACATCCCTCTCCATGTCTAAACATGTCCACTCTAGGAATGTTGTATTTGACTGCTCTGTGTTTCACAGTCCACACAAACTTGATGTTGCTTAATAGAGAGTGATAGAATCATAGAATTGTAGAGTTGGAAAGGAACCCAAGGGTCATCTAGTCCAACCCCTTGCTGTGCAGGAATGCAGGAATCTCAACTAAAGCATCCACGACTGCTCTTCAATTCTATGATTGGAATGAACATCCCTCCAAGAGTTTTCTAAAGCTTCTAGCCACACGGTGGGAATTTCTATCCCAATCACAGAGAGGGAACTCATTTCCACCTCTGATGTAAGATTCCCAGCAATAATCCCTCCTCGGCCTGCAATTAACTGGGGAAAATCAAGATATGTAGATGCATGCAACATATTAAGGGAACATGGAGTTTGCCCTAAATTGTACAGTCAACAGGAGGTAACAAGTCCTGGTTCTGTAACTGGGATATCTTTGCCATAAACAAATCTTGCTCTGAATCACTGCAGGGTAGGGATTTTTTTCTTCTTCCCTGATTACCCCCCACCCCCACCCCTAGGGGTGCTTCTTGGCCATTGCTTTTTTCCAGTTCTGGAAATTTAGGTTGCAGAATGAAAGTTGATTTAGTACTCTTGCACAACAAATCAATCATGGCAGGGAAGTATACTGGAAAGTGTGGGAGAACAATTGCTTAACACGACATAATCCAATCTCACCACACATGAGAGCCACTGTGGTGCAGTGATTAGAGAGTTCAGCTAGGACCTGGGAGACCAGGGTTCAAATCCCCACTTGGCCATGAAGCTCACCTTGAACCTATCAGTCACTCTTAGCCTAACCTACCCCAGAGGGTTGTTGTGAGGACTGAGCAAGAAGAAGGGGAATAACCATGTTACAAATGCTTTGGGTTACAGACTCCGCTAACCCAGAAGTAGTACCTCAGGTTAAGAACTTTACCTCAGGATGAGAACAGAAATTGTGTGTCGGTGGCACGGCAGCAGCAGGAGGCCCCATTAGCTAAAGTGGTACCTCAGGTTAAGAACGATTTCAGGTTAAGAACGGACCTCCAGAACGAATTAAGTACTTAACCTGAGGTACCACTGTATGCCACCTTGAGCTCATTGGAGAAAAAGGTGGATCATAGATGCACATGCAAATAATAACAGTGAATCAGAATGAATGCTTATACACTGTCTAACCTCCCCACAAACTTTGTGCAAAAAATTCATGCTCAGTGCCCAATGAATAGGTTGTCTGCAAGTGAGCTGGAACAGTTGAATGAGGTAAAACAATGTATTAAAAAATCAAATTAATTGTATTAAAAAATCAAATTAATGATTCCTGGAAATCAACTCAACCAACCGCCGTGGCTTTCTGTAGCCGCATCCAAGCAGAGGAACCACCACTCCCTAGATAATGCAGATGTCTTCGTCCCAGAACATCTGTTGCTGTTTAACAGTATATCCCTTTCATTTTTGGCTTCAAAGCCCTGATGTCAAGTTCAAAAATTGCACTTCAACAGAAATTTGCATCCCTGATTCACTTTGCTTGTGGTTGCCAGCATGCCTGGTTTATTGGCACAACAGACAGAATAACAATGTTTGAGCATGGTTGCCAAGGAAAGAAATATATATATATATACATGGCAACAATATGTGTTTGTTTTGCTTATTATATATTGGAGGAAAAGAAACTTGGTCAAAATGCTAACCCATGTTTTGAGCTACTGTGTGCTTCCATAATATCCACAGACTGAAGGCCAGTTCACATATAATCTGTAGGATCAGGGCTGGCTTCAGTGTTGAGGGGCATGCAAGTCTCTGTGCTGGCTATGTGTCCTGTTTTATAGTAGAAAGTCTTCCTTCAGGGAGAACTCTATTAAAATCTGCAAGTAAAAGCTGTGATTATAATGCAACCTTTAAATTGGAATCGAACCAGACAGTTCTTCAAGACTGCATATAAACTCAGCCTTTACATGCAGATAAAGCTAACATCTCTCAAGCCCTATTCAATGTATCCATGAGTACCCGGCAGGAGTTCCAGCTTGGCCCTGTGACTGTGGGTGCCCGGGACCATGGGTGCCATGCAGCATGCAAGGTCCTAGCTCTGAAATTTGTGAGTGCCCAGCCCCTTCATGGGGTATTTTGTGTGTGCTCGGGCACCTAGGGCCTCAGGGAGTTGGCACCTATGGTGCCCAGATTGCATGGGCTAGCCCTGTCCCCTATTCACTGACACATACACTGGTCATATCCTCTAGGCAAAGTGTGACTGGTATCAGTCTAAAGGGGGCCTACTCTCAGAAGGATGTGACAGATGTAGGGTTCCCTCTATGGATAGCTCAAGTGGTACAGCATGAGATTCTTATTCTTAGGGTTGTGGGTTCAAGTGCCTTGTTGGGCCAAAGATTTGTGCATTGCATGGGCTAGATAAACTCCAGATTCCTTCCCAAATCAATGGCTCTATGAAATCCTGGTTCATCCTCCATACATAGATTCCATTCAGACTGATGCCAATTATGCATCTACTGGAGGGAGTGCCTATAATACCCTATTAGAGCCTATGGGGCCTATGGGGCAAGGCAGAAAGGCAGGTTGGGTGTTTCAGAACCACGGAGAGCTCCTAACCCACAAAGGTTGGTAGTGAACTGTGTACCTTTTGAGCCTTTGGCTGCATTCACACAACAGTTTCTTCCATTTCTTGATGTTTTCCTAACTGTTAATTTTCACATTTTATTTGAGCTTTCACATGGCATAGAAACCACTTCCAGAAAACTAATTGAATATGGTGCATGCTTAACACTCATTTCCATGTTAATTGATTCCCGAAAAAGTCTGTTTGCAATCCCCTTAACTTGGAAAATCATGGCAGTGAAGTGACTAAATTTGGGGCAGTATTGCAGGATGCAATTTTTTTCTGCTGTTTTCATGGGTGAATCATGGGAGAACAGAAGGAGGCATGTGCAGAAAGCATGGGAGAGTGATGATGCTGTCCAGTGATGTTGGTTCTGGTGTCACACCATGGCCACTGGTGTGAATTGAAATTTAGTGTGACATGCTGGTGTAACAGTCCAAAAGCCACAACATAACAGGTATAGCACTAGGAAATCGGAAAGAAACACCAGTATTATAATCAGGAAAGCTAACACAATATTACCCACATCTGAATGTACCCTTTGCCTCCTGTACATTTCTCCTATGCTCTGCCCCTTTTAGAAACCTGAGTATCTTTAAGGGTCAGTGCTTTGTCCAGAAGATGTTATCCATGGGTTGGCCAGGTAGCATGGGAGGCCCTTGGTCCAAGCTTCAGTTCTATGGGCTTTGGAGCTGTAGGATCTGATTCAGCAGGCTCTTGCCTCCTAGCTTCAGGTTCAATGGTCTCCAGATCAGCAGCATCAGGTTCTGAGGCTGGAATGTGGTTCAGCTCCTCAGCCAATGACACTGTAGCTTCCAACGTGGTGTGCTGGTCACTGCTAGAGTTTGGGGTCATGATACCCCTGGAGTAGAGCTAGATTGCACATTCAGTGCATCTCCTCTATGCATCTGGTACCAGCAGGTGCCAAATACATGACTAGGGCTCCAAATGAAAACTATTAAACCTTTACTGGCTGCACACAAGCTCTTTACAAGTTTTCATCAGGCTCCAGTATAATTCAGTTGGCTTCTGTGGCAGTAGCTTCTTCTTCCTCCTCTCCTGCAATCATCACCCCCCCCCCCCAGATTTTTACACGAGTCTCTTTTGTGAAGCAACTATGCCCATTGAGTGTGATTCCAAGCATCTTGGTAATGACCCTCCAAAGTCAACAACACTGGTGGGCATAAGAAGAGAATTTTGGGTTTCAGCCAGTTCTTAAATGAACCCACAGCACAGCTCTGTTTCATAGACAGTTCCAAAACTGCAGTGAAGGTTTTTGTGTGTGTGTTTTTTAATGTGCTATCTTGGGATGATGAACCTTTTTGATATGCCGTGTCTGAATTCCTGTGGCAGTTCAGAAGTGATTAGATGAGCCCTGTCGAAGTGGTGTCAGTGGGGTGGTGCTGTAAGCGCTGTCAAAGGGTGCCATCAACTATTCCTGTTCAACCCTGGTCACGTCTGGCTCTCATCACTTTATCTTTGTAGTACCAGAATCAGGCTTGATGCCTCTGTAGCGTTGGATGACTGCTTAAATCAGTGTGAAGGACAACTACATTAGCAGCCTGCATCATGCAAGCACAGGAACAAGGACCATCTTGCTCTAAACTTTGCAGTCTGATCCTCTAAGCTGCAGCACTCTCTAAATATAAAGAGTCTTCCACGGGTGCACCAGGAGCATTCCCCCACATCCTCCCCCCTTGTCCCCCCCCCAAGCAGCAAGACTTGCAGCATATTCAGATCTCATTGAGCTGTCGTCCCCCCCACCCCATTTCTGCCCAGGAAGTTTATGTTTTTGTATTTCTGAAACCCTTGGGTTTAACTTATGGGATTCGCTGGCATAAGGTGTGGAGATGGTGGCTTTTATTTTTATTTTTAATACATTTTTATTGGGGTTTTTTTAAACATATCATTTCCAACAATCATATAACATAACTCCTTATCTTATACAATGTTTTAGACTTCCATCAACACCTCTGATGATTTTCCATTCTTTAGCACGTATTCTGCATTTTTAAATTTCTCTATTACCCTTAATTATCATTAACAAATAATTCTACACATAGTCTTTCTTGCAATATTTCAAATAGTCCTCCTTACAAAACTTCTTGCAGTCCTACTAGCGTAATCTGTTCATTACAATTACTTTTCAAATAGTTCATATATTTACTCCTGTGTTCTAAGAATCTCTGGTTCCACAGGTTTCGAATCCTTCCTGTTAATTTATCCAATTCTGCATAGTCCATCAGTTTCATCCGCCATTCTTCTTTCGTAGGTGGCTTTTCGATGGTGGCTTTTAAAGGGGGTTGGGCATCAATAGAAGTACCATAGTATTTCCGTGTATTAGACGCCTCCATCCATAAGATGACTCCTATTTTTTTGAGCCCAAAATTAAAGATTTTGGGTTAAAAACCCAAACCAGAACCAGAACAGAACCTGATCCTGGGCTGCCTGGGTCAGAGCTCAAACCCAAACCCGAGCCTGGGACACCCATGCCCACACCAAAACCAGAATCCACATTGCCCATGCCAGAGCCAGAGCCAGAATCGCTGTGCATTCACCATCTGTTTATAATCAACCTCCCATTTTTGACTAATTTTTTTAATAGCAAAAAACATTGTCTTATACACAGAAAAATATGGTATAATCAAGGGAAGCAATAGTACTGCTCTATTCTGCATTGGTCAGATCACACCTGGAGTACTGTGTCCAGTTCTGGGCACCACAATTTAAGAAGGATGTTGACAAGTAGGAATGTGTGCAGAGGACGGCAACCAAGATGATCAAGGGTCTGGTAATCTAGCCTTGTGAGGAACGGTTGAATGAGCTGGGAATGTTTAGCTTGGAAGAGAGGAGATGTCAAGGCCTGTCACATGGAAGATGGAGCAAGATTGTTTTCTGCTCTGGAGGGTAGGATACAAACCAATGGATTCAAGTTGCAAGAAAGGAGATTCCCACTAAACATCAGGAAGAACTTTCTGACAGTAAGCTGCTTGACAGTGGAACGGACTCCCTTGGAAGGTGGTGGACTCTCCTTCCTTGGAAGTTGTTAAGCAGAGGTTGGATGGCCATGTTTCATGGATGCTTTAGTTGAGATTCCTGCATTGCAGTGGGTTGAACTAGATGGCCCTTGGTGTAGCCTTCCAATTCTCCATCTATGATTCTAATAGCTTAACATAACAGGTAGTGCACGCCAGGAGCAGGGAACCTCAGGCCCTCAAGCCTTTCCCATCTCTACCTTGTGATGCTGGGGTTTGAACCTGAGATGGTCAGGGACTGGCTAGATGATGACGAGTGACGGGAGGCTTCAGTCAAGGGACTTCCTAGTGAAGCCACAGAGGAGGAAGGCTCAGATCCAGGCGACTGGTGGTGAGACATGGAAGATAGATCAGAGGAGGGAGAAAGCCATGGAGGTGGAAGAAACAGGAGGCTTCAGTGGACAAGAAGACCCAGAGGCAGGAAGACCTCCAAGGACAGGACTGAGTGCAGATGGACACACTTTGAGCTCAGGTTCTGAAGGAGGGGACGGGGAAGAGACAGATGCTACAGCAGCTTCACAGCAGCTGCCTGCTTCCTCTGCACTGAGCTCCCATCCCCCTTTGACTCCAAGGTCACACGGAGTTTTACACGTAGCTGAACAGAAAGCTAGGAAAGCCCAAAGGGCGCCCTCCTCCCTATGTCTGCTTGCAAGAAGTCTAGAGGAGGAGGTGTAGAAGGAGGAGTTGTCAAGAGCCAGTCTTGGCAATGTCTTCACTGAGGACAGCCATGTGTTGTGTACTTATTTCCTGAATAGAACAGCTGACTTTACTTTGAGTCTCTGAGTCTCCCTTCTGACCTGTTGATGACCTTGCTCCCTGACGCCCCCCTGACAGAGACCACTGAGCTATGGAGCTTGTTGGGTAGGATCAGGAGTATTACCTTCATGCCATGCTCATGGGCACATGGTTGACCACCATAGGACACCTGAATGCCACAGATGAGCCTGGGACCTAAACCAACAAAACAGCTTTGTGCAACAAACCCAAAGCAGCACGTAATGTAATGAAATATGCCTTGTTGTGACAAGGACATGTGGGATGAATTTCAGCTTGCAAGCTGGCTGCATGGCTAAAGCAATTACATGATTACTTTGAAGGAAGCCAAATTCTGCAGACATGCATACAATATGCATCCCCAATGTGTCCAATTTAGTAATGTGAATAGGCTCTTAATATTTATTGTTACTTTTATGGGTATACACTAGTGATATGGGAAGCCTAATTTGGGAATTCTCTTTTCAGCTCGATTTTCCAAACTTGGAGCAGCCGATTACATGGAAAATTCATCTGCTTACCATACAGGATCCCTGATGGCTCAATCAAAAAAGGCAGACAGAAAATGATAGGGAAAATCTCTCCCTGAGACCCTGAAGAGTCTCTGTCATTCAGAGGCAACTGTACTGGTCTAGATTAATAAATTTTTGACCAGCTTTCTGTGCTCCTAATTCTTGTGCATGGTCCTGCCTAGGGGTGGAAAGAAAATTCAATTCAGTTAACATTTAAAGGTGAATATATGGGCTTCACTCTTTTCAAAATAACATGAGGACCAAAACACAGCAATCCTTCAAAATTTTCATATCTGCATCTTTTGCAATGCAGTTCTCCAACCAAACAATATTTGCAAAAACACATTATATTGGGGAAAATTTTGCAAAGTGATCTTCTCTAATATAATACATTTTTTTAAGTTATTTGCACTAATGTTATATGCATACAAAAATGTGTTTATTAGGAGAAATTTATACTAAACTGCTGATGAAATTACATCAGGATTTTTAAAGGGGAAAAACTGCTGATTGCTGTAGAAATGTGGAAATTGAATTTAATAATGATGATGATGATAATAATAAACAACTGACTTTCATTTTAAGATAACAGAATGGAGACACACATATATGCACAAACTATATATATACACACATACACTATGTATCTATATTTATATATAGATATATGAGAGAACACAAAATACTTAATAAACCCAAAACAAAAATGCCACCAAGACCACCTGAGCCTCAAGCAACAGCAAAGGATACAGAAGTACCCCCAAGCTATGTACCTGCTCCTTCAGTGGGAGAGTAACCCCACCAGAGCAGGATACCTCCCATCTATCCACTATAGGGAACAACCAACTAACAGACCCTCCCTCTTATCTGGATTGAGCCTCGGTTTGTTGGTTCTCATCCAGTTTTGAACTGAGGCAAGACAATTTAAGATTGGAAAGATTACAAACCATGTGAACCAAAATTGATCTCTATATCCCTAGTTCTGTCTTAGCAACCCCCCCCATTTCACTCCAAATACTGTTTTAAGGAGATAGTAGCAGTAACACTAATAGTGAGCATTATTATTATTATTATCATCATCATCATCATCCGTGAACAATAAAAATTCTTCATAATAATAATAATAATAATAATAATAATAATAATAATAATAATAAATAGATACATGTGAAGTGCCATTATCTATTTTACTATTTAAATATATTGCATATGGAGCAGAAGTCTAGACCTCTCAATACTGGGAGCCTGAGAAATCTTAATCGAGCTCTGATGATCTGAGAGGCAATGGAGTGAATCTCTCCCAGTACAATTCATTAGCCTGGGAGCTAAGGAGATGAGGCCAAGCACATACATTCATTAAAAGGGAGCCATTTATCCTCATTCAGCTTCTCACTGGGAACGTCAACTCCACACACCACTCTAGGAGGCCTTGGGGGCAAGCCTCCAGCAGCGATACCTAATGGGATCGCAGCAGAGGCCATCATTCGAAATGCACTCACATCAGCAGGCTAACTTCTAAGTAATGGGACCCTTCCAAGTCAATTGCTGTGTTGCCATTGGAAGCATTTGGATGATCTGCAACTTAAACCGGGCAAGTGCAACAAGCTTTGGCACAGAGAGACAAAGTGTACCACATAAAACTTCTTGCAGAATTGTCCTGGGAAGCAGGGAACAGGGAGGGGCAGAGAGAACAACATGAACGATGGCTACGTCTGAGCATGAGTCATTGGCAACCACAGGCTTTCACATAACCAATTGTCATGGTCCGGGTTACAGGCAGTCGGAGTCCCGGCTTGGTATGTCAGGATCAGGGGAGAGGTCAGGCAGCAGGAACCAGCAGTCCAGGGTCAGCAGTCTAGGGGTCAGGAAGCCAAGAGTCCATGAATCAGGAAACCAAGAGCCAAGAAGCCAAGAGTCTGAGGGTCAGGAAACCAGGTGTCAGGAAGCCAAGGGTCCAAGAGTCGGGATACCAGGAGTCAGGAAGCCAAAGCACAGCTAGGTGGGTAGTGTGTTGCTGTGGCAAAGAGCCAGAGGGAAAAGCTGGTCTTATATACCCCTTCCAGCCCTTGCCACCAGCTGCTACGAGTTTTCTGTCAAGCCTCACCTGTGCGGCCCGCGCCTTGCCCTTCCAGGCCAAACTCAGGAAGTCCCCAGTCCTGCGAGGCCCTACCTATCACAGGGCCTGGATCCTGCATGCACTCCTTTTTTTTTTTAAAAAAATAATATTTATTAAAGTTTTAAATGTTACAAAAGGAGAAAGAGATAATTCCAAGTTAAACAAAAACTTGACAACACATCACAATAAAGAAATAAAAGAATAGAAAATTTTTTATGAAAAACAGAAAAACAGAAAAATAGAAACAATTAAAAAACACAACGAACCTTCCCATAACTTATCTTTCATTTACTTGTTTCCTTGACCTCCTCACACCTCCCTTTTTTTTTGTATTCTAGTTCGGTTAGCTATTTCAGCAAATCCTTTCCATCTTTCCCAATTTTTATCCTATAATTTATCTTAATATAATGTAACTTTACCTTTCCTCCTTTCATCCATTAACAATCTATTTTTACTTAATCCTTTATAATATTTCCGCTAAAGCCACATAACTTCATTCCAGCCTCCTTCTAACATTCCTTAATTTTACAATGTTTCTGTAAATAGTCTTTAAATTTCTTCCAATCTTCCTCCACCGACTCTTCTCCCTGGTCTCGGATTCTGCCAGTCATTTCCGCCAGTTCCATGAAGTCCATCACCTTCATCTGCCATTCTTCCCGGGTGGGTAGATCTTGTGTCTTCCAGTACTTTGCAATAAGTATTCTTGCTGCTGTTGTAGCATACATAAAGAAAGTTCTATCCTTCTTTGACACCAATTGGCCGACCATGCCCAGGAGAAAGGCCTCTGGTTTCTTCAGGAAAGTATATTTAAATACCTTTTTCATTTCATTGTAGATCATTTCCCAGAAAGTCTTAATCCGATCCTGCATGCACTCCTGACACCAGTAGTCTGCCCCGTCCCTATCATTAGGCAGAGCAAGGTGACTGTCTTCTGTGACAGATGCTAGGGGCAAGTTGTTGGAGGAGAGAACTGTTAATGCCCCATGGCCTGCCCTACATCACTGAAGCTAGACTGCTATCCTCAGGTGAGGTGGAAGATGTTGCCCTTTCACCAGTGTTGAAGTAGGATTCAGCCATCAGCTTCTGAATGTGGAAGTGCAGGGTGGGGAGGAGGACACACCACACACCATCAGGTTGTTGTTGTTTTTGCCTCAGGCAGCAGAATGTCATGATCTGGTCCTAGTTTAAAGAGATGTGCTTGACAATGCTAAGGTGAGTCTGATATTCAAAATCAGGGGTGAAATCCTTTTTTCAACCAAAAGACTTCTGCTGCAAATGACCATCCAAGAAGCAAACTGGAGGGAGGTGCTATTAAATCCAATCTTTTCTGATTCAAACACCCACTCCTACTCTATGCAATGTCAATTAGGATATTCCAGTTTGTATTTAGACTTGCCTGCTGTGTACAAAGCTGATTAGTACTGCTTAAGCTTGTAAAGCCACTGCGAGTTAATGGGCAGCATCTGAAATAAAATCCTACTTGCTTCTGTCAAAAGGAGGGAGAGGAAATGTTTATGACTATGTTTAAATTCTTCTGGAACCTTCACAACTCTGTTTAGAAACCCCAACATTTAATCAATCAATAAATCAGTCATCATCATTATTAGTCTTCATACTAGTTAGTGCTTTAGTAAGAAGTTATTCAGCCTCCTTCATCTGGATGTAGAGTCCCATCCTCTCCTCTAAATCTAGACCTTGGGTCTGCAATCAATTCTCGTGGCAGAATTTACACAGAAATAGATGAACAATGCACCACTTCTGGGACATTTTCTGGGACACAGTGGTAAAGGCCATTGTCCAATCTCAGCTGCTTACTATTACAGGGGTCACCAATGGGGTGCCCTGCATGATAGTGTGCCTAGCAGTGCTTTGGATGCTGCCCATGGAAGACCACAGTGAATATCTCCTCAAAAATCCACAATGCACAAGAGATCATTTCCTACTCACTTCCTGTTTGAACCAGCTCAGACTCTTCCACACTGAACACACATACCCTTAAGGATGCTTAGATTTCATTGGATGTCAGGATTGGAACCCTTCCTCCCAGAGCTTGGATGGCCACCTGTCAGAGATTTTTTAGCTGTGATTCCTAAATTGTAGGGGGTTGGGGGTGATGACCCCTTGGGTCCCTTCCAACCCTACAATTCTATCCTGCACATAGAAGGGGTGCAAATTGTGTCATTCTATTAGTGAGCACAGAAGTGCCTAATGTAGGTGCCTGCTTGTTTACCAAGCTATTGTACTACCAACCTTACTGTATGCTTGTGAAATATGGACCAACGCCATCTCCAACTCCTTGAAAGTTTCCGTCAACGGTGTCTCTGAAAATTTTTACACATCACTTGGGAGGACAGGCGAACTAATATCAGTGTACTGGAAGAAGCAAAAATCACCAGTGTTGAAGCAATGATTCTTCAACACCAACTTCACTGGACTCGTCATGTTGTGTAGATGCCTGGTGATCGTCTTCCAAAGCAACTACCCTATTCCAAACTTATAAATGGAAAGCGTAATGCTGGTGGTCAACAAAAGAGGTTTAAAGACTGTCTCAAGGCAAATCTAAAAAAATGTAGTATACAGACTGACAGTTGGGAAACACTTGCCTGCGAGTGCTCCAATTGGAGAACAGCCTTTACCAAAGGTGTCATGGGCTTTGAAGAAACACGAACTCAGGATGCAAGGGAGAAACGTGCTAAGAGGAAGGCATGCTTGGCAAATCCACACCGTGATCAACTCCCGCCCGGAAACTAATGTCCCTGAAACTAATGTAGAAGGACATGTGGATCCAGAATTGGCCTCCACAGTCACTTACGGACTCATTGTTAAAACCATGTTTATGGAAGACAATCTTACTTGGCTACAAGTGATCTCCAAAGAAGATCTGCCATCATATCTGACTCCACCCACTGTCAGATCTGGTTCCAGATTGATTCCCATCACCTCGCCATGAGTAAATTGTCCTTCACAGAAAAAAAGAAATGTCTCCTGAGCCCTGTTCTAGATAAAGCTCTGTAGTTTTACTTTCAAGTCATCATCTTTTAACTCTGATCCTTGCATTGCAAGGGGTTAGACTAGATGGCCTCTGAGGTCCCTTCCCACTCTACAATTCTCTGCTTCTATGTTTAAAGTGAAATTAAGTAAGCACAATAATCGCTTTCTAATGTTGGTGGGAATTTCCCACTGCTTAAAGATTTACATCACACAATGGTGGAGATGAGAGCGAAGCTGCAGTGCTGAGTTAATGCATCTGAGAGTAAATAAACATTACTGATGGTATAAATGTCTTCCTTGAGAATCTTAATGATTGCAAAATTTTCTTCATTAAAGTCAGGCACCTAATTACTAATTGCTCTGTTAAACCATGTTTTGGTAGCAGCCGAAATGCAGTTCCTAATTTATTTACCTATTAAAATCTTTATGTGTCTATTACTGGCACTAGTCTGTGGCTCCTCAGAAATATAAAGGCAATTATTGAGGGGATCCCAGATGCTAACTAGAATTTAATTTAGTTAAATAGTGTATACTACAGATTGACTTCCTCTGTGGATGTCCATAAAGGAACAAAGAGGAAGCCATTAGCTGTTGCTTAAATGTAGTTTGTGTTTTCTGAATGACACCTGGGCTGGACGAGATGATGCACTGAGTTATACGGCAGGACCCGACATCAAACTAGATGCAATGAATCTATCCTGCACTATGTGCTGACTTACCCATTGGTTTCAATAGGACTTGCTTTCAAGTCTGCACGGCTGGGATTTCACCTGCTCTGTCCCTCCTGATATTCTTTCTTATGCTTGTGATGATCTAGGCAGAGAACAGGATTAGGTGCACAAAGGGATCATGGATGAATGGAGAGAGAATTTAGGACCCCGGAGAAACAGCTGGGAGGTGATGTGACAGAAGCCCAGCTGGAAGGGAAGGGTGGATCTTGAGCAGGAAGTGAAGGAGAAACAAATGGCATGCAATGGGTCAGAGAGATGAAAGACGAAGAGGCTGTCCAAGGATGAGTCTAGTCTGAAAATCTTTTTTATGCATGCCAAATGGAGGATGAGGGTGCTGTAAGCTCACCCACCGTCTGAGGGCATCTCTGTAATCTTACTTTTTAATGTAGGGTTACCAGACGTCCCTGTTTCCTGGGGACAGTTCCTGGATTTGTGAAAAAGTCCCCAGACAAATTCCATCCCCGGAATGTCCCTGGATTTCATCTAATGTCCCCGGGAAACGCAGCAGTGGCAGTCTCAGCAGCCCAGAGCAGGTGGCTCTGGTTGGCTTCAGAAGCTGCCTGGAAGTCCCCATATGATGGTGGTGCAGGGGCTCAAAGATGCAGCTTCCAGGCTGCCTCCACCTTCCCTGACCCCAGCAACTAAGCTGTGAAGGGAGGTTTCACGCTTCCTGTCAGAGCTTGCGTGCAAGCAGGATAGGGCAGGGATCTCACAGTTAGGCAACGGGAAGCTTCCCTTCCTAGCTGAGGGATCTCCGCCCCCTCCTGCTTGCACGCAAGTAGGAATGGGATTGGGGCTGCTACAGTGGGAAGGGAGGCATTGTGTTGCCTGAGCCTCATGGCAGTTGCCACTCTCTGCCCTTCTTCTCCACCTTCCATGCCTGACTCACCACGCACCACTTCTCCACCACCACCACCACCGAAGAACCAATAACTCAGGGGCTGCCCAGGCTCATGGTGAAAGGAGATAGAGGCCTCGGAGGAAGGGGAAATGTGGTGGTTGAGGTCAAGGCAGTGGCCGCTCCTCTGCCCCTGCCATCGCTGCAGCATCAACGTCCCGAACATGTAGTATTTATTCGTTTATTTATTTATTTATTTATTTATTTATTTATTTATTTATTTATTTAAAGTGTCCCCGGATTCATTGGGGGGGGGGGCAAATCTGGTAACTTTATTCTAATGTTGCTCCCATCCACAGTGGGCAGGTGTTCTTCCAGAGCAGTTGAGAGTAATGGGGTAACACCGCCTTGAGATACATCACAGCTAGTCCTGAATGAAAGGTTTACAAAGCTACCCTATTTGGTGGCAATGTAAAATTACCAAAAAGGCCTGGGAAAAGACTTATAAAGATCTGGGGAAAATGTGGGAAATGACTGTTGTTAAAAAAAAAAAAAAAAAATTGAAGTTACGATATTGAGATGTAAAGGACTTGATGGATTGTTTGAGCGAAAGACTTTGTTCCGAAATGTGAGATTGGATACCAGGCCAAGACCAGCCAGACCTCATGGAAGGAAGAAGCCTTGGCTAAAGAAGATGATAAAGGAGAAGGTTGGCAAAATAAAATACTGAACCATGCAGGGCAAATTATTACAAAAAAGGGGCAACGGTTCAATGCATATTTTTTAAGCTTTGTGTATACATTAGTATAACTTTTGGAAGCCACTTGTAACAAGATGAAGTAGATTTTAAAATTGGATTGTTAAGTATATAAGGCTTTGTGGACGTGCATGAACAAGTTTATTATAATGTAACCATGGGGGGGAGCGGAGGGAAGTTGGCAAAAAAAATATGTTACAGATAGGTAGCCGTGTTGGTCTGCCATAGTCAAAACAAAATAAAAAATTTTTCTTCCAGTAGCACCTTAAAGACCAACTAGGTTAGTACTTGGTATGAGCTTTCGTGTGCATGCACACTTCTTCAGATACACTGAAACAGAAGTTAGAAGGGTCTGGTGACTTCTGTTTCAGTGTATCTGAAGAAGTGTGCATGCACACGAAAGCTCATACCAAGTACTAACCTAGTTGGTCTTTAAGGTGCTACTGGAAGAAAAAAAAATATTTTGTTTTTTAACAAATATGGTTTAATATGGTTATGATTTTTTTTCTCTCTCCCCCCCCCCCCCCCGCTTTTCCTTCTTTTTTTTTGTTTTGCTATTTTTGGAAAATCAATAAAATGCTACAAACAAAAACAAACAAAAAACCACAGGTAGTGCTGAATGTCTAATTTCAATATTTGCTTTGAAACTAGCACACCATCACACACTGAACCACAGTCAGCATGTAACATGTCTCCCTGTGATCTGTTAACACAGGAGCAACACAGCAAGTGGAGGGGGAATTGAAAACTGTCACTCAGTTACAACCCTATCCATGATAACAAAGGTGAGATTTGTGAACTCCAGTGTTGCATTCCCCTCAGGTCTGAAGAGGCAGATGGTGGAGCAGTTCCTGTATCTGACAGATTCTGACTCCACATTGGTAAGATAAAGGGACCCCTGACCATTAGGTCCAGTCGTGACCGACTCTGGGGTTGCGGCGCTCATCTTGCTTTATTAGCCGAGGGAGCTGGTGTACAGCTTTCGGGTCATGTGGCCAGCATGACTAAGCCACTTCTGGCGAACCAGAGCAGCGCACGGAAACGCCATTTACCTTCCCGCCAGAACGCTACCTATTTATCTACTTGCACTTTGACGTGCTTTCGAACTGCTAGGTTGGCAGGAGCAGGGACCGAGCAACGGGAGCTCACCCCGTCACAGGGATTCGAACCGCTGACCTTCTGATTGGCAAGTCCTAGGCTCTGTGGTTTAACCCACAGCATCACATGCGTCCCTCTGACTCCACATAGGAGCTCCTTAAATGCTATGCTATGCTAGGTAGGTTTGCATTCAAGTGTGAACCAAAATCCTCCCCCATCTCTACTCCCAATCATATAATTGATGTCCAAGCAGGTGTGTTCAGACCCCATCTCATGACTGTGTCATATGTACCGTCACTCAATGAGGTGGTCTCTTTCTATTTACAAAATAGTGGCTTAAATGTGACTAGGGTAATAGTGGAAGGATCCCATAGATTGGATTTTAGAACGTTGATCTTATTTGTAGACTTACAAAGACTATTTAAAGTCAGGGGGTACTCTCTCTATCCTCACGCCATTTGGGAGCATATGCTTGAGTGACTCTCAAATTGTTCTCAAATCCACTCGCAACTGTCCAGTAGTTCATAAGCCATGCACATCTGCTTCTACTTATCTCTTTAGCAGATTGCACTAAAATAAGCCACTAAAACTCAAACATCTCCAATTTACTAGCACATCTGCACACACAAGGGCAGCTACTTCCATAGCCTTCTCTCCAGTCTGAGCAGAGCCGGGATTGATTTAAGAAGCCATATAACAAAATAATGTCAAATAAAATCAGCAAGTACCAGACAACTTTGTGGAGGAGGGAAGAAAACCCTTCATTTTGTTGAAGTGGAAGTAGAGACCAATGAAATGATTTAATTGTGTGTGTGCATTATAACCTTTGGGGACCCCCCCCCCCTTTCACATATTCATCCATAAACAAAATCCCTCCTATGGGGGAATGGGGAACCTTTGACTTACCAAAAAAGAGTTAAAACTATCAAATCAGAGTTCAATAAAAAAAACCTTTGGAAGTAATAATACTAAAAGTCTCCTGGAAATTCAACACGAAGAGGGCCTGACTAACCTCAACTGCAAAGGAGTTCTGCAAATTTGGACCTAAATGCATGGCTCCTGGTGGATATGAGTCACGGAGGACCAGTAACAACAACTCCCCTGAAGTTCTCAGGGATTGAGCAGGGTACAAGGAATCAGTTGGTCTTTGAGGTCTCCTGGACCCATGTTGTTAAAGGCCTTGTGAATTAATAAAAGCACCCTGAATCTGCTCCAAAAGCATATGGCCAGCCAGTGTGAGCTTTTGTTCACTGGAGTTATTTGCTGGCAGTAGTCTGTCCCCATTTAATAGAATTACCTTGGGGGATGTTCACTGTCAGATACACATCCTCTGAGAGCCATTCTCTACCCCTTTTATCTGGTTGAAAAGAAGCAAGTGGAAAGTCACACCATATTTATCACCAAGTAAAAAAAGAGGGACTACACAACCTGGGAGTATTTTGTAATTTTTGCAGAATGCAATATGAGCTCCGAATGAAATTGATTTGAGGTTCTTCAATGGCTCAGGGCTTTAAGCGATCAGCACGTATTTATTCTATCTACACAGAAGACTTTTCCTCTTTCTTATGTCTCATCATTTGTAAGAATGGATCTGTAGATGGAGAAGATTTATTTACATATAAATGATCCAAGGCGTTTTGGGGAAGATGTTAGGACATTTCAGGAGGTCATCAAAAAGCTCACTCTCACCCCTTCACAATGGCTCAATGACAAGAGGTGGGGAAATACCCCAATACTTCAAAAGCATTTTGTCCAGGAAATCACATCTTTCCAATTTTCCAGATGACAAGTTGCATTGCAAGCCCGTCACACCACATTACTCTAGTGATGCACTGTAATGCAACATTGCTGATGCAATCCAATTCAATGTGTCTAATGTGATGTATCAGTTGGAATATTGAAAAGATTTTGTCCCGCCACCCAACAAAAATACAGCTTCCAAATAGAAGGCTTTATTTTTTATTTTTAAAAGAGACCTTTTCTTTTCCATGGACGATTAACAGGATGTGCTAGTCACGCACAGAGGCACAAAAGTATAGATGCTGAATCAGTCAGCTGCAAAAAATGAAAGCAAAATAAATTGTGCTTTGGTCAGCAATTAAAGCACTATTTTATTTTATTTTATTTTATTTTATTTTATTTTATTTTATTTTATTTTATTTTATTTTATTTTATTTTATTTTATTTTATTTTATTTTATTTTATTTTATTATTTTATTTTATTTTTATTTTATTTTGCACTACCTGAGCTAGAATCAGTGATATGGAATCTGGAGCCTTCCAAATGATGTGTTCCATCTCTCATCAACCTTATTCAGCATAGTCAATGATCTGGGATGATGAGATCAACATCTCAAGGGCCATAAGTCCCTGGATTTCAATGTTGAAACTCAGGAATCTATATTTCTGCCTATAATGAATCCCTGAATTCCTATCCTGCTTAGAATTTAACCCGAACTGAAAATAACTCCCTATCAACCCACCTCCTACCTACCCAGAACCCATCTAACATATCAACAGGCCCCAAAATGCCCTTCCTATCAGTGCTAATTATAGTTGTGGCAGAAATTCACACATTTGCAAGCCACCTGGTGTACTACATAGCAGCATTCCAGACCACAAGGTCACAATAAATCCTTCAGAAATACAGTTTCTGACAGTGGAAGGGCCCAAGCTATCAGACTAACCACCGAAAATTGGAGAAGACTAGAGCAAGGCCTCTAATGAAGATCTTAGCACTCAGACAATTCATATTAGTTTTGGTTTTACATTCTGCAAATATTTAGCTCAGTGGTGAGGAAAGTGTGAGATGTAGGCTAGAGGTCCCATGGATGCTGGTGTGCCCAGAAGTACCTCAAAATATTTTAGTGAATATCCCTTCAAAAACCCATAGTGCATGAGAGACTTTTGCTCTTCCTGCTCAGTTTCTGTTTGCATTAGCCCAACATCTCCTCAACTGAACAATCCTAAACTGAAAACATGCCCATATTTCATTGGGTGCCAGGATTGGACACTCATCCTGCCTTGCATTCTGAAAAGAGGAAAGGTATAAAGAGCTTCTTTCTGTGAACAAAGGTGGTGAGGGCCAATTGATTGAATTGTCTGAACCCCAGTTGAGGGGAGGGGATGCCTGAAGCATTTTGTGACTTCTTTATGCCACACCTGATGACGGCCATTTTATGTTATGCCATGACCCCATGGCAGCCATTTTTAGAGTGACATGCTTGTCATTTTTTTTCAAATTTCCAAATGTGCCCACTGGCCTCAAAAGGTTGACAACCTCTGTTGTACACCAGCAACCCACTGGAGGACCAAAGTTCCCCATCCCCAATTGATACTAATAACAAACTCAGTTGCTGAGTTATGGTGACATTATAGTTCTCCTACATTTTCATTTAGAGAAGATGTGAGTGACAGGCAACATGACATGGACAAAATGGATAGAGGAGATTTTCTCTCCTAACACAAGAAATTGTGGACATCCAATGTTGGAAGGGGACGTGGGTGGCTCTGTGGGTTAAAACACAGAGCCTAGGACTTGCCGATCAGAAGGTTGGCGGTTCGAATCCCCACGACGGGGTGAGCTCCCATTGCTCAGTCCCTGCTCCTGCCAACCTAGCAGTTTGAAAGCACATCAAAGTGCAAGTAGATAAATAGGTACCGCTTTGGCGGGAAGATAAACGGCATTTCCATGTGCTGCTCTGGTTCGCCAGAAGCGGCTTAGTCATGCTGGCCACATGACCCAGAAGCTGTATGCCGGCTCCCTTGGCCAATAAAGCGAGATGAGCGCCACAACCCCAGAGTCGGTTACAACTGGACCTAATGGTCAGGGGTCCCTTTACCTTTTAATGTTGGAAGATTCAGGACAGACAAAATAAAGTACTTTTTCATGCAGAGCAGAGTTAAATGATGGAACTTGCTCCCACAGGAGGCAGTGATGGCTACCAATGTAAAAGAGGATTGGACAGATTCATGGAGGTAAGGCAATCAAGTGGTATTGTGCTTGAGTTCTGCTTGTGGATTTGCCACAGTCATCTTGTTGGCCACTGTGAGAACAGGATGCTGGACTAGATGAGCCATTGGCCTGATCCAGTAGGACTCTTCAGATGTTCTGATGTTCCTCACTTCTGCTTTAGGTGGTCTTTGAATTTTACCTTCAGCCATTTCCCCCAGAAATGTGGAAGTGCCTCTTTGAATGAAACATCTGAGGAATTTCAAGCAAAACTTGGGGTGGAGTGGGAAGTTTCTATAAGGCCAGCACAACGACTTGCAAATTGTCATGCCACCCTTCATGCTTGTGCTTTCACTTCAATGCAAGGAGACTTTTCAACCAAGAAGAGAATAATAGTATTATTCATTCTAATTGATTGTTATGTTCTCCTTGAGCTCCTTCTGGAGCATCTTGAATCATCGGAAAGCACCGTAGTTCCTTGAGGTTACCGAAGATCAAAAATAGTCTATGGGAAGACTGGAAATAGGACTCAGGAACCTAGTTTTCCAACCTTCTTCGTTATTACAGAGTCTTAGCACTTCTAAAAAAGGAGGCTTTAAGAAAAATATATCAAGAGCTCTTTAACTCAAGTATGTCTGACTGCAATGAGAAGCCTTGGGTTGCTCTAAAGTATAACCCTTTTCAGTAAATTACAGACATGGATGAAAGCTTTCAGGTGAACTTGGGAGATAAGTATAATAGGGTTGCTTTATTTCTAAATTAAGGCATTTCCAAAGGGTCAGTGTGAGCTTGGTTAAAACCAGGGAAACCAAAAGTGCTTGGAGCAGGAGGGCAGAGAAAGGAAAAGGCCTGTTATCTTGCCAGCGTTAATGAGAATTCACAGCTACAGTACACTTAAAAGAAAATCCATGAAGCTTTTGAGCATCTGAACATTCCCACAACTTTGGATATGGCCTGCTACTTGTGCCATTTTCAGCAGATAGACTCACAATAATTCTAGGTTTGGAGAATGTCTAGGGCTGCAATCCTATGCTCCAGGCGTGAAGGAGCTCAGGCCCCAGGACAGAATGAAGCCCTTCCTAGCTGGACTCCTGGACTTGCCCCAAGCCATGCCCCCAAGGCCAACACTCTCACTGGCTTTGCTCATTACTCTCCTTGAGCACTGTTGTTGGCTGCAATGCATCCTTGAATTCTGGTGATGCCTCTCACTTGCCTGGATGTCAGATGCAGGGGTTCATACATGTGCAGAAACACCTGGTTCTCATGTGCCTGGAATGTACTCTAGAATGCAAACAGTTACATCCGTTGTTCTGTCCACTTCTGTATCTGATCCCACCCAACACTGGCATGTGAACCCCCAGAAAGATGCCTGTCGTGAAATGTGGACAACCTGAGCAAAGTAGGTTCCACTTTCCTCTCTTTACACATAAATTTGGAGTATAGGACTCAGCTAGTAAAGGTAAAGGTACCCCTGCCCGTACGGGCCAGTCTTGACAGACTCTGGGGTTGTGCGCCCATCTCACTTAAGAGGCCAGGGGCCAGCGCTGTCCGGAGACACTTCCGGGTCACGTGGCCAGCGTGACATCGCTGCTCTGGCCAGAGCCAGAGCCAGAGCCAGAGCCAGAGCCGCACACGGAAACGCCGTTTACCTTCCCGCTGGTAAGCGGTCCCTATTTATCTACTTGCACCCGGAGGTGCTTTCGAACTGCTAGGTTGGCAGGCGCTGGGACCGAGCAGCGGGAGCGCACCCCGCCGCAGGGATTCGAACCGCCGACCTTTCGATCGGCAAGCCCTAGGCGCTGAGGCTTTAACCCACAGCGCCACCTGCGTCCCATAGGACTCAGCTATACAGCTGCAAATAAAATGTTTTAAGTGTGCTTTAAGTGCAACATACAATGTGACACTAGATGGCGATGGTGGGCCTTATGGAAAATTCAATGTATTTTTTAAAACGCTTTTTTAAAAAATGCATTTTCAGAATGGTTTTTGAGTGTGTGCAGATTCCGCTATGTCTCATTGAGGCTTGTTTTTGATTAGGCATGCAACCAATGGCACAGAGTCATTCATTAGCTAACCGGGTTCTATTCTTACAAATGACTGCAAGAGGTACTCAGATATTGGTTGTTTTGCTTCCATTTTCGGCATGCATGGATCACCCTCATTATCTCAGTAGAGATGTGTGCAAATAACCCCCACCCAAAAAAACCCCTTCAGCTTATTCTTAAGCAGAGTAATTGAGGAGCACAGTTTCACTGAGGCTTCCTCTGCACTATACATTAAAAGCACTATTATACAATTTTAAACAGCTGTGGCTTACCTCAAGGCATTCTGGGAAATGCAGTTTGTTTATGGTGCTGAGAGTTGTTAGACACCTACTGCCTTCATAGAGCTGCAGTTTCTAGAATAGTTTAACAGTCAATACTGCTTCTCTGGGAACTATAGCTTGCTGACTGCAACAGGGATCTCCTAACAACTCTCAGCAGCCATAACAAGCTACCATTCCTTTCATTCTTCGGAGGAAGTCTTGCTTGCTTAAAGTACAATGACACTGCTTTAAATGTATGGTGAAGAAGAGGCCTGAATTCCCCCAGGGGGCAGGGAAATTGTCTCACCATCAGCTGTGGTAGACTTCTAATTAATTTTAATGTCACATTATCAGTCTCTTCCTGGCAAATACCTTGGTAAAATCCTAAACAAAGTTGCAGACTGATCTCATACCAAGCTTAGTATATCATTACTAGCTTCCCCTAGCTATCGAAAAGACAGAGGCAGATCATTTAAGGGAACAACTTGTTCTAATCAGTAAAACCATACTTGGGTTTACCTTTAAGCTAAATATTAACCTTGTCTAATATTTGCAATCCAGAGTTAACTGACTAATACATTTCCAGTGTACAAAATGTCCATTCTAATCCTTTCTTCTAAACCCTGTTATTAATTCCCTTTTATGTCTCATCTCAGTGCAGTAATGCAATTAATTGTGGTACTTAACATGCAAAGTTAGAAGCGATCTGTCTCTGATAGCACTGACAACGAGGAAGGAAATGGGGTTAAGGAATCTCTCATTACATGTTTTCATTTTAAATAGGATTTACTCGGCATAAAGTGCAACAGACCGGTACAACCATTGCCCGAGCTATTTAAACAACCATCGAGCAAGTGAGTAGAGAAAAGATTTTATCCCTGTCTCATAAAGGATATCCCATGAAAGTGAATTCTGGTAGATTCAGGTCAGCTGAAAGAAAGTCCTTCTTCACCTAGCGGTTAAACCAGGCTTCCTCAACCTCGGCCCTCCAGATGTTTTGAGACTACAATTCCCAGCATCCCTGACCACTGGTCCTGCTAGCTAGGGATCATGGGACTTGTAGGCCAAAAAAATCTGGACGGCCGAGGTTGAGGAAGCCGGGCTTAAACTATGGAACTTGTTTGCACAGGAAGTAGTGATGGTCACCAACCTGAATGGTTTTTAAACCATGTTTAGCGTGAAAAGAGGAGACTTAGAGGAGATATGATAGCCATCTTCAAATAGCTCAAGGGCTGTCACATGGAAGATGGAGCAAGCTTGTTTTCTCCTGCTCTGGAGAGTAGGATTTGAACCAATGGCTTCAAGTTACAAGAAAGGAGATTCCAAGTAAACATCAGGAAGAACTTTCTGACAGTAAGAGCTGTTTGACAGTGAAACAGACTTCCTCAGGAGGTGCGGACTCTCCTTCCCTGGGGCTTTTAAGCAGATGTGTTATCAGTGGCTGATAGCCATGGTGACTATGCTCTGCCTCAAAGGCTGGAGACAGTAATGCTAGGAACTGCTCTTGTGCTTGGGTCTTGCTTACTCTTGGGTCTTCAGCTTACTCAATAATGTTTCACGGGGGTTCAGCCCTCGCAATATTGAGGAGGCAGCAGAGGCCTAGAGCTGAGCAGAACATGCTGCTGGGCTAGTCCGTGGGTGGAGCTGTGCCTTCTTCCTTACAATGTGAGCCGAGCAAGGGCTGCCTCTCCGCTGTCCCAGCCACGATACCCTAAGTCAGCCTCCTAGTAACTCAGAGACCAATCAGGGTTGGAAGGAGTTTCATCCAGTCATGAGAGAGGAGGGAATTAGAACCTGGTGGTCAAACTGTCAGATAGGGCTTGTCTGTCAAGATAGAGATTTGAAAGCACCTAGATAGGGATAAAGGGACGCGGGTGGCGCTGTGGGTTAAACCACTGAGCCTTGGACTTGCCGATCAGAAGGTCGGCGGTTCGAATCCCAGCCATGGGGTGAGCTCCCATTGCTCGGTCCCTGCTCCTGCCAACCTAGCAGTTCGAAAGCATGTCAAAGTGCAAGTAGATAAATAGGTACCACTCCGGCGGGAAGGTAAATGGCGTTTCCGTGCGCTGCTCTGGTTTGCCAGAAGAGGCTTAGTCATGCTGGCCACATGACCCGGAAGCTGTACACCGGCTCCCTCGGCCAATAAAGCGAGATGAGCACCGCAACCCCAGAAGCGGCCACGACTGGACCTAATGGTCAGGGGTCCCCTAGATAGGGATAAGTCTTGAGCCTGGTTAGGGCCAAATTAGGGGTTAGCTAAGCAGGACAACCCAGAGGGGAAAGGAAATGTCCTAGAATTGGCAGGGAGCTTTTTATTGGTAGTATAAGACCCATAGCCCTTATTAGAGAAATTAGTCTATTCAGGCACAGGTTTAAAGTGTGAAATTTAAGAAAGTTGTGTAAAGAGTGCTTGTCTGAAATGTAGTGTTGTGCCTTAACAGAGTAACCATTAAGCTACACTGAATGTAGATAAAAAAATTCTTGTTTTATTCTGTAAGTGCCTCCTCTGGGTGAGGGATAAGTGTTAACAGGTTGTCCTTCCACAAAATTGCCTTGCCTTGCTGTTGGTTAATACGAAGCTCTATCACTTAGAGATAATAGCAGAACTCCTAAGTGCTCTGACAGTGAGAGTCTAAGCTTTAAAACAACCCCAAAATCTGTTCACATTAGTTTTTTCTCCATCTTTATTGAGGAACTTTGTTACATACCTTAGTGGGACTCATGACAAAGCATATTCATTATAGTTTGAAAAATTCTTTCTTGTGAAGTTTCCCCATCATTTGTATTTTTTGTTGCAGGATTCCAGAGTTTGTTTCTGTGTGTGTGATATATAGCTTAACTGGGCATGGATTCTTATTCTTGCAGAGGCAACACAGCCATGTGTCTGAGCGCTAAAGGGCAGACAGGTTTGCATGGGAGGAAAGGAGGACTTCTATCTCCCTGATACCATCCTGAAATTCTACCTTATTAACTTCCTCCTCGTGTTTTGGAATTAGTGGCTGGAGAGTGTTGACCGTAGAGGTTGGAAGGTGAAGTTCAGCTCTCTGCTCAGCCATAGAGATCACATAGCTCTGGGCAAGTCACCAGTTCGCAGCCTAACCTAACTTGACTTGCCCAAATTGTGTAATTGCTAGACTGGATATAGAAACCAGCTGGTGTGTATTTGAGTGTGAATTCCAGGGGAATGCCAAGTGGCATTGCTGTGTGTGTGTGTGTGTGTGTGAGAGAGAGAGAGAGAGAGAGAGAGAGAGAGAGAGAGAGTCAGGGCAGTGCTTCTGTGCTTTTAACAGTGGTATTGAAGGGAGAATTTCCTCTGATCACTACCAGGAAAATGGATTACTGCAGCAAGCTCTACATGGGGCTGCCCTAGGGTTTGGCTTGGAAGCTTTAGCTCATGGGTAGGCAAACTAAGGCCTGGGGGCCAGATCCAGCCCAATCGCCTTCTAAATCTGGCCCACAGATGGTCCGGGAATCAGCGTGTTTTTACATGAGTAGAATGTGTGCTTTTATTTAAAATGCATCTCTGGGTTATTTGCGGGGCATAGGAATCTGTTCATCCCCCACCCCCCAAATATAGTCCGGCCCCCCACAAGGTCTGAGGGACAGTGGATTGGCCCCCTGCTGAAAAAGTTTGCTGAGCCCTACTTTAGCTGGTGCAGAATGCGGAGGCCAGACTGGCAATGGGAACAGCCTATTGGAAACATGTGTCACTGGCATTCCATCTGCTACCAGGTCAGGTTTACAGAAGGATGCCATTCTCCCGAGTCTTCATTTTTCTCTGTTTTGGCACTGCACCCTCCAATCCTGCAAGCAGTGTGGGTTTTGCCACCCCTTTCCCATGAACCAATCCCTTACTGGCCCCCCTCAGTGCCCCCACCCCAGGTGGAACGTATCCTTGAACAGTGACAATGGATCTTGCTTGCCTTGATGGAGAGACGTGTGTGTAGAGTATTCCTCTCAACTTTATTTGGGGCTGGGTTTGCTACATCACATGGAGAAAGGGAGGTAAGAGGCTTAGATAGTGGTGAGCACCCTGAGGCATGTTGGGTTGAGGACTTTGCAAGCAACAACAACAATAATTCTTGTGGAAATTAACCATTATTTTAATGTCTGTTTGTCCTAATCAATACATTTTTGCACCTCCTTTTTCCTCCCTAAAATGCATTTTTGTATGTTATTTTCATGCAAATTTACCCTTGGCATATGCGTTTTCATACATCCTTTGGCTGGAGCAAAATGGGGAAAAGAAGACAAAAATGAATGAAAGCCATTCCATTCTAGTTCAGCTTTTTGCCAGGTTTTCTCTCTTCAATGGACAGAGCACAGCTCTTCCATCTTCAGGACTGCCAGTCTGCCACCTTTTGGAATAATTATATCCATTTATTTAAACTTCATTGTTTGTCTAATTACTTCAGTTCTAATTCTCCTACTGGTCCATAAATAGCATCGTGTTCTCCTGAAAAAAGGAAGTTCTTTTTCTGGGCTTCCTTTGTTTGAACTTGTCACGGGGAAGGAGTGGAGAAGGTTTGATGGTCTTTACATTACATGATTCTCTGTCTTTCTCCTTTTCCCCATCCGGTACTCAGAATTCTGAATTATTTTATTTTAACAAAAAAGGGAACGGAAATGAAAGCTGAACCATATTTTCATGAACTTCCATTTATTTTTAATATTTTTATTTTTCCATCTAAATCTTCATGCTCAAGAAGGGTGTGGGGATTTTTATGCAACAGTTACTCAACTTACATGAAAGCTGAACGCATTTCTCTGTTTTTCGTCCAAGTCCTGGATGCTAATCACAGCTCAGAGGGAGCTGTGGAAGAGTTCCCAAAGAGTAGTTTTTAATAAACCATCTGTTAGTAGCAGGGAGAAAATGGCAAGTGGCCATAAATGAGAACGCGGGGACAAGGTTGTCCTCTCACTATTCCACAGTTGTAGCTGTTGTTGTTTTTTATTAAAAAAAGAAGAGTCTGGGATATGGCTACCAGGTTGAAATTGAAAAATACGACCCACGTAAGCGCAGTAAGACAAACCGTTAACAGATTTATTGTAAACTAGCTTGATCTCATTCATAATGTTGAATGTAAGAGAGAGAAATTCATTTCAGTGCACATTAAAAATGAATGTACCAAAATCTGAACTTTCCAAAACAATGCATGGATGGAAAGAGAGCCATCATTGGAAATGTGAGCTTCTCCGAGTTTTGCTAAGTAACATGCACAAAAATGCATCTATTAGGGTAAAGTGCATCTAATACTAAACATGTGTTATATTAGGAAAAGATACTCTGCAGAAGTATGTGAACTGGGAAAACAAACGCATACACACATGTCCATTAGGAGAAATTTGCACTAAAATGTTGTTGAATTTTCATGAACACTTTTTTTCAGAATAATTCACAAATTTATGTGAAAATGTGTAGATGTGAAATTAAGATTGGAAAAATGAGCAACCATTGACAAACTCACCCATCCCTAATTGAACATTGTTTGCAAAGTCTTTGACAAGGTTAGAAGGGCCAATGTGCGGTCTGGAAGGTCCCCTCTGACATCACCACTCCTTTCTGATATACGGTAATTATTGGCCCCCAGGAGGTATACCATTGCAAGCCATGATCTGTGGCAGGAAGCCACATAACACCTGTCACCTCAAAGTCTCAATTTCACATTGCTGAGCCCAAGGAATTGTGGGAAATTTCAAATGGCAGATATTTTGCCAGACCTGGCCTCTGCCATCTAATAAGTGTATGGTCAGTGGAACAGGTAAGTGGGGTGAGCAACTATCATCACTGGAAGGCTCTGTTGGTTATGTCTGGGCCCTGGAAGTTGTCTGAGAACGCCAGGTGCTGGTGCCAGCCTTTATCCTTGACCTGGATTCTTCATGTTGGTAAATCTTTCAAACTTAATGTAGTCTATCGCATCACCACCACCCTTCTTCACCACTGCTTGTGGTTGGGAGGGGCTTCTGGTCAAGATAGCATTGAGCTAGACAGCTTCAAGATAACACAGTTTTAATTTAGTTTAAATTGTGTTTGGGTTGGGCCTGCATTGAAGGGGAGGCTGAAGAAGGAAGAAGAAGAAGAAGAAGAAGAAGAGGAAGAAGAAGAAGAAGAAGAAGAAGAAGAAGAAGAAGAAGAAGAAGAACAACAACAACAACAACAACAACAACAACAACAACAACAAGAGGAGTTTGGATTTGATATCCTGCTTTATCACTACCCAAAGGAGTCTCAAAGCAGCTAACATTCTCCTTTCCCTTCCTCCCCCACAACAAACACTCTGTGAGGTGAGTGGGGCTGAGAGACTTCAGAGAAGTGTGACTAGCCCAAGGTCACCCAGCAGCTGCATGTGGAGGAACGTAGATGCGAACCCGGTTCCCCAGATTACGAGACTGCCGCTCTTAGCCACTACACCACACTGGCTCTAGTAGTAGAGGAAACTACCATGGAAGGGCTTGGAATGGACCAAGTCTTTCTAAGGCAGGGATGGTGAATCTTCTTTAGCCTGAGGCCTGCATTCCCTGCTGGGTAGCCTCAGAGCTGGGAGCTGAATGCACACCCCCAGGCCTCCAATCTGGCCCTCAGTACTCTACCTAGGCAGTGTTGTAGCATAAATTGCCAGTGCCTGGGGCAGTGTGGAGGGATGGGAAGGAAGGAGGGAAATGGCCAGAGTGTGCATGTGCATTCAACTGCCTATTGCCATCCGCATCACCCAGGAGATCACAGGTGCAGAGATAAGAAAAGAAGAGTTGTTCCATTGTCTGGGGAGGTCACTTCCTGGTTCGCTTGGAGAAGCTGTTTTCAATGGAGCCCAGTGACAGAAGTGTGAAGCTTTATTGAGGCAATACTGGGTGTTGAAATTTTGCACCCCCTAGCAATTTTGCGCCCAGGGGAACTGCCCCTGTGGGATCCCCCATGTCCCCAGTCCACATCCCTCTGGGGCCACACCTCTGCTTTTCCCTCTCCTTGAGAGTTTTTGCCTGGCTGGAATATGTCCTTGGACTCAGATGCCTCCTGTGTCTGGAGGGAGGGCAGAGTGGGATGCGCAAGTGTGTTTAGAAACTAGCTCTGCTCATTTTTAGCTCTGGCCACATCCACCACTAGCACGTGACCCCCAGAAGTTTACCCAGAAGGCAATGTGTTCCTCAATCTGACCTATACATAAAGAAAGGGAAGGGCAAATGTGTTCTTGGAGTGTGGGGTGGCAGGGATGACGTTTGGGGGTGGGAGGGAGGGTAGCAGAGATGGGGAGAAGTCAGGAATGGAATTCTTACTTGGGCTGGATTTTGATCTGATCTGGAGAAGACATTGCTTCTCCTTTGAAGTGAGCTTTTATGTGCTCTAGAAGTTTGTTTCTGTGTGTCACACAGGAATCTTTCGCCGCCATCTCTGTTCTGTAAGATGACTGCTTTTTCTCGAGGCATTCTTCCACATGCTTAGTTATTCTTTTACATCAGCGAATAAAAAGTTCAGAGAAAGGCCTGGTGGGTGGCACCAAACTCTGGCTTGGGGGGTGGGGGGTGGGAGGCACAAATAATAAAAGGCAAGCAAGCTCATTCAAAGGAACCTGAATGCAATAGAAAGTGTTGCAGCTTCTCCATGGCTGTCTCTTTCTAAAAGCTCACCAGACAGCAAAATGAAACGCTTTCGCGCTTCCTCAGGTGCATCAGAGTCTCAGCTATTATACCCACAATTTCACAACCTGGCAAGCCGATCCCTTTGTGCACCCAGGTCTAAGTGTCAGTCATGCAGAAAAGTGATTCTGATTACTCTGCGGTTGAGAAATGTATTCTGTCTGAAGTGATGACATTTGAGGTTCGCCCTTGGGAAGGACGACCCCTTCGCTTGACATCTCTTTAGTGAGGTTTTGAAGGGGGGGGGGAGCAATGATGGTGGGACTGGGAGATGGTGGAAGAAGAAATCTGTATGTTCCATTTCAACCTGCATTTAAGAAAAAGGATATGAGCCCATGGAGAGTGTTGGAACCAATAAGCCTAGAGAAAGGATCCAAGTGGTGGTGTGATGCTAACGGGAATATCCTAGCCCAGGCGTAGGGAGACCTTTGGCTTGCCAGATGTTGCTAAACTACAACTCCCATCAGCCCCAGCAAACATCGCCAATGGCCAGGGATGGTGGAAGTTGTAGTTCAGCAACATCTGGATGGCTAAAGGCTCCTTGCACTTTTCACAGCCCTCCATGAAAAAATTCCTCTGGAAGTATTTGCAGTCTGCTCAAATGCAATAGAGTGCCACAGGATGCCTCACAGACTTAGGAGTACAGTGGTACCTTGGGTTACAGACGCTTCAGGTTACAGACGCTTCAGGTTACAGACTCCGCTAACCCAGAAATAGTACCTCGGGTTAAGAACTTTGCTTCAGGATGAGAACAGAAATCGTGGGGTGGCAGCTGACCTCCGGAACAAATTAAGTTCTTAACCTGAGGTACTACTGTAATCCTTGTTTTCTCAGCTATGGGACAGCTGACCACCACCACCATCCCCGGCTTGCCAAGGCATAATATAGGATTGTCCAGTACCCATGCAGAATAAGGGCAAGTTGAAGGAGGAAACACTTGCCCTTCCTCCAAGTTGGCTTTTTTTATTCCTTAGTGATGTTGCATAGCCAGCTCTGATTGGCTGCTTGGTGACGCACTCTCTACATGACATTTGATTGGTTGGGAGGAGAAATCCTAGCCAAAGTGACACCAATGCACTAGCAGTGAGAAACAAACACCAGGAAAGGCAAACATAGTGCTATGCATGTGTGGCAGTGATCCCATGAACTGGAATAGGTAATGCATAGAGTGGACTCTAATTTGTGGGCCTAGGATAAATGAGAATTTCCTGGTTTCCTACAAGGTGTGGAAATGTTTCTGCATTTACAAGGTAATTTTTGAAGTCGTGTCCAGTTCTCTCTGTGTCTTATCCAATCTGCTATTGACAGTGCTGTGCTCTTTTTAAATACAGTCATTAGGACATTTAATTTGCTGCTGCTGTAATTTATATTTGCAATTTTGGCGACGATCAATAAAGGAAACGAAAGAGGTGTATTCAAGGTTTAAACTCAGACAAATGAAATGCAGCACTCTTCTTTTTATTTTTTAAAAAAGCTTCATTTAAACAGGATTCATAAAGAACTAAAGAAAACAGAAGATGCTAGAACCTATGAATAATGCATGGCTCCCAGGCAACCAACATTCTTATGGTCAGTCTGAGTTCTTTTCTTTCTTTCTTTCTTTCTTTCTTTCTTTCTTTCTTTCTTTCTTTCTTTCCTTCCTTCCTTCCTTCCTTCCTTCCTTCCTTCCTTCCTTCCTTCCCCTGGGAAATGTTAATGTTTAACTGTCCAACAGAAAGCAGCTAAGAGTGTCAGAGAGCAAAACCAGATGAAACTGTTGTGCCAATATTCTTGCCATCTTGTCCCTTCCCATCTTCCTCCAGGTAAGTGACAGCGAGACCTGTTAGGTCACTGCACAGCGCTGCCCCTCCCTCTCAGCTGCTCCGGTGTCCAGGCTGTGAGCCATATTGCTTAAGTAACCATAGGCAGGTCCAGGGGTGTGTGCTGGGTTTGCCCAGGTGCACCTATATGTTTCAAAGGAAGCAAACAGACAGAGGTGAAGGCAGAAGAAAAAGGCTGGAAGGGATCTACAGCTTCTGCTGAGTCTTTCTCTGGAAGTGGGAGTGGGATTCCAGCCTTTTGATTCTGCCACATCTGTGTCCTGGCTCTGTCTGCATCAGACCCCAGCTGGCAATCCTGTTGGAGCGAGAGAGAGAGAGAGAGAGAGAGAGAGAGAGAGAGAGAGAGAGAGAGATCTGTGAGGACGAGGGGCTGCTTTTGTGACACACAGACAGGGAGCCACGCCACCCTTGGCCTTCCGGATCTGCCCTGCCTCTGCCCAGTTTGACATGGGTCTTTACCTCTGCAGGAAAGATCAACTGTTTTTGCTTCTTGCTTTGTTAGCCTTTTGCATCTTTACCTCTTGCTTGGCATTATTTGCCTGCCCTGTCATTGTCTCCCCCTCCCTTCTTCCTTCATTGAAATACAGTGGTACCTCGGCTTAAGAACAATTCGCTCCGGAGGTCCATTCTTAACCTGAAACCGTTCTTAACCTGAGGTACCACTTTAGCTAATGGGGCCTCTTGCTGCCGCCGCGTGATTTCTGTTCTCATCCTGAAGCAAAGTTCTTAACCCGAGGTACTATTTCTGGGTTAGCGAAGTTTGTAACCTGAAGCGTCTGTAACCCAAGGTACCACTGTAAGTCTATCTATCTATCTATCTATCTATCTATCTATCTATCATCTATCTATCTATCTATCTATCTATCTATCTATCTATCTATCATCTATCTATCATCTATCTATCCAGTGGTGAAGCTGCATGCTCTGCTACTGGGGGCAGAGAGCAGGCGGGGGCGTAGTTGGTGCCCCCGGGGGCGTGACACGCTGCCTGCAGGGGCATGGTTCACATCCCGGGGGCGTGGTGTGCCACCTGTGAGGGTGTGGTGCGCCACCCGCAGGGGCATGGCTCATGATCTGGGGGTGTGGCACCCAGTGCGTGGTGTGTGTGTGTGCACAGTGCATGTCTGGGGGGCTGCCGCAATGGCACCCTACCGGAATAGTGGTGCCGGGGGTGGTCTGCTCCCTCTGTACTCCCGTTCCTCCACCAGTGTATCTACCTACCTACCTACCTACCTACCTATCCCTGAGTGCACACCCTAATGAAATGCACTATGTGCCCCTATGACAATGACACCCCCTATGTAGGAGGAAGATGTGTCAGCAGGCTTGGGGGAACCCACAAGGTTTAAAGAGAAAAAGAGAAATCTTTAACAGGGTGGGGACACCCACTGAAACAGCCACATGAGTACTGAGCCTGCTCAGTGGCCCTGGAATGCAGCCTGGAAGACTCTTAGGGGCAGGGAATGGAATAGAGTGCCCATAGTCCCAAGCAGGGAGCACTCCATACTGCAACATTTTGTCGCTTGTCCCACTTGCTTGTGTCTGCCTCCACCTACACTACACATGTCAAGATGTATCAAGCCACTTTAAAGAGTCATAGAATCATAGGATTGTAGAGCTGGAAGGGACCCCAAGGGCCATCTAGCCCAACCCCTGCAATGCAGTCATATCATCCCTCCAAAGAATCCTGGGAAGTGGCATTTGCTAAGAGTGCTGAGAGGTGTCACAGACCCTCCAAGTGTCCCTATTTTCCAGGGACAGTCCCGGATTCACAGAGATATTATTTAACCATAATATCTCTCGATAGTTAATGTTTCCGTTTGTATTAAATTTTTACCCTCTCAATATGTAAGTTCTGTATGTGCTACATGCGACTTATGCAGTACTGTTGTACCTTGGAAGTCGAATGGAATCCGTTCCAAAAGTCCGTTCGACTTCCAAAACGTTTGAAAACCAAATCATGGCTTCTGATTGGCTGCAGGAAGCTCCTACAGCCAATCAGAAGTCACAGAAGCCCCGTCGGACGTTCGGGTTCCAAAAGAACATTCACAAACTGGAACAATCACTTCTGGGTTTGTAGCATTGGGGAGCCGAAATGTCTGAGTTCCTGGGAGTTTGGGATCCAAAGTACGGCTGTACTTCAAAGATGCAGATTTTATGTATGATTCTATGCAGGAACGTGATTTTATGCAGTTTTATTCAGGATTTTATACTGTTGGGTTTTGTATTGTATTTATTTATCTCACATGTGAATGACCTATGACCCAAGCATTAATAAACTGACTGAAATTTTACAGAAGCCATCCTGGTTTCTGATTTGATCCTGGAATGTCCCGCTTTTCCTTAGGACACCCCTGCTTCCATCCGAGAAATATTGGAGAGTGTGTTGTGAGGAGAACTGCCACCCCCCCTCCCAATTCCCCTTACAGAGCTACACATTTCCAAATGGTTTAACAATAAATCCCTCTTCCCAGGGAACTCTGGGAATTGCAGCTTTGTGAAGGGAAAAGGAGCCTCCTACCATCTCTCAACCCTCTTAAGAAAGCACAGTTCCCAGGACTCTCTGGGGGGAGCCATGGCTGCTTAAAGTGGCACCACCGTCCTTTAAATGCGCAGCACAGATGGGGCCTAAGTAATTCTCTGCTGCTGCTTTAAGAAAAGGCAAGCGATGCTGCTGTCTGTGCCCCTCTCTGCTTTGCATCCCTGGAGGTGAAAGGATGAAAGGAAGTGTGTTTGACGAACTCATGCCTTTAAGTCAGCCTTTCAAGATGCCAGATAATAGGCAGTATTGTCAAGCTGCCCTGGGGACAGAGTCTAGCATGGTAGTTTAGTCTCCGCACCCCCTCCACCCTGCTCCCCAAATGAGTCATTGTGAGCTCAGATTCAGAGGAAACCATACAAGGGAAAGCAAGAGATAATGAGCCTGAACAAGACAGAGAAGGGAGGGAGGGAGGGAGGGAGGGAGGGAGGAGAAAGAAGAATGGAAGGGAATTATATGTTGAAAGGTGTATTTTCTTAAATGAACTCCTGCACATCCGAGGCCTGCATCTTTGTGTGTCTTTTGTACAAGTGTCGTCCCCTCAGCGAAAAAAAGGGGAATTGGAAAGGAAGAAGCGAAGGCCTTAATTATGCACAGTCAACTCTCTCTCCCCCCCCCCACACACACACCACCAGCCTGTCTCTGGTTTGCTGCCAATTTTATAATCTGGATTGTCAAATGAGCTGAAATCGTCTGGGGAAGCTTGTACATTTGCAGCCAACTGTGGCTTCCGAGGAAGAACAATGCTCTGGAACCATCTAATGGGCAACGTGCGTGTCCCCAAAGTTTGATGCTTGCTGGTATGGATGTCAATGTTCTTATCTTTTCTCGAGAGCCAATTGCAATAAAATTGGGGAGTGAGGGAGTGAAATGGGGCAGGATTGTCTATTAGCTGCTGGTTGCTGCCTTGGTGGAGCATGTTCTGTTTCCAAACGCCCCATTCCAGTAAAACAGTAGAACAAACATATTGTTGGGAAACAAGCAAATTTGAAAGCTCTTCCAGCCATGGGATTATGCTTATTAGGAGACCTTGTTCAGGGGTTCTGCAGGCAGGGAAGCTACGAGCAGAGAAGGGATGGGGGAGAAATTTGATTCAGTCGGCATCTGAAGGCGAATCTACCAGATCCACACTTCCCAAAACATTTCATGAGCCAGGATAGCTCAGTAAGTAGAGTACGAGATCCTTAATCTCAGGGTTGTGGCTTTGAGTCCCATGTCGGGCAAAGGTTTTCTGCATTGCAGGGGGTCGGTCTAGATGACTCTCCTGGTTCCTTCCAACTCTACCATTCTCTGGTAAAGGTAAAGGTAAAGGTAAAGGTAAAGGTAAAGGTAAAAAAGGTAAAGGACCCCTGGATGGTTAAGTCCAGTCAAAGGCGACTATGGGGTTGCAGCGCTCATCTCGCTTCAGGCTGAGGGAGCTGGCATTTGTTCACAGACAGCTTTCCGGGTCATGTGGCCAGCATGACTAAACTGCTTCTGGAACAACGGGACACTGTGCTGGAAGCCAGAGCAAGCAAGGAAATGTTGTTTACCTTTCCACTGCAGCAGTACCTATTTATCTGCTTTTACTGGCGTGCTTTCGAACTGCTAGGTTGACAGGAGCTGGGACAAAGCAATGGGAGCTCACCCCGTCACGGGGATTCGAACTGCTGACCTTCCAATCAGCAAGCCCAAGAGGCTCAGTGGTTTAGACCACAGTGCCACCTGTATCCCTTTTCTATGATTCTATGAAACACAGCCATACTCTGAAATTTGCACTTCTCTGAATTTTGCAATGCAGTTCTCCAATTAATCAGTGTGGACAACATGTGCATATCAGGTGGAATTGTATATAATAATGCATATACAGTGGTACCTCTGTTTACAAACTTAATTCGTTCCAGAGATCTGTTCTTATCCTGAAACTGTTCTTAAAATGAGGCACCATTAGCGAAAGAGTGCCTCCTGGTGCATGATTTCTGCTCGAATCCCAGGGCAAAGTTCGCAACCGGGAGCAACTACTTCCAGGTTAGCACAGCTCGTAACCTGACGCATGTGCAACCAGAAGCGTTCATATCCAGAGGTACCACTGTATTACTGAAAGCAACCAAGAAAGATGTATTATATTTTTGCCTGCCAACTCCAGCCAGCATCCTTTGTTCCAGCAGGGGCCAGCCAGATGCTTCTGAGAAGCTCTTAGCAGGACATGAAGGCAACAGCTCTCTTTTGCTTAATGAACCCAATGACTGGTATTCAGAACACTAGAAGAGCCCTGCTGGGTCAGGCCAAAGGCCCATATAATCCAGCATCCTGTTTTCACAGTGGCCAGCGAGATGCCTATGAGAGCTGGTTTGGTGTAGTAGTTAAGAGCGGTAGACTCGTAATCTGGGGAACCGGGTTCGCATCTCCGCTCCTCCACATGCAGCTGCTGGGTGACCTTGGGCCAGTCACACTTCTCTGAAGTCTCTCAGCCTCACCTCACAGAGTGTTTGTTGTGAGAGAGGAATGGAAAGGAGAATGTTAGCTGCTTTGAGACTCCTTTGGGTAGTGATAAAGCAGGATATCAAAACCAAACTCTTCTTCTTCTTCTTCTACAAGAAGCATCTGAATGCAACAGAACTCTTCACACTTGCAACCCAACACAATTGATATTCAAAGGCGTAGTGCCTATGACAGTGGAGGTAGAACATTGCCATTGTGGTTAGTAGCTGCTGAAAGTTTTATCATTCATAAATTTGTCTAATTTTCAATTGGTGCCCATCACTCCCTCTTGTGGGTGCAAATACCATAGCTTAACTGTGCTTTGTGAAGAAGGATTTTCTTTTGTCTGTCATAAAGCAACATTGAAAGGGAATCTAGCGGCTCTTCCACTGTAGATGCACCCAAGGAATTTCAAAGGGAAGCCTGACAAGTTTTGGTAAAAATGAAGGAAGTTCTCAGGGGGGGTTCTGCAGTTCATTACAGTTGTCACCTGAAATTCACAAGAGAACGGATTTTCAATGGACTCTAGAGGCTGCTCCTCGGGCAAAACATCTGAAAAAAATTTGAAGAAAGCCAGAATCATGCTGACAGCAGGATTTCTCAGAAGTGTTCCACACAGAAATGTTGTTGAAGTTTGCAGAATTGTAGAGTTGGAAGGGACCCCAAGGTTCAACTGCTCCAACCCCCCTGCAAAGCAAGGATTTCATCATACAGTCCCCAATCCGATTCAAAACCATACTGGACCTGCTTAGCTTTGCAAATGCGCTAGCAGTTTTAGAGAGTCATTAATCCATGTACAGTGGTACCTTGGGTTACATACACTTCAGGTTACATACGCTTCAGGTTACAGACTTCACTAACCCAGAAATAGTGCTTCAGGTTAAGAACTTTGCTTCAGGATGAGAACAGAAATCATGCTCTGGCGGCGCGGCAGCAGCAGGAGGCCCCATTAGCTAAAGTGGTGCTTCAGGTTAAGAACAGTTTCAGGTTAAGTATGGACCTCCGGAACGAATTAAGTACTTAACTGGAAGTACCACTGTACCTCTTTTTTGGTTTAGATTATAATCTGATCTGATCAGCTTCCCTCCATGGCATCTTCAACACTGCATTAGCATCTTCCCTGGTATGAAGGAACCTGGTAAATGTAATTTCCCAGAACACCCAAAGCCTTTCTCTGGACACCAGATATCCTGAAATCCTTATTCCCCAAACCTCCTTAAGTGTGGGATGCTGCTCATGGTGAGGCACTCAAATAATTTCATTGGGACTGTAATGAAGTCCAGAAGTGCAGCCGAACTGAAACAGGCCTGGTTGTGATGAATACAGGTCAATAGAAATAACTGCCTTCTTACATCTCAGGCTGCCATACAAATTAATGGGTACCCTGGGTCCTGTCCATGGCCCCATTCTGCCAGACTTCTCCTTAACAGGGACACTGTGAAGCTCCTTCTAACACTCCTGAGATGGCTGGAAGGCTGTGTAAGGAAGTAGATGACTAGATATGGGTAAGTGTTTACTGTGAAGATCCATCTTTCATCCCTTCCTGGTGAGATCATTTCTTGTTTTGGACTCTGAAAAGTGTGCTTTCTTGGCTGGTGGTGTGTGTGAGTCTGGATCTAGCTATGCAGCTGGTGCCACAGTGGGAGGCAAATTCTCCTCCACTGGTCTTCTTGAGGGAGCAAAGATGACTAATAAATTTTACCTTCCAATCCCGGGATGATTCATAATACCTCCCACCTGGAAAGAAAGCAACAGCATCCTAGCAGAAGTAATACGACCCAGACACTATGTGGTGAATTAGTTTGAACTGGTTTAAAGCTGGCCCCAAGATACCAACCAAATTGTTCTCTTGGCTCCTGGTGCTCCAGATGGGGTGCTCTTCCTGGAAACGGCTGATGGAATGGTTGACCACAAGCCAAGAAGCTATATATCAGGCATTTAAGACATCTCCCCTTCCTTCAACACTCCCCACTTCTATCATCTAAATGAATGCATGTCAGACATCTGAAGCCTTACTATGAAATGGAGCGCAAGGGAAAGAGAAGGCTAGGTGGAGCAAGAGAGGGAAGGCAAAACTTAAAGCCCTTTGTTTATTTTAGACTGTGCAATTAAGGGATGGAGTAGTGTGATGTTGACTGCAAATTTAAAAATAAAGCACCAATTAACTGAAGCCAGCCATCTGGGCTCGTTGGCTGCCGCCCTCGGGACCTGGCTGGTTACTCCAGGGCTTGCATGCGTCTTGTGCTGCTAACAGCTCATCCTTGTTGGTGGAGAAAATTCATCCATCCCCTTTGTCTGCAGTGGAGATGCAAGGGAGTGAGAAAGAAAGTAGGCCATAGGTGGGGGGGGGAGAGGTGGGGAGAAGGGGACAGAAGGGTGCCCCAGACATCTTGGGCTCTCACGTGGATGTGACTTAAAAGTACGGTACTGGTGTGTGTATGGCAGGGGAGGGGGGTTCCCAGGTACTAAAAGCAAGTGCTTCTTCAAACAGTTCATCCGGAATCTATGGAATTAGCTCCCACAAGAGGCAATGATGGTGAGCAACTTGTATGGCTTTAGAAAAGGGTTAGACAACACTGGCGGTATTTAACTCCACGGAAATTAGCCAAAATGTACAAAGGAGCCAAAAGTAATTAATTGCTTATATAAATATAAACATTTATAAACTGTGAAAATAGTAACATAAAAATAGTATTTTGATATGGCAGTAAATTTATGTAAAAAGAATTAAGGAATAAATGGGAAGTTGTGTATAAAAGTTGAGATTTTTTACGTTTATTGTAACATGAAATTGTAATCATAAATTTTTGTCATAATTTTTATTTCATTTTCTTTCCTTTTCCCTCCCCTCTTAAGTTGTACCCCCTTTTCGGTATTGTTCCCCTTTTTTTTGTATGTAATAAGCATGGAAATAAAATAAAATTAGAAAAAGAAAAAGAAAGAAAAGGGTTAGACAAATACATGGAGAAAGCTATTAATGTCTACTAGCCACAGTGGTTGCATGCTCCTTCCTCTGTTGGAGGCAGTATGCTTCTAAATACCAATTGCTGGAAACCACAAGAGAGGAAAGCATAAGCGCCAACCCCCTGGGGCCCTGGGTTCCTGAGCACCCACAAAATTCCCCCGCAAATTTTGGTGCCAAGCTGGAACTCCTGGGGGAAAGTGTTGTGTTCAGGTCTTGCCTGAAGGCTTCCTATAGACATCTGGTTGGCCACTGCGAAAATGGGATGCTGAACAAGATGGGCTTTGGGTCTTCTTCTTATGATGCCATAGATGATACAAATAGAACCCTACGAGTTGCTGCAACCAACTTGATCAAATGTACTTAGAATGTCAAATACCAGGGGATATTTTTTTGGGCAATTTCCATGTCACCTGTCAGTGAAAACTCTCCATGTGGGTTATATTAAAATAATGAAATCAGCAAATAAATAAAATGCTAGATGATGATGATGATGTAATAATAATAATAATACAAGCAGTAGATTACCCTGCCCATTCTCTGCTTATCTCTAGAACCCAATGAAGTGAATTAGCATAAACAAGTACATAGTCATAATCAGAGTAATCAGAATGTGTTGTCTGCCTGCTGATCTTGGAGGACTATGTTCCACCGAGGTTTTGGCAATAAAGAGCACTGAACTTAATGACATGTACTTCTGAGCATATTTGCATAGGTTTGCAGCAGCTATTCTAGCAATGGAGGCAAATCCCCTTTCTCCATTCGGTGACGATAACTGGAAAGCCATCCACAATATGAAAAGAACCATGGCCTTAATTACTTCCATTTATATCCTGAAAAATCTTGCACTTTAATGGATTCTGTTGTTGGATTAATTCATATTTCTTCCTAATGCATTGAGACAACATTTATTTGATTTAATTGGCTGCCAAGATCAGTTGATAGTATGGTGATAATTTACACTTTAAGGCCGAAAACTATCTGAACCTATTGTTTATTTGCAGCACAAGCCTAGCAAGGAAATTCATCAAAGCAAGCAGGATTTTTTAATAGTGTCTCTCATTAGCGTCTCTTAATTAGGTTTCTTCTGTTATTACACCAGGGGATCTGGAGGTGCCCCTGGTGCAAACTTCAAAACTACAATTAAATTAAGTTGAATTCTGGAAGAAACCTTGAACTTCAATTTCTTCCGTCTTTGGTTCAACTTCATCTAGATTTTAATCCCATTGTGTCCCTAGGGCTGGTTATCACATTGTTATAGCCACAACATTGCAGGAGAGATCTGAAGACAGAGTTCAGGAGCCAATGAATTTCTTTAGGCGCACACCAAAGACTTGTGTTCCCCAATGAGATTTTCCTATTTTTATTTTCTTTGAGTAGAAGAAGCCCATCTAGTACACTTTTTTAAAAAATGTTTTCAAAGTCATCTCAGTTTGAAAAGTGGTTCGCTGTTTGTCATGGAAATCACAGAACCATAGAATCTTAGAGTTGGAAGGAACATTAAAGTCCAGCCCACACTCCATGTATGGATCTTGCAACTACAGCAGGTACAGGGAGCCAAGATGCAGACCCTCCAAGTGTCCCTATTTTCCAGTGTAGTGGCAAATTCAGATGTGTGGGGTCCCTTCATGATAGTCACAGCCATGCCCCTTCTAAGATTATAAAATAATAAGAATTAGGGATGCATTGCAATGCTTGATGTAGATCTCCGTGTGTTGCCTTTCAGCTAGATCTATTATTTTCTGCTCACATATGCAGGCAAATGATTTTACTTGCTCCAATATAATCTTTTGGAGTGACATAAATTGTGTTTTCTATGAAGTTCCCTTATACGCAACAAACGTATAAGCACCTTGTTCTCTTGATACTGAAGCACCCTGTGTTGTCAGTGTTCTTAAATGCTTTGGAGCATACAGTGGCTGCAAACTTTCCTTTTCTTGATGACTGGGCAGCTCTAGAAAACTGGAGACAGGGACCTTGCTGCAGAAAATAGTAATAGGTTTTCATTCCCCCGCAACCCTGAACCACTGCATCCATCTGTGTGCACGCGCGCACATGTGTGCCTTAAAAAAAAAGACTGCAAAAATGGGAAAGAATAAACCTACGATTGAGCACTTGCAGAGCTGGCAGAGACTGGAAATACAGTGGTGCCCCGCAAGACGAATGCCTCGCAAGACGAAAAACTCGCTAGATGAAAGGGTTTTCCGTTTTTCGAGGTGCTTTGCAAGATGAATTTCCCTATGGGCTTGCTTCGCCAGACGAAAACGTCTTGCGAGTTTGCTTCCTTTTTCTTAAAGCCGTTAATACCCGGGGAATCTGTGCTCCGCAAGATGAAAAAATCGCAAGACGAAAAAACTCACGGAACGAATTAATTTCGTCTTGCGAGGCACCACTGTAGGTTAATGTGTCTGAGATGACTTTCCAGCCAATGATTTTGGTATGGTCCTCCAACATCCACATCCAGCCTTTGCTCCAAAACAGAGGTGGGGCCAGGGTTAAAAATGCCCCTGCTTCTTCATTCAGGAATGTTCCCCTGGTCCATCTTCCCTGTTCTCCCAGGCTAGAGAGCTTCCTTTCAGGGTCACAAGGAGTCCAGCATTTTTGAAGTGTGCACACACACATACTGTGATCAGGCAGTGGCTAAGGCAAACCTCACTCACTCACTCACTCACTCCACCTGCATATCTCTGCAAAGGCCCCAGTGCCAGAAACAAGCCGGCAAGCCATTCCTCTGCTTTGCCTGCTTCTGCAAGGAGGTAATTTATTGCGGCTGCAATTCATCCTTCACTGCAAGACAGGGTGTGGAGGAAAAGCTCCCTAAATAAAGTCTCCCAAATATAGTGATAGAAAAGAATCCTTCTGCTGTTATGTACACTTCAGTGACAGTTGTGGGATTTATAAAAAAAAGATGAGCGAGAGAGGGGGAGAAAGTAAAAAATGCACACTGTCTAATCTTATTGCCCTCTTTTCCTCCATACCACCCCATTCAATAAGCATTGCAGGCAAAACTGGAGCCAGAGGGAAGGAAACTCAAATCTGCTCCCTCTTGTTCTCCATCATCTGACAGTAACCACTCCCAGGTGCTCAAGCCTGCCACTGTCTGTTTGCTTCCTTCCTTCCTTTGCAGAGCCAAAAAGCCTTTGTGTGCAGTTACTGTAATGCTAGAGTAGGGGTGTTGGAGGATTTCGACGAAAATGGACACCAGAGCAGAAATTGCTGATGCTTGCTTATTCTCCCAGGTGCTGAACAGAAACCAACCCAGCGTATATGATCAGTATTCACTGTTGCTGCTGCTTTCAGTCCACAAATGATGTGTAATTGATTATGGTCCCCCACTGCCAAATTGGCATTGTGTTTGGGCTGGAATGAGTGGGGAGAAACAGCACAATGACAACGTAACTAACGTTATTTATGAATTCCTTACGGGGTGCCAACTTGAATAAAACATTGTGGGGGGGGGCTAGGTAAGCTCCACCCTGCACAATTGATCACATGAAACAGTGCACACACACCATCAACTTTGTGGGGGCCCGGCCCCCTCAAACATTTTATTGTGGAGGCGAAGCCCCCATGACCTCTAGAGGTTGCCTCCTATGACTCCTTGTGCAATTTTCCCAAAGGGGACAGCAAGACGATTAGCCAGCTTTTGGTGGAAGATGAACAGTGGCAGAAAGGAAACAGTGCTGCCTACAGTGCAGGGCAGAATGGAAAATGTTGCCTTCTTACACCTGTATACCTGAAGGAGCGTCTCCACCCCCATCGTTCAGCCCGGACACTGAGATCCAGTGCTGAGGGACTTCTGGCGGTTCCCTCATTGCAAGAAGTGAGGCTACAGGGAACCAGACAGAGGGCCTTCTCGGTAGTGGCGCCTGCCCTGTGGAATGCCCTCCCATCAGATGTCAAAGAGATAAACAACTACCTGACATTCAGAAGACATCTTAAGGCAGCCCTGTTCAGGGAAGTTTTTAATATGTAATGCTGTACTGTTTTTAACACTTGATTGGGAGCCACCCAGAGTGGCTGGGGAAACTCAGCCAGATGGGCGGGGTATAAATAATAAATTATTATTATTATTATTATTATTACACCCCTGTGGCAAAGCTGACTGAGCTGGTGTTAAACTTTGTAACTTCCTGGCCTTGCTCACAAGCAGCAAACTCTGGCTCCCATCAGCTCAAGCCAACATAGGCAGTGGTCGGACGTGATGGGAGATGTAGTCCACCTACATCTGGAGGACAATACATTCCTACATCAGACAAAGCCCTGGAGTAAATAGTATAATCTGCATTTTACAGTAACATACATTATTAGCGCAATTTATTAAAATATGTTTGTGCACATGCATGTGTGCGCAATTTACTTAGTTCACAAAATTCCGGTGCAAAATACTTTGAAAATGTTGTCATAAGGAAAGGTTACAAACTGTAGCCCCAAAAACCATTGTTGTAATTGGGGATAAATGCAACATTTCCCCTCGCGACGTGACAACCTAATTGTACCCCTCCCATTGTTTCACAGCCTGGCTTCATTGGCAGTTTGGGGAGGGTGGTTGTTCTTGCCTTCGCATCAGTGATCTTCCCTCCTGGGGCACTGATGCAATACTGAGAAATCAGCGCACCAAAATTCCATTCCATGAGAGTAAACAATTGATGATATCATGCAACCCTTCTCTGCCAGTCTAACATCATGTTTTAAAGCAGAGAACACACCTGGCAGACTTCTGCTTTAAAAAGGAAGTTATTTATTCGTCTTTGTATTCTTATTCTTATTCTTATTCTTATTCTTATTCTTATTCTTATTCTTATTCTTATTCTTATTCTTATTACTACTACCCGTGGCCCTCCAGATATATGCTGAACTACGATTCCCCTTCATCTCTGACCACTGGCTTTGCTGATCAGTGGCAGAGTCCCAACAATATCTAGAAAGCCACAGATCACACACAGAGAATACAATAGGTCCATGCTACATTTTGCCCCAGCAATACAGCTGGGCTGCTGAAGGCAACCAAGGCACCATTTTATGTGCCTTTGATTTACCTTTTCCAGGATCTTGCTGAGACAACTTGAATTCCTGGCTTCAGCTGCATAAGTGCTGTCCATGGTGCTGAATCCACATCTTAGACTCCCTGCAAAGTGCTTGAGAGAATGCTCTCTGTGGTCCTGTAACTTGGACACTATTCAATGTGCTTGTCCTCCCAGGAGCTCCTGATCTCCCTCCCATGGTGGCTATTCCCATTTATCACAACAGCAAAGGTCTTGCCCATTGCCTATTATTTAATTCCTTATCATTTTACTAGGTTATTTTCTTGCAAATATATCTCATCTTCTTTTTTACTTGGCTACATCTACTGGTATATCTTTCTTTCTTATATAAAACTTGGAACCTAAGGTGGGTGTATTTGTGGTTTCTGGACAGTCTGCCACTGAGCAGATCTAGGCCTGCTTTGATTCAGAAAGGTATTTCCCAAAGATGACACATGCCACGGACTGATTGTGAGACCTTTTGTGGGAGTCATAAAGCCATGATAGAGGCTTGTATTGTGCCTGCTGACCTGTTGACCAGCACCTCTGTGCCTTACAATGTATTAGAATGTATTGACCCTATATGGAGTTGTGTTTCCTCTGGGCAGTGATTACCTTATATGGTGATGGGAGTGTAAAGCCATTACTAGGAGGTAACGTGAGACACTGGCAGACCGGCCATGCAGGCAGAGGGGAACAAAGGATAATAAAATCAGAGGAGAGTGGCCGAAGGAGCTGCTTTTACCATCATGAAAATACTCGCTGCCTCATTGTGTCATTTTTCTATGCTAAGCACCATCTAATGATGGCAGGACTTCCATCAACCTTTTGTGTGACAAATATGTTCTCTCCTACTGAGCAATGTCTCTCTTTCCTCCCCACCCCCACCCCCCGCATTTTGAATATATTCACTTGTATAACTCATTAGCTGCTGTTGAAATGGAACTGTTGCAGCAATAGCAACACACACTCACAGGTGGGAAAAATGTCACACCATATCATTATCAACCACCCACTTGAAAATGCTGTGGTGCGAAGTGCGGCCTTAACACTGAGAATGTTAAACTTCACGGAAGCCTCCTGGCCTGCCTGATTAGCTGCCGTGGATGGTCAAAAAGCCACACAAATGGACTGATGGTTTTATAATTAGACCCTCACTCAGAGACACCCATTTCCTTGTGCAGGAGTGTGTGTGGTTTTTTTTTTCTCTCTCTCTCTCTCTCCACAGCACAGGTAACTGTATTTCTTGAAGTGTGATTTTTGACAAATCATGGCTAGGAAAAAAAAATGTGAAGGAGAAATTGCAGCTCCTTCAAGACCAAGACTGCATTTCTATTACTCTAGAATTGATTAGTCATAGTACGCATGCAGACAGGGGTGGCTTCAAGGGTCGCCATCTGCTGATCATCATCATCATCATCATCATCATCATCATCATCATCATTTTATTTGTATGTAGTGGTTAAGAGCGGTAGATTTGTAATCTGGGGAACCGGGTTCGCGTCTCCGCTCCTCCACATGCAGCTGCTGGGTGACCTTGGGCTAGTCACACTTCTTTGAAGTCTCTCAGCCTCACTCACCTCACAGAGTGTTTGTTGTTGGGGAGGAAGGGAAAGGAGAATGTTAGCCGCTTCGAGACTCCTTCGGGTAGTGGTAAAGCGGGATATCAAATCCAAACTCCTCCTCCTCCTCCTCCTCCTCCTTTTCTTCTTCCACAGCTAAACAATGCTCAAGGCAGCTTACAATATGAAAAGATTTACATAGTTACAAACATAGCAAAGTAGTCATAAAAATAAATACAGTGGTACCTCAGGTTAACAACTTAATTCGTTCTGGAGGTCCGTTCTTAATCTGAAACTGTTCTTAACCTGAGGTACCACTTTAGCTAATGGGGCCTCCCACTGCCGCCATGCAATTTCTGTTCTCATCCTGAAGCAAAGTTCTTAACCCGAGGTACTATTTCTGGGTTAGCGGAGTCTGTAACCTGAAGCGTCTGTAACCCGAGGTACCACTGTAAAACACATCAAAAACTACATAACAAAACTGAACAATTTCCACATAAAAATAAAGATACAAAAAATTAATATCAGTAACAGCAAAAACCCCTGACAAAACTTTCCCCAAAATACCTCAGTCCCTGCTGGGCAGCAGCAGCAGCTCTTATGAAGTTTGTCAGGCCCCGTCCTGGGCCAGGTGGAGAGAGGTAGGAATGGGCCCTCAGGCTCCCAGCAGGTCTGACAACATTGGAAGCTGTCTTATACAGAGTCAGAGCATTGGTACATCTACCTCAGTAGTCTGCAGCAGGGAGTGGAGAACCTTTGGCCTTCCATATGTTGCTAAACTCCCATTATTCCTTGCCATTGAGTCATGCTCACTACGGTTGATGGGAGTTGTAGTTCAGCAAGCTGGAACATGTGCAGCCTTTGAGTAATCCAGGATGCCTCAAGGCATCCTGGTGTTTCCCCCTTAAAGCAATAATCACGCACACAGTCTTATAAAAGGTAAAAATAACATTTACTCATTCAGAGCTTCTGTTGCTGAATATCAGATACAGCAGCTTTGTTCAGGCAGGTTTAAAATGGTAATTCAGTTAGACAGACATGCTTAAGTCTAGTTTAAGATGGTGTCTGAGCAACAGAGCTCAGGCATGCAATTTGTTCTCACATTTCTAGCTTGGTGATGAGGTGAAGAGGTAAGAGTAAAGAGAGGCAAAAGAGTGAAGAGGAAGTGCCTAGCCAGGTGAAGAGATTATACGGTGGTACCTTGGTCCTCAAACTTAATCCACTCTGAAGGTCTGTTCCAAAACCAAAGCGTTCCAAAACCAAGGTGCAGTTTCCCATAGAAAATAATGTAAAATGGATTACTCCATTCCAGACTTTTAAAAACAACCCCTAAAACAGCAATTTAAGATGAATTTTACTATCTAACGAGACCATTGATCCATAAAATGAAAGCAAAAAACAATGTACTGCAGTCACACAATCATTCAATCAATCGGTAGCTGAACTGGGTTCCACACAGTCACAAAAACAAAACAAAAAAGAGCCGCAAAAACAGAAACGCAAAATAAATACCCAAAACAGGCAGACCTCAGCATAAAACTCAAAACGGAAGAGTGACACTCAAATCGGAAGCGTAACACTCAAAACAGAGCATGTTCGGCTTTCAAAAAAAGTTTGCAAACTGAAACACTTACTTCCAGGTTTGCAGTATTTGGGTTCCAAGTTGTTTGAGTACCAAGGTGTTTGAGAACCAAGGTACTCAAGGTCAGGGCACAGTGGGAGTGTCTCTCAGAGTTCTCCCTAGCAAACTTACAGGAAACCTCTGTGAGCTCCAACCCCTGTTGGAATTCAGGCTCGGTCAGAGGTATGTGCCTATCTCTCCAGGCACCGGCTGAATTCTTTTGACCTCCCTCCGGCGACTCCCGGCAGGAAATACACACGAGGTCCGTTCCGGCGATTTTCCTCAGGCTGTGAGAAAAACACACCAACTGCTCTCCTCCTCCCTGCTCTCCAGCATATCCCCAGGGAGGGGAATCAGACACAGACAGAAATGTTTCTACATGTTTTATTCCTGTCTTCAGCAGTCAAACAGTAAAAGATGTCCTCTCTCTTCAACCAACAGAGAGAAACTCCAAACTCCACCCATGTACATCCTGTACAGGTCATATGACACACACACTGAGCTAACATCCGGTGCTCAGTACAGAATGGACTGCCCCTTTGTTTCCATGGCAACAGTCACATATATCCTGTCTGGCTTTGCAGCCACAAGCAGCTGACTGAGCTGCTGGGGCCTTTGCTTGCTGCAGCATTGCTGCTTTAGAATAACATACTCCCCCTAAAGCATCAATGCGTGCTGCGAGCAAAGCGTCATCCAGAGAAGAAAACAAACGGTTGTTATACTTATAACACTCCCCTGTTGTTTCAGTTCCACCCTTGGAACTACACGCCACTGGTTTTACCAATGTACCTCTCTGGTTGTGTGACTTCCAAGGAATGAGTGCTTCTGCATTACCTTGGTTGTTTACAACAGCAACACATGCAATAGCTTGGTTGGCAAACTCTTTTGAATACCTCTTGGGTGGTACACCCTTTGTTGCTCTCTCAGACCTACGTAAGAGGTGCTGCTCTCCCTTGCTTTCTGGTTCAGCCTCTGAACTCTCTGAAGAACCAGTACTAAGCTTAATCAGTGGTTCATCCTCCTCTTCTGAGGGTCTAGTCATTATGTGAGATTTCCTCTCAATGACTGTGACAACTGAGCTGTCTGAGCTATCGCTGTCATCATCAGTACTACTGAACTCAATAAGATCAAACTCATCATCATCATCATCATCAGAATCATCATCATCACATGTGGGAAATGTGTGAACAATCACTCTCTCCTGTTCAGGAGCACTCTCTAGAAATTTTGTGAGAATCACCTTACCAGATTCAGACAAAATCACTCTGTAGAGACCCTTTTCATAACCCACAAAAATGCCTCTGGCATTCTTTACTCCACCCGGAGCTTCTGTCCTCACATGAGACCCAAAAACCTTGAAATGGGCAACAGAAGGTTTTCTGTGGAACAGTTTCTCAAAAGGAGAACATCCCAAGTCTTTTGAAACCTTTCTCAACCACGTGTAACAAAATGACATTAGTGACTCAGCCCAGTACTCATGTGACAGATGTGAACTAAGCAATTGTGCCTCCATTCCCTTTTGCAATTCTTTGTTCACCCTAACACAGACACATCTGTTCCAAGCTTCTTCGGAACTAGCAATTTTGTGTCTTATCCCTTTCTTCTTCAGGAACCTCTGGAAATCCTGTAAGAGAAAAATTGGCTTCTCATCTGTGCAAAGACAATCTATGTCAGCATCATGCATATTTTTAACCTTGTCACAAAACTCTTTAAACCTTTCTAAGGCTTCTTTCGGTCTCTCCAAAAGATAAATCCAGACAAAACCTGTGAAAGAATCAACACATATTAGGTAATACTTTGCATTGCCTCTAGATGGTGCTAAAGGACCAATCACATCAGCATACACCCGCTGAAATGCCCTGTCGACCCTTGAGGTGACCTGCTTGGCGTTCTTCTTGGCTACACCTGCAAAAGAAATCATGTTAGAATCACAAGAATTACATTCCATGTAATCACTTTGATCAAAAGTCAACAAATACAGTCCATCTTTCTCTTTGGCAGAAAGATACAACTCTCCATCTTTGTAGATCTCGCAGTGTTGATCATCATAGGACAGTTTTAGTCCCTTCTTGGCAATCTGCGAAACGCTGAGCAGATTGTACTTCAACTCTGGAACCAAATAAACATCGTTTATAGTCAAGTTCAGACTTTTAAGATACACAGTCCCAATTCCGGTGGCTTCCAGCTCTCGACCGTTGGCTTGTTGTACAACGAAGCTTTGCTTCTTAAACGACGAAAACAAATCCCTGCGATGGGTCATGTGAACCGTCGCTCCCGTGTCTAAAACAAAGGAATTCCCCACTTGTGGTGTGGCTTTTAGGGACATCAAAGCCTTTGCAGGCTTCGCCTGTGACTTGGCATGACTTCTGCCTGATGCCTCAGACTTTGTGGAGCTTCCCTTGGCTCCTTTGTTCTGACGTGGCTTCCTGCAGTTCCGCTGAAGATGCCCAGTCTGTCCACAATTGTGGCATCGGACAACGTTCAAAGCTACGGCGTCTCCTCCAGTAGCTACAGCAGTGGGGGTGTCTGAACTCCGTTCTTCCCTCCCCCTGTCCTTGACTTCCAGGGCGGCAAGTCTGTCATGTTCGTTCAGAACCACGGCAAAGACCCTGTCCGAAGTCAAATCTTGCGCTGGGAGAGACCCCAGCTGACTGGCAACCGTTTTGTAAGTGCGATTCAGGCTGTTGATCACCATGAAGCAAAACACTTCCTCATCCAGATGGAAATTGCGTTCCACCATCTGCTGACGCAGAAATTTCATTTCCGTCAGGTGCGCTTGAACATCTCCATCAGGCGCAAGCCTCAGGTTAGTCAGCTTTTCAAAATACAGCAACGCTGAAGAACCTGCATCTCTCTGATGTGTCCTTCTCAGCGTGTCCCAAACATCTTTCGCGTGTTCTAAACTTTGTATATGGATAAGCTGCGAGTCTGACACGCACAGAATTATAGCAGTTCTGGCCTTCACATCCTGTGACTCCCAAGCACGCGTTGGTGCTGCAGGGATGGGGTTCTCAATCACCCCAAACAGTCTCTGATTCTGCAGCAAGGCCTTCATCTTAATAGACCAAGATGCATAATTGTCACTGGTCAAGAGGGGTGGAGAAGGCAGGCTTCCCTTCTTGACATCCATTTTGAGTCCTTGCATTGACTCTCAAACACAAGCCTCTAAAATCCAATAGCTGGCTTGTTTACACTCTGTGCACCTGGCAGCTCTAACACTGGCCGCTTGGAAAGTCCCTTTTCAACAGTTCCTTTGTAAGGGCTTAGTCTAAACACGAGCTGTTTTAGCCTCTCTGGGCATAGCCTGACTTCCAGCCCTTATCTTGAAACTGGCCTGCGTTGCTAAGCAACCACATTCCTTTCCTTGGACAGGAAAAACCACAGGAATGTTTGGAATGCAGACTCTTCTCTCTCGGAGCTGTTTTTTCCAAACGTTGCTCCCATGAAGCAGAGAATTAATCCATCTGCATTCACACTTCTAAGCCCAAAAATCTCATACCTGGGCTCCGTAGCTTGGCTTTCAGCTTCTTCTGGTCAGCTTCTAGCTGCAGAGAAACAGCCTCCATCTCAGGCTTCCATGGAGAGGGATGAATACAGTCTCCTTGATGCAGACTCCCATGGATCGTAGCAACCGTCAACTGCTACCAATGTTGGAATTCAGGCTCGGTCAGAGGTATGTGCCTATCTCTCCAGGCACCGGCTGAATTCTTTTGACCTCCCTCCGGCGACTCCCGGCAGGAAATACACACGAGGTCCGTTCCGGCGATTTTCCTCAGGCTGTGAGAAAAACACACCAACTGCTCTCCTCCTCCCTGCTCTCCAGCATATCCCCAGGGAGGGGAATCAGACACAGACAGAAATGTTTCTACATGTTTTATTCCTGTCTTCAGCAGTCAAACAGTAAAAGATGTCCTCTCTCTTCAACCAACAGAGAGAAACTCCAAACTCCACCCATGTACATCCTGTACAGGTCATATGACACACACACTGAGCTAACATCCGGTGCTCAGTACAGAATGGACTGCCCCTTTGTTTCCATGGCAACAGTCACATATATCCTGTCTGGCTTTGCAGCCACAAGCAGCTGACTGAGCTGCTGGGGCCTTTGCTTGCTGCAGCATTGCTGCTTTAGAATAACATCATGTGCCTATCTAGCAAAGATACATTGTTGGTTTGACTGTGTTGTAAATATCCCACAATTAGGTCGATTCCTCTTTAAATGTGAACTGGTTCCAGTTTCGGCCCTTTCCTTGGTCCCTGAGGATGAAATGACCAGGGATGCAGCATAGGAAGAAGAGGCCCGTTCTTTTTGTTTTATTTTGCTTCAGCTAACATTTACATTCACCTTTCAGAGCAAAATTGAAATATCAGGATGCAGCAACATATCTGCTCAGAAAATCTTGGGGTGAGATAGACTTTAAATGGCTTTTAATGAAGCATTTTGCACCAAAGGACAACTAGCCCTTCAACGAAGGCTTCCTTGAATTAAATCCTCACATTCAGATACACTTTTTTTTAAGGGAGAAAAACAATATTACCTGTTTAAAGGGAGTACGAAAATCCAATTAAGTTTTGAATTTTAATTTCCTTGCATGCGTGGTTTTGTTGCCCTGTGAAAAGAATGTAAATGTAAATGGCATTTCCTCTACATTATCTCCGTAATCCAGAGGCTAGAATATCCTGTCATACTTATTTTGTCTGGTGATGATAAAAAACCAAACAGAGTTTTTAACTAAATTTGCTGTAAATGGGCAAATAATCAAAAATGAACATCTTTATAGTCTAATCTTTCATTAGCGTGTGTGCCAAAAATGCTGCTCAGAAAAGATTAGCTTTCACTCTTTCTACATATATGTGTGTGTGTGTGTGTGTGTGTGTGAATGCATTTTGCCTGAATCTGCCTGCAGGGCAGAAGGAACACAGTGACACAAGCTATGCAAGTGGTTCCCACCATGATGCCTTCCAAATATTGTAGACTTCAATGCTCCTGAAGGTAGGAGTCTATCAATTGATGAAGATGAGCATCCAAATGTCATAGACCAAATGGAGCAAACAGCACACAGACCTAGTGGTGGGAGGAAAAAATCCTTAAATAAGAGACACGGGGGAATGATTAATGGACTTCAATGTCTGTACACTAATGTGCAAAGCATGGGAAATAAACAAGATGAGCTTGAGCTCTTGGTACAGCAAACTAAATATGACATAATAGGCATCACTGAAACTTGGTGGGGTAAGTCCCACGATTGGAATGTAGTAATGGAGGGATACAATCTATTTCAGAGAAACAGAGAAGACAAGAAAGGAGTGGCGTTATATGTCAGGGATGTGTATACCTGTGAAGAGATCCAAGATTTAGAAACTCAAAGCCAAAGTGAGAGCATTTGGGTCAAAATTAAGGGAGAGAAGAATAACAGAGACCTCATTGTGGGAGTTTACTATAGATCCCCAAGCCAAACGGAGGACATAGATGATGCCTTCCTGGAACAGATGGCCAAGCATGCAAAAGGAAGAGAGATAGTAGTAATGGGGGACTTAAATTACCCGGATATTTGTTGGATGTCAAACTCAGCCAAGAGCATAAGGTCAAACAGATTCCTCACTGGCCTTGCAGACAACTTCATTGTCCAGAAAGTGGGAGAAGCAACAAGAGGAACAGCCATTTTAGATCTGGTCCTAACCAATGTTGTTGATCTGGTTAGTGGGGTAGAAGTGGAAGGATCATTAGGCGCGAGTGATCATGCTCTTCTGAAGTGCTGAGTGAGATCCCATGGACAGTAATACTAAAAGGAAAGGGAGTTCATGATGGCTGGGACTTTGTTAAGAGGGAGATAGTAAAAGCACAACTTCAGGCAATACCAGTGAGACGGAAACATGGAAGGTGCCTAAAGAAGCCAGGGTGGTTATCTAAAGAACTTTTAACTGAGTTAAGATTAAAAAAGGATGTGTACAAAAAATGGAAAAGGGGGGAAACCACCAAAGAGGAATTCAAACAAATAGCCAGCACATGTAGACACAAAGTCAGAAAAGCTAAAGCACAGAATGAACTCAGGCTTGCTAGAGAGGTTAAAAAAGGCTTTTATGGGTATGTCCGTAGCAAAAGGAAGAACAAAGAAACAGTGGGGTCACTCAGAGGAGAAGATGGTGAAATGCAAACAGGGGACACAGAAAGGGCAGAACTCCTCAATGCCTTCTTTGCCTCAGTCTTCTCCGATAAAGAAAACAATGCTGGACCTGAAGAATTTGGAGCAAATGATTCAGCAGAGGAAACACAGCCCAGAATAACTAAGGAGATAGTACAAGAATACTTGGCTAGTTTAGATGTATTCAAGTCTCCAGGGCCAGATGAACTGCATCCAAGAGTATTAAAAGAACTGGCAGATGTGATCTCAGAACCACTGGCAGTCATCTTTGAGAATTCCTGGAGAACAGGCGAAGTCCCGGCAGACTGGAGGAGGGCAAATGTTGTCCCTATTTTCAAAAAGGGGAAAAGAGAGGACCCAAATAATTATCGCCCAGTCAGTCTGACATCAGTACCAGGGAAGATTCTGGAGCAGATTATTAGGCAAACAGTCTGTGAGCACCTAGAAAGGAATGCTGTGATCACCAATAGTCAGCATGGATTTCTGAAAAATAAGTCATGTCAGACTAACCTGATCTCGTTTTTTGACAGAATTACAAGCCTGGTAGATGAAGGGAATGCAGTGGATGTAGCCTACCTTGATTTCAGCAAGGCATTCGACAAGGTGCCCCATGATATTCTTGTAAAGAAGCTGGTAAAATGCTGTCTTGACTATGCTACCACTCAGTGGATTTGTAACTGGCTGTCTGACCGAACCCAAAGGGTGCTCATCAATGGTTCCTCTTCATCCTGGAGAAGAGTGACTAGTGGGGTGCCACAGGGTTCTGTCTTGGGCCCGGTCTTATTCAACATCTTTATCAACGACTTGGATGATGGACTCAAGGGCATCCTGATCAAATTTGCAGATGACACCAAACTGGGAGGGGTGGCTAAAACCCCAGAGGACAGGATCACACTTCAAAATGACCTTGACAGATTAGAGAACTGGGCCAAAACAAACAAGATGAACTTTAACAGGGAGAAATGTAAAGTATTGCACTTGGGCAAAAAAAATGAGAGGCACAAATACAAGATGGGTGACACCTGGCTTGAGAGCAGTACATGTGAAAAGGATCTAGGAGTCTTGGTTGACCACAAACTTGACATGAGCCAACAATGTGACGCGGCAGCTAAAAAAGCCAATGCAATTCTGGGCTACATCAATAGGAGTATAGCATCTAGATCAAGGGAAGTAATAGTGCCACTGTATTCTGCTCTGGTCAGACCTCACCTGGAGTACTGTGTCCAGTTCTGGGCACCACAGTTCAAGAAGGACACTGACAAACTGGAACGTGTCCAGAGGAGGGCAACCAAAATGGTCAAAGGCCTGGAAACGATGCCTTATGAGGAACAGCTAAGGGAGCTGGGCATGTTTAGCCTGGAGAAGAGGAGGTTAAGGGGTGATATGATAGCCATGTTCAAATATATAAAAGGATGTCATATAGAGGAGGGAGAAAGGTTGTTTTCTGCTGCTCCAGAGAAGCGGACACGGAGCAATGGCTCCAAACTACAAGAAAGAAGATTCCACCTAAACATTAGGAAGAACTTCCTGACAGTAAGAGCTGTTTGACAGTGGAATTTGCTGCCAAGGAGTGTGGTGGAGTCTTCTTCTTTGGAGGTCTTTAAGCAGAGGCTTGACAACCATATGTCAGGAGTGCTCTGATGGTGTTTCCTGCTTGGCAGGGGGTTGGACTCGATGGCCCTTGTGGTCTATTCCAACTCTATGTTTCTATGATTCTATGATTCTATGATTCCATAATCCTAGACCAGTAGGCACACTTGCTGAGGCTGATGGATGTCGGAGTCCTACAATATCTAGAAGGCAACAGGACTGTTGTTTAGTTGTTTAGTCATGTCCAACTCTTCGTGACCCCATGGACCAGAGCATGCCAGGCACTCCTGTCTTCCACTGCCTCCTGCAGTTTGGTCAAACTCATGCTGGTAGCTTCGAGAACACTATCCAACCATCTCGTCCTCTGTCGTCCCCTTCTCCTTGTGCCCTCAATCTTTCCCAACATCAGGGTCCTTTCCAGGGAGTCTTCTCTTCTCATGAGGTGGCCAAAGTATTGGAGCCTCAGCTTCACGATCTGTCCTTCCAGTGAGCACTCAGGGCTGATTTCCTTCAGAATGGATAGGTTTGATCTTCTTGCAGTCCATTGGACTCTTAAGAGTCTCCTCCAGCACCATAATTCAAAAGCCTCAATTCTTCGGCGATCAGCCTTCTTTTTGGTCCAGCTCTCGCTTCCATATATCACTACTGGGAAAACCATAGCTTTAACTATATGGACCTTTGTCGGCAAGGTGATGTCTCTGCTTGTCTAGGTTTGTCTTTGCTTTTCTCCGAAGAAGCAGGCGTCTTTTAATTTCGTGACTGCTGTCACCATCTGCGGTGATCATGGAGCCCAAGAAACAGGCAACAGGACTACAGAATTGGAATAGGTATCTGCAGCCCAGATTGTTTCCCACTCAGCCCCCAGCAACTCCAGCCCCTGCCCAAACTATCCTGCTCTGCAGCACTTTCTCCAAATCACGCTGGCTGCATTTGGTGATGTTTCTGCAAGGATGACATTCCAGAGCTTAGGACTGGGGATATACCCCAGAGCTTTCATACCCACCCATCCCATTCCACTCTGCAGCAGCACTTTTTTTTTTTTTTTTTAAAAAAGGCTTACTTTTAAAGGGCCGATTGCAGAAAGCACTGTCCTGCAGGTGCCTTCTGGGACCAGTTTCAAGCTGATCCCAAAATGCTCCCACTACAACTTTTTCACTCAGCCTGTAGGCCAGGGCTGGATTTAGGTTTGATGAGGCCCTAAGCTACTGAAGTTAATGGGGCCCTTTATATGTGCAGCTGTCCTTTGTCAACAATAAATTGTCGCTGTTTTTTGTGTTGACTATAAGCTATATCGTAATTTATTTATTAATTGATATACATTTTTATTAGTTTTTACATATATTTTCCAAACAGAACATATCATCTCATCTCATCTTATACAACATTTTGGCTAGTTCAGCCTGAGACTTCCATCAAACACATCTAATGATTTTCAAACCTCATCTCTTAATCTTACATTTGTTACCCTATTACTTTTAATAATCCATAACTTAAAATCCATTCTCATAAATCTTTTCTGCAATATTTCATATAGTTCTCCTTACAAAAGTTCTTGTAGTCCTGCAAGCATAGTCAGTTGCTTACAATTGTCTTTCAGAGAACTCGTATATTTACTCCAATCTTTCAAGAATTTCTGGTCCCGCTGGTTTCGAATTCTCCCTGTCATGTTACCCAATTGTGCATAGTCCATCCGTTTCATCTGCCATTCCTCTTTCGTCGGTAGTTCTTCCTGCTTCCATTTCTGTGCCAATAATACTCTTGCTGCAATTGTCGCATATTAAAAACGTTTTTTTTTATTTTGTCTTTTAATGTCAGTGCCTACAATACCAAATAAAAATGCTTTTGGTTTTTTTTAATAAATGTATATTTCAACATCTTTTTCAAATGACCTTGTCAGGGAACTGCCATCGGAGCCAGAGGAGGAGGGAGGGCTCCAGAGGGAGCGTCCCAGGAGGGAGAGAGGCAGCCCATCTTCTGGGGAAGGAAATCAGCGTAGCACCAGTGGAGAAGGGGGGCAAATGGGGGAATCGGCGAGGGGGCTCCATGACTCCTCGCCGGAGACCAGCGGGGAGAGCACGGGTCCTCCGCTGCCCACACCCTCCCTGCGCAGAAGGCTTCCGCGCAGGGAGAGTAGGCGGAGACTAGGCGTCAAAGAGCTTCTTTGCTGGAAGAAGTTCAAGAAACGCCCACTGACGGATTCTGCCAGCGATTGAGACAGCCACGGGTGAGTGGTTGTCCGGACAGAAAGGGTTCACCCAGGTAACCCAGCCAAGCGTGGCACCGATTTATGCACAAGCAACCCCTAGAACCATTACAGACCTATATGGTAATTTATGGACCTAATGGGTAACTAAAGCCATTTGCAGACAACAAATAGGAGCCTACACAACACAAAACGCTGTTGCTGTATGTAGGTTTTATTCTATTTGTTTTTTATATTGTATTTTGGAAATGTACATCCAGTTTTTTCCCCTTTAAATTTTTTTGGGGGGCCCAAGAGAGTGGGGCCCTAAGCTATAGCTTGTTTAGCTTATACATAAATCTGGCACTGCTGTAGGTGGTGATGATGATGATAATAATAATAATAATAATAATAATAATAATAATTTATTATTTGTTCCCCAGCCACTCAGGGCAGCTTCCACAGAGACCAAAAATACACTAAAATGTCACACATTTAAAACTTCCCTGAACAGGGCTGCCTTAAGATGTCTTCTGAATGTCAGGTAGTTGTTTATCGCTTTGACATCTGATAGGAGGGCATTCCATAGGGCTGGTGCCACTACCAAGAAGGCCCTCTGCCTGGTTCCCTGTAGCTTTGTTTCTTGCAATGAGGGAGCTGCCAGAAGGCCCTCGGCACTGGACCTCAGTGTCCGGGCAGAACGATGGGGGTGGAGACGCTCCTTCAGGTATACTGGGCCGAGGCCGTTTAGGGCTTTAAATGTCAACACCAACACTTTGAATTGTGCTCGGAAACGTACTGGGTTGTTCAAGTTTCAGCTGTCTGGGGGTGTAAGCAAACAGGGGTGAAGTGTGAGATGAACCAAATGTACCAGCAGCGCTGATTATGCTCCTGATTCCTAGAATGTGACTCTTCTGTTTTTTTAATCTACTGGGGTGGGGGAGGAAACCCTGCAGCTTGTATTTTCATGTCATATCCCAGTTGTTATCAAAATACTGCCATTTATTAGTTTCTAAGAGTTACTAACAGACTTTGGTAACATGATCAAACTTTAATTAAAATGCCTGCTGGAATAAGAAGAAATTGTCTTTGGTAAGCACTGGAAGCTCAGTAGCGGAGAGGCTGTCTGACTTAAGTTGTAAGGGAATTCCATAAAATTGGGCCCACAATACTGAAAGCACAGCTCCTGGGGGATATGAGCCTTCCATCAGATCCTTTTTGGGGACCACTAACTCATAGAATCATAGAATTGTAGAATTGGAAGGGACCTTGAAGATCATCTAGTCCTGCAATGCAGGAATGTGCAACTGTCCCATACGAGGATGGAACCTGCAACCTTGGCATTATCAGCACCATGCTCTAACCCAGGGGTCTGTAAACAGACCCCTGTGTTGCAATATAGACAAGCTGATGCAGAATGGATCAAGATTGGCTGATGAAGCATTGAATGAAACAGATTGGTTATCTGGAAACTCTGTTCCGGCGATATTTGCTGACGGATTACATATCGAACTTTTGAATTATTCTACCGCGACTGGTGAAGAAGATTTACAGACTTTGGCTGTAATTTCTGATCATTTGTATTAGTCTATAAATAGTGTTTAGTGCCATTGTTATTGGCCATTGTGTTGTGTTGTATTGTGCAGCTAACCCAGGGGTCGGCAAGGTTTACCTGGCCTGGGCTGAATCGGTCCAGCGAAGATCCCTCTGTGAGCCGGATCACGCTGGATCACCCATGATTTCCAGTGTCTACATGTGTGCAGACGTGATTCCCGGTGCTATGAAAGTGAGTCCCTACGCCGTGCTGTGCCGGTTTAGTGCAGCGTACCAGGACTCTCCGAGCGAGTGGCTCAGTTCTGGGGCAGCTTGTGGGCTGATTAAATGGCCTCCATGGACCACTTCTGGCCCATGGGCTGCACATTGCCCACCCCTGCTCTAACCAACTGAGCTATTCATGAAGACCTCATTGATTGGGCAGGAATATAAGGGAACTATCCCATGCCCTAATGCTTAAGAGCCTTGTAAATTACTTAGAAGCAAAGCAGAAAACCTTTCTCTATCTCCATGGAAGCTGAACTCAATGGGGATTATGTCTGTCGACACATGTATAGGATTGCACCGCCAATCTCATTTTGCTTAATGACACTTTGTCCCGCACATCTCTCTCTTTGAAGAAGGGTGGGCGGGTGGGAATCCCACATGTGGTTGTTAAATACATGTGACCTTCTGAGAGCTTTAATCTAAGGAAATGCACAACGCACTTTGAAGGTGACCAGCCTGACCATGCGTTCTGCAATCAGAGAGAGGTTGCAAGAGGTCAGATTTAGGCCCATCAGCTTCAAAGCTGATTGTAAACCTCGCTAGATTAAAGCTCTCAAAAAGCTGTATGTCTTTTAAAAAATAAGAATACTCATTTCCCCCCTTCGCGAGGTCCACGAAGAGAGGCTTAGAAAGAAAGCTGGGAGCAGCATCAAGATGTCATGCACTGAGAGGCAAAATGAGACGAGCAGCTATAACTCTTAGCTTGTATAGCAGCTGTAATAGATAGCGTGTGAAGCAACAGGAGCAGCCTATCACTTTTTCTCCAAGCATAGGGAAAGAATCCTGAAGTGGGCATACAGAGCTCCTGCAAAAGTGTGAAAAAGGATTACCCCCAAAAAATATGTCTCACCAAGTCAGAAGAATATGTTTCCAATCATTGCACATTAAAGGACATCAATAGGAAATATGTGTAAATTGTATATGATGGAGGACAAGGGTAGCTTGTCCACCTTTGGTCCCCACCATGCTCTCAGCTCTCAGCTCTGGCTCCTAGAAGCCATCAACATGTGACAGCAGCCACACCCTGGAAACGGCTTTGACTGGCCAGCTGTACCAGGTGAGGGTAGCTGATGGGTCTCAAACCCTCAGTGAGTTAGAGATGTCCACTCCATGTGAAGGCAGGCTCTGGTAGATGGAGCAGATGAGACCGACAGTGGGTCCGACAGTCAAGAAGGCGTTTTCTGCCTATGATGTGAAGAGGGAAGTGAGGAGCAGGTGAGGCTTGTCCGCCTGGGAAGGCAGTCCATCTAGGAGGAGGAAAACTCTGGTCCTAAACCTCTGCTGCCTTGCGGGATATCTTTGGGAGAAGAAAAGGTTAAGGAGTAAAGCCTACACAGATCTGGAGTGGAGTCCCTAAGGCAGTTGGATGTTGTCTTGTACTCTTCCTTCTAGCAACTCCCCCCCCCCAATTTATTTTATTAGTTTTCACAATATTATAAACAAACAAACAAACAAACATAAATCATAGCTGTCAGAGCTGCCTCCAGGTCCCAGCTCACAGAGGACCAACGCTAGGCTGTAGTTATGTACAAAAGTCTTTATTGAGGTTCAGTTTCCATTTTAAAGCCGCAGCGTGCAGCTCTACGTCTCGACCTTAGACCGGCGAAGTCCCGTCTGAGTCTCCTCCCCTTCCACACCAGTTTAAGACTCTCGCTTTGCTCCACCTCTTTCTAAGTTCCTTTCTCCTCTGGGCCCTCCTGCCCGCTAGGGTCTCATCCTTCCTGGACTCCTCTGACGCTGACCCTGACGATTCTTGCCCCTCCTTCCGGCGGGCTTTAGGACCTGGTGCCCTATCCGGGCTACCTTCTGTGCCGCTCGCCTGTACCTTTGAACTTGGCGCATGCGCCCAGCCTGCAACTTTCCTCTTGACCGTTAACTCGCTCTCTGATGGAGGCGTGGTCAACCCTGACTCATCTTCTCTCGCTGGTGGTGCATATGTGGGCTCTGACACCTGGAACTCCTCCCCCCCACTGCGCTCTGGTGGGGAAGCTGGTCCTGATTTCCAAATCCTGCTCTGGGAGTCCCCGCTGGCCCCTTGCTTCTGGGGTGTCCCCCTTGGCTCGCCCCTTGCCCTGCCCATCGGCGCCCCCTTCTGTGAATCTTCCGATTCGCTGGAGAGGCTCATGGAATCTCTCGGGCTGCTGTCATATTCTCCTACGCTGCCCTCGGATTGCTCCCCCTCGCTCTCCATCTCTTCTCCTCCCTGCGCTCCCACTGAGTCCCTGACAATAGCCTTATTGAAAATTACACTTATTAACTTTGTTAAGTGACTTCCTCGCTTCCCCTTGGTTGAATTTCATTGCATGTCCTTTTAACGGTTTTCCAAATCCCAGTTCTTATAAAATTTAACTTAGACATTAACATCCTTAAATCTTCACCTTATGGAATTAAACATATTAATTCATCACTTAACATAAATAAAACCCTAAGCCAATTAAGTATCTGTAAGCTGTTTTCAGTTAATTTGACTTAACAAATTTAGCTAGATAATCATTAAATTTAATCCACTCTTCCTGATACTCCTCCTCCTTCTGGTCGCGGACTCTTCTGGTTAGGTCGGCTAGCTCTGAAAAATCCATCATCTTGATCTGCCATTCTTCTATTGTTGGTAATTCTTGGGTTTTCCACTTTTTAGCTAACAAAATACGGGCCGCAGTTGTGGCATACAAAAATAATTTAACATCTTTCTTCAGCAATTGCAAACCTGTTATTCCAAGAAGAAAGGCCTCTGGTTTCTTTATAAATGTATATTTCAACATTTTTTTCAATTCATTATAAATCTTTTCCCAGAAGTCTTTCAGTCTTTCAGCAACTCCTGCAGCCAGGCTGTTGCCAAAACATATTGCTCTGTTTCCGTTTGGAGCACGTCAGTGAGATGACATCAGTCTTGTCATCTGGGCAGTCTCCATACACACTGCCCAGGCTTACACCCCAGGGAGGTCACTTCAGTGCTGTGAATAGTGGTTTGACTTCACCCCCAGACACGTATTCCATTGTCTCTTGAGACAGATGGATGCCAACAACATATGGGTTGCCTCCAACTCATTCCTGCTCAGGAGTAGACCCACTGAGCTCGATAAACCAGCATTAGCCATGCCCATTAATTCCAAGGGGTCTGCTCCAAGTAGGACTGGCTTTGGGTACAAATCTCTCTCTCTCCTCTGTGTGTGTGTGTGTGTAGACACAGACACACTCACATGGCCTCATGGCAAGAGGAATATATCATTATTTTTTATAAAAAAAATCTCACATTGCAAAATACTCTTTTTATGTTGGATATTGCCCTGGTTCATCCACAAAGCCAAAAAAGAAAGCATTGGAATGCTCAGAAACATCCAGCTACCCACAACAGCTGTTGGTTAGAAGCCTCCAGCAGCTATTGATGCTGAGAGCTGCTACTATTTACCAGCAAGCCCTGCACCAATGCACAAGGAATGCCAGTACCTCCACTGCTGGTCCTCAGTGAGCCATCGGACTTGAATGTGGAAGAGAATGCTGTGAAAAAATGTGGCTTGGGGTGTCGTCTAGGCAGCTTGCAATAAATGGATCATCTCTAATTTCACTTGTAGTTGCTGTATGGCCATTGTAAGTTGCATGATTATTCAGAGGCAGCAGAGGGAAGGGAGCTCTTAGCTTGCCTCTTGTGGGATTCCAATCTTCAAAGGAGCTGCCTGCCTATCTTTTAATGCACACCTATAGCCTAATAAGTTCCAGTCAGTGAGTGCTGGGGGAGGCATTTCAAAAAACAAAGACAAGGACTAGACATTTAATATACCTGGGAGGGATAGTTCATCTTCCTTTCTCGAGGCATTTGGAAATGCACAAGACACAATGTCAGCTTCTCACTAGTTCCAAAAATCCCTTCTCTGTAGAAACATTAAACGAAAAAACAAAAGAAAAAAGCACCGCTACTTATATTTGAATCAAGCAGCAATTCGGCTGCTAATTGTATAGTAATTGACACAACGGCTACAATGTTCATTGTGAATGTCAAACCATTAAATATTAGGGCCTTAGGCCAGGATTCAAGCCATAATTTGCTACTGAGTTAACAGGACAACGAGGAAATGGCAACTGCCAATAGATAGCCCAGACACAAGATAATGACCGAGGTAATCAACTGGGGTGTAAACTTGGTGCAGCTCTATTGATTTCATTGCAGCTCTGCAGATTTATACCAGCAGAAGATCTCATTTTCTATCACGCCGGAAGAAAATTGTCTTAAGAACGAGACTTGTGGTTTGAACAGGGGTGGGGGCTGGGGGGGGATTTCTGCAAATCAACAAAGTGTCTTGAGCATTACAAAGTGGTACACTGGATTAAAAGATTAAGAAAATGAAATCGCAGAGGAAGGGAAATGCAGTAAGCTTTTGACAAATTGACTCTTACATGAGTAGGGTATTGATGATTCAGAAGGACATGTCTGAAATGTTTGGCCTCTAAGACCTGTGGTGATTTTTAAGATACAAAGAAGGAGAAAGAGAAGGAGAAGGGGAAAGTATTTGAAGTGGAGAAAGCATGTCATAGAGAGACAGGCAGATGGACAAGCTATTCTTCTGCAGAAAATTACTTTTTGTACATATGAGCCACGACTGTCCTGATAGTTAGAGGTACTCTGTGTTTTCATTTATAAAAATATACGCTACTGACCTCCAGAGTCTCAGACCCTCCAAGTCTCCCTATTTTCCAGGGACAGTCCTGGATTTACAGAAGCCATCCCGGTTTCTAATTTGAACCTGGAATGTTCCGCTTTTCTTTAAGATGTCCCTTAATTTCATAAGAGAAATGTTGGAGGGTATGGAATAGGACATCCCCAGGGCTTTTCGTCAGCCAGAACTCACCCAAACTCAGCCTTGTATATGGAAGTTTTTTTTTACTGTTTAATGCTTTGTTTTGTTTTTATATGTTGGAAGCTGCCCAGAGTGGGCATCACATGGACAAGGTATAGTTGTTGTTGTTGGAATAGGACATCCCTCCTAGACATCACCTTGCCGACAAAGGTCTGTATACTTAAAGCTATGGTTTTCCCAGTAGTGATGTATGGAGGTGAGAGCTGGACCATAAAGAAGGCCGATCGCTGAAGAATTGATGCTTTTGGAAAATTGGCTTCCAGGTGGAAAAATCAAAATTGGAAACAAAACTGTTAGATCCCAAAACTAAGACTCTGTCAAGAATATATAACTTGCTGTTGAAATGGAACACTCAGGAAGAAATGGTGAAATCTGTTATGATAAAATGGGCACAAGATGTGGGACACAACATTATGCTGGCTGACTGGGAACAGTTATGGACCACAGGTATGAAGTTTACGGCATGTAATGCCTTAAGAGAGAATATTATGAAAATGATATACAGGTGGTACATGACACCAGTCAAGCTTGCAAAAATATATCATTTGCCCGATAATAAATGTTGGAAATGTCAAGAAACTGAAGGTACATTCTTTCACCTTTGGTGGACGTGCCCAAGGATTAAGGCTTTCTGGGAGATGATCTATAATGAAATGAAAAAGGTATTTAAATATACCTTCCTGAAGAAACCAGAGGCCTTTCTCCTGGGCATGGTCGGCCAATTGGTGTTAAAGAAGGACAGAACTTTTTTTATGTATGCCACAACAGCAGCAAGAATACTCATCGCAAAGTATTGGAAGACACAAGATCTACCCACCCGGGAAGAATGGCAGATGAAGGTGATGGAGTACATGGAGCTGGTGGAAATGACTGGCAGAATCCGAGACCTGGGAGAAGAGTTGGTAGAAGAAGATTGGAAGAAATTTAAAGACTATTTACAAAAATATTGTAAAATTAAGGAATCTTAGAAGGATGTTGGAATGAAGTTACGTGGTTTTAGCAGTAATGTTATAAAGGAGTATTTAAAGATGGATTGTTAACAGGTGAGAATGTAAAGTTATAATATATTAAGATAAATTATTAAGATAAAAGCAAAAATAGAAAGGATTTGCTGAAATAACTAATTGAACTAGAATACAAAAAAGGGAGGTGCGAGGAGGTCAGGGAAACAAGTAAATGAAAGTCAAGACATGGAAAGGTTGATTTGTTTTTAATTGTTTTTACTTTTTTGTATTTTGTATTTTTTGCTTCTTTTTTGTTTGTTTTTTTCTTCTTTTATTCTTGTAACTTTTTTGAAACTTTAATAAATATTATTCAAAAAAAAGAAAAAAGAATTTATGCTTTTGAATTATGGTGCTGGAGGAGACTCTTGAGAGTCCCATGGACTGCAAGAAGATCAAACCTATCCATTCTGAAGGAAATCAGCCCTGAGTGCTCACTGGAAGGACAGATCCTGAAGTTGTGGCTCCAATACTTTGGCCACCTCCTGAGAAGAGAAGACTCCCTGGAAAAGACCCTGATTCTGGGAAAGATTGAGGGCACAAGGAGAAGGGGACAACAGAGGACGAGATGGTTGGACAGTGTTCTCGAAGCTACCAACATGAGTTTGACCAAACTGTGGGAGGCAGTGGAAGACAGGAGTGCCTGGCATGCTCTGGTCCATGGGGTCACGAAGAGTCGGACACGACTAAACGATTAAACAACAACAACATTTTCATCAGAGAAAGGTTTGAGGGTATGGAGTCCTTATCACTTCACAGTGCAGCTGGGAATGAATGCACTTCTATGTGATAATTCCTTCATCAAACAGGGTTTTCACCTCGAGGAGAAGTTGAGGTCAGAGCTCTTATCCCTGATAATATTGCCACCCTATAACAAAGAGGGCTTTTTGTGTATGTGAAGAAGAGTTAACCACGAGCTGGGCAACTTGTCTTCCAAAAGTGGTGCAGTCCCAGTAGGGCTTTGTCATCCAGTTTCAACCAACATCAACTGTCCTCAGAAAGAAAGAGAAACACAGCACTGTCTTGTGTTCGAGATAAATCACTGTTGAATACAGACATGCATCAGCTCTGTATGAAACCAGACTTCTAGTTACAGGTAGGTAGCCGTGCTGGTCTGCCGTAGTTGAAACAAAATAAAAAAATTCCTTCCAGTAGCATCTTAAAGTTAAAGGGGACCCTGACTATTAGGTCCAGTCGTGACCGACTCTGGGGTTGTGGCGCTCATCTCGCTTTATTGGCCGAGGGAGCCCGCATACAGCTTCCGGGTCATGTGGCCAGCATGACTAAGCCGCTTCTGGCGAACCAGAGCAGCAAATGGAAACGCCGTTTACCTTCGCGCTGGAGCGGTACCTATTTATCTACTTGCACTTTGACATGCTTTCGAACTGCTAGGTTGGCAGGAGCTGGGACCGAGCAACGGGAGCTCACCCCGCTGCGGGGATTCGAACCGCTGACCTTCTGATTGGCAAGTCCTAGGCTCTGTGGTTTAACCCACAGCGCCACCCGTGTCCCTTAGCACCTTAGCCCCTTAGAGACCAACTAAGTTTGTTATTGGTATGAGCTTTCATGTGCATGCACACTTCTTCAGATACTGAAGAAGATTTTTTTTTTTTTTGTATGAAACCAGAGGCATGAGTTTTCTCAGCTGCCTCATGGAAGTTTTTCTTCTTCTTTTTGCTCTTGCCTAAATGGGATTGGGATATTGAGAAGGCAGTGGCAAACCCAGCAAAATCTGCATGTTGCTCTTTTGGCTTAGTAATCGCCACCACCACCATAATAAAAACCTGCAGACGTAGTTGTTGAAAGCAAAACCAGTGTTCGTTTTGAAGACTGGTTGATTGCCATTCTACTCTGGAAATTGTACCTCTGGAAGGGGAATATCAACCAACCAACTTTGTTTTTAAAAAAAATACAGATCCCAGAATTCCTGTTGGGGAGTTGTGAATGTTTTAAGTGGTAATATGGTACTTTAAATGTATGGTGTGTATGTGGCCTTAGTTGGAAAAACTTGGGCATTGTTATTATTTTGAGTCAAGAAATGTATCACAAATCCAAAAGAAATTAGATTCCAATCTGGGTGCTGTATGGATCAGGTTAGTTCACATTTGACTGAACAGAAATCAAATTACCCCAAGCACCCCTTCTTCTCAGCCATCTACCAATGCAGATGCTCAAAGCTAAATTTCACTAATCTCCAAATGGTGTTCTGTAGACGTTGTTATTTCTTTGGCTGAACTCCAACAATTAAAAAGCACTTAAGCAACACTGTTAAGTAGTATGGCAGCAATTGTGCAAACATATTTCGATTACAGCTCCACTAACTGGAGCCAGACAATTAAAAAAGTTTAAAACCTACCGTTAAAAAACAGAAAGCATGTCAATGAAAACTGCCATATTGTCTTTAGAAATATGGAACATTTCCAAAATTCTCATCTAAATTACCTGGTATTGAGTGTAAAGTAGGACTGATGTAGCCTACCCCAAACCTTGGTTCCCATATATAGTTTGACTACAACCTGCATCATATCCAACCAACATAATCAATGATCATGGATGATGGGAGTTGTAGTCCAACAGCAAAAGTTGAGAAATGCTTGACAATTGAACGAATGCATTAGGAATTTTCTGTGGTTCCATTTTTCATTTCTAAATATTGAACTGAGTATTATGACCACATGCTTTAATGCAGTGCATTGGTTAGAGTGCTGGGCTAAGATTGGAGAGACCCAGGTTTGACTCTCCAGCCAGTTAAGCTCACTAGGTTATTCAATCTTGTTTAGATAAATCTACAGAAATCTGAGAATAAAAAAAATGGAGAGAAAACTATGTATTCAAGGGAAAGGCAAGTTTGTGTGTCTACTCAGTGAGGCAAATTGTTCTGCCCAGGGGTGCCAACTTGAATTAAATATTGGGGGACCCATGTAAACCCCGCCCCACAAAATTGATCACAAGATGCAGTGCTAACGCACAATTGGAATGACAATGTCTATCAACTTTGGGGGGTGCCCAGCCTCCTCAAATATTTTATTGATCAGAAAAGGCAAACAGGGCACTGTCTCACCAATCTCAGTCTGCCCACAGCAGGCACTAGCTCCTTGCCTTCTTACTTACAACCAGTCAAGGTACTGCCTTATCGATTTCTTCCTCCTTAGTTTCAATGGTACCGCTGTAAAACTCAGTAGGGAGAAGAATGGGGGCAAAAGTTGGCTCTGCCTGTCATTGGCTCTGGCACCATCTACAGGCAACACCCCCTTTATGTGGGGACACGGGTGGCGCTGTGGTCTAAACCACTGAGCCTAGGGCTTGCTGATCGGAAGGTCAGCGGTGGTACCTCAGGTTACAGACACTTCAGGTTACAGATGTTTCAGGTTACAGACCCCGCTAATCCAGAAATAGTACCTTGTGTTAAGAACTTTGCTTCAGGATGAGAACAGAAATCGCGCAGTGGTGGAGTGGCAGCAGGAGGAGGCCCCATTAGCTAAAGTGGTACCTCAGGTTAAGAACAGTTTCAGGTTAAGAACAGACCTCCGGAATGAATTAAGTTCTTAACCCGATGTACCACTGTACCTTGAATGTAGTTTAGTAGTAGATGGGAAAATCTCAAACCACCACACCATAATAATAATGATAATAATAATAACTTATTATTTGTACTCCACCCATCCAGTGGGACGCAGGTGGCGCTGTGGTCTAAACCACTGAGCCTAGGGTTTGCCAATCAGAAGGTTGGCGGTTCAAATCCCCACAATGGGGTGAGCTCCCGTTCTTTGGTCCCAGCTCCTGCCCACCTAGCAGTTCGAAAGCACATCAAAATGCAAGTAGATAAATAGGTACTGCTCTGGTGGGAAGGTAAACGGCGTTTCCGTGCGCTGCTCTGGTTTTGCTTAGTCATGCTGGCCACATGACCCGGAAAACCTGTCCGCAGACAAATGTCAGCTCCCTCAGCCAGTAAAGTGAGATGAGTGCCACAAGCCCAGAGTTGTTCGTGACTGGACTTAACTGTCAGGGGTCCTGTACCTTTACCTTTTATGTTCCAAGGCATCAGTGAAATTGTGTATATTTGAAACGCCATTGGAAAAGCCTGCAAACACCCTGTTCTTCCCCTTTTTGTGATGTTTCTGTGATGTTTTGGGGTCACTTTTGGGTTTGGCGTGATTTGCATATGCATGGGCATGTATGTATTGAATGCACATAAATAGGGTGTTGCCTATACTGCTTGCTTCCCTGCTTTCTGTCCTCCTAGGACCAATGGACACCAGCCTCCAGTGATCCTACTCCAGGAGAAAGTCTGCATTTCAACATCTCCATAATGCCTGACCTTAAAGAGAAATGAATATCATCACTCATTGGTTCCCTAAAAAACATTATATATATAATCTTCAAGCAGACACAAATATGAACTTTTCACCAAGTTAACAGGTTGACGTTGTGATTAGAAAGGAGGAAATCAAAAAGCAATTACATACCTAGGTATTATGCTAATACAATTATGGAAACCGCTAGCCCAAAACTGTTGATAAATTAGATAAGTAAAAGAAGCTGACCTGAAAGGATATTTTAAATAATGCCATACCATCCTTGCTATCTAATATAATTGCTCTCCTGTGACCCAACCTGCATTAAAAGTAAATTCCTCCTTTAAAAAATTATATGTTCGGCACATGATGATTAAAATAACAATATATTCTCTCTTCTGCTGGCAATGATGTTATGTAAAATATGGGGGGGGGGGGAGAAGGAAGGAGAATGAATTAGCCTTTGATGCTAAAAATTTACTGTGCACTGTCATTTTAATGAATTACATTTGAGATGTGTTAAAGTTGGAAATCGTTAGCTAACCTTTTCAATAAAACATTTTCTAAAATCAACACTGAGAAAGGATGCAATTTCTGCAGAGGTAACTAGACCGATTATAATCTAGTTTATTGCACATGCCTTGTTTGACACCTGTCAAAGCATTCCAGCAACGGCCTGTGGTTATGGAAGCAAACTTGGAGTGGAAGGAGAGCAACTGGGAGAATTGCTGTTGCAGCTGAACAGCCAGGAGATCCCACCAGTGCATAACAACAACAACAACAACAACAACAACTTATTTATACCCCGCCAACCATCTGGCTAGGGCATAGACCATTTGGCATGTAATGTTTCCCCTGCAGCCCCCAATTCCCAGGACAACATTTTCCTTTTTTCTAACAGTAGGGCTGGCTCTACCAAGGGATATGTATCATTTACCCACAAATCTCTGGGAATCTATTCAGTCTATCGGTAGCAAGAGTTATTGATGCCAAGTGGCAAGCTATTGTATGTCTGTGGTGATGATGATGATGATAAAGTTATTGTTTTTACATATACACAATGGGTCAGTGTGTCTGGCTGCTAAGCAGAAGGTTGGTGGTTTGAGCCCACCCAATGATGGCTCTGGGCAGGATTCTTGCATTGCAGGGGGCTGCACTAGATGGCCCTCAATGTCCCTTCCAGGTCTACAGTTCTGAGATTCTATGTACATGTATATACTTCCTTTGCTCCAAGCTGCTCAAGGTTGCACAAGTGGTTCTTCTGTTTTTCCTTTGATCCATTTCCATTTTGTACCTAAAGGTCCATGAATAATCATAGTTTAGAAGTCCTGGGCCCTAAGGAAGTCAGATTATCCTCCACCAGGGCCAGGGCCTTCTCAGTGATGGCTCCGACCTGGTGGAATGCTCTGTCCCATGAGACCAGGGCCCTGCAGGATTTAACTTCCTTCTGCAGGGCCTGTAAGACAGAGCTATTCCACCTGGCTTTCAATTTGAACTTAGCCTGATCTTTTATTCCCTTTCCTTCTCTTCCCCTCCCCTTTCTATGAAGATTACCCACTCTGGGATAGAATCATAGAATCATAGAATCATAGAGTTGGAAGAGACCACAAGGGCCATCGAGTCCAACGCCCTGCCAAGCAGGAAACACCATCAGAGCACTCCTGACATATGGTTGTCAAGCCTCTGCTTAAAGACCTCCAAAGAAGGAGACTCCACCACACTACTTGGCAGCAAATTCCACTGTCAAACAGCTCTTACTGTCAGGAAGTTCTTCCTAATGTTTAGGTGGAATCTTCTTTCTTGTAGTTTGGAGCCATTGCTCCGTGTCCGCTTCTCTGGAGCAGCAGAAAACAACCTTTCTCCCTCCTCTATGTGACATCTTTTTATATATTTGAACATGGCTATCATATCACCCCTTAACCTCCTCTTCTCCAGGCTAAACATGCCCAGCTCCCTTAGCCGTTCCTCATAAGGCATCGTTTCCAGGCCTTTGACCATTTTGGTTGCCCTCCTCTGGACACGTTCCAGTTTGTCGGTGTCCTTCTTGAACTGTGGTGCCCAGAACTGGACACAGTACTCCAGGTGAGGTCTGACCAGAGCAGAATACAGTGGCACTATTACTTCCCTTGATCTAGATGCTATATTCCTATTGATGGAGCCCAGAACTGCATTGGCTTTTTTAGCTGCCGCGTCACACTGTTGGCTCATGTCAAGTTTGTGGTCAACCAAGACTCCTCTGACATGACTTATTTTTCAGAAATCCATGCTGACTATTGGTGATCACAGCATTCCTTTCTAGTTGCTCACAGACTGTTTGCCTAATAATCTGCTCCAGAATCTTCCCTGGTACTGATGTCAGACTGACTGGGCGATAATTATTTGGGTCCTCTCTTTTCCCCTTTTTGAAAATAGGGACAACATTTGCCCTCCTCCAGTCTGCCGGGACTTCGCCTGTTCTCCAGGAATTCTCAAAGATGACTGCCAGTGGTTCTGAGATCACATCTGCCAGTTCTTTTAATACTATTGGATGCAGTTCATCTGGCCCTGGAGACTTGAATACATCTAAACTAGCCAAGTATTCTTGTACTATCTCCTTAGTTATTCTGGGCTGTGTTTCCTCTGCTGAATCATTTGCTCCAAATTCTTCAGGTCGGGCATTGTTTTCTTTATCGGAGAAGACTGAGGCAAAGAAGGCATTGAGGAGTTCTGCCCTTTCTGTGTCCCCTGTTTGCATTTCACCATCTTCTCCTCTGAGTGACCCCACTGTTTCTTTGTTCTTCCTTTTGCTACGAACATACCCATAAAAGCCTTTTTTGTTGCTTTTAACCTCTCTAGCAAGTCTGAGTTCATTCTGTGCTTTAGCTTTTCTGACTTTGTATCTACATGTGCTGGCTATTTGTTTGAATTCCTCTTTGGTGGTTTCCCCCCTTTTCCATTTTTTGTACACATCCTTTTTTAATCTTAACTCAAGTTCTTTAGATAGCCACCCTCGCTTCTTTAGGCACCTTCCATGTTTCCGTCTCATTGATATTGCCTGAAGTTGTGCTTTTACTATCTCCCTCTTAACAAACTCCCAGCCATCATGAACTCCCTTTCCTTTTAGTATTACTGTCCATGGGATCTCACCCAGCACTTCCCTAAGTTTTATGAAGTCAGCTTTCTTAAAGTCAAGAAATTGAGTCCTAGTATGCTTGGCTGCTCCTTTCCGCTGTATAGTAAACTTCAGAAGAGCATGATCACTCGCGCCTAATGATCCTTCCACTTCTACCCCACTAACCAGGTCATCAACATTGGTTAGGACCAGATCTAAAATGGCTGTTCCTCTTGTTTCTTCTCCCACTTTCTGGACAATGAAGTTGTCTGCAAGGCCAGTGAGGAATCTGTTTGACCTTATGCTCTTGGCTGAGTTTGACATCCAACAAATATCCGGGTAATTGAAGTCCCCCATTACTACTATCTCCCTTCCTTTTGCATGCTTGGCCATCTGTTCCAGGAAGGCATCATCTATGTCCTCCATTTGGCTTGGGGATCTCTCCCTGGGCCACGTCGTTCAACTGGGAGGACAGATGAGATGACAATTTGTGCATTTAATTGCTTTAATTTCCTGCCCAGAGCCTCGTAGTCTCTTTTGATCTTCTGGAGGCTATTGCCTGCAGTGTCATTGGTTCCCACATGAACCAAGAGGAAGGGGTATTTGTCAGTGGGTTTTATGATTCCTTGCAGTTGTTCAGTTACATCTTGGATCTTAGCCCCGGCTAATTCTCCCCTGGTCTCCTCGCTGGCCCAAATAGGACTAATTTAGCCAGCTAGCCCTGGTGATCATCTAATGTTTATTGGATGGACTTTCCCCCTAAATTGATTTTTGAATTCTAAATTTATTGTTATTCACATTTTATACGGTATTTTATGCTGTTTTTTGTTGCATCAATTAAGTGTTTTAAATTTTTTGTTAGCCACCCTGAGCCCGGTTTTTTGAACCGGGAAGGGTGGGGTATAAATAAATTATTGTCATTATCATTATCATTATCATTATCATTATCATTATCATTATCATTATCATTATCATCATCCTCACAACTCTCTGAGGGTGCTTAGTCTGAGAAACTGACCTAAGGTCATTCAGAGAGCTTGATGGCTGAGTGTGGTGGGGTTTGAACCCTGGTTTCCCAGGTCCTCTAGTGCTCCACACGGACACACAGTTGCACAGCCCCCATTGGAGGATGTGCGGTGCCACATCACATGATTTGCATGAAGTCAGGGAGGGTTAGGGGAGCAAAAGCAAAGGCAGGGTGCACAACAGCTGTGGTTATGGCATGGGAGTGAGAAGGGAAGGACACTGAGAGGGGGAAAGTAATGGCTTAAAACAGCAGCAGAAGTTTGAGTTGAGCAGGGATGGAGGCTCAATGAGAAGAAAATAGCAGTCCTTAGTGTGTGTACACACACACACACACACACACACACACAGCAGCCTGTACAAAGAGACAAAAAATAATCAGCTTTCTAATGGAGAGTTCCGCATTTCAGGAATAAAAGATCTGGCATTTCTCTATGCCGTGAAAGTTCGTTCTCACCCCTTCACAAGTAGCACTTTGCCTAGTCTACCCATTCTCAGGAGGCTTTTATTCCTTGATCAGTCTGAATTCTAAATTCAAGTTGTTATGACAGTTTCCTTAGCAAAGAGAGAGAGAGAGAGAGAGAGAGAGAGAGAGAGAGAGAGAGAGAGACTTAGAGGAGGCAGCTTGTGCAGTGTTCTGGTCATGCTAACCTTCTAGCGGGCTTCCTGGGAAATAACTGTTAGGTCTGTAGCTTCCTCCCTCCCTCTAGCCAAACATCTGTCAAAAGCAAAAAGAAAAAAGTCATGTCTGATCAGCAACGGTGACCTAGTTTTACACGGCCGATGTGACAAGTTAAAAGAGCACAAAAAGGTAAACATGATAAATCCTGGTGTGCTAATGGTGACTTTTAATGGCCCACCAAGATCACAGTTTGGCAAACAAAACAAAAAACTGCAAGGCACTTAGCTGTGCGTGTCATTTTGCCGCACAGAAGCACAAGTGTGAGAGGAGACGGGGCTATTGCTAGCAGCAGGATGGTGCTTCAGTTTGCTTTTGACTTTGAGCCCATCGGAACATAAGACGAGCCCTGCAGGATCAGACCAGAGGTCCATCTGGTTCAGAATCCTGCTCTCATGATGGTCAGATGCCTCTGGGAAGCCTACAAGCAGGAGCTTTGTGCTATCATACGTGGTGAGAGGGCTGCTCTGTGGGTATCTCAGAGATATCTGCTTGGCCACTGTGGGAACAAGATGCTGAGCTAGACTGCCCTGTTACCTGACCCAGTAGAGCTCCTCTTATGCTCTTAAATGCAACACTTGCAGACAGGGCCAGATTTAGGTTTGATGAGCCCCTAAGCTACTGAAGGTAATGGGGCCCTTTATATGTCCAGCTGTCCTTTGTCAACAACAAATTGTTGCAGGTATTTGTGATGAATATATGCTATATGGTAATTTATGGACCTAATACAAAGGTAGGCAACCTAAGGCCCGGGGGCCGGATGCGGCCCAATCGCCTTCTCAATCTGGCCCGCGAACGGTCCGGGAATCAATGTGTTTTTACAGGAGTAGAATGTGTCCTTTTATTTAAAATGCATCTCTGGGTTATTTGTGGGACACAGGAATTTGTTCATTCCCCCCAAAAAAAATAGTCTGGCCCCCCCCCACAAAGTCTGAGGGACAGTGGACCAGCCCCCTGCTGAAAAAGTTTGCTGACCCCGACCTAATAGGTCCATATACAACACAAAACACTGTTTCTGTATGCAAGTTTTTTTTTTTATCTTATATTTTGGAAACGCACATCCTCTAAATTTGGGGGGGGGGTCCCCCAGGAGAGTGGGGCCCTAAGCTATAGCTTGTTTAGCTTATACGTAAATCTGGCACTGCTTGCAGATGACTGGTCATTTCTAAATTTAAAAATAAGGTGTCATTTTTTTCATTTTCATGGAGTCGTTTGTGCATTTTGATTATTATTTAAATATTATTGTCTAGTTATGTTTATTATGGTTTTTTTGTTTTCATCTTTGCACAACCAACATTTATACTGTGGAAACTGTTTTAGAAGTCTTTTTTTATTATTTGGCCTTAAGCAGAACATGAATTAACAATGATAGGGGAAATCTTTGCCAAAATGTGTCAGTTAAAATGCTGTTGAATCTTCTCATCTTATAAAACAAACAAAACAAAAACAAAACCCTAAGGTGCAGGAGAAAGATTGGGGGGGGGGATGAGAAACCAAAATAGACAGATTGGGCCATCTGTAATTGTGGGAAGATACAGTATGGGAGAGAAGGGATGTGGGTGGCGCTGTGGGTTAAACCACAGAGCCTAGGACTTGCTGATCAGAAGGTCAGCGGTTCGAATCATCGCAACGGGGTGAGCTCCCGTTGCTCTGTCCCTGCTCCTGCCCACCTAGCAGTTCGAAAGCACGTCAAAGTGCAAGTAGATAAATAGGTACCACTCCAGTGGGAAGGTAAACGGCATTTCTGTGCACTGCTCTGGTTCGCCAGAAGCAGCTTTGTTATGCTGGCCACATGACCTGGAAGCTGTACACCGGCTCCCTTGGCCAATAAAGTGAGATGAATGCTGCAACCCCAGAGTCGTTCACAACTGGACCTAATGGTCAGGGGTCCCTTTACCTTTTAGGGGAGAGAAGGAGGGTTCAGGATTCTCTCCCACCCATTCCTTTTACTATTAAAGTATTTAGGGAAGTTTTTAATATTTGATGTTTTATTGTCTTTTTAATATCCTTTTGGAAGCCATTCAGAGTGGCTGGGGTGGCCCAGCCAGATGGGCATGGTATAAGTAATAAATTATTGTTATTATTATTATTTGCGTTGGAAAGACAAGGATAAATACTTCCCTCACCCCCTCTCTTTCCCTCTTTACGCAATCCCCATTCACCAACATCTCCCGTTCCCTATTTGATTTGGACAGGTGGAGTTTTGCAACTTTTTGTTCAAAGCATCTGTTTCTAAAACCTTTCCAGTACAGCCTTTTACTCTGTCTTTTGTACTCTATATCTGATGAATAACCTATCAGCTCCCATTACCCAGAGTCGGGAAACGAGTTACTCAGCATCCTTGCAATGGGGATGTACCTTGAGTGAAGAGAAAGATCAAAGTATTCTGACTTTAAAACATTTCTTTGCATTGTGGATGGTTTTTTTTATATACAAAAAAATAATAATTGGTGGGGAGTAGGAGGGTAGTCAGCTGAATGAATTATATCAGAACTTCCTGGTGATTGAAAAAAAAAAAAAGATTATGTGCATATTTACTCAGAAGTAAGTTCCCTTGACTTCAATGGGATTTATTCCTAAGTAAAGCCAGGAACAGATGCATATTTAAATAACATTCTGATGGATTTTTAAACTTAAAAGCAGCTTTCTCTCTCTGTGTGTGTGTGTGTCCAGTTTTGATCACACTAGCAGTGCTGGTAAAGAGCATATTTAAGCATCCCCTTGGCATCTTCTGATTGAAATACCCTGCTTAAAGCCCTCTCCTGGGGAAAAAAATACAGTTATGTTTTTCAGGTCTTCTTTTTTCTCCACTGGGGCTAATAACGTCTTTTGTGTGGTGATAAAGCAATCTTTTTCAGCCGTGGGCTGATCCACCGTCCCTCAGACCTTGTGGGGGGCTGGACTATATTTTGAAAAAAGAAGAACAACAAATTCCGATGCCCCACAAATAACCCAGAGATGCATTTTAAATAAAAGCACAGACCTGGAGGCAGGGATAGTCCTCAGACAACGACTAAGCCTGCTTCCTCAGTAATGACGTGGTCTGGTCTTAGCGTAACTCCTCCTCCTACCCATGATCACTGAGATCGGTTGTCCCAGTGCATCCCCCCCGTGGAACCTGCCCCAGCCATTTTGTTTGCTGGGACCCACTCCTAGGCAGCCCTGACCCCTCCCCTTAAAATCAAATTAAAACCTATACAAAAAACAAACTAACAGAACAATAAAACAAAACAAAAAAAAACAAAAAACAGAAAGTTACAAACACAACATAATTAAATTAAACAAATTTAAACAAACACCTAACTAAACACCCACCCCACCCCACACCCCACCTGAGGCCTCCTTGGAGCCTTGTAGGCTGCGGAGGTGAGTATGGGGCCCGCCCCCCAGGCCCAAGGTGGAGAATGGGCTTCAAGGGGGAGCAGTCCTCCCCAAGACTCATAGGCAGAGCGGCAGCAGCAATGTCCCAGACTTCCTTGGAGCCTTATATGCTGTGGTGGAGTATGGGTCCGGCCCCCAGGCCCAGGGTGGAAATGGGCTTCAAGGGGGAGCGGTCCTCCCCAAAACTCACTGGCAAAGCGGCAGCAGCAATGTCCCGAGGCCTCCTTGGAGCCTTATATGCTGTGGTGGAGTATGGGGCCTGCCCCCAGGCCCAAGGTGGAAAATGGGCTTCCAGGGGGCTCCCCAAGACTCATAGGCAGAGCGGCAGCCAATGCCTAAGCCAATACCGCTCAATTCCTGCAATCAATAAAGTTGTGGCCTTTTCCGCCCATTAACCTTAAATACCGTGTCCTGTGTCTTTATTTCCCAAGGGGGGAGGGGGACTTGCCACGCGAGTGCAGTTCTTTGAGGATGCTGAGAGCTGCCCAAAGATTGCCCACTAATTCTGACTTCCTTGTAGCTTTGCAACACTTACAGTTGGGTTTCCTTTACTGAGACATCTAATCATAAGCCTGCATTTTTATCAAAGCTTATATGTTTAATCAGGGCTTGTATTTTAAAAATGAGCTTAAAGATCTTCAAATGTTTCATGCCAGGCAGAAGACCAGCTGCCTAAGAACCTTGGCAATGTTTTTTACTCCTAGACAAGGGGCCCCCCTGATTTATAGCAGAAAACAATTCTCAAAGTCGTAAAAAGGGAATTACAGGCTGAGAGCCAAGGTTACACTGACCCTACAAATTAAGGGTGGATAAATAGTAAAATGAGCCATATCTTCTTCCTAAGGTTAAGAAGGTCAAGAGCAGTGAAAAAGCAACTGGTCTGGCTGGCAGAAACAGAGCATTTTTGGGAAGTCTTTTCTAAAGCTGTTTCTTTCTTAAACTAAGATCCTTTTAAGATTTCTTTTCCTTTTAAAAGGTTATTTATGTATTAAATATATTAGTTTAAATATAATTATGCAAAGGATTTAAGAAATGCTAGATTCTTATTTCATATAGTTGTAAGAGTTGTAACTATCCTGAAATTAAGTCAGCCACCAGCCAACCTCCTGCCAGACAGGAGACGCCATCGAGCACTCCTGATATATGGTTGTCAGGCCTTTTGTTTAGAAACCTTCAAATGAAGGAGATCTTTCAATGATGATGTGAACTCAAGATCCTTGACATCTGTTTAAGATAAAAATTCAAGATTAACCATCTGTTTTGGAAGGCAATAGGGCAAGGAGGGCAAGAGGTGAGCTGGTAATTAAGATTCCTTGTTGAGACACATGTAAGATATATTACTACTTATTTGTCATTTATAGATAGAAGAATATATAGCTTTTTGATTTCCATAAAAGGACAGAAGGAAATGGGTGTATCTTTTGTGATTGGTTCTAGCAAACAGCCAATAGGAATTTTAACCAGGCTGATTGGACAGAGGCAGCCACAGGAGGAGCAAGGGGGCTGGATTAAGGAAATATAAGTGCTGGCCAGAATGGCAAGAGGCCAGGCCAGAGCTTGGTAACCATATACCACTGTGCCTCATATTTATTTGTCTGACAAATAAATTACTATTTTAATTTCTCTATTGCTGCGTTGAATATTTCATTCCAGCTAAGCGTTAACCACAAGCAGGGTGCTACATTACAGCAAGGTTGAGGGGAAGCCCTCCTGATGTTGCAGAACTTCCACTCCCATCACCCCTGACCATTGGCCATACCAGCTGGAGATGGTGGGAATTCGAGTCTAGCAGCACCTCAAGGGCTACTGGTTCCCCTCAGCCCTGTTTTGCAGGATGATTCATGGAGAATTATCCTTCCTTCTCTCCCACTCTCCCTTAGGAACACACCCACCCAAATGTCGCTTTCCAAACTTCATTGTCCCTGCCAGCCTGTTAAAGCTTTCTTTTCATTCCCTCTGTAATTACCCAAACATTGTTCTCCTCACGCATTCATATCCAGAGAAAAAGAATCTCTGCCCTCAAGAGTTTTGCGAGAACATGTCGTTAGGCTATAAAAGAGACACGTGAAATGGCACAAAATCATCGCATTCATCCGGCAAGTTTTAAAATTCTAATCAGGAACAGGGTTAGGGAGGAAAGAAGCCAACCTGCCGTATTAGCATCTGATCAATCCTTTAACAATGGGCAAAAATTAACCCGAGAAATTGTGCAAGGTAACAGTGTTTTTTGTGAGGTTTTTTTTTTTTTTTTGCCGTGTGTGTTTTTACCCGAGAGACAGTATTGAAGAAGTTTCCTGTGAAATGTGAGTATCAGTTTTATGATGTGATGTTTTTCAGGTGGCTCAGTCACACCTATGCATCATAAAGATGGAAGGAGTGTTGTTTCTATGACAACAGGAAGGCGGTCATGTGTGACAGAGGGCCCGTCCAATTTTCAATAGTTTTGGGATTTTGATTAAAACAAAAGAAGAGAAATGTCCCCTTTTGAAAAGAAAATGAGATGCTGGAGCATACCAAAGGCCTAGAAGGTTTAGAGTTGACCTGAAATTCCTTAGGAATTTTTATGGGGGGGGGGGAATGAGATGTTTATTTTTCTCACTATCCTCAGAAATGCTATTTTCTCCAGATAATCTCCATTTTGTGTAGCAACCATTGTCTTCCTCCCATGATGCTCCAGAAGGACATGAGGTCCAGGAGGATGCAAAATGGTAGCCAGGTTACTAGCAAAAATGCAAAATGAAAAAACAACCTTTAGTAAGCAAGAAATATGTTGAATTTCTGCTACTGCTGATGGTGGGCCCCACCTTCAAGAAACAGCTGCAGAAGTCCATTTTCCTCCTCACCCCACCCCAGAAAATTAGTGAATTATCTCCACACTTCCCCTCAAGTTCTCTGTCCATAAACAGAGGATGGAGAATCTGGGGAATTTTTATTTGCACACAGCTCCAATCTATTCTAGCATTCTCTTCCAGTAAAGACTACGACTAGGTCCATCTGTGAAATAATAATAATAATTATTATTTATTATTTATACCCCGCCCATCTGGCTGAGTTTCCCCAGCCACTCTGGGCGGCTCCCAATCAGTGTTAAAAACAATACAGCATTACATATTAAAAACTTCCCTGAACAGGGCTGCCTTAAGATGTCTTCTGAATGTCAGGTAATTCTTTATCTCTTTGACATCTGATGGGAGGGCGTTCCACAGGTCGGGCGCCACTACCGAGAAGGCCCTCTGCCTGGTTCCCTGTAGCCTCACTTCTCGCAATGAGGGAACCGCCAGAAGGCCCTCGGCGCTGGATCTCAGTGTCCGGGCTGAACGATGGGGGTGGAGATGCTCCTTCAGGTATACAGGACTGAGGCCGTTTAGGGCTTTAAAGGTCAGCACCAACACTTTGAATCGTGCTCGGAAACGTACTGGGAGCCAGTGCAGATCTCTCAGAACCGGTGTTATGTGGTCCTGGCGGCCACTCCCAGTCACCAGTCTAGCTGCCGCATTCTGGATTAATTGCAGTTTCCGGGTCACCTTCAAAGGTAGCCCCACGTAGAGCGCGTTGCAGTAGTCCAAGCGTGAGATAACCAGAGCATGCACCACTCTGGCGAGACAGTCCGCGGGAAGGTAGGGTCTTAGCCTGCGTACCAGGTGGAGCTGGTAGACAGCTGCCCTGGACACAGAGTTAACCTGCGCCTCCATGGACAGCTGTGAGTCCAAAATGACTCCCAGGCTGCGCACCTGGTCCTTCAGGGGCACAGTTACCCCATTCAGGACCAGGGAATCCTCCACACCTGCCCGCCTCCTGTCCCCCAAAAACAGTACTTCTGTCTTGTCAGGATTCAACCTCAATCTGTTAGCCGCCATCCAACCTCCAACCGCCTCCAGGCACTCACACAGGACCTTCACCGCCTTCACTGGTTCTGTTTTAAAGGAGAGGTAGAGCTGGGTGTCATCTGCATACTGATGAACACCCAGTCCAAACCCCCTGATGATCTCTCCCAGCGGCTTCATATAGATGTTAAAAAGCATGGGGGAGAGGACGGAACCCTGAGGTACCCCACAAGTGAGGGCCCAAGGGTCTGAACACTCATCCCCCACCACCACTTTCTGAACACGGCCCAGGAGGAAGGAGCGGAACCACTGTATAACAGTGCCCCCAGCTCCCAGCCCCTCTAGACGGTCCAGAAGGATGTTATGGTCGATGGTGTCAAAGGCCGCTGAGAGATCCAGCAGAACTAGGAAACAGCTCTCACCTTTGTCCCTAGCCCGCCGGAGATCATCAACCAGCGCGACCAAGGCAGTTTCAGTCCCATGGTGAGGCCTGAATCCCGATTGGAAGGGATCCAAATGGTCCGTTTCCTCCAGGCGTGCTTGGAGTTGTTCAGCAACCACCCGCTCAATCACCTTGCCCAAGAATGGAAGATTTGAGACTGGGCGATAGTTGGCCAAATTGGCCGGGTCTAAAGATGTTTTTTTAAGAAGCGGCTTAATGACCGCCTCTTTCAGCGGGTCTGGGAAGGCTCCCTCACAGAGGGAAGCATTCACCACCCCGCAAAGCCCATCGCCCAGCCCTTCCCGGCTCGCTTTTATCAGCCAGGATGGGCAAGGATCAAGAAGACAGGTGGTCGGTTTCACTCGTCCAAGCAGCCTGTTCACATCCTCGGAGGTAACAGATTGGAATTGATCCCATATAACAGGACCAGACAGAACTCTAGCACTCTCCCGCCCTGGCCCTGCTCCCACTGTGGAGTCTACTTCCTTCTGAATCTGAGCGATTTTATCTGCAAAAAACTTTGCAAAAGCATTGCAGGAGATCTTGGGGTCCCTACCAGGCCCCGGTGGTACAGGTGGTTCCGATAAACTGCGAACCACCTGAAAAAGTCTCCTGCTGCTGTTTTCTGCAGATGCAATGGAGGCGGCGAAGAAGGCCCTCTTCGCCGTCGCCATTGCCACTTGGTAGGCTCGACGTTGAGCTCTAACCCGTGTCCGGTCTGATTCAGAATGAGTTTTCCGCCACCGGCGCTCTAGCCGTCTCAACGATTGTTTCATCACCCTCAGCTCCGGGGAGAACCACGGGGCTGTCCGGGCTCCATGCAATCGGAGAGGGCGCTTCGGAGCCAGACAGTCAATAGCCCTGGTTAACTCCGCATTCCAGCGTGCCACCAGGGAATCAGCTGAAAGGCCATCAACTTGGGATAAAGCATCCCCTACCACTCTCTGGAAGCCAATTGGATCCATTAAGTGGCGGGGGCGGACCATCCGAATCGGTCCCACCTCCCTGCGGAGGGGAAGGGTTGCGGAGAAGTCCAGTTGCACCAGGAAGTGATCTGACCATGGCACTTCTTTTGTTTCGCTTTTAGTTAATGTCAGATCACCAACATCCGTAGAGGTAAACACCAAGTCTAAGGCATGTCCGTGGCTATGAGTTGGGCCAGACTTATTCAGGGACAGCCCCATGGAGGCCATGCTTTCCACGAAGTCCCGAGCTGCCCCTTGTAAGGTCATGTCGGCATGGATGTTAAAATCCCCCAGGACAACCAAGCTAGGTGTCTCCAGGAGCATATCCGCCACGACCTGAAGCAGCTCGGGCAGGGAATCCTTGGTGCAGCGGGGAGGTCGGTACACCAGTAGGAATCCTGTACTGCCCCTATTGCCCAACTTCCAGAACATGCACTCAGAAAACTGGGTCTTCCCAATAGGACGCCTGGTGCAGACTAATGACTTCCTAAAAATCACTGCAACCCCCCCTCCCCGCCCACATGACCTGGGTTGCTGTGCGTAAGAGAAACCTGGTGGGCAAGCAGCGGCAAGGACAGGCCCATCTGCCTCATCCAACCAGGTCTCTGTCACACATGCCAGGTCAAATCCTCCATCCACAATCAGGTCGTGGATGGCAGTGGTTTTATTCATCATTGACCTGGCATTGCACAGCAACACTTTCAGGTCATGTGGGTTCCCCTTGCTGATTACTGTATCCTTCCGGTCAGGACCAGACCTGGAGGCAGGGATAGTCCTCAAACAACGACTAAACCTGCCTCCTCGGTAATGACATGGTCTGGTCTTAGCATAACTCCTCCTCCTGCCCGTGATCACTGAGATCGGGTGTCCCAATACATCTCCCCCTGTGGAACCTGCCCCACCCAATCTATTGGCTGAGGCCCACTCCCAGGCAGCCATGACCCTCCCCCTTAAAAGGCAAAATACAAACTATATAATAATTAACAGAATAATAATAATAATAAAACAAAACAGAACAAAACAAAACAAAGCAAAACAAGGAACAATAGTGCTGACTCAGTGCTTATCCCACCCCAAGCAAAAATAAAATAATGAAATAATATAATATTATAAAAAACAACAACCACCATTTAAAGTGCTGCAAATTAAAAGCGATTAAAACATTTAAAACCATTTTGTCCATTGCTGCCGGTAGCTGCTCAGGCCTCTTATGCTGTGGCAGTGAGTGCAGGCCCCGCCCCCTAGGCCGGATGGAGTTGGCAGGAGAGGGAGCGGTCCTCCCAACACTCACGCAAGCAGCAGCAGCAGCAGTCGTGTCCCGGAAGCCTCTCTCAGGCCTCTTATGCTGTGGGTGCGAGTGCAGGCCCCGCCCCCTAGGCCGGATGGAGTTGGCAGGAGAGGGAGCGGTCTTCCCAACACTCACGCAAGCAGCAGCAGCAGCAGAAATGTGCAAGCAGGAAAGTAAAGTAAAGGTTGAATGAAAACCCTTGTTCTCAGATGTGCTGTATTATCTGAAAGAAGCACATGGAGTGGTGGTGGGAACTTTGTGTGTGGGGCAGGGAAATAAAATTTCTCAAAGGCCTGGAGAGGGATTTACCATTGGTAGGGAAAGTGTGTGTGCATGTTTAATTGTTGCTATTGCACAATTTCCAAGCACAATTGAATGTGTTGATGCTGACCTTTAAAGCCCTAGACAGGCTTGGCCCAGTATACCTGAAGGAGCGTCTCTACCCCCATTGTTCAGCCCAGACACTGAGGTCCAGCGCCGAGGGCCTTCTGGCAGTTCCCTGGCAAGAAGTGAAGTTACAGGGAACCAGGCAGACGGCCTTCTCAGTAGTGGCGCCTGCCCTGTGGAACACCCTCCCATCAGATGTCAAGGAAATAAACTACTATCTGACTATTAGAAGACATCTGAAGGCAGTCCTGTTTAGGGAAGTTTTAATGTTTGATGATTTATTGTGCTTTTAATATTCTGTTGGGAGCCGCCCAGAGTGGCTGGGGAAACCCAGCCAGATGAGTGGGAATAAATAAATAAATAAATAAATAAATAAATAAATAAATAAATAAATATTATTATTATTATTATTACTGCCCCCCAGTGTGTGCATGTGTTTCAATTGTTGTTGTTGCTGTAGTGATGGCAGCAACAGAAATTTTGGAGACTGGCTGCTGGTGACTGCCATGTTTTTTTTTTGGGGGGGGGCATTCTAGAGTGAGCAGGGGGAATGACAACCTCTCCATGAATTTTCAGCACATATTTTACTGAATTCGTTCAGGGATGCTCCCCTTCAGTTTTTACTATAATGGAGTGTCTCTGCGACCCCTTTGTCACTGTGCAAAAACTTTGGACAGAGAGTGTTGCAGCCCTCTTGGTATATTCTGAAGGCCAGTTATCCTTCAAAAAAAGACCATTTGACTGGGTCCCAAGTACCACTGAGTACATCTAAGGAAGCTGTAGGGAGCTTAGGAGGGGGGAAAAAGATGGAGACTCCAGAAACCAGCAGGGAAGATCTAAAAACATGCCTAATTGGTCCTTGGATATAAATATCACATTGGCATCTGGGACTACTGAGCCGAAATCTCTTTCCCAATCCAGCTAGCTCCTGTTCCAGATCTTGTAATTTGGCAGTAGGTGATATAGGCCACAATTTGCATATATCTCTCCCCCCCCCCCCCCCAGTTCCTGATTCTCCTCCCATGGTACATTCAAAACGGTTTCACTCTGGTACCTCCTGTATGCAAAGATGCGTTACAATTCCATCAAGAACATCAGCAAGCAAGTGGGATAAAGATCTGTCTAGTCGAGAGTTCTGTTATGCACCAGATACTCACAAGAAGGAAGTCTGTGTGTGGGGTAAGAAGGCATCAACCCTCTTTCCACTTCCCACATGAAATTAGACTGAATTTTGCAAGCAACCACTGTAATAGTTGAATAGGGCATTACCACCTACTCTCATTCCCACAAATCCAGTCCTCCCTTAAAGATGGCAAGTATTGCGGTGAGACCAGGAAAACTGACACCCTGTGCTGTGGGTGGGTACGACTGGTCGGCCACAACACCTGATTGGTAGGTCCCTCGAAGCTGGGTGCAATCTGGCCAATGGGACGCAGTCCAAACGGTTCAAGGGACCTCTTTATGCCCATGCATGTGACCCAGAGCTTCCTCTTTCGGCACATGCATTCGGAACACCTGCCCACCTCTCCCTACTTTTAGGGCTTTGCGCTTGACCTTGCTATGCAGTCGTGTGTCGTCTGTCATTGGGACAGGGGCACAGCAGGAATTTCCCCCACTCGGCTGATTGGCTGTTGCCATTTGGGTTTCGCCTGCTGCATAGCAAATCGTCACTTGTAAGGTTGTGGATGTGGGAATGTTCTGGGGTGCAGGAGAGGATATATTGACTAATTATATCCTTATCCAACTTGTGCTAACAAGTTCCCAAAATATCAGCAGAGTTTATGACATTCCCTTTTAAGTTCGCAACGGTAACGTCTGCACAGGTTCGCTAGAACCTCTATAATAATTACTCTGGTAATTTCCCCTTTTGTTCCCTCTTAAAATACAAGACACGGCACAGTCTTCATAAAAGTATAAAAGAGTTTACTCACGTTCTGTTCACAATATGATCCCAGAAGGCAGACAGCTTTAAAAAGGTTACATACACTTAGAATCTATCTTATAGGAAGATAGTACTGTCCTCTCTTGGCTGAGAGCCAAGAGGGCATGTTGCTCCTTCAGAAGATGAAGATGAGAGAGAGATATGGCTGCCTGCCCTGTGCTTTTATCATTTACCTGCACAGGTGAGGCCACACCCACCTCTGGTCACATGCGGAGGAAGTCCGTCCCCAGGAAGTTTACCTGCTTGCTAGACAGACATCCCTTCCCATGTTCTAACATGTACACTCTAGGAATGTTGTCATTGACTGCTCCTGTGTTTACATCCCACAGTGGATAGGCTCAGGTTCAGGTGATAGGGATGGGAGAAGGCTCTCGCCATCCCTATGTGAAGGGTATTCCATTAAAGGAATCCAGGGACTCAATGATTTGGTCAACCCCTGTGAGGGGATTGTGCCCGTGCCTGAGTTCAGGGGGATATTTGGGTGGCAGAGTTAGCCTGTTCCTGGCTTTCCACTTATCCAGGTGTTCACCCTTGGCTGACCTATGCTGGTTCCCTGGGTCAGCGCTACCTGCATGGCAGGGAGCTAGTCAAACCAGAGCCTATGCAACCACTCACTTTCTGTAATCAATAAAGTTGTGGCCTAAATTCTGCCAGAAACCAAAACAAATTCTGAGTCAAGTGTGAATTTATTTAGGGGGGAGGTTTCTGGGTCTGAACACACAGCTCAGGTTCTTTTGAGGGTAGCAAATGTGAATAATTGCTTTCTTTATTTTCCCCACTAATTTTGATGCTGCTGAAGCAGCAGCAGCAGCAGCACTTTTCAGATAGGTAAACATTATATAGTGGTATCTTGGGTTAAGTACTTAATTCGTTCTAGAAGTCTCTTCTTAACCTGAAACTGTTCTTAACCTGAGATAGCACTTTAGCTAATGGGGCCTCCTGCTGCTGCCATGCTGCCGGAGCACGATTTCTGTTCTCATCCTGAAGCAAAGTTCTTAACCTGAAGCACTATTTCTGGGTTAGCAGCGTCTGTAACCTGAAGCGTATGTAACCCGAGGTACCATTATAGATTTATTGTATTGTATTGTATTGTATTGTATTGTATTGTATTGTATTGCATTGCATTGCATTGCATTGCATTGCATTGCATTGCATTGCATTGCATTGCATTGCATTGCATTGCATTGCATTGCATTTATATCCCACCCTTTTCTCCAAGGAACTCAAAGCAGCATACGTGGCTCTCCCCTCAGTCCCCACAACAACCCTGTGAGGTTGTTTCCATTACATTTCAAAACGACCTTGACAGATTAGAGAACTGGGCCAAAACAAATCAGATGAATTTTAACAGGGAGAAATGTAAAGTATTGCACTTGGGCAAAAAAAATGAAAGGCACAAATACAAGATGGGTGACACCTGGCTTGAGAGCAGTACATGTGAAAAGGATCCAGGAGTCTTGGTTGACCACAAACTTGACATGAGCCAACAGTGTGACGCGGCAGCTAAAAAAGCCAATGCAATTCTGGGCTGCATCAATAGGAGTATAGCATCTAGATCAAGGGAAGTAATAGTGCCACTGTATTCTGCTCTGGTCAGACCTCACCTGGAGTACTGTGTCCAGTTCTGGGCACCACAGTTCAAGAAGGACACTGACAAACTGGAACGTGTCCAGAGGAGGGCAACCAAAATGGTCAAAGGCCTGGAAACAATGCCTTATGAGCAACGGCTAAGGGAGCTGGGCATGTTTAGCCTGGAGAAGAGGAGGTTAAGGGGTGATATGATAGCCATGTTCAAATATATAAAAGGATGTCAGATAGAGGAGGGAGAAAGGTTGTTTTCTGCTGCTCCAGAGAAGCGGACACGGAGCAATGGCTCCAAACTACAAGAAAGAAGATTCCACCTAAACATTAGGAAGAACTTCCTGACAGTAAGAGGTGTTCGACAGTGGAATTTGCTGCCAAGGAGTGTGGTGGAGTCTCCTTCTTTGGAGGTCTTTAAGCAGAGGCTTGACAACCATATGTCAGGAGTGCTCTGATGGTGTTTCCTGCTTGGCAGGGGGTTGGACTCAGTGGCCCTTGTGGTCTCTTCCAACTCTATGATTCTATGATTCTAGGTAGGTTAGGCTGAGAGGCAGTGACTGGCCTGAGCCCCACCCATGAGCTTCGTGGAAGAACGGGATCTGAACTGCAATAGTCACAATCAAACAGTGTTAAATGTGATGAAAACCCATGTTTGTGTGCTTATGAATTAAAACCGAATTGAATTAAAAATCGCCCGAAGTTCCACTGCAAAAGGAACTTAAGTGGTGTTAAGTTTTCCTGGAAATTCCAGGAACTTACTTTCAGGTGTAATTCAGACATTTTTGAATTAATTTGGTAACTTTAAGAGGTTGCCCAGTGCAGCCAATCATCGCCTATATAGCCTGGCTGACAACCTCCAAAAGTTGTATCATTGGGGAAAGCTATTCTAAAGCTACTTTACATAGCCAGTGGGAGACTGATCCTCAATATATGCCCACAAGGATATAAGGAAGGAAAGCAATCAGATGGGAGTTAAGCTCTAGTTCATCTTAAAAAGACTGCTAGGAAAACTATTTCCTTTGAATAAATTGCTCTCAGTTAGAGACTATTACACAAGGCTTCCCCCCACCCCGCTTGCTAATGGAAACACTTTTGAAACATACCTCATCCCCCCCCCCCACCATCTTGAGTTTGCTTGACCCTGGAAAGGCCACAAATGAGAGCTGTGCCTAATTTGATACTCTCCTCCTATTGTGTCTCTTATTCCTCGCCCTTACTCTCAATTTAAAAGCCCCCAATGTCACAACCGTTCCTCCTCCAATCTCCTTGATTCCCGTGGTTGCCCTTTACCGAGTGTTTCTCAACTCCACAAAGTCCTTTTTGAGGGAAGGCAACCTGATCTGCACATAGGATTTGTAGCCGAAGTCATCCAGATCTTGGCAGAGTGTTTGGAGAACGGTGGAGTTTAACATTCCTTTCAGTTCTCAGTGAGTTGCCGGAATGAAGCCTCTTCAGACTTTTGCCTCTGACGTTTTGGATTTCTTGATATTATAACATGGAGAAATTTGGTGATTTGGGGAAGGGAAGTCCAATGATTTTGTTAACTGAATAAAACAATAGCAAACCATCTCAAACTAATTTCCTGGTGAGATAAGTTGTATTGTCGAATCGTGGAAGACCATTGTGATTTCAAGGAGGTTTAGATGGTATACAGCGATGCTCCTTTCCTGCTTAGAAGTCCTGTGGGCCTTGTAATGAAAGTTTACCTTTACCTTTTAGTTCCATAAAATATCACTTTCCCATTGCTGAGATAGTATAAACATCACCAAGGCCATTGATATATCAAGACCATTGGTGTAAATACCAGATGTGGCTTATGTAACCCAAACAAGAGAATAGTCCTAAGACCACATGTTTGTTGGACCTCAGAGAATGCCCTGAACCAGGCATATGCAAACTCGGCCCTCTAGATGTTTTGGGACTACAACTCCCATCATCCCTAGCTAACAGGACCAGTGGTCAGGGGTGATGGGAGTTGTAGTCTCAAAAACATCTGGAGGGCTGAGTTTGCCTATGCCTGCCCTAGACTGTGGAATGTGCAGCGTATCTGCCAAATTTCAACTGTAGGAGTCTTGTGTGTTGCTAATGGGGTTCCCAGCAGCCACAGGGATGCTAGCATAAGTCTAATGCTTTGTAGTTTTCTGTTTGGTTATGTAATAAAATATTTAGCCTTCACTTCGTTTGTGCGCTCATTGTGTTCTGAATCCAAAAAGAACCTCTGCCCCTTGGCAGAATGTAAGCCTTCCTTAAACCAGAGATGGAGAACCACCAGTCTTCTTGACATTGCTGGTATACAACTCCCTTTGCCCCATACTGCCTAAAGTTTCACATCCCTGTCTTACACTATTTCCCATTGAAGTAGGGTTGTCATATTTCAAAAAGTGAAATATGTTGAGTTTTTAAAAAAGTTTTGCCCAAAGTATTGTTTTTTTTAAGGAAAATTGGCAAAAATGACACTGCCAACACGGCTTGCCATACACCCAGATATTCCTGGACATTTTGCCGATTTCCACCCAGACTGCTTCTGACTACAGCATTCTGGTTACATCCAGGAAATTCTAGATATATGGCAACCCTACATTGAAGGCCAGGGGGGAAGTGAAGCTAGCTTGTCACAGAAACACATTCCATGGCTCTGGGGGCCATTATGACAAGGCCCTGCTCCCAGTAGATGTATTATTGTCCTGATGTCAACCCACTTGGGAGAATTTGGTTTCGAAAGGCCTCATGGAAATAACATAAAAATAGATGGCAATCTTCTGTAGTGAGAGGATAGAATCAGGAGCAGGGCTTCTCCGAGTAAAGGAATCTCATTCTATCTCCTCACTTCTCAGGATGGTTGGGCAGCGCCCACTAAAGTCCCATTAGCAGCTATTTACATCTCCCCTGGAGATGTTAGCATCTCATTAACACTTCATTTTTCCCTATTGAAGCCTTGATTGGTTTGGCTAGAGAAAAAGGAGGGAGGGGGGAGCTGTGTGATAAATACATGGCTCTATCAGGACACTGAACAGGCTTTAGCCAGCATAGTGGCACATGCTTTTTAACTGTGGGCAGGTGGAACTAGTGGATGGCATTAGCTGAAGGAGACCTAGTTCATAGACACCCAGAAGGCTATAACATTCAGTGGTGCACAGGGGGTAATCTAGGATAGTATCCAACCTCCTTCAATCTGAATATATTACTGAAACAGTCTTAGGGAGACAGGGGAGGAAATTCAATACAGTTCTCATTTAAAGGCGAACCTGCCTCATTTGTGTTTTCTGAAACAATATGAAAAATTAAACACAGCCGCCCTTCGAAACTCACTCTTCTCTGAATTTTGCATCACAATTTTCCAAACACTTGACAGCAGCCACGAAATTAAAAGATGCCTGCTTCTTGGGAGAAAAGCAATGACAAACCTAGACAGCATCTTAAAAAGCAGAGACATCACCTTGCCAACAAAGGTCCATATAGTTAAAGCCATGGTTTTCCCAGTAGTGATGTATGGAAGTGAGAGCTGGACCATAAAGAAGGCTGATCACCGAAGAATTGATGCTTTTGAATTATGGTGCTGGAGGAGACTCTTGAGAGTCCCATGGACTGTAAGAAGATCAAACCTATCCATTCCAAAGGAAATCAGCCCTGAATGCTCACTGGAAGGACAGATCCTGAAGCTGAGGCTTCAATACTTTGGCCACCTCATGAGAAGAGAAGACTCCCTGGAAAAGACCCTGATGTTGGGAAAGATGGAGGGCACAAGGAGAAGGGGACGACAGAGGACAAGATGGTTGGATAGTGTTCTCGAAGCTACCAGCATGAGTTTGATCAAACTGCATGAGGCAGTGGAAGACAGGAGTGCCTGCCGTGCTCTGGTCCATGGGGTCACAAAGAGTCGGACACAACTAAACGACTAAACAACAACAACAACAATGCGTAAACACTTAATGTCTATCCCACTCTTACGCCAAGGAGCTGAAGATGGCATGCATAGCTCGCAAAAACCCCGGCATTGCTGAGAGCCAGTGACTGCCCGTAGTCAACCAAGTGAGCCTTGTGGTTGGGAAGGGATTAAAATTCTGGTCTCCTGGGTTTTAGTCTGACACACAAACCACTATACCACACTGGCTCTCTTTTTTATTAAGATGACCTAGACTAAAATGCTGATGAGTGTTCATGAGGACTTAAAACTATATATTGCAAACGGACGTGGGAATGCGGAGAACTGAAATTAAGACTGGAGAAAGGAGAAAGTGAGAGAAATCAACATTGTCAGATTCACCCACCCTTACAGCCTGGTCATACAAACACACAAACACACACATAGAGAGAGTACTAGACTTTAAAGTAAATCAGACTTCCATTATAATTGCCTCATTACCATCCACAGAACGCAGGCCCCAGTCTCTTCCATAGAGAAGCATTTTGGGGGTTGCATAAACCAATTAGGCTTCCATTTTCTAGCCTCCTGCCAATCGACCAAGATTGAGTCTCTTTTGCCTTTAATTTTCTTTCCAAATTGCATTATCTTAGCACACAAACTTGTCATTGTTTCCCCCCCTCCTCTTTCCCTTTCAGGTCAGAAGCATACCTAATCTTATTACTGCCAGTACACTCAGAGCAGCCAATCTTATTAATAGCTACCCTTCGGGGGTTCTGTACTTGTGGATCACTTTCCTGATTGGAAGATGAGCTACGCAATATATAAATAGCACCGTATCTCCAGTCTGACTTATTTGGCCTTTATGAGCTGTGAATAACCTCTCTTGTGAGTGTTGAAAAGGACTCCAGCCCACAGAGCTTTCCAGCAAATCTGCTATATTTCCATCTCAACTCAGGCACCTGTAGGCTTTGTTTTTGAGTTCATTAGCAGGTGTTTGATAGGTCCGAGGCACAATTGCTTGCAATTGTTCCTATTTAAGAACATATGAAGAGCCCTGCTGGATCAGGCCAAAGGACCGTCTAATCCAGCATCCTGTTCTCCCCGCAGCCAATCAGATGCCTTAATGGGAAACCTGCAAGCAGGTTCTGAGTACGATAGCTTTCTCCACACCATATTTAATTCTATAAACCTCTATCATGTCCCCTCTTGCTCATCTTTTCTACCCTGAAACCGATCCCTCATTTCTAAACCAATCCCTTTGCTATATGTTGAAGAACATCTGTCATTTTCTACTATTTTTGGACTCTCCCTGATGTTCCTTTACATTTCCCCCCCTCTCCCTCTCTCTTTCGACTGACTTCACTTGCTATTGGTGATGCCCTGATCATCACTGTGACTGTGCATGGTCCCTGACTCAGTGGGACTGTCCCATGTGACTAATCCTGGAAGCATTCAGTTCCCATCACCGATATCATCAACTCCTACCCAGATAGACCAATTCAAATGAATGGACATGACTTAATAGCTCTAAAATTCTATGGTTCTAGGACTTAGGTAGGTTCATTCTCTTTCATGGGTTGTCTCTGTGTAGAAAGGAGTTGCATACAACCCCATACTTATTTATGTAACAAAAATTCACATACAGCTAAAGTAAATAAAATTTCTAAACAGTTTACAAAGAATATAAAATATGCCTTAAAATCAGGGCTTTCTTCAGCCAGAACTCACCGAAACTCAGTTCCAGCACCTCTCAGGTGGGCACCATTACTATTATAAGAGAACCATGCATTTTCGTTGTCCTGTTTTCAGCTTCCACACAATAGGTTTATAGTTAAAAAGAATATTCTCCTCTGTAAGTTTCACTGTATTGGCCCGGATGTAAGTCACACCCGCAAAAAGTGTGGCTTATATTCAGGCCAATATGGTAACTTTTTCCATACAGTCATATTTCTACAGTCCAGCGCTTTCCCCCAAGAGTTTGCTCAACTTCCAGCTCTTTACTGAATTTAGAGATTATGGAGAGCCTGTCCCTCCCATAAACTCATAACAGTACTGTTAGGGAACTGCCATCAGCTCAGAGGCGAGAGGTGGAAGGGCAGTTGTGTTACAGGGAGCTTCCGAAGATCTTGTGAAGCAGTTCTTCCTCTGGCGAGGAGGGAAACCCCACCTCCAGTGGGGAAGGGGCGCAGGGATCAGAAGATGCTAGGGGGAGCCTCAACACTGAGCCTGAGCAAAGCGGAGGGGAGGCAAGTCCCCCTTTGCCCATGCCCACTTTGCGCAGTAGGTTTGCGCGCAGAGAGGGGAGGAGAAGAATGGGGGGTCACATGCCCGTTATGCTGGGGAAGGTATAAGGACCACCCACTCCCAGATTCTGCTAGCAACTGAGCAGACATGCACTTGCGACGCTCTGCACTGTAAATAGTTTGTACAGACAATAAAGCCTGGAAAAGATAGGTTGGAGTCTTGCCTGTTTGCTCTCGAGCAACCACACCACCACCTGACAGTACACATTCTAAGCCAGTTACAGATTAAAATGCACACCAACCCTACATTTTTGCATAATCTTGCTTAAACAAAAAAGTTTATAGCAGGCATCAAAATGAAGGGAAGGGGCCCCTCCTCGTGTCAATTAGCAGGGAGTTCCAGAGTGTAAGAGTTCCCATGCTAAAAGTTGAGTTTTTGACAATTGTGGCAATTGCTGAACTTCCAGTTCTGAAAATCAAACTGGTAGAAATAAGTGAGAGGTTGAAGGAAATGGGGCTGGAAAACAGTGCTGCATGGGGGGTGGGGTGGGGGGGTTTGACGCGAAATGTGATTAAAAGGGTGTCTATTTACACAGTCTCACTGATTTTCTCGAAATAATCCCACTTCACCAAACATCACCATTTTCTACCTGAAAATGAAAGTCTAAATATTGATTCCATCCTTAGAATTTGTTTCTCACCTTTTCCAGCACAGCTAAGCACCAGAGGTGGGCTTTCATTAGCTTAAGGCTCCCTGCTCACAGACAGACCTCCTTTCAAAGAAAAAGGGGGAGAGGGCCTTTGTTGTTGTTTATCATTTTCCAAAGCAGCGAGAAAGAGAAGGCTTAAGAGAAGCAAGTTATACTTACTCTGTCAGCGACTGCAAAAAATATCCCGCTAAGAAGTATATTAGCTCCAAGGCTTCTTAATCAACTTTTGCTTCATCATTAAATAATTACGCTTGGTCTGTCTGAAATATAGTCATGTCACTTCTCATATCCAAGACATCTTACAAATATGAGTCATTACTGGAGCTGTGGGAGTCATCGCTAATTAAGCTTGATGCTGGCAAACCTCATCCCATTTGGGGTTATGATGTCAAACGTTCAACAATTTATGCCCAGAGTTTCCAAAAGGCCTGAATTAAATTAAGAGGGTTATCAAGACCTTCGTTCCACCCCAAACCAAAGTGTTGCTTCAGCATCTTGCAGGCTATCAATGGCTACTAGCCACGATGGCTATGATATCTCTCTACTGTTTGTCAGTTGTTAAGAATCACAAGTGGGTGGTCAGAGCTTGTTCAGATGCAGGTCAGCACAGAAGATGCAGAGTTCAGCAGTGTAATGGTAATAATAATAATAATAATAATAATAATAATAATAATAATAATAATTTATTATTTATACCCCGCCCATCTGGCTGGGTTTCCCCAGACACTCTGGGCAGCTTCCAGCAGAATATTAAAATACAATGATTCATCAAATATTAAAAGCTTCCCTAAACAGGGCTGCCTTCAGATCTCTTCCAAAAATCTGATAGTTGTTTATTTCTTGGAAATCTGATGGGAGGGCATTCCACAGGGCAGGTGCCACTACCAAGAAGGTCCTATACCTTGGTCCTCTACCTTGGACCTGTGCCTCCATGGACAGCTGCAAGTCCAAAATGACTCCCAGGCTGCACACCTGTAGTCAATTCTTTATTCAAGAAAACAGCATACACCTCATCAATAGCTCCCCACAGGACATGCCCTTGTAGTGCAGTTACCTGGACTGATGGTCCCTGCCTGCTATTTCCTTAAGGTATCCTTCTCTGCCAGATGTTCCTCAAGCAGCCGCAAACTACGTCACCTGTAATCTCTCTTCCACCCTATGCATCACCCTGAGTGTCCTTGGAGACAAGAGCTGGGGACCTTGTGGCAGAACTAGGAGAGGCGGACCCATCCTCTTGCCCCCTACTCTTCAGCCTCTGAGTCTGAGCTGCTCCCATCACAGGCTCCCCTTGCTCACTAAAGCCTGTTGCTTCTTCAGCATCTAACCATTCCTTCCCCCCATTCTCCCCCTGACCTCTCCTCACGGTCCCACCACCAATCCTTGGGCTCTGAGCTTTGATTCTCTAGGACTTTCCTTGGGGGTTCCCCAGCTAGTACCTCCCACCACTCCTCATCATCTAGCCAGTCCCTGACATGGTAGACTGCTGTTGCAGCTGGCCCCATGCAGTAACCATCTTTTCTCCACAGTGTAGTATAGTGGTTAGAGTGTTGAACTAGTAGCTGGGAGACCAGGGTACAAATCTCCACTCAGCCATGAAGCTCCCTGGGGGAACTTGAGCCAGGCACTATTTCTCAGGCTGACCTACCTCACAGGGTGGTTGTGAGGATAAGATTACTGTGATGTGCTCCTTACCAAAGCTATGATGAGTTCTGATGACTGCTGGACAGATCACCGATTAATATGTTCCATGATGGCTATCAAGATTATACCTCAACGCAGGCTTCAAGGAAGGAAAGCAAGGCACAAAATGAACACCTTCAAGATCCTATTAAGTGGGATTGCTTCCAAACAACTCTTAAGGACCATCTGCTTTCAGAATTCCCTGATAACATCAAGAAACACTGAACCAAGCTAAAAACATCCATTGTTGCAGCCTGTGAACTAACTATTGGATACCAAACCGAGAAACACCAGGACTGGTTTGTGGAGAATGACAGTGAGATTGAACACATTATTGACAAGAAAAGGAAGGCCTTTCAGATCTGGCAAAGGGATAGAAACTGCGCTACTAAGAAAAAAAAACCCTATGCCAACATTAAGGCTAAGGTTCAAAGAAGAACCAGAGAACTAAAGAACACCTGATGGATAAAAAAAACTCAAGAGATCCTGCACTTAGCCGACACTCATGATGTAAGAGTTTCTTTAAAGCCACAAAGACCATCTATGGGTCAGTAAATCATGGCATATGCCCCCTACTCTCAACAGACGGTACCACACTTCTTAAAGATAAAGAAGCTATTGCACTGCATTGGAAAGAACATTACCAGCATCTCCTTAACCACAACAACCCCGTAGCTGCTGAGGTCCTCTCACAAATTCCACAATAATAAATTAGAGATGAGTCTGCAGTATCTCCAAATCTGCGAGAGTTGCTATTAACCAAATGAAAAACAACAAAATCAGCGGATCTGCCAAAATCTTCAAGGTGGGTGGAACTGAACTTACACAACAACTTCACAAGCTCCTTGAAAAAATCTGGGAGAAAAATATGGGCAAGAGAAGAAATCCCAGTAGACTTTAGGGTTGCCAAAATTATCAATCTCTTTGAAAAACGTGATAGAACAGAATGGATTGCATCAAGGCATCTCTTTATTAGCTGTGACCAGCAAAATTCTTGCAAGGATCTTAGCAAACTGTCTCCTGACAATATCTGAGGTTACCCTTCCTGAATCCTAAAATGGTTTTCGACCTTCTAGGGGGACAGTGGACATGATTTTCACTGCTCGACAGCTTCAAGAAAAATGCAGAGAGCAAAACCAACCGCTGGATATGGCATTTATTGACCTGACTTAGGCCTTCAACACTGTAAATCGTAATGCCCTGTGGACTGTCCTGAAAATTGGCTGCCCAGATAAATTTGTGAACATCCTTTGGCTCCTCCATGATAATATGACAGCAACAATCACAAATAACAATGGATCTCAAAGTGAACCATTCACAGTGGGATCAGGTTAGACAGGGTTGTGTTATCACCCCAACTTTATTTATTATTTTCATTGCCATGAGCCTACACTTTGTCAAAGGGAAACTCCCCACCAGAGTAGAAAGCATATATCAAACAGATGGAAAGCTCTTTAATCTGACTAGGCTAAAAGCAAAGAGTAAGGTTACCGTAACTTCCGTCATAGAGCTTCAGTATGCTGATGGCAACGTAGTGTGTGCACACTCAGAGGATGACCGCCAAACCATCCTAAATATCTTTGCAGAAGCTTACAGAAAGCTTGGCGTATCACTCAACATCAAAAAAACCAAAGTGCTGCACCAACAAGCACAAAACAACCCCTCTGCAGCACCACAAATTCAACTCAATTGTGTAACTTTGGAAAGTGTCAATCACTTCTCCTAGCTGGGCAGTTATCTTTCCACAAGGGCCAACATTGATACCAAAATCCAGCATCACCTGCGAGTGCGAGTACAGCTTTCTCCCGATTGAAGTGCAGAGTGTTTGAGGACGAGGACATTTGCAGGAAAACCAAAATGCTTGCTTACAAAGCTATTACTTATGCTTGTGAAACATGGACCACTTATAAACACCATCTTCAACTCCTTGAAATATTCCATCAATGGTATCTCTGAAAAAATTTACACATCACTTGGGAAGACAGGTGAACTAATGCCTGTGTACTGGAAGAAGCAAAGATGTCAAAGAAATCTTTGTCAAAGAAATGATTCTTCAACATCAACTTTGTTGGACTGGTCATGTTGTTTGGATACCTGATTATTGTCTTCCAAAACAAGTACTCTATTCTGAACTTAAAAATGGAAAGTATAGTGCTGGTAGTGAACAAGAGGTTTAAAGACTCTCTCAAGACAAATCTTTTAAAAAGTAGTATAAACACTGACAATTGAGAAACACTGGCCTGTGAGCACTCAAATTGGAGAACAGCCTTTACCAAAGTTGTCATGGGCTTTGAAGATGCTCGAACTCAGGATGAAAAGGAGAAACATGCCAATATGAAGGCACATTTTGCAAACCCTCACCATGATCAACTCCCACCCAGAAACCTAGGTCTCCACAGTGAATTGGCCTCCACATTCACTTAAAGACTCACTGTTAAAACCGTGTTCATGAAAGACAATCTTACTCGGCTATGAGTGATCGCCAAAGAAGAAGAAGAATATAGAAGGGTAGAAGAACCATTTATGTTACCATGAGCTCCTTGGAGGAAAGAAGGAGAGGTAGAAATGTAAAAATAAAATAAAATAAAATAAAAAAGTTATACAAATAATCAGGATAGCACAGTTGATTAGAGCAGTGGTTCCCAATTAGGGGTCTGGGGACCCATGGAGGTCCGTAGAACACACCCAGGGGGTCCATGGCCTCATCCATTGCGTCCCCCTCAACTAAATCGTTGTCATTTCTGTATGGTAATATCACAAATTTTATAGTCTTGTTTTAGTGCTGTGCAATTTTTCAATATATTGGCCAACATTGGTTTTGAAATTACACTGCTATAATTATTTTGACCTGGCAATACACAGCACTATGTTGCTCCTCACGTGTGGGAGAAGAGGGCAGCAGATTTCAAGGCACCGCCAATATCTCAAGATGATATCAGCCGATAACTCTGCTGATCTGGGCTGCCTTCCTTCAGTGGTGGAGGAAGCCGCTCAGGTGCCTGGGGCAGCATGCCCAGGTGTGGGGAAAGTGTCCCATAGGGGCAGAGCGAGGGCAGGGCGAGCCACCCATAGGGACTGCGGGGCCTCTAGAGTCTGCCTGCCTCCTTACACGCAGCCGCCCAACAGCTGGGGGGGCAGCAGGCAGACCGTTTGGGCAACACAGAGCCTGCGCATGCCCAAGCCGATGTGTCTCTCCCAGGAGAGACGCATGGCTTGGGCATGTTGCAGGCCCCACGGTGAGTGCCGCCCGGCATTTTGTGTCCCCCCCCCCTCAGTGGTGACACCCGGGGCGACCCGCACCGACTGCACCCCCTTCCTCCATAGCTGTCAACTTTTCCCTTTTCTTGCAAGGAATCCTATTCGGAATAAGGGAATTTCCCTTTAAAAAAGGGAACAGTTGACAGCTATGCCTTCCTCCGCCCCTGCCTTCCCTGGAGCTGAGGGAAAACAGGGCAGCCAATTGTGAGGCGCTGCCTTCCCTTCACACTGACAGAGAACAGGGCAGCTGGTCACCCTCACTTCAAGGCACCTTTCACTGGCGCTGAGGCAGAGCAGCTTTTCTCAGTCAGCAGGAAAGCAGCAGCGGCCACAGTGGGCATACATCTTTGCTGGCTGCCACTGCTGCCTGCCCCGCTGATGGCGGTTTGAGGCACCTCCCACATCCCCTCCCACCTGAACCACACGGTGGAGGTGACCCCGCTTCCTCTTCTCCCTCCACCCATCCGGTCTCTGTGGCTGCTCCTTCCCTCATCCCTACGCCTGATCTCCAATTTCAAACATTGTGATATATTGGAATATCACGATGCTTAGCTGCTGATATATCACAATGTTGAAAACCAGACATCGCCCTGCCCAGTCTGTTTTTAGCATACCTAAAATCCTTTGCTTATTAGGAACTACCCCACATTTTGTTCCAAAAATTGCATTGCAGAGGTAACTACCATATTCTCAAAATTTTCAAAAGTAGCAGGTCCGTGGCTTGGCTTTTGAAAAATAGGGGGTCCTCAGTAATTAGCTAATTGGGAACCACCGGATTAGAGCATGGTGCTCATAACACCAAGGTTGTAGGTTTGATCCCCATATGGGGCAGCTGCATATTCCTGCATTGCAGGGGGCTGATCCTAGATAATACTCAGGGTCCCTTCCAACTCTATGATTCTATGAAATAGCATGGGGAATACTTTGCTTTAGCAGAAGAACCAATGGGTAGACCTTCAGACCACTGCTTGGCTCATGTGCTGACCTCAACAATTATTTTTTTGAGGCTGGGTTTTTTATGGTCCTGAAAACGTTTCTGGGAGCACATTGCTAACAGCAGTGAAAGACAGGATTGTTATCTCCCCTCTCCCCCCCCAACCAACCCCCCCCTCCAAGCTTACAAACAAGTATTGGAAAGACTACAGGAAGCAGCTCATTATGTATTTTTGTAATGGCCGCAAACCAAATCTTTGAACTTTGGGCTTTTTCTTCCTTTCTTTCAAAAAAGGACTTTCTATTTCCCTCTACAATGGACAGTTTTATCGCTTTTTCGAGCCTGTGAGCTATTAAGGGATCTCCAGCAGTTAAAAACAAAACATGACAACTACTTTTAAAATTCTGTTTTAAATCCTTCTTGAAGAACAACCAGTGCCTTGCTGGCATTTATCTTGTTATCTCCCGCAACCACCCCCCTCCCTGCTGCCCCCCTTTTTTCCTTATTTTTAGGCACCCTTGATGTGAAATCAGACTGCTTTTCATCTCCCCCCTCTTTAATCGCTTGAAAGATGCACCCATTATTCTCTCTTGCATTTTATTTCACACCCAACCCTTCCTAACCTTCCCTCTCTGGCTACCTTGCACTCGATTCCATCTCTGAATTGGGAAACTGACCACACCACCTCATGGGCTGAAAGAGCAGGTTGCAAAATGAGAGCGGCACTCTGAGACTACCCTTGGCTTTCATGGCTACTGCACCGCCAATGACTCCATTCGCCTCTAATTGCAGGCCCACTGAAATCACGCAGGAAACTGGAAAGCCAAGTCATTAGCCCTTCTAACCGAACACGCCGCTGCGAAAAGGATGGATGTTTTGACAGCAAGACACTCTGCACGCTGCCATGCAGAACTATCCCCAGGTTATCCTAACCATGCAGAAGTGTTGCTTTGCTTTCTAAACCTTGCATAAGGCAAGGCAGGTGTTTGCATAAAATAGATGTGGAACTCTATTTGACATGAGAGAGGTCCAGGAAAGTCAAGGCCTCAGTGAAGAAGAGCAATGTGGATTTAGCGGCGGAAATTTGTTCTGTTTGCATTTTCACACAAACCAACCCAATTTGCAAATACTGAACCGATTCCTGAACAGGAATCCCAGTTTTATGGCCGTTTTGGTGGTCGTGATCTCATGCAATTTTGCAGTTTGCCCCCCCCCCCCCCGGTGCCTTTTCTGGGACCTTGATCTTATATAGTGCCCTGCCCCCATCCAATGCACAATTTTGGGCACTGTGCCTGAAAAATCACTTCTGTGGGGAGGAAACAGTGGTGTGAGATCATGGCAACCAAAATGGACATCATGCTCTTGCAATAAAAATTGGGAAGATGGCGTTCCAGATTTTGGCTTCAAGGTGTTGGAGGGTATGCACACACTCACATACTCTTCTCTACCTCTACCAACACAAAGCAAGAAACATTATAAGAGTTCAAGAGCACATTCCAGCCACACAAAAACACTCAGGGAGGGTGTGGAGAATGACTGAGGAAAGTTCTGAGGGACAGACAGAAGAGCTTGGAGGGCTGCAGTTGGCCCCAGGCCTAAGGTTCCTGACCCCTGTTATAAGGGTTCAACTAGTGCACAGCAGGGGAGAGTGTGCGGCTTTAAAAAATGCATTTGACTGGTTAATTTGTTCCCTGGCTTAGTTTTGAGTTCATTTGATGGCTGCTTTGGAATTGTTTAATTTCTTCTGCTTTCATGTTTATATTATAATGGTGTGATTGGGTTTAATTTGGGGGTCATTCTTCCTATGTTTTAGGTAATCATTGATATTAGCCACCTTGACTTCCCTTGGAATAAGCAGGATGGGGTTTGTGTTTGTTTTTTAAACATAAAAATAAAACAGAATAAATGGAAGCCTTTCTCAACCTTGGGCCCTCAGTTGCTTCTGGACTGCAATTCCCATAATTCCTTACATTTGACCATGTTGAAGCTGATGGGAGTTGTAGTCCAAGGGAAACAATCTAATCACAGGAACCAACGATGGAAAATTAAAAGCAAGTTTGGAGAGCTTGCTCAATCAAGTAGCTTGCGAACCTTGAAGGAAAAGTTGGTTTTGAGAAGGCTAGAAGAATTTCCCACTTCCCTAGTTTGGAGCTCCAGGACTTAAATTGCATCACTAAATGTCCTCATCAAGGTCAGCATCATAATGCCCATCAGCATCAATTAATCTCCTGCCTTTCCAACTAGTATTCTATTGCAGCATCTCCCCTTAACATGCCAATTTCATCATTATTGTTCAAAAGCCATCGAAAGCCATCCAGCGAGAGGCAAATTTGGTGCTTGTTCATTCGTGAAGTTAGGTTTTCTTTTTACTCCCCCCCCCCCCAGTGTTGAGCTCCACGAAGTGCGAAAATAAAATGCACTAATTAATTTTCTGCATCAGTGAAATGGAGCCGATATCAAATGAGAAGGATGGTGCACAGCCTTCAGTGAGACAGACTGACATCTTTAGGAGACTACATTTACAGTTACCAGATGTCCCTCTTTTAAAGAGAATATCCCATAGTCTTCTTTAAAAAAAGAATTTTCCCCTAGAACATCTTAGTTCTCTTCTGTAGTGCTATGCCAAAAAAGAGAGTCTTCTCTGTGTGCTGCTGGTTTCTTCCTCCTCTTCATCTTTTGCTATTCTCCATCACTGAATTGCACTCAAAAATATCACAGGGAATATTATATTTCAGTAAACGGGGTGCAGATTGTTGAAGTAGATGGGGGGCATTGTGTATTGTTTTCTTTCATTCTGCAAATAATCTCTCCATGCTTTTGGACTCTGCAGCCTTCCCAGGTGCCTGCACCACCTGAAAACCCCATAAAATCCTTGGCTGGTCTTTCCTGTAAGTGTGGGAAGATGAGGAGGCTGCCTACTGTGCTCACATCAGCTGCTCATTATTTTTCCCCCTCCTCCGCTGAGGTGACGTCCTTTTACCTTAGAAGAAGTCAGTGTGGGAAAGTTTGTTTTGTTTTTAAAGGTAAAAGAAAGAGCTTCCCTTAAAAACAAAATCAGGGAGCTCAGTGACCAGCCTCCTCAGCTTCCCGCACTTCTCTTAAACCTCAGAGGTAGATGTAATGAAGTAACTCTTCCTATGGAGCTTTTTCAAATCAAGAAGTGTGGGCAGCCAGGGAGGCTGCAAAGCACTTGGGAAAAATAAGTTGCATGCAGAGGTGGAGGACATCAAACCCAGGGGTTGAAGGTTGTCCTCCAGGCCTCCCCATCTGGCTCTCTGTTCGCAAACCACAACCCTCAGCCCTTGTTCCATACTTTCCTTTAGTGGTTTTGCCTGGCTGAAATGTGCCCTTGAACTCTGAGAATACTTCTCGCTTATGTGGATGGTCCCATCATCCTGACCACTGGCCGTGGCTCCTTGGCACTGGGAATTGGCATTCAGTTACAGGTTCCCCATCCCTGCTCTATGATAGGGATTTAAATTGTCATTTTTAGGAGTCCAGGTTCCCGGCTTGATAACACAGTAAACGTATGTAATTAAAAAGGAGGATTTATTGCAAAAACAAGCAGTTAGCTCCGGACTGTTCTAGCCAAGCATTCAGCATCATCACTAAGTTGACTATCCTGAGGAGTCCTTCCTGCGTCGACAGAAGATATTGAACCTGTCACCCTTACGTCTCTTGTTATGTTTCCTGTCTAGCAGCCATCCTATAAGTCTACATCTCAGGCTCCTTGGGTCATCTGCAGTTCCTTTCTGTGATGATAGCCTCTCTCTCTCGCTTTTTGTGCCTGTTTGTTCTTCCTGAGAGCTTTGGCTGTGTTCCAGCCTGCTCCCAGCTACGGCCTTATCAGCCTGCCATCCAAGGTTGGGAGAGGAAGGAGGCAAAGCCTGCAGCTGTCAGCTCTCTTCTGCCTGAGTAAAATCTAAGCCTCTCTGCTCCTGACTGCTTTTTGCAGCTGGCTGCAACCCTTTGCTTGGAGCTGGCGTATTCATGACAGCCATGTATACACACACACACAGCCCAGATTCCTGATGCAGCCCTCCAAGCCTCTCTGAATGCCCCTTTCAGGACTTTCTCCACCCTCACCGGTCATGCTACACACTCTTCTTGAGTGTTTGTTTCCTGGACGGAATGCAGCCTTGAAGCCTGGCAATGCCTCTTGCTGGCATTACACCAGAGAGGAGTGTGTGTAGAAATTAACTAGTCTACTGCATGATAAATCAGACTCCAGTTAAGTTTAAAGCACTGATATATAATGAAATGGAAAAAAGAAACTTTGTTTAAAAGCCAGAAGTTTTTTTTTATTAGCAGTTATAGGTACCAACATCCCAAAGGAGCAGAAAAGACTTTTTATGTATGGGACAACAGCTGCTCGACTGTTACTAGCCCAGAGATGGAAAGAAGACAGTCTCTGCCAGAGAAGAATGGCAAGCTAAGCTGATGGACTATGCCAAAATGGCAAAGCTGACTGGAAAACTCAGGAACCAAGAGAACAAAAACTTTTAAAAAGAATGGGAAATTTTTATAAGTTATCTAGGAGACCACTGCAAGCAAATGAAAACATTAGCAGGATTTTAACTTCACTTGTTATGTAACAAATACTTCTTCTTTCTTCTTTGGTGATCACTCATAGCCGAGTAAGATTGTCTTCCATAAACACAGTTTTAATGTCCAGGAATATAGAATCATAGAATTGTAGAGTTGGAAACCTCTGCAATGCAAGAATTTCAACAGCATTCCATACCCTCCAACATTCCTCTGATGAAAATAGGTACGTCCTATTCCAAAATAATAATATTTTTACTATTTATACCCCACTCATCTAACTAGCTTGCCCCAGCCACTCTGGGTGGCTTCCAACATATATATATTAAAAAACCATAATAAAACATTAAACATTTTTTAAAAAACCTCCCAATAGAGGACTGCCTTTAGATGGCTGGATGTGTGGGGAGAATAACTCAATGCCCTCCAACATTTCTCCAGTGAAAATAGGGACATCCTACCATGCCCCCCCCTATATTTATTGCATGAAAATAGGAATGTCTTAAGGAAAGCAGGACATTCCATAAATCCAGGACTGTCCCTGGAAAACAGGGACACTTGGAGGGTCTGATGCTCTCAGTCCTGCTCCCCTTTAGAGAAAGAAAGAAAGAAAGAAAGAAAGAAAGAAAGAAAGAAAGAAAGAAAAGAAAAGAAAAGAAGACTCCCAGAGCAGCTTACGAAAACAGTTCCTCAGATGGCTCCTGCCCTCAGGCTCAAAATCTAAAAAGACATGACACCCAAGGAAAAAGGGAAAGGGAGGGAGAAGGGGGGGGGGGACCAAGCTCAGGTGTGAGTTCTTAAAGGAGCAGCTCTTTGTTTTGTGAGACATGCAAAGGACTGACATTCTGAGGTGTCCATACAAATTAGGTTAAATTAATAAATAAGGAAAGTTTGATGGCTCCTTTCCCATTCTGATGAATTTGCATTGCTATTAACTTTCCATTTGAATATGGATGACGCCACATACCTGCCTCATGAATAGCTGTTAACATTCTGAGGACACCCTCTGTTGTGAAGCCTTCACTTTAATAGACTACCACATCGAAGCTAGCCTGACTGCCGGAGCCTAATTAGATCCAGCGTTCTCTGGAGCTCAGTGCAGACCTATTTGTCAATGCCAGCATATAGTCCTGGAATAAGAGGATATGCAGAGTGTGTTTACGAAGTAGCCAGAAGTGGTTGCATAACTCTACGATTTGGGTTCAGGTCTACAAAACAGAGAGGGGAGTGTGATGTGCTGGCGTGTAAAGTTAAAGGGACCATTGACCATTAGGTCCAGTCATGACCGACTCTGGGGTTGCGGTGCTCATCTCGCTTTATTGGCCGAGGGAGCTGGCATACAGCTTCCGGGTCATGTGGCCAGTATTTCTAAGCCGCTTCTGGCAAACCAGAGCAGCACACGGAAATGCTGTTTACCTTCCCGCTGGAGTGGTACCTAATTATCTACTTGCACTTCGATGTGCTTTCAAACTGCTAGGTTGGCAAGAGCAGGGACCGAGCAACGGGAGCTCACCCCGTCACGGGGATTCGAACCGCCGACCTTCTGATCGGCAAGGTTGCCATATTTCAAAAATTGGAAATGTGGACACAAAAGTTGTTGGGCTTTTATGAGTTTTGCCCAAAGTTGTTGAACTTTTTTTGCAAATTCGCAAAGAAATTGGACATTTTTTTTTTAATAATTTTTTTATTAATTTCCAAATTTTTAACAAACAGAAAAACAACATAAAAACAAACACAGAAAATCATATTTTCATTACCTTATTTCCATAAACCTCTTTTCCCGGACTTCCCCATACCTTCCCCTTTTTGCATCCTTTGTTTTAAACAATTGTTCAGCAACCCTTCTTAGCCAATTAACTATAAATTCATTCTCCTTTTCAATTTCGCCCTAAATTAAACACAATTTACCGCTGCAATTCTACGTCATTGAGCTATTTTTAAGGAAATTATTCTAGACATATGGCAAACCTAATGAAGGGACATCAAACCCTACCTTCCTACACAGAAATCAAATTTTTTATTTTTATTAATGGATAACCCAGAACTACAATTCCCAGCATTCCCTGGGAAGAGGGATTAACTGCTAAACCACTCTGCGAAATGTAGCTCTGTGAGAGGACTAGGGTATCTCTGAACAACTCTCCGTATTCTTAACAAACTACAGTTCCCAGGATTCTTTAGGGGTAAACCATGCCTCTTTGAAGTGATATGATACCGCTTTAAATTTGTAGTGCTGATGGAGACGATGTTATAGTGTGTGAGCTGTCCCTCAATAAGAAAATATGTGAAAATGTAGCTACCCCTGTGATGATAAAGAAAGGCTGTTCATGTAAAGTGAATTGTACAGACAGAGAGGCTTGGTAATTGCCTGTAATTCTAAAATCAGCCCGCTGTCTTTTCACTTCTGCTGTGTAACTTCCAAGCTGCTCACTTTACTTTCCATTGCTTCTTCTGCCATACATGCCAAATTACAGTATACCCATTGACACCCACCTTTTTCTTTCTTGGCTCTCTTTCTTTTCTTTTTTGCCTGCCCACCCCCCTCCCTTCCCCCGGCTTTTAAAAATCCCTAATGACTTGTTCCCAGAGATAAGAGGACAGGCTGTGCCTTTCCAGAGAAAGAGTAAGCTTTTCTTGAATATAAATAGAGGTGATTTATTAGGTCTAGAGTGCTTTCTGAGGGGCAGCCATTAATTAGCCCCCAAAGGGATTTCAGCATTTCCTCTCCGTACCCAATCGACATGTCTGTCAGATGGCTGGAAAAGATCACACTGCCAAAAAACGCACCCCCAATATGTGCAGGCTCAAGAATTGTGCAATAAGACTGCCTGGGTAAAGTTAGCAATTGATTGGTAGGCATGCTGGTGTTCAGCAACTTTGGGATATAGTCTGCGGGGTCTAGGGCGAAAAGAAGTTTATGAGGTACAGTGTGAAGAAGGAAAAAACTTAGGAACAATTCTCAGAGGTGCCTGGGATTGCTTGTTAAACCACTCTGGGAATTGTAGTTCTATGAAGGGAATGGGGGGAGTCTTCCTCCTCACTGAGGTGTGCCTGGCACCTTCATTGTACAGCTTCCAGCAAATATTGAATAATAATAATAATAATAATAATAATAATAATAATAATAATACCCCGCCCCACCTGGCTGGGTTTCCCCAGCCACTCTGGGCAGCTCCCAATAGAACAATAACAACATGATAAGACATCAAACATTAAAAACTTCCCTAAACAGGGCTGCTTTCAGATGTCTTCTAAAAGTCAGATAGTTGTTTATTTCCTTGACATCTGATGGGAGGGTGTTCCACAGGGCGGGCACCACTACCGAGAAGGCCCTCTGCCTGGTTCCCTGTAACTTCACTTCTCACAGTGAGGGAACCGCCAGAAGGCCCTCGGAGCTGGACCTCAGCCTGAACAATGGGGGTGGAGACGCTCCTTCAGGTATAATGGGCCGAGGCCATTTAGGGCTTTAAAGGTCAGCACCAACACATTGAATTGTGCTCCGAAACATACTGGGAACCAATGTAGGTCTTTCAGAACATTTACCATGGATTTTGACATTTGAGGTCTATCTTTGTAAGACCCATGTTATTATTGTGATTGTAAGTTGCTTTAAACTGTTTTTAATATTGTGTTTTAATGTTGTAAGCCACACTGAGGCCTTGTGGTGAAGGAGGAGGCAGGAGGAGGAGAAGAATCTCAGCATAGCTCTGGGCCCCAAAACTCACCTAGGATGACTTCACTGGGTTTGGATTGCTCTCTAGGTCCTGCTCCACATCTCTGTGTCTTCATTTGCAGAGATCACATTTCTTCAGCATCCATAGCAGAGGGCATCTCTTTTGTGTACGTAAAGGGATAGCTTCTCCATGTTAAGTGATATTGAGCACACCCCAAAGCCAATAAGCAGAGAGATTTGCCTCGCTCCCTGTTTCCTCAGCAACAAGTGCTCTTCAGGTGACTTTTCCGCTCCAGGGGCAAAATCTATTTCAGCCGGGAATCGGATTTGGAACGGTTGGCACTTAAAATTAGTAAACAGCAGATTGGAGTTGCTGGCCTGTGGCGCGAGGAATATTTTGCAAGTGTTTCTCAGCTTGGAAATGGCAGCCCGCCCTATAAAACACTTTCAGAATGTTGTCATCTCGGCACAATTACGGAAACCTTAAGAGTTCAACTTGTATCATTAAAAGGACTTAACGACATATTTCACCTACACGAGGCGAAACAGCCCCTTGGACCCATAACAATTATGAGAACACCTTCCCATTATTAAGTTCTCCCCTGTAGCAAGGAGAGTCGTATTGATCCAGCCCTGGGTTTAATTTACAAACTGTATTTATACCATAACTCAGACTGAGGGCCAATGGAGGAGGGAGGGAGAGGGGGAAGAGAAGGGAATTACGCTGGGCAGTTAAGCGTGCAACTCCATCTCATGGAGAATTTTCCACTGGAGAAGAAGTTATAGCTCTGTAAGGCTGGTGGGCTACTGCCTATTAGTGGAAGATGCGGGGATGGGCCGCTCTGAAGTACTAAGCTGAGAATTTATGGCTGTCTTTCCTTGGATTTCAAAGAGCTACCCAGGGACCTTTGGAACTGGGACTTAGTGGTGTGAAACAAGACATTGGCTGACCCAAAGACACTACAGACTCAAATCAACAGCGGGGGTGGGAGAGAGAAATGTAGGCGTTATTACAGAAGATGGAGGTAGGAGGCGTTGGGGTTGCTGACCTGGCCATAACTTCAATCCTATTGCAGGAAACACGTGGCCAGTCAAACAGACCACCTGAAAGAGCCACAGCAGTGTCATAAAATGGAAGAGTAAGGAAAGCAAAGGCACATCCCAAAAAGTAAAGTTCTCAATGGAAAGCGTCCAGTGTAGGACACAGCCTGGAGCACAATGTGTCAGCCCTTTCTTCTCAATGCGTGTGGGCACCATCTTTTATTAAGGCGGAAAAAGAAGGGGAAGACCATCAGAATGATCACACGGTTGGAGGAGCTCCTCTTCAATGAGGAATTATGGCAGGAGCAGGTAATCTCAGGTCGGGGAGGAGGTCAAATGTGGCCTTCCAAACCTCTCCATCTGGCCCTCAGGACTTTCCCGCAAGCCACACACCTGCACTCCCGCTGCCCTGCTTTGCATCAATTTGCATTAATTGGTCCTCATAATAATGATATGCTTGGAAGAACTTAGAGGGTGCTTCTCTGATAAACTGGTACCGCAAAGTATGGCAAACAGCACTTGTTGAAACATTAACTAATAAAATGAAATTGGCACGGTGCCTGAAGCACAAGGACTCCTTTGTAACGGAATGGCTCAGCTTTATTATATACATCGCTCAAAGCGGACATAGAGAAGTCCTCCCACTTTATAGAACTTTTTGGTTAACTGAAACTGTTTGTCGCCTTCTATACAATCAGTTGTCTGAGATAAGAACTTAATGCTATTTGATTGTTATTTTGTACGTATGGCCCAAATACCATGTTCTGGGTTAGGGTGCGATATTTATCTATCTGTATGATGTTGCTATATGTTGAAATAATTTAATAAAAAGGAATAAAAAGGCATGTAAAATTTGCATTCATTGCTTTGGCTACTTTTGCCTCTACTGCCCCATCCTCTGGCGCTGTCATGATCCCCGTTTCACAGAACAGTTCCCTACATTTTAATTAGTTCATTTGGAATCACAGGCACAGGCACAGATGCAGAAGAGGACCTTCTTAGTGGCTGCTTCCAGTCTTTGGAACTTTCTTCTTAGAGAAGTTAGACTGGCTCCATTGTTGCTGTCCTTCTGCCAGCAGGTGAAGTTCCCTTTAAGCCATTTTTAAATTAAGGGCGGGTGCTGTGATGTTTTTATTGTTGTCATCAGCTGTAATTTTAATAGAGCTTTTGACATATTGTTTTAATTCTATTGGTTTTTAATCTCTTTTTAATCTTTCCTATGTTTTTCACTTTTTCTATTTTATCTGTAATTCTGCATTTTCATCTGTAAGCCGCCTCAAGTCCTTGTGCGGGATATAAATAACAACAACAACAACAACAACAACATAAACCAGAGGATACTGGAAGCGGGAGGTTCCCTCCCCCAGAAAACTTGACAGCATGTCTACTTTTGTCCCGTGTCATAGATTCCTGGGTTCGAAAGTTCAGGGTGACGTTTCACATGTGTGGAAGAATGGATAATAGCATCTAGATCAAGCCAAGTGATTGCATTTGCTCAGAGCCCCAGGGTAGTCTTTGACTTTCAATCCAACCCTAGTCACCTGAGGAATAAAACACAGACTGTTAGCAGCTGTAGCTATGGAACAGTAAATGACACCAAGGAGAGGAGGGGAAATTAAATATCATATTTAGAAATCCTGCTGTGAGGATCCCAAAGCCCTAGTTAATGTTTAAGCTGGGTGACCTTGTGCTATACCCTTCAACAAAAAGAAGGAATCCGTCTTTCCAAGAGCTCACCCATTGACAGCTGGCTGCATGGATGAGTGAGCTGCAAGAAAGCATCAACTATATTGTTACATGAACGGGGAATGCTTTAGCATGGTTGCGCCCAGTTTCTTTGCAGATGAACCAAGCCTAATTTCATTCAACCAAAATCAACTGAAACCTCCCATTTGCTCACAAGGGTGGCCTTAGGTAATGACTGCTACTCTCCTCCTGACTCCCATGCATCCAGCTAAAGGTGTCTGAACAGAGCTGGTGTGCAGGGAAGCTGGATGTGCCCACAAGATCTGTCTGTGCAAGCAGGAATATTGCAAAATGGAAGATGTCCAGAACTTACGTGCATATGGTTTTAAAGCAATATCCCATGCCATACTATTTGCACACAGATTATTATTTTGCTCCAGAGGTGGCCAGCCTGAAACTCCCAGTCTAATGTAGGTATCCCTTGACCTTAAAAACACACACACAAAAAACCCTTTAAGTGATCAGTTCATACTCCTTGCAAAAGAGAGTTGCCTCTTCTCTGGGAGGGAAGAAGAGGGGGAGAGAAAGGGGGTTTCAGAAAGAGGGGGGGCAGTGCATGAGAAATGAGGGGTTGAAAAGAAGAAGAGGATGACAGAAAGAGAGAGGGAAAGGGAGTATTCCCAACCCTTTGGGGGTTTGACCCTACCCATAATCAGCATGTGACTCCCAACTAGGGATGGGCGAATGTGTCTGTTTCAGTGTCTTTCAATTTTAGATTTTCCCAGTCTTAAATTTAGTTCTCTGCAATTCCACATCAGTTTGAGATTTCCTTATTCCTTCGCTTATTTTAAAGCCCTCAAGAAAATTCATCAGCATTTGAATTTATCATAATTTGCACATTTTTGGAAGCCACCCCCCCCCACAACTATACACTTTTGGCAAAGTAATCTTCCCTAACACAACACACTTTTCATATTATTTTCATCAGTATATCAAGTTTATGCCCATTTTATCCTGACAAATGCATTCTTGTACGCATTGATTGGTTGGAGAAGAGCACTGCAATATTCAGGGAACTGCAGATTCCGAGAGATAGTTGCGTTTCGGTTTGTGTGTTGTTACGCAGTGTGCCAATGAAGTTTTCCTTTAACTGGGAGCAGGGCTCTTTTTACATTCTGATGTGCAATTGAAACAATGGCATCCTGCTTCCTTGACTGCCCCTCTTTGCATCTGTCTTCACAGAGGAAAATATAGGGCAGGTCCCAGTGCTTGAACTAACTCTTGCAACCAGCTTGGATGCCTTTAAAAGAGGATCTTGGAGGATAAGGCTATCATTGGCTACTAGCTACAATGGGAGAGTGTTCTTGTGCCAAAGTCTTAGTTGCATGCTTCCCATAGACATCTGGTTGGTTGCTGTGAGTACAGGATGCTAGTGTCAGGGGTTGGACTGAGGAGGGATGGTGGGGACTGCCTCCGCTCCTGAACCTTCCCTAAAACAGGAGGACAGTATAGATTTAGAACAGTGGTTTGCAGAAGGGCATAGTTCAGAGACTGCAGAGGGGGAAAGCTGGGAGATAATTGGGAGAGGAACAGCAGGAAGAAGAAACACTGGGGGAGAGACAGCTGACCGACTCAGTGTCTTTGGAAAGCATTTCTGAGCCCTCCTCCCCCAGAACTAGGCAATGAGAGTAGTTGAACATTGTAGTGCATTGAGAGTAGTGCATTGAGAGTAGTAGAACAGAAAGCTCAGAGGAAGAAAGCCCAGATCAGCCGGTGTAGGGATGACGTAGGATAAGAGAGAAGGAGGGGGTTGGACTTTACTTGGAGCAATGCCATTATTGAATAGGAACTACATTCCTTTGTCTCTCTCTGTGAATACTGAATAAATTACCGGTACGTGTTAAGGACTCTTCGTGTTTATCTGCTTTTTTGGCTGCTACCGGGGGAAGGATAGGATTCCCTGAACCTCAACAACTGGACTAGAAGGACATAGGCCTGATCCAGCAGGGCACTTTTTATGTTCTCATCCTATTGTGCATACACTGACCACAGCCATATTTGTGAACAGAGCTAATAACCAGGCAGACAGACCACAGGTGTTGTGGAAGGCAAACTTTGAGAACTATGAATTTTTCCTATAGCTTCTTCTTCTCCCTCTCTCTCCCCCGCCCATCCTAAACACCTATATTGGGGAAGGAACCACTTTCCACAGTGCAATTCTAGAATGCCTGGGAATATCTACAGATGAAGCAATCATGTGAGTGGAGCCAACCACATTGGTTCTCCCAGCCATTCACAAACCTCCCTCCCAGCAGGTTGCTGGCTGGCTGGGAAAGGCTCACATAATTGTTCCAACTGCATGGCTGCTTTATTCACATGCAATTCCCAGTTGTGAGATCACACCCCAAGAAGTTGGCTCCTGTTTCTCTGCAGGTGTGTGTGTGTGTGTGTGTGTGTGTGTGTGAGAGAGAGAGAGAGAGAGAGAGAGAGAGGGAAGCAGGCCTCCCTCTGTCTCCAATGGAGAGGGAAGAGCAAGGCAACTTGGAACGTCCACTGCTCATCTCAGCAAAGGAGACAGGAGGATCATAAACAAATTAATTGCCTTAATCTAACCTGCTTAAAGATTTGCAGTCAAGTCCCCTGACAGATGACTCCAAGGGAATGCAGCCCTCAGCAGAACAAAGCTTTCAAGTCTCCTTAGTGCTGACCACCCATGAAGCCCTAAGTTCTGCCCCTGATTTCAGACTCTGGAGCATGATCTGGAATGGCACCTGCATTTCATACGGGGGTGGGGAACCATCAGCCTTCTATATGTTGCTGAAATACAGTCCCACCAGCCCTAGCAAGCCTGGCCAATAGCTCCCTAATTAAACATGTGACCGGGAGGGGGAGGGGGCAGGAGGGTGTCACCCACCTTCTCCTGAACACACTGCAGAGAGCAGAAAGGTCAACGCTATTCTGTGTGGGGAAGATGCTGATGAAGCAGAACCAAGCAGACAGCAGGATTGCACCTTCCTGCTCATTAGAGTTGCCGAATCCAGACACAAAAGTTGTTGAGCAAAAACAACACTGCCGACATGGGTTGCCATACATCTGGATTTTCTCAGAGATTTTGCTTCTGACTGCAGTATTCTAGGTATGTCCGGAAAATTCTGGCAACCGTAGACTACGTGCATGAGTTCCCCTGATGGGAACAGGCATATAATAATAATAATAATAATAATAATAATAATAATAATAATAATAATTTTTTATTTATATCCCACCCACCCCAGCCAAAACTGGGCTCAGAGTGGCTAACAACAGTAAAAATAGCACAGTTTACATAAACTCACAGTCAATTAATTGAAATACATTCTAAAATCAATTCAGAATCAAATTAATGACAACCATTGGGCTAGAGTTCTATGAGGATTACAGAAGGAGAGAGGGGGTCAGATTGTGCCTTGGCCAAAGGCCTGGTGGAACAGCTCTGTCTTGCAGGCCCTGAGGAAAGATGTCAAGATGTCTCTTGTGACAGAGCGTTCCACCAGATCGGGGCCATGGCCGAAAAAGCCCTGGCTCTGGTCGAGGCCTGTCTAACCTCCATGTGGCCCGGGATCTCCAAGATGTTTTTATTTGAAGACCGTAAGGTCCTCCGTGGGACATACCAGGAGAGGCGGTCTCTTAGGTACAAGGGTCCTAGGCCATACATGCAGTCAATGCTCCATTTTACCCACCCCACAAATGACTCCCTGCCTCTAGACAGCCCCAGAGAATTCCAGGAAGCCTGGCACAACTTGGGGCAACCCAGGGCTGTCTGCACCCAACCCAGCCGAGGCCTGGAAACCTCCTAATTGCACCAAATGGGTTTGGGCTCCAGCCAAATCTGGTGCACAGCCCTAATTTAAAGCAGAAAATGGAATCAAGCATTCCAGAAATAAGTAAAGGACAATCTGAAGAAGAACAAATGGCAGTGCATACACTAGCGGCTCCCTTTAGACAGCATTGATCTGGGTGAATGATGAACTTGCTGGTGCAATGGATGAAGGTCAGATACGTTTGCGAGCACCAATGGATCCATCAGCGGTAGCCGATAACTTTTGTTTAGAAATATTGCTGCTGCTTCTTTGATTGAGGAGCCTGCCACAAAAAAAGTGGAGCTTCTTCCAAGTGTCTTCCTCGAAGACAGAACGAAGCAAAACTCTGCTTGGAACTTTTGCTCCTGGTGCGGAGCTGTTTTCATTCACTTTGCAAGGTATAAAGACCACTGAAGCTGGTGGCATGAGTGGTGAAGAACATCAGCTATGGAAGAGGAAGCTCAAATCTCATGTCAGCCACGGAACCAGTCGGCACTCTTAGATAAGGACATAGAAAAATGACACAATGATGCAACTAACAATTGAAATCCAACAACACAGGTGAGCCATAAAAGCTGCTGCAATCCTGAGCCCTCTAGGCCTATCTGTCTGGCCCTCAGAACTCTCTATGCCACACCCCTTACTGGTTTTGCTTCACTTCCACTATGTTTTTATGCCTCTTAGAATCACAGAGTTGGAAGGGACCCTGAGAATCATCATCATCATCATAAATTTTTATTTATATCCTGCCTTCCCCAGCCGGAACTGGGCTCAGAGCGGCTAACAACAATAAAAGTAACACAGCATTCTAAAATCAATTCATTCTAAAATCAATTCAAAATCAAATTAATGGCAACCATTGGGCTAGAGTTCTGAGAGGATTACCAAAGGAGGGGGTCAGACTGTGCCTTGGCCAAAGGCCTGGTGGAACAGCTCTGTCTTGCAGGCCCTGCGGAAAGATGTCAAGTCCCACAGGGCCCTAGTCTCTTGTGACAGAGTGTTCCACCAAGTTGGGGCCAGTACTGAAAAGGCTCTGGCTCTGGTTGAGGCCAGCCTAACCTCCCTGTGGCCCAGGACCTCCAAAATGTTTTTATTTGAAGACCGTAAGGTCCTCCATGGGACATCCCAGGAGAGGCGGTCCCGTAGTCCCGGTCATCTAGTCCAACCCCCTGCAAAGCAGGAATACGCAGCTGTCCCTTATGAGGATTGAACCTGCAACCTTGGCATTCTCAGTGCCATGCTCTAGCCATCTGAGCTATTGATGGACTCTCGCTTGTCTTAACGGAAGATGGTGGTGTGTGTGTGAGTAGAAAACCTCTTTAAGCCCAATGATCACATTCTTTTCAGAACAACCTTTCAAGGGTTATGTGCCACTGATGGACAGGGTCAGAGGCAAGAGTGGGCAGAGCAATGGATGTAAATCTAACCTCTGTACTGTAGACTCCTTTCTATGCACAAACACACAGAGGGGTGGACAAATCTGTTGATTTCAGGTTTTCACTGCTTCGCATTTTTCTGATCTTAAATTCACAGAGGCATAGAATTGCAGAGTTGGAAGAGACTCCAAGGGTCATCTCGTCCCATCCCCTGCAAGGCAGGGATCACAGCTACTGAATCCCTGGCAGACGGCCATCCAACCTCTGTTTGCAAACTTCCTAAACAGCCTTGGCCAGGTATACCTGAAGGGTATCTCCCCCTCCATTGTTCAGCCCAGACATTGAAGTCCAGCTCCGATGGTCTTCTGGTGGTTCCTTCACTGGTAGAAGCTGAGTTACAGGGAACCAAGCAGAGGGCCTTCTTGGTAGTGACACCCACCTTGTGGATCGCTCCTTCCTTCAGATGTCAAGGAGATGAATAGCTATATAACCTTTAGAAGAGATCTTAAAGCAGCCCTGTATAGGGAAGCCTTTTAAAGTGTAATGTTTTGTTATGTTTTTATATATGTTGGAAGCTGCCCAGAGTGGTTGGGGCAACCCAATCAGATGGGCGGAGTAATAATAATAATAATAATAATAATAATAATAATAATACAGTGGTACCTCGGGTTAAGAACTCAATTCGTTCTGGAGGTCCGTTCTTAACCTGAAACTGTTCTTAACCTGAAGCACCACTTTAGCTAATGGGGCCTCCTGTTGCCGCCGCGCGATTTCTGTTCTGATTCTGAAGCAAAGTTCTTAACCCAAGGTACTATTTCTGGGTTAGCAGAGTCTGTAACCTGAAGCGTATGTAACCTGAAGCGTACGTAACCCAAGTTACCACTGTAATAATAATATTTCATAGAAGGAGAACCAGCCACCTCCTGAGGCCATCTATTCCACTGTCAAACAGCTCTCATCATCAGAAAATTCCTTCAGGTATTGAGTTGGAATCTCCTTTCTTGTAATTTGAATACATTGGTTTGGGTCGCAGAAAACAACTTTGTTCCATCCTCTGTGGATATTTGAAGACGGCTATTGTGCCTGCCACCATGCCAAAGAAGACCCTCTAGGATGCAACTCCTAGTCATATCCACCTTCTCTCACACAATCTGGATCAGGAGGAAGAGCTCAAAATGGGCATCCTCTTTATCACTATCTGCTATTTGTCATGGAATCGCATCATCTCTCCCTCCCTCCCATTTTCTTTCTGGCAACCACTGTCTGCTTGATTGCTTTAGCCTTTCATGAGCACATAATCTGGAACTGGAGTCTATCCTTCCAAATCTATAGGCTGCACCGCTGTGCCAATTTGTTACATTTCAGTAACGCATTAATTCGTCCGAGGCACATGTCACCCAGCCGTTCGGAGGAGCGGCAGACTAACAAACAACTCGGAGTTGGAATCAGCAGGGTAGGAGACCACCTCCATTAGGGATGCATGGGGAATTTTAAGAAGGGGCTTGGGATGGAGGCGCATGAAAGCAGCCTTGAACCATTTCCTGCTAAATAACAGGTCAGGGAGGTCAGTTCCAATAACTTTTGGTGCATAGCAATTTCCATCTGTCCCATATCCAAATCAATATGACAGCTGAAGCTCTGTTATGGTTCAGAGGAACCAAAATAGGCTGTGACTGATGACAAATGGGGAGGCGGGGGGTGGGAACCCTATGCCTAAATATGCAGACAGACTAGCTGTCTCAAGTTATCTCCCTCCTCCCTCTGCGCGCACACACATCCTTCTTTAAGATGTGAGCTTCATATTGGCTCCTTCAGAATTTACTGTTTTGTGTACACATAATTTGTTTTTAAGAAAACAAATTGATATTCCCCACCTCAGTGCTTTTTACTCTGAAATAGCTCACTTGCAGTCATAAATTATTTTGTGTACACAAATGCTTTTTTTTTTAACTAAAAGAAAAAAAAAGATTTTAGTAAATCAAGTCCCCATTTCTGTGTGAGACCTTTATGTCATCTGAATGCATAAAAGAAAATCAGAATAAAAAATGCAAGAAAGGGAGGGAGGGAGGGAGGGAGGGAGGGAGAATAAGAGAAAAAATCTTTTTTGTTAAGCATAGCACGAAAGCGTCACTTTCTTCTTTTCTGGAAATAATTTACGTTGGCTAATGTTACAGAAGAAAATCCCTAATATAGCATGCAAAAATATGTTTATGTGCTCTAATCCCTTTATAGACTTCATTGGGAGAATTAAGCAAATACTTAACTTGATGTCATCATGACCCTTGAGTGACCAAGATGCTGATCTAGAGTCCACAGTGTAACCTCATTGGTAATCTTGCAATTGGATTACTACAACATACTTCATTCATTCATTTATTTATTCATTCAATTTAAATCGTACCTTTCCTTCCAAAGGAGCCCAGAGCAGTGAACATATCAATAACGTTTTCATTGACAACACTCTAAAAAGAGAAACAATCACATTTTCCTATTTACTGAGTTGCCTGGATGAATTTTTTAAATTCCTTCTGAAAGTCAGTAACAAAGGAGGACATTACACAAACAGGGAGCTGCCACTGAAAAGGCCCTGTTCTAGGTCAACATCAGCTGGGCAGCCTCCAGGGGTCGATATGGCCTCCCCTGCCAATGATAGGGTTTCAGGTGATTGATATTGGGGAAGACCCTCATCCAGGTGTTTTAAGTTGCTCTGTATGGGGCTACCCTAAAAAGCAAAGTGCATCAGCAACACTTCTGAGCAGAGTACCATTCCGCATGAATGTAACATCTTTAAAGAATTGAAAATACAATGAAAATGACTTATCAGCCAATAAAAGCCCAGGCCAAAAAAGGGTGTGTTTTTACCTTAATACAGTGAGATGCACCTCAATGGGGAAATCATTCCACAAACGCAAAGCCACCACCCAAAAGGCTATTCCAGGGGCTGCTCCAATTTTTAACCTATTTAATGCATGAGCCTCCAGGAGAGCTTCTGCTGCTGAGCTTAGTACATGGTTGATACAGGAGAAGGCTGATGTATTAGAATATAGGAATCTAATCTATGTATTAGAATATAGGATGAGAAAACTGTTGAGCATCAGTCCAGACTAAACTCCAAAATCTGGGGAGAAATTGAGATGATCAGAATTTCAGAAGCATCACTCTCCCCTTTTTTTAGTGCACTTGGGTAGTTTTTCTCTCTCCGCTGAAACAGAATTCATAGAATGTATGTATGGCTTATGGAATATGCCTACGCCAGACAAGAATAAACAAGCAGATGGGTGCATGTTGCATGTTGCCTTGCGAAATACCCTCTCTGAGCTCCAAATTACAGGCGCAGACATCTTTCCTCTTTGATCAGTACAAGGCAAAATGTATGGTAATCTCTCTCTCTCCCTCCCTCCCTCTCTCATTGCAAAATGCACAGCTCATCCATGCAGAAGGAAGGAATTGCCACGAGTATCAAACATCCCAGTAGTGACACATTGCCTAGTTGTCTTGTACAGTCATTAAGGGGCCATGAATGACATGACATGGGTTTTAACTAGATATTTGCACCTGGCATTATATTATATTCTGCATCTCATCTCTCTCTATATTTATATATTTATTTTATATTTCTAAAATAATTTATCCTTCTTTTCAGATAATTATTGTCTGCCAACTGTTATTCTTATTTATTGCATTTAAATACCACCTTTTCTTCCAAAGAGCTCAAGGTGATGTTCATGCATTTTGTCCTCCCAACAACCCTGTGAGGGAGGTCTGGCTGAGAGACAGTGCCTGGCCCAAGGCCACCCAGTGAGCTTCATGGCTGTCCCCATCTGCCTGCTTTCCTAGTTACAACCAGTCCAGACTGTTGGCTTCTTCCCCACAGTCCCAGAGTTGGTCTTGGAGAACACTGTAGGGAGGAATAATGGGGTGGAATTAGAATTATTTGTCTCTGCCTGCTCTGGCTCCACCTAGTGTTGGCCTCCCAGTTTTCTACCCTACCAGTCCCAATGGGCACTGGCCACCACTGAGCAGAGCAAGTGACCCTTGGTTCCCTGACCAATTGCAGAGGCCAAGTTAGTCTAGATTCTACCGCTAGCTACACAAGGGGGATGGATGGGTGTTATGTACTGAGCTAAATAGGATCCAAAATGCAGCAGTCTGATTGGTCCTAGAACAATAGGATTCAGAATGCAGCAGTCTGATTGGTCCTAGAACAATGGGCTCCATAATGCAGCAGTCTGATTGGTCCACAGGAGCCACCCAATCCAGCTCCAGGTGGAAGTGAATCCGTGACCTGACTGGCCTACAGGAGAATCCCGGAATTAGCCAATCAAATGGGGCCCATTGTGTAAACAATGTATATAAAGCAGACATTCTGGGGGAACTTCCTTTCCTCCTCACCACTATGAGCTGAATAAAGAGCATGAAATCCACTCTTGAATCCAAGTGCAGTGGTACCTCGGGTTAAGTACTTCATTCGTTCTGGAGGTCCGGTTCTTAACCTGAAACTGTTCTTAACCTGAGGTACCACTTTAGCTAATGGGACCTCCCACTCCTGCCGCGGTGCGATTTCTGTTCTCATCCTGAGGTAAAGTTCTTAACCCGAGGTACTATTTCTGGGTTAGTGGAGTCTGTAACCTGAAGCGTATGTAACTAGAGGTACCACTGTACATTTCAATGGGATATAAGAACAAGAAGAGACCTGCTGCATCCAGCCAGTGGCCTACCAAGTCCAGCATCCTTTTCTCACCTTGGCCAGGCGGATGCCTATGGGAAGCCTGTTGGCAGGCTCTCAGGGCAAAATCCCTCTCCCCTCTTGTGGTTTCCAGCAACTGGCATGCAGAAGCATTACTACCTCAAGCCGTGGAGGCACAATGTAGCCATCAGGGTAAGTAGCCACTGATGGTCTTATCCACCATGAATTTGTCTAATCCTCATTTAATGCCATCAAAATTGGTGGCCAACTTGGAAAGCGAAAGAAGGATTGGAGCATAGGCTGAAAATCCAAAATTTGCTCCGCCGTTGACTTGTTGTGTTTGCCTTCTCCCGTCTCCAGAGACGTCTGCTGCTTCTTTGATTGTTGTGGAATGTGTAATCTCCTACTTGGCATGCCGGTGCATCTCATTCACTGTTTGGTATTCCTGAAATTGGGGGTTATGTCACTTCTTTGTGTAATTTGTTGCATCAGTTGTGTTGTCACCGAACCGCCATCTGTCATGCCTGAAGAGGAATGTGAAATTCCCCAGTTCTTTTGCATAACTCTGCACCATTTAACAGCCTGTCATTGATTTGCTTAAAAACCAGAGGTCAGCACGGGACCATTAAAAGGCCCGGTTAACAGTACAAAACATCAACAAAGGTGTCAAAATAATACGCACTTATAGGAGATGATCATCCCCCAACAGAGAACAGCAACAGACGACATAGATTTGAGAAGAAGAAGAAGAAGAAGAAGAAGAAGAAGAAGAAGAAGAAGAAGAGGAGGAGGAGTTTGGATTTGATATCCCGCCTTTCACTCCCTTTAAGGAGTCTCAAAGCGGCTAACATTCTCCTTTCCCTTCCTCCCCCACAACAAACACTCTGTGAGGTGAGTGGGGCTGAGAGACTTCAAAGAAGTGTGACTGGCCCAAGGTCACCCAGCAGCTGCATGTGGAGGAGCGAAGACGCGAACCTGGTTCCCCAGATTACGAGACTACCGCTCTTAACCACTACACCACACTGGTGCCTTGACTCAGTGGTAGAGCACGTGCTCTGCCTACAAATTGTCCCAGGTTTCATCCCTGGCATCTCCAGGTAGGGCTAGACATGCCCCATCTCTGAAATTCTGGGCAGCTCCTGCTGGACAGAGAAGACAATGCTAGATTAGGCAGTGGTCTGCCTGGATAGATCAGTTGGAAGAGCATGGGGCTGAAAACTCCAAGATTGCAGATTCAACCCCTGTATGGGACAGCTGCACATTCCTGCATTGAATTAGATGATCCTCAAGGTCTTTTCTGACTTTACAGGTCTATGATTCTGTGTCAGGGAATGGACTGAAGAGGAGGAGGAATGGTGGAGGTCTCCCACACCTTCTCCTGTAGCTTCCAGAGAGGAGGGAGGCAGTCTCAAATTACAGCAGGGCTTTGAGGGAGATAGTAGCTCAGAGACAGGCAAACAGCAGAGTTATGCTTTGTTAGGAGGAGGAGGAAGGATGTGATAGCCTGGGATTCGGACTCAGAAGCTGAACCTGAGGAATCCCAGCCTGCACAGGAGTCCCCGCCTCCAGAACCAGCTAAGCTGGGGCTGGGGCCTGAGACTGAAGGGTCCTTACCTGTGCTGGATCCTCAGGTGCAGGCACCAGCTGAGTCTACTCTGGCCCCTGAGGTGATGGAGGACCCATTGTCTGCAGGTGCTCCACTCTCAGCCCCATCAGGGGAAGAGGAGGTTGCCTCTGGGTCCAGTAACCCTCCAGCTTCTCCTGAGCTGCAGAGGCTCAGGGCAGAGAGGCAGAGGGAACTAAGTTCCTGCAGGAAGAGTGCTCGCCTCGAGGCCAGGAGAGGCGTGTCACCTGTGGACTGGGGCCACCCTATGCCTCGGGGCAGATAAAAGCCAGTCAACCCCAGTCCCAGGTTGCAGGAGCAACGTTGTTGCTAGCCTGTTCCTGCCTGCACCCTGTCCTGCTCCTCTGCCAGAGTTCCTGACCTCACCCGTCTCCCTGCCTTGGACCCCGCTTCACCTTTGACGGACAGCCTCCATACCAGACCCTCGACCTCGGACTGGACTCAGACCTCACCACACGGTTGACCCTCGGGACTAGCACAAGGGGAGGCAGAGCAGCTAGCTGACATGTCACTGGACAACATACCCAACCCTCCTTCTCCCAAAACATGTTCGTTAAGGGTGCAAGAACAAAGAGCCCAGAGACAATTGTCCATAGACAGATGCCGAAGAAGCAGGTGTTGTTGCTAGAGGGGGGAGGAGGAGGAGCCTAGTGAGAGCAACTCCATTATGGAGGAATGACCGGAATTCTTTGTCTTTTACCTTGATGACTGAATGAATCATATGTCAGAACTTTCTTGTTCCCCCCCTGCCTCTTGGTGCCATCGGGGGGAGGGAGACGGTTCCTCAAGCCTGACATTCTGTGACTTGGCATAAGGCCCTTTCATATTTTCATGTCTCTAGCAGCTTCCCCACCTCCCAGCTACTACTAGAACACACACAAAAATCTGGCATTCTTATCATAATTCATTAATTTCTATATACCGCTAAGTGCCCCCCCCCCAAGCTTCTAAATGGTTTACAACTATAACAATCTGTCCTGGCCCTCAGTGGTGGATGCAATACTCAGTCTCCCAACTCATTTTTTGCCAAAGGTTTTAATGCGCAGGTCAATTTGACACATGAATCAGGTTACAAGGCATTCAGGTTAACAGGTGTCTCGGTGCTCTAACGCATGGCTAGGCAGGTTGCCAAGGTGATGGGGAGAGGTGTGAGGTGAAGGGGGGGGGAATGTCATATTTTACAAGAGACTTGGGCTTCCTTGTAGAGGTGTGCTGCGAAGAAGGTGTGTGGGAAGGCCAGTCCTTCATGAGCTGCTGGGCAGACCAGAACTCAATGTGGCAACTGGAGGTCAAAACCATCATGGCGCTAGCTAGAGAAGGCTGCACCTAGAGACCAGGATCCATGACTGACTGCTGCTATGGATCCAAACTTGCTGAAGGTATGAGATGGGCAATGAGAGACACCCTTGAATTATAAGTTTTGCACCCCCTCCATTGCAGACTTCCAGGTGTATACAGTGGTACCTCAGGTTACATAAGCTTCAGGTTACAGACGCTTCAGGTTACAGACTCCGCTAACCCAGAAATAGTGCTTCAGGTTAAGAACTTTGCTTCAGGATGAGAACAGAAATCGTGCTCTGGCGGCACACCAGCAGTGGGAGGCCCCATTAGCTAAAGTGGTGCTTCAGGTTAAGAACAGTTTCACGTTAAGAACGGACCTCCTGAACAAATTATAGTGGTACCTCGGGTTACATATGCTTCAGGTTACATATGCTTCAGGTTACACACTCCGCTAACCCAGAAATAGTGCTTCAGGTTAAGAACTTTGCTTCAGGATAAGAACAGAAATCGCGCGGCCCCATTAGCTAAAGTGGTACCTCAGGTTAAGAACAGTTTCAGGTTAAGAATGGACCTCTGGAACGAATTAAGTACTTAACCCAAGGTACCACTGTAAGTTCTTAACCCAAGGTACGACTGTATATGTGTTAATAAATCACATTTCTTAAAGACACTAGCCTCCACTGAGCCCCGATCTTTCCAAAGGAAACACTACTCTGGGTAAGTGCCTGGAACTGCCTGGAATCTCATGCCACTCGTGGAGATTAGGGTGGCGTGTAGCAGTATGCATGTGACCTTAACAAACATACTCACAAGCATGAAACAGAATTAACACAGCAGTCATGGCTGGACTAGTTTAAACCACAGCTATCAGATTTCTCTCTCCCCCCCCTCCAAATGCATCCTAAAATGTAGCACAAAAGTGCCGAAGAGTTTCCATTTGGGGAAAGAAAGATGTTAAGCATTCAGAAGGGAGATTTATCTGATGCTTGGTATCCTGAAGAGATAAAAGCCTTAAATAATTACAGCTGCTTTTTTGTTTCTTTGAAGAACTGGGTTATGTTTGCTGAAAGCAGATTTCTGTTTATTCTTGTTAGATGTATAATTAAATTTGCTTTGGTTCCCCTCCTACTCTTCCCCCTCCTTATTAAACCATGCTGCTTAAAATCATCTGGACATTTCTCCTCCTCCTCTTCTTATCTTTTCTTTAAAAAATGAGTCTTCCTCTTTGTCCTAGATATGAACTTCACATATTGTTTAGTCTTTGGTCAGGCCCCAAAGGTTGAAGAAATGATTTAAAGCTACTTCCCTCACAACTTGGTGCCTCTCAGATGTCATTTGACTACAGCTCCCATCATCCCTGAACATCGCTGATGCTTACTGAGGCTGATGGGAATTGAAGTCCAATTGCATCTGGAAAGCACCAGGCTACGGAATGCTGGAGGAACTGGAAGCCATGGCAAACTTCACGTGTACAGGGTTCTGTTTCAAAACTGTTCATGTGTGGGGATTTTATTGAAACAATGGAGGACCCCTAATATACAGGCCCATCCCACTGATGAGGCAAGGTGGGGCACCCACCTCAAGTGGTAGAAGACCAAGATGGACCACTCACTTCACTTTCACCACTGCTCAGTAGAGAAGTGCCAGTGCCAGCAGTTTCTCATGAGATATCGTGAGATTTCGCTGAAATCTCAAGAGATTTTGTGGAACACATGAGAACTCATGAGAATCAGTGGCGTAGGAAGGGGAGTGTGTGTGTGTGGGGGGGTGCGGGCCACTCTAGGTGTCATCAATGAGGGGGGTGACAAAATGGCCAAGCAGCTGGGAGGCAGGCTCACCGTTTCCCCGGTGCTGGTGTTCAGCTCCGAGCGCACTGTGTGCCCGCCTCCCAGCACTACCATCCTGAACTGGGGGCAGCTGGCACCGCCTTGGGGAGCTGTGGGGAGGGGGGGCAAAGCCTGACTGTCCCACTGGAGATGTGGGGCAGGGGCGAACTTGGAAGTGGAACCTTCTGCAGGAAAACACAACATGCACAAACAGGCGCCATGCAGCAGCAAGTGTCTTTCAAAACACAAGCAGAGCAACCAAGCCATGTGACGTGGCTGGGGTCGCTCAAGAGGCAGTGGGGGTTGACTGTGCGATGCCTTTGTTCTCTGCCGCTTGCCTCGCCTCCTTGCGTGGCCGGGTGCCCGCCCCCTACCACGGGCGTGTTGGAGTCACGCTCTGCCACTGGTGAGAATTCAGCGGAAGCTGGTGTTGCTGCCAGTGCTTCATAGGATGCTACACAGGCACAGTGCCACCTGTGGGGCAGCAGCGGTGGGGGGCAGCCCTTGCAATTGTATTTGTTCTACTTTAGATATTAGAAGTACTTCAGAACTCCAAAAGCAGGGGATGGGGGAATTGTGGATGAGAATTTCAGAAGCAACCTTGATTTGGGCCCAGCGACGCACTTCAGGCAGCTGCTGTATCCTTTCAATGCCTGAGCTCAGCGCATGTGATGGGATAAACTCTCAGGCAGCCAGTCATGATATATGAAGGTTCCCGTGCACCAAAATGGTTAGTGCAGGCTTCTTCAACCTCAGTCCTCCAGATGTTTTGAGACTACAATTCCCAGCACCCCTGACCACTGGTCCTGCTAGCTAGGGATCATGGGAGTTGTAGGCCAAAAACATTTGGAGGGCCAAGTTTGAGGAAGCCTGGGTTAGTGTGTCACTGTGGTCCCAATCCTCACTATAGGAAGATCAGCGTAACTTGCACCAGTGTGATTTACAATGACACCTGTTTCCCCATTCCAAATTCCATTCATGAGCCTTGGGAGAGCTGCGATGAGTGTGGCTCCCAAGTTTTGAGGATTGGGTCCTGGGCATATGACTGAGCGGAATGGGGTTTTGAATAGACATCTCCTTGCCCTGTCCTGCCCCACCACTCTCTGGCAACACCTCTTTTGTGGGGGACTTACAATGGAGTGGCCCCAGTTGAGCCCTAATTCATCTGGGAAAGCACAACCCAGACTCCCTAGTAGATCTTGGGTTTCAATTGTCCTGTTAGATTGGGAGCAGGCTACCAAGGTATTTTACCAGCCTCTGTCCCTAGACATTTAACAGCATCTTGATGTGCAGTTATTAGTGAGTTGCAGCACCATGGAAATTTCAGCTGTTGATTTCTGCAAACAGAAAATGTGATGAAGATGGAGAAACAGACATGGACCTTTGTTTTCCTGGGCACCTCTGAATTGGATGTCTGCAGCTGACCTCCATCAGTGGTTCCCCTGGCTTCACTCTGTCCAGGCACATGTTTCTCCAATAGGCACTTCTCCATATGCATTTTTTGGTTGGGGAAAATGCATTGCAAAATTCAGAAAAGTGTGAATTTAGGAGGATAGCTGTGTTTGAGATTGAATATTTGGAAAGTGTAGGAAAGGGCCATAGCTCAGTGGTGGAACATTTATGTTGCATGCAGAAGCCCCCAGGTGCAAGCCATAGCATCTCCAGATGGGGTCAAAAGAGGGTCCTGCCTGAAGTCACTGACAGTCAGTTTAGTCCATACTAAGATAGATGGACCAGTGATCTTCCTTAGTATAACACAGCTCCATATGTTCCTACAAACCACGTGGGTTCATCCATACAGCACTAAAGAAATAATTTTAATGGGGTCCCTTTAAAAAGTGACCATGAAATTGTTTATTACAATAAGCCAAAAGCATCTGTCATGCAAATACTATACCTGAGAAGTATGGGCGACATATTTTATTCCTTGGCTCCCTGCTTGATTCGATTTGGACTCAAGGTAGGGAAATCTGATCTGAGCAGGTCTGTCAGCATCCATTCGATGCAATGCTGGACACAACTTTCTTTCATGGTGCAGTTGAGCAGCAAAAGCTTTGATGCAGGTCAATCAGGGCATGAGGTCAGCCCATCAGCTTCATTCTCTCTCCATCCTTCCCTGCTAAGTGGGTTACAGAGCTGAAAATATGAAAGGTGGCAGGATGAGTGGCGTCCCTTTCTGCTTCGTGGCTTTCCTCTGTTTTCACCAAGGCTGTAATGAATCTGAAATGAAAGGTGATCCGACTGACAACCTGTGATGGGGATGGAACCATGGCAGCAAAGCTCTCATGAGCTTGTTACTAGGCGCGGAAGAGAATCTATAGGTGATTGCTTTCCACTTGACCTGTTTGTCCTCCTGTCTTTTCTTTCCCTTTCTACCTCTCCTTGTGGATGAAAAGAAACTCTGCTCTGTCCTTCCATGACCTGGTGCCCTCCAGGTGTGTTGGGCTACAATTCCCATCACCTGCCTGCCTGCAAGGCTGATAGGAAGCCCAAAACATCTGGAGGGCACCATGAGGCTGAAGATTGCTTTGCTCTGTTCCATACTGTTGAAAGTGGGTGCTATTATTGAGCCCAACTGCCCATTAAAGTTATTTGCTAAGCAGTGTGAACAGCATCTGGCTCCTGAATTAAGGTTCGAGAGTAGACTTTACCTGTTGCAATCATCAACAGAGAGATGCTTGTGGTTGAAAAATAATAAAATTGTTTATTGTAGGAAATGCGAAAATTGATAGACAAGAACTAGGAGCCTTTTCTAACTAGTCTAGAGAAGAACTAGACTAGTTAGACTAGATGTCACTTGGGGTCATCTTAATTATATACTTCTGTGTTCGTTTGTTGAGGTCTCTCTGGCTTTGGTGTCTGTCTGGGGCTACAATTCTATGATATCACAAGTTCCTCTGCTATTGTCAGGAGTCGCTGACAAACTTTTAAACCAAAAGAAGCCAGAGCAAGATTTGCTGTGTGATGACATCAGAAGCGGAGAGAAGGGGAACTCCCTCGGCTGATCTTTCCAACCAATAAGGGCCACTGAAGAGATTGGTTTCCACAAGGTTATGCTGGCTGTTTGTATTACCTCCTCTGGCCTATTTTGCTCCAAGCAGAACAGAAGGTGAGATGAATTTGAGCTTGTCTAATCCACCAGACACTCTCTTTGCTTTCTTTCCTGTTTTAGAAAGTTGACGTCTCCTAATTACACAGAGCAAGACTTCCCAGGGGCTTTGTTTGCTACGTTTCTTTTAATTATATACCTCTTGTGTTCTTTTGTTGAGGTCTTCCTGGCTTTGGTGTCTGTCTGGGGCTAACTACAGGAAAGAGAAACCCTGTCCATGTGTTGATTCTGCATGGAATTTGGAGGTCTGAGAAAAAGCAACATACTCCCACTGGAGGAGTTTGGTAGTCCTAAGGTCTGAGCCAAAGGGATTAGTTGGAAGTCTTCTGTGCTGTTTGTCTTGCTTAAAGCCAACATATTTTATTAAAGGAAATAGGTCAACGATTATTTTTTTTTAAGTAGACTAAGAATGGTCAATCCCATTTTCTTTGGACTGCCTCTTCAGGTGTACTTGCCTAAGTAATAACCTCATGGTACAAGAATGGCCCTCCCAGTGGGGAGGAAACGGCACTTCCCGTCTGAGATGGGACGTTAACTCTGAGGAATGGGATTATTGCCCTATGACTCAACAGAGGGATTAAGAAGACCATCCACTGTTCTCTATGAAGCTCTCAGAGCACTGTGTGCCAAAGGTCAGGCAAGATTCCAATGAAGGCTGATGAACTCCAGACCATGCATTTGCACTCTTGGAATTTTTGCATCCTCTTTATTTTATTCCAAAAAGCCATCTGCGAAGCGGGAGGAGAAGAGAGGGGGGGGGAATCAAATGCATCATTCCAAAGATGGGGATAGACCTTCCTTCAGGGAAAGAAGGACTGCAAAATTGTTCAAACTCTACTATTGCAGCGGAGCAGATAATTAGGCAATTAGTACTGTTAAAAGTTGACAAAGCACCAGGGCTCAGATGAATAATGTCCTCAAATGTTGAAGGAGGTAGAGCAAAAGATACTGGGGAGCCTGTGGCAAAGGCTTTTGATCATTCAGACAGAGTGTGAGAATTAGGGAGGAGGGGAGAAAATCCCCAAACAATTCCCAGTGCAGGGAATTCAGGCTGGCATTTTCAATGTTGGGTACGCATCCTGCCATGCCATCAGAGTGCTTCTGAAGTGCAGAGATGGAGGGGGGCAGATTTGCTTCAGTTCATAGTTAAATGCATATAATAAAGAAAATAAATTACAAAAAAAGATGTGTTGTATTAGGGAGCACTGCTTTGCAAAAATGTTGGTGTTAGGCAAAATTGCATACAATTTTCTGCATAAATTCACAAAAATACTGATTAATTTTCATGAGGATTCCTTTTTTTTTTTTTTTTTTGTGGGAGGCAGGATTCACAAACTGATGGGAAATGTAGAGAACTGAAGGTAAGATTGGAGAGAGAGGGGAGGACTGAGAGAAACCAAAGTTGAGAAATTCCCCCATCCCCACTGAAGTAAGAGAAGCAGTACATGTTGTAAATTATGAGGAAAGGCTGTGATGGAACATCTGCTTGCAGAGATGTTCAATCTCTCATGTCTCCAGCTAGGAGAGACCCCTTTCTGAAATAGCAGAGAAACACTGGCAGGCAGTGAAGGCAAGAGGTTCTTCATAACTGCTGTACAGGGACACTGATTCCAAAGCTTGGGGGGCACCTTTGAAAAAGCTTTCTATTTTCTTTTAGTTGTGGCTGCCATCTAACACATATGGAAGGACTGGTAAGTCGTTTTCAGCAAACCTTAAAGATGAAGTATAGTATAAGGAGGAAAGGGGATCTCTCATGTTTACAAGCAGTCTACCTCACGGGACGATTGTGAAGACACATAAGATCTCAAAGCACATTCCACAAAGCACTAATGCTGCAGTTTGGACACACTGACTGGGAAGCAACCCTCATCCCTGTGAAGACAAACTGCTTGGGTTTCCCAAAAAGAACTGTACAATGGAATCTATCTCATGAGCTTCACTCATAAGTCAGGAGTGTCATTTTGGCAAGGAAGAAATTATTTTCCAAAGAGCATGTCGAATCTGGAGGCATTAAAGCAATCTGGAGAAATGACTTGAAGAAACAAAACATCACGATCTCCAGAATTAAGATACAGGAGAGATACATGGCGCCATTCTTATTAACTGGGGTGTGGGGGAAAGAAATAAAAAAAAAAAGAAATCCAACTCACTGGAGATGAAAGGAATGGTGGTTAAAGATCATTCAGCAGTATTTGATTATAGGAGGTCCAAGTACTGATAATCCCTTGAAGTGTGTCTGATGAAAGACTGTTTACAGCCATTTCACCGAGCAAATGGGAAACCACATTTAGTATACCTTTGAAAGCATTTTTTGAAAGCTTGATTGTAAGAGTGCCTGCGCCAATAGCTACATTTCTATGCCCTGATAATACACCCATAAGGACTCCTCCACCCCCACCAGAGCCTGACCAGTGGGAAAATGTTGGGTTATGAAAACCTCATAATATCACTTATCTACTGAGCAGGCCACCTGATGACTGACAACTTTAATTTCAGCGTGAAATTGGCTGACTAGCAACTGAAACATCCATCCCCTTTTGACAGAGATGGTGCAGGCAACTTCAGGCAATATTTACCACCACAAATGTCCAAAGTCAGCAATCTGACTGGCAAGCTGTCCAGGGGAAGAAGACGAAGAAGGTGTTCCTCTTCCACCATCTACTGAAGGTTTATTTCATATGCGATGAAGGCGATTTAACCCTGTAGCAACACACAATTTTGAAAATGCATTTGTACATAAAATATGGCCCCAGCTAGGGCATTTGCTGAAGACTCATGATGCAGAAACCTTGCAGAAGCGAAGGTGTCCTGAGTTTGGTCAGTGTCTGGATGGGAGAATCCCTGGCACCCCCTGGGTGTCCTACCATCTATTCAGAGCTGGAGGAAGAGTGGGATCAGGACCTGTGTCATGGGTAGGTGTTGAAGGGCACCACAACCCTGTTGGGAGATGACTGCCAGTCTCTGGAGGCACTTGGTGGTCTTGACTTGCTTTCACCACCTATTCCACTGCTCTCTCCAAGAGCAGGGCTAGGGAACCTTGGATCAGAGGGATGGATGGATGGAGCCTTTCAGATGATGCATCATCTAGCCCTTAGCACTTTCCCTTTGCTGTGCCCCTTCCCAGGCCACACCTCTTGTTGGCCCTGTTTCACATCCTCAAGTGCTTTTGTCTGATTGGAATGTGTCCTTGAACTATGGTAATGCCTGATGCTTTCCTGCATAGAGGATGAAGAGATGCTGGAATGTAGAAAACCAAGAGCCTTGGACTTTTGAGGAACTGGAATGTTGCCTACATTTTATTTTACTTTATTGCCTCTGCCCTCCCTACTCCACCCCCTGAAAATTCCCCATGAGGAATTGTGGCCCCCAGACTGAAAGGGTTTCCCCACCCCTGGGAGATGGGTGAGGAGATGGGTCCCCAGTTCCCCCTGAGTTTTTATGGACATTCAACACCAAGGGTAAAAAGTGGACAGCAGTGCCTTGAAAAGATGGGGGACCCACTATGAATATCATGTCTATGGACCTTCAAAATGTGGAGGTAGCACCTCAATCTATCATCTATCTATCTATCTATCTATCTATCTATCATCTATCTATGTATCTATCTATCTATCTATCTATCTATCTATCTATCTATCATCTATCTATCTATATCTATCTATCTATCATCATCTATCTATCTATCATCTATCTATCATCTATCTATCTATCATATATCTATATCTATCTATATCATCTCTCTCTCTCTCTCTCTCTCTCTCTCTCTCTCTCATCTATCTATCATCTCTCTATCTCTCTATCATCTATCTCTCTATCATCTATCTATCTATCTATCTATCTATCTATCAACTATCATCTATCTATCTCTCTATCTCTATCTCTATCTCTCTCATATCTCTCTCTCTCTCATCTATCTATCATCTATCTATCTATCTATCTATCTATCTATCTATCTATCTATCTATCATCTATCTATCTATCATCTATCTATCTATCTATCTATCTATCTATCTATCTATCTATCATCTATCTATCTATCTATCTATCTATCATCTATCTATCATCTATCTATCTATCTCTGTCTATCATCTGTCTAAAATTAAATATTTTCTTGGTTCACAAGAGTAGGTGCATTCTCTCTCTTTTCAAGTTGTAAAAGCCATCTCTTCTAAAAATAGTCTTAAGGCAGCTCACCACGCCCAGCAAAACTTTGAAAGTCAAGTTATCGATAATGTCACAAAGCAGCGTGAAAACAGGGAGGAAACATACATATTCAATAAAAGCAGATCCTATAAATGCAGCAGGTAAAAGAACTTGCAGCAGCTTTGATTGCATTAAATGGGGATGAGACATTTGCATGGAGGATGAGGCTTCTAGGGATTATTTGGTTACAATGGGAACGATGGAATAGCAACACCAGCAAACCCTTGGGGTAGGCAGAGCATTGAAGAGTCGCTCTACAGATGACCATAGCGAGCCCACAAGTCCAGATGGGAGGAGGTGGTGCTTCGGATTACCTTTAAAAGACCTTGAGGGTTTGGGACCTGTGATCACCCCCAGCAGAGATGTCCAAAGAATGCATTCAGTTCAGATTCTGATATTAATTGACCTTGTCTGGACTTACCAAACTAACATGTGGATCAGAGTGAACTTTGGATCCTTTCCATTTTGCACTTCTTTGAACTGTGGTAGGGCATAATCTATCAGAGCTGTGCATCAAATTTCACCAATACCTGAGTCAAATTGGGCCTATTTGAAGGGAATATTGGAAACAGTTTTGGACTTAGACAATGGCAGATCACTATGACGTGGGTTGGTTGGTCCAAAGCGATCTGAGGCTGTCAGCGAGTAGGACATCAGCAGGAAGGAGAGGCAGGCATCAGGTGGGAAAACCTTCAAAAAAGGTTAAGACCTATCTGACTGCCAGCTGCAACTTCCTGGGAGAAGGTAGAAACCTGATGCTGCCTGACTCTCCTTCTGGTTTGACAAACCATCCTTGAAGCAGCAGCCTTCAAGACTGATGCTTCTATGCAACAGTTGTTGAGTGATTGATCCTACGGGGTGTAGGGTTCATGCAATAATATAGTGGCTTGCAAGAATGAGGAGCCCCAGCCCTGTTTCTACAGCACTTAGATACTAGCACTGCACCTGGACAGAGAGTGGTACTGCATCTTCTGGTTCATCAAGTGTCAGATGACACAAGGGAGCCAATAGGATTCTTGTAGGTCCTATAAAATCTCACGCTCTGTCAAGGACAGACCTTCATCCTGGAAGATCTTTGCAAGTGACAGAATGTGAGTGATAACGGTGGGTATACTAGACCAATGGAGATGAGACAGCTGGCCAGGAAAAGTTTGATTTGCAGACCTGTGCTATGTGGGGAGCTGGAAAGGAATACTGATATTGAAATATACTCGGAGTTGAGAGTGGATTTCATGCTCTTTAATCAGCTCATAGTGGTGAGAAGGAATGGAATTTCCCCCACAATATCTGCTTTATATGCATTATTTACACAGTGGGCTGCACGTGATTGGCTAATTTCAGGATTCTCCTGTAGGCCAATCAGGTTGTGGATTCACTTCCACCTGGAGCTGGATTGGGTGGTTCCTATCGACCAATCATGCTGCTGCATTGTTGTAGGACCAATCAGACTGCTGCATTCTGAATCCTATTCAACTCAGTACATAACAAATATGCACACACCACTTTCTACCCTTTCCATCATTACGCTGCAGCTCTAAAATACTTTAAGGCCAGGCAATGGGTGACCTAAACTCCTGCTCTGAGCATCACTCCAACTTTGATATTTCTTCTGCAGCTTACGAGCAAGATCTCCCCCCGCCCCAAGTTAGTTGGTTGTGTTTGCAGACAGATCCTTGCCTCCCTGAAGCCACGGGGGCCACACTGGAGCCCGGGCATCCAGTCATATGACCAAGGCTAAAAGCATGTAAAGTATATCTTGCTACTCTGGAATCCCAGAAACCTTTATCAAATATTTATAGGCCTATATGCCACATGCTCTAATTTTAAATTTCAACCCTAAATAATTTAGCAGCTTTATGAAAGAAAGAAAGAAATCCAGGGGAACTTCAAGGATGCTGTGCATGCATTTACTAAATTAAAATTTTACAAGAGGCTGTTGTTAACACACTCATTATCTCCTTGCCAACTTAATACCTTGTCAGCTTGGCAACCAGGAGGTTGATGGACCTCTTACAATATTTGCCCTTCCAAATATCGTAGGTAAAGATATGGCTGTGAAGTCAATCACTCCTGTCCAGCTATTTCACCTGAGACCTACAACAGACCTTCCGGAATCCCTGTGGGTCTTTCTTCCTCTTGCAAGTGAGCTAGTTGCCTAAGTTGCACAGCCTCTGTCTGCCATTGGCTCACCTGCTGTGACACCACAGGGAGCCTTTCAAGTCTTTGACCATGCAGGCAAACAGTTAAGAGACAGTGGTCTATGGAATGCAAGCTGGTTGGTTGACATTACGTCTGAGTTATAGGCATCCACAATGGACAACAGGATGCTGGGATGGGTGAGCCCCTTGTTCTGATCCTCCAGGACATCTCTCATAGAATCAAAGAGTTGGAGCAGGTCTGGTAAGACATCTAGTCCAGGAATAGGCAAACTCCAGCCCTCCAGATGTTTGGGACTACAATTTCCATCATCCCTGACCACTGGTCCTGTTAGCTAGGGATGATGGGAATTGTAGTCCCAAACATCTGGAGGGCCGGAGTTTGCCTGTGCAAACTGATCTAGTCCAACCTCCTGATAGGTGCTGCATCTCCAGAGCTAGAATACCTCCTAGAGATGGCTGCCAGCCTCTACTTGAATACTTTGAGCAACAAAGAGCCAGCCCACCATCCCTCTAGGTCATTGGCTCTATTCTTACCACCAGGAAATTTCTCCTAATGTTTAACCAAAATCTACCCTCCTGTAACTGCCCCCATTGGGCAGCATCCAATACACTTGTTACCCTAGTGCAAGGATTTCCTTTTGTGCAACAGAATTTCCCCTTCCTTTGCTCTCCCCCTGCATGCCCCATGCTCTCCCCAAATCTTCTCCAGAGCTTTGCAGAGAAACCCAATACAGATTTTGGGGGCATACAGGGCGAGGAGAGGGAGAGGAAGTTCAGTTGCATAGCCAGAAGTCCTGGCACTGATGGAACAAGTCCACTGAATGTGAAAGCTATGTATGGTTTGAGAAAGGCTTGTTGGAACACTCCTGGGTGGGTACCCACAGCTCCCGGAATGAGACAAACCTCTCCAGGCGTCTTCCTTGTGAAGCGCAGCCCGGGACGTTCATATATCTTCAGTCCCAGTGTGCACCGGTGACACATATTCTCAGATATGTGCACACTCACACAGCAGAATATAGCAGAAACGATGTGGAGATGAGGTGTGGCATTCTAAGTAATTTATTAAGCAATATATACAGGACAAAGCAATCATGGCGCCCTCTCACATCTTCGCCAAGATAGAGAAAAAAAGTACAAAAGTACAATACAGCGGAAGAGATAGGACTGACTTCTGTTCTCACAGTTTCCAAGCATGGAATGTAAAAATCGACATGTGATGTAACAATCACACATCCAGCAACGGGAGAATGAAATATACTGTACTGACATGGCTGGACAAAGTCCTGTGGCATACAACTTGAAACCTCCCTCTAGGTTAATGGGAATCACCAAAGAGCATTCTCTGAGTTCAGTTTTCCACCTGAAAATATTGCCATTCTATTCTAGATTTTACCATTTTGCTCACCAAATTATCAAATGCTTTGCTGAAATCAAGATAAATTATTTCATAGCATTCCCACAATCTATTAAGCTCGCAACCCAATTTAAAAGAGAGAGGGAGAGAGAGATAAGATGAGTCTAGCAGGATTTATTCTTGACAAATCCATGCTAATACCTACTAATCATGACATGGTTATCAAGATGCTTACAAACTGACTCCTTTCTAATCTGTTCCAGTATCTTCCCTGGTATCAAAGTCAGGCTGACTGGGCTGCAGTTTCTCAGATCTACTTTAAAAAAAATAGTATTTTTTTAAAAGACTGTGGATGCTTACACACCATGCATTTAAAGCACTTGGGTTCCCCCCAAGAATCCTGGGAACTGTAGTTTGTTAAGTATGCTGGTATTAGGAGTAAAACAACAATCCTTGTAATGTGACATGAACTGGGGTGGAGAGGAAGGTAGACAGAAAGGCAACCTATTTTTCCCTGGCTGACTCCTCCTTTGTATACTGCTCTTTCTCTCTCAGGCTCTACTTCCTTCCTGCTTCTTCTTCATTGTTAGTGTTGGACCTTTCCTTTGTTACCATCATGACTCTGTGACGACCACCTGTAAGCTGGTCCTCAGAATGGCTTTGTTTTCCAGGTGTAATAAGCCATGGATTTATTTCTTTTCTTTCGACCAAACTCCAGAAGCTGGAAATTTGTAGCTCTGTGAAGGGTAAACTACAGTTCCCAGAATTTTTGGAGGGCAGCCAGATGGGTGATAAATATGCAGCATGGGATCTCCTTTTTCCATGCATAGAATCATAAGTTGGAAGGGTCCACAAAGGTCAACAATCCAACCCCCTGCAATGCAGAAAACCTTTGCCCAACATGGGTGCCATGAATGAGCCAGCTCCCAGGGAAGGTTTGCAGCCAGCTGAAGGCACCAGCCAGGAACAGAGAGAGTTAACTGCCAGGCAGGATGAGCAAAGCCTAGTGCCAACTCCCCTGCCCTTAGGAATGCCGGCTGATAAGGGAGAGCAAGCTACTAATGCTATCAAGAAATGCAAAATGCTGCAGAAAGAGAAGGAAGCAGTTCATGAGGCGGGAAAGAGCCCAGAGACAGTCTCTCAGAGAGGCGGGAGCTGACCCTCCCAGTCCAAGGTCTCGGCCAACAGGAGGTCTCAGAGACAGGAACTGAAACAAAATACATCAGAAGAGAAAGTTCAGCTGTTTCTGGTCTTGCAGGAAGAAGTCTTCAGGAGGGTCATCATGACTGATTAGGTTTGTGGCTTGTTAGAGCCATTCTGTGCACTCTGCTTGTTTTTGAAATAAACTACTACGCTTGCTGTGTTATCAAGATGGGAACCGGGACTCCTGACAATGGGGCTCAAAACTATGACCCTGAAATTAAGTCTCTCCTGCTGTACTGACTGAGCTATCCCAACTGAGGTCCTATAGTACTTCACTCACCCTCCAGGGTGTCTTAAAGGTGATTATTACAACTATGAGCATTTTTTTAAAGTTACAATGGAAAATACAGCTTATTTGTTTAGAAAAAGTTGATATTTCTTCTTCTCCCCTCAGGGCAAGATGGTCCTTCAGATATCCCTGTGGTAGGAGTTAGGGGGCAGGGGGAAGTGGGGCCACTAAGAGAGCTGGATGGTGGCAATTCCTTGAGCTTCTTTCTTCTTCACTCTCCTCAGACAAATTCATGGAGGATAAAGCTATCAATGGTCACTAAACATGATGGCTGTGTCCTATCCCCCACTGCTGGAGGCAGTTTGCCTCTGAATGCAATCCACTGGTATATAAATCATGTGAGATAAATAGATAGATAAGTTAAATATCCCCAGAAAGGGACCTACTATTTCTCTAAACTCTTAATAAGATAATATTCCTCCCTCCCTCTGCTTAGCGGTTTATGATGGCAATATCTATTGACTTCAGCAAAGGGAGCACCTGGCTCTTTTGGAGAGACAGATGTTCCTCAAAAAGTGAAGATTTGAAACAGCGCATAATTAGGCACATGTGTTTGCTGCTGAAAGGAGGAGGCTGACTTTATTCTAGTCCAACTATTGTAAAATAAACCCACTTCCCTCCATGACGATTTTAGCATAAGCCCCGCTAGTCCCCATATGCTACTGCATTAATGCCCAACATCCAGTTATTGTGGACCACAACTCAGCATCAATCCCAGCCAGAATGGCTAATGGTCAGTAGGGATGGAAGGTGCTTGCCAGCGTCATTCTCTCTCTGTTTCTCGTTTCTCCAGGCTTAAATTCAGCTCTCCACATTTCCACATGAGTTTGCAATTTATTTATTCAATTTTAACATCCTCATGAAAATCCACATTGGGTTTTGTAAAGTTCAGGAGCTTCCCTATTGCATAGGGCACTGGTGATTCACTTCAAAAAGCCTTCCTTCTTTCAGAGAGATGGCTTGCACTGTTTAGTATGGAGCCGGCCTGAGAAGCAAATTGCACAACCTGGGCTTGCATATTTTGCCTTAGAATCCGACTTCAGAGGGCCATGCATCAAAACCAGCTGCATTAGCCTAAAGAATCCAGGCATCAAGGGCTTACTGTATTGCTTACACCATCTTATTCTCCTAGTTGTAAACTGTATTATACTGTAATACTGGGGGGAGGGGGGAAGAGCCCAGTCCTCGGGAACTATAAATGAATGCAAGCAAACTTCCTGTTAGTCTAATCTTTTCAATGGCCTTGTTCCAATATACTTTAAAGTTCAAAAAGAGGGGGGGGAATGAGGGATTGCATTTTAATGAACCACATTTTGCTACTGTGACATGCAGTTTTCATTATACAGCACCTGAGCCGCAGACAAGAAGCAGGAAACAGCTGGGTGTTGATGGGAGAAGGAGGGATGCCTTGAAGGCTATCAATAATTGAAAGCCAAACGGTTGCACCCAATTTGAGGAGAGGATGCTTTGCATAATGATGCTGGCACTAGGCTTTGTTGCCAAGGTGAATCTGACCTTTACCTTTCCCTCTCCCCACAAAAGAATGTTTTTACCATCCGGTTAACTCGTTTAATCACTGCAAATTGCAAGGAAGTCTTCCTGAGGGGTCACCAACAGAGTGCCTGTTGGAATTGACCCTTAAAGTTAAGGAGAAGAACAGTCGAGTCATTACAGGGGCCTCACTTGGATGGTAGTCTTTGAAAACTGCCTTTGCGTCATCTTCGCTGCCACCACACACATTCAAAACACCTTTGTTCCCACTTTCTTGTTAGCATCGTCTTCATTAAATTCAGGGGAGGGGGTGCAAACAGGGCTCTTCTTTTGATGAGAGGGGAAGAAGGACTTCTATGAAGTGGTAAATGACACTGTGCTGACATATTTCCAGGAGGACTAGCCAGAAAGGTTTTTTTTTGCTTCAGTAACCTCCTGATTGGATTGCTGCCAACATACACTGGCACTGAAAGGCAAACTTATCATATTCGCACTTTTTAAAACAAGATGCGAAGCAAAGCACAGCTGTCTTTTGGAATTCACACTTCTCAGAACGTTGCAGTGCAGTCCTCAAAGGGAGTAAGGTGTAAAAAATAATAATGCACAAACTAGAGTAAAATATGTGAAGCTCCACTGGTTCACCAGCTATGGCCGTTATGGAAAGAAATGACTTGGCCACTGTGCTCCATGCTCTGCTAACTTCCAGATGGGATTATGGCAATGCACTCTTCATAGGATTGCCCTTGAAAAGGTCTTGGAAACTTCAGGTGGCCCAAAGTGCAGCAGCCAGACTTTTGGCTGGGGTTCCACTTAGGTCTCAAAAAGGAGACATAATAGCCATAGGAGACTTCAACTACCCCAATATCTGTTGGAACTCAAACTCCTCCAAGAACGTAAGGTCCAACAAATTCCTCCATTACCTCTCTGAGAATTTCGTTTCCCAGAAGGTGGAAGAAGCAACAAGTGGGACATCTGTCTTGGACCTGGTCCTTACCAACAGGGAAGAACTGATCAACGAAGTGGAAGTACCGGGAAACCCGGAAGGAAGCGATCCTGTCCTCTTGGGTTTCATGGTACAGAGGCAAAAGAAAAGTGAGTGCAGTTGGACATGCACTTTGAAATTTAAGAAGGCTGATTTTAAAAGCTTAAGGAACTACTGGATGAGATCTCATGGTCAGAAATACTCAAAGAGAAAGAAATTCAAGATGGATGGTTTCTTAAAGGTGAAATACTGAAGGCACCAATGCAGACATTTCCTTAAAAAAAAAAATTATCAGTCCAAATAATCAATTACATTATTTTTCCCTCCCCCCATCCCTCCCCCAGGACTTCCCTCAGCTCCCCTCTCTGGTTTCTTTGCACATATTGATCTCTGCATGTTATAAAATTGTACATATCCTTGCCTTATTTATCATGTGTTCAACTAATAAATTTGTGGATGTTTATTCAAAACCTGCCAAGGAGTCCAGATCATTTTGTTGTCTTTTTAGGTAGTTTGTAAAACGTTCCCATTCAATTGTCCTTATCACACAGTTTGTACGTCAGTTTAGCCAATTCCGCATAGCTCATAAATTTTTCTTGCCATTCCTCTTTCGTTGGGATTTCCTCATTCTTCCATCCTTGCGCTAACAAGGCTCTTGCCGCTGTTGTAGCATACATAAATAAGTTATTTTTCTTGGCAGGTCTTGTCCTACAATCCCTAATAGAAATGCTTCTGGGTTGTTGTTTTTTACAAAAGTCATTTTAAACATCCCCCCCCCCAGTTCATTATATATCATTTCCCCAAATTTTCTAACTTCTCTACACTCCCACCACATATGATAAAAAGTGCCTTCTTCTCTACACTCCCACCACATATGATAAAAAGTGCCTTCTTTTTTTTTACATTTCCAACATATGTTTGACACGGGTTTGTACATTTTTGTGGACATTTGCAATGAGAATGCTAAGTAGGAGGCATCTAGAGAAACCTGTGTGGCTGCACATGGAGCTTACAGGTGACCTGAGATTTAAGAATGAGATGTACAGTCTAAGAAATGAAGGAAAGAGGAAATCACAAAGGAGGGAAATGAAGGAAAGAGGAAATCACAAAGTAGCCTCCTTCCCTACAGACCCCCTCAGGTGTGAAGTTCAGCAGAGGGAGCCCTCTTGGAAGTTCACCCATCCCTGGAGGCTGGGGGCAGGGGTGGATTAGGCAAAGCCATTTACTGTGGCAACTCCTAAGTTGTGCAACTTCCTCCCCACAAAGGTGTACCGGGCACCTTCATTCTGGAGCTTTCCAGCACCTGTTCCATCATGCCGTGCTCCGTGCAGTAATAAGCCCCTCAAAAACAGGGTTTCCCCAAGTGCTACTGCAATGTCAGAGCCAGTAGGCTATGGGTAAACAACATTTCCTAATGGAAACTTTCAGTCTAGGTGGGGAGAAAGTCAGAATTGTTAAAATCCAAGCTGGAGGAGAACTTGGGAGATTGTAAAACTTCCCTCATATTTGAGATGAACATGTCTCTGAGCCCAAAATGTGAGTCTCAGTGACAATGTTAAATTTATCTTGCCTGTCTTTCCTGCATTTTCCCCAAACCAGACACAGTATGGGGTTCAGGTGCATACCGCTATGAAGCTTAAAATGTTAGAAAACATTAGATTTCAAAGCTGTGGTCCAAGGATCTACGAAGGCTGGTGCTTAATGTGTGAGCATGCGGTTGCATCCATTGAGCACATAAAATTGCATTTTAAAAAGCAAAACAAAACCAATTGAAACCTGACAAATTGGAAAGCGGAGAGAGGAGCAGGGGGCGGGGAGGAAATCTACCAGGATTAAATGAAAAGGAATTACTTTGTTGTCCTAAAAGCAAGTGACCTTTTTTTAACCTACAGGAATCTTTCCAAAGCAATCCAGTTGATGATTGCGGGTGGGGAGAAGGCTCTAGCAGAATGGATTAGGAAGCATTCAATTGATTTTCGGCCTTTCCGGTCCAATGTGCTCCACTAAGCTCCACAATCAAATCTGGAGCAAACATAGGGGGAAATATCATGAAAGGAAGGAAGATACTGAAGGACTAAACTACTTCAGGAACTGAGTCCATGCTGACAGTCAAGCATCATGGTGGATGAAGCAGGGAAGGTGGATCTGAACAAGGGACCTCTTTTTCTTTGGAGGACACAGTCTTCCAGAAGTAATCTGTCAGGCTCATTGGACAGGGCCAGAAGGACATCCACTTCCCCCTCTCTTTCTCCATCATTTGTTTGCCACACACACACACACCCTCTTTCTGCCACCCTGTTTCTCCTTGTTTATCTTCATCTTTATAAAGTGGTACCTCGGGTTAAGAACTTAATTCGTTCCGGAGGTCCGTTCTTAACCTGAAATGTTCTTAACCTGAGGTACCACTTTAGCTGATGGGGCCTCCTGCTGCCATGCGATTTCTGTTCTCATCTTGAGGTAAAGTTCTTAACCTGAGGTACTCTTTCTGGGTTAGCGGAGTCTGTAACCCGAGGTACCACTGTACATTCATTCCTGGGGCTGGCACTGCCTTTCAGCTTTATTCTCCTTATTCTCAGTGTTGTCCTTGTAGAACTTAACAGTGGGTAGAACAGGGACAGAAATAGAATTAGTTGACTCTGCCTGTCATTGGCTCTCAGTGATGGTTGGTCTGTTAGAGAAATCAGGGCTTAAACCTACCAAGTGAAATGCGCAGCAATTTATGTATTTATAAGTTTCAAAAATCTCAAAGCCACACTCTTTTCCACACATCCTTCCATAATCCATTTCAATGTAGAGAGAGTCCCTGAATACTTTTCTGCCAACCTCCCATTTTCTGGTCAATAAGCAAATCTCATTCCAAAAGTATCGCTGTGGCCAGGAAGTCCCACCCATCTGTCTCCTTCTTCTCCTTTTGTCTTACCAAAGAAAATAGTCATTTGTGCTGGCGGTGCAGTTTCCCCTTCCCTCCTATATCAACATCTCAATCCAGGCAAGGTATCTGGTTAATTGGTCTAATTCTTTGGTAGATCCAGGAACTGAGCATGCTCAGCTTTGTATTCTTGAAGGTCACACCTACACAGCCTTAACTAGGCCCCTGTCCTGTGCTTGTCCTCCCTGATCAGCCTTCCTTGATCAGCTGTTCATTTGCTTCATTTTCATTTCACTGAACAGCCTGTCTGTGTGAGTGAACACCACTGGACCCTGTTGAGTCTCTTCTTCGTGCAACATCTACCTAATACCATTTTTGTTTATTAGATGTGAAGGGGGAGGCCCTTAACATTGTTTCTTTTGAAAAATGTGTTTTCTAACCCAGCAGCAATTCACCTTCATTAAAAAGCTGGTAGAATATATCATAATTAAACTGATGGAGAAGGGGGAGTGGCTTTACTCAAAGGCATGCTGGGAAATGTATTCATTTGTGGATCCTGTGAGTCTGACCTCTTAGCAGCCCCAGCAAATTTAGTGGGCACCAGCTGCCAGTTTTGGCTCTGGCTCCATAGCCATGCATGTGGGTTGTGTCAGGTGTGCCCAGGCACACCCTAACATCTGTGCCTTAGCGAGTCCGTGACCTTGGGTGCATACCCTAATGAAATGTGCAGCACATGCCTATGTCAAGTTCCACCTATTGCTGGACTCACTACCTTCTACCCTACCAAGGCCAAGGGCCACCAGCTGCCACTGATGTTCATTCTTCTTCCTTTTTATCTCCAAGGTCTTTAAGAGTTCAGTCTTTATGGGGAATCCACGTTTCTCATCTGCAGTAGCAGGCAGCACACAAAGTATGTGTATAAACGCTAAGGCACCACAAAGTGCAGAACTTGCCACTTCACCCGACGCATCTGCTTGAGGTCTATTTTGAACTGCTCCTAACATGTCGTAGTGCGATACTCTTTTATCTCGTATATCTTTAGCCAAAGGAGCGAACACTTTGCTTGGCTTTTAAAGCAGGAAGAGGCATGCCAGCAAATACTGCCTGAAGCAGATGGGGGCAGGGAGCCATTTACAGAGAAAGGGCCACACTCCCATGAGTGGAACCTTCTGAGGGCCACATGCCAGTGGTGGGCAGGGCCAGAGGGGGAAAAAGTGGGTGGAGAAACAAATGCTTTTAAAAAAACCTTTTGCACAAGAATAAATGAGCACATCCGGTCTGAAGGGCACCTGAAGGATCCATCACACAGAAGGTAGAGGCAAGTGCCTAAAGGAGTGCCCTCAATCTCACAATTCAATGTCCCAGACATTGGGACAGGGCTTTTTCAGCTGCGGCTCCAACCTGGTGGAACGCTCTGTCACAAGAGACAAGGGCCCTGCAGGACTTGACATCTTTCCGCAGGGCCTGCAAGACAGAGCTGTTCCACCTGGCCTTTGGTCAGGGCGCAGCCTGACTCCCTCCTTTGGCAATCTTTACAAAACTTTAGTTTATGGTTGCCATCAATTTTGATTTTAATTAATTTTTATAATGTTTTTATAATGTTGTACTGTTTTAGTGTTGTTAGCCGCCCTGAGCCCGGCTTCGGCTGGGGAGGGCGGGATATAAATAAAAATTATTATTATTATTATTATTATTATTATTATTATTATTATTATTATTATTATTTTCTTTACTTTCTCGCCTGTCCAGACTCAATGGCAAACAAACAGAGAGGCCACACTACTCCCAAGAAACAAATACTTCTTTCTCAGCAGTGTAGAGGAGGTGAGAAAGAGGGGTCCAAAAAACCAATCAAGGAATCTCTCCCCCCAAATCCTACTCAGCCCCTGAAACAGGGAACTTGCCCAAATCAATGATCTGACAAAGTATAAGGCAGCTCCCTATGTTCCATCAAGAAGGAGATATTATAAAGTAAATAAGGAAGTAGAAAGTGGGGCAAAGAATGTGCTGTTCAAGGCAATTTCCCCCACCCCTGCCTTCAGGAATGTCAACCCCACTCAAGGGCAAATTCAAAACAAGCCCCAATCTCCTCAGGGCAATTTTAGGAATATAACCATCTGTGTGATAAGGCGCCGTCCCTCAAGGATGTAGCAAGCACTTCAAAGACCAGTAACTTCACTACCATGGGCTTTTATTCTGAACTCCCCCTTTAAAGAACGTCAAACCAATTAAGGGAAAGCCAAATTGAAGCCTGCACGGATGTAATGCCAGCTCCAGCACTTTAAAATGCCCACTGTATTCTTTCAAACCTAACTGTGCCACTCAACCCACAAAGGCAGAGCTGGGGAGCTTATGAGTGGCTGGATTTTCTTACACTCCCAACTCCCATAACCCCTGACGGTTGGCCAAAGATGGAAGTTGGAATCCAGCAACTTTTGAAGGGCCACAGGTTCTCCATCCCTGATCTAGGGCTGCAGTGGCAAACATGTTGGGTAGGGGGCTCCCCAAAATTTGTACTGGAAGTTCACCCTCTTTCTTTGGCCCAGTACAGTTATCTGGGTTTTGCTGAAAAATTTCCTGCAATATTTGTTTTCTAAGGGACGCGGGTGGCACTGTGGTCTAAACCACAGAGCCTATGGCTTGCTGATCAGAAGGTTAGCGGTTCGAATCCCTGCAACGGGGTGAGCTCGCATTGCTCGGTCCCAGCTCCTGCCAACCTAGCAGTTCGAAAGCACGTCAAAGTGCAGGTAGATAAATAGGTACCGCTCCAGCGGGAAGGTAAACGGTGTTTCCATGTGCTGCTCTGGTTTGCCAGAAGTGGCTTAGTCATGCTTGTGCCAGCTCCCTCGGCCAATAAAGCGAGATGAGCGCCACAACCCCAGTCTCGTATGTGACTGGACCTAATGGTCAGGGGTCCCATTACCTTCAACACAGTACCAAATAGAGTCTTTGGAAAAAGTATGGGGAACCTTAGATCCAAGGGCCAAATTTGGCTCTCAGTATCTCTCTTTTTGTCTCCCTGTTGCTTTGATAAAGCCTGTTGTTTGTCTGGATGGAGATATGTGTATGTATAGAACTTCCGCTTTTTGCACAGCTGTAATATATAGCTTGCTGAACAAAGGCTGGATTCACATGCCCTGCCATGCCCACTCTTGCATCTGGTCCTGCACACCTCTGGTATGTGGCCCCCAGAAAGTTACCCATGGGGGGAATGTGGCCCTCAGAATGGTGCCCCTCCCTTGCTTTAGAGGATGACATCCCACCCTTCGAATCATACTCCACTGCAAGCCAGGAGCTGGTGCTGACCAAATCAGAGCAATGTGGGTCTGTGTCCTATCTGACTCACTGGCCTCATACAATCCTGGATGCAATTTCTGACTCTGCAAGGGCAATGAGAGATTAAAACGTGACGGTCAAATCAGGGAGAGTGGCAGAGCTAACTGCAAGGAATTGAACTGAAACAAATCCCCTACTTCTCCCTCCATTGAGTGATTTATCTGGGCCGAAGTGGCTGCATTCCGTCTCAGTGCTTCAGTGCTTTTAAAGAGATCACCGCTGTCTCTGAGGGATGGGCCATTGCTCTGCACTCCCTGATCAATGCAGGATCTGATATTCAGGTTATAACTATTAGGGCTGTGCACAGCTCCCCTGCCCAGTCTGCTCCATGACTCCAATCTGGAAGGGGCAGTCAGGCTCATTCACCCTGGGCCAACCCAGGGACCACCCACACTGCCTCACTTCAGAGATGGATTTAGGAGAATGCAACCGGTTTAGTCACACTGGGCAGCAAGCTTTGGGGGTGCTGCAGTGGGTGCCACAATTATGATTTAGAACAGAGTGAGAGAGACACAGGGGTGCCAAATTTGGGTATCACACAGGGTGCCTCTGAAAGTTGAGACACCCTAGGTCCTCCACTGCTCATATATTGGCATACCTCCCAACATTTTCACGCCCAAAATTGAGGTGTCAGGAGAGGTGTGCCTTCTGGTCTGGTACTCTAGCAATCGTCTGCAAGGGTCTCCTGGAGCATTGAACCAGAAGGTGTTCTGGTATGAAGGGGCAGTCAGGCAAGCACCAGAGTGCCAGGCCAAAGTGCCTTCTGGTCCAGTTCTCTGGCACGAGGACTTGCACAAGAGCACCGGACCAAAAAACAGGAGGTTCTGGGATCCAAACAGAACCTGGGATTGGCTTCTGTGATCCAGGATGTCCCACTTGAAACAAGACACTTGCAGGGTATGCAATGTCTTGCATTAGGATCCCTGATAGGCCTTGTTAGACCTGGGGGTTCCTCACCCCTTCTTTGCCCCATAAGTGCCCACCTGACCCCCTTCAATCTGCAGAACATTTGCTTTTGCAAGAGTCACATAATGTTCATTCCTCACTTTGAGGAAACCAAACTCCCAAGGTGGAAGCACCTATGCTCTGTAACGCCTTGCCTATTAGTATCAGGCAAGCACCTTCATTTCCAATACCAACTAAAACCCTCTTTGTCTCGGTGAGCCTACTCAACCCTATACTTTTATTATGCTTACTTGTTCTTAATCTCTATTGCTTTTATCTACATCTTGATCACTTTATCATGCCTAGTTGTTTTATGAGTCTGTTGATTTTATTGGCGTTGTCTTTTAAATATTTTATAGCATTGTATTTAAACTGCTTAGAAGTTGCTGCTTTATTAAGGCAGCCATAAATTTTGTTAAATAAAATAAAAAGGAGGACCAAATGTCCTAGCACCCCTATTCTCCCCCAAACTGAGGATTTGGGGAGGCTGGAAAGGAACCGTCTAATAAACTAGAGGTAATGCTTGCATTTTCACAAGATTAGAAGGGCCATTCAATGAAGCTGAATGTTGGAAAGTTCAGGGTGGACAAATCAAAGTACTTCTTGACCCAACACAGAGTTGAACTATGGAATTTGCTCCCACAATAAGTAGTGATGGCCACTTGGATGACTTTAAAAGAGGACCTGAAAAACCACAAAGGCTGTGTTCTCCATTTACTGTCAAAGACAGTAAGCCTCTGAATACCAGTTGCTAGGAATCACCAATGAGAAGAATATTGTTGTGATGGTACACCTGCTGGTACACTTATTTGCCAGGGCTGATCGGTACTTGTTTTCTTGTGCCTATCAGCCACTGCCCCTTTCTTGTTTCCTCTGTGTGTTGTTTGTCGATGCCCTCAGTGCACAAATTGTTGCTCTTCTGGGTGTGTGTTTTTGGAAAATTCAGGACAGAAAAAAAGTGAGTACTTCTTGACAGCACATAGTTAAACTATGGTGCTTGTTCCTGCAGGAGGGAGTGATGGCCTCCAAGTTGGGTGGTTTTAAAAGAGAACTGGACAAATTCATGGCAGGTAAGGCAGTCAATGACTATGAGCCGTGATGGATATGTTCTCAATGAATACCCATTGCTGGAAATCACAGGAGGAGGAGGAGGAAGAGGAGGAGAAGAAGAAGGAGAAGGAGAAGGAGGAGGAGGAGGAGGAGGAGGAGGAGGAGGAGAAGGAGAAGGAGGAGAAGGAGAAGGAGAAGGAGAAGGAGAAGAGTAGTAGTAGTAGTAGTAGTAGTTTGGATTTGATATCCCGCTTTATCACTACCCGAAGGAGTCTCAAAGCGGCTAACATTCTCCTTTCCCTTCCTCCCCACAACAAACACTCTGTGAGGTGAGTGGAGTTGAGAGACTTTAAAGAAGTGTGACTGGCCCAAGGTCACCCAGCAGCTGCATGTGGAGGAGCGGGGAATCGAACCCGGTTCACCAGATTATGAGTCCACCGTTCTTAACCACTACACCACACCACACCACACCACACAGGGAGTGCTCCTATGCCTGGAGCCTGCTTGTGGGCATCTGGTTGGTCTGTGAGAACAGGATGCTGGACTAGATGGGATATTTACCTGATCCAGCCATCTCTTCCTCTGTTCTTATGGAGCTGAAGGCATTCCCAGATATAGAACTGCTTGGGAGGAAGAATGCCGCAAACCATGTGCGTGCAAAACCCAGACATTTTAAAAGAATATTAATGGCGTATGGTTCTGAATCAGGGCCTCTTACCCATAGGTGCTAGGGGTGTGGGGCACCTGGGTGCGGGGCTCTCAGGGGCGCCAGGCTGAGAGTCTCAGGCCCGAGAGTTGAGTCTGGGGAAGAGCCTACTCATTGGTTGGAGCACCGAAGTGGGCTCTTCTGCTGCAGGCAGCTCTGTGCCATGAGTTCGGGGCGACTGAGCCAGCAAGATACTGAGGTGGCTGGCCAGCTCCGCCCTCCTGCACGCCTGGGACTGGGCAACTGGGTGGGCACCGGGTGGATCTTTGCAGCCGGGCACCACATATGCTTAAGACAGCCCTGTTCTGAATGCCTGGCTTCCACTTCAGAAATAAGAGCAGTTAATTTGAAAGGAGAAATTTGTGGGAGAAGTTTGATGGAGGAGAATACGGAAAGCAGAGGAACCTCATTTTTATGGTGCGTGGCAACTGGAGGAAGCTGTCTTCTGGCAGCAATTCAGCTTATCCCAGAAATGAATAACTCTTCTGCAAGACCAAGCGCTAGTGTGTGGATGGGTGCACTTTGTTTTCTCTAGCTCCATCAGCAGAACCGAGTCCAGTGTCAGCCTAGTGATCAACCTTAAAATGATCCTTTCCATCAAATTTATCCCAACAAACCCTCTTTGTTGACTTCATTGCCCCTCTCCATCAGCTCCAGCTCCATAATGATATACAAGATAATGCCTTCTCTCCGGTAGTAATTTGCAGTTGCAGATAATGAGCAGTGAAGTGTTTCGTGATGAGCGTCCAGGGAGGGCTGATGATAGCTTTGCTCCAGTAAAGAAATGGCAGTTAAATATAACATAAAATACAATGGATTACCAACCCGATGTTGTAATCTTCAGAAGACGGTATTCTTCCCCAAAATGGGAGCTATTTTTTGGATGAATTATGTACTTCCCTAAGCGCAAGGCTTAGTGACAAAGAGAGAGAAAGAAACCACAGGCACAGGAAAGCAAGCAAGAGGAACAATTTGTGCATCTTGGCGACATCGGCAGCTGCTTGATGTAGTGTTAGCTGAGTAAATATTATTGCACAAGCAGCTTTGCTTAAACAAAAGCTTTGCTAATACTGGGATACACCTCCTCAAGTAATTCCTTGGACAAGCAAGACGCGCCATATATATATATATATATATATATATATATATATATATATATATGGAAAATATATCAAAATTTATTATTTTTCCAGATTAAAAGTTCCATTTTGTTACTCAACAATTATATTCCAATTCAACAAAACAAGTGACTTCCCGCTCACCCAACATCGATGTTTGTAACCCAAATTACATACAATTGCATTTTAAAGTTCCATTTTATCCAATTTCATCCACTTTAACATGTTTCTTAATATATTCTGCTATTTTCTTCCGCTTCAAACCTCATTGTGGTATTCACATATGGAAAATGTCTTTTTAAACAGACTATAAAAGTTTTCCAGTCCTCCTTAAAAGATTCCAAATTTGCGTCTCTAATCAGTTCCGTCAGTTTTGCCATCTCTGTGTATTCCACGTTTTTCATCAACCATTCTTACTCTGAGGGTGTTCTCTCATCCTTCCATCTCTGTGCATAGAAAATCCTTGCTGCTGTAGTTACATACATAAATACAGTTGAGGCTTCCTTTGGAATTTAACTGTCTAATATCCCAATCAAGAAGGATTCTGGCCTCTTGGGGAATGTCTGTTAAAAAAAAATCAATATGTATCATTGTAATGGTTATAAGGGGTTACTTGTGCGTAAGTTGCCGTTACTTTCGGCTAGATTGCCTGGCTAACCATGCCTCGGCTGACAGCCCTTCACTCCGTGGCCGTTCAGTCGCTTGCAGAATCCGTCAGTGGGCGTTTCTTGAACCTCTTCCAGCATAGAAGCTGTTTGACGCCAAGTCTCCACCTACTCTCCCTGCGCAGAACTCTTCTGCGCAAGGAAGGGGTGGGCAGAGGTGTGCCCATGCTCTCTCCACTAGTCTCGAGCGAAGAGTCTTGGAGACCCCTCTCCGAATCCTCCATCTCCCTCCCTTCTCTACTGGTGTTGCACTGATTTCCTTCCCCTCTGCTGGTCCCCTCTCCTGCATCGCTCGGGAGCCTTGCCTCCACCTCTCACTCCGATGTCAGTTCCCTGACAATCATGTCCCAAAGAGCCTTGACATTCCTGCAAGTCCACCACATATAATAAAATGACCCCTCACAGTTCTTGCATTTCCAACATTTGTTTGATACATTTGAGCTAGCTTCTTTGGAGTTAGATACCATCTGTACATCATTCTGTTATAATTTTCTTTCAAGCCATGACATGCTGTAAATTTCATATCTATCTTCCAAAGTTTTCCCCAGGCAGCCATATCTAGACAAGCAACACAATCCAGACTTGCTAGGAAAAGTTACCTGAGGTGTGAAGCACCTGTGGAGCCTTTGGGACAGGACTTTTGGACATGTGAGTGAGACCCAAGTGAACAAGAGGAACCATATGCAGCAGGTTTGGCTTGTCACATTCTGAAGGATACACATTATCATGCAAGGAACCCCTATCTCCATAAGACCCGCTCAACTAATCCATATTACTATTCAAAAAGAACCCATCTGCCCCCCTCAGTAAAACTATTAAGTCCAGGTGTGGGGCCTAAGGCCATTCAGGCCACAGTCTAAAATTAAATGATTGCTTCAGCTCAGAATAGGTTCCTTTAATACAGTGGTACCTCGGGTTAGAGACGCTTCAGGTTACAGACTCCACTAACCCAGAAATAGTACCTGTGCTGGTCCCGGGGGGAAGGTACCGTGATCGTAGTCAGAGTTCACAAGATGAGAGGCGAGGTCCGAAACTGGGAGCCGGGCGGGAACAGGAACGCTGGAAGGTCAGGAGCAGGAGGCCGGGCAGGGAACAGGAACGCTGGAAGGTCAGGAGCAGGAGGCCGGGCAGGGAACAGGAACGCTGGAAGGTCAGGAACAGGAGGCCGAGCAGGGAACAGGAACACTGGAAGGTCTGAAGCCAACAACGACATTGCTCCCGCAACCTGGGACCGGGCTGACTGACCTTTATCTTCTTCTAAGGCCAGGGGCGGTCCCGGCCCCCAGGAGCCCCGCCTCCTCTGGCCTTAAGGCGAGCACTCCTCCTGGGAGCAACCAGTTCCCTTCACCTCTCTGCCCTAAGCCTCTGTAGTTCAGGAGAGGCCGAAGGGTTACTTTGCCCCGGAGGAGGCTCACCTGTAGCCACTGAGTCCTCAAGCACCTCTGGGGCCAGAAGGGTTTCACTTGGTGCCTGCTCTTGAGGATCTGACACAGGTGCAGGCTCCTCAGAATCTAGGCCTTGCCCCAGTTCAGCCGGCCCTGGAGGCGGGGACTCCTGTGCAGGCTGGGATTCCTCTGGTTCAGCCTCTGAATCGGAATCCCAGGCCATCACACCACCTCAGGTTAAGAACTATGCTCCAGGTTACATATGCTTCAGGTTACACACTCCGCTAACCCAGAAATAGTGCTTCAGGTTAAGAACTTTGCTTCAGGATAAGAACAGAAATCGCGCGGCCCCATTAGCTAAAGTGGTACCTCAGGATAAGAACAGTTTCAGGTTAAGAACGGACCTCCAGAATGAATTAAGTTCTTAACCCGAGGTACCACTGTATGAACGGTTGTCCAAAAGAATTCACAAAAACTTTGTTGCGTTCTCTCTCAGCCTTCTCCAAACTTTGGAAACTATGTTGAACTTGCAACAACTTCAGTGGGAGTGTGATGGGGCCAGAGGGCCATCTTGGTAATGGTACCCTTCCTGTGGAATGCCCTCCCTTCAGATGTCAAGGAAATAAAAAATTACACAACTTTGAGAAGACATCTGAAGGCAGCCCTGTATTGGGAGGTTTTTAATGCTTGATGTTTCTATTCTGTTTTTAGTTATGTGCCCACCCTGTGGAACGCTGTCCTATCAGATGTCAAGGAGATAAGTAACTATGCAACCTTTAGAAGACATTTGAAGGCAGCCCTGTATTGGAATGTTTTTAATGTTTCCAGGGCTCCTGCTCTCCCTACTGAGAATTCAGGTGTTCTGGGGAAGCTGTATAGTGTCCCTGAGTGCCCTGCTGACCTGGGGATGCTATCATTCTGAGCCAGGGAAGAACTTCTTAGGGGGACATGTGGCTTGTCTGGAACTGCAGGCCAGCATTACAAGCTAGAGAAATCCATATTGAGTGACCAGGAGGCGACAGCCCCAGCCCCCAGGGATCATAAGGAAGGAATAAAGACTCTGACAATGTTATATGGAATTAAAATTAGGCCACAACTTTATTAAACTTCCAATTGTAGGAAGACCTTGGCTTAGGCCTTGGGTGTGTATCCCTCCCAGCTCCCCCAGCAGGGGGAACTGGGGCACATCAGGGTAAATAGGATATTGGGGTGCTCTGCAAGACATAAGTGTAGTAGGCAGCCAAGCCTGTATCCCCGCATGCAGGGTAGTTCCCTGACGACCTTTCAGTGTAGGCCAGTGACACCCATATATATAACCCCTTTAAGAGGGGGACCCTGGAATCGCCACTGTGGGGTGGGGTGAGTCACCATTTCACACACACACACACACCCATATACAGAAGAAAAGACTAAAGGGTTCCACCCGAGGCCATAACCACCAAAGTTGTGACGAATTGCTACACAAAACCTGCCAATGCAGGAAAATTTCTTCCCGGTCCTTCAACAGCAACCAGTCAAAGACTGTAGCAGTGCCTGCAAAACAGGAAGAAAAAGTTAACTTGCAAACAAGAAACATTAAACAAAGGGAGGGGAGGGAGGGTGAATCTCCAGAGCCGACTGCCTGGCTATTGTCGGCTCCACCCCCTATTTATAAGTGGGGCTGGCCCCACCTCCCAGCAAGAAACCTGATTACTGAGGCTGGGCATGAACCTCCAAAAATTAACACGGAGAGGCAAGCCAGCCCCTGTAAGCTCCCTGGGAACTGTAGCACCACGTGCGATCCCACAAAGGGCACCCACAGTGTAAGTGTGAGTGCTTATTCTGAAGCAGGTAACTTTGGACCTCAGCAGCATTGTCAGCTGGAACTAACTGCTTCTCAACCTTTTGACTGAGATCATGTGCAGAGTACTTAGAATTAAAAGCGGAGAGGTTGCACATTCCAAATATGAGATTCATATTTCCTGGCTCAGGAGTCACAGGAGTTTTGAAAAACTCAGCACAAATGCAAGGCATACATTGCAAGCTGCAAATCCCTCGCTGGCTCAGGTTTTAATCCAAGCTAGAAAGGAATTAAACTCCTATTCCTCTCTCACCCACTCAACCACCAATGAACCTGCCTGCTTTCCACAGGCTTAGCTACCTAGCTCCTGTTCTAGTGGTGGCAAAGAGAAGGGATTAATTTGCCCCTCCCCTCACCCCTCTGACACTTAACAGGCTGTGTAATGCTTAAGCCAGGGGTGGAAGACTGTGGCTCTCTATATGTTGCTATAGAACCACTCTCACCATCTCTATCCACAGGAACTAGAGAGAAATTCAATTCAGGTCAATTTAAAAGTGAACATGCCTAATTCACATTTTCAAAAATAGTACAGGAACTGAAACACAGCCGTCCTTCAAATTTCATTCTTCTCTGGAATTTGCAATGCAGCTCTCCAACCAAATAAGATGTACAAAAATACATAGGGTTGTAACCACCCACATTTTACTCAGAGTAGACTAATTGAAATTAATGGAACTGAGTCATGTATATTAATTTTGAATGGGTCTGCTCTGAGTAGGACCAGCATGGGATATGACCCATATACTGGGGAAAACGTGCATAAATTGCATATTAGCGAAAAGGAGATGCAAAAAATAAACTGTATCAGGCAAAATTGCACTGCAAAAATGTGTGTGTTGGGCAAAATTGTATACAAATGTGTGTTTATTAGGAGGCTCCGTACTCAGCTCTCACCAGTGGCTCCTAGGAGATATCAGCATGTGATAATGGTCACACCCCAGGAACAGCTTCAATGGGTGGGCTAAAACAGGGAGGGCAGCTAATAGGTTGCAAACCCTCAATGAGTTAGGACTCATTGTCATTGGGGAATGGGTGTTTAGAGGCTTATGGTGGAAATGAAGGGGTACAGATAAGACAGTGCGTCACCAATTGGGGGCGTGATGAGTTCAAAAAGGGTTCAGGTTGATTTTGATTAAGCCAATATTTCTTCAGGCACTGCACTGTTAAACAATGGAACTCTCTCCCACAGAAAGCAGTTGGTCCCATCAACTTTGATGACTTTAAAAGAAGACCAGAAAAGTTCATGGAAGACAAGGAAATCCACAGCTTCTAGCCATGATGACTACTTTCTGCCTCCCCTATCAGATGCATCGTGCTCAGTTGCTTTGCGTTGCAGGAGGGCAGAATGCTGTTTCACTCAGGTCCTGCTTGCATCTGGTTGGCCACTGCGAGAATAGGATGTGGGACTTAGATGGGCTTCGGGCCTGATCCAGCATGCTTGTCTTGCATTCTTGGGGTTTTTTTGTTTTGTTTTTTCAATTTTTTAAATTAATTTTCCTATATCATAACAAACATAACAACAAACAAAAGAACATTACAATACCAAGAAAAAACAAACAAACAAAAAACATTGATCTTAACTGTTATAATCCACTTTTGTTATCATTGTTAAATGACTTCCTCAAATCCCTCTGGCTGAGTTTCCACATAGCTCATTGTAGCAGTTTTCCGACACTATTTTCATATAAAATTTACTTGTTCAATTAACATCTTTCTTTCTTTTCATTTTGACTTCTATCCATGATACAGTGGTACCTCGGGTTACATACGCTTCAGGTTACATACACTTCAGGTTACAGATTCCGCTAACCCAGAAATAGTAGTGCTTCAGGTTAAGAACTTTGCTTCAGGATGAGAACATAAATCGTTCTTTGGAGGTGCCGCGGCAGCAGCAGCAGGAGGCCCCATTAGCTAAAGTGGTGCTTCAGGTTAAGAACAGTTTCAGGTTAAGAACGGACCTCCGGAACGAATTAAGTACTTAACCCGAGGTACCACTGTATTATATAATTTCACATAATTAAATCCTAAACCAATCTGTTAGTCACAAGTCTTTCTGTTTATCTTAACATATTTGACTAAATAGTCTTTGAATTTCTTCCACTCCTCTTGATACTCCTCCTCCTTCTGGTCACGGATTCTTCCGGTCTGGTCAGCTAGCTCCAAAAAGTCCATTATCTTCATCTGCCATTCCTCCACTGTCTTACATTCTTGTTGGCAAACTCGCCCATCACTAGCTAAGCCAATTGAGCCAGTGGGGTGTAGTGATTAGAATGCACAACTAGGACTTGGGAGACCAGGGTTCAAATCCCTGCTCAGCCATGAAGCTCACTGGGTGATTCTGGGCCAGTCATTGCCTCTCAGACTAACCAACCTCACAGGGTTGTTGTGAGGAGGGCAGCCATGCACACCACATCAAGCTCCTTGGAGAAAAAGATGGGATATAAATGCAATAAATGAATAATAAGGATCTGTCTCAACTTAAGCCATCATCAGTTATGCTGTCTTCTTTAGCCATGTGCATTTAATTTCACTGGGTCTACTCTGAGTAATGCCTAGTTTACCACAACCATATCTATTTGGTGGGAGGTGTGTATGGGGTGGGTGGGGATGCTGTAATAGAGTCATCCTCTCTCCTCTCGCTGCCTCCCTTAGTCAAGGTACTCATTAGGCAAATATATATCTATATCTTTCATTTCCCCTTTGCTGCATTCCCTGCGCAAATGTCATGCTCTTTGGAGGATGGAGGATGCAAACACAAATGGGGAGACGCCGTTGCTCAGAGTTTCATTAAGAAGGGCTACAGAACCCGGCGCAGTTCTCATTATAGATGGAATAAACAAAACAAAATATCCAGAGCAGGAAGAGAGGTTGTTTCTGCACCTTCCTGAAATGAGATGACTTCCCCCAGCAGCTATATTAAAAGCTGCTTCACACTCAGGCTGAATAATTTGGTATTCCAGGAAGCAAGCAAACCAAAAACTTGAGCTTTGCCCTGAGTGCACTATGCGGAGAGCCACCGTGGAGTAATAAAAAGCAACAGAAGACTCTCATGCCACCTTAAAGACTAACAAATTTATTGTTGCGCAGGTTTATGCCACAATAATATATATATATATATATATATATATAATGTTTTTAAGGTGCCACGAGACATCTTGTTCTTTTTGCTGCAAGAGGTTATTCCCCTGGAATTTGTTCCTGTGGTGGAATAACTAGAGTCCTGGGCAGAAGAGGCTGCCATATTCTGTATCAAGCAAATGATCCATCTAGCTCAGGACTGATCGTCTTCCAAAGCAACTACTCTATTCCGAACTTTAAAATGGAAAGCATAATGCTGGTGGTCAACAAGAAAGGTTTAAAGGCTGTCTCAAGGCAAATCTAAAAAAAAATGTACAGTAGTATAAACACCAACAACTAGGAAACACTGGCCTGCGAGCGCTCCAGTTGGAGACCACCCTTTACCAAAGGTGTCATGGGCTTTGTTGTTGTTGTTGTTTAGTCGTTTAGTCGTGTCCGACTCTTCGTGACCCCATGGACCAGAGAACGCCAGGCACTCCTGTCCTCCACTGCCCCCCGCAGCTTGGTCAGACTCATGCTGGTAACCTCGAAAACACTATCCAACCATCTCGTCCTCTGTCGCCCCCTTCTCCTTGTGCCCTCCATCTTTCCCAACATCAGGGTCTTCTCCAGGGAGTCTTCTCTTCTCATGAGGTGGCCAAAGTACTGGAGCCTCAGCTTCACAATCTGTCCTTCCAGTGAGCACTCAGGGCTGATTTCCTTCAGAATGGAGAGGTTTGATCTTCTTGCAGTCCATGGGACTCTCAAGAGTCTCAAGAGTCATGGGCTTTAAAGACACTCAAACTCAGGACACAAGGGAGAAACGTGCTAAGAGGAAGGCACGCTTGGGAAAGCCACACCATGATCAACTCCTGCCTGGAAACCAATGTCCTCACTGTAGAAGGATGTGTGGATCCAGAATTGGCCTCCACAGTCACTTACGGACCCATTGTTAAAACCATGTTTATTGTTAAAACCGAGTTTACTCAGCTACGAGGGTTCACCAAAGAAGAAGAACACTGACTGTCAGACCTCTCCAGGGTTTCAGACCTTCTGTGTGCAAAGTATGTTTTATTTTTAATCAGTGAATTGAGGCTTCCCCCCATGTTTGGATGGGCTTTTATGGGCTTCAAGAATGCTGAGCACACTAATTCGGTTGTGCAGGTGGAAAGGAGTTGCGCCCTTAGCTCCCCCCATTTCATCCATCCTTCGAAACTCACCCTTCTCTGAATTTTGTGGCACAGTTCTGCAGCCAAGTCAAGTGTCCAAAAATACACTTATAGGGGGGTGAAAGTTGCATTAAAATGTTTTTATTGGTGAAATTAACATGCATTGTATTAGAGAAACCTGTTTAGGCTCTGGGCAGCCCAGGACCTCTATACACTCTGCCCAGGCCTGTGCCCTGAAGAGGTCACTTTGGTGCAGGAAAAACAATATGGGGGACAACAGTTACTAGTTATAAGCTCAAGCTGATAGACATAAGGTATGAGCCCTATGGGTTGCCTTCATCAGTGGGAGAGATCATTGTGTCTCACTGGTTAGTTACTGCCTTCCTTAATCTGGGCAGCCCCAGTCAATCAAGTGTTTACCCACTGAGCCTCTTGGGCTTGCTGATCAGAAGGTTGGCGGTTTGAATCCCCGCAAAGGGGTGAGCTCCCGTTGCTCTGTCCCAGCTCCTGCCAACCTAGCAGTTCGAAAACACACCAGTGTGAGTAGATAAATAGGTACCACTGCGGCAGGAAGGTAAACAGCATTTCTGTGCGCTCTGGTTTCTGTCATGGTGTTCCGCTGCACCAGAAGCGGTTTAGTCCTGCTGGCCACATGACCCGGAAAGCTGTCTGTGGACAAACACTGGCTCCTTCAGCCTGAAAGCGAGATGAGCACCACAACCCCATAGCAACCTTTGACTGGACTTAACCGTCCAGGGGTCCTTTACCTTTTACCTTATCTATGTAGTTGAAGCATATTTGGTAAAGATTTCAGTAAAGAAGAAAGATACGATAGGAAAAAGAAAGAGAAATGCAATTATTGGCAGCCCTATGCAGAATCTTCCTCCTGCCTTTTATTTTATTTTTTAGCCTCTGTGGACATTTACATTCTAGTCTGCTTGGAGAAAATGAATGGAGAATTTCCCCGAGGTTTGGCAAGGACGAAGCTGGGATTGTCCTGCCTTCTTGATTTCCTGTTTGCTGCTCAAAGCGCATGTTGGAGATATTGACTTGGCCTTGTGCCTTAAAAACCAGTTATGATAAGTGGTTGTAGCCCTTCCAATTCAGGTATTAAGTCAACCTCCTAGGCCACAACAGCTGGGGATTTTGGTACGGATCAACAGAGAGGTGTGCAAGTTGCATTGCCCCAAGGACTTCATCTTTCCACTCAAGCTTGGGCAGCTGTTCCCAACATCCAGACTCTCCTTTGAAAAGATCCTCTTTCACACTGCGGTGAAAGTTCGGTCAGCTAAGGACAGCATTTCCTCCTCCTAGCCGGTTTCTCCTATTTTCATCCTGTGACGTTCCTCTTCCAATTTGCTGTCTGTCAAACTGAGATACCAGACTCAATTTGAGATTTTGCACAGGGTTTCACTAAGGGCCAAGGCTGACGTTGGGTGTTGGGCGACTGTAACAATCTCCCGCTGGTATCATTTTAATGAAAAGCAGCCACAGAAGGCTGCGAATCAGAACAGGTGAATAACAGGACCGACTTCTCACAAAACAGAGGGCTCAAATTAGACAAGAAGTGAACTCCATCTTCTTGTCTAATTTGAGCCCTCTGTTAAAATTTTAAAAGATGATGCTGTTAAGGTGCTACACTCAATATGCCAGCAAGTTTGGAAAACTCAGCAGTGGCCAGAAGATTGGAGAAGATCAGTCTACATCCCAATCCCAAAGAAGGGCAGTGCCAAAGAATGCTCCAACTATCGCACAATTGCACTAATTTCTCACGCTAGCAAGGTTATGCTTAAAATTCTACAAGGAAGGCTCAAGCAGTATGTGGACCGAGAACTCCCAGAAGTGCAAGCTGGATTTAGAAGAGGCAGAGGAACCAGAGACCAAATTGCAAACATGCGCTGGATTATGGAGAAAGCTAGAGAGTTCCAGAAAGACATTTACTTCTGCTTCATTGACTATGCAAAAGCCTTTGACTGTGTCGACCATGGCAAACTATGGCAAGTTCTTAAAGAAATGGGAGTGCCTGATCACCTCATCTGTCTCCTGAGAAATCTCTATGTGGGACAAGAAGCTACAGTTAGAACTGGATATGGAACAACTGACTGGTTCAAAATTGGGAAAGGAGTACGACAAGGCTGCATTTTGTCTCCCTGCTTATTTAACTTATATGCAGAATTCATCATGCGAAAGGTTGGGCTGGATGAATCCCTAGCCGGAATTAAGATTGCCGGAAGAAATATCAACAACCTCAGATATGCAGATGACACAACCTTGATGGCAGAAAGTGAGGAGGAATTAAAGAACCTTTTATTGAGGGTGAAAGAGGAGAGTGCAAAATATGGTCTGAAGCTCAACATCAAAAAAACGAAGATCATGGCTACTGGTCCCATCACCTCCTGGCAAATAGAAGGGGAAGAAATGGAGGCAGTGAGAGATTTTACTTTCTTGGGCTCCATGATCACTGCAGATGGTGACAGCAGCCACGAAATTAAAAGACGCCTGCTTCTTGGGAGAAGGGCAATGACAGGCCTAGACAGCATCTTGAGAAGTAGAGACATCACCTTGCCAACAAAGGTCCGTATAGTTAAAGCTATGGTTTTCCCAGTAGTGATGTATGGAAGTGAGAGCTGGACCATAAAGAAGGCTGATCGCCGAAGAATTGATGCTTTTGAATTATGGTGCTGGAGGAGACTCTTGAGAGTCCCATGGACTGCAAGAAGATCAAACCTCTCCATTCTGAAGGAAATCAGCCCTGAGTGCTCACTGGAAGGACAGATTGTGAAGCTGAGGCTCCAGTACTTTGGCCACCTCATGAGAAGAGAAGACTCCCTGGAGAAGACCCTGATGTTGGGAAAGATGGAGGGCACAAGGAGAAGGGGGCGACAGAGGACGAGATGGTTGGATAGTGTTTTCGAGGTTACCAGCATGAGTCTGACCAAGCTGCGGGGGGCAGTGGAGGACAGGAGTGCCTGGCGTTCTCTGGTCCATGGGGTCACGAAGAGTCGGACACGACTAAACGACTAAACAACAACAACAGAACTCCATCTATGTCTCTTTAATTGCAGAGTTATTGTTTTTTTAAAAGAAGGAACAGAAATTGCCATGTGGAGAGATCCAGACAGGCTTCTTGGGGTGTGCATTAGGGATCTTTAACCCTTCGTTTGTTTTTTTGGGGAGAGACTCCGATCCAATTCAATGGGAACTCCTTCCCCAAGCAATTTGTTGGAGCAGGGGGCCTTAGCTAGATTGGGAACAAAGGGTCCTGATCCAGATCACACTCACCATGCACACATACACCACTGGCAAATTACATTTTTTAAAAAAAATGCTTAAGTGTAAATATGGAACAGATTCATTATCTGGTTAGATCCAAATTCCCTCCACATAGAGGGAAAAAAGGCATCATGGAGAGAGATTGTTGGATGCCATTTATCTCCAAATGATCACAATATTCTTTTATATCTTTCCAATACACATTCCATCGCTATTCACAAGAAAGTGAGAAATGGCAGCCAGCAGCAGCAGTCAAGGATGACACAAGTGACAGCCGAAAGTTGGCCCCATCCCCCTTAGGGAGAACATTATGAAGATGTTATATAGATGGCATCATAGTTCCTTGAAACTAGCAAAAATGTATAAGAGAGGGTCACCGACTGGCTGGAGATGTAAAATAGATGTGGGGTCATACTACCACATGTGGTGGACTTGTGCAATCATTAGGGAATTCTGGGATAGTATCTATCATGAACTCAAGAAATAATTCAGACTCACTTAAAAAAAAACCCCAGAGATCCTTCTTTTAGGCATTTATTAGAAATTAAAAAAGACGTAAGACCACTGTTCATGTATGCCACCACAGCAGCAAGAATTCTTGTGGTGAGGAAGTGGAAAAATGAAACAAAACACAGATACACAGATTGACAGATACTCATGTTTAAATATTTACAATTAGCAGAACTGACGGGAAGAGTTAGAGGAGTATTGAACCAGAAAATATTTGGAGAATGGAAAATATTTAAGGATTACATAAGATCATATTGTATCAACCACACCATTTTAGCAGAACTTGAGTGATACTTGTAAACACAACAAATACCGTTTGTGGAGTAGACGGGAACAATATTAAAGAATATAAAACTGTGCGGGGAAAACAACGACACTATAAACAGTACAGTGAGAATGATTGGAAGTCTCGTTTTGTCAGAAGTCTTTTTTATTTAAGTGTTTATTTAAGTATTAATTAGGAAGATTAAGGTTTTTTTTATGCACGTAAATCTGCTTTTTCTTCTTTCTTTTTTCTGTACTTCCTTCTTTTCTTTTTTCTTAATTGTTTTTTCTTTAATTTTCTTTTTGTAGTATGAGATTGTAAATTCTTTGTATACATGTGTAATTTAAATTAATAGAGATTATTTTTTAAAAAAAAGAAAGAAAAAAGAAAAGTTAGCCCCATCCTGTACTCCTGTTCTCATTGTCCCGCCAGGCCATAGCTCAGTAGAACAGAATCTGTTTTATGTGCATAAGGTCCAAAATTCAATCCTCGGCATCTCCAGATAGTGTTGGGAGCAGTGGCGTAGTGTGGGTTGTCAGCACCCGGGGCAAGGCAAGTAATTTGTGCCCCCTAACTCGTGGATTTGTGCCCCCTAACCCGTGGATTTGCGCCCCCTAACCCTAACCCCCAGATGTTGCGCCCGGTGCGGCCGGCCCCCCCTGCACCCCCCACGCTACGCCACTGGTTGGGAGTGACCTTTCTCTGAAACCGTGGAGAGCTGATGCCAGACAGTGCAGGCCACTAGAGTCCACTAGATGGACTCGATATAAGGCAGCTTTGTGTGCAATGTCCCTTTCTACAAAACGTGTTCTCCCTAACAGAGAGCACATGTTGCGGCAGGGGCCAGCAGGCCAGCCCAGTGTTGCTGTGTGGATACATTTGGATGGCCACAGGCAGTGACTGGATAATTCGAGTCTCTGGGGAGATTTTGATGTTGCCAATTTGGAGGAGGGGTCAAAGGTTTTAACTACTGGACACACAGCCTTGGGTGTTCTCTTGGGCTGCATGCACCAGATCACCTGCCCACCCTCCCTAAATTGGGGGGGGTCTTTGCTTTGACCTTGCTATGCCTGTCATGGGGTCATCTGCCATTGGGGCAGGGGCCTGGTAGGAATTTTGTCCATTCGACTGATTGGCTGGTGCCATTTGGTTTTTGCCTACTGCGTAGCAAATTGTCACAACTTGTAAGTTTGGCGGTTAGGCATTGGTTAAAATTGGTTGGCGGAGGGGTAAGTGCCTACCCCTCCAGTGGTGCTGCTGCAAGGGAATTCCATTAAAGGAATCTAGGGGCTTGCTATTCTTTCGTCCAAGTCCCTAGAATCGGGCTTGGGCCGTGCAAGCCCCCAGGAGCATGCGGGTGAGAAGTGAGGGTCTGATGCCCAGCTTCATTTCTCCCCAATATGGTTTTCCCTGACTGGCTTCCGTTGGAATCCGGAAGTCAGTTCTGTCCCTGGGCAAGGACAGATAGTCATAACCAATGCCTAAGCAACCACTCACATGTGTGTATTTAAATAAAGTTGTGGCCAAAATCATGCCAAAAACCTTAAACAAAATTGATGTGTGATAAAAGGTAAAGGTAAAGGGACCCCTGACCATTAGGTCCAGTCGTGAACAACTCTGGGGTTGTGGCACTCATCTCACTTTATTGGCCGAGGGAGCCGGTGTCCAGCTTCTGGCACATGTGGCCAGCATGACTAAGCCGCTTCTGGTGAACCAGAGCAGCGCACGGAAATGCCGTTTACCTTCCCGCCGGAGTGGTACCTATTTATCTACTTGCACTTTGGTGTGCTTTCGAACTGCTAGGTTGGCAGGAGCAGGGACCGAGCAACAGGAGCTCACCCCGTCGCAGGGATTTGAACTGCCGACCTTCTGATCGGCAAGTCCTAGGCTCTGTGGTTTAACCCACAGCACCACCTGTGTGAGTTTATTTGGGGTGGCTTGGGGACCTCGACACGCAACTTCAAAGCCTGCAGACAGGATGGGGAAGTCAGCTCAGAAGAAGAGAGAATGCACTGAACTAGGAGGTCGAGCTCAACACACAAAGTGGAAAGCATCTCCTTTCATCAGACCTGGAGGAGAGTCATCCCTCAGAATTTGTCAAGAACAAGATTTGAGCTCAACTGACTATGTGGTGCTCGAGGCATCACACATGTAAAAGTGGAACTGGGAAGGGTCTTTTCTGGAGGGCTTGAACATGAATGACTAGAATAGAATCAAAGGGGTATTTTTAAAAAACTCATTGAAAACTACAAGCAGTTATGGTGTATCCTTCCGGGGAGAAACATAGCTGGGTTTTAAAAATAAAATGTGTGTTTCTATGTCTTTGTACTTATTCCAACCTCAAGTCTGTCTAGGCAAGCAAAGTGCAGCAGAAAATAATTCACTGGAACATAGAATCTTGCCTTAGACCAGGTCAGAATATTTGTCTACCTTTCTTTATTGGTATTATTCATTTAAAGCAATTTTCAAAATATCCTGCTCTTTAGCCCAAAAGATCAGTAGTACAGCTATCAGTAGTAAGGCAGGCTCCGCTTTAAATAATTGCAAAGCAAAAATACACAAGACCAAGCAAAGAGGGAGGGAGAAATGCAAGCTTAGGTGCCCGTGCTTAAAATCACAGCTCTGATAGCAACTATCTGGGGTGTAAAAAAACCAAAAACAGGTTCAGACAGCTGGGTGGAATGGTAACAGTTGAAGGAGGGCCAATCTTAGTAAGTGAAAAAGCCTTGTTTCTCATCTTCCGTGCTTGATAGAAAGTGGCTTTCTGGAGTTTGGAGGAGAAAGGGGTCTCCCATCACCTGCTATCTCCTAAATGAGACCCCAAAGTTTATTAGCATTACTATCTCCGCCCCCCCCCCCAACACTGAATAACTGCTGGAAGCTACAACACTCTATGCTCTGAGCATTTGAGTTCTCCAAGTGTTCATGAATTTATTTTCATGTTGCAACATTCAGAACGTCCCTGAGGTCACCTTTGCCCATATGTGCCACTGAGAGAGAAAAAAATGGAAAGGCCCATCAGATTTCAGCTAAGAAGAACCAAAATCAAAACCAGAACTAGAACCAGAACCATTTGTTGTATGCCATGCATGTCCAATCAGTCGATCGTGATCTTCTGTTTGATTGTGGAGTGTCCCTGGTCGATCCTGGTCGATCTTTGGACCATGCGTGATTTCTCCCCCCAAAAAAAGCTCAACAACTCTGGTGAACACTCTAATGACATAGATCACTGCCTTTATTTAATATACTGTGAGTAGCTCACAGTCTCTTGGAAGTTGGGCGTTCTATGCCAAAGGAGAAACCGCTAATGTAAAATGTCAGTCCTGGGAGCTGCAGCCTGAAATACTTACCTAGAAAGGAAAGGAACCTAAATGTATATTAGAACCTGCAGCTGTTTCCATCCTCCTTCCACCTGCAACAATCAAGCACCACTCCTCAGCCCCCCCCCCCCCTGCTCTGCTTAGGAAGCTCACCTGAGGCCACTTGAGCTTCTGTCCTTCCTGATTTGTTCCAGCTTCCCAGCAGAACATAGAAAAGGAAGGAGGAGGCAACACTCAAAAGCTAGACTGCAACTCTTTCATTTGAAGCTGCTGGTTTGGGTCTTTGCCTTCCATGGCTTTGGGGGAGTTTTAGCTTAGGGAAAAAGCAAGCCAGAGGGGACATGCTGGAGGGTTGCAAAATGTTGTGTGGTGCAGAGAAAGTGGATGGGGGGAGGATTTTTTTCTCTCCTTCCTACATTCATAATCCTAGAGCTTGGTGACAATGAAGCTGAATATTGGAAGATTCAGGAGAGACGAAGGAAAGTAGTTCAGACAGCACATAGATTAGTGATGGCCACCAACTTGCCAAATTTCTTTTGAAGGAGGATTTAGATAAATTAATGGAGGAGGTTTCCTCCTCCCCCAAAAGAGAAGTTGGCTAGGGGTTTTTGTTTTGTTTTGTTTTGCACCTGGTAAAGTTTTGGATGAATCTGCCACCTGCAGTTTTCCAAATCCAGTTACCCGCATTTCTACAGAAACATGCAATTGTTATTTTTAAATAAGCCTCATGAAACTTCATCAGCATTTTAAATCAGTTTTCTCCAACTATTCACATTTTTGCAAAGCTATTTCTCCAAATATAATGCCTTTTGGATGTTGTTTTCACCAATATATGCATTTTAAATATACTTTCTACTGCAATGTGTGCCTTCTTGTACACATTACATGGCTGGATAATTCTATTACAAAATCCAGAGAAACGCCTATTTCAACAGAAGGCTTTTTTTGGTTCAAGTGTTGTTGTTTTCCAAAAGTGCGAATTCAATAAGTTTGCCTTTAAATTTTATTTATTTATTATTTGGACTTCCTTCTTCAAAGCCCCACTTTAGAATATCTGGAAGCAATTGATTCTCTATATGTGGGGAGAGGGAGAGGGAGAGAGAGCACGAAAGAGAGATAAATGCAGGCTTAGTTCACTATATTAAACATCCTCCATACAATGGATTTAAATATAATGAAATATGTGGAGATTATTTGCACCAGACAGTTATTATGTTCTCCTTCTGTTCCTTTTGATAACACTATTCTTTTTTTAATTGAAGTTTATGGAACATGCACTTTTCCTGCTGAGCAAAAAAAACTCAGGCAAAGAATATCTTCCCCCACCCCCAAAAAGAAAAAAATATATATGCCAAGATAAATGGCACATCAGTTTAGGAGGTGCGTTGCATATTTGTAACATTCATGAATTAAGAATATCAAGGTGGAAAGGACAAAAGAAATATGTTAACGTTATTAACTAATAGCTCATTTGCTTGAAGAGGTAGGGAGAAAACCACTTGCAAAGTAATTTTCTAAATTCCCAATGGACTGATTCCTTATTCCCCCCCCCCTCTCTTTTCAACTGCAGTTTTCATTCTTTTGATAAATTATGCGGATTTTAATTTCCTTTTCCATTACAGTTTGAATTATAAATATGAGCCTAAACCAGACTTTGGAGGATTGCAAAGTTTGATGGAGTAGCACACAAGTCAGGCATTTTATCAATAATTCCTAAACAGTTTGATAAGAGAAGCTCAGTGAGCATTTTGGGGGGCACTGCCTCCCCCCCCCCCCATGAACCAAAGCCAACAGGAAGCTGGAGTGAAATGTCACCACTTATTCCCACCTGCATTTTCTGGAACGCTTAAAGCCAGCAGATTATAAATTATTTAGGATTTTGTGAAAGTGGAAAACAGCAAATTACAGCTTTGGCTCGTAAATAAACATTTGTCATCCGTGTTCCTCCAGTTTTACATACCACAAGGGCTGTGTTACAGCGGTGGGAAGAGATGAGGACAGGGGCTGTAAATAAAGTTGCCAATATCGTAATGCTGTTGTATAAATCTATGATGAGACCATTATTGGAACACTGTGGACAGTTTGGGTTACCTCGCTTCAAAGGTGGTATTGTAGAGTTAGAAAATGTTCATGAACATATTCAGTGAACACATTCGAGGGGATGGAGAGACTCTCCACTGAAGAAAGGTTGCGGTATGTTTGGGACTTGTTCGTTTAGAGAAAAGTTGAGTAAGAGGTGACGGGAGAGAAGTTTGTAAGACTGTGTCTGCTATGGAGAAATTGGGGGGAGGGTGAGAAAAATCCTCTCTCTCATATATAACACTAGAATTTGTTGCCACCCATTATTGGTAATGATTATACTTTGAGAATCCCTCTTGGATTTTTCATGGGGAAAAGGAAATGAATGGTTTTCAGATATTTGAATTTAAAAGAAATACTGGTTAACAGAAAGTGGAGTGAATGTCTTTTTAAAAATAAGTTTTATTTTTCAGTTTTAAAGATTTGTTACATACATACAAATCAAATAGCTTCCCAATAAACATATTTCGACTTCACCCGTTTTGCGGTTTCTTATAATTTTAATTTTTAGTACTGCATTTCCTATGTTATTTCATTTATTAGTTACTCCCTAATTCTTCTTTAACATTACTTTTAACTGCTTGATTTACATTAATCCTGCTAATGAACTTAATTGTATACAAAAACTTTTCAGATATTCCACAACTTTTCCCAATTCCTTAATGAAATTTCTTTCTTCTTGGTTTCTTACCCTTCCATTAAGTTTTGACATAGACCATTAGTTTAATCTGCCACTTTGGTTGGGACAGAATCTTCTTTCCATCTCTGAGCATAAATCATTCTGGTTGCTGTTGCAGCATACCTAAACAGGTTTTTGTGGTCTTTGGGTATCTCTGTACTATCCCTAAAAGAAAAGCTTCTGGTTTTTTTAATGTTTTAAATATTTTCTTCAATTCATTATAAACCATCTCCCAGAAAACTTTTGCTATCTTACAAGACCACCACATATGATGAAAAGTACCTTATTTCTCCTTACATTTACAGCATATATCTGATTTTGACATTTTTGCTAATTTATTGGGTGGCAAATGGACTGAATGTCTTGAATAACTTTTTTTTAAATGTAGCTGGCAGGTGGAAAATCAAAAGCCCTTTTTATTTTTATTTCTCCTTTCTCTTCCTTTATTTTTCCTGCTTGTTTTCTCTCTCTTACCGTATTGTGAAAAACTTTAATGAAAACCTTAACAGGAACAAAAGAACTCATGGAAAAAGAATCTGTGAAGGGAAAGGGGGTCTTCATCCCCACAGAACTTAGCTTCTGTTGCTACTGCTGCTGGCTCCAGCGACTTCAAAAAAATGTTGAGGTCTCTGGTTTCAATCCCCTACCTTCCTAGCTATGATCCCTGTACATTACCCACAATTCCCTATAATACAAAACATGGCACACTATTAGCGTGTTCAGACCCAGAACCCTCCCCCCTAAATAAATTCTCACTTGACTCAAATTTTTGGTTTGGTTTTTGGCAGAATTTAGGCCACAACCTTATTGATTACAGAAAGTGACTGGTTGCATAGGCTCCAGTTCGACTAGCTCCCTGCCATGCAGGTAGCGCTGACCCAGGGCACCAGTGTAAGTCAGCCAAGGGTGAACACCTGGATAAGCAGAAAGCCAGGAACTGGCTAACTCCGCCACCCAAATGTCCCCCTGGACTCAGGCACAGAGTCACAGGGGTTGACTGAACCATCGAGTCCCTGGATTCCTTTAACAGAATACCCTTCACATAGGGATGGCGAGACCGTTCCCCCATCCCTATCACCTGAACCAGAGCCTATCCCCAACCTTACAAGTTGTGACAATTTGCTACATGGCAGGCGAAACCCAAATGGCAACAGCCAATCAGCCAAGTGGGGAAAATTCGTGCTGTGCCCCTGTCCCAACGACAGACGACACACGACGGCATAGCAAGGTCAAGCGCAAAGCCCTAAAAGTAGGGGGAGGTGGGTGGGTGTTCTGAATGCACGCGCCAAAAGAGGAAGCTCTGGGTCACATGCATGGGCATAAATAGGTCCCTCGAACCGTTTGGACTGCGTCCCATTGGTCAGATTGCACCCAGCTTTGATGGACCTACCAATCGGTTGTTGTGGCTGACCAATTGTACCCACCCACAACACAGAGTTGTCCAGGTCTCACTGCAATATGTGCCCTCTTTAAGAAAGGACCCGATGTGTATACTGCCCTATACCCGCAAATCTCAGGGCGGTTCACAGAATAAAATCACAATCTAAATACCCAAATTTATAATCAAAATAGAAGCAAAAATAACCCCCAACACATTTTAAAAGGGCATTGCACTAGAGGAGGAAAAATGATAAAATGGAGAAAAAAACTACTCCCTCAAAGAAGACATATGCTTTTCTTTTACGAATGAACTAACTCTCTCACTTTCCATCTATACACATGAAAAGGATGGTCCCTGTTTGAATTTTGATCTGTGAAAAATTCAAAGTTATCCCAGGAAATAAAGGGGAGGGGAATAGCTCCTGGAGAAATACAACTCTGTTATTTATTATTTGTGGCTCTGATCCAAAGCCTGTCTGAGCACTATTGGCACTGGCACTTTCTCCCGTCAAGCCCTGTAATGGTATGTGCCGCTTTTCCCGGGGCACTTTGTCATTATTACTGCTAGAAGAAATCCCTCTTCATGTGTAGAAATAAATTGACTGATATTTTGCTTTTCTGGTCACATACCCTCCATAGTATAAAGTGTTTTGTTACAGAGCTGTAACTGATTTTTCTTCTTCTCTGGATGGCGAGAGAGAGAGAGAGAGAGCTTTTCTCCCTCTCTCATAATAGCAGAGCTCAGGGTCAATGCAATGAAACTGAATAGTTTAGATATTTCAGGAGAGACAAAAGGAAGCCCTTTCTCCACGTGACATATGGCGTTCACAGGAGATGGCAACAGCCACCAATTTGTTTTATATATATATGTAATTTTTTTATTATTTTGCAACACCAACACACTCACAAAAAGAAAAAAAGAAAAACCTGAAAAAGAAATAGAAATAGAAAGATAAAAAACAATGTCAATGGTAAGTACAAGACTTATACTAAACAAATATTGAACAATTCTTCTTTCCTTCCAATTGACTTCCGTCATCCTCATCATGGTTCTACTTTCCTCTTTGGTATACTGTTTCCATCTGATTCCATTTTTACCTCTTTTCCTTTCTATTATTAGCTTTTATTCCATAATTAGTTTTGCAAAAGTTAATCAAAACAAGTCCAAGTATTAATTTGAGGGCATTGCTTTTTAAGGTCATCTCTATATTTTTCCCATTCTTTTCGGAATTTTTGTTTCATCTGACCCCTAATTGCCTCTGTCATTCTAGTCAATTCTGTGTACTCAAATAATTTATCTTGCCAGTCTTTTTTTGTCGGTGTTATTTCTTTCTTTCCAATTTTTGGCAATTAATTGTTCTCGCTGCCGCTGTGGCGTAAAGAAATATTTTCTTGTTTTCCTTTGTTATATCTACATCCAATATTCCCAACAGAAAGGCTTCTGGGTTTTTTGGGCAAAATTTTGTTTAAACATTTTCTTTAGTTCTTCATACACCGTATCCCAGAAGCCTTTGATTTTATCACATAACCACCACCATATGCAGAAGCACCCCCTCGACTCGGTTGCACCTCCAGTATAATTTTGCTTTTGCTTTTTATACATTTTACATATCTTGGTTGCTGTTAAATACCATCTGTAAATTCAATGTGACGTGATGACCAGGTTTCTTGTAAACAGACTATATATCATGCGCCCTTATTAACTTTGCAAAATCAGGGAGACACAGCTTAGAAAACCACCCTGCCACATTCCACGATAACAACTGCAGAGAGGAATTTTGCACCAGCTTCCCAGCTGTGGAAGAAAGTCAATCTTAGGTGCATATCGGAAGGTTGGCTATCACTTCAAGCCCTGGATGGATCCTTATGTATTTCCTCCACTACCTCCGGGGTGTCGGTTATTAATCCATGGACCCTGGTGACATTTGCTAAGGCAATCGGGGGGTCTAAGTCAAAGACAATTAAATCTGTCTCTGTGTGTTGCATTTCTCTTGGAAGGAGCGCCACTTGGCGATGGCTGATCTTTTGGCTAAGATCAAGTGTAGTGTAGTAAATACCATCTGTAAAACATCTTTATCAAAATTTTCTTTTATCGCTGGCGAGGTGAGGCGACAGTCGCCAGCTTGGGCAGATTTGAACGAGGATTAGAGACATTCATGGAATAGGCTATATTTTCCCTCCACTCTTGGAGGAAGCATGCCTTTGAGTACCAGGTGCTGGGAATGATAACTGGGCAGCGTGCTTTTGCTCTCAGGTTTGGCTTGGCGTCCCATAGGCATCTGATAGGCTCCCTGGTTGATGCAGATTTGTGACAGGGCCTTTTCAGTGCTGGTTCCCCCGTTGTGGAATTCCCTCCCTCGTGAGGTGCACCAGTCCCCACAATTTTCATTGTGCTCTTAAGAAAGCATTTCAAGCTGGATCAAGAAACCAACTCTTCGAATTTGGGTTGCCTATTCTTTTCACAGACCTACAGTTCTCTGAGTTTCGTGGGAAGAGAGATTCATTGTTACACCACCTTTGTGGTTCTGTGACAAGAGGCGGGGTCTCCCAACAACATTCAGCACCCTTAGCAAGCAAGCTGCAATCCCAGAATGCTTTGGGGGAAGCCATAACTTTCTTAAGTGGTTTGATCCTGCTTGAAATGTCGAGTGCAGGTGGGGGCCGAGGTTGAGTGCTCCCTGCTTTATCCAACCCATATGTTCATATTTCAATGTTTTGGGCAACTACTAGAATTTTCACCCAATGCTGGTGCTCATTCTGAGTTCTTTCTACCATACTCATGAGTCACAGATATGCACCTGCTGCTCTGAAAGCTGGCAGGCTTTATCCCCTCAAAAAGGGTAACCGTGTGTGTGTGTGTGTGTGTGTGTGTGTGTGAGAGAGAGAGAGAGAGAGAGAGAGAGAGAGATTTTTCTCCAATAAACTTTTTTAAAAAAACCACACTAGCTTTCACATCCACCACATAGAAACACGAGCAAATAAGCAGAGAATTAAAGTTTTATTTCTGAAAAAGAGATTTTAAACCTTCTCTGCGGGCCCCCTTGAAGGTTGCTAGAAGGTTTCCCGGAGCTGAATGCTTTGAAATGGATGGCAAACCTTCTTGCTTGGTTCCAGTGGGCACGAGAGTATAGTATAGACTAATTCTTCCAAAGTAAATTATTTATAGCCAGAGAAGCGAAGCAGGTCAGAGTGAGAAATTGTGTTTTGTTTGCTGCCTTGTTTTCTTCCCCCATCTTCTTTCCTTTCCCGCTCTCCGAATTTCAGGGGAGGGGGTGGGGGGAAAGTGGATCGGTTTCACCTTTGCAAATCCGCTTCTTCTTTTCATGCGCTTCGCCAAGACAGTTGACCTTTTTATAAATACGAACCCAGCCGCACTTGTGCGTAATAATGCCTTCAGGAATCTAGGCAAACGTAAATGGCCAACAGCCAAGTGCTATGTGTGTCTGTGTGCACTCGCGCAAGCGCCGCTGACTTGGGACTCTTAATTTATGAAAGTCTCATTAGCAAATGCGGAATGTCCGCAGGAGAAAGTTGCCCTGGCAGAGCTTTCCAGGGAACGCTCTTTCCGTGAGCCGTTAATAAAAGAGCAAAGCGCTGGAGGACTTTTCTGCGATCGACGTGCTGAACAATTTTGAGCCAGACTGCAATTCTCCAAGGAAGAGTATTATAATGTACCTGAGCGATAAAAATGAAACGTCGCTTTGCTTAGCTTGCCAACCCCTTTCAATATGCCACCAGGACAAAACCATTTGTCATCTTTAGAGAAATGCTGGCCGCTATTCTGCTAGGTTTATAGAAGGGTGTGCTTACTTCACTGCCAAACCCAAAGCGATTAGGGTAGCTATGGGGCAGATTTTTCAACCATAGCTGGGGAAGGGGCAGCTTCATCCCTTGCTGTGGACACCAGTTAAGGGGCAGGGTCTTGGGGCTATTTATAAGAATATTATTATTAATAATAATTTATTATTTATACCCCAACCATGTGGCTTGGTTTCCCCAGCATCCTGGCTCCTCACCCCCAAACTGAGCCTGGTCTCTGAGACTTGGTACAGTACTGGGGGGGGGGGGGGGGCTCATGTCATCCTCTGATGAGGAGTCCCCATGCTGAGACATGATAGTTTTTTACCACAGATAATAGCTGCGAAGGACTCCATAATCAAACCTCATTCTCCTGCAGAGCAAACAACAGTCTCTGCTCTCTGCATCACAGCCTCATCATCATGTCCTTCCTTTCAAGATCCTTTGCCCCCCCCCCCCCATTGGTTCCTCATTTGGGCAGCTTTTTCTCTGTGTGTTTCTTTCTGTGCAGTTTTTTCTGCTTTGTTTTTGGAGAGAGAAATAATAATAATAATAATAATAATAATAATTTATACCCTGCCCATCTGGCTGGGTTTCACCAGTCACTCTGGGTGGTTCACAAGAGTATTAAAAACACGATAAAACATCAAACATTAAAAACTTCCCTAAACAGGGCTGCCTTCAGATGTCTTCTAAAAGTCAGATAGTTGTTTATTTCCTTGACTTCTGATGGGAGGACGTTCCACAGGGCCACTACCAAGAAGGCCCTCTGCCTGGGTCCCTGTAACTTGGCTTCTCATGGTGAGGGAACCGCCAGAAGGCCCTCAGTGCTGGACCGATGTGGGTGGAAATGCTCCTTCAGATATACTGGACCGAGACCGTTTGGGGCTTTAAAGGTCAGCACCAACACTTTGAATTGTGCTCAGAAATGTACTGGGAGCCAATGTAGGTCTTTCAAGACCGGTGTTATGTGGTCTTGGTGGCCGCTCCCAGTCACCAGTCTAGCTGTGGCATTCTGGATTAGTTGTAGTTTCCAGGTCACCTTCGAAGGTAGTCCCACACATAGCGCATTGCAGTGGTCCAAGCAAGAGATAACTAGAGCATGCACCACTCTGGTGAGGCAGTCCGCAGGCAGATAGGGGTCTCAGCCTGCGTACCAGATGGAGCTGGTAAACAGCTGCCCTGGACACAGAGTTGACCTGCGCCTCCATGGACAGCTGTGAGTCCAACTTGACTCCCAGGCTGCGCACCTGGTTCTTCAGGGGCACAGTTACCTCTTTCAGGACCAGGGAGTCCTCCACACCCGCCCGCCTTGTGTCCCCCCAAAACAATACTTTTGTCTTGTCAGGATTCAACCTCAATCTGTTAGCCACCATCCATCCTCCAACTGCCTCCAGACACTCGCACAGGACCTTCACCGCCTTCACTGGTTCTGATTTGAAAGAGAGGTAGTGCTGGGTATCATCCACATATTAATGGACACCCAGCCCAAACCCCCTGATGATCTCTCCCAGCGGCTGCATGTATATGTTGACAAGCATGGGGGGAGAGGACGGAATCCTGAGGCACCCCACAAGTGAGAGCTCAGGGGTCTGAGCACTCATCCCCCACCACCACTTTCTGAACACAGCCCAGGAGGAAGGGGCTGAACCACTTTATGACAGTGCCTCCAGCTCCCAGCCCCTCTAGGCGGTCCAGAAGGATGTTATGTTCGATGGTATCAAACACCACTGAGAGATCCAGCAGAACTAGGAAACAGCTCTCACCTTTGTCCGTAGTTCACCAGAGATCATCGACCAGTGCGACCAAGGCAGTTTCAGTCCCATGATGAGGCCTGAATCCCGACTGGAAGGGATCCAAATGGTCCACTTCTTCCAGGCGTGCCTAGAGTTGTTCAGCAACCACTCGCTCAATCACCTTGCCCAAGAATGGAAGATTTGAGACTGGACGATAGTTGGCCATATTGGCCGCATCTGAAGATGGTTTTTTAAGAAGTGGTTTGATAACCACCTCTTTCAGCAGGTCTGGGAAGGCTCCCTCACAGAGAGAAGCATTCACCACCACGCGAAGCCCATCGCCCAGCTCTTCCCATCTAGCTTTTATATGCCAGGATGGGCAAGGATCAAGGAGACAGGTGGTTGGTTTCACTCGTCCAAGCAGCCTGTCCACATCCTCGGGGGTAACAGATTGGAATTGATTCCACGCAACTTGACTAGAGAGGACTCTAGCACTCTCCCACCCCGGCCCTGCTCCCATGGTGAAGTCTATCTCTTCCCATGTCTGAGCGACTTTATCTGCAAAAAACTTTACAAAAGCATTGCAGGAGATCATGTGGCCCGTACTGGGCCCTGATGGATCAGGTGGTTCCGCTAAATTGCAAACCACCTGAAAGAGTCTCCTGCTGATGTTTTCTGCAGATGCAATAGAGGTGGTGAAGAAGGTCTTCTTCTCCATTGCTATCGCCACTTGGTAGGCTCGACGTTGAGCTATAACTCATGTCTGGTCAGCTTCAGAATGAGTTATCTGCCACCGGCACTCTAGCCGTCTCAGCGAATGTTTCATTGCCCTCAGATCCGTGGAAAACCACGGGGCAGTCTGGGCTCCATGCAATCGGAGAGGGCGCTTCGGAGCCAGACAGTCAATAGCCCTGGTTAACTCCACATTCCAGCGGGCCACCAGGGAATCAGCTGAGAGGCCATCAACATGGGGGGGGGGGAAATCCCCTACCACTCTCTGGAAGCCAATTGGATCCATTAAGCGGCGGGGGCAGACCATCTGAATCAGTCCCATCTCCTTGCAGAGGGGAAGGGTCGCGGAGAAGTCCAGTTGCACCAGGAAGTGATCTGACCATGGCACTTCTTTAGTTTCGCTTTTATTTAGTGGCAGATCACCAACATCCATAGAGGTGAACACCCGGTCTAAGGTGTGTCTGCAGCTATGAGTTGGGCCAGACTTGTTCAGGGACAGCCCCATGGAGGCCATGCTTTCCACAAAGTCCCAAGTGGCTCCTTATAAGGTTGTGTCAGCATGGATGTTAAAATCCCCTAGGGACAACCAAACTAGGTGTCTCCAGGAGAACATCCGCCATAACCTGAAGCAGCTCAGGCAGGGAATCCTTGGTGCAGCGGGGAGGTCAGTACACCAATAGGAATCCTGTACTGCCCCTATTGCCCAACTTCCAGAACATGCACTCAGAGAACTGGGTCTTCGCAATAGGACGCCTAGTGCAAACTAATGACTTCCTAAAAATCACTGCATCCCCCCTCCCCGCCCACAAGGCCTCGGTTGCTGTGCGTAAGAGAAACCTGGTGGACAAGCAGCGGCAAGGACAGGCCCATCTGCTTCATCCAACCAAGTCTCTGTTACACATGCCATGTCAAGTCCTCCATCCACGATCAAGTCATGGATGGCAGTGGTCTTATGGATCATTGACCTGGCATTGCACAGCAGCACCTTCAGGTGGTGTGGGTATCCCTTGCTGATTCCAGTATCCGTCTGGTCAAGACCAGACCCAGAGGCAGGGATAGTCCTCAAACAATGACTAAGCCTGCCTCCTTGGTAATGACGTGGTCTGGTCTTAGCGTAACTCCTCCTCCTACCCGTGATCACTGAGATCAGATGTCCCAGTGCCCCCCCATGGAACATGCCCCAGCCATTTTGTTGGCTGAGACCCACTCCCAGGCAGCCCTGACCCCTCCCCTTAAAATCAAATTAAAACCTATACAAATAACAAACTAACAAAACAAAACAATAAAAACAAAAAACAGTAAAAGTTACAGACACACCATAATTAAACAAATTCTCACACCCGGCTAAGCATCCATCCCACCCCCACCCCCCACACCTGTGGCCTCCTTGGAGCCTTATAGACTGTGGTGGTGAGTATGGGGCCTGCCCCCAGGCCCAAGGTGGAAAATGGGCTTCAAGGGGGAGCGGTCCTCCCCAGTATTCACAGGCAGAGCAGCAGCAGCAATGTCCCGAGGCCTCCTTGGAGCCTTATAAGCTGTGGCGGTGAGTATGGGGCCTGCCCCCAGGCCCAAGATGGAAAATGGGCTTCAAGGGGGAGTGGTCCTCCCCAGTACTCACAGGCAGAGCAGCAGCAGTTGTTTTATTGTTGTTTTACTTTCCCATTATTTATCAACAGAAATTTTGTTTTATAATTTCTTTGTGTTTCAAGATTCAGTCTAGGTCTGCTGGAGAACTGCTTTATCACAATAGTTTTTGAGGTATTCTTTGAATATTATCCAATCTTTACTAACTTTCTGATTTGAGCTTCCTCTTATTCTCCCGGTCATTTTCCCATGTTGTAAATACTCTATCATTTTCACTTGCCAGTCTGTTTTTGTAGGGATTATATCGCCTTTCCAGTCTTTTGCTATGAAAATCCTAGCCACTGTGGTTGCGTACATACAGTAAAGAGGGTTCTGATATTTCTGATATCTTAAATTATTGGATTGTACCCTGTGTAGCATCTTTGCTATTTCACAGAAGGATACCAGTGTACCGTCCTCTCTGTTCCACATCTGATGGAACTCATTATTGCCCAGTACAAAAATGTCTCCTCCTTAATTTGCATAGGGCATTCAAATGATCTTGGCCTATTTCAGAGGGTCCTTTAGATCCCATTTAGAGAAGAAATTTTAATTTGATTGCAGGCTTTGCATCTTTGTGAAAAGGAGTGCATTCCCTGGAGGGATCAGAATAAACATTTTGATTAAGGAGGGAGGAGAGAGAGAGAGAGAAAGAGAAAGAGAAAGAGAAAGAGAGAGAGAGAGAGAGAGAGAGAGAGAGAGAGAGAGAGAGAATGAATAGCCTCTTAAGTCCAGCAGTGCAGCTATGCCTTGACCTCAAGCTCAAAGCTCTGCCCTCTCTTCAAATGACCACCCAGAGAAAAGCAGGTGATGTAGGTGGTGGCAAGCAGGCCTGGCATCAGTACCTAGCATACCAGCCAACTCCTAGGGGCTGATGGGGCTTTGGCCCCCATAAAATATTTGAGACCAGCCCCCCCCCCCAGTTGATTGATTATGTGGGATGTGGCTTACCTGCCCCTAGTATGTCCTCTAGCACCCCTTCAGATTGGAGGGCACATTGCTTCTCAGTCTGGGCAACCGTGTTCTTGGGGTCCCTGGAGACCTCTCCAGAATTCATGCTTTGTCTCCAGGACTACATAGGAAAAATGTCAAGGGGAGCGAGATGAATCCCCCTCATACAATTCAACATGTCACATCAAAATATGTGCTTCTGTAGACCAACTTATCATATAAACCAAAAATATTGTAAGAAATTAGAGTACAGCAGACTGACCAGGAAATACAATCTATTCAGTTCTCATGTTAGCAATATCCACAATGTGAAATTCTTATATCAGTCTTGTAATGTTCCACGTGAAGATGCTTTTAAGAATTCTAGCATTCTTTGTATGCAGGTTTCAGATGAAAGACCTAGAAGAATGGCACTTGCAGAAAATAAAACAAGGATTCCAGGATAATTCCTTGTTTCACCAAACTAGGCTTTGTCAGCCATGAATATTCTGGATTATATAAACGAACATGATATGATATAGTTTTATACAAAGATAAATAACATAACACACTGTCAGGGGTTCAGGAGCAGAGACACAGGGGAGAGAGGAAACGGAGAGCGAAGGGGAAGAATCTGAGGGCAGCGTAGGGGAGTATGACAGTGGCCCGAGAGATTCCATGAGCTTCTCCAGCGATTCAGAAGATTCCCAGAGGGGGGCGCCGATGGCCAGGGCAAGGGGGGTCCCAGGGGGGACACACCAGAAGCAAGGGGCCAGCGGGAACTCCCAAAGCAGCAGCGGGAGATCAGGACCAGTTCCCCCACCAGAGCGGAGTGGGGGGGAAGAGTCCCATGAATCAGGGCCAGCGTCTCCTCCAGTAGGGAGAGAAGATGAGTCAGAGCTGGCCACGGCTCCATCGCAGAGTGAGGGAACAGAGGGGAAGTCAGGTCCAGCTAGCCCCCCCCCCCGAGGGGGGAAGCAGTGACAGGAGCAGTGTAACGGTCAGGAGAAAGGTTGCTGACTGGGCGCGTGCGCCAAGTTCAAATGTACAGGCGCGCGGGACAGCAGGAAGCACGGATTGGGAGCCAGGTCCTAAAGCCCGCCGGAGGCAGGGGGAAGACTCAGGGGACTCAGCGTCAGAAGAGTCTAGAAAGGGCAAGACCCCAGCGGACAGGCGGACCCAGAGGAGGAAAGAGCAAAGGAAGAGGTGGAGCAAGGCTAGAGTCTTAAACTGGTATCTGGGGGGTGGAGATTCAGACGGAGCTTCAGCGGTCTAGGGTTTAAGACGTAGGGCTGCACGCCGCGGCTTTGAAATCGAAACTGCGTTTCAATAAAGACTTTTGTAAATAACAACGGGCTGGCGTTGGTCCTTTGTGAGCTGGGACCTAGGGCAGCCCTGACACACACATACAAAATAATAACTCTTCATACCCTATACTTGTATATCAAAGACATGGAACATGAATTAATAATAATAATAGTAAATATTTATATCCCTCCCTCCCCAGCCAAAAACGGGCTCAGAGCGGCTAACAACAGTAAAAATAACACAGTTTACCTAAAATCACAATCAATTAATTGAATTACATTCTAAAATCAATTCAGAGTCAAATTAATGGCAACCATTGGGCTAGAGTTCTATGAGGATTGCAGAAGGAGAGAGGGGGTCAGACTGTGCTTTGGCCAAAGGCCTGGTGGAACAGCTCTGTCTTGCAGGCCCTGCGGAAAGATGTCACGTCCCGCAGGGCCCTAGTCTCTTGTGACAGAGCGTTCCACCAGATCAGGGCCACGGCCAAAAAAGCTCTGGTTCTGATTGAGGCCATCCTAACCTCCCTGTGGCCCGGGATCTCCAAGATGTTTTTATTTGAAGACCGTAAAGTCCTCTGTGGGACATACCAGGAGAGGCGGTCCCGTAGGTTATAACGACCATTGACCTGATACTTCTTTATATAGAGAATATTGACGACAATCACAGGTGGTAATACTTCCCATACATTACTTCTTCAAGAGACCGTATTCATAGTACATAACAAAAATGGATTTATAAAGAAATTGATAATATTCCTTTAAGATGGTAACCAAGTAATAACTCATAAGAAACAGCTGCTGACTGTGGCATCACCTGCTGTTTGGGCTCCCTGCCTTCTGCCCCACCAGCCCCAATGAGCAACAGCCACCACTGACCCTGCTCTAGGACAGGAAGCCTGGCTTAGGTCTGCTCCAACTCTGTGATTCAGATGATGTGCAGTCTCAATTTCTGCATTTCCAGTCTCATAAAAGCTGCTGCTGATCAATGCACATTCCCCAAAGGTCGTAACTGCCTGAAATTTAAGCACGTCTGTCAGCACTTCTGTTCGGCCTTGAATATTTCTTTTCTTATTGCCTTTTGAATCCCACAGGTAAAAAGGGGGGGGGTGGAGATGTTGCAAACTTGATAAACACAAGTCAAATCACGGAAAAACCATCTATCGTTTAAGGAGAAATTCATTCCCTTTCATGTGTTTTCCTAAATCTTGATTGAAATGGAGTTATCCGGTCCATGATAGAAACTGAAAAGGATTTTCATTGAGTTGCACACAGTGACAGCACAGACTCATCTTCTCATTGAGTTCTTAACAGTAAATTGAGGGTGCAGGGACTGATGCTGTTAGCATTTAAAATATGCTTCCCAGAATATGCTGCCTTGCCTATATCAATACCAAGTGTGCAATCCTCAGCAATACCATCTACAGCTGGTTCACCAGCTATGGCCATTCATGGAAAGGGATAGCCTGAGCATTGTAGTCCATAGGCTGGTAACCTCAAGGCTGGACTACTGTAACATACTCTTGGTGGGGCTGCCCTTGGACTTTTTCTGTGCTCCCAAACTTATGCAGACAATTAGGAAAACATCTTTAATACTTAGCTGATTTGTAATTTTAAAATTTTGTGTGGTTTTCAATGTATGAGTATGTACATATGTACAGTGCTTTTTCTGGGGGAGCACAGGGGTACGCATACCCCTAAACATTTTGTGAATCTAAGTTTGGCCTCATTGAGGGGCACTATTTCAGTATGAGTAAGAAAATGAGAGAACCCCTAAACATTTTTTTAAGGAAAAAAGCACTGCTACAGAAAGAGATATTTACACACACACACAAAAAAAAAAATTGTAAACCACTCTGATCTTTTAAATGAAATTGTAGTACGGTATACAAGTTTTTTTTTTTTTTTTTTAAGGGATGCGGTAGACTACAATTCCTGTCTATCCTGGCCAATGTCCATGCTGGCAGGGCCTGAAGGTATGTCTGATCCACATCTGGTTTCAAATAAGACCCCCTAAGAAGGGAGAGCAGCAGGTGCTTTGAAGCTGCCTGTTTGCAGTTTGCAGCTGGACAGCAGACAGAGCAGGCGCAGAGGTAATCTCATCAGTTTCCCCCAGAAAGGTGAGACATACTGCATTTCCATATAGATGATGGTAAGTATTCCTAAATTTGCATCTATATGTATACATTAGCATGAATTTTATGCACAGCACCTTCCTCCTTTATACTCTTTTTCTGTGATATTCTGTGTAATTGGCCACCCTTCTCTATCAGACCACTGTCTGTCTGTCTGTCTGTTTGTTTGTTTGTTTGTTTGTGAGAGGAGCTGAATTGCTTTAAAAATAAAATAAAAGTGGCCCTTCCCATTTCTTCTAGCTCCAGCTTTCATTGATTTGTCAGAATGAAATGTAGGAGAATACCACCCCACATCCAGCTGATCAAAATCAGGATGCTCATTTTTTTGGTTCCAAGCTCTCATGGGAGCCAGCTGACTCATGCTAGAACATCGGACCAAAACATGGGACATTCCAGGATCCAATCAGAAGCTGGGATGGCTTCTGTAATTCTGGGATGTCTCACTCAAATCAGGATGGTTGAGGAGTGGAAATTCCCATGTCCGTCTGAAGTATGGAATTGACATTGTGCAAGCCAAGTATAAGCAGTATTTGTTACTCTCTTTTTAGTCAGCAGACATTATGTAAATAATTGCATTGTTCTCTGCATCATTTTTTATTGTTTCCCTTCCCTTGGCACGCATTGGCATTAATTACATAGGTTTCAGCCATAGAAGATGGCAAGACTTTTGGCTTTAGTAGAAACCGAATTGCAGTGAAAGAGAAGCACTGCTAATTGCAGCATTCCCAGGTTAGGGTGGAAATTACTGCCTCCTTACATCCCTCATTGGTGCGTATGTGAGATAGACTGGCATACCTGCCTGAATTTTGAGACTCCCTCTTGGGGTATGGCTGAGGGGGATCTCATTTGTGGCGTGCCTCAGGGTTCTGTCCTCTCCCCCATGCTTTTTAACATCTATATGAAGCCGCTGGGAGAGATCATCAGGGGGTTTGGACTGGGTGTCCATCAATATGCAGATGATACCCAGCTCTACCTCTCTTTCAAATCAGAACCAGTGAAGGCGGTGAAGGTCCTGTGTGAGTGCCTGGAGGCGGTTGGAGGATGGATGGCAGCTAATGGATTGAGATTGAATCCTGACAAGACAGAAGTACTGTTTTGGGGGGACAGGGGGCGGGCTGGTGTGGATGACTCCCTGGTCCTGAATAGGGTAACTGTGCCCCTGAAGGACCAGGTGCGCAGCCTGGGAGTCATTTTGGACTCACAGCTGTCCATGGAGGCGCAGGTCAATTCTGTATCCAGGGCAGCTGTCTACCAACTCCACCTTGTACGCAGGCTGAGACCCTACCTGCCCGCGGACTGTCTCACCAGAGTGGTGCATGCTCTAGTTATCTCCTGCTTGGACTACTGCAATGCGCTCTACGTGGGGCTACCTTTGAAGGTGACTCAGAAACTACAACTAATCCAGAATGCGGCAGCTAGACTGGTGCCTGGGGGCGGCCGCCGAGACCACATAACACCGGTCTTGAAAGACCTACATTGGCTCCCAGTACGTTTCCGAGCACAATTCAAAGTGCTGGTGTTGACCTTTAAAGCCCTAAACGGCCTCGGCCCAGTATACCTGAAGGAGCGTCTCCACCCCCATCGTTCTGCCCGGACGCTGAGGTCCAGCACCGAGGGCCTTCTGGCGGTTCCCTCATTACGAGAAGCAAAGCTACAGGAAACCAGGCAGAGGGCCTTCTCAGTAGTGGCGCCCGCCCTGTGGAACGCCCTCCCATCAGATGTTAAAGCGATAAATAACTACCTGACATTCAGAAGACATCTTAAGGCAGCCCTGTTCAGGGAAGTTTTTAATCTGTGATATTTTAGTGTATTTTTGGTTTTTATGGAAGCCGCCCAGAGTGGCTGGGGAAACCCAGCCAGATGGGCGGGGTACAAATAATAATAATAATAATAATAATAATAATAATAATAATAATTTGGATATTGCACTGTAGTATCACATCTCACATGCGTGTTTTGAATGCCACAAAGCATTGAGACTATTGTGCCTGTGTATTACATCACACAGCTTGTGCCTCCCTTTTGCAGCACTGATATCAGCATCTTTACTCGACAGCATGAGCTCCAGACGTTCCAAAGGTTAACATTCTGCTTGTGTGCCATCATAATTATCACTATTAAAACAATGAAGCAGCTGCCTCTGATCTTTTTTCAAAAATAAAATAAAAATGGAAAATGGAAAATGGAAAATGAGCCTTTGGATCCTGATTGTTAGACTTTATGGCTTGCTTCTTGGATCACCTCCCAATATATCCTGCTGCTTGCATGCAGATAGACTTGTTTCTGATCGTGTCTGGTATGGACAGATTGCTACTTTATTTTTTGGTTAATGTCATTGCAGCTGCCCAGGTTTATAGGCAGGAGAACTTGACCATGGCCACGTACAAAGAGAGGAACAGCTCTAGATGATAACTGAGTCATATCCTGAAATATGCTTGCACAATCTCTCTTACTGTTAAGAATGTCCCTGATTTGAAGCTAGTTTTTACTTTCTTGCACAAAGCCTCTCTCTGTGCTGAAGATTTTGTGGACTCCTTCTTAGCAAATGTTCCCCAAATAATGCCTCTCCAGCTCTTCCAATGTAACATTTCTTACCTTGTGTGATATGCGCAAGCCCATCATCTACAGGTGTGGAACCCACAGGCTATATGAGGACCTCACTCACTATCTTGGGGTACTTCTGGATTCCTTGCTGCTGCTTGAGGCTCAGGTGGCCTCAGTAGCATGGGGAATGCCTTCCATCAGCTACAGCTGGTGGTCCAGCTGCACCCCTATCTGGACAGGGACAGGCAAACTACTGTTGTCTGTGCTCTGGGGTCAGGCTTCAGGGGCTCTGCTTCCTCCCCGCTTGGCTGTAGATAAGCAGTACAAAGAGAAAGCAGTCTCTTACAGTAACAGGAATGTTTAATGAATGCAGCAAAAGAACAAATGACGTTTCTCAGAGTGCAGGTGCTCCCAATTAAGGTTTCACCCACTTCCCTCTAGTCCAGCCTTTCTCAACCTGTGGGTCCCCAGATGTTGTTGAACTACAACTCCCATCACCCCTAGCTAGCAAGGCCAGAGCTCAGGGATGATGGGAGTTGTAGTCCAACAACATCTGGGGACCCACAGGTTGAGAACCACTGCTCTAGTCACTTCCGCCCTCTCATCTCCTAGCCACTTGATCTCTCATTGAGCCTTTTGCGCATTTACCTTAGCTAATCTCCTAGCCTTGGGACTGAGAGGCTGCACATCTTCCAGTGAGAGAGAGTCTGCTAGCTCACTCTCTTCCCATTCTTCTTCTTGCTCTACACCTCCCAGTTCTGCCCAACTGTTGTCTTGTGAACTGTGCCCCTCCGCAAACCATTGTTCCAAATCAAAACTACTCCACTGCTCCTGGCCATGAGCGGGGGAGAGGGGTAGGCTCCCACCATTTCTCACCAGAGTTGAACTCCTCAGTCTGGTCTCTGACATCTGGTAACTTCTAGGTTAGATTTTGGCAAAGTGTTATACTTATGGGCTGTAGGTATGGTTCAAAAGAAGATGGTTCAAATTTCAGCCAGGTTGCTCACCGAGGCAAGCCGGTTTGAGCATATTGCACCAATCCTGGCCTGACTGCACTGGCTGTCAATTAGTTTCTGGATCCAATTCAAAGTGCTGGTTTTGACTTACGAAGGTTTCCTACCACTGTCCTGGTTTAGCAACAGAGAGCTTCATATAAAGTGAAATGTGATCATGACTAATTTCTGCTAAGTAGTTCCACTGCCAGCTTACCCCAGTTCCTCATATGAGTTCCTAATAAACATCCTTGTTCAGTAAGCAGGATCAAAAGGACAGTGTTTTGAGGGTGAGTTTTGGGAGAGGAATCCCTGAACAGGAGCCACACAAGAGGCCTTTCTAAGCACTCTGTTGGATTTCTTAATCTGTAGACCCAAGGGAGAAGGGTTATAGGAGAAAAATAAAAGGTCAGCCAGAAACAGCAATCTCTCAAAGAGGAAATATATATACTGAACTCTGCCTATACTGTCTCTGCACTTCACTAAAGGTCGTTGAAAGGGCAAAACAGGAATATGGCTGTGGATGGGGGAGAAATTGAATTGGCTTGCATTTCAATGTGAAGCTACTTAATTTTCACTCCCCAAACCAATGCACAAACAGAAACACAGCTAGACTTCAAAATTCACACTTTTCTGAATTTTGCAATGAAATTCTCCAACCACCACCCCAAAAAGGGTGAAGAAAAAATACCTATTAGGAGAAAGTGCACAAACCTGTTTATATTCATGAACATAAGGTACACAAATGCATTATATGGGGGAAATTAAGACCACAGTAATTACCCTGCTGGGATGCGGGTGGCGCTGTGGTCTAAACCACTGAGCCTAGGACTTGCTGATCAGAAGGTTGGCGGTTCAAATCCCTGCAATATGGTGAGTTCCTGTTGCTCGGTCCCAGCTCCTGCCAACCTAGCAGTTCGAAAGCACATCAAAGTGCAAGTAGATAAATAGGTACCACTGTGTTTTGTGCACTGCTCTGGTTTCGCCAGAAACAGCTTAGTCAAGCTGGCCACAAGACCCGGAAGCTGTACGCTGGCTGCCTCAGCCAATAAAGCAAGATGAGCACCGCAACCCCAGAGTCAGCCATGACTAGACCTAATGGTCAGGGGTCCCTTTACCTTTACCTAATTACCCTGCTGGATAAGACCAAAGGCCATCTTGTTAATCATTCTGTTCCCACAGTGGCAAACTAGATGTCTCTGGGAAGCCCCAAACCAGGAACTGAGTGCAGCTGCAGTCTCTCCAACTTGTGATTTCTGACAACTGGCATTTGGCGCCAAACTGCTTCTGATCCTGTGATAGCGAACACCATAAGAATCTAAAGACCCTGCTGGGATCTGGTGAAAGGCCCACCTAAGGTGGATCTACACAGAGGCGGAGCTAGCTGCTCCAGCACCCAGAGAGGTGCACATGCTGTGCACCTGGGGGCAGGGCTAGCTGCCCACAGTGAGCAGCCAGCGTACCAGGGGGCTGGGGGGGGCAATATCACCTCCCCTCAGGGATAACACCCAGGGTGGGCCGCACCCATCGCACCCCTTTTCCTCCACCAGTGGATCTACACAGAGGAAAGAGACACTATAAATAAGTCAGAAATTAAATCGTTATAACAACAACAACACGTTATGGAAAATCACGAATAAATTTTTGTTTTGCTCTCCAGTGTTTTTTTTTCCTTTAATTTTTTTAAGGGCCCCCAAGAGAGTGGACTCTAAGCTGTAGCTTGTTTAGCCTATACATAAATCTGGCACTGACTATCGCACTCCTCTGCCAGCAGTCATTCCTCCTCTGGTCATTGCTATGGATACATGACCTGCTATGGATACAGGTCCTGACTATCTCCAGACACTGCAGTCATCTGCACTACAGGGCAGGGGTGGTGTTGCCAGCCTTTGTGTCACATTTCCAGATGTATTTGTAACACAGAGTTGGTCTGCCAATGGGTCTGGTGCTTGAAGCCAGCTCCCCATGTCTTTGAGGATCCTGCCGTTTTCTGTTCTGTGGACATAACCAAGCCAGCGTAGGTGTCGCTGAAACAGGAGTGCTGACATGCTGGGAATGTGGGCTGTTTGATACTCTGTCCTGCCACATGATACCCAAAATCTTCCTGTCACAGTGCATGTAGAAGGTGTTGAGGCATCCCTCCTGACAATAGTCATGCTACTAATCTTTTCAATTTCCTTAAGAATACTTATAGCACCACAATAGGCTGGAAGGAGCTGGAAATAACACAAGGGAAGTTGTTGCGCTTGTTGTGTTGTGTGTTTGTTTAAAACAGCCAAAAGGCCATGTGGCTCAGAGGTTAGTCCACAATAATCTGAGGACATGGGACAAATGAACCGGGATTATCATTTTAATATTTCTTTGGTTGATCTGATTGCAAGAAGAGCTGTTTTGAAATTAATTGAAGCTGGTGGAGATGAAGTTCTCAGGGTATGTTTGCAGTAGATTTATTCATCGTGGGCCTCTTCATCTCTCTTTCTCCCTCTTCCCTTCTGCCCCTTCCCTCCCCCCATCCTGCCACCCGCCTTGCAATCTCCTAATTGGATTTGCGTGTTCAAATCCTGTTCTCTTAATCAAAAGGCAGACAAAATCAATCTTTTTTGCTTTCCCGAATCCAAGCGAAGCATTTAGTCCTAAAGCAATGAAAGACTTATTCCGGAAAGCTCTGTCAGGGAGCTGCCGTTGCTAAATTGGTTAACCTTTATCACCAAGAGCTGGGACGATTGTTGCCAAGATTGGCTCCCATAATCTTCCCTTTTGTTACGCCATAAAAAGCTTTATTTCTCCCCAAACTGTTCCCAATCAATGAAATTGATGGTAATGAAAATTGTTTTCCTAACCACTTGGGTCTCATGTTCTTCCAAAGATATTATACAACATTTCTTCTGAAAACAAAATTCTTGGGTGGGTGGGGGGAGATGGGCATGGATGAGGTGATGGATGAGGTGACACTGAATATTCTTACAGTTACCATAATGCTTGGAAAATACTTTGTATTTAGTTAACATGAACTATCTTTAACTCATCTGGCACTTTCCTTTGTTAATGTGGATTTTCATACAAAATAGTTTTATTATAGAAAAGAAATACCATCACAACTGACTGCAAAAGAGCCGGTGTACCAAAGCTCAGTGCAGACTGGGTGATGATGCTGTGGACTGTCAGTGCATGTTGCAAAAGGAGCTTGATGGTGCTGTACTACACATGAAGAAGCAGGTTCGGTGGCTTGTTGTTGAAAGGCAGTAAAAAGGGCAACCAAAGATTCCTCCCATCTTCCAGCCCTTTAGACATTTGAATTTGGCTATCATATCTCCTCTCAGTTTCCTGTTATCCAGGTTAAACATACCCAGCTTCCTCAACCGTTCTTCCTAAGGTTTGGTTTCCAGATCCTTTATCATCTTGGTCACCCACCTCTGCACACACTCCAGATTCTTCTTCTTCTTATTTATTTAATTTGTATACCACTGGTCAATATCCTTGTCAGGGGCTGGACTGAGGAGGAATGGTGGGGGCTGCCACCCCTTCTCATGAACCTTCCCAAGAACAGGAGGACAGTACAGTGGTACCTCTGGTTACGTACTTAATTCGTTCTGGAGGTCCATTCTTAACCTGAAACTGTTCTTAACCTGAAGCACCACTTTAGCTAATGGGGCCTCTTGCTGCCGCCACACTGCCGGAGCATGATTTCTGTTCTCATCCTGAAGCAAAGATCTTAATTCGAGGTACTATTTCTGGGTTAGCAGAGTCTGTAACCTGAAGCGTATGTAACCTGAAGCGTCTGTAACCCAAGGTACCACTCTATAGATTTAGAACAGTGGTTTGCAGAAGGGCATAGTTCAGAGGCTGCATAGGGCAGAAGCTGGGAAATATTGGAAGATGAATAGCAGGAAGAAGAACAAGCACCAGGGAAGAGACAGCTGACAGGCTCAGTGTCCTTGGAAAGCATTCCTGACCCCCCCCCCCAGAACCAGGCATGCATTATGAGTAGTAAAACAGAGAGCTCAGAAACAGAAAGATCAGCAGCAGAGGGGAGGGGTGAGCTGTCCATAGGGGCGGGGCCTCCAGAGTCTGCCTGCCTCTTCCCACTCAGCCACCCTACAGCTGGGGGGGGGGAGGCAGTGGGCAGACCATTTGGGTAGCGCGGAGCCTGCGTGTGCCCAAGCCACCACGTTTCTCCCAGGAGAGACAATCCTTTTTAAATTGTGGCAACAAGAACTGAACACAGTACTCCAGGTATTGTCTCACCAAGGCAGAACAGAGCAGGACTATGACTTCCCTTGATTTGGATACTATACTTCTGTTGATACAGCCCAGAATAGCATTAGCATTTTTTTGCTGCTGCATCACACTGTTGACTCTGGTTAAGCTTGTGATGTACCATGATCCCTCGATCCCTTTCACATGTACTACTAGCAAGCCAGTTGCCCCCAATCTTACATGTGTGCAGCTGGTTCTTCCTCCCTAAGTGTAGAATGTTACAAGTCACGTATGGAAATATTTCAATGACACATTCAAGCCAGGTAAAAGCATTCAAGGGGGGCGCGGAGCAGGGCCAGGGAGGGGTATGGCTTAGGGAGGGATGTGGCATGGGGAATCCCCTGGGGGCCAATTCTGGGCACCACAATTTAAGAAGGATGCTGACAAGCTGGAACGTATACAGAGGAGGGCAATCAAGGTTATCAAGGGTCTGGTAACTAAGCCTGATGAGGAATGGCTGAAGGAGCTGCATGTGTTTAGACTGGAAAAGTGGAGACTGAGAGGAGAGATGATAATCACCTTCAAATCTCTCAAGGACTGTCACATGGAAGAGGGAACAAGCTTGATTTCTCCTGCTCCAGAGGGTAGGACTCCAACCAATGGCTTCAAGTTACAAGAAAGGAGATTCTGCCTAAACATCAGGAAAAACTTTCTGACAGTAAGAGCTGTTCAGCAGTGGAATGGACTCTCTCATAAAGTTGTGGACTCTCCTTCCTTGGAGGTTTTTGAGCAGAGGTTGGATGGCTACCTGTCATGCATACCTGGTATGCCCCACGGAGGACCTTAAGGTCCATAAATAACAACACCCTACAGGTCCTGGGCCCTAAGGAAGTCAGATTAGCCTCAACCAGAGCCAGGGCCTTTTCAACACTGGCTCCGGTCTGGTGGAATGTTCTGTCTCATGAGACCAGGGCCCTGCAGGATCTGATTTCTTTCCGCAGGGCCAGTAAGACAGAATTGTTCCGCCTGGCCTTTGGCTTGGAATCAACTTGATCCCCTCCCCCTCTTTCCTTTTTCCTTCCTCCTTCTGTGATGGAACTCCTATTTGGGGACTTCCCTGGCTTCTTTCTGGCCCATGTAGGACCAGTCTGGATAGTTGGGCTTGGTGAAGATTTGACGTTTTCATCCACAAAAAGTTTTTGATTTGAGTTTCTATTGCAATGTGGCTGCATTTTAATGTTGTATTTTAATCTTGTTTTTAAGTTGTATTTTAATCAATTGTTTTTATGCCTGGTCTTGGCTGGAGAGGGTGGGGTCTAAATATTATTATTATTATTATTATTATTATTATTATTATTATTATTATGCATGAACTAGTTGAGATTCTTGCATTGCAGGGGGTTGGACTAGATGACCCTTGGGGTCCCTTGCAACTCTATGATTCTATGAAACAGAGAGGCCTTGGAGGGGCAGCTTTTGGCCCTCAGGTCTGGAGTTGCCCACCACAGGAATAACTAAAATGGAAAAAGCCTGCCAAAGGTTGGCAAAGTTCAACCCAGTGAAGCATTTACTTTCAATATTTTGGTTATCTGTTCTCCCTGCCCCACCCCACCCTCACCGAGAGCAGCTGAGGTAATACAATATGTCTTGCAGGCAAAGTTACAATATTCCTTTCCAGTAAGTCTATAAAATCTTCCCAAGGGAGGATTTTTCCTTGAACCATCAAATATATATATATCATGGTCTCAACAGCTTTATGACCTTTAAAACATTGTAGTCCTCCATTTTTTTTTGCAACAGACCTGCACAACTTGTTACTTTTGCTTTTGAAAAGGGGACTGCAACCTGGTCCACAAGTATAGTGAGAATGCACTGGAAATAGATGTGGGTGGAGAAATCCGGTTCAGTTCACATTCAGATGCATGGCTACCTGACTTGCAGTTCCCAAAGCAATATTCAAGTTGAACTGCAGCTGTCCTTCAAAATGAGAGTTGTGTGCCAGATTCAGTTAAATCCCAAACTGAATCGAGCCAATTTGGGACCTATCTGATTGAGCTGAAGCAGGCTACAAGTCAATACAGAGCAGATGGGGGTTGTCCCAAACTGATTTGTGCTGATCTGTAGCTCAAAACAGTCCCTCAGAAAGCCAGGCAGTCTCTCCAAACTCTGAAATTATTAATTGTAACACCATATAAGGAGAACACTAAGGAGCTGGAGGAGGCCTAGAAGGATCTCACTCAGCAAACACTCTCCAGTCACAGTGTTTGTGGAGAAGAGCTGCACTTTGCTTAATGACAGCTGTCGAAGTGGTCTAAGATGCTTACCCTATCCTATGCTCTCCATATTCTTAGAAAATGTTTGGCAAAGCTGGGAGGCATTTGTGTTTGGGAAAGGATGGGAAATAACCACTATATACTGCATAAAGTTTGTTGTCTGTGTCTTAGCATTCCCACCACCACCAATTCTGAATCAAGTTTTTAGGCAAGGTTTATTTGCAGCTGTGTTTAGTCTTCTTTGTCTTGTCTTTTTAGGAATTTGTTGTGTGTATGTCTTGAGTACATTGCACACAATCCAGTACTGGTTTTTTTTAATTTAAAAAATTGCTGACCACACGCTTGTGTTGTTGTTATTATGATTAGTATTATTATAATTATTTTAAGCTGCAGATCCAGATTTGCCTTTTTAAGTCTATACAAACTTTTCATTCGTTGTAAACCCAAGTCCATGGGATCTGAAGCTGTTACTTTCACTTCTTTCAATTTAGTATCAAGTGAGGCCAGTTTAATTTCAGAAAGACTTTGTAGCCATTTAGTTTCTTCTGAAACATCTTTATGTTGCAACAGCAGCCTAGTTCTGTGGTACACAATTTTTTTTTTATCCTGTTGCTAAGAATTGCTTTTACTATGATTTAGCCACCCACACATTGTGAGCATATTAGCCAGCCTTCTGACTTAAGTATTGTTGTTATGATAATTAATATTACTATTTCCAACTGTTAAACACAGTGAATATTATTATTTCCCACTCACTCACTGTTGCTGCTGGCAATCTGCCTCCCCCATACGACAGGGACTATAATAAACGTTAGTTTCTCCTCATTTCTGAAAATCTGTTCATCAGATTGTGGGAAATATGAGGGGTGTGGCTTTCAGGTCATGGCAAAACTACTGGGGCTCTGATTTAGAACTGGGCATTCTGGGAAAATCAAAACAGCAGACACTAGCTGATTGGAGTTATTAGAAGCCCCGTGACTTCTCTCCCCCTCAAAAAGTCCCCAGACTCACGCACCCATTTTGAGATGAACGTTTTGTTAAAAAGAACTTCTTAGTTCTACTTTTGATGATATTTTTGCCTCTGTTGGTACACCAGTTCAGGAGAAAGGGGCAAAAGGGGATGTTTAGATGACTAACACAAGGTAATGGTTGTTTCACATTAGTTTATGTAACATATGCCCAAAGGAGAACAGATTGGTCTTTTTATTACTTCATGTGATCTGACACTATTCTTATGCAATGTAAAACTGCATTTGCATCTTTAGCTGCCACATCACAGTGCTGACCTGTGTTTACCTTGTGATCTCCTAAAACTCCTGGATTCTTTTTTTGTGCAAGCACCAAAGTACTGAGATGGAACACAGAGACCCTGCCTCCCAGTTCATTTCTTTACCAGTTTTCCAAGAGTTTCCTTCATTATATATTTCAGGAGCAAAGGGTGGTTGAGCTTGAGACTGGAACATAGAATCTTACACTATTGGCATTTGAGATGGCCATAAAATTAGTAAACCAACAAGCCCATTCATCATCATAGCATATAACAGAAATCTCCATTATCCCAACATTGTTTCCATACAGTTTGTTGATATGGCCGCTGATATGGATAACGCAGTGGTCTACGCACACTGACTTGATTTGTGAATCACCAAAGGGCCTATTCATTAGTGTTGTAATTTATCCCCTTTGAACTAAGGATGCAATCCAGAGCCCATCGAAATCAAAAGGAGTCATGCCATCCCCCCTGATGGGTTGTGGCTAACACCCTCAAGCTTTTTACTATGATTAATATATGGCATGATCAATAGTGCTGATGCACCTTGGAATGATGGAAGGCGCTCTAATTGCTATTGAAACTTTGCAAAGAAGAAGGGGGGTGGAATGGGAGAGGATTTTTAATCAATTGTGATTAGTCAAGTCAATACTTAAGAGCTGCTGTCGAGGTGATAGGATTTATTGTCCCATTTCTGCAATCTTGGCCCTTCCTTAACCAGCGGATTGATAGCATGTGAAATCCATCCTCTACCGTTTCATTTTATGGCTCATTAAGTAAGCATAGCAGATAACCATCCCTGCCTTTTTGGCATAAGAAGATTCTCAAAACTTATGTGCTGCTAATGACGCCGAAATTAGCAAAGGCAAGTATTTGGCATGCAAAAGGTCAGAGCCAGCATTAACAGACTACTTAGCTGTACTCAAACAAACGCAATCAGATTCCCGAGTCTTGTAATACACACAGCGAAGGGCTGTGAAAGCAGAGACTGGATCTTGTGCAAGAGAAAGGAATTTGGGGTCATAGAAAAATCATGAAACAACCTTATCTTTGCTTGTTAAAAGGCCTGTCATTATAACAGGGAGGGGTGTGTGTATGTGTGAAGGAGAATCAATTCTGCATTGCAAGGATATTCTTTTTACTGCATAGGTTGTTTAAAATGTACATCCCTCACATCACAGGCACCAGTATCTTGTGACCGATTATGTGGGGTGGGGCTCACCTGCCCCCCACAATATTTATTCAAGTTGGAACCCCTGAACATAATTGATTACCTTTCCTACTTCCAAATCCCCATTTGCATTGTATTTTCTTCTTACTGAAACGGATGGGATGAAATAATTGGTGATATATTACGTATTTAAATATGTAAGTTCCATAATTTTGCCACCCAGGACAGCAAGACTTAATAATGTGTTTTTTGTCGGAAGACAAACTGCAGCAGAACAGAAACAATTCTGCATGCGACCAATTCAGGGCAGAATGGAAAGGAATCATCCTGTCTAGTGATTTCCCAGGAACAGCTTGTGTAAAATAGAGAGTGACTCTCCCTGGTAAATAGGGAAAAATTGGAACATACCCCAGGGCCAAACAAGATGATTCAGAGTAGATCAGTGGCAATACGAGAACAGGGCCTTCTCTGCAGTGGCTCCTCATCTGTGGAATTATCTCCCCAGGAAAGTTCACCTGACGCCTTCACTATACACCTTTAGGCGCCAGGCAAAAACGTTCCTTTTTAACCAGGCCTTTGCCTGACCTGATCTACATCCTTTTCTTAAAATAACACTTTATTGATTTTGCAAAAAAATAGCAAAAATAAAACAACAACAATGCAAAAACAAAACAAAACAAATTGACTTCCCTCTAATTCCTTCCTTGGTTCTATTATTTATCAGGATACTGCATATCCATTGTTAAATTTATAACATATTTAAATCACCTATTATCCATTCATAATGAAATTACAAGTAATCTTAAACCCCTGCTAATGTACCTGTGTACATTGCTTCTGTATATATGCAATAAACATCTTCCATTCTTCCTTAAATTCATTATCATTTCTTCCTCTTAATTTCATCGTCAGACCTGATCTACATCCTATACCCTTTTTATAATGCTGGCTCTTTTCAGGGTTTTTTTTAGTGGGTTGTAGTTTGTATTTTGATTTTATGTATGTGATCCTTTCTGTCCAGACTACATCTGAAACACCCAAGAAAGATGAGTCTATCACCTTTAAAGGCAGTGTTGCATGCAGTAAATACAGGAAATAACAGAAAACGATGCCTTCTTCCACCCCTACTCCCAACTGAAAGTGTTTCTTTTTAAGGAAAAGGAAAAGAAAGACAAAACATTTATGCTACATTTCAGTCTCTGTCTGCCTTGGATACACTTGCAGGAAGCAAACCTCTTAACGTCAGGTATCGTTATTAGGCAAATAACAGTTAATGGCTGTATCGTATGGCTCTCTGTGTTCTCAGAACCCGCTAATAGAAGATGAATCCATAACTTTTCAGTAGGAAAGGAAAGCACCATACCAGGTAAACTGTTTTGAAGCTGTTTTGGGGGGGATGGAAATTGCTCTCCTCCTAGACAAATAGCACTGAATCTATTGCTAAATGAATGAAATAGCTTCTCAGCATCAAGTCCTGCGAGGGGCTGGGTATCAGAGGTGCAGATTGGATATCAGTGTCCTGAGTCTGTTGCCAGGGAACAGCCCTTGTGGGGGGTGGAGAGGGCAGAACATTCAGCAACCGCTGAAAATCTCATTTTTACGTGCAGCCCCATACATTGACATTTTAAGAAGCAAGTCAAGGGGTGGTGGTGAGGATGGTGTGGTTAGTAGCCAGTGTAATAGCCCAGAGTTTGCCACCCCCCACTAGCCCCCATTATCTGGAGTAAAGCTCCTTGAAAACAATGAGACTTACTTCCAAGTAGCTATTATTGTCACTTATTTGTAGGAGGAAAGTAATAGTATTACCAGCCCTTCGCCAGCAGGTCCCAAAGTGGGTCCGAACAATTTACAGTTCAGAAATTACCTACAATTAAAACCAATTACAGTTACAGGGGGGACGCAGGTGGCACTGTGGGTTAAAGCCTCAGCGCCTAGGACTTGCTGATCGAAAGGTCGGCGGTTCGAATCCCTGCGGCGGGGTGCGCTCCCGCTGCTCGGTCCCAGCGCCTGCCAACCTAGCAGTTCGAAAGCACCTCCGGGTGCAAGTAGATAAATAGGGACCGCTTACCAGCGGGAAGGTAAACGGCGTTTCCGTGTGCGGCTCTGGCTCACCAGAGCAGCAATGTCACGCTGGCCACGTGACCCGGAAGTGTCTCCGGACAGCGCTGGCCCCTGGCCTCTTAAGTGAGATGGGCGCACAACCCCAGAGTCTGTCAAGACTGGCCCGTACGGGCAGGGGTACCTTTACCTTTACCTTTACAGTTACAGGATCGCACAGTTAAACCAGCAGCTCCCTGATTCTCTGCTCAAAGGAACTTGCCTTATTTATACCACTGGCCTACCTAATTCCATATTGTCTACACTAACTGTCAGCTGCTTTCTGGGGTTTTAGGCACAAGTTGATCTCAGCCATATCTGGTGTTTCTGGGGCAGTGGTGTAGCATGGAGGGTGGGGCACAGGGGCGGTTGCCCTCGGGGTAAAATTGTTAGGGTTGCAAAATTTCAATGCCCGGTGCTGCCTCAAGGCAGCTGTGGCCTTCTGTCGCTGGGCTCCACTGAAAAAAGCTTCTCCATGTGAAACAGGAAGTGACCTCCCCAGACAATGGAACAGCTCTTCTTTTCTTATCTCTGTGGCTGCAATCTCTGGGTGATGCAAATATTGTTAGGCAGATGAATGTGCATGCAAGCTCTGTCTGTCTACCTCCCTCTCTCCCTCTGCATGGCTCCGGGCACTGGCAACCCATGCTATGTCACTGTTCTGAGATTGAACCTGATGCCATTTTTCTCATACCACTAAGCCATGGGTAGGCAACCTAAAGCCCGGGGGCTGGATGCAGCCCAATCGCCTTCTAAATCTGGCCTGCAAATTGTCAAGGAACCAGCATGTTTTTACATGAGTAGAATGTGTCCTTTTATTTAAAATGCACCTCTGGGTTATTTGTGGGGCATAGGAATTTGTTCATTTTCTCTCCCCAAGATATAGTCCGCCCCCCCCCAAGGTCTGAGGGACAGTGGACTGGCCCCCTGCTGAAAAAGTTTGCTGATCCCTGCACTAAACCACAGCCTGCCTTCCTCTTAGCACAGGGATGGGGGAACCTGAGCACCCCCCAAGGCGTTTCTGGACTACAACTCCAATCATCCCTAATGGTTGGCTATGCTGGTTGGGGCAACAACAGGCGGAGAGCCATTGGTTCCCCGCTCCAGTCTTGGCCAGTCCAGGCAAAGCTGCACCATGTGATTTTGCAGATCAGCTGCTGCTGCTGTTTTTGAAAAAGAAAAAAAAAAAGATTTAGCTGCTGTCCTGCAAAACACTGATCATGCTACAGGGGCAAAAGCAGGCATACAGGCTCAGACTGCTGGAAACATGATTATTATGAGCAAATGGTGAGCATATTTGAATTCCACTGCATGTCTCAGCTTGCTGCTGTGAGCTAGGAATTTTCCAAAAATGCAGAGGGAGGAAGGGGACAGGGAAAAGGCTGGCTGGCTGATTCTTTTGCAATGACCTTTTAGTGTGCATTGACGGAGCCTTTACTTTACTGCTGTTCCTATTTGTGATGTGGAGTCACTCTCCCAGCAAAAGGTAAATAAGTCTCCCAGATCAAGAAAGTCAGGGTTGGAAATTTGCATATGTGATAAGTGATGCATTCTCCAGCACATATAAGCTGCAGCTTAGGATGCAACAGAAAATCCTCATAGGTCCTTAGTCTCTCCTTCAGAAAGATGTCACTAGCAATGGCAGTGGGATTGAAACTGAGTTGTTCAGAAATCCATGTCAGGGACAATATTCCACGGGTCAGAGCTGGGCACTGTGCTGTGGCTATCAATACCCGCTTGTACATCTGGAGTGGCCGCGATGCGTACCGCAAAGCTTGGAATAGCCAGGTTTGCTGCGAGGATCTATGGTACCTTGAGACAGAGAAACCTCCGTCACCTGCACAGGTGCAAGTGAGCTGGAGCTCTGTCCCAACAGCTGACACTTATCTGTTGCAGCTCCAGAAGTATGACATCCCAGCTGCCACCTTGCCAGCTGCCAATCCTGTTCCCCCAGTGCCTGTCAACCCCCCCAAGAGCCCCGCTCCAGCTGCAGCTGCCCCTGTCCCTACAGTGCAGCCGCTGGCGCAAATGGGCATTACCCTGCTGCCCCAGACCACAGCTGTTGCCTTTGCTACTGGTGCCGTGGTTGCTGCTGCTGCCGCCCCACCTACCACAACCACCCTCCAGGTGTTGCCTACTATGTCTAGCAGCCCAATGCCTGTGCCTGCTGCCACTGCCGCCACTGCCACTCCTCGTCCTCAAGCTGTCCCAGCTGTGCTGAAGGTGACAGGCCCATGCGAGGCAGACAGAGTTCAGAAAGAAAAGAAATCCTATTAACACTTTATTGCGGAAACAAACAAACAAAAGACAGCATGTAATATGGGGAGAAATAGGCACACATTCACACCATAGGTTGAAAACAAAGAGACCACTTTCAACAGCCATGGTTTCCCTCAAGGAAGTCAGGGAGCTGCAGTTTGCTGAGAGTGATGCTGTTAGGAGGTGCCTATTCCCCTCACAGGGACGCAGGTGGCGCTGTGGGTTAAAGCCTCAGCGTCTAGGACTTGCCGATCGAAAGGTCGGCGGTTCAAATCCCTGCGGCGGGGTGCGCTCCCGCTGCTCGGTCCCAGCGCCTGCCAACCTAGCAGTTCGAAAGCACCTCCGGGTGCAAGTAGATAAATAGGGACCGCTTACCAGCGGGAAGGTAAACGGCGTTTCCGTGTGCGGCTCTGGCTCGCCAGAGCAGCGATGTCACGTTGGCCACGTGACCCGGAAGTGTCTCCAGACAGCGCTGGCCCCTGGCCTCTTAAGTGAGATGGGTGCACAACCCCAGAGTCTGTCAAGACTGGCCCGTACGGGCAGGGGTACCTTTACCTTTACCTTTTTATTCCCCTCACAGAGCTATGGTTCTCATAAACAGTTTGACAGTTAGCCCCTCTTTCCAGTGAATTCTGGGAATTGTTTCTCTGAGAGAGGGATATGGGCCCTCCTCACAACTCTCAGCACCCTTAACAAACGACAATCCCCAGGATTCTTTGAAGAAAACCACAATTATTTACAGTGGCACTATTTACAGTACATACAGTACAGTACACATACAGTACATATGCGTGGGGGACGTGGGTGGTGCTGTGGTCTAAACTGGGTGGTGCTGTGGTCTAAACTGCTGAGCCTCTTTGGCTTGCAGATCAGAAGGACAGCAGTTCGAATCCCTGCAATGGGGTGAGCTCCTGTTGCTCGGTCCCAGCTCCTGCCAACCTAGCAGTTCGAAAACACGCTTAAAAAAGTGCAAGTAGATAAATAGGTACCACTCCGGTGGGAAGGTAAACAACGTTTCCGTCCACTGCTCTGGTTTCGGTGTTCCGTTGCACCAGAGGTGGCTTAGTCCTGCTGGTCACATGACCCGGAAAAACTGTCTGGGGCAAACGCCAGCTCCCTTGGTCTGTATAGTGAGGTGAACGCTGCAACGCTAAAGTCGTCTGCGACTGGACTTAACTGTCAGGGGTCCTTTACCTTTACCCTTATGGTGTCAATGTGGCTACAGAGGATGCTGACTTCGAGAGTTAGCACTGAATTTCACCCAATATGTGACATTTTCAAGTGACTTTGGAGGTCCTGTTTGAGGAGAAATACAACCGTTAGATAAAACAATAGTGGAATGATCCAGGAGCTTCCCAAGATCCTGACAACTGAAGCTGCCTGAAAACATGTGGAAGCCCCCTCAGATAGCTTCATTTGTGCTTCCCTCCCATCTCCTTCTGGCAGGAGAGAGTTTTAGTGCCATATAACTTACTTGGCGGCTTCACTGCCATCCCATCATGCAGGTGTATATTAGGAGGCAAGGGCCCAGGTAGAAATGCTGCCATTAACCTGCTATGCTGGGTGTGTGTACCCCAGTGCTCTGAGATATCACGCACCATGCCTCTCGCTTCTAGTGATGTGCAAGTAATTCCAATTAATGGTAATGGGAGTTCTGTGAACATTCAGAGCAATGATACGGCCCTTAAACTCCTGGTACAACAACCTTCATTGTCTATGCTTCTGAAATTTGCATAAGCAATTAACATCTCATTAATGCCTCATTAGGAACGCTCTGGCATGTGTGTAAGAGAAAAGGGAGGGCCAAGACCAGCGAGCCGATCTCTCCCCGGGAACTACATCAGGTCACACGAGTAAATTGTTGGCTTGATTTTGGCTGGTGATTCAAACACACACACACACAGAGCACACACACAAAGACAGAGAGAGAGAGAGAGAGAGACAGAGAGAGAGAGGGGGGGGGCACAAGATTCAAATGTGGATGCCTTTGCCTGCCTCTGTTCCAAACGAGGTCTCAGCTTGGAATCGTATGGAAAGTTTCCAGTTGAGAACGAGATATCTTGGCAAGGCTACTTGCCTATAGCACCTGTCCACAATCAGAAGCCTGGCTCCAGCCTCTCTGCTGTCCTGGGGAAAAAAAGAATTAACAGAACACATATTTAATGCTAAACATATGCGCAGCCTTCGTTCTAAGGTAGGTTTAAGTACAAACATTAATGCTTTCCTGGATCAGGGCCATTGGCCGGCCTTCGTTTTCCATGTTTGCAGGTTTCTGCATGTATGCGTTGCCTACTAAACTCCTGTATATTTTGCACACAGAGACACAAACACACATTTCTCAAAGCCTGAATGAAAATAAGTCCATTCGCTGCCTTCAAAATTCCAGCTGCGCCCTCCCCCACTCACCAATAACTTGGCCAGGAGGGGGTTGGGTGGGGGAACCCAACCCATGCCAAGGAATGGGAAGCTTGACTCACATCTGTAGGAATGCAAAGTAGCTGGAAAGTTGGATATTGCAACTCTCCCTTCTTGAATTCCTTGGTGTGGATTGGTTAGAGGATGGATGCAAGCACAATTGAATTGAGCTACCAAGTCTCCATTGGTTGGACTGCTGACAGAGAGGAGAAATTTGATCGTTTTGCATTTAAAGGTGAATCTATCTAATCTGCTTCCCCAAACAATATGCAAACAGAGACACAGCCCTCCTCTGCCATTCGTACTTCTCTGAATTTTGCAGTGCAGTTCTCCTCCCTACTAATATTTCTCTGATAATATTATTCATATGTATGTTTTGATCTCTGAAGGCTTAAATTCAGGATAAATGAAGATACATACAGATAGGTAATGAAAATAAGAAGAAGGGACCTGTGTGAGAGGCAGGCCAGAGTGGCTTTTCTCAGGGTGTACAACTAAAGGAGAGGGATGCTCTCCCAGGTGAGATCTGGGAGGTTTCACTTCTCTGTATGTGGATTGGAAATTAAGATAGAAGGGAGGGCTATATAAACACAACTTTGTACTTTATTATATTATTTTACCTCTCTTCTTCTTTTTCCATTTCTCTATTTTTTTTCCTCTTTCCGTTACTGTTCTTCTGTTTCTGTATTGACTAGTTGGGTTTTTATTGTATCATATGTAAAAAACTCTTCATAAAATTGATATAAACATTTCTGCAGTGCAGTTCCCTAGCTGAGCAATGCATGCAAAAATGCATAGATTGCTGAAAATAAAATATGAAAGTGCATTGCATTTGGTGCAAACAGGCCAAAATATGTATATTAAACCAGATGTGGATATTAGGCAATGTGTGTATATTAGCAAAAAATGTATCTATTAGGAAAGAGTCACATTTAAATACTCATTAATTTCTTGAGGACTTCTTTAAGGAATGCAAACTGATGTAGAAATGTGAATAATTGAACTCAGGAGTGGAAAAATGAACTGAGAGAAACTGAAACGGAAAGATTTGCCCCTCTCCAGGTGCTGAATATTTGGGTCGGAACAAAAACCATCCTCATAAATTGCTTGTTGATACGGATTGCAGAACAGATGGACACACATACATATGCATATGACAAGGAAGTGGCTGTAACAGTAATTTGGATTTGTGTCATTGGCATAGATTTATCCAACAGTGGAAAGAAATTGAAATAATACAAATACGATTTTTTTTTTTTAAGTCATAACATTCCCTGCATGAATTTCTCATTAAAATGCCCCAAATGCCAATGTGTGTTTAGGCTAAGCTCTTCTTTTCAATGGAAGAATGGAGCAATAACATGCCTCTTCGATTATCACAATAGCCACACTATTTATGAGACAGAAATCGTGAATTAGGGTAGATAGCTAATGCAGTAACTTTGTCTGAAGCAAATGAGGCCTATTGTACTGAGGGAAAGTTAGTTCCTGCTTAATGAGGTACTGACTTTCACATTAGGAAACTTGGAAGTGTGCTGATCTGGGCATGAGATGGGTGGATTTGAGGACCACACCAATTGTTGCATGCTCTTCAAATGAAAGTTTTTGACAGCCCCTTCTTCCTCACCTGATCTCTCATCCTGGTTGCTGCTCAACCTGGAACCTACAGTTATTCTACCTGATCAAAGAAAGACCTCCAGGAATAGGGGAAATAATGGGAAATAATGGAATGTGTAGCTTCACCCTCCATATATGTAGGATTGCTGCCTGAGTCCCTCAGCTCTCTTAATCCTACTAACCAAATTCTCATTCTAGGAAGTCAGAATATACAATGAGAGATTCAGTCAGATTTGTATTATTAGTATTATTGCATATGGTAAAATGTATAACAGGATAGAAGCCGACATTTCAGAGGAGAGACAGGTTGCAAATGGGAAAATATAATTATTCAATTTTCATGACATTTCGGAAAGGGAAATGTACCATTCTAGCACATTCCGCAGCTTTTCTCAGCTATTATTATGATTTGGAGCACATGCCTTTTCTTTTGGTTGTGTGTGTGTATGTGTGTGAGAGAGGAACAGCTGCCGAATGGAACACGGCTGCTCCAAAACCCTCCCAAGAGGATTGGATAACAAGTTGTACATTTACTTGCCGGCATTGTTTTTATTTCATTATCTGCAGCAGAAGAGGCAGTCCTGCTATTTATAATCGTGCTACACTGCCGCATGTGTGATTATTCCAGCCCTCATGTGTGAGGGAGCGTGTGTGTGAGAGGGAAATTAGCTGTCTGCGTCTGAGGGAACTTCTTTAACATCTAAGGCCTCAAACTCTTACCCCTTACATATTCAGCAGACCCTCCAAGTGTCCCTATTTTCCAGGGACAGTCCCAGATTTACAGAAGCTGTCCCAGTTTCTGATTTGATCCTGGAATGTCCCGTTTTCCTTAGGATGCCCCAATTATCATCAGAGAAACATTGGAAGGTATGGAGTTATGGGACCACCAAGCCAAGGAGGATAAGTAACTAAACAACCTTTAGAAGACATCTGAAGGCAGCCCTGTATGGAAAAGTTTTTAAATGTCAAATGTTTTATTATGTTTTATATGTATGTTGGAAGCTGCCCAGAGTGGCTGGGGTGACCCAGTCAGGTGGGTGGGGTATAAATATTATTATTATTATTATTATTATTATTATTATTATTATTGAATAGGACATTGGATTTTTGAATAGAAATGTTGGAGGTTATAACTCAGTGTTCTGTAGGAGCGGCAGGGACTATTATGAAAATAATGAGTCTTAAGGTTCAGGGGCCCTAATCTCATAGAATCACAGTTGGAAAGGACCCTGAGGATCATCTAGTCCAGGGTTTCCCAAACTTGGGTCTCCAGCTGTTGTTGTACTACAATTCCCATCATCCCTGACCACTGGTCCTGCTAACTAGGGATGGTGAGAGCCATAGTCCCTGATCTTGACCAATCCCCTGCAATTCAGGTATATGCAGCTTTCCCCATGTGGAATTGTGCATTTATATAACATTTCCCTAATTTTCATCCCCCCATAATTTGAAAACTATAAGGTATAGGACTCTTTTATTTACTTCATTGACTTTGACATGTGAGATAATCCAAAACAGCAATTTAGTCAAAATCTGAGATGTAATAGTTTTTGTTTTTCTTAATGTGGTGATCTGATGTGGAACAAGCCCATTGACGAAAATAACAGTGTTCATCCAAAACTTGTTGCTGGTTGCGAAGGGTCCTCCATAACAGTTCAAGCTCCAGGGCCCCAGAAATGTAGGTCTGCAACTGAGGAGACTCTCCTTTAAGTCACATAGGTATCGGAAGGCTGCTCCACGGCAACTCAGAGCAGGAGTTTCAGTTTGGCTTCCTGCAGTTTGTAGACCAGCATCCTTGGTGAGATACAACAGGTACCCACTATTTGATCCTTTGCAGAAACCATGGCAAACATTCTTGGTTCCACAAGCTTTTTCTGGCTGGCTGAATTCTGTTTTTTATGTTTCTGTCATGGGTGTTTATCTGTATTCTTTTGAAGCCTGTTGCTGTTTTTATTGTCTCATCTTAAGACCTATGTGCAACATGATTCAATCCTTATCAAAACATCATCCTTCCCTCAGGACAGAAGTTTTGGTAAGGGCATAAACAAAGCCTGGGGGCTCAAGAGGTAGGAAGGCCAATTGGGACGATGGTCCTCATTATGAGAAAAATAAACAACGGAATCGGAAGGAGGATTGTGACAGAAAGCCTGAGGCTAAGCTGGTTGTGCCCTCAGCAGCCCTGACAGTCTCTGGTTGGCAAAGAAGTTTGAAAACAGGGACTTCCATTCATAGGAGTCTTATTGCTTGGAATGAACTAGGTTGGTATGACAAAGCTCACACAATCACTTCAAAAATCTCCATCCGAAATTAGTTCCAATAATTGCTGGGTGAACTGAATGCGAATTAGCAGAATTTTGAACAATTTCCAATTCATCTTCAAATTCAACTTGACATACAAGTTATAACCGGCATGGGGAAGAAAACATAAGGAGACTTTTGCTGGAGAGTGGTGGAATTTTATTGTTTTTACAAATACACCAGAATGTGGAAAACCAGTCCCTAAGATTTATACAAATATATGGATTTCATGATAACTGACTTTTTACACACACACACACACACACACACACACGTGTCAATTTATAAAAACATCTGATATTATTGTCTGGGAATGATTATTAACACAAGGGTAAAGATGTCTCCAGAGTGGGGAATTGTAGTTCTTTGGTTTTGTTGCCTTTTATTACACAACACAGCTGTAAAATGACAATAAAAAAATTTAAAATGAAACAAAAGACAAAAGTATTCTGGAAATACAACGTTTGCTGTTTTTGTGCCCTGTGAGAGTAAGGAATAGTTGGTGTTTTATATGGTGGTGTAAAAGGTTGTTCTGAGGGAGAGTAAACATACGCCATGTCTCCAGTGTAATCATTGCCATGGTGAGGAGATTTTTTTAACCACAATTATTTACATGTATCAAGCATAATCGCAAGTTAAGCGAATAGAAATAGAAAGCAAGGAAAAGCTTGCCAACTGCAATAGCACAACAGCTGAAGTTTTGCAGTATTCTATCTCATCGTATATCCAATGTAGTGCAAACAATCATATTCACCAGAAAGAAGGATTTCAGGCATCACAGACAACGCTGACCGATGATAATTCCCTGGACACTTGAATCATTTTATTAATATTATTTTTTCCCAAATTGTGGCATATTGGCCTGGAATTGTCCTTGTACAGTGGTGCCCCGCAAGACGAATGCCTTGCAAAACGGAAAACTCACTAGACAAAAGAGTTTTCCATTTTGGAGGTGCTTCGCAAAACGAATTTCCTATGGGCTTGCTTCGCAAGACGAAAATGTCTTGCGAGTTCCTGCGGGGTTTTTTTTCTCTTTCCCCCCCCCCTTTTCTAAGCCGCTTATCCGCTAAGCCGATAAGCCGCTAAAAGCCGCTAAAAGCCGCTAAAAGCCGCTAAAAGCCGCTAAACCGCTAAAAGCGCTAATCCGCTAAGCCGTCAGTGGGCTTGCTTCGCAAGACGAGAAAACCACTAGACGAAGAGAATCGCGGAACGGATTCTTTTCGTCTTGCAAGGCACCACTGTACTATGAGTCTAATGAATCCCTGGCAGATGACCATCCAACCTCTGCTTAAGAGCGCCCTCTGATTTGAAACCCTGCACGGATAGGGGAGAAATCTGATTCTGTATGCATCTAAAGCCAAACCTACCAAATTTTCACTTCCCGAAACAGTATGTGAATTCAAATGCAGCTATCCTTTGAAATTCACACTTACCCAAATGTTGCGATGCAGTTCTTCAATCAAACAATGTTTGCAAAAATTCGTATCTCGGGGGAAACTATGCATAAAAATGAATATGTCAATGAATATAATGTACAAGGATGCATTATGCCAGTGCAAATTGCTTGCAAAAATGTGTGCATTAGTCAAGATTGTATATAAAAACAATCATAATAGGAGAAATTCATACTCAACTGCCGATGAGTTGTCATCAGGATTTTTTTTTTTTTTAAATGCAACTTGCTGCAAAATGTAGAGAACTGAAATTGAAATAAAATGAGGAACAGAGAGAAACAAAAGTGGCAGATCCTTCTGTAGCTGTCCATGTATACGGGTTGCTTTTCAGATTCTTGGTGGTACGTGCAAAGGTTGGAAGTGGGGTCAATAGAATATATAATGGCAAGGTCAGGAACTGTAAATGTGGTCTCCCTCCCTACATTCACTGTCTGAAAGAGAATAGATAATGCAAATTTTGGATGAAGACATGTGTTCTGTCCTACCAGCTGAAATTTATTTCCTTCTTTGTGATGTGAACTTTGCCTTTTTAGAATTTCTGTAACCTGGTCTTTAGGACTAGAATACTATTAAAGGAGGGTTGTCCTCCAGTCCTACTAGTATGGCGCACTTACTAGGAACAGACTACAGAAATATGCTTCTTTCACAATAATGTCACTTCAAGAACATTAAAGCACTAGCAATAAAAATTTATGTTCTGGTCACATCACATGGCTTCAAATCCTCCAAGGGTTACATTACCAGGAACCCGAACAATGGGTCGCACAATTAATAGCAGCTAGGGAAAGCTTTTATGTGTCGTTGAGTGGGAAGGAATGGGGGGAAACTGTCATGTTAGAATAATGAAATGGTTGATTGATGAATCACTGCATGGGTACATGTTGGATGATGATACTATGGGGGCCAGCTGAAATTCATACCTGGCTCTATCTTTCCTCATTAGTCTAATAAACGAGGCAACAATTAACTGTGAAAACTTTGATGTCCTATGTAGAAAAATGTCAAAGCCTTAACCATGCCTTTGGTAATTATTTTTATTTCCCCTTTTAATTGCAAGGCAACTTCTTGAGCTAATGGAGGAAGACGCCATAGAAGAAACCTCCAGGGGGTTGTAAGAGATTTTTTTAAAAAAATATTTTTATTTCATTTTACTACATCACATACAAAAAAGAAATATGAAGATAAACAAATATCCATCACCTCCTAACAACTAAGAAAAACCAACAACACCAATACATTAAATAGTGCTCACGATACATTTAACATAGAGATGACTTTTTCCTATATAGCTGACTTCCCATCTACTCGTTACTTCTATTTCTCATCCATTATTCACTGCCAAGAGATGTGAAGATGTCTAAGAGGTACAGTAAGCTCTGAAAAGGGACGCGGGTGGCGCTGTGGGTTAAACCACAGAGCCTAGGACTTGCCAATCAGAAGGTCAGCAGTTCGAATCCCTGCGACAGGGTGAGCTCCCGTTGCTCGGTCCCTGCTCCTGCCAACCTAGCAGTTTGAAAGCATGTCAAAGTGCAAGTAGATAAATAGGTACCGCTCTGGCAGGAAGGTAAATGGCGTTTCCGTGTGCAGCTCTGGTTCGCTATAAGCGGCTTTGTCATGCTGGCCACATGACCCGGAAGCTGTACACTGGCTCCCTCGGCCAATAAAGCAAGATGAGCGCCGCAACCCCAGAGTTGGTCACAACTGGACCTAATGGTCAGGGGTCTCTTTACCTTTACCTTTAAGCTCTGAAAATTTGAGCACAAGGCATTTGGAAAGGTGACTCAGGCCTGGGATATGGACAACAGTTTGGAGTAGACTGGGATTCAGAAGTGTTAGGGTCAGCCTGACCTTTACTTGCGGGAGGGACCCTATCCTAAGAAGACTGGGACTCTGAAAGGCCCACTGTTGCAGTAGAGCAGCCCGAGTTACCCAGCTCTAAAAACATCTTGCTTGGCACCCCAATGATCCCCACCCACTGCACTGGATCCGTGCCTCAACCTCAGACTTTCAACCTTCACCTACAGCCTTCAGGAAGCTGAAACAGTGTCAGGATCTCTAAAAAGGTGTCCAGAGATGACAAGGAAGTCTTCACCTGGCAGCCATAGGGCTTCGCTGTGAGAGAGCTACTTGAGAAGAAGGAAAAGAACCAGATGTGCATTGAGATCCTGCAGATGACCAGGAAGGAAGAGGAACTCAGTCTCCCTTGGGCCTTTGCTGGAATAACAACTCTTTACCAAGCTCTCATAGGCATCTCCAAGCTACCATCATTTCAGCTCCACTTCGGGTTTGCCCCACTCCAAGATACTCCAAGAACTGATGATATACAAGAGAGTCAAGACCAAAGGACAATGTGGATGAGAGAGGAAACCAGAAGTTAGGGCTGAGGAGTAAGGCCACAGACAAAATTGTTGAGATAAACACTGCCATGGAGTAGCAGGTCTAGATTTGGAAAGTTTTTCATTCAGAAGCTGTGGTTATGCTGTCAACCACATGGAGTAATAACCAGCAGTTCCTGTCACAAAGTAATTCAGAGCAAGCTCCATTGAAATGTAAGAGGTACTTTTTGATGGGTCTGTACTTCTAGGCTAGTTCAGATGATACTTCAGAGACCCAGTCGTGCCCCATCTCTGTCACCTTAATGGGGATGGGTCATCCAAGTGAGGCTGAAATACTTATAATCCGAAATCACCCTGAAAAAGTATTTGCAGGAAGGTGAGGGATGAAAAATGTAATATTGAAAGGCAGTATGCAAACTCAATATTTGATTATAAAATTTTATCCTGCTCTCTGTTGTCTCCTTCGATTTCACTTTGTATTGGTTTTGCTTTGTATGTCTGTTTTATTTGCCTCTTAAGATATCATAACCAAACTCTTAATGTTGGTTCCTGAGATCAAGGAGCAGGTTTTCATCCATGCTTGGATACAATTGGGTGCCATTTGGAGTCAAGATGGTGGAATGAACCTTTCAAATCTGCCAGGATTTTTTTGTTTCTTAGAGTTCCCAGATACAATTCCAGGTGCAAGGCTGCTAGTAAGAAATAAATGTAGCAAGTAAAATTAAAATAAGTATGGCATGGCACTGGATTTGTTTTGGAGGGCCACCAGTTCATTGACCCAGCCCTAAAAGAAAACACTTTATAGTGATTATACTATAGAATGCCTTTCTTTTCTCCTCCCTCCTCCTTTTTTCCAGGTGGATATAGAATAAAAGGGTGACAGTGAGTTTTGAAAGGTCAGCCATGATTATTGACTGCCTTATAACCGTACTAAAAGCCTTTTCATAGCAAAAGCACTCAATTGCTGAGAAATATTGATCCAAACACCAGAAAATATCGTTATGGAAGGGCATCCAGTGGCTTGCATAGATCTGGAGAAGTTAAAGGAGGCTGAGGACAATTCATAAATGTTACTTACAGTCGGCTATAAAATCAAAGGGGGCTTCTAGTTAAAAGGAGAGAAATCTAACAGTGTTCTTTCCACAAAGGGGAGTAGCATTTGAGTATAAGATTTTGTTTTATTTATGTATAAACCGATTTCTATACTGGCATTTCGCAAAATATCTGGGTGGTGTACAATGATGAAGCATAAAAACTGTACAAAGGAAACATGAAAATAACTGGCTAATTAAAAAAAATGTTTTAAACAACTGCATGGGCCAGTCAGCATAAAAAGTTATTTCTGCTGCAAGAATGTTCCACAGTTTGAGACAGCTGACACTAAATGCTCATCTTCTAGTCAAACCTAGTCAGGCCAGTAAAATATAGGAGTGGCCAACTCATTTGCACTGCAAGAGCCTCGTCCGCAGCCCAGCAATATTTTAGGTAGGGTGGTTACTTACCCAGATTTACGTAGAATTTGCCAAAATATATGTATAGATGCAGAAACTTAAAGGCAGTGTCCTCTTCTGGTCTTGTGGAGGAGCCTGAAAGACAAAGCTCATTGGTTTTCACAGCACCAAGGAGAGCTCCCGATGAGCCACTTGCTCCAGCCAGCATTGGAAGTAAACTGCTGTCTTTTGTGTCTTTGCCTCCACTCCTCCTATCCTATACTCTGCCCCATTTAGGAAAGCTGGAAGAGCCAACCCTTGGAGAAGGACCATAGCTCAGTAGTAAAGCATCTACTTTGCACCCAGAAGGTCCCAACTTCTATCCCTGAAATCTCAAGGTAGGTCTGGAAGAGACTGTTGACTTAAATCCTGGATAGCTGCTGCCAGTCAGTGTAAACAGTGTTGTGCTAGATGGGCCAATTGTCTGATTGTGTGCTCCAGATGCCATTGGAAAAAGCACCCATGAAGGGGTCTGAGAGCCAGTGTGGTGTAGTGGTTAAGAGCGGTAGTTTCGTAATCTGGGGAACTGGGTTTGCGTCTCCGCTCCTCCACATGCAGCTGGTGGGTGACCTTGGGCCAGTCACACTTCTCTGAAGTCTCTCAGCCCCACTCACCTCACAGACTGTTTGTTGTGGGGGAGGAAGGGAAAGGAGACTGTTAGTCGCTTTGAGACTCCTTCGGGTAGTGATAAAGCGGGATATCAAATCCAAACTCTTCTTCTTCTTTTTGGACTGATGAGACTCCTTAAAGGGAGTGAAAGGCGGAATATCAAATCCAAACTCTTCTTCTTCTTCTTCCCTACTCAGGATTTTATGAGCCCTGGTCCCGTGGCATTTGTTCAGTGTGGAATTTTTTCAGCCCCAAGTTAAGTGGCCTCATCCATGTGGGAATGTTCAGGGAGGCAGGAGAGGCTATATTGTTTAATAATATCCTTCCTAACTTGCGTTAGCAATTCCTTTTACTTAGCAGAGTGAATTCCCCTTTTAAACCCACAGCGGTTACCTTGTTGCAAGCTCGTTTAAGCTTCTCAATATAGGATTCCTGGTAATCCCCTTTTCTCCCCCTTAAAAAGAATAGACACAGCACAGTCTTGTCAAAAGTATAAACAAGAAGTTTACTCACACATTCAGTTCACAGATGGATCTCTGAAGGCAGACTTAGGTTACAATGTATAGACACGTGGAACTACCCCATATGGGAGTTACATAGTCCCAGTGACTGCAGACAGACTTTAAAGGTCAGCACCAACACTTTGAATTGTGCCTGGAAACTACTGGGAGCCAATGCAGGTCTCTCTGGACCAGTGTTATATGGTCTCGGTGGCCACTACCAGTCACCAGTCTGGCTGCCACATTCTGGATTAGTTGTAGAGAGAGAGCAGGAGTTGGGGGGTGAGAGTGAGGCTGAGTTATGACAACCAGATGTTTTCAAATATCTAAAACAGATCAGGGCAAGTGCCGGGTCAGTCAAAGTATAACTGCAGTGGGTTTTATTCTGCTTACTTGGCTGGATGTGATTGTTCATTTGATTGCCTTCCTGCATCCATGTATGAAAGAAGACTCAGAAATCCACTGCGATGACAGGACCTATAGGGAGGTAAAGGTAAAGGACCGCTGAATGGGTAAATCCAGTCAAAGGTGACTATGGGGTGCAGCACTCATCTCGCTTTCAGGCTGAGGGAGCTGGCATTTGTCCACAGACAGCTTTCCAGGTGATGCGGCTAACATGGCTAAATAATTTCTGGTGCAACAGAACACTGTGACGGAAACCAGAGTGCACAGAAACACCGTTTACCTTCCCGCCGCAGCGGTACCTATTTATCTACTTGCACTGGAGTGCTTTTGAACTGCTAGATTGGCAGAAGCTGGGACAGAGCAACAGGAGCTCACCCCATCATGCAGATTCAAACCACCGACCTTCCAATCAGCAAGCCAGGAGGCTCAGTGGTTTAGACCACAGCACCACTTTTTAGGAATGTCCTATATGGGCATCCCTGCCCAATCATGTTAGGATGGCAGCGTGTGCACAAAGGCACCAAATGAAAGAGTTTTTACAAAGGGAGACATTGCCAAATGGAAGACAACCCAACCACTTCCGTCTCTCCCTCTTTCCCTTATTCCAAGGCTGGGGAAGCCTCAAGTCTAGGGGCCAAGTGTAGTCCCACAGGTCTCTATATTAGGCCCTCAGAACTCTCTCCACGACACTCCCCCTCACTAGCCTAGCTTCACATCCTGAGAGTTTCCCTGGATGCTATTATTTATTTACTTTCACTAATTTATGAATTGCTGTCTACACGCACATTGAGGCGATTTACAAGCATATCACAAAAAACCAGCTAAATATAGTTTTGAAAACAGTCGCTCCTACAAAGGACTGAGGATAGGATTAAAAATAGTACTAAAGATAGAATTAAAAGCGATACAACATGCAAAATGAGCAACTGAAGCACAGAGGCATTTTCTTCCAGCTGGAATGGCCTGTCCAAACAGAAATGTCTTCAGTTGTTTCCAGAAAGTACGAATAGTGGGTGACTGCTGTTTCTTAGAATGTGCCCTTGAAAACTGAGAATGGTCTTTGCTTGCCTTAATAGAGAATAGAAAGGGGCATGTGAGTAAGTGTGTCGAAAATAGCCCATTGTACAACAGTAAATTCATGTCTGTCACTCCGCCCACTTCTTCCTCTGGCCCCGCCCACCACTAGCATGTGGCTACTGAAAGGTAATGGGCCATAGTTCTCAGCTGGAAAGATTCTGGCTTTAAGTCAGATCTGGACGAGGCTCACAAGTGCAGCAATTGCTGAACCATATTCCACCCTCCTCATTTCACCACCAGGATTGGGGAATCTATTCAAGCCATGATGGCCACGCTCTGCCCCAATGGTCAGAGGCCACCATGCTTTTGAAGCCCAGTTCCTGGAAGACAAAGGAGGGTGGGAGTGCTCTGGTCCTCCTTGTGGGCTTTCAGCAGGCGCCTGTTTGGCCACTGATGGAACAGGATGCTGGACATGATGAGCTGTTGGCTTAACCCAGCAAGCTCTTTTTATGTTGAACCTCAGGCCTGGAGGCTGAATGCACCCCGCCCCTACTACTGGAAGAATCAGATGACTGCCTGATATTGGGAAAGGCTGCAGGCTGCAAATCACTGGAATGATTTGGAAATAACCTGAGGAATTTGGAGGAGATTCATCCTCGCCTCTCAAGAATTCCCTGAACAACTGTTATGGGGCAACATGTTTATCTACTAATGACAGGCAAGATGTTTCAACATCACTATAGAATACATTCCAAAGGGATTCAGGATGGTGGTGGTGTTTTTATACCTCTTACTCTACTGAGCACATATTTTGGGCTTTGCTAAGCAGGTGGTCCTGTTTTTCACGACAGATCATTAACACTCAGGTCAAAATGCTTGACTGTTTCATTTCATTCCAGGTCTGATGAGATGCAGCAGCCGGGAGAGAACATCTCATTAAAATTTGTCATGGAGGGGTTGCTTTGCAGGTTTGATATATGCATTTTTAAAAGCATGGTATTTGGCTGCAAAGGTACAATCTGAGAGAGCGAAATGGTTCTGGACCCAGGAAAGCTGAGTTCAAATCTACCAAAAAGTTTTATGTGCATGTAACAATTCCATATATATATTTAAAAATGTGTAAAATAGAAATTATCTGAGCTAAATTTACAAGACATCCCATTTTTTAAACGACCATCTCTTTTCTAAAACAGACAAATAGTTTGGCAGGTGTCCAGTGTCCCATCTTGCAAAACTGATTTTTGGGCTGGAAAAGATTGTTTTCTATCAAAATGATTGGTGTTCCCTTTTTCTCTCTGCTCTGTACACTAGTTCCCATAGTCTACCAGTTCTTCCTCAGCAATGAAGAATGGATCCCACTATTAAAAGATGTGCAGAGATACTCCCTTTGGCATCACTAAGTGGATCTGCTGTCCATACTCATGAGGTTCATATGTCTTTTCTTCAAAGTCGGTGATTCTGGGATGAGACATCTGGTTGGCCACCACATCAGCAGGATGCTGGACCAGATGGGCCCTTGGCCTGATCCATCATTGCTCTGCTCTCCTTATACTGTTACGGCCTTAAAACATCTGCAAGTCACTATAGGTAAAGTCAGTTTCCAGTGAAGATAGATGGAATTTTCCACAAGATTGCTGGGGGAAATTGAAAGCCAGGCAGCAGTATAAATGGCCCAGGACTAAAACCTGTGCACACTATCGAGCAAAGAACTCACAAGTCTTTATGTTGCCACATTGATGCAGGCCAGGAATCCAGGGTTTCAGAATATAAATCACCAAAGTGTGCAGAAGACAAACACCAGAATAATAAATGTAGAGCATGACACTGATGCTAATGCAGTCACAAAAAAACAGTTAATTATTCCCATGGCTTTGCAACTTCAGAAAGCATTTTCCTTTAAAATGTATTATTAGTGCCACTATTTGTAAGATTTATGTCCCATTAAAGAGTCCAATGTTAATTCTAGCTCATTTGAAATGTGGTGCATAAGTTATTAACTCCAGAGGGGGGTCTTCTGGTATGAACCACAATGATCTGAAATCATTAGGGTTCAAACTTCAAATTACTTACTCTGGAGAAAGCCTATTGATTTAAATGTCTGGTGAACTAATCAGCCACAGGCATTAGCAAGCAGACCTCCCCACCCACCCTGCCAAAACCCTCATTTTAGGGGTTGCCTTGCATTACCATTGCTGCCTATGTTGGATGGGTGAATCTGCCAATTTTGGTGTCTCTCAGATTCTCAGTCTGGAGTTCATTTTTCCACATTTCCACATCAGTTTCCATTCATTCATTTCAACATGTCCTTGTGAAAATTCACCATCATTTGAGTGCAGGAGAAGGAGGGCTGAGAGCGGTGGTGGCAAGGCTCGGGCAGCAAGATGTGTCCCTTCCCATCGGAGCAGCCCCAATCCCATTCCTACTTGTGTGCAAGCCAGAGGGGGCAAGGATCTCCCAGGCAGCTCCTGAAGCCAGCCAGAGCTAACTGCTCCAGGCTGCTGAGACTGCCGCTGCTGTCTAGGTTTGTCATTGCTTTTCTCCCAAGAAGCAGGCGTCTTTTAATTTCGTGACTGCTGTCACCATATGCAGTGATCATGGAGCCCAAGAAAGTAAAATCTCTCACTGCCTCCATTTCTTCCCCTTCTATTTGCCAGGAGGTGATGATCTTCGTTTTTTTTGATGATGAGCTTCAAACCATATTTTACTCTCTCCTCTTTCACCCTCATTAAAAGCGGCTTTAATTCCTCCTCACTTTCTGCCACCAGGGTTATTTCAATGGTACTTGCTCTCCAGTAAGTGTGTATAAGATAGCAGCCTCAGTGGCTTTGCTGGATGGGTACAGGTGTCAATCCTACAAAAGTTAGTGATTTTTCAACACACACAATCAAAATGAGAAATAATTGCAACAGAGAGTGGCAAGAGAAATTGATGAACTGTGCTGAGATGGCGAGATTAACCGGGAAAATTCAGAATCAGCAGGACCAGTCTTTCCTAAAGGAATGGAAGAAGTTTTCAATATATTTGGAAAGCAACTGTAACCAATTGACATTGCTTGTAGGGTTAGAAGAAGTTTTGTAAGGAGTAATATATAAATTATTGTGAAAAGAATTAAGAATAGGTATTAAGTTTTGAATTTATAGCAATAACTAGAGTAACAAAATGCATAATGAGAAAAGATTTTAGAAAACCATCAGTTTAGGTTGAAGGAAGTCTCAGGCTGTGATAGCGAAAGATTTTGAAATGATGTTTAAAAGAATGATATGCTGGGAAATATGTGTAAAAAACAATAAAAAAATATTTTAAAAAATTAAAAAATTAAAAAGAGAAATAATTGCAACAGCTCTAAGGGGGGTGAAATTTTTCCATTGAAGTAAGATGTGTGTGTGACCTTTCCACTCCTCTCCTCTCTTTCTCTCTCTCCCTCTCCCTCTCTCTCTCCCTCTCCCTCTCTCTCTCTCTCTCTCTCTCTCTCTCTCTCTCTCTGGATTGGGTCTGAATTCAACAGTTCAACAGATGGAGAACAGCTTGTTGAATTAACATATTAAGGCCATGGGTCCGATAATGACTTGAGCGAGAATTCTGTGCTTATTTGGCATTTCTCAAGAGCCAGCCTTCCTGCAGCCGTCGACGCTGTTGTCAATCAGATCCAGCTGCCAAAAACCCCCACAGTGTGGTCATATGGTAGGGAGGGGTAATTCCTACCCCCCACTTTCCTGGCAGGATATTCTGCAGCCAATACATCTGCTACACAGATTCGGGAGATGAAAGGGTTTTTTGATAAACAGGCATCCTGACAAAATCAGTAGCACCATTTTTTATTAATGAAGAGGACACACGCATCATTGTACATCCCCTCCTCCTCTTGCCCGCCACAAGCATTTGGCATAAAACCATGAATACGCACAGCAAAACATCCTATTCCCTTTTAAAATGTGGTTTTCTTGAGGGGGTATTGGGTTGTTTTATTTTGATTATATATTTTGAGGCTTTATATTTTGATTTTCTGTGAACAGCCCTGAGACCTCCGGGTATAGGGTGCTTGCTAAGTAAGTAAGTAAGTAAATTCTTTTATTCAATGAACCCTCCCTGATGTACAGGAGAGATAATCTGTGGCCCTCCAGGCATTTCTGGACTCCAGTGTCCATCATCTCTTATTATTGGCCACACTGGCTGGGGCTGCTGGGAGTTGAAGTCCAGCAACCTTTAGAGGGCCACAGGTCCTTCAGTTCCCAGCAGGGGTGAACAAAGGCTAACCGACACCCGGGGCGGGGCAAACCGCTGGCTGCGCACGCATTGCACTGCTATGTATGATGCATGCGTGGTGTTACTACATAGGGCATAGGTGCGACATTGATACGTACAGCGCATGTGTGCAACACTGTGCATGCATTGTACGTAGCGATTTGCCACCGGCACTGCTCGAACGCCCTACGGATGGTGGCGGGATCCTCTGCTTGTGGCTGCAGCTGCGAACGGAGGATCCTCCACAAGCGGCTGTGGCGGCACAATGGCTGCTCATGCTGACGCACCCGGGGGCAGCGGGGTGAGCACCCTGGGGGGGGCTTCTTGTCACCCCCCAGACATGGCACCCAGGGTGCACCGCCCCCCCCGCCCCCTCGCGATGCCACTGGTTCCCAGTCTTATGATAAGCCCAGGATTTTGATACAACAGGTGCTGTGTTGTGCAAATTGCAAAGAGACAGCTTGCACACACATGGCAGTCATTCATATGTGTGCATGTGCATGATCTCAGTGGTAAGGTACTTGTCAAAGAAGGTAGTTACCTTCCGGGTTTATCTCTCCCTGATGGTGTAGCTAAGTGGTGTACCTAGTTAAATTAAGGTGTTACAATCGGTTGATTCCTATGTCTAGGGCAGGGAAATGGGGCCAGGTTTACCCTTCTCTGTGCCAGATTTGTGCCCATTTTCTTTCCCCCATAAAACTCAACTGAGAACTGAGCCCATCCCTAACTGCACAACACCATCCTCTCATTTGCAGAGCCTTGCTTGGGACACAGAAGGAGAGAGAACTGATGTACAGTGGACGCTTGGGTTGTGAACATGATCTGTGTCGGAGGCACGTTCGCAACCCGCAGCGTTTGCAACTCGCAGCGGCGTGTCTGCGCAAGCGCTGGTCACAATTTGGTGCTTCTAGGCATGTACAAAGCATGATTTAGCACTTCTGTGCATGTGAGAGCGCCGAAACCAGGGTTTGGTGCGCAGCGCAACCCAAAAACGCACAACATGAAGCATCTGTAACCTGAGGTATTACTGTACATACTTTAATATATCCCCATTCAGCCATGAAGCTCACTGGGGTGCCTAAGCTGTGAGGTATTACAGGGTTGCTGTGGGGATTAAATTAAATTCAACTAAATGAAGAGGGTTAGAAACCATGTACACCACTTAGAACTCCTTGGTGGCAAAGGTGGGATAGAAATGCAACAAAACAGACAAATAACCCGTTGCTCGATGCAACGTTGTCTAACTGCCCCACCAACAATTCGGAATGGAAGTTCGATAAATAGCCAAAGATGTCCAACAGTGCAAACAAATCAAGATGAATACTCAGTAAAGTGGTTGCCCAGCAGCTCCCTGAGAACCACCATTGCGGATATTGTAATGGTTTTTACACCTGCACTTTGCAAGGGGTGAGGGGGTAGAATCATTTCATTTCTCCTTGTGCGAATGTACCCAGCAAGACATTCCTTTTTTTTAAAAAAGATATTTATTAAGATTTTACAGGAAAAAGACACATAGCAACAACAAAAATGAAGAAAAACGAACATACACATAAAAAAGAAAAAAGAAAAATACAAAAGAATAAATTTACTCCAATCTAAAAAGAAAAAGAAAATCTCCAACTTTTTAAATTCATACTTAATTAACCTTCTTTCTTGACTTCCTCACGCCTCCCTTTTTTGTGTTCCTCTTTACCCAAGCAAATACAGCAAATCCTTACCCTCTTTCAAAACTCATTTCTAGTTATTAGAATCATTCTATTATGTCTCCAATCTTTCCTCCTTATATTTTAAACACCTTTAACATATTATTTACTTTTGACATAATATAGCTTTAGTCTTTCACCCTATTTCTGTTACATTTTTGCATACTTTTCAAAACTATGTCACTAATGCCATATTGTTATCATTTCCAACATCATTTTAACATTCATAAACTTTACAGTATTTCTGCAAATAGTCTTTGAACTTCTTCCAGTCCTCTTCCACCGATTCTTCTCCCAGGTCTCGGATTCTGCCAGTCATTTCTGCCATCTCCATATAGTCTATTACTTGCATCTGCCATTCTTCCAAGGTGGGCAAATCTTGTGTCTTCCAATGTTTTGCGATAAGTATTCTTGCTGCTGTTGTTGCATACATAAAAAATGTTCTGTCTTTCTTTGGCACCAATTGGCCGACCATGCCCAGGAGAAAGGCCTCTGGTTTCTTCAGAAAGGTATACTTAAATCATTAGAATCATTTCATTTCTCCTTGTGCGAATGTACCCAGCAAGACATTCCATGTTGCAAGAGCATCTCTTGCTAATGCACCTCATCATTATGGAGCACGCTGGTTGATAATGTGGCCATGCTAATAAGATCCTCAAGTGGTTTTCTTATTAGACACTCAGCCCTCGATGTGAGGGAGGAAAATGCTTGATTCATTACTTTTTTCAACAGCACAGCTGCCTCCGGGTCCTGATGAGTTCAAAAACTGTGGAATATATTATGATTTAAACAGGATGGGCATCCTCGGGAGTTTCCCTTTTTTCTCTCTGAAAAGATCAGTGCAAGAGGTATATCAATCCTGATATACCTTTGCCTTGCTTATACAGTGGTACCTCGGGTTACAGATGCTTCAAGTTACAGACGCTTCAGGTTACAGACTTCGCTAACCCAGAAATAGTACCTTGGGTTAAGAACTTTGCTTCAGGATGAGAACAGAAATCGTGTGGCGAGTTCTTAACCAGAGGTACCACTGTATTGTAATTAATGGACCTAATACAGGCATAGGCAAACTCGGGCCTCCAGATGTTTTTGAGACTACAGTTCCTATCATCCCTGACCACTGGTCCTGTTAGCTAGGGATGATGGGAGTCCCAAAACATCTGGAGGGCTGAGTTTGCCTATCCCTGACCTGATAGGTCCATACACAACACAAAACACTGTTGCTGTATGTAGGTTTTATTTTATTTTTTATCTTATATTATATTTTGGAAATGTACATCCAGTTTTTCTTCTCTTTTACATTTTTGGGGGGCCTCCAAGAGAGTGGGGCCCTAAGCTATAGCTTGTTTATCTTATATGTAAATCCGGCACTGCATACATATCTGTTTGACCAGTGAAAGAACAGGATGCTGGGCTAGGTAGCCCCTCGTCCTGATCCAACAAATCTCTTCTTACAATTCAGGGAAAGACATGATCTCTATGTTTTAACCTGTCAACTCCTGAGGTTGTTCTCTTGTGTTTCTTCTTTCTTCCTCCAGCCCCGTCACCATCAAACTTCCCACACAATCTGCTTTAAGATGGGGATTACAGTGGTACCTCAGGTTAAGAACTTAATTCGTTCTGGAGGTCCATTCTTAACCTGAAACTGTTCTTAACCTGAGATACCACTAATGGGGCCTTATGCTGCTGCTGCGCCGCGGCGCAATTTCTGTTCTCAAACTGAAGTAAAGTTCTTAACCCGAGATACTACTTCCGGGTTAGCGGAGTCTATAACCTGAAGCGTTTGTAACCTGAGGTGCCACTGTATAGCATATATTCAACACAAAAAACAGCAACAATTTGTTGTTGACAAGGGACAGCTGGGCATATAAAGGGCCCCATTACCTTCAGTAGCTTAGGGCCTCATCAAACCTAAATCCGCTGTACCTATGGGAAGCCCATAAGCAGAACCAGAGGGCAGAAACCCTCTCCACACCTGGGCTCCATATTCAGAGTCATATGGCCTCCAAAAGTCGAGGCAGGACAACATGGCTAAAGAGGCCAGTGGTCACTGATAGCCTTGTTCTCTGACCATTTGTCTAAACCTCTTGCTTCCCTGCCTCCACCCAGCTGTTATATAGCACATCACATTTTCAACACAAGTTGCCATTATTATTATTATTATTATTATTATTATTATTATTATTACCACGAGCGGTTAAACAACTAGTTGATCTTTCTCAAGGGTCTACTTAAGGGTTGGCTAGGCTGGCCCTAGCCAAGGGTGCAGGCCCAGGAGGGCACAAAAATCGTGCCTCTCTACTCTGGTTTGGAGTGGCTAGGAGCCCTCTCACCTGTCCGTGTTGTCAGACAGACAGACCAACAGAGGAGGAGGCAGAGGGGGAGAAGGAGGAGAGGCAGGGCCGAGCACACTTGATCCTGATGGCTGTGGAGGAAGGCACTGTGTGCTGGTCCAGGGGGGAGGTTACCGTGGGGCGAGGTCCAAGACCTGAGTCGAGGGTCGGCAGACAGTCCTCCTCGGGCGAAGCGGGGTCCACAGTGGGAAGCCGGGCAAGGACAGGAACTCTGGGGGAAACAGGGCTGGATGCTGGCCAAAACAGCTCATCAATGACGTTGCTCCCACAACCTGGGACTGGGATGACTGGCCTTTATCTTCTCTGAGGCCAGGGGCGGTCCCAGCCCCCAGGAGACCCGCCTCTCCTGGCCTTAAGGCGAGCACTCCTCCTGGGAGAAACCAGTTCCCTCCGCCTCTCTGCCCTGAGCCTCTGCAGTTCAGGAGAGGCTGAAGGGTTACTGGACCCAGGGGGAGACTCACCTGTAGGCACTGAGTCCTCAACCACCTCTGGAGCCAGAGTGGATTCACCTGGTTCCTGCTCCTGAGAATCCGGCACAGGTGCAGGCGCTTCACAATCAAGGCCCTGCCCCAGTTCAGCCGGCCCTGGAGGCGGGGACTCCTGTGCAGGCTGGGATTCCTCCGGTTCAGCCTCTGAATCGTATTCCAGGCCATCACACACTGGTGGAGCATGAAGGCAATGACGGAGTTTCATGCTCTCACACCTGGGGGGCAGAGAGCAGGCAGGGGCGGGGCTGTCACAGATCCTGGGGGTGGGGCATGCATCCTGGGGGCGTGGCACACCACACCGCCTGCGGGGGCATGGCACCCGGAGGGGGGGCAGCCACAATAGCACCAGGATCTCACTGCCAGGGGCGATGTGATCTTCCCGCACTCCTCTTCCTCCACCAGTGCATGAAGGTGACCAAAAGCAAACTTTTGAGTTTCTGGTTCATGGTCTCTCCTGGTTTTGGAGACACTGATATCAATCCTTTCCAAGGGTGCAAGAGAACCTAGGTACACCTCTGCTCTTCCTAGGGAACTCTGGAAATTTCAGCTCTGGCATTCAGAAGCAGATAAAGGTAAAGGACCACCAGATGGTCAAGTCCAGTCAAAGGCGACTATGGGATTGTGGCGCTCATCTCACTTTTGGAGCCGGCGTTTGTCCGCAGACAGCTTTCTGAATCATGTGGCCAGCATGACTAAACCGCTTCTGGCGCAACGGAACACCGTGACGGAAGCCAGAGCTCACAGAAACACCATTTACCTTCCCGCCACAGCGGTACCTATTTATCTACTTGCACTGGTGTACTTTCGAACTGCTAGGTTGGCAGGAGTTGGGACAGAGCAACAGGAGCTCACTCCATCATGGGATTTGAACCACCGACCTTCTGATCGGCAAGCCCAAGAGGCTCAGTGGTTTAGACCACATCACCACTGCCTCTGCATACTGCTTCTGACAGTGGACGTAGAACATAGCTGTCATGACTGGTACCCATTGATCACCTTGCCCTCCAAGAATTTGTCTAATCCTCTACCCAAGCTGTCCAAGTTGGTAGCTGTCACTGCCTCTTGCAAGAGCAAATTCCACATTTTAACTCTGTGCTGTGTGAAGAAGTGCTTTCTTTCAACTATCCTGAATCTTCTAACACTCAGCTGGATCTTCTAACTCTCAGCTTCACCAGATGTCCCCATCTCCCAGTGTTGAGAGAGGGGGAGAAGCCCCTGCTTTTATTAACAGCATCCACACTAGTTCTCTTCTGCCCAAACTAATCTGATAGGGCCAGTTGTTTTGCAGATTGATCACTTTTAACTGATGCCTTCCTAATATATGCATCAGTCAGGGACTAGGAACAAAATATTTGTCGAAACGCTCCTTCTCCCAGAAATTGAGGTTTCATCCACAAAGGTTTCAGCTGGGAGGAAAGAAAAATTAAACGCTTATTCAAACATCTAGCACTAAATGTGGTCTTTGGCCCAGAGGAGGAGGCGGATCAATAAACTGCATTTGTCCAGAATATCAAGTGGTCCCCACAGGGCTGCTGCAGCTTAGCATTGTAAAGCATGAGTTCTGCCTGTTTTGTCACCATTTATTACGTTGATTGTATATTTATTCCTCCAAGTGGGGCTCTCCACAACATACCCTGCTTCGAAACAGGTCGGCAGCTGGTGCAAATGGATGGCACCCCTATTTGCCACCAGAGAGCAAGATCAAAGCCAGTTTTTGTGTGAAAAAGAAGACATAATCGCCCTCCCTCTCCCATCGCAGGCTGAGTGGCTTCTCCTCTGCTCTGTAAATAAAATTGATATTATTTCATCCAACTTCTATTTTCTCCTGATCAAAATATGATTATGTCTAATGCTAGCCTGTCCGGCGTGCCGGAGTTATACGAGATGTGAAATCTTATTGATGTATTCAATTACTGGGTGCTGCTCCATTGTCTGGTGAGCTGAGAGGCTTAGTTATCGGTTCTTTAGAGCTGTACATTTCTGGCTAACAAAGTCATAACTCCCACAATTACCTGCTTGATGGATGGAAAACAGAAAATATCTCACGAGGCCAATGTTGTTATCGGCTCATCTCCATCTTGCAAAATGGTCTTTTATTTAATGAGATTAGAGATTCTGCGGGGGCAAACAAAAAAACAAAAAACACCACCCAACCCACATCACCATAATGTAATATTTAAATTATAGGGATTTTTTTCTGTCCTCTAGACTTGGGATGCACAGCTGTGCTTTTTGATCAGTCTTCTGGGGCAAAAATAAAATAAAATTCTTTATGGAAAAAGAAAGTGGTAGATTCAATTGTGTTTCAGATGTATTGTCAGTGGGGAATTTAATCCAAATAGACCTCATTAAAGTCCAGAAGGGCCTTTGAAGAATGATCATGTTCCATCAATTCTTTGCTAGCATATTTTTTAAAAAAGACAGATTATCTGGGCTCAAGGTAGCAGAAGGTGCTCAATAACCTCTAGTAAACAAGATGGCCAAATAAGGTGATATAGTCAAAATCCTCAAGGCCTGTGCCATAGATGGGGAATATTAGATGTTGTTGGACTCTGACACCCATCAGCACCAAGGATGATGGGAGTTATAGTCCAACAATGTCTGTAGGGACACAGGTACTCCATCCCAAACTAATGTTATCATTGGAAGTATTGTTACTATTTGCCAAAGATGTGCTGTTCTGTTAGGCTTTCCAACTGATGTTAGTGAAAGGGAAAGTGTTGAGGTTTTTTGCAGCTCCATTTGCTTCATTGACATAACTCCACCTGTTCACCTATTATGGAGCAGGATATTTGGGGCAGTTGCTTGTTATTTTCATTGTTGCCAATTGTTGCAGGGGAGTCTTCGGTGGCTGCAGTTTAAAAGCATGCACACGTCAGGCTCCAACTAGGAGACAACTTAGTTTTAAGAGTGTTGAGCTTCTGCAGCATGGATGGGGAACCTCTGATCCTTCAGATGTTGTTGGACTCCCATCAGCATCCAGGCAGAATCACCGATGGTTGGTATCCCAGCTCCCGTCCCCAAACATGACATCAGATGCCCTTACTTATGAGCAAGCAAAGGAATTTTATTAAGGCAGAGTCATGGAACAGGCTCAGTATCAGGATGAAGAACTATTCCAGTCCCATTGCTTTCACAAGGCAGAGGGTTGGCAGGGTTTGGCCGAGTCTAGGAACAATGGCCAAGTTCAAGAAGTCCAAGACTACATGGGAGTTGAGAAGTTGTCCCAACAAGTTGTCCACTCTCGCCTGCCCAGCTTTAAAGCTGAGGCAGGCACAGCCCTTACTCACCAGAGTCTCCATTCCTGCAAGCAAGAACTGCATCTAGGTCTGCGCATATTGCCCCTTCTTGAGGTGGCACCTGGTCCTGGTTGAGAGTGCTGAACCCACCTACCCTCTTCCCTCAAATCCAGCTCAACCACGCCAAGCTCCTCATCTCCCTCTGGAGCCCGCCATCTTGGGACTGAGCCCAACGGTGTCAAGAGAATCATGGTAGTCAGGGATGATGGGAGTTGCAGTCCAGCAACATCTGGCAAGCACCACCTTGGCTAACTCTATATTACAGATGTCTGTAGAGGTGGTAGCTTTGGGTGATTCTAGCAAGTGAGCAACGGGCTTAACTACACGGTGTCATCTCTTTGTATTCTGCCAGTGACCTAGATCTGCTTCTTTGCTCATTTGTGTCAAGTGTTGATCAACCTGCCCCTTTAGGGCTTGCAGAGATGGGGAACTTGTAGACCTCCAGATGTGGTTAGGACTCCAGCTCCCATCAGCCCCAGGCAACATGATCTGATGCTCAGGGTCCTCAGGCCTACAGGTACTCTATCCCTCACCTACCGTTCCCACAGCCTGGCTCCTGTAAGTTTAGCAGTAAGCAGAAGCTTTCCGGTGCTCTTTAAATTAACAAACTCTTGGCGCATAATGTGTTTTTGCAGCCTGACCTTTTTCGTATAATGAGCATTTAAATTTGACACAAAGCATATTAACATGGAAAGCGACGAACAGCACCTGTAAGCAACAAGCAGTCTTACATTTCTCGTTAAGCTCCACGAAAATGTCGTTGGCGTTACTCGCTCGCTCCAAACGAGCAGAAGACTTTGCCACCATCCCCAATGGTTTCATTCCTCCCCCCCCCCCCGTTATGTTTAATTGTTGGAGATCTTGGCTTGGTTAGTGAAGCTCCAGCGGCCTGCTGGGAGCAATTAGATCATTTAGCAACTCTTTTTTGTTCCTGTTGCTGCTGCTGCTGCTGCTCTGCTCAGCAAATCGCCTGCAATATTGGTGACATTTAACTTGCCATCTTCAGCTCCCGGAAGGCAGAATTGCAGAGCACAGAAGAAGCTACGGATGGACTTCACGATTTCAGATTGTTTTCCCTCTCCTCTCTTTCTCTCTGCACCTAACTGACTGTCTTTTAATGGCCTCCATATCTGCTTTTAATGGCCTCCATATCTCCATATCAGGCTACCAGTGGCTAGTAGCCATGACATACCTTCCAACATTTCTCCAATGAAAATAGGGATGTCCTATTCCATTATTGAGGGACGCAGGTGGCGCTGTGGGATAAGCCTCAGCGCCTAGGACTTGCTGATCATCAGGTCGGCGGTTCGAATCCCCGCGGCGGGGTGCGCTCCTGCTGCTCGGTCCCAGCGGCTGCCAACCTAGCAGTTCGAAAGCACCTCCGGGTGCAAGTAGATAAATAGGGACCGCTTACCAGCGGGAAGGTAAACGGCGTTTCCGTGTGCGGCTCTGGCTCTGGCTCTGGCCAGAGCAGCGATGTCACGCTGGCCACGTGACCCGGAAGTGTCTCCGGACAGCGCTGGCCCCTGGCCTCTTAAGTGAGATGGGCGCACAACCCCAGAGTCTGTCAAGACTGGCCCGTATGGGCAGGGGTACCTTTACCTTTTACCTTTATTCCATTATTATTATTATTATTATTATTAATACCCCACCCATCTGACTGGGTTGCCCCAGCCACTCTGAACTGCTTCCAATATATAAAAAACATAATAAAACATTAAAGATTTAAAAACTTCCCTATACAGGGCTGCCTTCAGATCATAGCTGTCAACTTTCAGATTTGAAAATAAGGGATCAGCAGCCTCGAAAATAAGGGATCAGCAGCCTCACCTGTCCCGGGGACAGTCTACGGGATATCTAACAATCCAGGATAGCAGCGGGAAGCAGCGGGAAACGGTGCTGGAATAAGGGAATTTCCCACAAAAAAAGGGAAGCCTGACAGCTATGCTTCAGATGTCTTCTAAAGGTTGTACAGTTCCGTATCTCCTTGGCTCAGGAACTGCATAACTCCGTACCTTCCAACATCTCTCCGATGAAAATAGTGACGTCCTAAGGAAAACCGGGACATTCCAGAATCAAATCAGAAACCGGGACGGCTTCTGTAAATCCAGGAATGTCCTGGGAAATAGGGACACTTGGAGGGGCTGCCCTGATAGCTAAACTCTGCCACCACAGTTAGTGCCAGTAATACGTCTGGACACCAGCTGCTAGAAATGACTGGAAGGGAGTGTGTTCTTCTGTCTGAATCTTGCTTGGAGGTTTCCCCCAGGCATTTTGGTTGGCCACTTTGAAAACTGGATGCTGGACTGGCCAGATTCAGCAGGCTCTTCTTATGTGCTTTTGGCTGAAAGAACCCTGTCTGGGGATAGATATAAAATGTATGTTCAAAAATATAGTAAAGGTTCCCTATCTATGCTAGCATTCAATTGACATTAGAGAGAGGCTGAGTTGAGAAATAAGACCAAGGGTACATATTGATATAGGAATGTATTAGATAAAATGTAAAGAAATATACAATAATAAGAGTACATTCATTTGTAAAAAAAGGAATATACAACGGGATAGACAGGAAGTCCAAAGTGTTGGTACATATATGATTTTGGAATAGTTTTTTTGTCCTTGTTTCTTTTATTTAGTTATATAAACTTTGTATACTTTGTATGATAATAAGCCCTGTGATGTAATATGATAATGTTTACCGATGTAACATAAGAACGTTAATAAATAAATAAAACGAAAGAAAGAAAGAAAGAAAGAAAGAAAGAAAGAAAGAAAGAAAGAAAGAAAGAGAAAAAAAGAACCCTGTCTGGTGTACTTTGGAGGAAACACCATCTTTGGAGATAACTTCTTCTTTTCTTTAAGAAAAAGAAAACCACCCTTGACCTTTGAAAGCTGGATGTGTTGTTCAAACTATTTCAAGTCTGAAATATCAAAGAGTTCAGCCAAGGCAGGTGAAACATATTACTTGGCTCCCATTTCCCGAATAGCTGTGATCTTGTGGCTGAAGCTAGGGGTGAAGTCTGTGATGCCAGAAATATTTACTCAACGCAACGGGGATGTTTTGACACTCACTTTCTTTTTTTAATCTCTTTCCAAATGGATTCTGTAACCCAAGTTGATAGATTTGGAACTCCCTTATAAATATAGGTTGCTGGGTATGAGGAAGCTACAATAAAAGGAGAAATGTGTTTTGGAGCTGAGAGTTTTACAATTGTGCCTTTGAACGATTGCAACTCCATTTTTTATTTTTTATTTTTTTTAAAAAAAGGAGAGATGGAATTATGGCTCAGTTGGAAGGGAAACTTGATGTACCAAAGCCTGGTCCAAACATGACCTCTGAAGTTCTGGTTGCCAATTCCTCATGGTCTCCTTTCACAGCATACCCTCCAATGTCCCACAGATGAAAATAGGGACAGATGAAAATACAGACAAGTATATGCCTCCCCCCCCCCCTGCATATGCCCGTATCTACTCTTAAAATCATCATCATCATCATCATCATCATCATCATCATTATCTACCCTTCACCCTTAAGGTCCCATGGTGGGTTACAACATTAAAACACAACATTAAAAATTCTCTCTCACCCCCCATTTTAGGACATTCCTCCTATTTAGAAAACCTTTCATTTGAAACTGTAAACTCCACGTGGCAGGGTCTTTTCCTTCCTATTCAGCAGATAATAATAAGTTGCTGTTGTTTCTATATGTGTGCATTGGTGTTTTTTTTTAAAAAAAAGTCCTGCTGCTTTTACTACTAATCATTCACTTTACCATTTTGTATATCTCTGTCTTTACTTCACTGTAACTCTCTGTTTGTTACTGTACAATTATGCTCTCCATCAGTACCCATCAGATCCTCCGCCTTCTTTTTAAATAACTCCTTGTGTTTATTTTCTTACTTACTTACTGTTATGTACTGAATTGAATAGGATCCAAAATGCAGCAGTCTGATTGGTCCTAGAACAATAGGATTGAGAATGCAGCAATCTGATTGGTCCTAGAACAATAGGATCCAAAATGCAGCAGTCTGATTGGTCCATAGGAGCCACCCAATCCAGCTCCAGGTGGAAGTGAATCCACAACCTGAATGGCTTACAGGAGAATCCCGGAATTAGCCAATCACGTGGGGCCCATTGTGTAAATAATGTATATAAAGGAGACAATCTGGGGGAACTTCCATTCCCCCTCACCACTATGAGCTGAATAAAGAGCATGAAATCCACTCTCCACTCCGAGTATATTTCACTTACTTACTTAGTATAATTTTTAAGGATGTTATTCTGTAAATCAAGATGGTGGGTAAAAAGTGGGTGGGTTCAGCACCCCCTCACCATTCCCCCTCTTCCCAGGCCATAGCTTCACACACTCCTTGCGTATTTTTGCCTCCCGGCAATGTGTCCTTCAACTCTGATCATGTCTCTTGCTTGATGGAATGGAGGATATGCGAGTGTGTGTGGAATTTGTGATCACTGTTCTGCCTGCTTCTGCCTCTGGCCCTGCCCACCACTGGAACGTGGCCCCTGGAAAACTACCCAGGAGGGATTTTGCCCCTCAGGCTGAAAAAGGTTTCCCAGCCATGGTTTAGAAACATTACTTCCAATAGGCATGCTAAGGAATTACGTCTTGTTCTGGATTTTTGTTGACAGGGTGAGGGTTTGGTGGGGGGGGATTTATTTGTTACACAGATTGAAATGTCACGGCAATGCAATAATTTAGTCACGTTTCAGTGATGCATAATTATTCGTAGCTTTGGAAAATGTCACAAGTAATTCCACTTCACATAATAACTTGCACTTACCAAATAAATACTAAGGAAAAGTCTTGAGACCCAATTCCTAGGAGTAATATGACAGTATCCGGAGCAAAAGGAAAACAGCTATTGAGATGTTAAATTTAGTGTAAGTCAAGAGAGATTAATAGTTATTATGATGAGGGTTTTTTCCCCCTCTTTCACCCTCTCTCTCTCTTGAGGAAAATGGAAAGAAATGCAGATGTTTAGATTTCCAAGATGCTATCCTGGGATTTATCTCTGATACTTTAATTATGCTAATCTGAAAAGGTTTGCTTTGCATTTCAGACATGCAGAAATGGAAAGTGATCGCTCCCTTTTGAGTGAAAACACAGAATTCTAAAGTGAGAGCATATCCAGTGTGGGAATGACAATTTGGTTAGGTTTGCAGTTCAGTACGAATCTCACACTTCTCAAACCAGTACTGAAATATACTCACTAGAGTCGAGCCATCGGTATCATGGAGTTTATTTCAGTTGTAATAAAAACAGTCAGTCCTCATGTGTGTTTGTTGCATTTCGTCCCACCCAGATCCCAGGCTATATATCCTGTATTCACACTTAGGTCCCACCTCATAGGCTGATTCAAGCTTCCTATCTGGAACCGGATTGGACGGCTCCTATGGCCAATCAGATTACAACATTCTTAAATCCCACCTGACAATTATTCTAAGATCCAGCTCCAGACATAACAAATACCCGTACTGAAATACAGCTATCCTTCAAAATGTGCACGTTTTTGGCCTGCAATTTGCAATGAAATTCTCCAACCAAATGATGTGTACAGAATATAGGGCCATGTTCACTTCTGAGAAACCTTATAAGGACCACATGTCCTGAGCTGTGTGCAGGGCCAGAGGCAATTGTGGGTGGAGCAATGAATGCTAATTTTACCTTCGTAAAATAGGCTAGTCTTACGCATCCTCTCGCACACTCTATCCTCCATCCAGACAAGAAGGAATCGTGGTCAGAATTCAAGGACACACTGTAGCTGGGCAAAAACACTCAAGGAGGATGCAATGTAAAGTTTGTGTAGGATGTGCCCTAAGGAGAGGGGGTGTGACTGAGGAGGAGGGTTAGCCTGGGGAGAGTCCCAAGGGTTAAGCAGAAGGGCCTGCAGTTTCCCACCCATGATTTAAGGACTGCTTGCTCCTATCTGCCAAAAAATTAAAAGCAGCAGCATCTCAAGAGCTTTGGTGACCAAGCACGAAACACAAATTCTTGTCTGTGAATTACTGTATTTGGATTGCATCCAATGTTAGTCCTGCTCAGAGTAGACCAACTGAAATTAATGGGCATGACTAACTTAGCTACATGAATTTCAGAGGGTCTAATCTAAGTAGGACTTGGTTTGAAACAAGCCTTTATTTTCTTACATTTATGCCCCAACATTCTCCACCCCTGGAAAATGACAGCCTTTGGTTCCCAGGCAGTGTTCTGTCCAGACACCAAGCGGTGCTTAGAAGGAGCTGGTTCATTTAATGAAGTTCATTGAATTAGTTCAAAAATCTCTGAACTACCCCAATTCCTAGTTCATCTTCAAGTTCATTCTCATGCATGTTTTACCACCTCTACTACCATCATTATCATCAACGTTATTATTAAAACATCTATTTATTATCAGTTATTATCTATTTATTTACACATTGTGCAGAAAAGACGTCCTGAAAAGCTGGTATCTGCAGGAGACGCTTGCCTGCAGAGCTCAGAGATTTTCTGGGTATATAAGGAGTGAGACCATCTTTCTGGTCCCAAAAATGTAGAGCGCTTTGTGCAGTGTTTGTTGCTAAAAGAGTTGCTGTTGTTAAAAGTGTTGGTGGAATTAGAGGCCAGGTTATTTATATTAGAAAATGGTTGTTAGCTGCGTTTGCTCTTTTTATTGATTATATTACATAGTTTAATTATTATGCTATATTGGTTATTTATTTCCTGCTTGATCATAAAAACCTCTAAGCGGTTTACATAAAATATCCATTAAAGATTGCTGATAAAATCAGGTATTAAAAGCGAGTTAGCCTATTTATTTATTTATTTTTCAAAATAAAACCAGCAGTTAAAAAATGTACGCTACTCTAGGAGATTTCAGTAGCAGGGTAACCATTATAAGCAGAAATAGATGTAGGGTTGTGTGGGGTTTTTTATGGTTTTAATGTTTTGTTTAGATCCATTTCTGATTTGATAACTACTTAATGCCACTGAAACTGCCTCAGTTGCCCTGAGGCATTTTTCTGTGAAGAGCAAAATGGTGCATCTCTGGCCACCTTCCCTACCCCAGAAGGTCCATGTACAGAAATAGATGGGGCTGACGGTTTATCCTTCTTCAGCAGTGATGATGGGGTAACATCCTCATTTGAACTGAAGGACAGGAGGCTGTCTTAGTGGGTACAAGGCAGGCAGACTGCATGGTACTTACATCTGTCTCCTCCAACACATCACAGCTATCTCCTGCCTGCCCCCCAAAACCTTGGCCAATTCACTCTTCCTAACAGTAGAGCCGGCTCCTCTCCTTTGCCAGGTGTTAAAACAAGTTTGAGATGCTGAGCGGAAAACGCCAAACTGGCACAGCAGAAGTCATTTGAAGTCACGCCAGAGAAGAGCGAGATAAATAAGCAAGCTCTTCTCAAAATGTCATTGTGTCAGGGCGAACAAAAAAGCAACCCTAAACTGTTCCCATCTCAGCCCCGTTTGTTAGAAGAGAGACTTCTGCCATGCATTATTGATCAAGCGCCTTTTCTGAAGTCAAATCATTTCGGTAGTGCTAAATACGCTTCGGATCAAGATGACAGTCTTTCCAAAAGACACTCGTGGCACAGCGCTTAGTGGAATAGTCAGGTAATGAGACATGACAGGCAAGGAACTTCAAAGGCAATTGCACCAGGCCTGGGGCATTTGGTTGGGCCCAGGGGCATAGAGGTAAAAGCACCTTGAACCAAGCCTCTACTTTGCTATTCTAAAATGGAAATTGCATTTCAAAATAAATTAGCTTTTTATGGGGAGAAGAGGGCAGCAGTGGTGTAGCATGGTTTGCTGGTGCCCGGGGTGGGGACCCTGTGCCAGGAGGGCAGGTTGTGGAGGGTGAATGGAGCCCACCATGCCAGCCTAGCCCTCAACACCAACACTGCCAGAGCAACCGTCCTCCCCCACCCCTGGGGCTAAGTTGGCCCATCTGTCCGATCGCACAAGGGGAGCCCAGCCGGTTGATTAGGTCCTTGGATCATCCTAGCCTCACAAAGTGGCTCGGGTCTGGCAGGGCGGCATGAGAAGGACACAACAGCCATGTGCGAGTGCGAGGCTGGGATCAAAGGGCACACAGCTGTTGCGTCCTTCCCATGCCGCCCTGCCAGCCCCAAGCCACTTTGCGAGGCTGGGATCAGATCTGAATAATTCATCCAGCGAATCATGTCAAATGCGCCCGGGACAATCACCCCAGCAGCATCCCTACGTTATGCCGCTGGAGGGTAGGTAGAGTCAATGGCTCCCTGATACTACACTGCTAATGCATTTTGGCCCTCGAAGTCCCAGATACAACTCCAGTAGTCGTCACTTGCTAAGGTGGACAACTTGTTAACGTTCTCTCACTTCCAGGTTCTCGCAAAATGGCAATCGGACTGAGAATCTGACAGCTCAGTCAGATTTGGCTCCGCAGAGCGAAGGGAAGAGTGCAAGAGTGACACGCCTCCCCCCCAATACCCCAAGAGGAGTATTGGGGTGCCTCGGGGTCCTGCAGACTCACATCTACCGACCTCTGCCTCCGTCCTGAAAGGAACGGAGAGGGGGTGGGAAGTGGAAGGAGCCGGTGAGCTAGGCACCAGCGCAAGCAAGCACCATTCCAACAATTGTGCCAATTGGAAGGTGATAAAATAATTAAAGATTTGACTAATTTGGATAATCTGGCAAGAAAAACGGGAGTGATAAAAGGAAGTCTGTTCCTGTTCTGGGTGCTACAAGCACGAAATGATATGCATGTGATAAATTGTTATCCAAAAAAGCAACAACTTGTTAACCTTCTGTGCCTACCAGCCAACACAGAGCTCTGGTAGCCAAATAGCAGCCCTTTTCCTCCATGAGTTTTAAAGCCATCCAAGTTGGTGGCCATCTGTAATGGTTATAAGGGGTTGCTCATGTGTAAGTTGCCGCCACTCCTGGCTAGGTAGCCTGGTTAAACCTGTTCTGGCTGGACAGCCCTTCACTTTGTGGCTGTTCAGTCGCTGGCAGAATCCGTCAGTGGGCGTTTCTTGAACTTCTTCCAGCAAAGAGGTTCTTTGACGCCAAGTCTACGCCTACTTTCCCTGCACGGAAGTCTTCTGCGCAGGGAGGGTGGGGGCAGCGGAGGACCCGTGCTCTCCCCTCTGGTCTCCAGCGAAGAGTCCTGGAGCCCCCTCGCCAATTCTCCCATCTGCCCCCCTTTATCCCTGGTGTTACGCTGATTTCCTTCCCCAGCCGATGAGTTCCCTCTCTCCCTGCTGGGCCCCTCTCCAGCATCGCTTAAGAGCCTTGCCTCCACCTCTGGCTCCGATGTCACTTCCCTGACACCATCATTGCCTCCTTCTGCAGCAAGTTCTGTAGTTTACCTTTCTGCTGCATGAAGAAGTACTATATTTTGTCTGTCCTGGGTCTTCCTAGTTTCAGCTTCATTGGAGTTCTGCCAGGGCCGGAATTAGGTTTGATGAGGCCTTAAGCTACTGAAGGTAATGGGGCCCTTTATATATCTAGCTGTCCTTTGTCAACAATAAAGTGTTGCTTTTTTGTGTTGAATATATGCTATGTAGTAATTTATGGACCTAATAGATATCTAAAGCCATTTGCACATGTTGCCCTGCAACCACTCCATGCAGAATGTAGGCAACCTATACAGTGGTACCTCGGGTTAAGTACTTAATTCATTCTGGAGGTCCATTTCTTGACCTGAAACTATTCTTAACCTGAAGCACCATTTTAGCTAATGGGGCCTCCTGCTGCTGCCACGCTGCCAGAGCCCAATTTCTGTTCTTATCCTGAAGCAAAGTTCTTAACCTGAAGCACTATTTCTGGGTTAGCAGAGTCTGTAACCTGAAGCGTATGTAACCTGAAGCGTATGTAACCCGAAGTACCACTGTATATAGAAATGAACAAACCAGTGATATTTTAGGGAGCAGGCTAGCAGGCCCATTACTTACATCATACACCACAAAACACTGTTGCTGTATGTAGGTTTTATTTTATTTGGTTTTTTATCTTATATTTTGGATATGTAAATCCAGTTTTTTCCCTTTAATTTTTTTTGGGGGCCCCGAGAGAGTGGGACCCTAAGCTATAGCTTGTTTATCTTATCCGTAAATCTGGCACTGAGTTCTGCTATTGTCCAATGGTAGGGCCAAGCCTGACAGTCTGGCAATCTAACATAGAAGCAAATGAACTCCTGTGCTCCAGAGACCGTTTGATAGGTAGGTGCCCAGGAAGGCAGGAGAGGCTTGCAAAATAAGGAGCCTCCGTTACTGGCATTAAAAGTGAGTCTCCTTAGAGCAATAAAACAGAAGCTCACCCAACCGTAGTGGTTTATATCTCTGTTTACCTCTCCTCGGTTTCCTCCTCATCTTCCCCATTGGATTTCTTACAGTTTAAATCTCTTGCTAAACTGGAACGACTGTAATGGGGAGGTGTTAAAATGCCGCACACATTTTTGTTAGCAGGATTAAAATCACTCTCCTTGGTATAGGAGCTGCGGGAGGGTTTAATTCTTCCCATCAGAGCCATGAGCCCTTCCCTCCCCTTCCCTCATTTCACCGCATCAGCCAACCTTTTATTTCATTTCTTCTCCCCCACCTGTGCATTTTGTTTCCCTCAGGAGTGGATCTTTTTCGAAGGCTGTGATTTGTCTTGTGCAATTAAGGGCACCTGCAGCCACTTCTGGGCTTGGCCCAAGGTCTGATCTTTGCAACTTTAGAGAGTTTGGCAGGCAAATTTTAATTAACCCCAAAGGTACCATGGAGGTAGCCTGTGTTTGTTGTGGTTTTTTTTTTGGGGGGGGGCTTTCACCATTCTAGCTTCCAGTAGCACCTGGGAACAGAGCAGCTGCAGCTGCAAAAGCTTTTGCATCTTTGTCTTCACTGAAAACGGCGCATGATGATTTCTTTTAAAAAAAAAAAAACCCTTCTGAAATGAGCAGGAGAACCCTGTTCCCAAACTACATCAGGCCACCAAAGTCACACCACCTGTTCTACTGGACATCAGTTAAATTTTTAATTTAACTGCTTTTATATATATAGATATATAGATATATAGATATATAGATATATAGATATATAGATATATAGATATATAGATATAGATATAGCCGACATACATCTTTAAAAAGAAGGAAAGAGAAACACAGAAAATTCACATCGCAGACATGGTAGATATACAGAAGAGGGGGAAAACAGCATAAATAACAGATTTTACAACATTGATTATAGATCTATGTCTATCTATAGATCTATATATTGCACATTTAACAAAAACCAATTAAAAAGTGTTAACATCGAATTGTAAGGAAAAGAGTAAGGGGGAATAGATGACTGAGGGAAGTTTTGGATAAGGGTAGGAAATTGGGGACAGGGGCGAAGGAAGGCTAATTGGCACTTGGGGCAGGGCGTGGGGTAAACCGCCCAGCAGCGCATGCTCAAGCGCCGGCCGGACGACAGCGGGATCCTCTGCTCACGGCTGTGGCAGCGCGATGGTGGTGACTCACGCCGCCATGCCCAAGGGCGGCAGGGAGAGCCCCCTGCGGGGTGCCTTCTTGTCACCCCCCTCAGAGATGGCACCCGGGGCAACTGCCTCCTCACCCCGCCCTTCCTCCACCACTGATCAGGGAAATGCTAGTTAATTTCTGGTGAATTCATAGTTTGTGGAGACTATGTTGAGATGGGGTGACTGTTAAATTATGTCGTAAAGGTCTACCAAATATATGCATATATATGGCGAGGGGAGAGACTCCATCAGGCAAGGCCTCCTTCCACCTGCCTTGCCCCAGCCTCTATCTGCTTCTCAACTTGTATTGCATTATTTTATGTACTGTGGCTTGCCGTTGTTTTATTGATTATATATATATATATATATATTAAGTAATATTTATTAAAGTTTCCACAAAAAAGTTACAAAAATAATAAAAAGAAAACACTAAAAAGACAAAAACAATTAAAAAACAGATCCCTCTTTCAATATTTTATAGTTCATTTACTTATTTTCCTGACTTCCTCACACCTCCCTCTTTTGTATTCCAATTCAAATATTTAATTCAGCAAATCCATACCTTCTCTATTTTCTCTTAATTCTTTGCCTTCACATATTATGATTTCGAATTCTCCTCTAATATCCATCCCTTTTTACATATTCCTTTTAACCTTATTGCTAAGACCACTTCTTTTCATTCCAACATCATTTTAACATTCAATAATTTTACAATGTTTCTGTAAATAATCTTTAAATTTCTTCCAATCTTCTTCCACCAACTCTTCTCCCTGGTCTCAGATTCTGCCAGTCATTTCCGCCAATTCCATATAGTCCATTAATTTCATCTGCCAATCTTCCAGGGTGGGTAGATCTTGTGTCTTCCAATACTTTGCGATGAGTATTCTTGCTGCTGCTGTAGCATACATAAAGAAAGTTCTGTCCTTCTTTGGCACCAATTGGCCGACCATGCCCAGGAGAAAGGCTTGTTTTATTGATTATAGTTTAGAAATTATTTATTGTAACTTTTGAGTGGATTTCTGTTTAACTTTTATTTAATACTATCCTAATGATTGTTGAATGTTACTTTTTTGATATAGGTTGCCTATTTTAAAGTTTTATTATCACATTTTTTTGTATTGCATTAGATTGTTATAAGATGTACATTTTATTGTTTCTTTGGCTTGTAAACCACCTTGAGTATTGTAAGATAGAAAGACGGTATACAAATTAAAAAATGATGATGATGATGCATGATATTTAGGCTGGTCATCAGCATTTTCCCTCAGACTTTCATCACCGTTTCGCTTTCTGCTCATTCAGCCGGGCTGCAAAATTTATTCAGCACTTTCCTTAGTGTTTTGTCAACAAGTGAAAAAACATGCATTTGAAAAATATCTTAATAGGAGAGAAACTTCTGGTGAAGTTCTGCGAATATCTTTTCCTCCAGGGCACTTCCTGGCTATCTCTTTTCGGGGTGTGGGATTCAGTCAGAGACTGCCAAATTCAGACGGCGCAATTGAGAGGTCTTGCACAGCCAACCTCCTTCCCCAAAAGACTGGACTATTTGCAATAAGGATTGAGAAGGGGAAATGCAGTGGGACGCAGGACAGCACTTGCTTTGATGCCTCAACACAAGCAAATCAGAGTGAATGCCAACTGACTAGCCAGCATTGCTTGAACTCTCCACAAAGAAATCAGGATGACTGCTCAGTTAACAGGAAGTCTGGAAGCGAGTCCTTGGACCAGTCACTCACTCTCAGCCTATCTACGCTCAAAGGGTTGTTGTGAGAATTAAAGGAGATTCCTGGAGAAAGGGTAGGGTACAAATGCAATAAACAATAATAAAAAAATCATCTTAATAAAGAATCTTCTCAGTCACCCATAAGTTCTTGCTAAAGGAAGATTGTGAGTCTGTCTACCATGCTCATCACAGCTGTTCATTGTCACTTTAATTTTTTTTTAATCTTTTGAGTGCCTACCTATTGTTCCGGAGGGAAGCATAATTACAATAATAGCTATTGGTGGTCACCATTGATTGCTGCACATGTCAGGAGCCTTTTAAACTATTTTTTTATTATTAGATTCATTATAGCACTAAAAACAAATGGGAAAGTGGGAACTGTTTGTGCACAATTTCCCCCCCCCCCCAATAAAATGTTAATAACAAAAAAAACCCATTTTAAATAGATTTTAATTAAGATACTCACACAGCTTGCATCAATTTGTTCCTCAGGGTTGGTTTCTAGGGCTGATCTGAGCATTCTGTTCCCTTGAATTTCACCCCATTTGCAAGGTCTGTGTGTAGGGAATGCTCCTTAAGATTGGGTGTGGAGAACAGGCCTTTCTGTGAGGGGAATGAAAGTTCAGGTGGGGTGGTAAGATTAAATCCACAAGGGATTTACAAGGGAAACTGAGGGTTTCCTAAGCACACACACACACACACACACACACACACACACACACACTTTCCTCAGCTTTTAAAAGTGTATGCCATGGCTTGATTGAGCACCCACCAAAAGCAGAACTCCTGTGAACTTTGGATATAGAAACATAAATGCCTCTGAGATGATGTTCTGGGATGATGTTGCAAGAAGGATGGGGAATCTCAGGTCCTGAGGCTAGTCTCAGGACTAGAGACTAGAATATGTCAGTTTCTCAGTTTCTTCATTTTCCTAATCTTTAATTCAATTCCCTACATTTCTGCAGCCCAAAAATCCCTGTGAAAATTTGTTGGCATTTTTGTGTGAATTTCTCCTAATGAACTTTTTTTTTTTTTGCAGATTTAACTAATACACAGTTTTGCAAGCCATTTTGCTGAACAGAATGCACTTTTGTGTGTTACTTCCACTAAAATGTGTGGTTTTGTGCACATTTAATTCTGACATATGCATTTGTATATGTATCATTCGGTTGGAGTATTCCCTCACGAAATTCAAAGGACTTTGTAAGGATTTGGTTCGGTTTCAGTTTGTGGAATTGTTCTGAGAAGCACAATTAGCTAACATGCAAACAAAGTTGAATTTCTTCTTCATCCCTGCTTGGGACACATAGAATCACCTAATTGTAGAGCTGGAAGTGACTCCAAGGGTAATTTGCTTCAAGCCTGTGCTTTTGTTTTTAACTTCTTCTTTTTTAAAACTAATAATTTCATTGTTTAATTCTTTTCATAAATCACTCTGAGGTGGTGGTGGTTGCTTTACAGTCAAGTGGTATATACATTTCATGAACTAAATAATTCTCTGTCTTCAATGGGGTGGCAGAGAACCTGCTCTGCAATGGGACCAAACCATAGCTGTCAATGTTTCCCTTTTTTTAAGGGAAATTCCCTTATTCAGAATAGGATTCCTCGCAAGAAAAGGGAAAAGTTGACAGCTATGACCAAACTTCTTGAAGGAATTTGTTCATTTTTTTTTTTTCCAAAATATAGCCCAGACCCCCACAAGGTCTGAGGGACAGTGGACCGGCCCCCTGCTGAAAAAGTTTGCTGGCCCCTGCTCTAAACTAACACTAAAGTCCCCCAAACTGCAACCATTCCTCATAAGTGACCTGATCTATTTCCTTGATAGTTTTGGAAGCTCCTGCATCTCTCCTCCAGGAGAGACCAACAGCAGCAAAAGGGAAATTCTGGAGAGGGCAATGATAGCAAGTTCTCTTCCCCAGTCTCCTGGAAGTTCCAGTTATTGGTGCGGATCTTACCAGCTTTTCCTCCTTACCAGAGCCAGTGTGGTGTAGCGGTTAAGAGCGGTAGTCTCGTAATCTGGGGAACCGGGTTCATGTCTCGGTTCCTCCACATGCAGCTGCTGGGTGACCTTGGGCTAGTCACACTTCTTTGAAGTCTCTCAGCCTCACTCACCTCACAGACTGTTTGTAGTGGGAGAGGAAGGGAAAGGAGATTGTTAGCTACTTTGAGACTCCTTAGGCTGGTGATAAAGTGGGATATCAAATCCAAACTCTTCTGCTTCTTCTCTACTGCAAACCATTGCCTTCCTAGGCGCTCAGTGGTGGTTCCCTGTATGTGGAACTCCTTGATCCCTGAGGTTAGATTACCTGCCTCATTGTCTGTAGGCCACACACTTCTCTAATAGGTGTGGCTCAGATTTGTTCAGCCTACAATATGCAGAGGTTAAATTCCACAAGTGCCTCCAGATCTATCTACCTGTGTGGCTTTCTTCTCCTTCAGAGGTTAGGTTTTCTGAAGGTTGCTTTTTCCGTATCTCCTGCCAATTGCAACTCTGCAGCTCAAAACTTGCAGCCCTTATTGCACGGTAGGACACAGGATCAATTATGATAATGAAGGAGATCAATAAGAGTTGATCAAGAATATATTAGAATATTCAGCTGTGTAATGTTGAAAGTTCTTAATCCTTCTACAGAGCAGAGAGAGAAACAGAGAAAGCGTGAAAGCAAAAAAAGGGGGGGTAAAAAAGCATGCTCTGGTCATCAAATTCTTTTGTGCTAATGCCAAGCCAGTGACATGTGCTGCTTTTTTATTTTTAAAGAAGGAGAAATATAGAGTGCTCAATGTCCCAGCATGAAATCATCACTTAAACCAGCATCGCTGCCAGAGGGAGCCCTGGGAAAGGTGACTTCTGGGGAACTTCCCATGCCACCTTGTCTCTCCCCACACAATTTGTCCCCCAAACTCTAACTCAGCCACAATCTTCCAAGCCCCTCCCACTCACTCACTTGGCAGCAGGTGTTGCTGTTGTTCTGAATGCATTAAGTGGGCTGGAGAATGATGATGATGATGATAATAATAATAATAATAATAATAATAATAATAGTAATAATAATTTATTACTGTATTTATACCCCACCCATCTGGCTGGGTTTCCCCAGCCACTCTGGGCGGCTTCCAACAAAATATTTAAATACAATGGTCTTTTAAACATTAAAAGCTTCCCTAAACAGGGCTGCCTTCAGATGTCAACCATATGTCAGGAGTGCTCTGATGGTGTTTCCTGCTTGGCAGGGGGTTGGACCCAATGGCCCTTGTGGTCTCTTCCAACTCTATGATTCTATGTCTTCTAAAGTCTGGTAGTTGTTGTTCTCTTTGGCATCTGGTGGGAGGGCGTTCCACAGGGCGGGTGCCACTACTGAGAAGGCTCTCTGCCTGGTTCCCTGTGACTTGGCTTCTTGCAACAGAGGAACCACCAGAAGGCCCTCAGCGCTGGACCTCAGCATCTGGGCAGAACGATGGGGGTGGAGACGCTCCTTCGGGTATATTGGTCCCCCCGCCCTCCTCTCAAGGTGCCTGGCTCACAAAGATGTGGGATATGTAATTTTTTCAAAAGGCTGGGTGTGTGATGGGAGAGAAGGTGTGGAATTTGTTTCTGGTTTGGAATAAAATCCGAGCCAGAGAAGAATTTGGAGGCTGTAATGCTTCAGTTTCCTTTAATGCACTGGGTGTCTACACTTTATTTAAATTTTCAAGAAAACACATAATCTCACACCTCCAGACTTCTGAGTTAAACTGAGCATCTGCCAGTCCCAGTTTCAACCCTGGTATCTCCAGGTGGGGCTGGGAGACACTCTCTGTCTGAAATTTTGTAGAGCTTCAACTGGTCAGCATAGACAATTCTGCACTCTACAACCCTGGTGCTCAATTCCCTCTCTCTAATTCAAATTGTCTTCTTTACTGACCTCTCTGCATGCCTTTGCCATTAATTGGGTTAATATTGTTGATGCCAGGGACGCAGGTGGTGCTGTGGTTAAAGCCTCAGCGCCTAGGGCTTGCCGATCGAAAGGTCGGCGGTTCGAATCCCTGCGGCGGGGTGCGCTCCCGCTGCTCGGTCCCAGCGCCTGCCAACCTAGCAGTTCGAAAGCACCTCCGGGTGCAAGTAGATAAATAGGGACCGCTTACCAGCGGGAAGGTAAACGGCGTTTCCGTGTGCGGCTCTGGCTCTGGCTCTGGCTCTGGCCAGAGCAGCGATGTCACGCTGGCCACGTGACCCGGAAGTGTCTCCGGACAGCGCTGGCCCCTGGCCTCTTAAGTGAGATGGGCGCACAACCCCAGAGTCTGTCAAGACTGGCCCGTACGGGCAGGGGTACCTTTACCTTTACCTTTATTGTTGATGCCACGATCTCCTCTTGGACTATCCTGGGAATTTTTGCTGCTCGCCGTGTGTCTGAGCGGCCTTGAACGGGAAATATAGATGGAACTCCTGCTGCCAGGGGGCTGTGCTGCAAATTGGCAGCGGCATGCTGGAAGGAAACAGTGTGTCTGCAGATACCAGGGAAAGGTCAGCCCTGGAGAGCTGTGCAAGCCTGGCAGAAAGACGTCCAAATGACCCAGTGCTGTCGAAACCCAGCAGGGCTGCTGCAGGGGGTCTGGCACCAGCCGACCTCTGGAGAGCAGAAATCCCTGCAAGCGAAGCAGAGACTATTTGCTCAGTGGTCCACGTGACAGGCGAGGAAGCAAAGCAAAGCAGGAAGGGCAAAGGGAAGGGAGCAGTGCTATTTTGGAATCTTGGCTCTTGTCCCTGGGTCCTTCCAGCTTTGGGTGACTTAATGGGCTACAGACAAGGGTTGCATTAGATTTGCTTTTTGTCATTCCTGTCCATTCTTGGGAGGGCTGTAGCCGAGTGGTAGAGCAGCTGCTTTGCATGCAGAAGGTCCCAGTTTCAATCTCTGGCATCCCCAGGGAGTTGTGGGACAGACTCCCCATCTGAAACCCTGAAGAGTTGGTGCTGGTCAGTGTAAGCAATAATGAGCTAGATTGATCAATGGCCTGAGTATAGCGAAGGGCTGTAGTTTGGTGACAGAGCAGCCTATCTTCATGCAGAAAGACCCAGGTCCAATCTCCAGCTTTTCCAAGTAGGGATGGGAAACGACTTGTGTACAGTAGTAGCAGTAAATTTATATATTTACTTCTGGTGGAACGCTTTGTCACAAGAGACAAGGGCCCTGCAGGACTTGACATCTTTCTGCAGGGCCTGCAAGACAGAGCTGTTCCACCAGGCCTTTGGTCAAGGCAGTCTGACCCCCTCCTTTGGTAATCCTCACAGAACTCTAGCCCAATGGTTGCCATTAATTTTATTTTGAATTGATTTTAGAGTGAATTGATTTTAGAATGCTGTATTACTTTTATTGTTGTTTGCCACTCTGAGCCCGGCTTCAACTGGGGAGGGTGGGATATAAATAAAATTTTATTATTTATTTATTTATTTTACCCCGCCCATCTGGCTGGGTTTCCCCAGCCACTCTGGGTGGCTCCCAACAGAAGATTAAAAACCTTATAAAACATCAAACATTAAAAACTGCCTTCAGATGTCTTCTAAAAGTCAGATAGTTGTTTAGTTCCTTGACATCTGATGGGAGGGCGTTCCACAGGGCGGGTGCCACTACCGAGAAGGCCCTCTGCCTGGTTCCCTGTAACCTTGCTTCTCGCAGGGAGGGAACTGCCAGAAGGCCCTCGGCGCTGGACCTCAGTGTCCGGGGTGAATGATGGGGGTGGAGACGCTCCTTCAGATATACTGAGCCGAGGCCATTTAGGGCTTTAAAGGTCAGCACTAACACTTTGAATTGTGCCTGGAAACGTACTGGGAGCCAATGTAGGTCTTTCAGGACCGGTGTTATATGGTCTTGGCAGCCACTCCCAGTCACCAGTCTAGCTGCTGCACACTGGATTAGTTGCAGTTTCTAGGTCACCTTCAAAGGTAGTTCCATGTAGAGCGCATTGCAGTAGTCCAAGCAGGAGATAACTAGAGCATGCACCACTCTGCTATGTATGGAACCCTGGAGAGCTGCTGCCAGTTGGTGTAGACAATATTGCACTAGTTTGGTCTCTGTGAAATCAGCATGTTGTCAAGTATGACTGGCTACAGAGCATCATTACACCATCCTGCATACATCCCTCACTGGCTGGGATCAACTGTGGTACTGATGCAGGAAGGAAACAAATGGTGACCAAACAGCAGGAAAAGCAATGGTGGTGAACAAGGTTGAAAAACATGAACCTTTGCACAATTTAGAGGTTTACCAGTGCTACTGAAATTTGGCTGAGAGCTTCAGATTCCCACTGTCCCCCAGTTTAAAACAACTGGGATATATAAATTGACTTACTCACCTAGTCAGTTGCAGTTATTCTGCAGATTAACTTCCGACAGCAAGGGGCAAAGTTTGAAGCAAATCTATTTTTTTAAAAAAGAAATCATCTGACTTCCTTTCTTGTGATGGATTCCGTCTCCAAGATCCTTCACCATCAAGATCATTGGAGTCATGCAGCCCAAGTGATAGTGACTTACGGGAGTGCCGTTTTTCCAAGTGTCTAAACGCTGAAGTTTTATTTGAAGATCAGCAGATTTTGCAAAGGCAAGCCAAGCCTTGTGATATCCCTTGTGTGACAGATGAGCCACCCAGCTTAACAGGGGAACATCTGCATCTTCAAAGAGGAAAACAGAGGTGTGCTTTGACCCCGAGACTCTCAAGAATACAGGTGGAAGTCTTTTGATTTGATTTCATCAAAGGGAAGAGGAGTTCAGACACTTCACTTTCCATTCCAATTATGCCTTTGGAGAAAGACCAAAAAAAAGAAAGAAGAGGCGAGGCTTTGACCAGAGAGGGGGGAGGGAATGAGAGAAACCACAACTCTTGTTGTCAAAGGAGAGTGGAGGAAGATCAGCTGACCTGTGTTTATTCCGGGCAAATTGTATTCCGGGATTTCGTATATATCTATTTCGGTCAATGACCAGAAGAACTCTGGGATAAGGAATCCTATCTATAGCAGCAAGGGTATTGTTAGGTGGTGAGTGGGGGCACCCAGGTATTTTCTTGGCCAACCCCCATACTTCCAGTCCCCTTTTTGAGGGGGTGAGAATGCTTTAAATGGCAAACAGGGTGTGCTAAAAATTGCAATCCCAAGGAGATCTCACCTTACCTGTCACCTTCATTTGCCCAGGGGCACTCTATATGTTTCTGCCTGTGCCCTGAGTACCTTAAGTGCCCCTGGCCTGGAGCTCTACCATCTTCATTCAGTTATCTCAGGTGCATGAAAGGGCAGAGGGTCGTGTTTCAGTGGCAGAGCCTCTGCATTGCATGTGGAAGGCCCCAGCTTCAAGTAGGTCCGAGAACGTTCCAATGTAACTTGGAAAAAGAGACATTGCATATACTTTTGTAAACCAAGGAATCTTTAATAAAAAATACATTAAAGAGAGAGAGAGAGAGACTCTACAGTGGACACTCGGGTTGCGAACGTGATCTGTGCAGGAGGCATGTTCGCAACCCGCAGCGCCGCGTCTGCGCGGGTTGTGATTCAATGAAGTGAAGGCCCAAGGCAGGTGTTGATCATCATGTGAGCTGCGCACAGGTGGTCTGAAGCGAGCTACCACCATTCCTGTGGAGCCTCCTTTTATTGAGACAAATATGCAAGCCAGGCAAATACATTTTTGGGCTGTGACCTTTACACATCTTCCGTCCCGAGATCGTGGGGTGGTACAAAGCTGTTTTGGCACCTGTTCCACAGCATCATTTTCCCCTTGCACAGTATATGACGTAGGAGACAAAAGGTCTCAGGGAAAAAGTTACAGACAGGACACCGCTGACTTCTGAGACCGCAAAAGGTCAGACATAGGTGGAATTCTTCAGATAGGTGTGTATCTGAAGAAGTGTGCATGCACACGAAAGCTCATACCTAGAACTAACTTAGTTGGTCTTTAGGGTGCTACTGGAAGGAATTTTTTTTATTTTGTTTTGACTATGGCAGACCAACACGGCTACCTATCTGTAATAGGTGGAACGATGTACCAGACAGCTGTGGCTTGTCGGGGGGGTTCCTTGCACCCCAAGGTCACATGTGCAGGCAGACGTGGCTGCCTGCTGGTGGAAAATGTCCTCCCTCTGGACCCCACTGTCCACTCGGCGATATCCCTACATCCGGCGCTTCTGCGCATAGCGTGATTTAGCACTCCTGCACATGCACAAGCGCCAAAACCTGAAAGTAACCCATTCTGCTACTTCCAGATTCAGCGTAGTGTGCAACCCAAAAACGTGCAACTTGAAGCGTCTGTAATCCGAGGTATGACTGTACCTTGTTTTCTCTGCTCTTGCTGCCACCGGGGGAAGAATAGCTTTCCCGAAGCCTTGACAGAGCCTTGACATCATGTCAAGTCACGTCACACGTGCGCACTCCTGCGATGAGGCAGCACCTTGGCCCAGGGCCTAGGTTGGGGTCCACTGTGGCCACACCAGCACCCTGGAAGTATTTCCACAGTGGCAGAGGGCCCCAGTGCCAGAGCGCCAGAGATAAAGTGGCATGCGGTGGGTGGCAGTGGGTGGTGGTGGGTGGTGCGTGGCAGCAGGGGCGGAGGCTGGGCAGCCACGGCAAAAGAATTGTGGGTGCCTGGCGTTGGCACCAGTGTCTGCACACATGACATGGTATCCTTCCAGATGCCTTTGCTGAAGTTTACAGCAACTGGTATTGAGAAGCATACGGCCTCCAGCTGTGGAAGAGCTACATAGCCATCCTGACTGGTAGTCATTTTTAGCCTTCTCCTCCTCCATGAAGTTGTCTAATCCTCTTTTCAAGTCGTCCAAGTTGGTGGTCCTCTTTGCCACCTGTGGGAGAGGATTCCATAGTTCTTTCTTTAGTCTGTTCAGCCAAGGTGCCAAAACAGGAGACATTTTCTGATCAACTTAAGCTAAGCCCTGTCCAATTTCATTTTAGAAATTAAGCGCAAGAAATTGCACACATTTTTATGATCGTCATCCCAGCGAAGTCAGCACTTCAAAAGCTAACAACCAGGTCCATGTGTGCTGAATCTAAGAGAAAACAGTGGCATTTAATATGAAAGGAATGCAAGCTGCAGGCAGACACATGGCAGAGAGAGAGAGGAATATTCCCCTTGTTTTAACACTTGCATAGTTCTGAATAATTATCAGGCACTTTTTGGTTCCCCTGGCGGTGGCTGATTCTCGGTGTCTCATTTGCCCTCATTTAGTCCAATCGGTTGTTGCAACCACTGCGAATCTGTTTTTGTTCATCCACAAGGTCATCATATTAGGGGGGGAAATGCGTCTGACGAAAACAGTGCGACTTGACACGGCTAATCAAATTAAATGGAGGTCTGGGCAAATGAGGTGAAGGACAGTGAGGGTAAAGAAGAAGAGGCTGTCATGAAACAATGGGCAGCCCAAGGAACAAAAGGCCACAAAACAGCAGGAGAGCAACAGAAATGCATAGGGATGGAGGAAAATCAGGAGTGATCTACATCTGTCAAAAGTGGGGTGGGTATGAAGGATGGGTTTGGGCAGCAAAGAGAGGGGTGGAGAAGCGGATGATGCAGGCAAGACTCTGACTTCATCCTCTCCTTTTGGCTGTTTAAAGTGGTATGATACTGCTTCATGTGTATGGTGCAGATGGGGCCATAGTCTAACCAGCACATAAGCTTTGTGCAAGCAGAACAGGATAGATGACAGATTGACTCAGGAGCCCTAAATGCCTTCAGGCAGGGCCGGATTTAGGTTTGATGAGGCCCTAAGTTACTGAGGTAATGGGGCCCTTTATATGTCCAGCTGTTCTTTGTCAACAACAAATTGTCACTGTTTTTTGTGTTGAATATAAGCTATGTGGTAATTTATGGACCTAATAGTTATCTAAAGCCATTTGCACATGTTGTCATGCAACCGGTCCGTGCAGAATGTAGGCACCCTATATATAGAAATGAGCAAACCAGTTATATTTTAGGGAGCAGGCTAGTAGGCGAGGCCCATTACTTACATCATAGGACCCTACACAACACAAAACAGTCTTGCTGTATGTAGGTTTTATTTTATTTGTTTTTTATCTTATATTTTGGAAATGTACATCCAGGGTTTTTCCCCCTTAATTTTTCTTTGGGGCCTCCAAGAGAGTGGGGTCTTAAGCTATAGCTTGTTTAGCTGGATATACATAAATCCGGCACTGAATTCAGGTCATTTCTATTAATAAAATGCCAGTTTACAAATAGTCCTTGGGCAACTTTATTAAATTTACTTGTAGGATGAAAACAGCCATGACTTCCCCCAAAATGTCTTGAGAAGTGTAGCTCTGTCGAGAGTTGTTAGGAGACCCCCTTAATCCCCTTGCACAGCTTCAAATTCCAGAATTCCCTCTGAATAGGGGTTGATTGCTAAGCCGCTCTGGAATTTGTAGCTTTGTGGGAGGGGAAATAGGAAGGCCTCCAAGCATCTCTCAGCACCCAAGACTCTTGAGGGGAAGCCATGACTCTTCAAAGTGGTGTGCTGCTGCTTCAAATGGGACAGGTAAGACAGAGGGCATTTTAAACAGCCAGCCGTGGATTCCCGTGGAAAGCGGTGCGCTGCCATCAGCCAAGAAAGCCCTGAACTGAATTGTGGCTTTCATAACTCAGAGCTGTTCCACATGGCTGCCCACTCAACACCTGCAATCCATCACACAAGCATCCCTGGCCTGTTTGCTCATTGTCATGTACCAGCAATGGATTGGATTTAATTTAAAATGGTATTCAAATGTCTACTGGCAGCGTTTCCAATGAATCCTTTAAAAGGGGGGGGGGGAGTAAGGACAGACAAGAATGTTGGCAATGGAAATGCAATTAATAGTCCATATGTCCACTTAATCTAAAACACCTAATTTTCTGCCGGCACCTGTGTTTTATTCAGCATTAATTTGTATCTATGAGAGCGCAGCAACTCTGGCAATGGGCTCACTGGGAGATCGGAATCAGCACTGGCCAAGCTCCAAAGAGCTGTTTTAGGTGTTCTCTGTGGGATTTATCTTCTTCAGCCCCACCCTTTGCTTCTTTCTTTTGAACAACAGGCTGCATTGAGACATATCTATTTGCATCTCGCCGGTTGGTTGTCTTACTAGCTATAAGCTGCATGGGCAGGGATGGGGATTCTCAGACTTTGGGGCCTAATATGGCCTCCAGCTCTCTTCATCTGGTCCTTGGGAATGTCTCTAGGCCATGCCTCTTCTGATACCACACCCCTCTCTGGCCCACTCGCTCATTAATTATTATTATTTTCCCTGGCTGGAGTGTGCCCTTGAACTGTGGCACTGTCTCCTGCTTACCTGCATGCATGCAGAACAGATCTGGAGTGAATGTCCTGAATGTAGCCTAATATGAACCCACTTTTGGATGCAGCCATGCCCATCACTGGGATGTTTCCACCTCAATAAGGTTGCCCATGAAGGACTGTGGTCCTGGGGCTGAAAACAATTCCCCACCCGTACGGCAATGGGCAGCTTTCCGCATATATACCATCCACCAACAAGAATCCCTCAGCCAATAAGCATCCCACTCCAAAACCAGAAGAATCAAACCAATGGAAAAAGGACCTCACAAGAGCAGATGGCTCTGAAATAGAGAAGTTTCAGAAATTCAGGAAATATCCCACCACATCAAGATGGCCTTCTTACAATCCAGTTTGGAGACCCCCTGCTTAATCAGACTGAAGATCCAGCTTCTCTCGCACCCTGTTTTCCACAGTAGTCAACCAGCGGGTGCTTTCAGGAAGCTCCTTAGCAGTATGTGAAGGCAATAGTTCTCCTTTTCTGTATGTGTATTGGCACATGTATACTGTTAGATATACTGTATGCAAACATGGAGGCTCTGTTCAATGATGATGGCCAATAGCCACTGTTAGAGCTGACCTCTATGAATACCGATGCAGCTTGGCAAACCTCAAGGATGCTATGGCTGAACAGGCTGGTGGGCAGAGCAAATGCAACTTAGCACTAAATGAACAGGAGAATAGACTTGCAAGCTCCCAGATGTATGTAAATGGGCAGGGCATTAAAAAAAAAATGGATTTCAGAGTCAGAGGTCTCCCACTTGCCCCCGTTTTCAAATAAGCATCGTTCACCCTCTGAATGTAGCGGCCACGTAATCTCTTAGCCACGTACCTGTTTTGGTCCTTGAGTGTTTCTAACCTTAAGCAATCAAGTTTAACATCCACCTCGCCACGTTGCGACCCTGCTCGCCTCAGCATTTTCCATTACATTAATGCATCAGGGAAAGGTCAGGTATGAAACAGGATTTGAGTTGAAAAGTCTGTAAGGTTAAAAAATGTCCGTGCGTGCGAGTGTGCACAGGGGCAAGGGGGAGAATATAAGATATTGACTGAAAGGCCAACTCTCCAAATTAGGCCTCCGAGTGCTCTGTTTAAATATTCCAAGACAGTCGGTGAGAAAAGTCAGCTGGCGTGGTGGGTTTGGGAATCCTGGGGTGGTCATAGAAGAATACTGATATAATGTCTCGAACAGAAGTGGAGAACCTCATAACAGATGCCCATCCTTTTTTAAGAAAGTATCTTTATTGAAAGTTCAAAAAGTACATAATTATATGTGCATTAAACATTGTGAGATGTAAATAAAAGAGAGAGGGAGAGAAAGAGAATCCGTGTAGAAGGGAAAATAAAGGGGAGGGAAACTCAAAACTGTATACTTTACAAGTTTGTTATTGTACTTCACCAGATCTTAACCCATTACAGTATTTGTAAACATGGGTTCCAAATATAATTGAATTTGTCCATGGCAAGTCTGTGCTTATATGCAAGTTGTTCATATGTTGCAAGTTTGTATAAGTCTTCAATCCAATTGTAGAAATGAGCCACCTTTTTATTTTTCTAATTCACCAGTATCAGTCTTTTTGCTGTGGTAAGGGCACAGAGAGTCCACTAATATTGACTCATATTTTCCTTTTGAAAGGTTCCATGTGCTGGGTATAGAATTCAAGAGGATATTTTGCTCTGTAAATGTAAAGTTGTTTCGTACCCTTCTGTTGAAAGTTTCAGTTATTTTCTGCCAAAACTCTTTCAATATAGGACAATGAAAAAACATATGTTTTAGAGAAGCATTTTCCCTAGTGCATCTCCAACAGTTAGATACCTTAGATAGCCCTTTTTAAAAACAAATGTAATAGGTTCCAGTATATTCTAAATATTATTTTCTGTTGTATGAGCTTCCAGGGGAGCTGGGCAACATGTCCATGTTGATGGGTAGTTTTAAAAGAGTCAGTTTTCCCTGCTAATTACACAGGAGAGTTCTGTAGTTAACTGCTTGCAGTAGCATTAAGGTATTGTACTCATGTGAAGGCTGCCCTGTGTCCACTTAGAATCGCAGAATTGTAGAGTTGGACAGGAAGCCAGGGGTCATCTAGTTCAACACCCTGTGACGCAGGAATATCAACCGTCAGGGAACTGACATCAGAGCGAGAGGCGGAGGCAGGTCTCCAGAGCGATGCCGGAGAGGGGACCAGCAGGGGTGATGGAATTCAGCGTAACACTAGTAGAGAAGAGAGGGAGATGGAGGAATTGGCGACAGGGCTCCGAGACCCTTCACCAGAAACTAGTGGAGAGAGCGCTGGCACGCCCCAGCCTTCCCCTTACTTGCGTAGACGAGTTCCGCGCAGGGAACATAGGAGGAGACTTGGTGTCAAACAGCTTTTATGCTGGAAGAGATTCAAGAAACGCCCACTGACGGATTCTGCAAGTGACTAGCAGGTCACGGAGGGCGAGCTGTGAGCCTAAGCATGGTTGGGCAAGCAATCAAACTAAACCGAAGGCAATTTACGCACAAGTAACCCCCTTACAACCATTACATCAACTAAAGCATCCATGACAGATGGCCATCCAACCTCTGCTTAAAAACCCCCAAGGAAAAAGAGTCCACAACCTCCTGGGGAAGACCATTCCACTCTCAAAGAGATCTTACTATCAGAAGGTTCTTCATTATGTTTAGCCAGAATCTCCTTTCTTAAAACTTGAAGCTACTGGTTCAAGTCCTACCCTTTGGAGCTGGAGAAAACAAGCTTAACATCTGAAGGAAGCCAGTGTGGCGTAGTGGTTAAGAGCGGTAGTCTCATAATCTGGTGAACCGGGTTCAATTCCCTGCTCCTCCACATGCAGCTGCTGGGTGACCTTGGGCTAGTCAAACTTCTCTGAAGTCTCTCAGCCTCACTCACCTCACAAAGTGTTTGTTGTGGAGGAGGAAGGGAAAGGAGAATGCTAGCCGCTTTGAGACTCATTAGGGTAGTGATAAAGCGGGATATCAAATCCATACTCTTCTTGTTGTTGTTGTTCCATCTTCCATGTGACAGCCCTTGAGATATTTGAAGAGGGCTGTCACTTATCGCCCACCCAGAGGTTCATATTAATAGTATAAGCAGGCACTTCTGGATAAAACTAGCCTTTTTTTATTGAATCACACTACATGAGGGTTTTCAGCTTGATGGTCAACCTACACAAGACGTCCGTAGGGCCACCGATTCCCCATTGCTAAGCTAAAGCTTCCTCAGACTCTTTGCAAATTTTTATCAAGGCGTTTTAACTTCCTATAGCATTCCTCTGACCTGAACCCTCCAAGGCACTGCAAGTTTCGTCTGAGGGTGCAGTTGGTGGTGGCCTTTCCTCCTCCTTTGCAGCTTCCATCTCCCTGCCTAACTATATGGACCTGGTCAAAACGTCCCATGCAACTGCCGAATTCCATTAAGGCAGCATGATTTCAAGGTGCCTCCTGATGCAGCATGCACACATATTTCTCAAATGGAATCTGATGTTTCCTAATATATTACGATGGAAGTTAATAAGATCAAATTATGTCTGATCATACTACATTAGGACGTGTCACGTCAAATTAGTCATTTGGGGAGTTGTAGCCAGGCATGGAGAGCAACTCCAGATAACTTTCCCAAGGCAAAGAAGTAGGAATCAAAGTGGAGAGTTTGGGGCTGTGTGCTCAAGTCACTCCATAGTTCCTGGAGTCAAGTCCTTTCCTGAAACTTTCTGTTCTCAAGCACCATGAACTTTGAACAGTGATGTAGAGATCCTGGATCATGGAGTAGTTGGAGACCTGTTTCCAGGCACAAGGGTTGGTGCTGACTTTTATTATTATTATTTATACCCTGCCCATCTGGCTGGGTTTCCCCAGTCACTCTGGGCAGCTTACAGCAAAATATTAAAATACAATAATTCATCAAATATTAAAAGCTTCCCTAAACAGGCTGCTCTCAGGTGTCTTCTAAAAGTCAGATAGTGGTTTATTTCTTTGACATCTGGTGGGAGGGCATTCCACAGGGTGGGCGCCACCACCGAGAAGGCCCTCTGCCTGGTTCCCTGCAACCTCACTTCTTGCAGGGAGGGAACTGCCAGAAGGCCCTCAGTGCTGGACCTCAGTGTCCAGGAAGAATGATGGGGGTGGAAACGCTCCTTCAAGTATACTGAGACAAGGCCATTGACATGGCTATTATACTTGTATAAGATGACGAGGAGGAAGAAGAAAATGATGTCGTCAATTTTGATTTCTTACCCTTCTTACCTTTCAGCATAAAGTCCCAGGGTGGGCTGCAGCAATTTAAAAAGACACTATTTAACACAGTTTCAAACAACTTGAAGAAGGTGTGTCCGGCAAAGATATCTATCAGGTGTCAAAGACCCAAGTAAAAAGGTGTGTCTTCAGGAAACCACAGAAACTGCATCATGAAGGTGTCTGACGTACCTCCATGCAGAGGGTTTTCCCACAGCCACATTCCAGCCATGAAATTCCAAGGTTTTCTACACAGACACACATTCCACCAAGCAAGCAAGAAACATCATCCTGACTCACAGGCACATTCCAGCCAAGCAAAAGCACCCAAGAGTGTGGAACAGGTCCATTGAAGGGCATGTCCTGGAGAGGGGTCATAGCTTAGTGAGGGCCCTGCGGGGGCCAGGCATAAAACCTTGAAGAGCCATATTTGGCCCCCCGACCTGAGGATCCCATAACTTGATGTAAAGCAGGGTTTCCAAAACTTGGGTCTCCAGAACTTTTTGGACTACAACTCCCAACATCCCTAGCTAGCAGGACCAGTGGTCAGGGATGATGGGAACTGTAGTCCAAAAACAGCTGGAGGCCCAAGTTTGGGAAGCACTGGTGTAGAGCAAGTATCAAAAGACCAAGCACCTTCCATCTTCCGCAGCTGTTTTGCTATGTATTCATTATATACTATCACGGCCTTTTTGAAAAATCTTCCTTTTGAGATTACGTTGGGCTTGGAGCCTTTTTAAGTTTCCTGAGATAATGTCTCGGAAATTCTTTTCCCATTGTCTTCTTTGTGCTCCCAAGCCTCTCTTATCGTGGAGGGCTATAAATATTGACACTTGTTCTCACTTGCAAGACTCCTTAGGATCACATTATAAATAGAGACAATAGGAATTCAGAATTCAAAGAAAACTGTTTCAAGAACTGGGTTAAAGGAGCAGAAGCAGCAGTAGGAGAATAATATGACTATCAACAATTCACGGTGCAGAAAAGTGCAGGCTTCACTTGCACCTGGGAGACAGCAGAATCAGCACAAGGCAGATGTCTAGTGGGCAGGTCTTCTGCCACCAGCAGAGATGGATGAAACAGCCTTGATCTGCTCCATGTTCCTTGCCAATGAGAAGATGGGCAAGTCCATCCCATGCCAAATCCATGTTGGGGAGTGGAGAATCCTCTAAAATCTGCTTGCTTTGAAATATTTGCAAAGTGGTCAAAAATAATAACAAAAGGGGGGAAAACGCTATGGAAAAATCACTTAGAATTTTATTTTGCTCTCCAGCACCTTCTGGTGTCGCATATTTATAACACATTCAAAACACTGTTTTCTGACTAATGTAACTGAGTCCTGAATGTGTTAAAACAATTTTTAGTTTACAAAAGTAGTACGGATAGAGGAATCTGTCCCTTTCACTTCTCTTCAGTTTCTTTTTGAAGATTTTTATTTATAAGTTTTCAGGTTTACAGTTATATCATTTCCCATTCTTATACAATTCTTTTAGACTTTCCACCCAACATTTCACAACAGCTCTTTGTACATCTTGCTTAGCTGCATTGATTCCTTCACCTTATTTTCTACCTTCTTATATCCTTTGTATGATCAGCTGTTGGTCACAAGATAACCCCTACCTGGAATTTGTATTTAAGATCAATTTTTTGTAAGTATTCCCCTAAATCCCCCCACTCACTCCTCGTCTGTTTATCATCTAGATTTCTTATTTTAGCTATCATACTCTTCAAGAGAAACCCCAGGGAAAGAACAATGGCTAAATAATCACTTTCCCACAGTTTCTCATTCTCCCCAGGCTTAAATTCCCTTCTCCCTGTTTCAACCACAATGTGTGATTGTGTTTTTAAGAAATCCTCATGGAAATCCATTAGCATCTTAGTTCAAATTCTCCTAAAACACACATTTTTGTGTACTGTTTTGCCTCGGAGGTGAAGAAGCTTTGGCCTTCCAGACATTGCTGAACTACAACTCCCATCATCCTTGGGCATTGGTCATGCTTATTGCAGCTGATGGACACTGTAGTTCAGCAACTATGAGGCCCAAAGGTTCCTCATATTTGTTCTATATAAATCTATCTGCATAGCCTTCTCAAGAAATGGAGGAGCAGATTTTGGCAAAGCAAGGAATCTTGATCTGCATCTCTTACAGATAAATTATGCCGCCTAACCTCAATGAGTGAAGTCTTGGCTCCCTTTATAGTGCTTTTTAAAATGTTCTGGAAACCAGAAGGAAGGAGAGACTTTTTTTTTATCACTTGCATCTGATGTGTGAAAATTCTTGCAGAGTTTTCTAGGCAACTTTAAGAGCACAGCCTACATGCAACTTGAGATGGGAAGAAGTGTAATGAAAATGCAGAGATGTGGTTATGTAAATATTTATAACAAGCCAATTCACTAACCACCCTCCCCTCGCCTCAGAAAGTGTGAAGGGGCTGAGAAAGCAGGAGGGTGGCAGAAGAGGGTGGGGAGAGACAACCCTTCTTCTCCCACAAGTGACAAACAGAAGTGTAGCCCGAGGGATTTGAGTCAAACGTTAGCATGCATTGAGGTTAAATTTGTGAAATGTTCTAACATCTCCACAGGGCACGATGTGCAGCAACCTCATTCAGAGGCAAACCTGTGATATCAGACTTAGAGAGTGTAGGTGCATAGGTTAGCAGAGTATAGAACCTGTTCTTTCCTACAGAAGTCTTCCAACATCTTTGGGAACAGATTATGTGAATTAGGGCCCCTTTAGATGGTGCTGGAGGAGACTCTTGAGAGTCCCATGGACTGCAAGAAGATCAAACCTATCCATTCTTAAGGAAATCAGCCCTGAGTGCTCACTGGAAGGACAGATCCTGAAGCTGAGGCTCCAATACTTTGGCCACCTCATGAGAAGAGAAGACTCCCTGGAAAAGACCCTGATGTTGGGAAAGACTGAGGGCACAAGGAGAAGGGGACGACAGAGGACGAGATGGTTGGATAGTGTTGTCGAAGCTACCAGCATGAGTTTGACCAAACTGCGGGTGGCAGTGGAAGACAGGAGTGCCTGGCATGCTCTGGTCCATGGGGTCACGAAGAGTCGGACACAACTAAATGACTAAACAACAACAACAGATTGTTTTTTGGGGGGTTGTGATTGCATTCTGAAACAGAGGTTTGCAAACTGTGGTCTGTGGACCACCAGTGGTCCATAAGCTTCATTCCTGTGGTCTGCAGTGTGTCTGTGGGTTTGTGGTTGAAGGTGGGACACAGGACACATATTGCTTTATATTGATTTTCATATTGGTTGCTTATTTTATTTCTTAAACTGTATTTTATTGTGTTGAAATTTGAATTATTTGGAATTGCAATGTCTCCCATAGGCAGGAAAACCATTAAGTGGTCCACCAATAATACTGCTTGAGTGGTGTCATGGACTGGCTGGATGAAGAAGAATGGTGGGGGCCACCAGCTGGGGAACCCCCAAGGGAACCCCCACAGGAAGAAGGCTCACAGCCAGGGGACTGGTGGTAAGATGGCAATGAGTGGTCAGAGGGGGAAGAGGGGGAAGGCTGGAAGGAGCAGGTGTCTGAAGCTGGAGAGGCAACAGGGTTTAGTGAGCAGGAAGAGGCTGTGGCAGAGGGTGGTTCAGAATCAGAAGCAGAGGCAGAGGGGGTCAAGAGGCAGAGTGGCAGCAGGCTGCTGAAGAAGCCAGGCAGTCTCCCTCTCCTGCTGCGACCAGCTTCCCTCTTTCCTAATCTCCCAGAACATGCAGAGAACAGACCGCAGACCGGCAAGAGACAAGATGACAGAGCCATAGGCTGCTGGGGAAGGAACCAGGGGAGGAGCCTTATAGAGCAGTGAGGAATAAGCAAACCCCAGCAAAAGAACAGTGGCAAGAGAAACTGATGAACTATGCAGAACTGGCTAAACTGACATACAAACTGTGAGATAAGGACAAATGTGACTTCAAAGAAGAATGGGAACTCTTTACAAATTATTTCAAAAGACAACAAAATGAACTGGACTCCTTGGCAGGTTTTGAATAAACATACACAAATCTATTGATGGTTAATATAGTAGATAGATAATATAAGGATTTATACAATTTTACAGTATGCAGAGAACAATATGCGTTGAGAAATTAGAGAGAGGAGCTGAGGGATGTCTTGGGGGGAGGGTTTGTTGGGGAGGTGGGGGGGAAAGGGGGAAAATAATGAAGGTGATATGTTCTGATATTTTGTTATGTTTAAATTGTTAATAATAATAAAAGAGAGAGAGAGAGAGAGCGGTGGGAAGGCGGGAACCGTCAGTCCTTGCAACTGCCTCATTGGGACCTACTGGGAAAAGTAGCTGCGACCACTAGGCCTGCACTGTTTTGGTTTCTTTGCATAAAGAGATAACTTCACTGACACCGGGTGTTTTATTCCTGACCTGTCCCTGACTCTGGCTCTTTGACAAGCTGTCCTGCCAGGCTTCTCCATTATCGCCATCTGGAGCAGGACTCTTGTGCAGAGCCAAACTGACTATTCATGGCATGAAAAATTGTAGGATTTCAGCAGCAAGTTATAGGATCTGCACCACTTGGAACCAAAGTAGTACGGCCACCCTGAAACCTCTGCAGCATGCCATCCAACTTTGGGGGACTGGAAAGCAGGACATCCATGCAGTCTTTCTGCCATGCCCCCTCCTCCCACCTGGTCCACACGCTTTTTCTGTCAGCCCCTGTCCCATTCCTGGTCTCTTCTTAACACCCCCTCCTCCCAATCTGCACTTTTCCTCCCACACTATACCCAATCCCCATGCTCTTTCTCCTGCCTGAAGATCTGTGCTCCTTTTCTGTCAACCTCTGCCACATCTGTCACTTCTTTTCAATATCCACCTCTGGAAAGAGAAGTAAATACAGTTGTTTGGAAGTTAGAAAAAGAGACTGTAAGCTCATGCTTGGGGGAGCATGTGGCTGTAAATATTAGGTTTTAATTCCTCTATAAGTTTCTGCAAGTAAAGTTTTTGAATGTTAAAGTCTGGACATTGTTCTGATTTCCAAAGAAGAGTGTCAGTTGTATATATGATTTGGCTGCGATTTCTTTACTCTGGCTTCAACAGGAGTTCCACTGCCTATGCTACTTCTGGTAATGGGAATAGCATAGGAAGCTGTCTTTGACTGCATCAGATCATTGGTCCAATTAGCTCAGTGTTGTCTGCACAGACTGGCAGCTGGTCTCCAGGGTTTCAGCCAGGAGGCATTTTCAGGCGTACCTGGAGTTGCTCTAGATTGAATCTGGGACATTCTGTGTGCAAAGCAGATGCTCTACTGTTGAGCTACAGCCCATTTCCAGCAGTGCCATGGTTTGCAGCCCACTCTGTCGCATGTGATCAATCCCACATTAAGTAAAGTCTATTGTTCTGGTTCTAATCACTGTCTTGTCTTGCAGTTTCATATCAAACAGAGAGCTCCCCGAAGCATAATTTCCACCTACTCCCCCCCACACACCTCCTCTGTCACTGCCTAGCTTTCTCTGTGTCTTATTATTGTCTTCTTGGAATTATTTCATCCTAAGCACCAAATATTACCTTGTTGCAAACGTCGGTTTTCTTAGGAAATCTGTCCTCTGGGGTTGTTAATTAAAATATTTCCATGAATATTTGAACCAACCTGAAATGCTTCCGAGAAACGAGGAGGGTGGCGGCGAGAAAAGAAACAGCTCTCTTTTCAATTAAAGAGGCAGCCTTTGAAATACAGAGAGTTGCCATTTCCAAACGCATTTCCGAGCTGTGGGAGTTTCCTCCACTGCCAGTAATTTAATTTGGGAAGAACCCTCTAAGAATCCGACGAATCAAGGCTTCAAGGGGAACTGAACTGTTAACACCCGCTCTGTCCAATTTCCAATTAGGGGCAAGGCTAGGAGTTAAACTGAAACTCATATGCAGAAACTAGAAACAATTTGTGCAAGATCATATGAGGAGCCCTCTCATGTCAAGTCAATGGTCCATCTTTCCCAACGTCCTCTTAGCAAGAATGTTGTTCTGTGAACTACCCTGAAATCTTATGATGAAGGGTGGCATATACAGTGGTACCTCAGGTTAAGTACATAATTTGTTCCAGAGGTCCGTACTTAACCTGAAACTGTTCTTAACCTGAAGCACCACTTCAGCCGGAGCAAGATTTCTGTTCTTATCCTGAAGCAAAGTTCTTAACCTGAAGCACTATTTCTGGGTTAGCAGAGTCTGTAACCTGAAGTGTATGTAACCTGAGGTACCACTGTAAATCAAACAGACAAAGAAACATATAAGTAAATAAATAACTAGAATGGCCAAGGTGCCTTTGGGAAGACCACCAGCAAAGGACATGAGGGCAGGCATTCTCTCTCCCATTGATGTCGTTGTTGTTGTCATCTTCATTTCTGAATTGCCTCCCATGAGACACCCCAAAGCAATTTACAATAGAACAACATTCGTTACCTTGGGGAGGCAGTTACTGCCTCTCCACCTAGCCTACCTCACAGGGTTGTTGTGGGGATTAAATGAGATGGGGAGGGGATACCATGTAAGCCACCTTAATGTCAGGTGTCAGTGGATCCAACCTCCATGGTAGGTTGCCAGGAACAGATAGGACAAGGAAAGTTCTTACCAACTGCTTTTTATTCAATATTCACAGAGAGAGGCTTAGAAATGCAGCTTCTTGGAGTAATGGCATTGCTCCGAGGGATAATAAGACCACAAACCAACAACACCACAAACTGGCTTATAAGTCTAAAACCAAATTTACTAGAATAATAGCTAGAATAGAGATATATAACCATTCAAACAACAAACATACTAAGGTGCCATGTGCAAGACAAAGCCTTGAGATACTGTAAACATGGAGTGGATAAATGTACAACTCTATCTTAACAAGTTACATGTGCAGTAAACATTATACAGACTGGATAAATGAACCGTTCAACAAATAGCGCAAGTCCAGTCGCAGAACGGCAACCCCGTGCTGCCACAACGGCAAGGGTAGGTCACTGGAGAATATGAAATAGTTTTTCAAAGCTGTTTTTCAAAGATTGAACTGGATGAGATGTTCTTCAACAGGTCTTGAGTTGGGAAGACAAAGCCGTGTACATGGATCAATCACGGGAAGGCAAATCAGAGCCACCACCCAGGTGAGAATAACACAAGTGGGCAAAAGGAGACCTGTTCTCCAGATATATTACAGGTTTTGCTACACGCTTCATCAGTCCGAAAAGAAGAAGAAGAGTTTGGATTTGATATCCCGCTTTATCACTACCCGAAGGAGTCTCAAAGCGGCTAACATTCTCCTTTCCCTTCCTCCCCCACAACAAACACTCTGTGAGGTGAGTGGGGCTGAGAGACTTCAGAGAAGTGTGACTAGCCCAAGGTCACCCAGCAGCTGCATGGGGAGGAGTGGAGACATGAACCCGGTTCATCAGATTACGAGACTACCGCTCTTAACCACTACACCACACTGGCTGCATGATACAAAATAGCACTCCAATTACAATGTGTGGTAAACTCATAGGGAGTCTCCACCCCCTCCCTCCCTCCCATTATGTGTCATCACTACAGGTACTTTAGATATGCCCTCTGCCTCTGAGTTCTCTGCTCTCCTACTTTCAATGCCTGCTGGGTTCTGGGAGAGGGGGGGGGTCTGGAGTGCTTTCTAGAAACACTGTGTCTGTCAGCTGTCTCCCCTCTGGTGCTTCTTCTTCCTCCTATCCCATTATTTCCCAGCTTTCCCCCTCATCTGCCTCTGAGCTGTGACCTCCCTCAAACCCCTGTTGTAATTTTGAACTGTCTTCTTCTCTGGAAGGGTCAAGCTGGGGAGGCGTTCTCCACCATTCCTCCTCTCCCTAACCCCTGACACTTAAGCTCCTTGGAGGAATAGAACTGCAATAAATAAGTCATAATAACATATTTTAACCAAGCCAGTTAAAACAGTATAAAAGCAATTATGAAAACAGTTTTTAAATAACGTCAGTACATCACAAACATCAGTTCCTATTCAAGACAAATACTAAGTTAAATAAAGAATTTAGAAGGCATGGTTGAAAGAACAGCTTTAGCCAGAACCAAAAAGACAACAAAGAAGGTGTCTGTCTGACATGCAGTGGGAGGGAGTTCCAAAGGGTAGGTTCTGCCACACAAAAGGCTTGATTCTGATATTGTGTGAAACGGACCTCCTGATAGGATGGAATCTGCAATGCTGTATGTGATAAATTCAGGGTAGAAGAGGGAGACAATGCCTTGTTACATTGCCATGGATGAATTCTCCCCCCCCCCCAGCATACGAACTTGAACATCCCACCCTCTTTTAGATGCACCACCTCTACACCAAAGTGCCAACAAGGTTTTCCAAGCATCCCGTTGCCATTTTAAATCCCTGCAAATGAATGGGGTGTTTTTTGTCCCAGCAATTTACTCAGCCAAATATGTCCTGGAGTGTTTCTACAGAGTGAAGCTTCCAGTACGACCCTCCCTTTATCTTCCTAGTCCTTTTCTCTGAACTGATTTGAGAGAAGGTTCCTTTTGGCATTTTTTTCTGCTAGCTGGATCCATGCCCAGCCTTCTTTTTCTTGTTCTTTGGCCTGGGAGGACTTTGTCAAGATTCCAACTGAGGAGGTGGACAAGCATTTGAAAACATAGAGCTGTCCATCCATACACCCAGAAGTGCAAACATGTGCTAAATTTGGAGCCAAAAATAGGAACGGGTGGTGGAACCAATGATGAAGGAATGATAAGTCACGTTGGAATCCTGGGAACTGTTGCTTAATAGGAGTATTACTCCTAAATGAGATTCAAACCATATTAGGAGTGGTGGTGGTATTGAGTATGATGCTTAATCATTATTGCATTTCTTGGCCACCCTTCACCAAACAGTCCCAGGTGGGTGACACACCTCTTTAAACTGGCCTTTGACTCCCAATATATGTGTTTTAAGGTCCCACCCATGACTGCAAGTTGTTTTAAACTGTTTCAATATTTAAATTTAAATTGTTGAAACCCACCCTGGGACCTGAGAGTGAAGAGCAGGTAAGAAATCAAATTATCAAATACAGTGGTACCTTGGGTTACATACGCTTCAGGTTACAGACGCTTCAGGTTACAGACTCTGCTAACCCAGAAATAGTACCTCGGGTTAAGAACTTTGCTTCAGGATGAGAACAGAAATTGTGCTCCGGCGGCGTGGCAGCAGCAGGAGGCCCCATTAGCTGAAGTGGTGCTTCAGGTTAAGAACACTTTCAGGTTAAGAACAGATCTCCAGAACGAATTAAGTACTTAACCCTAGGTACCACTGTAAATAAAAACACAAGGCAGCTAAAACAATTGTTTTTAAAAACTACCCCCCAAACCCTGAAACAATAATTCCAAATAGCACATTGCAGCAAGGATGCCAAAATAAGTTCTCCGGTTTCCAAAGGGCAGGACAAAGATGTGTCAATATGTAAACTGCATCTCTCCCCCCCCCCCAAATGGGGATCATCATGTAGCTCAGAGACAAGGCTGAGGACGTCATATTGCGATTGGCTTCCAAGAGTCACCCAGCATGCCAGATCTCACATCTGGTCTGCAGGAAAGCCCACTCAAGGGAGGGGGGAGACATTCCAAGTCAATTTACAAGTTGCAACAAATTATAATGTTGAGGAACCAAAAATATCTTCCTGCCATAAAGTGTGGCCTGTGAACTGTCAATGGTTATTCTGATTCAGCTGCTCTTGGCAGAGAAAAACAGGCATGAATAATAATAATAGGAAAAGAAGAGGAGATTTTCTTTGCAGTCAGGCAAAACCAGCACAGAATATTGCAGGGAGGGCCTGAGAGGAAGAAATCCAAACAAAGGTGGCATAAGAATGCAAATGGGGGGGGGCATGGGGGGGCAAGGCACTCCGAGCAACAGAAGGAGACATGACATATTTTGTGTTGATCCAAACTAGAGGTGGATAAATCATTAGGCCATGGCCATATTGGCACCATATGTAATGCCACTTTAATTACAACCACAAAGAATCCTGGGAAGTGTAGTTTGTTGAGGGGTCTGAAGGTCCTTAGGAGATGACCATTTCCCTTACAGAGCTAAAATTCCCAGAGTTCCCTGGGAAGAGGGACTGACTGTTAAACTACCGTATTTTTCGCTCTATAGGACGCACTTTTTCCCCTTCAAAAATGAAGGGGAAATGTGTGTGCGTCCTATGGAGCGAAGACGCCATAGCCCCGCGACCCTCTCCCGGCTGGAGAGGTGACGCGTGGCTATGGCAGGAGCCTCTATAGCCGTGCGTCACCTCTCCAGCCGGAAGAGCTCGCGCGGGACTAAAGAAGCACCCTTCAACCCTCTCCTGGCTGGAGAGGTGACGCGCGGCTATGGCAGGAGCCTCTATAGTCGCACATCACCTCTCCAGCTGGGAGCGCGCGCGGGGCTAAAGCAGCCCCCTGCGACCCTATCCTGGCTGGAGAGGTGACTCGCGGCTATGGCAGGAGCCTCTATAGCTGCGCGTCACCTCTCCAGCCGGGAGAGCGCGCGCGGGGCTAAAGCAGCGCCCCCCCCCCCCGCGACCCTCTCCTGGCTATGGCAGGAGCCTCTTTAGCTGCGCGCCACGTCTCTAGCCAGGAGAGCTGTGTGGGGCTAAAGAAGCCCCACTTACTCTCTCCCAGCTGGAGAAGTGATGTGCAACTATGGCAGCAGCCTCTCCGCTGCGCCTTTCCGCTGCTCCCTGACCTGCTCTTTGGGGCTGGTGGTGGGCTTCCCCCGTCAGCCCCAAAGAGCAGATCGAAAGGAACCTGAAGCCTGGAGAGCGAGAGGGGTCGTTGCGCACCGACCCCTCTCGCTCTCCAGGCTTCCAAGGTAGCCGCCTGAACGCACCTTAAACGGCACCTTTTAGAGCGGGAAAACAAGAGGGGGAAAATTCTCCCCCTCTCTGTGCAGCACCTCCTGCCGCTTCGCTGAAGGGGCGCTGGGCAGAGAGGGGGAGATTTTTTTTTCTTGTTCTCCCTCCTCTAAAACAAGGTGCGTCCTATTGTCCGGTGCGTCCTATGGTGCGAAAAATACGGTACTCTTGAACATTGTAGCCTGCCTCTGAATGCCTTCCAGCTTGCTGAGTAGCCTTCTTAAACTCAGAAGCAGCTTGTCAGGTGGGGGCAGGGCTGAGTTGTCTTCCAAGCTGGTGGGTTGCTATTGCTTAACTGGAGGAAAAGAGGTGAGGCAATAGGGAAGTCAGCATGGTGCAAACACATTGGCAGAGCCAACACAGTTCTCCTGCTAGTGCACTTGCACTACACTGACCTCCCTGTGCAGTTCCTCAGCCAAGAAATCCATACAAGAATGTATAAATTAACAAGAAGTGCATGCAAAAATGCAATTCATAATAATAGTTGTTATTGTTGTTGTCCAGTTTTTTACAAAGGCACCTCAAAGCTACTTGCAATACTTGCACTGAAAAGGCCTGTTCTTGTGTTGCCATGGCAAAATAATGCACAAAAATGAATTCTGCTTGTGAAAAGTGCACAAACAAAGCAAAATAGCATACCAAAAAAATGCATATATTGGGAGAAATGCAACAAAGAGTAGATTTTTTCATGCAGACTTCATTTAATTGCAAGTGCAGGCAGAATTGGGGGGAACTAAATGCAAGGTTGGAAGAATGTGAAGCTGAGAGAAATCAAAATGGGAGGGATTCATTATCCATCCCTAGACCAGTTGGATCTTTTCTCCCATCAAACCCAGAGGTCTTTCAGACACAGTTTTAAACAACACGAGGCTATGCTTTGTGCCCCTCTGCTTTCCTCTCTTACAAACAAAATTCCAAACACAAACTGTAAGATGTGGAGAAATAAGAAAGGAACCCTCTCTACCCCACCCCCTTAAAATAATAGTCCTCCATGATGGAAATGGGGGGGGGGAATCAAGTGCTGAAGCATTTCTGATGATGGGATAAGTCTAGGATCTTTGTTCAGAATATAAATGGATACATTAAAGAGTGCATGCAGCAGCCCGCTGCCTTAAGAGGAGTAGTCAAGAATGAGAAAGTCAGCTTCATAAAATGACACCCATCGTGTAAGCTACTCAGAAAACATTGGACTATATATACACTGGGAAAAAATGCCAATTTGCTCTTAAAATAGCTGTAAAATTGGTAGGCTGCACTCCGAGCGTATACACACATTGCTGACACAGTGGCTGCGCTGCAAAACGGAACAGTAGAAAATGCAGTATTTGTAAGAGGATGGGGGAAAGTGGTGTTTGGGGCCCTATCCTTTCCTAGAAATCTGTTCCCATATTGGTGCTGGCCTGTAGGCTGTTGAGAGCATGGGTGCTGATGCACAAATCCCATCAAGTTGAGAACCAGAGGGGTAGACATGGAGGTTGGAGTGGCCAGAAGTGGGCAGGGACAAATAGGATGTGGCCATCCACATTCCCCCATGCACACAGACAGACAGACAGACAGACAGACAGACAGACAGACAGACAATCACACAAAACCCAGTGGCATAGCGTGGGTTGCCAGTGCTCGGGGCTGCACAGAGGGGTGGAAGGGAAACGGACAGAGAATGTATGTGCATTCAACTGCCTAATAGTGTTTGAGTCACCCAGGAGATCACAGCTGCAGAGATAAGAAAAGAAGAGTCATTCCGTTGCCTGGAGAGCTCAACTCTGACTGGCAGCTGCATTACAGGACCTCAGGCAGCCCTAAGACCAAGCTGAATATAAGGCAACTATCTATGTATCTTCAACATTTCATGATGGTTTCAGGTTAAAAGCCGGGTGCTCACAACGTTTACGCTGTGCAATTTCCTTGGGTTTTTTCCCCTTTGAGACCCAGCACCAGATTTCTCTGTTGTGCCTCCTTACTTTAAAGAACTGGAACAAGCAACAGAAATAGTGTCAGTGTGTGAAGTCTAAGCAGACAAGTGGGGAATTGGTGAGGAGAGGTGAAGAACACTGAAGCTGCTGAGCTGTCAGGACTGATAAGCATTTTACAGCAGGTCTGCCCAGTCTTCCTTGTCGGTGGCCCACTTGAAAACAAGAATTAGTTTTGAGGCCACAGCATGGCTCCACCCACTTCCCATAGCCAGCCTATCAGTTCCTCTGGACCAGAGCAGGCTACAAATTCGACATGAGTGAATTGGTGCAGGGAGAAGTTCAATTCAGTTCATATTTTAAGGTGAACTTACCTAATCTGCACTTTCTGAAGCAATACGCAAACTAAAAAATACACCCATCTTCCCAAATCCATATTTTGCAATGCAATTCTAACTTCCCTTTCCTGGGAGTAAGCCCTGTTGAGTTCGATTGCCTCTACTTCTGAATCAACATGGTCAGGATTGCAAGAAAGACGTGTAACAATATACATATTTACTTAAAATGCAGAAGATAACATGTACTGAACAAACCAGAAAGGGAAGATGAGGGAAGTCAAGGGGAGGGTGGGTATTGCAAAATATAAAATTTGGATATATGTAATTGTGATCGGTTGTGACAAAAAAACTTAATAAAAATGAATTGTTGTTGTTGTTGTTGTTGTTGTTGTTGTTGTTGTTGTTATTTAAAAGGATTGCACTGTAGCAGAACAAGTTGGAACTGGAAGAAATACCTATGAAATCAGATTTTTTTGGAAAGGTGGGATCTACTCATGCATTGATAAGACTCTGGATAACTTTCAACCCAATCCTCTCCACTACTTTAGAAAGGAAACTAATAATTGTCCAACAGAGAATGAACAGTAATCTGGAAAAATTGTTATTAAGAAGTGGAGCAGATAAGGATATAAGATCCTGCTGGATCAGGCCAGTGGCCCATGTTATGCAGAATCCTGTTCTCACAATGCCCAGCCAAATGGCTATAGAAAGCTTGAAAGCAGAATCTGAGTGCAAGTGCATTCTTCTCTCCTGTGATTTCCAACAACTAGCATTCAGAAGCATTTCCATACCCTCCAAGTGTCCCAGTTTTCCAGGGGCAGTCCTGGAATTACAAAAGACATCCCGGTTCTCTGATTTGACCCTGGAATGTCCCTGTTTTCAGTGCCAGTGCTGCCACCCCTGAGCTCAGGGAGGAGGAGGAGGAGCCGACGCTTGTTTTTATAAAATAAAATCATTTTATTTTATAAAATAAAATTGGGATTAAGGTGTTTTCGCAGGATGACAGAGCGCGTGTGTGCTGTGTCCTGTTGTAGTAGCAGTGGTGGCACTTGACCTTCTCCTGATAGGAAATGCCCTGGGGGGGGACACAAAAAATGGGAGGTGGGTCAAGGATGGTCAGTTGTGGGGGGGAGTGAGAAATGTCCCTATTTCGTCAGAGGAATGTTGGAAGGTATGCATTTTGCCTTAAGTCTGGTGGCAGTACATAACTATGAGCAGTCAATGATAACCTCCTCCTCCATGAATTTGTCTAATGCTCTTTTTAAGCCATCTAGGTTGGTGGCTGTGTTGATCACACAGGGTCCCTGGACATTTAACGGTCTATTGATCCCTGTGCCACCACTGTGCTCACTTCCTCACTGCCACCAACCAGTTACTCTCTGGTAAAACACTGAGTCCAGTCAGTTGTTAAAAGTGAATAAAAAAAAAACAAGTTTATTTTACAAACAATAACAAAGTTTATGGTTTCTCAGATAATATTCCTGTCAGTATCTTAACTTTAGTTTCTTTACCGGCCTATAGCTTCCTAATACCTTCTGACTGATTGTCTCAACTGTGGGCAGGGGCAAATAGGATGTGGCCATCCACATTCCCCCATGCATGCACACAGACAGACAGACAATCACACAAAACCCAGTGGCATAGCGTGGGTTGCCAGTGCCCGGGGCTGCACAGAGGGGTGGACTGACTCTGTTGGACTGACTCCTCTTAACAAATTCTCTCCCTCTCTCACACCAGACTAGCCCAACCCACAGACTTATCTTCTCTGTTTCTTCTAACCCCAGACTGTCTTCTCAACAACTCTAACTCTCTAAAAAACCTCTGTGCTTAAACCTTATACACAGTTTACTCTGCCCCTTGGGTTCCCATTGGTTAGTCATTTTACAATTAGTTAACCCTTTCCCTATGAACCTAGTACAGTCGTACCTCGGGTTAAGAACTTAATTCGTTCCGGAGGTCCGTTCTTAACCTGAAACTGTTCTTAACCTGAAGCACCACTTTAGCTAATGGGGCCTCCTGCTGCCGCCACACCACCGGAGCCCGATTTCTGTTCTTATCCTGAAGCAAAGTTCTTAACCTGAGGCAATATTTCTGGGTTAGTAGAGTGTGTAACCTGAAGTGTATGTAATCTGAAGCGTATGTAACCTGAGGTACCACTGTATGATGTCACACACATAGGAGGGCAAACGCCACAGTGGCCATCATATCTTCCTGTGGGAGGGAGTTCTACAGTTTAACTTTGCGCTGTGCAAAAAAAGTACTTTCTTTTGCCTGTGCTGACACTTCCAACACAAAGATGCACACTTTGTACAAGTTGTTTTCTTTCTTTCTTTCTTTCTTTCTTTCTTTCTTTCTTTCTTTCTTTCTTTCTTTCCTTTGTTCGTGCTATTATAAATAGATACAAATTAAATCATCAGGCACCTTAGCATTTTGGAGTTGAGTCTAGCTAGCAGATATCCTTTGAAGGAAAGGCACCAGCAGGAGTCTCAGGGGCAGAACTGGCTATGATACAATAGAGGAGATTATAATGAACATCATTGGAATAGAAAGAAGTGGAGAGGCCCAGCAGCTGAGAAGGAAGTAGACCTTGAGGGATATGATGTAATCCGTGCACAATGCCAGAGACAGCATGTGGGAGAGAGACGATGGCAGGCACCAGGAATTAGCTGAATATTTAAACACATGCACACCAAATCCATCAGCAGCAACATACGGCGTTTTCCTGAGACGCTGTGAAGTTTGGATACTATACAGTGGTACCTCAGGTTAAGAACTTAATTCGTTCTGGAGGTCTGTTCTTAACCTGAAACTGCTCTTAACCTGAGGTTCCACTTTAGCTAATAGGGCCTCCCACTGCCACTGCGCGATTTCTGTTCTCATCCTGAAGCAAAGTTCTTAACCTGAGGTTCTAATTCTGGGTTAGCGGAGACTGTAACCGGACGTGTCTGTAACCCGAGGTACCACTGTATAGGAAATGGGTCCTTTTATACTGGGGGCGGGGGCCAGGATGGTGGGAGCCACATTGCTTTAGGAAAACACAAACTGGTGATCTCAGAGAAACACATCTGAACTGTCGCCATCATCAAGGTGGAATTGCCATTTGCATCTCAAACCCCTGGTCCAGTAAAAGTCCAGCTAAACAGGCCATTCACTTGCTTTGATGCAATAATAATAATAATAATAATAATAATAATAATAATAATAATTATACGCCACCCTTCCCGGTTCAAAAACCGGGCTCAGGGTGGCTAACAATAAATTTAAAACACTTAATTATAAAAGCAACATAAAATCCGGTATAAAAACATGAATAACAATAAAATTCAAAAAACAATCAGATAATCCCCAGGGCTAGCTGGCTGAATTGGTCCTACTTGGGTCAGCGAGGAGGCCAGGGGAGAATTAGCTGTGGGGTCTCAGAGCGGGTGATCTTCATAAAAAGGGGAGGGGAAGGGAAGAGAAAGGAAATTCAGTGGTACCTCAGGTTACATACGCTTCTGGTTACAGACTCCGCTAACCCAGAAATAGTGCTTCAGGTTAAGAAATTTGCTTCAGGATGAGAACAGAAATTGTGCTCCGGCAGCGCGGCAGCAGCAGGAGGCCCCGTTAGCTAAAGTGGTGCTTCAGGTTAAGAACAGTTTCAGGTTAAGAACGGACCTCCAGAATGAATTAAGTACTTATCCTGAGGTACCACTGTAAGGGGAAGGGAACAGAGTGGTTTGGTTTTCCCCCAAGCCATGATGAGGTGTGGGTGAAAAACAACCGACTAAAGCACAGTGTGCTTCTGAATTCCAGTCCCTAGGAACCACAGGTGGGGAGGGGGCTATTGCACTTGATTCCTGCTTTTGGGCTCCCCACAGGCATCTGGTTGGCCACTGTGAAAACAGGATGCTGGATTAGATTGGCCAGCGGCCTGATCCAGCTGGGCTCTTCTTGTGTTCTCATGACTCACTTCGAATCTGGCAGCAAGACAGAGCAATCTGACAAGCACCTGTTTGTGCAGGACATTTGTAACGCCTCGCATTCAGCATGTGAGCCTGGAGCCTTTCCAGCTGTGTGACTTCACACTCACACACGGCCTGGAGGACATCAGAAGGATGCTCTCCAGGCCCAGAGGGTGATGGCCAAACTTGATAAAGGTCTGTCTGAAATCCAGCGAACTGGTATGTGCAGGACTCTGCTGGGCGATCCCCTGGGACTCTCATGAAGACCACATGGACCTCCTTGTGTGCTGCAGGAGGACAGAAATGTATGTACAGTGGTACCTCTGGTTACAAACTTAATTCGTTCTGGAGGTCGTTCTTAACCTGAAACTGTTCTTAACCTGAGGTACCACTTTAGCTAATGGGGCCTCCCGCTGCCGCCACACAATTTCTGTTCTCATCCTGAAGCAAAGTTCTTAACCCAAGGTACTATTTCTGGGTTAGTGGAGTCTGTAACCTGAAGGTACCACTGTATCTGCAAAAATAGACCCAACAAAAATGCCTGAGGCTTCTTTCTTTCTTTCTTTCTTTCTTTCTTTCTTTCTTTCTTTCTTTCTTTCTGCATTAACTACTTTTCTGCTAAAATTATAACTCAAGCAAGGCATTGTAATCCTGAAAGAGGTTTAGTTAGTCTTTAGCACAGGCCAAGTCTTTAAAATGGCAGACCCTGCCCTGAGGAACTCCTTGCCCATAGATGTTCAGAAGGAGTCACCCCTGCTTTCTCTGTTATCTTTTAGAAACTGTGCTCTGCAAACAGACCTTAGGAATGCGAGTTTTTTAACCAACCAGATTTTAATGCTTATTGATGTTTTGAGCATTATTGTAGCATTGTGGGGTTTCTTTTTAATGCTGGTGCCCATTGGGACTGGTAGGGCGGAAGGCAGAGAGGTCAACAGAAGGTGGTGCTAGAGTTAATGGCAGGCAGAGCCAGTCTGGTCTCCATCCTCCCCACTGCTGACTTTTACAACAGCAACACTGAGATGGAAAAAGAGGAGGGAGCTGACTCACAGTACTACCCCAAGGACAGGTTGTAAGAAGGGAAGCAGGTTGGTTTAGGGAAGATGGGGGTTAGTGGGGTAATGACCCAGTTGCCCTAATAGACCACTCTCCACTTTATGCCACACACGTCCTTGTTATATGGTGTAGGAAAGTGTGGTTTATAATTTATAAGCCCCCCACCCCCAGCTCTGTGATTCTACTACTGGCATCCCCAAACTCGACCCTCCAGATGTTTTGGGACTACAATTCCCATCATCCCTGACCACTGGTCCTGTTAGCTAGGGATGATGGGAGTTGTAGTCCCAAAACATCTGGAGGGCTGAGTTTGGGGGTGCCTGTTCTACTCTCATCACCATTAGGAGAAGAGGAAGAATAATAGAATCACAGAATCATAAAAATGTAGAGTTGGAAGGTTCCCTGAGGATCATTTAGCTCAACACTCTGCAATGCAGGAATCTCAACTAAGGTCTCCATGACAGATGGCCATCCAACCTCTGCTTAAAAACCTCCAATGAAGAAGAGTCCACAACCTCTTGAGGGAGACCATTCCACTGTCAAACAGCTCTTACCTGCAGAAAGTTCTTCCTGGTGTTTAGTCAGAATCTCCTTTCTTGTAACTTGAAGCCACTAGTTTGAGTTCCTCCAGAGCAGGAGAAAACAAGCTTGTTCCCTCTTCCAGATGACAGCCTTTGAGATATTTGAAGATGGCTGTCATATCTCCTCTCAGTCTTCTCTTTTCCAGGCTCAACATACTCAGCTCCCTCAAACGTTTCTCATCAGGCTTGGTTTCCAGACCCTTGACCATCTTGGTCGCCCTCCTCTGCACACCTTCCAGCTTGTCAACTTCCTTCTTAAACTGTGGTGCCCAGAATTGTACAAAGTATTCTGGGTGGAGTATGACCAAGGCAGAATCAAGTGGTACTATTACTTCCCTTGATCTGGACACTATACTTCTGTTGATACAGTAATACTGTATAGTTTTTCAACCCAACAAAAAATTAAACATTATCTTGATGCTGGGCACAGTGTACACACACACACACACACACACACACACACATCCACACCATCTGTATGGATGGCATCAGTTCAAGGCTTCCTGGATCACCATACCTATCTTTGCTTGTCATGACCTTGAGGGGATCTTTCTGGATGCCTCCCAAATCATTTCCCTGCTTAGCTATTTTGCTGAAAACTGCCAAGCGTGTTCACAATTAATGCCAATCATTGGGCTGGTTGCTGTGATGTCAACACCTGTCCCCGGGCCAACTGCAGCACTCCAGGCTGCTTCATGTGCTGAAAATACATATGAACAATGGAGTACGCATGCCCATCAGAAACATGAAAGGAAGCTGGCCTTCTTTGAAAGTTTAAAGCATTTTGTCTTTGCTGAAGGTGCTGCTTGCTAAAATCAATGAGAACAGGTTTGTGAATCATTCTGGGGGAATCTAAAGCAAGGGTGCTCGTTGTGGTACCCTCCAGATGTTGTTGGACTCCAATTCCCATCACCCCTGACTCTTGACTGTGCTATTCAGGGCTGGTGGGATTTGTAGTCTGATAACATTGGAGGGTACCCACGATGAGCACCTGCGTCCTCAAGCTCCATCAAATGAGACTGGGAAGAGATATAGTAGCCATCTTCAAATATCTAAAGCAACTCTCAAGTGCCGCCTTTTGGAAATCCCAGTAATGTCCAGGGAAAGCCAGACATTTGGCAGTCCTAGCATGTAGTATGTAAAAAGCCAAGATATAGGAGAAACTGCAAAGCTTGTCACCACTTCTCTCATGGTTTCTGCCTCCCCTGTTGCTTTGCACTATAAAATAACAGTTGTAACAATATGTTAAAAAGGGACGCGGGTGGCGCTGTGGGTAAAACCTCAGCGCCTAGGACTTGCTGATCGAAAGGTCGGCGGTTCGAATCCCCGCAGCGGGGTGCGCTCCCGTTGCTCGGTCCCAGCGCCTGCCAACCTAGCAGTTCGAAAGCACCCCCGGGTGCAAGTAGATAAATAGGGACTGCTTACTAGCGGGAAGGTAAACGGCGTTTCCGTGTGCTGCACTGGCTCGCCAGATGCAGCTTGTCATGCTGGCCACGTGACCCGGAAGTGTCTTCGGACAGCGCTGGCCCCCAGCCTCTTAAGCGAGATGGGCGCGCAACCCCAGAGTCAGACATGACTGGCCCGTACGGGCAGCAGTACCTTTACCTTTACCTTTAACAATATGTTAAAGGTAAGTAAGGCAAAGGTAAAGGTAAAGGACCCCTGGATGGTTAAGTCCAGTCAAAGGCGACTATGGGGTTGCAGCGCTCATCTCGCTTTCAGGCCAAGGAAGCCAGCGTTTGTCCACATACGGCTTTCCAGGTCATGTGGCCATCATGACTAAACTGCAACAGAACACTAGAGCGCACAGAAACACTGTTTACCTTCCTGCTGCAGAGGTACCTATTTATCTACTTGCACTTTGACGTGCTTTCAAACTGCTAAATTGGCTGGAGCTGGGACAGAGCAACGGGAGCTCACCCCATCGCGTGGATTCGAAAATGTATCAGTTTTAGACCCCTAGTAGTAACAGTTTCCAGGACATTACCCCACTCGCCTCTACACAGTTACATCCTTATTTCAGTCATCGTGATATATTGGTATATCACGATGCTTGGCTGGTGATATATCATGATGTTGAAAGCCCCCTGGTCAGCCCTACGTGTTGTGCTGGATAGGAATGGGAGGGTGACAACCTTTGCTGTGAGCCTGTGCCAAATCCAGCATGTTGGTGCAAGGCAGGGGGAGGGTTAATATTTTTCCACCCTGTGAAAGGTGTAAGAGTATCTGCATGCCTGAAAGTGCAGAGATAGCAGGGAGAACAGCTGGGACAACTGTCATGAATTAAGCAAGTCTATGATGTGGTATAAGGATTTGCCCCAGGGAGTTAGATTGGGTGGGTTTAAGAGCTAAGCTGCAGGTGTGCCACCAGTAAGAAGAATTACTGACTTGCTAACTTCTTTCTTTTATTGCCAAAGCACACACATACAACCAGGCACCAATGGCAGTTAGTGTTACCATGACATGTTCCATAAACTGGATTTTGTTTGTTTGTTTGTTCCCTGCACAGAATATGGATTTGGGTGATAGGTTAGGCCGGCTCTTCCAGACCTTGGTTCTGCATATGTTGTTAGAACCACCATCACCCTCAGCAACCATGGCCAGTGGTCAGGAACGATGGATGTTGTGTAGTCCTACAAAATCTGGAACAGAAGGCTGGGGAATGAAGTCCAGTGCCCAAGGTCCTGAAATAGTATTGCAGATATTATTATTTTCCAAACGAACAGAAGTTTTGGGAAAGAAGAAGCAGTAGCATCCTTCAGCTAGCTCAGAAAGATGCCTTCTCATGAGGAAAGGTGAGACGGCTGTCTCAGGGCAGCACCTGACAGGGGCGGCAGCTGGAGGAGGTAGAGGAGGAGAAGCCACAGTGGTCACATTAGATCAGGCATAGGCAACCTTGGCCCTCTAGATGTTTTGGGACTACAACTCCTATGATCCCTAGCTAACAGAACCAGTTGTCAGGGATGATGGGAATTGTAGTCGCAAAACATCTGGAGGGTTGCCTACGCCTGCATTAGATAGCAGCCTCAGCAGAAAGGAGGGGATGTTGTTGTTCCATAGTGACCTCTTGGCAAAAAAAGGAGGTGTTGCTGGTCTAGAGCAGCAGCAATGCATCCTTTTTGCTGAAAGGATGCTGTGTGGCAACAATACTGCCTCCAGTTTGCTGAGAGGATGAGGAGAAGCTACTGGCTCCTCTGTGATACCCACTGTGCTGGGCCCGGGGGTAACCCATGAAACGTGGTCCAGGACCGGTCCAGAATCCGATGGTTCTGCTGGGAGTCAGTCTGATAGGGCCAAGGCAGGACACGAGGCAGAAAACCAGGCAAGGACAGGTACAGGATCTCAGGCAGGATCTAGCATACAGCAATGTTGCTCCCACAACCTGGGGCAGGGTCCAACAGCCTTTTATCTTTGTCAGGGTAGTAGCCGGTCCTGATCCCCCAGTGACTCACCTTCCCGTTTCTCCCGAAGGCGAGCACTTTTCCTGCGAGTACTCAGGTCTCTCCTTCTCTCAGACCTTAGTCTCTGCAGCTTGAGAGACGTCAGTGGGTTACTAGACCCAGGGGCCGCCTCAGCCTCCCCTGACCAAACCGGTAGTGGAGCAGCTGTAAGTCATGGCCCAGCTGAAGGCAGTGAGGTAATCCCCACATCTGGAGCCAGGGCAGGCTCAGGCCCCTGACTCGGCCCAGCTGGTGTTTGTTGCAGAGGAACCTGTGGAGTCTGGGACTCTTCGGGATCAGGCCCCACACTTGGTTCAGATGATGCCTGAGGCAAAGGATCTGGTGCAGACTGAGTCTCCTCTGGTTCCGAGTCCGAGTCCCAGGCCATCACACCCACCTTCTCTCTCTCTCTCTCTCTCTCTCTCTCTCTCTCTCTCTCTCTCTCATCATCATCATCATCATCTCGCTCACCCTCACTCTCGGTCTCTCCCATGCTCACCTTCTCACCTGCCTTTGCTCACTCGCTTGCTGCCACAGCCACTGTGTCCCCCACACTCATTGCCTCCTCTTCGCTTGCAATGCCTGACTACCCACCTGTCTGTTTGCCTCCTCCTCCACGGTGTGCAGCCAGCTTTCCTTGTGGGTCTCCATTTTGAAAATCAAAACTTTTCCCTGCCCCCAAGGAACAAGAGGAGAGGAAGAGAGGATGTCACTCAATGAGCTTCATGGCCAAGTGAGGATTTGAACCCTGGTCTCCCAGGTCCAACCATTCTAACCACCACACCACACTGGCTGAGGAACCTTGAATGGGGAGCAAGAATCCACCAGATCAGAAAACACTGGGCTGTGAACCCAGGATCAAATCCCAGCTCAGCTGAGACAAAATCAACTTCTACAAGCAAATTACAGCCCACTTGTTTTTTCTTCTACTCTTGAAATTTAAAAAGCGCATGCATTTGCACCTCTTTTTCTGCCTTAAAGATAAAGAGAGTACTGTAGGAAAAATAATAAGACTGTGGGGAGTGGGGAAGAGCCAATGAATCATCAATGGGGAGGAAAATGTGGACTTGATTTTGCAAACCAGTAAGCCCACATTCTTTCAGGCTCTCTCAGAGCCCCTGCGGAGTGTGATGCAGTCCCAAGATACTGAGTTAAGACTCCTTAAAATTGTGAGTCATTACAGGTTACCAGGGATCACTAAGACAAGAAATAAAAGCATTACACAAATGTATTACCCATTTTAATTAGAAATCTGTGGGTGAAGCCAATTGTTGAGTAATTTGACAGAGGTAATAAAACCATCCTGTTTTCTTTCCAAAGGTAATATGCTCGGCTGTAAATTGTATAAGTAGCAAGGGGATGACTCTGACCTCTGATGTAACGGTAGCACTGATTCTTGCCAGGAAATAGCCCAAGAGAGGAAGTCTGAATTAAGCTGACCTGTATAATTCACCAATTCCAGCAGGTTATCGAACTGCGCTCTCTTCTCCGGCATTTTTTCGAGAGACGGGCAGCTCTCACTTATGCCGACAGGAGGGGGAAAGACGGTGGGGAGGGGGGGAGTATGGTTTCTGATTGTTTCTACCGAAAGGTCAAGCCTGGCATTAAGTAACACGTGCGTCTTTCTGACCGGATGGTGAGCTGCTATATAAGCGTTGAGTGGTTTTTAGAAAATGCCAAGTGGAAGTATTTACTTCCATCACACGGAGGGATGGAGAGCGCCGGCAGGCCTGGCTGATAGCAATCATGAATCTGTTGCTTCTGAGTGTAGGCCGAGAACCGAGAGAATTTGCAGAGGAGCAGATGTCAGCTGAACAGGACTACAAGTCCCATAGTGGTTGAACAATCAGTCCCGGGGAACTCTGGGAACTGTAGCCCTGGGAGAGACTCTTATCAGCTCTCAACATCTGTAACTACCTACAGGCCCCAAGAGTCAATGGGGGAAGCCACAACTGCTTCAAGTGGTATAATTCCACTTTAAATGCAAAGTGCAGATTGGGCTGCTGTGTCTTGGGTCTGGAAATACTGAACGTGTCCCAGAATTCTTTGTCATGCTCTAGGGCAGAAACCCTGGGGTTTTGAAGCAAGATGCTTATGCATGATCAATTCCATGCCCTAAGGCCACCTGAAAGCCACTGCTGTAGTCAAATGAGAGCACAGGTGGGTGACAGTCTCAAGTCACTTGTCTGTTATGATGCAAAATCATCATATCTGCAGAAGGCTGGAGAGGGACCACTGCAAAGGCCAGGAATTTGTTAGGGCCTCCTCTACTGTCTCTCTATGCCTCAACCAGGGGTGTAGTGTGGGGGGGGCAGTGCTGCCAGGGCAATCACCCCAGGCACATTTTTTTTGGGGGGGGGGACACGCTGCTCACACCACCCTCCTTGAGCCAGCCCTGGTCACTTTGCGAGACTGGGAACTGATCAGGTCCCGGCCTCACAAAACAGCTTGGAGAGGGAGGTGTGAGAAGGATGCAACAGCTACACACCCTCTCAATCCCAACCCCTCGAGGGCAAGGATAGGATCAAAGGGTTATGGCTGCTGCGTCCTTCTCACAGCGCTCTCCCCCAGCCACATTGTGAGGCTGGGGTCATTCCAGTCTCGCAAAGTGGCCAGGGGCTGGTGACACTCTGGTGGTGTCAGTGGCGAGGGCTGAGCTGGCACACAGCAGACTCCATTTGTCCTCTGTGCCCCCCGCCCTCTGTTGCGCATCCCATCCCCCAGGCACAATGAAAACATGCTTCAACCTTGAGTTTGCAGGTCTGATTGGACTACAACTCCTGTCATGCCTGACCGTTGGCTAAGACGATACAGGTCAGCTTCGTTCAGACTTCCATTAGCTATGCTGCCTAATGAATTTGTCCATCCCTAATCTTCACTCTGTGGGTTAAACCACAGAGCCTAGGACTTGCCGATCAGAAGGTTGGCAGTTTGAATCCCCGTGCCGGGGTGAGCTCCCGTTACTCAGTCCCTGCTCCTGCCAACCTAGCAGTTCGAAAGCACATCGAAGTGCAAGTAGATAAATAGGTACCGCTCTGGCAGGAAGGTGTTTCTGTGCACTGCTCTGGTTCACTAGAAGCAGCTTAGTCATGCTGGCCACATGACCTGGAAGCTGGACGCCGGCTCCCTCAGCCAATAAAGCGAGATGAGCACCGCAACCCCAGAGTCAGCCACGACTGGACCTAATGTTCAGGGGTCCCTTTACCTTTACCTGTAATCTTCACTACCCCCAGTCCTACAATATGGCCTTCATGCCCTAGTGGTGAGTTTCCCAGAAACCCTTGATTGGTCATGGTGGAAAGCAGGACTCCAGATTTGATGGACTTTCCTTCTGACCCAGCAGGTTTCTTCTTACCTCCTGAAGCTAAAGACATCGTTTGAGAAGTTTCATTTTCCATTTCTTTCCGATTACGGGAATGCACTGTGACAACTTTATACCTGATTTCGTAAGCCTAAATTTAATAAATTCAGGAGCGCCTGAAGTGGTTGGGATGGAAACATCTGAGCAGGCTTACCTTTGCTCTGATTAACCACTTGGCTGGGTTTCGGAGGACTCTCTCTAATCACACGGCCTTGTTTTGCTTCACTAAGCCCCCTCCCTCCCTCCTTCCAGTTGGAATAGATGTTAGTTAGAGAAGAAATTGAAAAATGAGCTTGGTGACCTATCAGAGGTGGATGATTAATTGTTCGGAGATTGCAGCCATGATTACAGAGCCTTTCATCTCAGGTGACGCTAATTAGGTTTCTCATTCTTCTGCATGTCTACGTGAGACCAGAAGCAAGCATCCATAGCGCTTCCCCACCCCCCACAAAACCCCCCACAGCCTCTCTTGGGCTGCAGAGCCCATAGACTCTTGCTTATTATGCACAGCCATGGTATTTAATCAGCCTTCTTCTTTTTTAAAATAGGAAGCACCACCAGTAATCATCAAGCAACACAGAACAGTAAATATCCAAACAGCAGCACTAGCAAAGACTCGGATTCTCGGCCATGGACCTAGAGTGGGTGGATGCGAGGAGCTCTTTGCGTTGCTATGGCAATGGCATTCTACCTGTAACCCAGCCATATCCAATTACTAACAGGGGGTGTTCTTAAGGCGGCCAGAATCAATACTGGACATGGATCCTGTGCCGTTCACAGAGAAGCCTCTGGCAGGTGCAGATTTGTCCATCATAGTGGTCCTGGCAAGGCAGCAGTTTTGAAGGAGCGCTGTGTTGTTAAATTGCTAACTAGCTGGATCAGGTCCGCAGCCCAAATATTTTCCAGGGGCAGTCCCAGAATTACAAAAACCATCCAGGCTTCTGATTTGATCCTGGAATATCCATATTTTCCCTGCCAGTGCTGCTGCAAGGGAGCATAACGTTGCCTCTCCATGGCCGCCGCTGACCTCCTCCCTTGGGCAGCTCATAGCAGTTGCTGGAGAGCAGGTGAGGTGGACAAGGGGCTGCCTCCACTGAGGCCCAGCCCCACGTGATGTACAAGCTCTGAGGGACACGGCTGCCCTGGGCAGGAAGAAAGGGGGAGCAGAGCAGAGCACAAGGACTCTTGGTTTGTTTTTTGTTTTTAAATGCTTTGTGCATCTACATCTAATCTTGCCCCTTTCTAAAATTTATTTATTGCTGTGTGTTTCTCTTTTTGTGAATCTACCAAAGAATAAAATAAAACCAGCATTAAGGGGTTTTCTCAGGGTGGTGGAAGACGTGTGTGATGTGTCCCATTGGTGAAGAGATGGTGGCACTCACGCTTCTTCTGTTTGGAAATGCTCTGCGGCAGAGTGGGGAACAAAAATGGTGGGTTGAGGAGGGTCAGTTGGGGAGGGGGAGTGAGAAATGTCCCTATTTTCATCTGAGGAAAGTTGGAGGGTATGCACACAGCCCAAGTAGGGGAGACTGCAGCAAGTTGGTGGCACAACAGCATCAGTGGTGGCACAACAGTGTCTTCTCATTTTCCCCTCAGGTGGTGAAACAGGCTGGGCCACAAAATCTGGGGGGCTAAAAGTTCCCCACAACTGCTTTATGTGACAGGTGACAAGTTTGCGTAGGCCTAAACTGGGCCAAAACCAGCTTTCTTTGTGCATAAATGGAGCGGGGGCTGTGAATGGACTCCATTCTGTATTCATTTTCCTCCCTGACGAGTTCGCTCTCTGTCACTTTCTGAGTTATTTCTCTTCAACCTGGAGGAGGAAGAGGCGGAGGGGAAGCGTTGGGGGACTAGGAAGTTGAGTTCTCTTGCCAATGAAGTTAAATATCAAGTCACAATTAGGCAGCAGCACTCAAGTCTGAATACCTAGAAAAACTCTAGCAGGCCTGACAAGACTGAAGTGGTGTAGGGAAATGTCAACAGACACTATCAACTCTTGTTGGGCCTGGAGCTTTTCACAGGGAGCTCTGCCAAAGGAGTGTAGTAAACAGCTTCAGATTATTAAGTGCCAACCAGCACAGGATACGATGAGGAAGATGGGGGGGGGGGTGTCACAGAGAAATGGCTGGAAGCAGATTTTGGAAGGCAGAAGGGATGAGGAAGACAAATTTTGAAAATAAATGTTTCAAAACAATAACAAAAAGGGTACAGACGGAGGGGAAAGAGGGGCTGTAGCTTAGTGGTAGAGCTTATGCCTTCCATGCATACAGTCAAAATGCAATAAATAAACGCCATTCCACACCCTCCAACATTTCTCCAGTGAAAATAGGGACCTCCGACTCCATAATAATATTGTTAAATATTTTTTCTATTTATACCCTGCCAATCTGCCTGGGTTGCCCCAGGCAATCTGGGCAGCTTCCAACATATATAAAAACATAATTAAACATTAACAAAAACTTCCCTATACAGGCCTGCTTTCAGATGGCTCGGGGGTCAGATAACTCCATAGCCTCCAAAATTCCTCTGATGGAAATAGGGACGTCCTAAGGAAAAGTGAAAGGGATGTGGTTTCTAGGTTAAACCACAGAGCCTAGGACCTGCCGATCAGAAGGTCGGCGGTTCGAATCCCCACAGCGGGGTGAGCTCCTGTTGCTCGGTCCCTGCTCCTGCCAACCTAGCAGTTCGAAAGCATGCCAGTGCAAGTAGATAAATAGGTACTGCTCCGGCGGGAAGGTAAACAGCGTTTCCGTGCACTGCTCTGGTTTTGCCAGAAGCAGCTTAGTCATGCTGGCCACATGACCTGGAAGCTGTATGCCAGCTCCCTCGGCCAATAAAGCGAGATGAGCGCCTTCAACCCCAGACTCGGTCACGACTGGACCTAATAGACAGGGGTCCCTTTACCTTTACCTTTAAGGAAAAGTGGGACATTCCTGTTGGAATTCAGGCTCGGTCAGAGGTATGTGCCTATCTCTCCAGGCACCGGCTGAATTCTTTTGACCTCCCTCCGGCGACTCCCGGCAGGAAAAACACACGAGGTCCGTTCCGGCGATTTTCCTCAGGCTGTGAGAAAAACACACCAACTGCTTCTCCTCCTCCCTGCTCTCCAGCATATCCCCAGGGAGGGGAATCAGACACAGACAGAAATGTATCTACATTGCTTTTATTCCTGTCTTTCACTTCAGTACAGAGAAAACATGTCTGCTCTCTTCAACAAACAGAGAGAAACTCCAAACTCCACCCATGTACATCCTGTACAGGTCATATGACACACACACTGAGCTAACATCCGGTGCTCAGTAAGGAGAATGGACTGCCCCTTTGTTTCCATGGCAACAGTCACATACATCCTGTCTGGCTTTGCAGCCACAAGCAGCTGTCTGAGCTGCTGGAGCCTTTGCTTGCTGCAGCATTGCTGCTTTAGAATAACATACTCCCCCTAAAGCATCAATGCGTGCTGCGAGCAAAGCGTCATCCAGAGAAGAAAACAAACAGTTGTTATACTTATAACACTCCCCTGTTGTTTCAGTTCCACCCTTGGAACTACCCGCCACTGGTTTTACCAATGTACCTCTCTGGTTGTGTGACTTCCAAGGAATGAGTGCTTCTGCATTACCTTGGTTAGCAACTCTCTGTTGTGCCTTTGTCTCTGACTCAGACACAGCTTCAATTTGACCTTGGTCGTTTACAACAGCAACACATGCAATAGCTTGGTTGGCAAACTCTTCTGAATACCTCTTGGGTGGTACACCCTTCGTTGCTCTCTCAGACCTACGTAAGAGGTGCTGCTCTTCTCTGCTTTCTGGTTCAGCCTCTGAACTCTCTGGAGAACCAGTACTAAGCTTAATCAGTGGTTCATCCTCCTCTTCTGAGGGTCTAGTCAGCGTGTGAGATTTCCTCTCTATGACTGTGACAACTGAGCTGTCTGAGCTATCGCTGTCATCATCAGTACTACTGAACTCAATAAAATCAACATCATCATCATCAGAATCATCATCATCACCTGTGGGAAATGTGTGAACAATCACTCTCTCCTGTTCAGGAGCACTCTCTAGAAATTTTGTGAGAATCACCTTACCAGATTCAGACAAAATTACTCTGTAGAGACCCTTTTCATAACCCACAAAAATGCCTCTGGCATTCTTTACTCCCCCCGGAGCTTCTGTCCTCACATGAGACCCAAAAACCTTGAAATGGGCAACAGAAGGTTTTCTGTGGAACAGTTTCTCAAAAGGAGAACTTCCCAATTCATTTGAAAACTTTCTCAACCACGTATAAGTATATGACATTAGCGACTCAGCCCAGTACTCATGTGGCAGATGTGAACTAAGCAATTGCGCATGCATTCCCTTTTGCAATTCTTTGTTCACCCTAACACAGACACATCTGTTCCAAGCTTCTTCGGAAGCTGCAATTTTGTGTCTTATCCCTTTCTTCTTCAGGAACCTCTGGAAATCCTGTAAAAGAAAAATTGGCTTCTCATCTGTGCAAAGACAATCTATGTCAGCATCATGCATATTTTTAACTTTGTCACAAAACTCTTTAAACCTTTCTAAGGCTTCTTTCGTTCTCTCCAAAAGATAAATCCAGACAAAACCTGTAAAAGAATCAACACATATTAGGTAATACTTTGCATTGCCTCTAGATGGTGCTAAAGGACCAATCACATCAGCATACACCCGCTGAAATGCCCTGTCGACCCTTGAGGTGACCTGCTTGGCGTTCTTCTTGGCTACACCTGCAAAAGTAATCATGTTAGAATCACAAGAATTACATTCCATGTAATCACTTTGATCAAAAGTCAACAAATACAGTCCATCTCTCTCTTTGGCAGAAAGATACAACTCTCCATCTTTGTAGATCTCGCAGTATTGATCATCATAGGACAGTTTTAGTCCCTTCTTGGCAATCTGCGAAACGCTGAGCAGATTGTACTTCAACTCTGGAACCAAATAAACATCGTTTATAGTCAAGTTCAGACTTTTAAGATACACAGTCCCAATTCCGGTGGCTTCCAGCTCTCGACCGTTGGCTTGTTGTACAACGAAGCTTTGCTTCTTAAATGACGAAAACAAATCCCTGCGATGGGTCATGTGAACCGTCGCTCCCGTGTCTAAAACGAAGGAATTCCCCACTTGTGGTGTGGCTTTTAGGGACATCAAAGCCTTTGCAGGCTTCGCCTGTGACTTGGCATGACTTCTGCCTGACGCCTCAGACTTCGTGGAGCTTCCCTTGGCTCCTTTGTTCTGACGTGGCTTCCTGCAGTTCCGCTGAAGATGCCCAGTCTGTCCACAATTGAAACATCGGACAACGTTCAAAGCTACAGCGTCTCCTCCAGTAGCTACAGCAGTGGGGGTGTCTGAACTCCGTTCTTCCCTCCCCCTGTCCTTCACTTCCAGGGCGGCAAGTCTGTCATGTTCACAAAGAACCACGGCAAAGACCCTGTCCGCCGTTAGATCAGCTGCTGGGAGAGACCCCAGCTGACTGGCAACCGTTTTGTAAGTCCGATTCAGGCTGTTGATCACCATGAAGCAAAACACTTCCTCCTGCAGACGGAAATTGCGTTCCACCATCTGCTGACGCAGAAATTTCATTTCCGTCAGGTGCGCTTGAACATCTCCATCAGGCGCAAGCCTCAGGTTAGTCAGCTTTTCAAAATACAGCAACGCTGAAGAACCTGCATCTCGCTGATGTGTCCTTCTCAGCGTGCCCCAAACATCTTTCGCGTGCTGTAAATCTTGTATATGAATAAGCTGAGAATCTGACACACACAGAATTATTGCGGTTCTGGCCTTCACATCCTGTGACTCCCAAACAGGCGTTGGTGCTGCAGGGATGGGGTTCTCAATCACCCCAAACAGTCTCTGATTCTGCAGCAAGGCCTTCATCTTAATAGACCAAGATGCATAATTGTCACTGGTCAAAAAGGGTGGAGAAGGCAGGCCTCCCCCTTTCTTGGCATCCATTTTGAGTCCTTGCATTGACTCTCAAACACAAGCCTCTAAAATCCAATAGCTGGCTTGTTTACACTCTGTGCACCTGGCAGCTCTAACACTGGCTGCTTGGAAAGTCCCCTTTCAACAGTTCCTTTGTAAGGGCCTAGTCTAAACACGAGCTGCTTTAGCCTCTCTGGGCACAGCCTGACTTCCAGCCCTTATCTTGAAACTGGCCTGCGTTGCTAAGCAACCACATTCCTTTCCTTGGACAGGAAAAACCACAGGAATGTTTGGAATGCAGACTCTTCTCTCTCGGAGCTGTTTTTCCCAAACGTTGCTCCCATGAAACAGAGAATTAATCCATCTGCATTCACACTCTTAAGCCCGTAAATCTCATACCTGGGCTCCGTAGCTTTGCTTTCAGCTTCTTCTGGTCAGCTTCTAGCTGCAGAGAATCAGCCTCCATCTCAGGCTTCCATGGAGAGGGATGAATACTCCTTGATGCAGACTCCCATGGATCGTAGAAACCATCCTCTGCTACCACTGTTGAAATTCAGGCTCGGTCAGAGGTATGTGCCTATCTCTCCAGGCACCGGCTGAATTCTTTTGACCTCCCTCCGGCGACTCCCGGCAGGAAAAACACACGAGGTCCGTTCCGGCGATTTTCCTCAGGCTGTGAGAAAAACACACCAACTGCTTCTCCTCCTCCCTGCTCTCCAGCATATCCCCAGGGAGGGGAATCAGACACAGACAGAAATGTATCTACATTGCTTTTATTCCTGTCTTTCACTTCAGTACAGAGAAAACATGTCTGCTCTCTTCAACAAACAGAGAGAAACTCCAAACTCCACCCATGTACATCCTGTACAGGTCATATGACACACACACTGAGCTAACATCCGGTGCTCAGTAAGGAGAATGGACTGCCCCTTTGTTTCCATGGCAACAGTCACATACATCCTGTCTGGCTTTGCAGCCACAAGCAGCTGTCTGAGCTGCTGGAGCCTTTGCTTGCTGCAGCATTGCTGCTTTAGAATAACAATTCCAGGATCAAATCAGAAACTGGGACGGTTTCTGTAACTCTAGGACTGTCCCTGGAAAATAGAGACACTGGAGGGTTCTGCCATTGTGAAGTTGAGGTCTGGAGTTACAGGTTGTATCACTAAGCTCTACTCCAAGTAGGGTCATTGAAATTAATAGCTCCAAGTTGTCTGGGTCTGGACAGAGCATGGGGTTAGGGCTCCCAAAACCACAGAGGCTTCCTTCACCCTTTGTCCAAGGCTAACACCACAGGGATATTGTGATATTGATATGAAATTGATGAGGTGTGCACTGTGGCTGGTGCCCAGTGGGACTGGCAGGGCAGAATGCAGAGAGGTCAATACGAGGTTGTGGTGGAGCCACAACCAATGACAGGCAGAACAAACTGATTGTGTCCCCATGCTCCTCCACCCAAACGAGTTCTACGAGGACAACACCGAGACAAAGGAGGAGGAAGTTGACTGGCAGGGCCACCGGGTGGGCCAATTGTAAGTAAGAAGGCAGGCAAGTTGGGGGTGACTAAGGTGGGTGCTCTAGTGCTACACCCTCCACTAGTGATGTGTGAAGAGCATGTGATTGTAAGTGGATCTGGTGTCACCCACTACTGAAAGGCAGTTTTACATCAGAGTAATTCCCTTAGCCCAGGCATAGGCAGCCTTTGGCCCTCCAGATGTTTTGGACTACAATTCCCATCATCCCTGACCACTGGTCCTGTTAGCTAGGGATCATGGGAGTTGTAGGCCAAAACATCTGGAGGGCTGAAGGTTGCCTATGCCTGCCTTAGCCCCTCCAAACGAAATCCCTCGGAAGGTGTTGCCATCTGCTTCATTGGAGGTTTTTAAGCAGAGGTGGGATGGCCACCTATCAGGCATGCTTTAGCTATGATTCCTGCATTGCAGGGGTTGGACTAGATGAGCCTCAGGGTCCCTTCCAACTCTACAGTTCTTTGATTCTGTGAACAAGGTTCCTTGTATGTGACCTATAGTAAGATTTTCTTCTTTCGCCACACCTCTTTCGCCAGTCCTCGGGGGAGTAGACTTTACTGGGCACTTATGCAATCGGATTTATTTTTAAAGCATTATCTGATTATTATTTTTTAGCATGTTGTATTGATGCTTTTGATTTTATTTTAAAAGTCTTTTAATGTTTGGTATGTAATGTTAGGTTACCATTTTATGGTTGTTAAGTTGCCTCCATTGGGTGGGAAACCAATGTCACAAATGAATTAAACTGAAATGCATTACAATTGTCTACTCTTTTCCTCAGCAGGAATTCCCATTGTTCTCCAGTGAACTGTGCATAGAACTACAGCCTCAGGTATAGAATTTAAGATAAAAGACTTATAATATGCAACACTTTTTTTGTCAACAGCTCCCTGACAGTGGATTACATTAAACGGCCTACACAGACATTCCTTTCTATTAATATTATGCTATTCTATTAATACAGGGGCAACTAACATGGTTATCTCCAGATGTTTTTGGACTACAGCTCCAGATGTTTTGGACTACAGCTTATGCTCTTATGAGATTTGGGACATATAAAAGAAAGTACTTCTTCACACAGTGCATAGTCAAATGATGGAACTCTCCTACATGAGGCAGTGTTGGCCACCAATCTAGGAGACTTTAAAAGAGGAGACAGGAGGCTCTTCTTAACAGCCGTCAGTCCCAGCTGTGGGAATGTTCAAGGTGGCAGGAGAGGATATATTGTTTATTAATATCCTTCCTCTATTGCACTAGCGAGTTCCTTTACTTAGCAGAGTTTACATTCCTCTTTTCACGCACAACAGAAAACTAGTTGCAAACTCGTGTGAGTTTCTTAAGATAATACGCAATTCAAGCTGGCTTGTCCAGATTGAAATGTGTTCTCATATTTTCCTGGTAAGACCCCTTGAATCCCTCCTAAAATAATAAAGACAGCACAGTCTTATTCATAAGCAATAAAAAGAAAGTTCACTCAAGATCAGGCAGAGCACGGTGTGATCCCTGAAGGCAGGCTTTATTATTATTATTATTATTATTATTATTATTATTATATTTTATTTATATGCCGCCCTCCCCAGCCGAAGCCAGGCTCAGAGCGGCTAACAACAGTAAAAATAACACAGTTTACATAAAATCACAATCAATTAATTGAAATACATTCTAAAATCAATTCATTCTAAAATCAATTCAGAGGCAAATTAATGGCAACCATTGGGCTAGAGTTCTATGAGGATTGCAGGAGGAGAGAGGGGGTCAGACTGTGCCTTGGCCAAAGGCCTGGTGGACAGTTCTGTATTTCCTGCGGAAAGATGTCAAGTCCCACAGGGCCCTAGTCTCTTGTGACAGAGTGTTCCACCAAGTTGGGGCCAGTACTGAAAAGGCTCTGGCTCTGGTTGAGGCCAGCCTAACCTCCCTGTGGCCCGGGATCTCCAAGATGTTTTTATTTGAAGACCATAAGGTCCTCTGTGGGACATACCAGGAGAAGTGGTCCTGTAGGTACGAGGGTCCTAGGCCATATAGGGCTTTAAAGGTTAAAAGGTAAAGGTAAAGGTACCCCTGCCCGTACGGGCCAGTCTTGACAGACTCTGGGGTTGTGCGCCCATCTCACTTAAGAGGCCAGGGGCCAGCGCTGTCCGGAGACACTTCCGGGTCACGTGGCCAGTGTGACATCGCTGCTCTGGCAAGCCAGAGCCGCACACGGAAACGCCGTTTACCTTCCCGCTGGTAAGCGGTCCCTATTTATCTACTTGCACCCAGAGGTGCTTTCGAACTGCTAGGTTGGCAGGCGCTGGGACCGAGCAGCGGGAGCGCACCCCGCCGCAGGGATTCGAACCGCCGACCTTTCGATCGGCAAGTCCTAGGCGCTGAGGCTTTAACCTTTAGCGCCACCTGCGTCCCGTTAAAGGTTAAAACCAGCACCTTAAACCTAATCCTGTACTCCACCAGGAACCAGTGCAGTTGGTATAGCACCGAGTGAATGTGATCCCACAGCGAGGACCTCGTAAGGAGTCTCGCTGCGGCATTCTGCACCCACTTTAGCTTTAGGCTTAAAGTTACAAACATATAAAAACAGGTTTGCCCCATAAGGGAGATGACCTGAGCGACGGCTTGGCTGGCTGCCAGCAATTCATTCCAGGAAGTTCGCAGGACGAAATGAAGATGGAAAAGAAGTGATAGTGGCAGCATGCCTTGGTCTTTTACCAGGTCTGGAAAAGTCATGCCTACCCACTAGTCACATGCAAGGGAGGATGGTCCAGGCCTGGAGGAACAGGAGGTTTTGACCGGCTGGACCAAACATTCCCTTGCATGTCCACTCTAGGAAAACAAGGAATGTTGTACTTGACTGCTCTCAGTGGATTACATCCCACACCAGCCAGCATTGGCAATGGTCAAGTATGGTGGGAGTTGGAGCCCAAAAAATCTGGAGGGTACCACATTGGCTGCCCCTGTGTTAATACTGTAGTTTTATGTTTATACACATATAGAGTGGTGCCTTGGGTGTCGAACTTAATCCATTCCGGGAGTCCCTTCGACTCCTGGAATGGTTCTAAAACCAAGGCGCAGTTTCTGATTGGCTGCAGGAATCACGTCGGACGTTCAGCTTCCAAAAAACGTTCGCAAACCAGAACCCTCACTTCCAGGTTTGCGGCGTTCAGGAGCCAAAACGTCCAAGTACCAAGGCATTTGACAATCAAGGTACAATTGTATACTGGTAGAGATTGTAGTTCTTCTCATCCTCTGTACAGAGACTATCGCTAAATACGTGTAACATATCCCCTCTAAATGGAAGACATAGGTGTCCAAGGTTAAACAAAAAGAGGGTGATTTCTGGGCAAAGTATTATGGTTTGCATAAGAGGGTTTGTGCCTGTGTACTGACTTTGTTTGGCTTTTCAGTGCTGGGCTTCATGGAATATTCACACCACATAGTTCTGCATTGTTAGCCGCGCATAGCTCCACAGGCAAACATAATTCTGCCATATGGTGGTGAATCAACAGATGCCAAGGGAGTGATGGAATCTTCAGAATTGTCAAATGTGCAATCGCTGTTGTGCCAGACACTCATTCACTCGATATCTGATTGACGTCAGCAAAACTGGGGAAGGCTTAGAAAGCAACGTGATTTTGGAAACAGGTTAATGATAGTTGAAAATCTAGAGGCCTTGCCTGTTTTGGATAATTATCAACCCTTACTTAGGAACTGATCATTTATGGACATGACCTATCATCATCATCAAGGGCTCTAGGAGTGCAGGAAGGCCTGAGGCTGCTATGTAAACTGTTGGCTGAGTATTACACCAGTCCCCATTCTGGAGTTACTCTTTGAGGAACCCAATTTATTACAGTGTTTGCTTATTTACTTAAAATATTTGTAGCCCAATTTGTTTCCAAGGAGGGATCCCAGAGCAGGTTGCTGCTGGAAATGCATTAAAAAACAGAAACCATATATATATAGATATTTGCACACCTAGACACACACAGAGAGAGTTAAAACAGAAGTAAATCATATAAATGCTTGGGTAAATAAATAGGTGTTTAGCTAATGCCAGAAATGTGCAATGTTTGGCACCAGTTTATTTGGGAGGGGAAAGTACAGAACTGATAGAAGCTGTCATGGCCAAGTTATCTTTGCACAAATCAGATGTCAGTCTTGCCAGAAATTTTCACAATTATCTTCTGACTAATTGATCGTCTTTGGAAACTTTTCAATAAAATTAATGGTTTTGGGGGGGCGGTTTGTGTTGCTGGATTTTTTAAAAGTGATTTTATTTAGATTCTATTTTGCATATTCCCACTGGACTTTTTTCTTTTTTTTAAGCTGTTCCATCTACTATTTAATGGGTAATCCTGATTTATTGTGCACTGGTGTTTTGGATTACTTTTATGTTCACTGCTACCAGGGCCATCTGCTAAAAAGCATCAATGCATCACTGTGCCATGTGGTAAGAGAGATGCGGTGGAAAACATTTTCCCAGGGCAGAACCGTATATGGTGTCTTTTATATATATATATAAATTTTTATTGACTTTTCACATTTTATAAAGACAAACACACACAGAGAGACAAAGACAACACATATAAAGTTTCATTTCCTTACTTTCCTAACCCCAGTTCTTGACCTCCCCCCACCCCCCCTTCATACATCCTAATTCAATTAAATTAGCTCAGCAAGTTCATATCTCTCATCCTTTACATATTATTATTGTATATATATATTTTTAAAGAAATACTTAATTCCTTTTACTTGGCCAAATTCCAGTTTTCTTATAAATATTAAATCCTTTTCTAAGGTCGAATTTCCCTTCTATCTTAAAAATAGGTCATAATAATCAAACACAAAAGTCATAAACATTTTTTTAAAAATTCTTTTTCTTCCCCCCCCCCCGCCCCGGTTTCTGTCCCTTCCCAATGTCCGTATATGGTGTCTTTTGTGTGTGTGCACGCAAATATTCCTTCTGCAGCTACCTGATACCCCAATGCGACATGTATTCCCAGGACAAAGTATGATTTATAAGGGAATGGTGGCAAGAGGCAGCTGTTCCATTGTCCATAGGAATACACTACATAGGAATACACTGGGCATACTATACATTGCATAGGAATACACTGAGCTGCTTTATACTGAATCAGACCATTGCTCCATCTAGCTCAGTAATGTCTACACCAACTGGAGCAGCTCTCCAGGGTTTCGGACAGGCAGCCTTTCCCAGCCCTACCTGGAGATGCCAGGGATTGAATTTAGGACCTTCTACGTGCAAAGCAGATGATCTACCACTAAGCTATACCCCTTCTCCCTAAATCCAGAGTTTAATCCAGAAACTATGTGAATCATACAATCATAGAAGAGTTGGAAGGGACCCTAAGGGTCATCTAGTCCAATGCCCTGCAACACAGGAATCTCAGCTACAGCATCTATGACCTCCAAAAACCTCCAAGGAAGGAGAGTTCACAATTTCCCGAGGGAGACCGTTGCCTTGTCAAACAGATCTTACTATCAGAAAGTTTTTCCGTATGTTTAGACAGGATCTCCGTTCTCGTAAATTGGGTCGTACTGTCACTGATGTTGAGTTTGTGGTCCTCCTTATATATGAGCATTCATTTGATTTATATCCCACTTTCTTCCTGAAGGAGCTCATGGTGTCAAACATCATTCTCTCCCTCAATTCAGTCCCACAACAACCATGGGAGGTAGGTTAGGGTGAGGGGCAGTAACTGGCCCAAGGCCACCCAGTTGAGCTTCATGGCCAAGCAGGGATATGAACCCTGGTTTCCCAGCTCCTCATCCAGCCCTCTAACCACTGCACCACGCTGGTTCTGCTTATTCCACTGGGGTGCAATTATGAATCCAGATCAATATGTCGGAGGGACTGTGGCTGTGACCAAGGTCACTAAGTGGGAGTTTTTATCTTAAGTCGTCTGGTACCTCGTCTGGTACTCTGACCACTGGATCACACTGGCAATAAAGTAGACCAAAGATAAATATGAACAAGCTAAACTCATAAAACTATTGACAATACTGGCATTTGCTTAAAAAACAACATGTGGTGTATCACAGAGGTTTCATGAGTAGAGATGGGGAGAAATTTGATTCTATCTAATTTGCACTTCCTGAAACAATACACAAATCGAGAAACAACTATCCTTAAGAATTCGCACTTCTCCAAGTGTTGTGGTGCAGTTCTCCATCCCAAAAACTGTACAAAAATTTGTATATTGGGGAAGCATGGGCATAAAAAGTCACATATTCATGAAAATGATATTGTTAAAAATCCATTATATTAGGGGAAATTGAAGCAAAACTTCATATAAAAAAATGTGTCTATTAGGAGAAAAAGGCACCAAACGGCTGGTGAATTTTCTCAAGGATTTTTTAATTATTATTTAAGAGACTGCAAACTGATGTAGAAATGTGGCAAACTGAATGTTCACAAATTCAGCCCAGGTCCCTGCATGTTTCCTTTTTCTTGCCAGTGAGAACATGCAAGGCAGCATCTCACGAGATTGTCCCCTCAGATTAATCTGTATTCCGCATTTCAGGACAAGTTGTCCATTAGCTACACAGCATTCCAGAGGTGGTTAAAAGGCTCACCCATAACACAAAACCTCCTCACCCCCTAGTGCCTCCAGAAAATATAAATAATGCATTTATCAGTGTCGCCATCATTTCCTCGAGGCACAACCATCAGAACTATGAACAAGGCAGCAGTGGCTCTTTGGAAATTAAGTTACATGGTCATCTAAGCATATCGCCATGAGTCACGCTGATAAACTGAAATGTATGCCATTTGGTAATTTAATCCTGCTGGTGTAACTGTGCTTCACAATCAGGATTGGTGGGTTCTCTGTCTCTCATACACCCACCCACAATTTCCTAGCTACAAAATTAATTTAAGAAATGAGCCTGGAAGAAATGAAAGTCCCTTTCTTTCTCTGAGGTAGTAAGGGGTTTCAGCACCGTGTGTTGCTTAAAGGTAAAGGTAAAGGTACCCCTACCTGTATGGGCCAGTCTTGACAGACTCTGGGGTTGTGCGCCCATCTCACTTAAGAGGCCAGGGGCCAGTGTCCGGAGACACTTCCGGGTCACGTGGCCAGCGTGACATCGCTGCTCTGGCGAGCCAGAGCCGCACACGGAAACGCCGTTTACCTTCCCGCTGGTAAGCGGTCCCTATTTATCTACTTGCACCCGGAGGTGCTTTCGAACTGCTAGGACCGAGCAGCGGGAGCGCACCCCGCCGCAGGGATTTGAACCGCCGACCTTTCGATCGGCAAGTCCTAGGCGCTGAGGCTTTAACCCACAGCGCCACCTGCGTCCCATTTGTGTGTTGCTTAGAAGGGTTTTAAAAGAAGAGCGGTTCATTTTATGGGACTTCAATCTGCCTCATAAAGGGACAGATTTCTGCATGGGGGCAACAGTTGGCGTACATAAACAGGCCTTTGTCATTGTAAAATAAAACTGCTGTGGGTCATTCAGGAGTGAGAGCAGCTGGGTTTTCATGGATAAGGCACCCAGCTAGTGATTGGGGCAGGTATGCAGAATGTAGGGGGGGGAATAGAGACAGCCCTCCTTCCGGATAATGATTTCCTTGGTGAAGAGCAGCTGAGCATTCCTGCAACTTCCTTTCCACTGTAAACTGTTGCTATGTGTGTGTGGTTAAAAATAAAGATATTCTTAGTCATTGTAGTTTCCTGAAAGCACCTGAGAGTTTTTGGCTTGGAGGTCAAAAATTAACAGCAAGTTTAATGAGTCACTAAAGAGAGGCTTAGGGGGGGGGGCACCAAGAAAGTCAGTTTCACATGTTCCCCGCCTCTTACCAAATCACTGCTGCTCATGCACTCCCTTCAAATCCTTAGCCGTCTCTTTCCATTTGGTTGAATTTAAATGTGCATGATTTGTTATTAATTAATGCATTATGATGATGATAAGCACCAGTGCTATTTTTCTAGAAAAAGAGGGGTCGGAACTCACCATGAACACCTCCCTCGTTCTCATAGAATGGCAGTAGAGCCTACCTGAAAGGTGTCGGAACTGAGAGTTCCAGAGAGTTCTGAGTGGAGGGAAAACAGCCCTGGTTTCCACTTTGCAGATTTCCCCCCCCCCCAAAAAAAAAAAAATCCCTCATTTTCTTTTCATTTTTGTGTAGCATCTACCATTTCCCCTCCACAGTGCCTCAGAACTATGTGGAGTGTCGCTGAGGATGCAACATGATAGCCAAGCCGCCATCACTATTGCTGCCACTACTTCCAGCAGCAACCAAAACAAAGCAACTTTAGAAATGAAGAGAAGAGGTGGAAAACATGAATGATCGCTTCTAATGGTGATCTTCGATCCAAGAGAGTTTGGGTGAATTTCCATGCAGAAGCTTCCAAGTTCCATCTCCAGCTGGAAGGCTGAAGCTGCAGATAAGGAGAATGAGACCCTGGAGAACCAGTTTCAATCAGTGTAGACAGTGGCGTAGCGTGGGGGGTGCAGGGGGGCCGCCAGCACTGGGCGCAACATCTGGGGGGGGTGTTCGCACTCGCAGCTCTCTGCCCCTACCTGGCTCACTCACTCTCTCTCACTGCTGTGCGAATCCGATCCGAGCCGCTGGGTCGCCGCCCACTGTGGAGGGGGGGTGCCAGGCGTGCGGGTTAGGGGGCGCAAATTACTTGCCTTGCCCCGGGTGCTGACAACCCACGCTACGCCACTGAGTGTAGACCAACCTTCCTCAAGCTTGGCTTCCTATATCATTAGACTATGACCTCCATCAACCCCAACCAGCATGACCAATGGCCTTGGTTGATGGGAGCTTCAGTCTGTTGAAGGAATTTATGTATGGGGGGGGGGTTGCCCCTCCAGCAGATATCATACACATGCAGCCCACTACCAAAATCAGCACAATCACTTATGTGACTTTTGTGATTTGTCCCCAGAAAACACTTCATCAGTTACTTCCTATCTATTCAAAGGGCCTCTGCTGCACAATACCAAATGTAACAAGTCACTGATAAATGTATCTATGTTCTGGCTCACAGGGAAAACTTCAGAAATTCATATAGACATGTGAGCTCAGCTACTCAGCAGCCCCTCTGCCTGAGTGATAATTCCTGGCATCCTGATACCTGAGTGCCAGACAGGTAGCCATTCCAGAAGTAACAAACCCAGATGAATACAAAAGGGTGTGATTAACTTGGCTGGGAAACAGGGTAATGTAAATATCTTTTTTGTTACACTTGATGGGTGTTTGGTGGAGGGCAAGGAGAACCATGGGGCAGGGTCCAGGATGCTCAGATTACTGCCACCAGACCTCCCCTTTCATGATGTAACCATGATGTATTAGTGATGTAGTTTGGGGGGTGTAACATGGGGATTAACAGTTAATAAAAGTTTGGGGGCTCTTTTGTTTGGGGCTTCCATCTTGCTTCATCTTGCTGTCCTGTCATGACAGTTGCAATAAAGACCAAGCCTACTGGCTGCTGTTTTGCTCCAATTTTCCTGGTTGGTGTCTTTGCTTTTTGTCCAAGGGAGCCCTCGGATTTCTCCGTTAACAAGTCCAATTGGCTTGGGGGTCGGATAATGGAAGCTGGTCCATTAGGGCAAATGGGGCAGTGCCCCACTAACCTCAGCAAGTTCCCAGCTGCCTGCCTTCCTACTTACAAACCCACCAAGGGGGTGGCACTGTCTGTCAGCTTCTTCCTCCTTAGGCTCGCTGTTGCCCTTGTTGAGCTCAGCAAGGAGGAAGATGGGGACAAACTTAGTACTGCCTGCTGCTGGCTTTGGCGCCACCTACTGTTGACCTCCCTGCCTTCCACCCCGCCAGTCCCAATGAGATGTGCCACCACTGGGAGCTTCCGCTTCCTAATGTAACCCGAAACGGCCCTCGACTTTAATCCAGTCCCTGTCTTTAATTCCTTCTCAGAGATGTGTGATTCATTATTAATCCCCCTGTGGCACGAAACAGGAAGGGGCAAGGGGGCCTTAATTAAAGGCACAGAGAGGGGCCTTGAAAACCTCCGGAGCATTTTGCAATTGCATATTGAATGTGTTTAAGTGGCTACAGATAAAGTAGTCCCTGCAGCAATTTGTAAACAGCATCATATGGATTCTCCACCACTTCTTCTGTTCAAGCGGTTGGGGATGGGGAGACTGGCCTTTTAAATAAATGCAAGAGCCTTGAACCTGACCCAAAAGCATAGGAACAGCCAGTGCATCGCTGGAGTTCTGGGCTGGCAATTGTCTGTCCTCATCAACAGACTAGTCTTAGTATTTGAATTGGAGGTTCAGCTATTCCTCACCCTTCACCCCGCCAAATGTAGCCCCATTGAAGGGTTTGGTGCTTCCACTCGGGAAAGAGTCCAACAGAGTATCATGAAAGCTACAAGCAAAGGGGAGAGCCTTGTTCAACAACCACTAATTTCTAGTATTAAAGTCATGGAATAAGAAATGAGAAAGAAAGAGCTATTAGGTCATGCTTCATCTACAGGCAAAGACCGGCACACATCCTATGCCCGCATCTCTCTCTCTCTTTCTCTCTCTCAGGGGCTTTTGGCCAATCTAATTTTAAATGAATAGCATAAGTGGGATTCCTTCCACTGTGGACTAGGGCTCAGGGAAAACTGAAATGGCAAATGTTGTGGGACTCCTTTCAGACAGCTTTCAATTGCTTTGTCCACATCTCCTTAGTTTCTTCAGATGCTTTTGGACTCTATCAGTCCCAGGTAGCATGGTCAATGGTCAAAGGTTATGGGAGTTGCAGTCCATCTGCAGGTACTAGTAACTTCCAGATTGGACCATTGCAATGCACTTTATATGGGGGCAGCCAGGTTTCTGCTGCTGTATGGAAAAGCACATGAATCTGGCCTTTGAGGAGTTTGTAAGTAAATCATTTTTAGCTTACCCAATGTGTGGTCTCCTTCTATGCTAAGAAATGTAAGGAACTTCGAAAGAAACTTAGAAGGAGATATTTTAAAGGTCTGGCAGCCTATATTTCCATGCTTTGCTTTGCTGCATATTATTTTATTTTGAATCTCTACTGGGGCTCTCTCACCAAAGAGTACTTGGATCCTAGATCCAGATAATTCCCCTTTTTAAAAAAATTCTGTACCAATATCTATTTACCTTTTAAAAAACCAAAAAACGACAGTTGCAAATCGCTGTGCAAATCACTGCAAACAGCAAAACGGATATTGTGGACAAATTGTTTGGTGAACATTTTATGCCTCCAACAGCCCTCTGTTCGCATGAAAAATGCTTGAAAGTGAAAATCTGGCACAGTCATCTCTGGCTCCCCCTTCACCCACTTCCACACACTTCTGTGATGCTCTCTAGCCCATCTTTGACTCTGCCTTGGCCGTTTCCCATGAAAGAACACTCTGCCTTCTGTTCAAACTCTTGGGCACACAGACTAGCATTAAGGAATGGCTAAACAGTAGCTGCAGTCATTCATTCCATCCCACCGAACCAGAATCCCTTCCCCCTGTACGATCAGCCCACTCCACTGGCCTCACCCTCCCACCTCAACCAAAGCATCCATTAAAAACAGAATTATTATTTTAAAGAAACAACCTATCAAAACCCTCCCAGCCAGTCCACAATCCTCCAGCTCTCACCCAGAAGGGTGGATTCATCTTTTAATGATGCCTTAATCCATTCCTCTCTCTGCTACAACACATTGCAGCCGTCCTCTATTTGCTCTGCGGACGCTGTTTGACTTTCTGTAGCTGGTTGCCTTTGCTGAAGGTTGGGAGAGGTCTCTAGCATTCTGCAAGAACTCCTTTCAATTATATCCCCTTCCTAATGCCTGAGCATTAGTTCCACTTATCTTTGGCTAATAGTTCTGCCCATAGTCAAATACCTATTAACATAAAATCAACACAGCAAATTTGTCTGAGTCCTTGTGTCATTAACCCATTTAAAGGGGATCTGCGCTTTGCACTTCAAATATGCTTAATTATTGACTTAATAACAGGGAAAGAGAATGTGGTCTTTAACTCCAAAAATAGAGGAGATATTTGCCATTCATGAATTTGTACTACAGCTTTCTTCTCAGAAACAATCCCGTAAATTCAGTGCTGAGTGCTCCAGATTTTTTAAAAATTTTAAACCAAAACAAAACCCCCACCACCTTGTGCCAGCATCACCTGCACCATTTCCTGAGGATGTTAAAAAGAAAAGAAAAAGTAAGGCTACATACAACAGGAAAGATGGGCAAGATACAGTTTCCAATCTGTATCACTTTTGCATTTGAACTCCTCTCTTCTAGGGACGCGGGTGGCGCTGTGGGTTAAACCACAGAGCCTAGGACTTGCCGATCAGAAGGTTGGCGGTTCGAATCCCCGTGACAGGGTGAGCTCCCGTTGCTCGGTCCCTGCTCCTGCCAACCTAGCAGTTCGAAAGCACATCAAAGTGCAAGTAGATAAATAGGTACCACTCCGGCAGGAAGGTAAACAGCGTTTCCGTGTGCTGCTCTGGTTCGCCAGAAGCAGCTTAGTCATGCTGGCCACATGACCCGGAGCTGTACGCCAGCTCCCTCAGCCAATAAAGCGAGATGAGCGCCGCAACCCCAGAGTCGGCCATGACTGGACCTAATGTTCAGGGGTCCCTTTACCTTTGCCTTTTACCTCTCTTCTGGGTTGTTTCCACACTGGACAACCTGAAGGTCCCTGCTGTCCTTTCTAAGGGTTCCTTATCATTTATCACTTTTCAGAGGATGGATTGTAGCTCAGCGGTAGAGTATTTGCTTCAACCCCGCATCATATCTAGGTATGATACCCATGAAAGACTCCCTGAGTGAAACCTTGGAGAGTCACTGCCAGTCAATTGTAGACAATAACAGCCAGATGGACTAACAGTCCGACTCAGTATAAGGCAGCTTCCTATATTTGTAAAGAGGCCTTGGACTTCAAATAGAGGTCCCCTTCAATATATATAGAACAATGTGTAGGGCATATGGACGGGGGCAGAGGAAGGGGAGTGCGGTGGAGAAATGTCGGAGGGTATGGAATTATCCGACCCCCAAGCCAATTCTGTATAGGGAAGTTTTATAATGTTTAATGTTCTATTATGTTTTTATATATGTTGGAAGCTGTCCAGAGTGGCTGGGACAACCCAGTGTGGGGTATAAATAGTAAAATTGTCATTATGGAATGGGACGTTCCTATTTTCATCAGAGAAATGTTGGAGGGTATGTCCCCTCACAGAGCTACAATTTACAGACTGATTTAATGATCAGTCCCTCTTCTGAGGAAATTCTGGGAATCGTAGCCTTGTGAAGGGAATAGGGCCTTCCTCTCAACACCTTTAACAAACTACAGACCCGACAATTCTCTGGGGCGATAATTCCCTCCCTGACTATTTGAAGTGGCATAATACTGATTTAAATGTCTGGTGTGAACACACAAAAAGAGCTCATTTGCAGCATCGCATGCTGTCTTCCCAGCTCCTTGTCATCTATTTCCACTCCCCCAGTTGCTTTGTCATGGTGTAACTTTATTTGTATATTATTTCAGCGAGAGCAGTAATTTACTTCCTTACAGCTACCTTTAAGGTAATTTTTGTGTCTGTAATAAAAACAGAACGAGACTTTGCACCAGTTCTTTAAAACCTGATTGCTTATAACTCTTTGTCGAAATCTTATTTTCCCAGTTGCGATTCTATTTTTGTTTAGTGTGGAATAAACCCCCACCCTGTGCTTTCCTCCCCATTTTTATTGAGGCAGCTGCTTATTTTATAGGGTGCCACTGTAATTCTGGCTATTTTTGTAAAAAAATATATTAAAAAACCTGGAGAAGGAAGGAAACCTATGCAAAAGCAATAAAAGTGACAGGGAAGGAATTTATGAAAGTGTCCTTGAAATTCCTAGAGATATTTCATTGATATTAGACAAAACTACCTCCTGTGCTGCCTGCCTGAATTTCCCACAGATTTTCAGTGACTAGCAGCTATTAGAAGATATCAGCACTATACATGATCAAGTATTTTTTATTATACTCACGGTGCTAGATTCTGGCTTTGGGCCTGAATTCACTCTGAGACTGCCAGTGTGCCATATTTTAAAGCACACACCTCTCCCACAGAATCCTGGGAATTCTAGTTTGTTATGGGTGCTGGGAACTGTAGCTCTGTGCTGGGTTAAACAACAGTTCACAGGGGTTGCTTGTTGTGGTGGGAGGGAGGAATGTGCTTTCAGTGTGCTTTATATATATAGTAGGCAACCTGAGAGGATTCGGTTGCCTTTTCCTCAGCAATCATTCCTTCTTATAGCAAGGCCTGTAATTCTGTGCCAACAGGTCTGGAGCCAAACCAGGACCACTGAGGAACAAGGACAGGATGTCCACATACTTGTGGGACCTCCAAGGTTTTACAAAAAATGGAAAAGCAACATGGGGGGAGATAAAGGTGGACCAAACAGTCCGTGACCAAATAGTCTAGTACTGGGCATGTTCAGTAGCTGCAGAATATTAAGCATCAGTTTGGGGTGAGGAACCAAAAACCAGGGAGTCTGGTTAATGAAATTTCCTGCTTGGAAGGAATGGCTGACTTAAACCCTGACCAGTGACTCAGTTACATTAGTCAAAATACAATGTTATTTTATTTTATTTATTTTACAAATGTAAATTAATTACAATACCAAATACATATCCATAGAGTGAGATTTCCCTGAATCTTGAGACTTTCTGCCCAATCCCCTCCATGGTTCCTATTGTCAACATTTCCAACTGCATATTATTTCATAGTCTATGTTTTGTATCTATCCATATTGTCCTTAGTATTTGTAACATTACAAGTTTTCATCTGCTTACAGATGAATAAATAAATTACACGTTTTAAATGCGTCATAACACTGTGACACCAGATGGCACTGTAGAGTTCAGCAATGTGATTTTGCATTAAGAGCTTTACAACGCGTTTTCCTGAAACTTTTTTTTTATGTGTCTAGATCCAGCCCAGGAACACTACTGTAGTAGTAGTAGTAGTAGTAGTAGTAGTAGTAGTAATAGCCCATCTTTTTACCTGACAAGGACTCAAGGCTGCTTACAGATAACAATAGGTAAAGGTAAAGGGACCCCTGACCGTTAGGTCCAGTCATGGCCGACTCTGGGGTTGCGGTGCTCATCTTGCTTTATTGGCCGAGGGAACCGGTGTACAGCTTCCAGGTCATGTGGCCAGCATGACTAAGCGCTACTGGCGAACCAGAGCAGCACACGGAAACGCCGTTTACCTTCCCGCCGGAATGGTACCTATTTATCTCCTTGCACTTTGACATGCTTTCGAACTGCTAGGTTGGCAGGAGCAGGGACCAAGCAATGGGAGCTCACCCCGTTGCAGGGATTCGAACCGCCAACCTTCTGATTGGCAAGCCCTAGGCTCTGTGGTTTAACCCACAGTGCCACCCGCATCCCTACAGATAACAATAGGAAGCACTAAAATAATTACACATTGATAGAATTAAGACTATCTATAGCTGTGTGTGTGTGTGTGTGTGTGTGTGCGACACACACATATATAACACTATAACTTTTTGTCATAAGAAAAAAACAGGCCAACCAGAGTATATTTGAGAAGCAGAGCGGCTAGTAAGCCTGATCTTTATTAAAGGAAAATAAACTGTTTCAGCAGGGTCCACACTCGCTGCACACAGGAGGGAGGAGAACCCTGAACAATGGTGCACAGGCTCTCATATAGACTCTTGAAACTGCCCACCCTGTAGCCCAAGACCCCCCCCCAAAAAAAAAAATACATCATACATACATCACAGAAGGAGGCGGTCTAGAGCAAATATCCTGCCTGCCAGGATACCTGATAATGGTCACTGGTTGCATTACCTGGGCAGTCTGGCCATTCTTTTGTGATTTAGTTCCTGAATCCAGGTCACAGGCTCCCCCTATTCATACACAAATATGCCCTTAAGACAGGATTTGCAAGCAAAAAGATAATGGAAGGCTTTCCCCCATTCACCTCCCTTACTGCAGCGGAATATCTGAGGTCATTGGGAGAGTCAAAACAGCTTCAGGATTGCTTTCCCATACTATTTCAGACACATGGTTCATATATTTAGACATGTGTGCATTTATGAATATTCTACATTTGAGACCTTAAAATCCTTATAACATTTTGCAGGTAGTGGTGAACAAGGGGCAATAGGAATCTGCATAATAATAATAATAATAATTTATTTATTTATACCCTGCCCATCTGGCTAGTCGTCCCAAGCCACCCTGGGCAGCTTCCAACAAAGTATTAAAATACAGTGGTCTGTTAAACATTAAAAGCTTCCCTAAACAGGACTGCCTTCAGATGTCTTCTAAAAGTCTGGTAGTTGTTCTTCTCTTTGACATCTGGTGGGAGGGCGTTCCACAGGGCGGGTGCCACTACCAAGAAGGCCCTATGCCTTGTTCCCTGTAACTTGCTTTCTCGCAGTGAGGGAATCACCAGAAGGCCCTCGGCCCTGGACCTCATAGTTACAAGCTTTGTGGGAGTCAGTCTGGAGGACACCCTGTGCCCCCTCCAATCTAGTTTGTACGGCAGGGGTTTGGCCTGGGGTGTGTGAAAGCAGATTGGCTGTTGCCTCCACTGTGGGCTGTGCTGGAGCCAGCAAGTTTTTAAAATAAAATAAAAGAGAGAGAGAGATGAGCAGAAAACACTTTCTGACACAGTCCAAATGCACAGACTGCTGTGTGTGTGGTGGGGAGGTCCATCTAGCTCAGCAGAGCCTACACTGACTGGCAGCAGCTCTGTGGGAAACCCTTCCTAGCCCTATCTGGAGATGCTGGGGACTGAACCAAGAACCTTCTGCATGCTCTACCCCTGAGCTAGAGTCCTTCCCCATATTTCTTGTAACATCTAGTTCTGCTCCAGGGAAAGGCACGCTTGTGGATTTTTTAATTTCATTTTTAGCAGAGCTCCCTCCTCCCCAATTTAAAAGAATGAGAGAGTTTTTGCCAGATGGGAAAGGGTTTCCCTTCTCTTGAAACAGAAGGATTTCCATCCCTGCAGCCTTGGCACCCAATCACAAAACTGTCATGGACTTCAAAGGTGCCAGACTTCAGCAGTCTCATTTGCAGCTTGTCAGCCAGGACAGCAGCTCATTGCCGAAATCTGCAGCTGTGTTATGGGGAGGGGAGGGGAGAGAACCAATGGGAATGTTTATCTTGATGCCTGGGTAAATGTAAATTGTGCAAATGTAGCCAGATTTATCCTGATTGCATTTGTGCGCAGAAAGCAGTATTCATGCCACTGTTGTTATTTAAGACTGCAGTCAGAAACACATTTAAGGCTGCAATTGTATACACCTTTGTCTGGGAGCAAGCCCCATTGAGCAGAGTTTGACTTGCGTCTGAGTAAACATGCATCAGAGCATGCCCTAAAAACGATAAATAAATTAGGCACAAGGACATCATAATATCATTTGTTCCCATCTTTTAAACATGGCTTGCAGACACACACACACACACACACACACACACACCACATTGCCTAGGCAATCGTTTTCCTATTATCACATTTCTATGAACAGAATAATCCTCCTATTATCTACCCTGAAAGAAAGTGAAATAGCTCTGAAAGAGTGTGGATGAGGATAAGCTAAGAGCTGCAGGAAACCAAGTCCCGCTCAGAGTCTGCTCATTGCAATTAATGGACCTGTCTTTGGTGGGTCTGTTAAGTTCAATGGGTCTACTCTGAGTAGGAGCACTGTTACATTTCACCAGTGCTACAGAGAGTCCAACATGTCCCCATCAATTTGCAAATCATTGTCATTTTTAAAAAGTCCTCAGCAGAATTTGTCAGCCTTTTAGAGTGCATTTCTCCCAACACACACATCTCTGCAACCCATTTCCCCTAATATAATGTGATTTTGCATCTTATTTTCTCGAATACATGCCTTAGAGCCACAGGTTTCTCCTGTTTTGCACAGTTTTGCACATATGGTTTGGCTGGAGAATCTCACTGCAATATTTAGAAAAATTTGAATCTCCAGAGATAGCTACATTCCAGTTTGTTTCAAGAAGAGAGAATCAGGGAGTTTCGTATTAAGCTGAGAACTGAACCAAATATTTTCCCCATAGCCAGGGTACAACTTGGCAACCTTTTGTGCAGAAATTCTAGCTCAGCTGTGCTACTTAAGAAATCAAATGTGCATAATTTGGGCCTCTTTCAGTGATCACATTTCACCAAGCAAGTAACACTTCCTTCATTGCCTGTGTGTGTGTGTGTGTGTGTGTGTTACCCAGAACCCTCCTCTCCTTCTCTCTTGGCATGTAAACATTTCTGCTGCTGTTGCCGAAGTTAAAGAGAACTGGAGAGCTGTCAAGGAGTCAACGTTCCCTTCCAAAATACTCAGAGTCCTGGCGGCGTGGCTGTGGGATCTTCAGCATGCAGGCACAGAATCCAAAGCGAGCCGTATTTACGGAACGAGGTGACTCAGGAATAAGCAGCATGCACTGACTCTGCCAGGGTAGGATCCCCAGCTGCTCATGGGAAAGGCGCCCACACGTCGCCAAGTGGGTTACATCATCTGCGCCTCCATAAGTGGGAGTCTTGCAGCGCTGACACACCGCCTGGGTTTTATACCGTTTGTCAGTTTTATATTCTGCTCTGCTGAGCCAGAATTGCCAACACACGGTCACCAGACAACCTCCCAAGTTCATGTGCTTCTTTCGTTTCTTTTCCAGGAGCAGAATACACACACACACACAATGAGATTGCATCATTTTGTTAGCAGCCGGGGGGTGAGAGACAGACAGTAGAGGAGAAAGACAGAAGACAGGGAGAGAAGAAGCTCAAATGGACTAAAAAGAAAGTGGAAAAGAGTTCAGAATTGCTTGTCACTGTCCCATGTTTGTTAGTTCTTATGAAGGATTCCTCCTCCCCCAGTTGCAGCAAGAGCAGAGAAAACAAGATACAGTGGTACCTCAGGTTACATCCGCTTCAGGTTACAGACTCCGCTAACCCAGAAATAGTACCTCAGGTTAAGAACTTTGCTTCAGGATGAGAACAGAAATCATGCTCTGGCGGTGCGGCGGCAGTGGGAGGCCCCATTAGCTAAAGTGGTGCTTCAGGTTGAGAACAGTTTCAGGTTAAGAACAGACCTCCGGAAAGAATTAAGTTCTTAACCCGAGGTACCACTGTAGAGTCCTTTTTCATGAGTTTATTCAATCATAATAGTGAGAGACAAAAGAACGCAACAAGCCTTAACAATGGCGTTGCTCCAAACTGGGCTCCTTCCTCCTCCATCCCAGCAACAGCATCTCCCCTTACGGTGGCCGCTTGGGGTCAAATGTCTCTGATTCTGTTGTTCTTGCACTCTTAACGAATGCCAAGTTCTGGAAGAAGGGGGATCACAAATACTTTCCAGTGACAAAGTGTCATCTGGCTGCCCTGCTGCAGTCGTCGTCCCCCCATTCTTCTAACACTGCCCAACTCTTCTCTTCATCTATCTCTGAGCTGTGACCTTCCTCAAAGCCCTCTTGTAAATCAATCCTGCATCCAGTGTGGTGTAGTGGTTAAGAGCAGTGGACTTGTAATCTGGTGAACTGGGTTCGCGTCTCCGCTCCTCCACATGCAGCTGCTGGGTGGCCTTGGGCCAGTCACACTTCTCTGAAGTCTCTCAGCCTCACTCACCTCACAGGGTGTTTGTTGTGGGGGAGGAAGGGAAAGGAGATTGTTAGCTGCTTTGAGACTCCTTAGGGTAGCGATAAAGCGGGATATCAAATCCAAACTCTTCTTCTTCTTCTCTTCTACTGCAGCATCTGAAGACGGGGCGGGTGATCTCCACCATTCCTCCTCCTCCATCTTGCCCTCTTGAGTCCAATCCCTGACACCTCCTCACACACAGATTACTGTTTAGGGCAAGACTGCTTCACACACTACAAAATAAAGACCGCGGTCCTAGCTCTGTGCTTTGCGTGGTGAGCTGGCCTCTCCGCCCACAGTTGGGTCTATCCCATCCCACGTAGGTCCTCAGTTCAGAGCAGGGAGGGCTTAAGAAAGTAAGAAATGCATGGCTGACTCAGGCCCAAAGGCCCACCTTGTCCATCACTCTGGGATCAATGTGGTCGGCTGGATGCTCTAGTGGGAAGCTCACTTGGGAAGACCAATTTCCCATCCTTTGCTGTGCTTAATTTTGCCTTGGGCCTCACCACTGATATTTCACCCTCAGGACGGTTGCCCAGAGATAAAAGTGAGCAGAGCAATGGCATACCGTCCAACTTTTTCTAAGCAAAATCTGGGACACCCCTCTCCCCAGATATCATTCTGCCCCTCACTCTTGCCTCTTGCCCTCCCCGCCTGCACCACTAGCCTTCACCCTTTCTGCCCACTTGCACTCCTCTCTCTCGCCCGGCGCTCTTGCGATCAGCGGAGTTGCACCAGGGCACTGGAATGGAAGGAGCTTTGGCACGACGCTGCTAATGATCACCAGAACGAGCATCTTTTGGTCCATCGCTCACAAAAAGGGGAGGGGGCATTCCAGGATCAAAACAGAATCCGGGATTGGCTTCTGTGATCTGGGATGTCCCGCTTTAATTGGGACAGTTGGTGGGTCTGCAATGGAGGTCGGTTTTACTTTGGTTGATTTCCACATGCACTCATGTGCCCCTCTCTAGTCACCAGGTACATGGGTGGTGCTGTGGTCTAAACCACTGAGCCTCTTGAGCTTGCCGATCAGAAGGTCGGCAGTTCAAATCCACATGATGGGGTGAGCTCCCATTGCTCTGTCCCTGCTCCTGCCAACCTAGCAGTTCAAAAGCACCCCAGTGTGAGTAGATAAATAGGTACCGCTGCGGTGGGAAGGTATACGGCATTTCTGTGTGCTCTGGTTTCCGTCACGGTGTTCTGCTGTGCCAGAAGTGGTTTAGTCATGCTGGTCACATGACCCAGAAAGCTGTCTGTGGACAAACACTGGCTCCCTCGGCCTAAAAGCGATATGAGCACCACAACCTCATAGTCACCTTTGACTGGACTTAACCATCCAGGGGTCCTTTAGCTTACCTTTATCTCTCTAGTCACCACTAAGAGGCATCATCTGGGCTCAGAGACACATTCCAAGTGGGAGGTTGTGGATCTAGGAGAGTGCAAAGCAAGGCTAGTGATAGAGATAGCTCAGGAGGGTGCATGCCCTGGGGAGAGTTTGGAGCACCAGACAGAGATTCCTGGAGGTCCTGATCTGGCCCCTAGACCAAAGGTTCAGAGTATTCAATCTCTACTCTTTTCCCCTTTCTTTTTAAAGTCTTCATTTGTTCTTTTTTGACTCCGGCTCCTGTCTTTTGTCACAACCTCTGGTCTGGGCACACAAAGCAATTGTGACTTGAGTGCCACGGGGGTAGAATATAGCTTGCTTGTCCCTTCTCTTGTAAGGTCAGCTCTCATCTGCTGTCTAAAGTATATGAAGATGACATAAGATTTCTTAGGTCTCGGCTGACCTCGGTGGCATTATCTGCCAGGGCCACTTTGCCAATAAAATTGCTTCTACCCTAAGGGAAACCCGGAGAGCACATTTTATTCTGTGCCCCTGCCTTCCTGAAGATGACACAACCCACTCAAAACTCCCCAGCCTCTTTACCAACTGTGCTGCAACCCTGACAGATATTAAATGACATCTTCAAATAAGGCTTCAAATAATGAATTGTAGGATTTCCCCCCTTCAGCCTAGAGCTAACTCAAAGCGTTTCAGTAGGAAATAGGCCTTACTTGGCAGTATCTGCCAATAAGCAATGCCCTTACTCTCTGTGACAAAGTCTGGATTAGAATCGTAAAATTGTAGAGTTGGAAGGGAGTCCCGAGGGTTGTCTAATCCAACCCCCTGCAATGCAGAAATCTCAATTAATCATCCATGACAGATGGCCATTCAACCTCTGCTTAAAAACCCCCAAGGAAGGAGAGTCCACAAGCTCCCAAGGGAGTCTGTTCCCTTTTCAAACAGTTGTGACAAAGATCTCTTTCAAAGGTCTCTGGACTGTAGCTTGTGGGATTGCGATGCATATGGAATCCCTATAGGGAAAGTGACTTGATCCATAGCTCTTTGGCTAACGCCAGATAAGAACTTAACAATCTAACAGATTCTACACTTCTCTGAATTTTGCAATAATAATAATAATAATAATAATAATAATAATAATAATAATAATAATAATTTTATATTTATACCCTGCCCATCTGGCTGGGTTTCCCCAGCCACTCTGGGCAGCTTCCAAGAGAATATTAAAATACAATAGTCTATTAAACATTAAAAACTTCCATAAAGAGGGCAGGGCTGCTTTCAGATGTCTTCTAAAAGTCTGGTAGTTGTTTTTTTCTTTGACATCTGGTGGAAGGGTGTTCCACAGGGCGGGTGCCACCACCGAGAAGGCCCTCTGCCTGGTTCCCTGTAAACACGCTTTTCACAGTGAGGGAACCGCGAGAAGGGCCTTGGCACTGGATCTCAGTGTCCAGGCAGAAAATGGGGATGGAGACACTCCTTCAGGTATACTGGGCCGAGGCCGTTTAGGACTTTAAAGGTCAGCACCAACACTTTGAATTGTGCTCGGAAATGTACTGGGAGCCAATGTAGGTCTTTCAAGACCGGTGTTATGTGGTCTCAGTGGCCGCTCCCAGTCACCAGTTTAGCTGCCGCATTCTGGATTAGTTGTAGCAATGCAGTTCTTGGCAGTTTAAACCAGTGGTGGTGGTGACAGAGGGACCTCCAGCCGGCAGGTATAATTACACACACACACACACACACACACACACACACACACACACACCAGGCTAACTCCTGAGGCAGTTTTGGACTAGCTATGCCCACCTGCAGGTGGGACGCAGGTGGCGCTGTGGGTTAAAGCCTCAGCGCCTAGGACTTGCCGATCGAAAGGTCGGCAGTTCGAATCCCTGCGGCGGGGTGCGCTCCCGCTGCTCGGTCCCAGCGCCTGCCAACCTAGCAGTTCAAAAGCACCTCCGGGTGCAAGTAGATAAATAGGGACCGCTTACCAGCGGGAAGGTAAACGGCGTTTCCGTGTGCGGCTCTGGCTCGCCAGAGCAGCGATGTCACGCTGGCCACGTGACCCGGAAGTGTCTCCGGACAGTGCTGGCCCCTGGCCTCTTAAGTGAGATGGGCGCACAACCCCAGAGTCTGTCAAGACTGGCCCGTACGGGCAGGGGTACCTTTACCTTTTTATGCCCACCTGCCATACATGTGATACAGCCTGCAGAGAACACCCATTCAGAAGCAATGCAATGCAGTGACCCTGGAGTCCAGTGGTAGCTAGGACCCTGAATCAGAAGCCACAGGTATGGTTGCCAGACCTCCAGAGCTGACGTGAAGTCCCCAGGTTTGCCTGGCACCCCGCAAGTGGCAGAGGGAAGGATTGAATATCCAGGTGGGATATTTAAAAAAGTTTGTTAAATTAAGACTGGCTATAGCTCTGAATGGCTTCAAGCAGAGCTCTTTCCTGTTCCTACCTCAAGATGCCAAGTATGGAAGTTGGAACCTTCTGCATGCAAACAGGTGCTCCACCAATGAATGCCAGCCATTCGCTCTTCAGGGCAACTTGACCTTGAGTTGGCACTGCACTCCAGCTTACTCATAGTAGTAATAATAATTTATTATTTATACCCCGCCCATCTGGCTGGGTTTCCCAAGCCACTCTGCAAGGCTTCCAACAGAATATTAAAATCCTCATAGAAGGAACTTCTTCTATTTAAAAACTTTCCATAATTCCAGGACATCACAACATCACCCAATACATTATAATACATAAGAACTTCCACATGCCCCTCACAATAACAATGCAGTGCCCAACAATTTAGTACAAGATATAAAATACCTCAGGGACCACCTCTCCCCATATAAACCACCCCAAACTCTGCATTCATCATCTGAGGCCCTTCTTCAAGTGTCTCCTCCATGAGAGGTTTGGAAGGTGGCAACACAAGAAAGGGCCTTCTCAGTAGTGGCTCCCTTGTTGTGGAATGCTCTCCCCAGGGAGTCTCACCTGGCACCTTCATTGTACACCTTTAGGCACCAGGCTAAAACATTCCTCTTCAATCAGGCCTTCGGCTGATTGACATGCCCTTTTAAATATGCAGTGGGTTGTCTTTGTTCTTATTTTTATTATGTGTTTTGTGTTTTTTATATTGTAATTTTATATTGTGAACTTGTTGCTAAACCACCTGAATTACATCTAGCTTATCTACTCCAGGACATTGACTCTTATAGAACATTACAGGTTGCCAGATTCCTGATTTCAGTTCTTTCATATAAAAGACTTCATGGAATGCTGCATGACTACTAAAAATCTAGTAAACTCTATGCACCATCCTTATCTTCAAGGCCATAATACGATACATCTAGAGATTGTAAGTAGTGTGATGGAGATTATGCGTTGAAATATTTTAGTTGATATTTTAGAATGTAAAATGCTATTTTTATCTATTGATTTGTTTTACCTTGTGGGCTTATAGCCGAATAAAGTATTATCTATCTATCTATTGTGAACTGCCCTGAGAACTACAGGTATAGTGCAGTGTACAAATTTAATTAATTATTATCAATAATAATAATACTACAGTGGTACCTCAGGTTACATACGCTTCAGGTTACAGGCTCCGCTAACCCAGAAATATTACCTCGGGTTCAGAACTTTGCTTCAGGATGAGAACAGAAATCGTGCCCCGGCGGTGCGGCGGCAGCGGGAGGCCCCATTAGCTAAAGTGGTGCTTCAGGTTAAAAACAGTTTCAGGTTAAGAACAGACCTCCGGAACGAATTAAGTACTTAATCCAAGATACGATTGTAAAAGGAAAATGCATCAATTTAACAAAAATGGCCGGGGACTGCTTAGCCAGGAAGGCGCCTCAGTAATCAATCTAATCAAAAAAAGTTTCTGGGAAAGTGGCAGGGGTATTGCACCTCTCTGACGGACCACATGATGCTAAAAGGGATCCCACATATCTGCAGGTCTGTCCCTCCTGCTATCATCCTCATTCCCTTTTGTCTCTATGTAAGTTTCCCAGCTAGGGCAGGAGACCAGACTCAGGCTTGGAACACCATCCCTGCCACAACAACTTCTGAAAGGAGTTTTGGAGGTAAATAAAAGCACACCCAGTGGCTTCTGCACACCCAATGGCTTTCAGGGTTGGAACAAATAACAATAAATACCCCAAATTAATAAAATAATATTTTAAAATAATAAAGATAAATACCCCATCATTGCAAAGGGCAGTCCAGCCACATCTGCTTCCCCTGAATGCTGAAGATCATTCTGTTGTGTTATATGTGTTATATATAACCTGTGACCCTTTATATGTTGCTAGACTACAACTCCCATCACCCCTGACCACTGGCCATCAGCTGTTTGGGTCTGATGTGAGTTTCAGTTTCATATCCGATGTCTGCTTTAAAGCTACAGTAGCAGGAAATATCAGTCTCCTGCACTGCATGGTTAAAGGGAGAAAATTGCTCTTTTGTGGTTTAATACAAACTTCCAACTAAAATGTGGCTCTTCAACTTATCTAGGCTGGGGGATATCTTTGGACTATTGCTGGGAGAATTATTAATGTTCTAATATGTTCCAAATATTTCTAGCAAGTGGGGCAGTTTTAATTCCCAATGAATGGCCCGCACCTGCAAAATTAACCCCCTCCCCTCTTATAAATCAAAACAGAAAAGAAAGGGGGGTGTATCACATCTGCCAGACAGGAATCCAATTCTCCTCCAGCTATTTTGTTGAGGCGCTATTGTTTCACTGCGATTTCCCCGTTTAATAAAACCCGACAGAAGCAGAATCTTCAGCTGCTTTTTGCAGGAGCCTGCCAAGCCTGAAATTATATTTTGCATTATCCCCATTCTGTTTGTCTCACTTGGGTATTCAGTGAGTAGATCAAGAAAGGAAGTAATGCCTAGTGGCTAAATTATAGATTAGAAGTCTACAGAACTGGGAATAATTCTATTGACCTACATCCACAGCGCTGTAGAATTTAATTTGTGCATAGGACTACAAAAAGACTGCAGGTTTGTGAGATGTGTGGGATAACCAGCCTCATATAACCACCATGCTTAAGTCCAATTCATGCATGAAGGGGTTAATACCATAAGAGCAAACTGTTCTGCCAGGCTTAGCTATGTCCACTTTTCTTACCCTGTGAGCAAATAGGTAATCAAACCTATTGTTCCCTCCCCCAGCCTACCTGAGAAGCTCAGTGTGTGATGAGGTTTGAGCTTCATAATTTAGGAACTTTTACCACTTTGTAACTATGCCATACCCTCCAACATTTCTTTGATGAAAATAAGGATGACCTAAAGAATAGTGGGACATTACAGGATCAAATCAGAAACCGGGATGGTTTCTGTAAATCCGGGACTGTCCCTGGGAAATGGGGACACTTGGAGGGTCTGCTATGCTAAGTTTTTTCTGCCTGTGGAGATGTATGGAAAAGCACATAAACCAGACCTTTAAAGAGTTTGTAAGTAAACCAATTTTAATTGACCAAATCTATAGTCTTTTCAATATGCTGGGGGAAGAGGGGAACTTTGGAAGGAACTTGGAAGGACATATCTTAAAGGTTTAATTCCTATATTTCCATGCTTTACCTTGATGCATATTTTGTGATTTTAAATTTCTGCTGGGGTTCAGTAGAACCCCACCAAAGCTTAGTTTCCCCAAACCTAGATCTTGGCATCCAGAAATTTACAGACAGGCAGGCAGACAGACAGACAGACAGACAGGCAGACAGACAGGCAGACAGCTATAGAGATATATCATCAACAAGATGTACCAAAGGGAAAGTCTTCCTTGGAATGTTCTCCTAGGGACACCTGCTTGGCCTCTGTGAAAACAGAGCATTGGACTAGATGGGCCTCCAGCAGGCTGTTCCAATTGGGACGGAGGTGATGCTGTGGGTTAAACTACAGAGCCTAGGGCTTGCCGATCAGAAGGTCGGCGGTTCGAATCCCCACGACGAGGTGAGCTCCCATTGTTCAGTCCCAGCTCCTGCCAACCTAGCAGTTCGAAAGCACGTCAAAGTGCAAGTAGATAAATAGGTACCGCTCCAGCGGGAAGGTAAATGGTGTTTCCGTGCGCTGCCCTGGTTCGCCAGAAGCAGCTTCATCATGCTGGCTCCCTTGGCCAATAAAGAGAGATGAGCACCGCAACCCCAGAGTCAGTCACAACTGGACCTAATGGTCAGGGGTCCCTTTACTTTTACCTTTACCTTTACTATGTAGTAGTGACTGTTAGCCATTGGAACTACAGTCGTACCTTGGTTGTCAAACGGCTTGGTACTCGGACGTTTTGGCTCCCGAACGCCGCAAACCCGGAAGCAAGTGTTCCAGTTTGCAAATGTTTTTTGGAAGCTGAATGTCCGTTTTGGCTGTCGGCATTGTTTCTTGGTTTGCAAATGTTTTGGAAGTCGGAACGGATTCCATTCGACAACCAAGGCACGATTGTACTAAGATAGAAGGCAGAGAGACCAACAGTAGGTGTAGCTAGAGCCACCAACTAATTATGGTTTTGCCCTCTTCCTCCTCCCTGCTGAGTCTGATAAAGGAAACACAGACTAAAGAGGAAGAAACTGGCAGTCACTGCTACCCCCTGGACTCCTTTTAAGTAGGAAGGCAGGCACATGGTGGGTGAGCTCATTAAACAACCACTGACTATTCTGGAGAAAGCAGCCGTCCCCGGTTCCTTGGCAGGATTCTTAATCAGAACCATTCACTCCATGGGGGCCTTGGTTCCTGGCCATCAGTGCATATTGTTGGCATGGAGGAGGGAGGCCTCGCGCAGGAGCAGAGGGAGAGGAACATGCCCACCAGACTGCTTGCTTTGTGCCACGTATTATGTGGTCCACAGGAAGGAACCAAGAAAGCGGAGCATCAGAACATAGAAAGCTGCCTTATATTGAATCAGAGGAGGAGGAGGAGGAGGAGGAAGAAGAAGAAGAAGAAGAAGAAGAAGAAGAAGGGGAGGAGGAAGAGGAGGAGGAGGAGGAGTTTGGATTTGATATCCCACTTTATCACTACCCTAGGGAGTCTCAAAGTGGCTAACATTCTCCTTTCCCTTCCTCCCCCACAACAAACACTCTGTGAGGTAAGTGAGGCTGAGAGACTTCAGAGAAGTGTGACTGGCCCAAGGGCACCCAGCAGCTGCATATGGAGGAGCGGGGAAGCGAACCTGGTTCACCAGATTACGAGTCCACCACTCTTAACCACTACACTACACTGGTTCTGTGTAGCTCAGTGTCATCTACACAGCTGCGGAGCATGACTCCAACAAGCCCAGGGCGGGAGGGAGGGAGCGGGAGGGGGCGGACTCCCACCCATGTAAGGGGGTGGGTCAAGTGGCAGAGAACAAAGGCATCACGCAGCCAACCCCCCACCGCCAGCTGGAGCGACCCCAGCCCCAAGCGGAGGCTGTTGCGCCCTTCTGACACCCCCCCTCCCCAGATCCAAGCCTTGCAAGGCTGCTCAGTGTGGGGACATGGCGTAAACGAAAGTCACCTGCCTCAGTTTCTTTGCTTGTGTTTTGAAAGACACTCGCTGCTGCAGGGCGCCTGTTTGTGTGTGTTGTGTTTTCCTGCGGGAGGTTCCGCTTCCAAGTTCGCACCCGCCCCACGCTCCAGTGGATGGAGTCAGGCTTCGCCTCCCCACTTCCCACGGCTCCCCAAGCCGCCCCCAGTTCAGGATGGTAGTGCCAGGAGGCGGGCAGCACTCTTAGAGCCGAGCGCCAGCATCGGGGAAGTGGCACCCCCCCCTTTCCAGCTGGTTGGCCATTTTGTCACCTCCCAGAGAGCCAGTGTGGTGTAGTGGTTAAGAGCGATAGACTCATAATCTGGGAAACTGGGTTCGCATCTCCGCTCCTCCACATGCAGCTGCTGGGTGACCTTCGGCCAGTCACACTTCTCTGAAGTCTCTCAGCCTCCCTCACCTCACAGGGTGTTTGTTGTGGGGGAGGAAGGGAAAGGAGAATGTTAGCCGCTTTGAGACTCCTTCCAGTACCGATAAAGCGGGATATCAAATCCAAACTCTTCTTCTTCTTCCCTCATTGATGACACCCAGGGCAGATCGCACCCCCCGCACCCGCCTTCCTACAGCAGCTCTCTGGGGTATCAAGCAAGGTTCTCTCACAGCTTTACCTGAAGGTGCTGGAGATACCTGGAACCTTCTGCATGCAAAACAGATGCCACTGGAGGCTGATCCATCAGGGCAAGTGGAGTACAATTCTACCAACCTCAGTCGGCCCTCACCACTCCCCACCTGCATATCTTCTTGCCTACAACATGCCCAGGGGATCATGGCCCTAACTTCCAGCTTCCTCCCTCTCGGTCTCAGTGTCACTCTTGTAGAATCCAGCAAGGAGGAGGATGGGGACAAAGCAAGAATTAGTTGGCTCTGCCTGCTGTTGGTTCTGGCGCCACCTACTGTTGGGCTCCCTGCCCTCTGCCCTACCAATCACAGTGGGTACCAGGTACCACCGGCAAATAACATATCACCTTTCCAACACCCCAACACAACGGCTGGCTAGGGCTGATGGGAGTTGTAGTCCCAAATATCTGGAGTGCACCAGTTGAGGAAGGCTGCCTTCTTTGTAGGCGTGCAAGGTTTCATCAGAAAACTAACGAAGCTATCTACTTTAGTTGGGCCCAGCCTCACCTCTTGAGGCTGCAAATTTAGAGAGACATTTCTTTTGGAAATGGGAGGGATGCTCCTTGGATGCTGTGCTGATGTGTTAGTGTTTTAGAAAATAACAACAACAACAACAACAACAACAACAACAACAACAATAGACATGGCTGATTTCTCCCCTAGACGATTTGTGGGAGGTTTTGCTTCATACATTGTAATCTCTTTTACAGTCCCTATAATAAGTGATGAATGGGAATTTGGAGTGTAAGGCTTTGAAGAACGTAGGCAGAGTTCTGCTGGATCAGACCCAAGGACTATCTAGTCTGGCATATGCACCTCCAGATTCCATTTTAGGAAGTGAGACTTGACTCCTTAAAACTTAGCGAAGACCTTGAATGGGTAGCATTTCTAAATACTTAGGAAGATATATACCAAGTTATTGTACAATTGACAATAGCCGGTGCGTGTTGTGCTGTTGGAAAATATGCTACAATTCAAAACTTAATTGGTTTTTTATTATTATTACCTGGCCTTCCTATGCTCCTGTGCGTCAACGCAACTAATACGGCACCCTTACGTGCGTCAGCTACTTTGAGGTACTGTATTTCATGTACTCCCAGAGCTTTCTCGCATGCTGCTGTGTCAATAATCTCCATATATAAATGTCTCTGAGGCCTCGTTGCCGCAAATTGCAATTGCAAGTTTTAAGAGTTTTAATGGAAGATGAGGTCAATAACGTGTGTTGTAAAAGAAAGAAAAAAAGAAAAATCTTTCTGAAATTGTACATTGTGAGATTTATGGGCTCCATTTTTATACCTTATGGCTTTGGAAACAGCAGAGGAAAGTAGAGCCAATGTGGTGTGCTGCTTAGGATGTTGGACTAGGATGTTGGACTAGAACCTGGGAAACCAGGGCTCAAATTCTCACTCAGCCATGAAGCTCACGGGGTCACCTCCGGGGCCAGTCACTGCCGCTCAGCCTAAACTACTTTACAGGGTTGTTGTGGGGTTAACTGAGGAGAGGGAGGACCTCCTCCTTGAGCTCCTGGGAGGAAATGTGGGCTGTGAATGCAAAGAGCATGTATAGACACAATAAAGAGCTTGTGGGAAGTCTTGTGGGATGTTATGACAAGGCAAGCAAAGGTGCTCTTATGGTCTCATTCTTGCAAGTCTATGTGATGGCTTGGGACTCAGGCTCGGACTCAGAGCCAGAGGAGTCTCAGTCACAGCTGTCAACGTTTCCCTTTTTTAAGGGAAATTATTCCAAATAGGATTCCTCACAAGAAAAGGAAAAAGTTGACAGCTATGGTCTCACTCCACACCGGATCCTTTGCCTCAGGCGGCAGCTGAACCTAGTCTGGGGCCTGATTATAATAATAATAATAATAATAATAATAATAATTTATTATTTATACCCCGCCCATCTGGCTGAGTTTCCCCAGCCACTCTGGGCGGCTCCCAATCAGTGTTAAAAACAATACAGCATTACATATTAAAAACTTCCCTGAACAGGGCTGCCTTAAGATGTCTTCTGAATGTCAGGTAATTCTTTATCTCTTTGACATCTGATGGGAGGGCGTTCCACAGGTCGGGCGCCACTACCGAGAAGGCCCTCTGCCTGGTTCCCTGTAGCCTCACTTCTCGCAATGAGGGAACCGCCAGAAGGCCCTCGGCGCTGGATCTCAGTGTCCGGGCTGAACGATGGGGGTGGAGATGCTCCTTCAGGTATACAGGACCGAGGCCGTTTAGGGCTTTAAAGGTCAGCACCAACACTTTGAATCGTGCTCGGAAACGTACTGGGAGCCAGTGCAGATCTCTCAGAACCGGTGTTATGTGGTCCCGGCGGCCACTCCCAGTCACCAGTCTAGCTGCCGCATTCTGGATTAATTGCAGTTTCCGGGTCACCTTCAAAGGTAGCCCCACGTAGAGCGTGTTGCAGTAGTCCAAGCGTGAGATAACCAGAGCATGCACCACTCTGGCGAGACAGTCCGCGGGAAGGTAGGGTCTTAGCCTGCGTACCAGGTGGAGCTGGTAGACAGCTGCCCTGGACACAGAGTTAACCTGCGCCTCCATGGACAGCTGTAGGTCCAAAATGACTCCCAGGCTGCGCACCTGGTCCTTCAGGGGCACAGTTACCCCATTCAGGACCAGGGAATCCTCCACACCTGCCCGCCTCCTGTCCCCCAAAAACAGTACTTCTGTCTTGTCAGGATTCAACCTCAATCTGTTAGCCGCCATCCAACCTCCAACCGCCTCCAGGCACTCACACAGGACCTTCACCGCCTTCACTGGTTCTGATTTAAAGGAGAGGTAGAGCTGGGTGTCATCTGCATACTGATGAACACCCAGTCCAAACCCCCTGATGATCTCTCCCAGCGGCTTCATATAGATGTTAAAAAGCATGGGGGAGAGGACGGAACCCTGAGGTACCCCACAAGTGAGGGCCCAAGGGTCTGAACACTCATCCCCCACCACCACTTTCTGAACACGGCCCAGGAGGAAGGAGCGGAACCACTGTATAACAGTGCCCCCAGCTCCCAGCCCCTCTAGACGGTCCAGAAGGATGTTATGGTTGATGGTGTCAAAGGCCGCTGAGAGATCCAGCAGAACTAGGAAACAGCTCTCACCTTTGTCCCTAGCCCGCCGGAGATCATCAACCAGTGCGACCAAGGTAGTTTCAGTCCCATGGTGAGGCCTGAATCCCGATTGGAAGGGATCCAAATGGTCCGTTTCCTCCAGGCGTGCTTGGAGTTGTTCAGCAACCACCCGCTCAATCACCTTGCCCAAGAATGGAAGATTTGAGACTGGGCGATAGTTGGCCAAATTGGCCGGGTCTAAAGATGTTTTTTTAAGAAGCGGTTTAATGACCGCCTCTTTCAGCGGGTCTGGGAAGGCTCCCTCACAGAGGGAAGCATTCACCACCCCGCAAAGCCCATCGCCCAGCCCTTCCCGGCTCGCTTTTATCAGCCAGGATGGGCAAGGATCAAGAAGACAGGTGGTCGGTTTCACTCGTCCAAGCAGCCTGTCCACATCCTCGGAGGTAACAGATTGGAATTGATCCCATATAACAGGACCAGACAGAACTCTAGCACTCTCCCGCCCTGGCCCTGCTCCCACTGTGGAGTCTACTTCCTTCTGAATCTGAGCGATTTTATCTGCAAAAAACTTTGCAAAAGCATTGCAGGAGATCTTGGGGTCCCTACCAGGCCCCGGTGGTACAGGTGGTTCCGATAAACTGCGAACCACCTGAAAAAGTCTCCTGCTGCTGTTTTCTGCAGATGCAATGGAGGCGGCGAAGAAGGCCCTCTTCGCCGTCGCCATTGCCACTTGGTAGGCTCGACGTTGAGCTCTAACCCGTGTCCGGTCTGATTCAGAATGAGTTTTCCGCCACCGGCGCTCTAGCCGTCTCAACGATTGTTTCATCACCCTCAGCTCCGGGGAGAACCACGGGGCTGTCCGGGCTCCATGCAATCGGAGAGGGCGCTTCGGAGCCAGACAGTCAATAGCCCTGGTTAACTCCGCATTCCAGCGTGCCACCAGGGAATCAGCTGAAAGGCCATCAACTTGGGATAAAGCATCCCCTACCACTCTCTGGAAGCCAATTGGATCCATTAAGTGGCGGGGGCGGACCATCCGAATCGGTCCCACCTCCCTGCGGAGGGGAAGGGTTGCGGAGAAGTCCAGTTGCACCAGGAAGTGATCTGACCATGGCACTTCTTTTGTTTCGCTTTTAGTTAATGTCAGATCACCAACATCCGTAGAGGTAAACACCAAGTCTAAGGCATGTCCGTGGCTATGAGTTGGGCCAGACTTATTCAGGGACAGCCCCATGGAGGCCATGCTTTCCACGAAGTCCCGAGCTGCCCCTTGTAAGGTCGTGTCGGCATGGATGTTAAAATCCCCCAGGACAACCAAGCTAGGTGTCTCCAGGAGTATATCCGCCACGACCTGAAGCAGCTCGAGCAGGGAATCCTTGGTGCAGCGGGGAGGTCGGTACACCAGTAGGAATCCTGTACTGCCCCTATTGCCCAACTTCCAGAACATGCACTCAGAAAACTGGGTCTTCCCAATAGGACGCCTGGTGCAGACTAATGACTTCCTAAAAATCACTGCAACCCCCCCTCCCCGCCCACATGACCTGGGTTGCTGTGCGTAAGAGAAACCTGGTGGGCAAGCAGCGGCAAGGACAGGCCCATCTGCCTCATCCAACCAGGTCTCTGTCACACATGCCAGGTCAAATCCTCCATCCACAATCAGGTCGTGGATGGCAGTGGTTTTATTCATCATTGACCTGGCATTGCACAGCAACACTTTCAGGTCATGTGGGTTTCCCTTGCTGATTACTGTATCCTTCCGGTCAGGACCAGACCTGGAGGCAGGGATAGTCCTCAAACAACGACTAAACCTGCCTCCTCGGTAATGACCTGGTCTGGTCTTAGCATAACTCCTCCTCCTGCCCGTGATCACTGAGATCGGGTGTCCCAATACATCTCCCCCTGTGGAACCTGCCCCACCCAATCTATTGGCTGAGGCCCACTCCCAGGCAGCCATGACCCTCCCCATTAAAAGGCAAAATACAAACTATATAATAATTTAACAGAATAATAATAATAATAAAACAAAACAGAACAAAACAAAACAAAGCAAAACAAGGAACAATAGTGCTGACTCAGTGCTTATCCCACCCCAAGCAAAAATAAAATAATGAAATAATATAATATTATAAAAAACAACAACCACCATTTAAAGTGCTGCAAATTAAAAGCGATTAAAACATTTAAAACCAGTCTGCACAGGTTCCCCTGCAACAAGCACCAGCTGGGCTGAGTCAGGGGCCTGAGCCTGCCCTGGCTCCAGATGTGGAGATTACCTCGTTGCCTCCAGCTGGGCCATCACTTACAGCTGTTCCATTACCAGTTGGGTCAGGAGAGGCTGAGGCGGCCTCTGGGTCTAGTAACCCACCGACATTTCCCGAGCTGCAGAGACTGAGGTCTGAGAGAAGGAGAGACCTGAGTACTCGCAGGAGGAGTGCTCGCCTTCGGGCGAGGCAGGGAGGTGAGTCACCGGGGGATCAAGACCAGCCATTACCCCAACAGAGATAAAAGGCTGCTGGACCCTGCCCCAGGTTGCAGGATTAACGTTGCTGTTTGCCAGAACCTGCGTCTGACCTTGCCTGGTTTCCTGCCTCGTGTCCTGCCTGACTGCCTCCTCGCAGAACCCTTGGATTCGGGACTGGACCTGGGCCACGTTAGTTGGGTTACCCCCGGGCCCAGCACAGTCTAATTCTTGACCTGCCTTTCAGCACCTGCTACTGAATCTGTGTGGTGAATCACTGCAGGCTGCAGTTCCTCACCCCCTGAAGAACCTTCTGACCCTGGGCTGCTTCCACTCACCTAAGCTGGCCATTGGATCTACCTGGGCTGTTCTTCTTGCTTCAGCCGAGCCTCCCTTGAGCAACCTGGTAATTCTGAGTCCAAGTGTGTCCCTGTCTCCTTGTTGATTCTTTGGTCCTGACTTCCTTCCTCAGCCCCATCTCCTGGCTTGTCCTCTGGTCCTCAGTTGCCCAGGGCTCCCCTCAGACTAGGGAATGGCTGCAGCTAAATGGAAAAGCATCAGCTGTGCATGCAGAAGGCTGCAGGTTCAATCCCCAGCATCTCCAGGTAGAACTGGGACAAGATCCTTGCCTGAGACTTTGGAGATCTGCTGTTAGCCAGTGTAGGCAATCCTGAGCTGGGTGGACAAATGGTCACAGCCCACCCCTGGTACTACTGATGCATTTTCCTCATCCAAATCTCTCCTGGTTTTTTTCTTCTAACCTGTAACAAATGCACTAGAAATTTTACTGTTCTCGTTCCCACCTGCTTTCCTTCCAATATACAAATTTCTTTTGCATATGCACAGTTTCACCAAGGCTTTCTGCTCCTTCGGTTCAGAGGCTGCCCCGAGACAGTCTGCAGCCTGGGGTCTTCGGAATAGGGGTGGGAAACCTTTTCCAGAGGCCACATTCCTTTCTGGGTAAATTTCCGAGGGCCACATGCCAGTTAGAAGAATGGCCAGAAGCAAAAGTTGGTGGTATTATTATATCACACTCTATTTTCCACCCAGGTAAGCAAGGAGCGGGACGCGGGTGGCACTGTGGGTTAAACCACAGAGCCTAGGACTTGCCGATCAGAAGGTTGGCGGTTTGAATCCCCGCGACGGGTTGAGCTCCCGTTGCTCGGTCCCTGCTCCTGCCCACCTAGCAGTTCGAAAGCACGTCAAAGTGCAAGTAGATAAATAGGTACTGCTCCGGCAGGAAGGTAAACGGCATTTCCGTGCACTGTTCTGGTTCGCCAGAAGCGGCTTAGTCATGCTGACCACATGACCCGGAAGCTATACACCGGCTCCCTCGGTCAATAAAGCGAGATGAGCGCCGCAACCCCAGAGTCGGCCACGACTGGACCTAATAATCAGGGGCCCCTTTACCTAAGCAAGGAGCATTGCAGTGGCAGACCATGGGTTCTCAAATCTCAGTGGCGCCTTGTGCAATGCTAAAATCCGGTACCCCCTCCCCTGCCTCTTGCGCTCCGTTCTACAGCACCCCCTGGAGCCAAACAGGATGCACTACCTTAGAACTGCCTCTGAGCATTATCAGACTTCAGTAATAAATCCTAGCCAGGCCAAGAGAGTCAAATTACTTTTTAAAGAAACAACGAAAAGAGGGAATAGGCAGGAAGACAACCTCTGATGCCAATCCATAACAGTGTGCGAATCTGGAGTGCGCAACTGCCAGAAGCCCACACACGTCTAGGCAGATCAAATCAAGTGCTTCTTCAGAATCGCACCTTGCCATCCCTAACTGGGTCAGGTGGGAGTTACTGGCCGCCACCCTAACCACCCTTAAGCCAGTCCGAATGTGTGTGGATTCGTCAGAGGTGTCTATCTGCTTATTTCTTCCAGCTCGGCTGGTCTCTGCCAGCTGCCAAACATGTGGGTGGTTGGAAGGCTGCCTGGTGGCATCCCTGCCAGCGGAGTCTGGTGGAAAGCTCCAAGAGAGGCCATCATAAAGGTGGTGAGGGGGCCGGCCTGAGCCAACCACCGGATCCTGATCTGGTCTCACAAGTGGCCAACTTCAGGCCTGATCACTGCACCAGCCTGGACCTGGCACAGGGCCGGAACCAGTCTACCTGGGTCCCCTTCTGCTGCTGCCACTGCTTCCATGAATAGATGGGTTGGGGTGCAGTGGTGGACCCCCACACACTCCACAGAGCCCCAGCAATAGAGAGTCAGGCTTGCTCTGTTCACTTCTAAACATCTGGAGAGCACCAGGTCAGGGTAAGATGGTTTAGACTGCTGTAGCCTCAGATTAGCTTGGCATAACAAATAAAATAAAAACACTATGTGACTCACAAGGGTGTATTTCTGTGGCTTGATCTACCAGGGGTTTGGCACCAACTCTAGACAAGATGCAACATCAGAAATTCTCCGCCTGGCCCATCACTGGGCCACTGTTGTCTTCCCAAGGCCTTCTGTTTTTTTAAGCTTTCTACTCATAGAGCAAAACAAAATAAATTGTGGAGTATGCATGTTTCCTTGAACCGCAGGAGCCTACTGAAGGCGGGGTGGGGAAACAAAACAAAATTATGGTATATCGCTGCGGTGACTCTTTTCAGAGCACTCATTTGCATGCGCTTCGTTAGGACCTGGATGAACTCTGGAGGACAGGAGACGACTGGCTGCTGCAATACTAAGAGTGGGGTAGGGGGGACCAGGCCATTTTGTGTATCAGTTGTTTCCAAGGTTAGAGCCGAGTTGGAAGTTCTTTGAAGAAGGTTTCTTGCTCAGAATAGATAGCTCTTAGGGGCACTGGCGGAGGAAGAGTGCGGGGGGAGTGCACTGCCCCCGACAGCGCGATCCCGGTGAGGTACCATTGCAGCTGCCCCCCCCCCGCCTGCGCTGGGCACCACGCCCCCGCAGGCAGCGTACCACGCCCCCAGGGCACGCGCCATGCCCTTGCAGGCAGTGCACCACACCCCCAAGACATGTGCCAGCCCAGCCCCCGCCTGTATTCCGTCCCCAGTGCCAGAGCATGAAGCTCTGCCACTGCTTAGGGTTGAGAGAAAAAGTAGTCCAGGCTAGATTACTGCCATGTATTCTATTTGGGGCTGCCCTCGAAGACACACCAGAAATTGCTAATTGTGAAAAATGCTGTGCCAAGAATGAGGGTAGGGGCAATAGGCTTCAGGCTTATTACCCGCACCTCAAATCAGCTGCACTATTTCCACTCACATTTCCACTGGAATTCTCTGACAACCAATCCCTCTCTCACAAATAGAATCATGAAACTGTAGAGTTGGATGGGACCGCAAATTGGAGTCCCCCAAACTAGGGGTCATGTTATACACGGGAAAATACGGTAATTGTTTTCATTGATAATTTTCATTGTTTTACCCTTTTTTTGCAAAGCACTTTAAGAGTTCCCCCAACCATTAAATTTGGGTATAAATTTTATAGAAAGAAAGAAAGAAAGAAAGAAAGAAAGAAAGAAAGAGCAGTTTCCGTTTGGCGGGTTTTCCCCTCCCACAACATGGTTATGTCCTCCTGATTTCCCACCTCCAAACCTGGCTCCTTTGTCCCCCATTGCTCTGTCTTCTTACCTTGACTCCCTGGCTCTGCAGCTCAGCAGGTGACAACTCGCAAGGAAACAAATACCGTATTTTTTGCTCTATAAGACTCACTTTTTCCCTCCTAAAAAGCAAGGGGAAATGTGTGTGCGTCTTATGGAGCGAATGCAGGCTGTGCAGCTATCCCAGAAGCCAGAACAGCAAGAGGGATTGCTGCTTTCGCTGCACAGCGATCCCTCTTGCTGTTCTGGCTTCTGGGATTCAGAATATTTTTTTTCTTGTTTTCCTCCTCCAAAAACTAGGCGCGTCTTGTGGTCTGGTGCATCTTATAGATTGAAAAATACGGTAGCTTCAGGTATCACCTACGCCATGGTACCGAGCAAAGCACAATTGCATCCCTTGCTGTTATGAATGGGGGGGAGGGGGGAGGTGTGCCTGAGAGGAGACGTGCAAGTGTCACCGCAGAGAAACGTGATCTTGAAACATTTTGGAGAGGAGTCAGACCTGCTGCCACTGGCGGGCAATATCAAAACCACTGCTCTTCCCACCAACACCTGGGATTATCCATTTGAAGTCTGGGGCCTTATAAAGACCTTGCTGTCTGACAGAAATCTCACAGGAAGTTGGTGTTTCGCCCCAGGGAACAGACCAAAAATATGTACATAAAAGGCCTCAGTTTTTCAAAGTAAAAACTCCCCCCTTTTTTCCCTTTTAAATAAACATTAAAAAGTTGTAGTAGTACGGAAAGAGTTAGTTGCCCACCGAGCTAGTTCCATGTTGGCAGAACTCTGAGTACTTGAAGCTAACATGAGCCACATTCCGCAGCACTAAAGCCATATTCCGCAACCAGAATAAATGATATGAATTTACCTCGGTGCGTTTTTAGAGACGGGCAAATTCTCCTCTTTTATTTATTTCATTTTTATACCGTCTGGCCTCCAATGAGCTCAAGGCAGAGTGCCTGGCTCTCCTCCACCCATTGGCTGCATGTGGAGGAGCGGAGATGCGAACCCAGCTCACCAGATTACGAGTCCATTGCTCTTAACCACTACACCACACCACACTGTATATAATAATGAATTATAATTGGGGGGGGGGGGTTTGTACTATCTGGAAATGCAGTGCATCTGGAAAATAAAACAAGCTCTCTAAGCTAATTATGGAGAAGGAACTTGACCTTGGAAACCTCTTGGGCTTCGTTTATGTTTGGTGACACCATCAGAGTCAAACAGGCTGCTCATGACAGGTGAGCTTGGTGGACTGCAATTTGTACTGTAAAATGCACCCTGGCATTTACAGCTGGGCTGTTCAGGTGGGTGTGTTAATACTACTGTTAATACTCTCTCTCAGGCAGTGCCAGTGGGACCTGCAACAAAGTGTTGCAGCATGGCATGCTTCTCTTCAGGATTCCAGATACTTCATTCCTCCTCCTCCTGGTTTTCCATCCTCCTTGCCTCTCCAAAGCTTTACACATCCACCGAGCAAGCTTAGTCTCCTTGGCCATTTTATGTGTGTGTTGTTTTCCCCCTTGAGAGTTTCTTTCTAAATATTCTTTTAGACATAAGCCAACTGATAGCTGTCACAGCATTACAAAAAAAACCTGAGGTACCTATTCATACATATCATCTGTGATTCATGAATTGTAGCGGGTTGGACTAGATGACCCTCGGTGTACCTTGAAGCGCTACCATTCTGTGACATGTATATATTATGATCCCTTTGTTATAAGAAAAAACTGCTCCTTTTCCCTTATGGGGAATTGCAGAGCCTATATAAAGTCCTTAAGTGGGTTCCCTATCGGTAGGAGAAAATAACAGAGGCCAACCAGAGTAAATTGAAAAGCAAAGTGGCTAGTAAGTCTGATCTTTATTAAAGGAATTGTTGCAACAAGGTCTCCACTCACCACACGCAGGAGGGAGGAGGACCCTGAACAATGGTGCGCAAGCCCTTATATAGACTTTTGAAACTTCCCACCCTGTAGCCCAAGACCACCACCCAAAACATCATACATACATCACAGAAGAAGGCAGTCTACAGCAGAGAAGGCGGTCTACAGCAGAAATCCCGTCTACCAGGATACCTGATAATGGTCACTGATTGCATTACCTGGGCAGCCTGGGCATTCTTTTGTGATAGCTAGTATCTTAGTTCCTGAATCCAGGTCACAGGCTCACCGTATTCATACACAAAGACACCCTTAAGACAGGATTTGCAAGTGAAAAGACAATGGGAAGGCTTTCCCCATTTGCCTCCCTTACTGCAGAGGAATATTTGAGGTCATATTTGAGTCAAAATGGCCCCAGGATTGCTCTCCCATACTATTTCAGACACATGGTTCATATATTTAGATATGTGCGCATTTATGAATATTTATTCTATATTTGAGACCTTGAGATTCTTATAACACCTTCAAAATACCATACATTGTCAGTGACTCAAGGGCAGAATAGCGTTTTGCTGAAAATCTGGCGCATAGAGAGAGAAAAGGTGGAAGAGAAGCATGAAAATGACAAGCATCAAAGAAAGAACAAAAGCCAAGTGAATTAAAGAGAAAAACAATGAAGTTAAAAGAACAAGGAGTTTGATAAGACCATCTGAATTTAGTTTTTTTTTTAAAAAAAAACACAAAACCCCTAATGAAATAATGAGACAAGAGAGGAATAAAGAGTGATGGATGCTCACTCTGAGTGCCATTTGCATAAGTTCAAATGGGCCAGAACAAATGTTTGCTCTTCACTTATTGGCTCTCCAGTGAAGGCCACTTCTCTTGTTCCAATTCCCCTCTCATCTTTTTGAAACCACACGTGAAGAATCAGCCGAAAGACAAAGAGGTTTTGTTTTTTTAATGCGAGGATGATCAGACACAAGCGTTCGGGCTCCTTCTCATATCAATCTGCAATCACTCCCAATGGGCTGGCTCATGCGCCAAACAAGGAAGGAGAGTCTGCAAATGTTCCAATTAGGGACAGGGGAGAAATTTGTTTCAGTTTGCATTTAAAGCCAAATCTTTCTAAAACAATACGAGAACTGAAACACGGCCATCCTAAGGTGCAGGCGATGCTGATTACCAAACCAGAGCAAATTGCATTTTAATTGCTAGTTTAAAATGTGCTGTGATGAATTTTAATCATTGCTTTTTAACTAGTTTGCTTTTATTATTCTGCATCTTGCAACTGGTGCTTTTAAATGTTGTGAGGTGCCTTGAAATCCCAGCTAGGGAGAAAGGCCGGAGAGAAATATATTAAATAAATAAAACAAATCCTTCAAAGATCTAAACTCATTTTGCAATGCAGTTCTGCAACTGAGGAATGTTTACAGAAATGCATATATTAGAGACCTAGCACACAGAAATGTGCACATTAATCAATCTGCATGCAAAAAATGAGTTTATTGGGGGAGGGGAATCACTCTAAAATGCTAATGAATTTTCATGAGAATTTTTTTAAAAAATGGCTGAAAAAATGTAAGGAATTGAATTTAAGATTGGTTCTCTTCATTTCTCATTTTTCCAAAGTGGACAGATCCTTCCGTTCCCACCTCTAAGCCAGTGGAGGGTGAAATACCATGTGTGAAATCAGGGTTGTTTGTTTTTTTTAAAAAAAAAAAATTTATTAATTTTCCAATTTTTAACAAACATAACAAAGACAACATGGAAACAAACACAAAAAATCATAATTTCTTAACCTTATTTCCATAAGGCTCTTTTCTCGGACTTCCCCATACCTTCCCCTTTTTGCATCCTTTTTTTTTTTTTTACAATTATTCAACAACCCTTTTAGCCAGTTAAATATAAATTCATTCTCCTTTTCAATTTCACCCTAAATCAAACAAAATTTACCGCTGTAATCAGGGTTGTTTGGGCCATGACTGCCTCCAGGTTTGAGGAGACCTTCAGCAAAGCAACCTCTGGTGGGGCATCTTCTATGTAGATAAAAAGGTAAAGGGACCCCTGACCATTAGGTCCAGTCGTGACCGACTCTGGGGTTGTGGCACTCATTATATAAATAATATATTATAAATAAATTATTATTATTATTATTATTATTATTATTATTATTATTATTATTAAACACAGCAACAATTTGTTGTTGACAAAGGACAGCTGGGCATATAAAAGGCCCCATTATCTTCAGTAGCTTAGGGCCTCATCAAACCTAAATCCGGCCCTGGACCCCTGGGTATAGGGCATTATATAAAGTCAATAAATAAATAAATAAATAAATAAATAAAATTATTCAGAAAGTGTGACTTAGGGGCGCTCTCCTTTAAATGCGAACTAAATCAAATCCCCCCCCCCATCCCTACCTCAGGCTTACCTGGTGGTGGTGGCAGCGCAACTATGAGCGGCCATTTTGAATTCTCTACAGGACCTCAAATCTAGGATCTGCCTCCTCTGACCTATGCTTTTTAATTGTGTGGGGAGGGGGATTGCAGACACAGCTTCAATTATCAAAAGAATGTCATTAAAGGAAGAGAGGAAAAGATGGAAACCATTTAAAACGAAGGGATTTGAGACAGAGCACTGTCCCGGCACCTGAAGTGGAGGCCATGTGGCTTATGCCATCTTCAGTGTCCTTATCTTCACCCACAGCAAGTTGCTGAGAAGCACAATGAACAAAGGAGGCTGTGGAAGGAAGCAAGGAGGAGTTCTGTGGTCAAGAGTTTCTTCACCTCACCACGCTCCCGATTTATGCCTTCCTTCCTGTCTTGAGCTCGTGACTCAGGAAGCTTGGCTTCCAACCAGTGAATCACTGCTTCAGTCAAGATGTTGTTTTTTCTCGAGGAGGGTAGGAGTGGAGGGAAACCAAACCAAAAATTAGCACAAAACAAAGGTCACTGAACAGCTCTGTTGACAGAGCAGCTTACGATACACTCCAAGAAGCCAGAACAAAGCACAAAATCCACCACTATCTCCTTCTGTGTCATAATTTCCATGGTAACCTTAACTAGATCAGCCAAGAGTTGACCGATGGAAGGGGGCGCAGGAAGCATAGGTTTGAAGCTTTAAAAAGAACTTTTGGTATATAAACTTTGTGGGAAGGCACCTGGAAACTTTGGCAGGCGTTGTGACCATTGTTGACCTCCCAAGTCCTTCCTTAAGTCCTCTGGTGTGTCCAGAGACCTCATGGGTGGAGAAGGGTGAGTCTCTGAGGTTGGACAACAGCTGGAATTTGTCATAGTTAATAATTAAATTTATATCCCTTCCTCCCTCCCAAAGGAGCCCTGGGGGACAAGTTGTCCGATACTTATTATCTACAGAATTTCATCAGGGTACAATGACTGTATGTGGGGTCAAGATGGGTGACTGTCAATTTTAATTTTTCTCTGTTTCTCTCTCTTAAGTTCAGTTCTACAGCAAGTCCTTCTTAAAATTCATCAGCATTTCAGTCTGAATTTCCCTAAAACACACATTTTTGCAAAGCAATTTTCGAGGGCCGTGCACCAGATTTGGCAGAATCCCGGATAACACACTGATTCAGGCAGGTTCAAGTTGACCCAGGATTTAGCCAGATCAGGTTGAGGCAACCCAGAATTGCCACAAGTCAGAATGGGTCCATCTGGAGTAAGTCAAATTTGTGAAAAGGGGTGGTAATCTGGCAGCGAGGGAAGGAGGGCAGCAGGAGTAGACTTTGTGGATCTATTTCTTCCCCTCCCCCCCCATTAACTGCATCTTTAATTAGGGGTTTAAACCCTGATTCAACATCCAGTCAGGGGGAGAAGAAGGTGTATGTCTCCTTCTCCACAAAATCTGGCTGCTTGTTTAATTGGGGTTTTAGATGTGCAAGGATCCCAAATCAGGCCCAGAACAGGGTCAGGATTAGATCGGAAATACCAGATCAGGCCCCAAATCTGACTGAAGGTGGACTCATACACAGCCCAGCAATTTCTCCTGATATACAGTGGTACCTCAGGTTAAGAACTTAATTCGTTCTGGAGGTCTGTTCTTAACCTGAAACTCTTCTTAATCTGAGGTACCACTTTAGCTAATGGGGCCTCCTGCTGCCGCTGCGCCATCATCACGCGACTTCTGTTCTCATCCTGAAGCAAACTTCTTAACCTGAGGTACTATTTCTGGATTAGCAGAGTCTGTAACCTGACACGTCTGTAACCTGAAGCGTCTGTACCCCGAAGTACCACTGTAATGCTGGTTTTGTTTGTTATTTTGCGTTTTCAGACCCAGAGACCTCCCCCCCTAAATAAAAACACATTTGACTAACATTTTACTTTGGTTTTTGGCAGAATTTAGGTCACAGCTTTATTGATTGCAGAAAGTGAGTGGTTGCATAGGCTCTGATTCGACTAGCTCCCTGCACCCTTGCAGGTAGTGCTGACCCAGAGCTCCATCATAGGTCAGCCAAGGGTGAACACCTGAGGTAGGTAGAAAGCCCGGATACAGGCTATATCCACTCCCCAGATGCTCCCCTGGACTCAGGCATGGGCAAAACCCCCTCTCGGGAGTTGAGTCCCTGGATTCCTTTCAGTGGTGTAGCGTGGGGGGTGCAGGGGGGGCCGGCCGCACCAGGTGCAACATCGGGGGGCGCGCTCGCACTCGCAGCTCTCTGCCAGCTACCTGGCTCACTCAGGGTTAGGGGGTGCAAATTACTTGCCTTGCCCCGGGTGCTGACAACCCACGCTACGCCACTGATTCCTTTAACAGAATACCCTTCACATAGGGATGGCAAGACCGTTCCCCCATCCCTATCACCTGAACCAGTGCCTATCCACAACCTTACAAGATGTGACGATTTGCTACGCAGCAGGCGAAACCCAAATGGCAACAGCCAATCAGCCTAGTGGGGAAAATCCCTGCCGTGCCCCTGCCCCAATGACAGATGACACACGATGGCATAGCAAGGTCTATCGCAAAAGTCCCTAAATATAGGGAGAGGTGGGTGAGTGTTCCGATGCACGAGCCAAAAGAGGAAGCTCTGGGTCATGTGCATGGGTATTTATAGGTCCCTCGATCCATTGAGACAGCACCCCATTGGCCAGATTAAACTCAGCAACAAGGGACCTATTAGTCGGGTGTTGTGACTGTCCAATATACCCACCCACAACAAGAAGGTCAGTCTCCAGGTCTCACTGCAACATGTGCCCTCTTTTAAGGAGGACATGCTTTCACTAACATAAGACATTCTAATACACACTTTCACCAAATATAGGCATTTCGTCTACACATTATCCTCCACAACAGAAGCATTTTTGTACACATGATTTGGACGGCACCACAAAATTTGCCCAAGTGTGATTATTGAAGGATAGCTAAGCTTTGGTTCACAAACTGTTTTGAAAAATGGTCATCACTCCTGATCTGGGGTATGTGGGGAGATGAATGCCTAGGGGCATCTCTGCACGATGGCAAGACCCCCTACCATTGTAAAGCAGAAGAAAGAAGAGTTCACAGGAGCTAGCAGCATCTGGGAGAAGTTGCTTAAATCTCTCTTGCCACTTCCTGAGTGGCACAGCACTTTCTTTGCATGCAGAAGGTGCCAGGCTCAGTTCCTGGGAACTGTAGTTGAGTGCCAGGTGGTGCAGAACCCCTGCCTGAGGCTCCTGAGGCTCACAACCAGTCAGAATGGGCAATACCAGGGTAGATGAACTAATGGTTTGCTCAGCCATAGGGCAGTTCTCCGTGCTCCCAAGTATCTCTCCGCCTGATACAAGGTGACCAAATAACCTCAGGAATTCCCTAGTTTTCAGAGGGCTTGGAGGTCAGCCTCTTATATCACACTCTGAAGCGCAGAGAAACAACCCCTCTGTACACTTTGATCAGTGCAGAAGGAAGTTCATGTAAAACAGCACAGGAATATTAGGCTCCACTCTTGATCTCCATGCATTTAGGGATGGGGTTTTTCTGAAAATATTGTCGTCATGCTTACCCGCCTGGATTACCAATTCATGTCTTGCTCCTTGATATTGATGCAAAGCAAGTTTTTCCAATTCTTTCTTCTTTTACCAGTGCCACTGAAAGTACAGACTCTCATATGCATTATAAGACATATCGTATTACAAACACCCCGTTTCCTCAAATAACCTAGCACTTAAGCAGATACATACAATAATGCATTTAACTTTATATTTTAAAAAATAGCTTTACTTGCCCATGCCTATAAAATGCTGCAGATAAATAGTATTGCGAGGGGGTTAACTGTTTTATTTATTCATCTTTACCATAATCTTTTATTGTATTTTATTGTAATATTTTGCTGGAGGCTGCCCAGAGTGTATAAATGGGCAGTGTATAAATAAATTATTATTATTATTATTATTATTATTATTATTATTATTATTTTCTTCTTCTTCTTCTTCTTCTTCTTCTTCTTCTTCTTCTTCTTCTTCTTCTTCTTCTTCTTCTTCATTATATTTCATTCATGAATTGCTTCCCATGAGGCATACTTGTACATATGCATATTAAAAACAGGTACAACATTATATATGACAATTTTAATCTCTCTCTCTCTCTCTCTCTCTCTCACACACACACACACACACACACACACACACCCTTTCAGATTCAATACAGAAAGAGATCCCAAGTTATAGTTTATGCATTTCCCCCTCATATGCCATATAATTAGCAAGGTTTACCGTATTTTTCGCCCTATAGGACGCACCAGCCCATAGGACGCACCTAGGTTTTTTTTGGGGGGGGGTGGAAATCAAGGAAAAAATTTTTATTTCCCCCCAAGGTTTGCGCAGCCATCCCCAAGCTAGAAGAGGGAGACAGAGCACTCCGTCTCCCTCTTCTGCCTTCAGGGACAGCCTCTCTAGCCTCCGTGGGGCAGCGGCTTGCCCTGCTGTCCCCCGAGCTTGTGGGGCTGGCGATGGGGAGAAGCAAGCTTGTTTCTCCCCACCTCCAGCCTCCAAACCAGGTCGGGGAATAGTGGGATGGCGGCGCTCCGCCTCCCTGCTGTCCCCCGAACTTGTGGGGCTGCCCGATATCTGCACCAATTGGGATGCAGGCTGCTATCCACAAGCCTGGAGAGCCCGCAGGGCTCCCCAGGCTTGCGGATAGCTTCCTGAAGCCTGCAGAGCGAGAGGAGAGGGGTCCCTACGCACCGACCCCTCTCGCTCTCCAGGCTTCAGCAAAAGCCTGCATTCACCCCATAGGACGCACACACATTTCCCCTTCATTTTTGGAGGGGGAAAAGTGCATACTATAGGGCGAAAAATACGGTAAAATCCAACATTTCACAAATGGCCAAAACAAAAGCAAGTGTGCTGATATATGCATGACTCGCTCAGACCAGAGCTGTCTGAATGAGTTAGTGACCATTAGTTAGTGACCTCCCACATCCCTGCATGCATTCACTTGAGTGTCAGAAGAGACCCTCCATGTGTACAAGGGTACGTCCGGGAGGGTCTCTCTCTGCACAGCTGGGAACCGGGTCTTCACTAGTCAGTTGCCTCTACTGGCACTATCAGGGAATGCAGTTCCAGCCCAACAGTCCAGTGTGGAGAGATAGAGGGAAGGCAGGCAGGCAGCGTTCAGTCCTAATCAGGGATCCAGTAACAAAGGGGAGTCAGGCATAGGTCTTTCAGGACCCCGGACAGGGGACAGGGAGCAGGCAACTTGGTCCTCTGAAGGCAGAGCTTCCCACAAACCCTTTTAGATGTCATTTCATTTCAGAATCACTTCCTATGAAGCTTCTTGAAGCGATTTCTCAACACAGTATATCTAAAGAAGCACATGTATGAAAATCAGTTTAAACAACTGCGTATTAAAAACAGTTGCATATATAAAAATAGCTGTGTATTATCTATTACATGTATTTCCCCCAAGCAGCTCAAGTTCTCCATGGTTCTCTTCATTCTTCCAACATCCCTGCGAGGCTGGGAGATGGTGACTGGCCCAAGGTCACCCAGTGAGCTTCACGGCTGAGTGGGGATTCAAACCCCGGTCTCCCAGGTCAGAGTCCGACACTCTAACCATTGCGCCACACTGGTGAAGGCAGTTGCATATATAAAATGGTTTCAGATTCCATAGAGATACTGACTGTCATAAAAGAAATCCCCACTTAGAAGGCTTGCTGGAGGAAGAAAGTCTTCAGCAGGCAACAAGACAAGCAAGACAACACCAGTCTGATAAATCACAGGAGTTCGTTCCAAAGAACAGGTGCCACCACACTAAAGGCATCGTATGGAACGACATTGAGCTTCATGGCTGAGTGGAAATTCGAACCCTGGTGCCCTAGGTTCTAGGTCAGTTCCTCACAGTCTTCCCGCTGAGGCAAGAGCTAGTGTTGTGTATTGGTTAGTTAGTGTGCTGAACTAGACTCTGAAGGAAGACTCTGTCTCAGCAATGGAGGATAATCCATTAGAATGAATGGGGCAATGCTCCACCAACCTTAGCATGCTTTCAACACACCAGTCCTGAAAGACCTACATTGGCTCCCAGTATGTTTCCGAGCACAAGTGTTGGTGCTGACCTTTAAAGCCCTAAACGGCCTCGGCCCAGTATACCTGAAGGAGCATCTCCACCCCCATCGTTCAGCCCAGACACTGAGATCCAGCGCCAAGGGTCTTCTGGCGGTTCCTTCACTGTGATAAGCGAATTTACAGGGAAGCAGGCAGAGGGCCTTCTTGGTAGTGGTGCCCGCCCTGTGGAATGCCCTCCTGTCAGATGTCAAGGAAATAAAAAACTATCTGACTTTTAGAAGACATCTGAAGGCAGCCCTGTTTAGGGAAGTTTTTAATGTTTAATGTTTTATTGTGATTTTAATACAGTGGTACCTCAGATTACATACGCTTCAGGTTACAGACTCTGCTAACCCAGAAATAGTATCTCGTGATAAGAACTTTGCTTTAGGATGAGAACAGAAATCATGCTCCGGCAGTGCAGCAGCAGCAGGAGGCCCCATTAGCTAAAGTGGTGCTTCAGGTTAAGAACAGTTTCAGGTTAAGAACGGACCTCCGGAATGAATTAAGTACTTAACCTGAGGTACCACTGTATTCTGTTGGGAACTGCCCAGAGTGGCTGGCGAAATCCAACCAGATGGGTGGGGTATAAATAATAAATTATTATTATTATATTATTATTATTTAATTGTGTGCCCACCCACCCTGTCTGTCTGTCTTTTAAAAAGGTCATTGCACTAGTCCTCAAGGTGACTAGCCCACACAAATAAAGGGAACGTGGCCAACACATGCAAAGGAAAGAAAGCAGCCTCTTGAAAAAGCTGGTCTGCTGAAAGGAGAGGCAGTGATATATTTTCTAGCTGGCTCGGCATGCCACACACACAGCAGCCTGCCTTTTGAAGTCCCTCCCCTCCACAATGGAGCCCTATCTTGTGTTGCTCCTTTTATTTTCATTATCTAGCCAGAGCTTACTAGCTCAATGCAGCTCCAATGAACCTTAGCGAAACGATGAAGGGAAAGGGATGACTAACCAGACAAGCAGAGCTGCTTTTTTTTGCGGGGGGGGGGGGGAGGCGGAGAGGCGGCAGCTGGCAGGAGGTGATGTGAACAGGATGGCAACTGCAGCAGACAGGTTGCTGCTCCCTGAGAGAAACAGAGGGGGGAAAGAACATGAACTGGATTTTCAGATTTTTGGTGCATAGATAGATGGATAAAGTTGAGGACCCACCTGTGGGTCAAGCAGTTTCCCTGGATAGTGATAGCCCTACTCAATGATAATCCTACAATGAATGTGACCAGTGCTATTTTTCCAGAAAAAGAGGTGCCGGAACATTCCATAAAACTCATTCTCTTAAAATGGCAATGGTGGCCACCTGAGAGGTGCCAGAACTGAGTTCTGGCATTTTCCAGCTGAAAAAAAGCCCTGGATGTGACTAACTAAAGGTAAAGGTAAAGGTACCCCTGCCCGTACGGGCCAGTCTTGACAGACTCTGGGGTTGTGCGCCCATCTCACTTAAGAGGCCAGGGGCCAGCGCTGTCCGGAGACACTTCCGGGTCACGTGGCCAGCGTGACATCGCTGCTCTGGCCAGAGCCAGAGCCAGAGCCGCACACGGAAACGCCGTTTACCTTCCCGCTGGTAAGCGGTCCCTATTTATCTACTTGCACCCGGAGGTGCTTTCGAACTGCTAGGTTGGCAGGCGCTGGGACCGAGCAGTGGGAGCGCACCCCGCCGCAGGGATTCGAACCGCCGACCTTTCGATCGGCAAGTCCTAGGCGCTGAGGCTTTAACCCACAGCGCCACCTGCGTCCCTATGTGACTAACTAGGGTTCATTAATTTCAATGGATACAGCGCTAGGTGTCCATCGAAACCCTCTGTCCACTCTCTTAAAAGTTTTTTTTTTTCCTGGCTTTTGGGAGTTGGTGGGAATCGGCCTGCTTTCTTGTCTATGTTTAAAGTTGTGTTTAGGTATTTTGCCTGTTTCCTGGAACCAGGGGGAGGTCTGAGCGCTGAGAAATTTTCTTCTGTGTAAATAGGCATTTTCTGGCACCGATAAACAAGGGACAGTTAGGCAGAGATTTATGTTATGTAAAATGAACAATGGAAAGAGAAGAAGGATATAATTGGCATTTTAAGGTTGTATAAACGAATATTCTAAATTGTAAAACAGAAAATTTAATAAAAATTAGAAAACAAAACAAAAAACAAAGGACAGTTACAGTACTTTGATTTCCAGTTGGGCCACTGGCCAACCCACAAACTTGGGGACCCCTGAAATAGATACACACATACAATTTTCCCCTTAAGCCACCAAGATGCCACATTTAGCTGGATCCCGAAGTGAAGCGTAAGTTTGCATAACAGCATTTCTCCAAATACACCTTCCAATCTCTTCTCTCTCCGCCCTGATCTCATCATGGCTTTCCTTCCTGGCCATTCCAAAGTTGCAGTCTTGCGCTTACTTGCCAGCAGGGGTTGCTGGTGCCTATGGGGTCTGGTAGGGCAGGAAGTGGGGAGTCCAACACTAGGTGTTGGACTCACTGGAGAGCCAGTGTGGTGTAGTGGTTAAGAGCGGTAGACTCGTAATCTGGTGAACTGGGTTCGTGTCCCCGCTCCTTCACATGCAGCTGCTGGGTGACCTTGGGCTAGTCACACTTCTCTGAAGTCTCTCAGCCCCACTCACCTCACAGGGTGTTTGTTGTGGGGGAGGAAGGGAAGGAGAATGTTAGCCACTTTGAGACTCCTTCGGGTAGTGATAAAGCGGGATATCAAATCCAAACTCATCTTCTTCTCTTCTTCTAGGTGGAGCCAGAGCCAATGACAGGCAGAACCCACTAATTATAGTTATCTCCCCATCCTCCTCCTCTGTAGTGAGTTCAACGAGGGCAACACCGAGACTGAGGAAGAAGAAGCTAAGAGCCAGGACCCCGCTCTGGTTGTACAAAACAAGTGGGGCTGCTGGAATCTAGACTGAGGTTGGTGGGGCAGTAAGGGGAGCAGTCTCCACTGAACACAGCAGGACTTCCGATTAATTGAATTTGCATGGTGTTCCGTTGCCAGGTTAGCAAGCCCTTGGGGGCAGAGAACTCTTGGGTTTGGTTTGCATGTGCTCCCCACACATCGTGCTGTGCCGATAACACCGATGCCACTATATAAATAGTCTCTATTACACAGTAGCTCTAAGCGTGAATCATAGTAAAATTCCCAGCTGGGCCTATTGTGTTTGTGCAGACATGCATGTTGTCCAGAAGCCAGCTGAAAACAAATTTCAGTCGTTTAATATGTGTACTCAGGAGAACCCAGACTCATTTAATTTAAACAAATCACACAAATTCCCACCATTGCCAACGTGACTGCGAAGGCAAATAGATAAATCAGGGGGAGAGATCTGGCAAACCTGCCTTTTCCAGCAAACCGTATCATAAGCGTGTACAAGCGATAAGAGTTACCACACAATTGCCAATCCTTTAAATACAATACAGAGGGAAGGATGCAACAGAGGCGTGAGATGCGGGATTTGTGCCACAGGTCAGCTCCATCTTCTTCACTTCACATTACTGCTGACTCTCAAGGAGACCTGTCTAAAACATCAAGCATTGTGCCCACCTTGCTCCCACACACAGGGGTAGAACAATGATGGAGGATCACACATCTGGGGAATCAGACCGTGTCAGCATATAGTAGCTGTGCTCCTACCCTGGTTGCTGATTTGCTGCTGGTACAGGTTCAATGTGATATATATATATATATATATATATATATATATATATATATATGGACACGGGTGGCGTTGTGGTCTAAACCACTGAGCCTCCTGGGCGTGCCGATCGGAAGGTCAGCAGTTCAAATCCCCGCAACAGAGTGAGCTCCCGTTGCTCTGTCCCAGCTCCTGCCAACCTAGCAGTTCGAAAGCATGCCAGTGCAAGTAGATAAATAGGTACCATTGTGGCGGGAAGGTAAACGGCATTTCCGTGCACTCTGGTTTCCGTCACGGTGTCCCGTTGCACCAGAAGTGGTTTAGTCATGCTGGCCACATGACCTGGAAAGCTGTCTGTAGACAAACGCCGACTCCCTCGGCTGGAAAGCGAGATGAGTCACCTTTGACTGGATGTAACCGTCCAGGGGTCCTTTACCTTTACTTTTTTATTAGTATATAAAGCACTTAATAACTTGAGAACTGTTTACCTGCAAGATGGCCTGGCCCCAGGTATGCCCACTTAACCACTTCAATCTACTCTTACATATGCCACATAAATTCCTCTTCTACCATGCAATAAAACAGTCTTTTAGCATAGCAGCACCTACACTCTGGAACTCCCTGCCTATTGACACCATACCATAAAATGTGGAACACAGGTGGCTCTGTGGTCTAAACCACTGAGCCTCTTGGGCTTGCCGATCAGAAGGTCGGTGGTTCGAATCTGTGCGATAGGGTGAAGTCAGAAAACCATAAGGTAGGGGGAGTAAAATGGAGTGACTGGAAGCCTGTGGAAAAGCACTCCAAATTTGTGTTGGTCCTCTTCATAATAAGCTTCTAAAGCCAATAATTTCTAATGAATGCTTTCATGTGGCATCACCCTGTTCCAGGACTGAATGACTGGGCTCCATTGTCTCAGCGAGGCTTCTTTTAATTTACTTTTCCCACCCCAGAGAGGTTTGAAACAAGTCACCTTATGCATTAATATAGTGCTCCAATTATTTTTAATATCTCAATTGCTGGAAAATGTCCTTATTTGGAGAGTGAAGCCATTAAAATCGTACCTGTGGTTAAGAGATTTGCAAGGAGATGCCTAGAGGGTCAATTTAACGTTGGGTTTCCAGCAGCCTAATAGGATAGTTATAGGCATCATATCCAATAGATTTCCAAAAAACTACTGGTACAATGTGTCTCTCTGCCTGCATTTGAATGATTCCTTGTCTCATTGACCCTATCTCTCCAGTGTTTCCTGTATCTCAAAAGCCTCTTTCTGGAGAATGCCGGATCCTCAGGACTGATTTTGGAGGGGTTCGGGGACTGTAATATGGAGGAAGAGGGGACAGAAAAGCCCCATTATATGAGTGGAGTTCCACCCCTCCAGATCTAGCACATTGCCATTCTTTGGCCTATCCCCATTTAACATCCCGCCAGCCCCTGCCCAGCCTTAGACAGCATGGACAATAGTCAGCGATGATGGGAGCTGTTGTCCAGTGTCTGCATTGCCACAGATTCCCTATTCATTCGTCTAGTCAAGGAGTGGAGAACCTCCTGCCTGCAGGGCAATCTTGGCCCACCAGGGGGAGTCCAAGCTGGCCCACAAGGCCATTTCCGGCCAATCCACACTGCTCAGCTGATATCACTTGTGACATCATCTGATGGGTGGTAGGGTAGGATTAAATTTGTTCGTTTGTGCATTTTTATCCTACCTTGTTCAAGGTGGTGTCCATCGTTCTCTCACCACCATTTTATCCAAGAGACCATATTGGCTGTGATTCCTGGAAGCCTCTTTCCTTTGGAACCTACCTGGATCCTGAGATCATCTTCTGAGACCCTCCTTCGTGTGCTGCCTCCTCGAGAGGTCTGGAGGGTGGCGCCACGAGAACAGGGCCTTCTCTGCAGTGGCTCCCCATTTGTGGAATGCTCTCCCCAGGGAAGTTCGCCTGGTGCCTTCATTACACACCATGCAAAAATGTTCCTTTTAAACCAGGCCTTTAGCTGATCTGTTGACATCCTATACCCTTTTAAAATGTGGCTCTTCTCTCTCTCTCTCTCTCTCTCTCTCTCTCTCTCTCTCTCTCTCTCTCTCTGTGTGTGTGTGTGTTACAGTGGTACCTCAGGTTACAGATGCTTCAGGTTACATACGCTTCGGGTTACAGACTCCGCTAACCCAGAAATAGTGCTTTAGATTAACAACTTTGCTTCAGGATGAGAACAGAAATTGTGCTCTGGCAGCACAGCGGCAGCGGGAGGCCCCATTAGCTAAAGTGGTGCATTGTGATCTTTTCTGTGAACTGCCCAGAGACCTCTGGGTATAAGGCAGTATATAAACTCTAATAATAATAATAATAATAATAATAATAATAATAATAATACCTGCCCATGGAGAAATAAATAAATTGCACCCCAGTTTAGCCCCTGACTGCTCATTCATAGCGATCAAACTGGGCAAAGAGAGAGTCTAAAATGGGGCATGTATTGTTTCATCTACTCCATGATCATCCAAGTTGTCAATTTTAGTCTTTGGGGTAGGGATCAGAATCAATAAGGTTTGGACAGAAGTCAATTTAGAAATCAAAGCAGACAACACAGCATCAATGAGGTCATGTGCTGATCCAAGACTGAGTTCTGAATTCTAGGCAGGTGGTCTTGAATCAGAAAGGAGAGCTGGAGTTGAATCTTGATGAATTATAGGTGGAGTTAGCCAGAACCTAGGAGAATCAACTGGCTCCCCCCCCCCGCCCGAATGCTCATTGCTAGGAGTGTGCATCAGATTTGGGGGGGAGTTAAATGTCAAGCAGAAGTGAGGTGCCTCAGCAAGATGTTGGGCTTGTTAGATGTGAAGCAGGACACACCAGCCTGTGTGTCAAAGCAGACACCCACTGAACTGTTTCATGGCGCCTCGGTGATCCAGGTGTCCAAAAATGCTGCAGACAAGTGCCCACTAAAAGCAATTTCTCCAACCTATCATTTGAGCAATCACACCATGGTGAAGAAAGAGAGAACATCAGAATGGGGAGTACGCATAGGGATAGCTCTGTGGTAACTGACAAATACAGTGGTACCTTGGGTTAAGTACTTAAATTCGTTCTGAAGGTCCGTACTTAACCTGAAACTGTTCTTAACCTGAAGCACCACTTTAGCTAATGGGGCCTCCTGCTGCTGCCGCACTGCTGCAGCCCGATTTCTGTTCTCATCCTGAAGCAAAGTTCTTAACCTTAAGCACTATTTCTGGGTTAGTGGAGTCTGTAACCTGAAGCGTATGTAACCTTAAGCACTATTTCTGGGTTAGTGGAGTCTGTAACCTGAAGCGTATGTAACCCGAGGTACCACTGTATAGCTTGTAGTCAGAGGGAAAGATGTTATCCCGAAGTGAATCCTTTCTAGTCCTCCTCTCCCCACCCCCACCCCAAGAAAAAACACATTAAAGGTACCCAGTACAAAAGTCACTGGGCTGCTTTGTCTGAAACGTAGCAGATTTCTTACCCAGGGGAACCTCTTTCATAGCTGAACATTTCAGACCAATTGTCCTGAAAATATCATGGAAGATTAAGTGATTAATTCTTCCCTCCCCAAGGTGATAGCTGCCCCAGCAGAAAAACCATGACAATTATCTTTTTGGAATTTGGCAGGATTCTTCGACTCAGAAGGGGCAACGTTGCCTGTGAATTTCATTCAACTCTGCCCTCCCCCAATAAAATAAAAGTTACAAAAGATGCCTGCAACTACCATCTACTTCTGCCAAAATAAGGTACCGGTACTTACTAGGTACTTGCCACAAAAAAACTTCTGCTCCTTAAAAGAACACTGATTGTCAATCCTACATGCAATGGTCAGTCGCAAACGGTGGTCTGTGTTACATTTCTATAATTATATTTGTTGTTCAGTCACAAGATCATACACCAGACTTGCTGATATTAGCTACTCATATCAATAATGCGGGGGCATAGGGGGAAAGAGGAAGAGAGAAAGTGAACAGGAACTGTTTCCAGGCAAAAAATAATGCTAAATCACAATAGGTGCCACCATATACGAAAGAGTTCATTTTATTACATTTATCAGCCAGCAAAAAACCCATATTAATGGCAAGCAATTCCATTAAGAGCTCATTATTTCCTTGTGTTTATAATAAGGGAAGCATTATCAAGGGTAATATTCATCTGACACAGCAGAAACTGAGAGCGTGAAACAGTTTGGGAAAGTCACAGGAGAAGATGTTGAGCTTAAGTCCTAAAAAGAAATAGTTATGTTCTGCCTCCCGCCCCCCCCCCGCCCCCCGAAGTGAGTTCTGCTCATCAAAAGCATATCAAACCTTCATCGGAAGGGATGAGGGTGCAGAGGCGTCTATATAAATGCCATGTATATGTTATTGTCTTGGTAATCCCCGTAACAAATTAAAGTAGGCAATTTATGTTAGCCGCACATTGCAGAGGGAGACCAACCCAGTGTGTCGAAGACTAAACCGACATTTCAACCAAGGACCTGCAGGCGTTAAACCACTATGCTACAATTAATTGTTATTGTTATAATTCAGCTATTATTGGGGGAATATTGGAAAACATAAGAACTTATTAGTTATTCTGCAACATTATCTTCATTTATTGCATAGTTAGAGGGCTTAATTGCAGCCCTCCAAGCCTCTCTATCTGGTCCTTGGTGCTTTCTCCTGGCCACACCCTCTTTCCCCAAGCCACACCCCTCCCTGGCCTTGTATTACAGCCTCCTTGAGGGGTTTTGCCTGGATGTTATGTGCCCTCGACTCTCATAGAGGCTCTTGCTTGTCTGCCTGGATGGATGATAGACAGGAGAGGGTGAATGTGAAAATTCTGGACTGCACTTCCCATTGCCCCTGAGCATTGGACATGCTTGCTGGAGCAGATGACATACCCCCCAACAGTTCTCTGATGAAAATGGGGACATCCTATTCTATTATTGGGATGCGGGTGGCACTGTGGGTTAAACCACAGAGCCTAGGACTTGCCGATCAGAAGGTCAGCGGTTTAAATCCCCACGACGGGGTGAGCTCCCATTGCTCAGTCCCTGCTCCTGCCAGCCTAGCAGTTCAAAAGCACGTCAAAGTGCAAGTAGATAAATAGGTACCGTTCCAGCGGAAAGGTAAACGGCGTTTCCATGCGCTGCTCTGGTTCGCCAGAAGCGGCTTAGTCATGCTGGCCACATGACCTGGAAGCTGTCTGTGGACAAACACCGGCTCCCTGGCCTATAGAGCAAGATGAGCGTCGCAACCCCAGAGTCGGTCACGACTGGACCTAATGGTCAGGGGGCCCTTTACCTTTACTCTATTATTATTTTTTTAATACTATTTATACCCCACCCATCTGAATGGGTTGCCACAGGCACTCTGAGCGGCTTCCAACATATATATAAACACAATAAAACATTAAACATTAAAAAGCTTCCCTATACAGGGCTGCCTTCAGGCGGCTTGGGGGTCAGATAACTCCATACCCTCCAACATTCCTCCAATAAAAATAGGGACGTCCTAAGGAAAAGCGGGATGTTCTGGGATCAAATTAGAAACTGGGAATGCTTCTGTAAATCTGGGAATGCCCCTGGGAAACAGGGACACTTAGAGGGTCTCAGATGGCAATCAGGGGCAACAACACCAGGAGTGCACCACTTTGGCTATTCCTGACCCAACAGTCAGTTTCATTCCAGTGGCTTTTGGATACATCTTGCAGTCATTGCATACAGAAACTGCAATAAAATCTGGCCTGGTGTGCCTACTTAACCCTGGAGAGCTGCTCTGGGAGCAATTACGTGTGCATTTATGGATTGATTATTTTTGCATTAAACGCGCACGCACCCTAGACTACTGTATTCGTGTGTGCATCTCTCATCCCTCTGTAAAAAAACAAAACCCAAACCAAAATAATGACCTTGCAAAAGGAGCCAGATGCACTTCTCCTTTGTGTTTCATTTGCGAAATGTGCTCTGTGTAATGCAGACGATGACAACAGCAAAAAAAAATATTAAAATAATAATTCAAGTCCCTCTGATCCGACGCAGCCAGACTGCCCTCATACTTTGCAATCATAGATTTTCTTCCTTTCCTCTCTCTCTTTCTCCCCTGCTACCAGCGTCTTCCCCTCCTCAAACCTTTGAGAAAAAGACGCCCTCTTTTTGCCCTAGTTGGATCTGCAGTAAAAATGAGAGAGATACTGGGGGAAAAGGGGAGAGAGAGAGAGAGAGCGCTTTTGGGCTGAGGTTTTCCTGTTACTATCACTGTAGCATTTATTTAGCCAATCTCTTAACTATGACGTCTGGGTGGATGGCTTGCTCATAATATTTTAACACACCCACCGAAGGCCGGCGCTGCCTCCTCCTCCTCTCTCGGCCAGCCAATCTGCTGCATTCAGTGTGGCTCCGAGGGGGGAACCGCGCTGCACCTGCCAAACGCTCCCTCCGAGCGCGCTCTCTCTCCCTCCTCCCCCCCTTTCCCTTTCTGCCTTTTCACATTTATTTACCCCCTTCCTCTTCTTCCCCACGAAAAGCAGATCCGCACAGCCCAGCGCGGATACAACTCCAACTGCTGCCTTGCTCCAAGAAGGACCGCTATTGAATGTGATGCTCCTATAGATCTTTTATTTTCCGCCTTCTAATTCGCCTTCCCCCCCCCGCACCACCCTATTTAAATTCTCTATTTTGGGTCATCTGGGAGGTTATTATTTCTTTCTCTCTCCCCCTCCCTCTTTGGAGCAAATGAAGGGATTGCATTTTTCTTATATATAGTGCGGGTTTTCTTTTTTCTCCTGCACTGATTTATTTTTTTAAGAGAAAACCTCTGTCCTTTCAACCCCCCCCCCCCCACCTCCTCTCGCTACCCAATTCCTGGATGAGCCGATCGCTCTCGCCCAAGCGCTGGAAGGAAGCTCCGGAAAGAAACATGTTAAAGAAAAAAACCAGCGTCCAGCCAATGTTTTGAAACAGTCGCGCAGAGAGGGAGAGAGCGAAGAGAAAACGGCCAGAGGAGAGAGAGAGAGAGAGAGAGAGACAGAAGGCAGGAAGATTTTCGCCTCCTGCCTTTTTTCCAGCAGCCGCCGCGCTCGTTTTGCAGAGAACCGGGTAGGAAAAGAGAAGCTCGAACAGAGGACCAGAAAAATAATGGGCTGATTCCTTTCCTTCTCCACCATCATCTCCCTCTCTTATGGTCCTTTTCTGAAATCTCGTCATCCACCCCCCCCCCTTTTACCTTTTAAATTTAATTTCTTTTTAAATGCTCCTGATTTCTTTGCCTTTATTTCCCTCGGCTTCTTTCCCCCTCCCTTTTTTCCCCAAAGGCAAAAAGAGGCCGATGTTGTGTGCATTCGGGGAGGTCACGTCCAACATCCGACTCTCTCTTCATTTTTTGCATCTGTTTTGACCCCTTCCTGCATTAAACCCGTCCGACCGTGGGGTGCTCCGAGGACTTTTTTTTTTTTTTTTAAAAAAGATTTAATTTGCAACTCTACAGATCGCGATGCTGCTGCTGCTGCTGCTGCTTCCGTCGCCGGCTGCTCCTCGGTTTTAAAAAGACTTGCCTGGTGCGGGGGTAAAGGAAAACCGATTTATTTATTTATTTCTGGAAATGACTGGCTGGACCGGACCGGGAAGTCCCGACGCTTTTGTGTTTCTTTTTCTGTGAAAAAGCCCACCCAACTCCAGCCAGCCTTTCTTTCCCACCTGGCTGGGGTCCCTTCATATATTTATTTCCAAATTAACCCCCAATATATTACATATATTTATTTATTTCCTCCTCCTTTCCAACCGAGCCATGAAGATGATTTTGGTGCGCAAATTCCGGATCCTTATCCTGATGGTGTTCCTCATCGCCTGCACCATGCATATCATGATCGACCTGCTGCCCAAGCTGGAGAAGCGAGCGGCGGGCGCCGACGGAGCCGGAGACGGCAGAGGAAGCGCTGGAGGAGCCAGAGGAGGCAGCGCCAACGCCGGCTGCTCCTGCTCGCACGCCGCGGCCGCTGCAGCCAGCCGAGCCGGGGAGAAGGAAGGCGCGCGGGGCTGGGCGCCGGCTCCGGAGCTGCCCGAGCAACAGCAGCAGCAAGCGGCTGCAGCAGCGCCGGCGGAGAGGGCCCGCGCCTCGGAGGCTGCCGCTGCAGCCGCGGGCTGGCCTAGCAAGCACACGCTGCGGATCCTGCAGGACTTCAGCAGCGACCCCAGCTCCAACGTGAGCTCGCACTCGCTGGAGAAAGGCGCCTCGGAGCGGGCCGAAGCCTTCAAGCGCGCGCAGCAGGAGAAGCAGCAGCAGCAGCAGCCAAAGGGGCCGGATCTGACCCAGAAAGCGCTCATCCAAGATGGGGAGCTGCGCCACGGCCAGCCGAGCAAGAGGAGGCAGCAGCAGCAGCCGGGGAACCGCCTTGGAGGCCACCGGCCTCGCCAGCAGCCGGGCTACGAGGACGAGGACGAGGAAGGCGCGTATTTCTCCAAGCTGGCGGCTCTCTTCGAGCACCCGCTGTACAAGCTGCCCGTCCCGCCGCTGGGAGACCAGGACGTCCTGTTCAGCGTCAACAGCGACATCCGATTCAACCCCAAAGCGGCGGAGAATCAGGAATGGTGAGTTGGGGGGATTGCTGGGGTGGGGGAGAGGAAAGAGGCTTTCGAAAACACCCCGCCCCGCCGTCGAAAATAGAGATTGGGGGGGGGGGCGTCTAGGGTAGGAGTGAAACTAGGCTTTCTTTCACCCGGGGCAAAGACCCAGGTTGGCACACTCCCCGTGCGTATTTGCGCGCACGCACACACAGGCTGGGAGTCTCAATAGCGCCCCTTTGGAGACTTCACCCGGGGCAAAACCTCCCCCGGCTAGCTTCCCCACTGAATTGGGGTTGGGGGCTGCTGGGGGAGGGGGAGGAGAGAAGTGGCTTTGACTTTAGGTAACGCCCCACCGCGCCGTCCAAAATAGAGGAGTGGGGGGGGGGGGGTCTAAGGGAGCGTTGCCTGAAGCGGCCCTTTCGGATTCTCGGCTTAGGAGCAATCTTTAAAGAGCCTTGTCCTAATTGATTCTCTGCGCCCCCACCCCTTCCGCACCGGTGTCTTTCTTTGCCCGTTCAGATTCTTGCATTGAGTGATTCTCTGCTCTCTCCCCCCCCCCAAATTAAATAGAGGGGGGAGTCTTTGCCCCTTCTGGTTCTCTCCTGAAGAACAGGCAGCGTTGGTTGATTCTCTTCTTTACCCTAAAATTACAATAGGGAGGGAGTCTTTCTGGGGAAGGGTGGGCTGCTGCTGCTGCTGCCCCTTCTCCACCCTCAGAGTTTAATATCCCCCCCCCCTTCCCTGCCTGAAGACTGGAAGAGAAGCTTGCATGGGCTGACAAGCCCCCAACCCATATACTTCAGCATAGAGGGAAGGGGGCAGAAAGTATTAGCTGACGTTGGCAGTACCACCTTGCTGGTTCTTGCCTTCCCTTCTTAAAGAGAGGAAAAAGAGAATCTTACATTGACAGCTTGCCCACCCACCCTGTAAATAAAACAGGGAATGGGTCTTTCTAAGAGAGCTTCGAGTGATGTTGCCCCCTAGGAATCTTCAGCTCCTTCCAAAAATTATCAGCTCCTTCCTTAACAAAAATGGATAAGAGTCTCCTCTTGACTTTTACTGCTCTCCCCTCCCCCAACCCAAGAATACAGTGCAGAAGTCGTAGTAGCAGTGATAACATTTCAGAAATCTTCCTCCCTTATGAAAAAAAATGGACAAGTCTTGCATTGGCTACCACCAGCCCCCCTTAATATTTTTTTTAAAAGGCCTCACACACCCTACAAAAATATGAGAGACAGCCAAGTTCTGTAACAGCATCAGCTGATGCCACCTCTTCTGATTTTCTCCTCCCTTCAAACCTAAAATATATAGGTAAGTGTCTTGCAGTAGTTAATGCCCCCCATAAGAGTCTTACAGTGATTGACACTCCCTTCTTAAACTAGATAAGATATCCTGAGATAGCAATGGCTAGTGTTTCTCCCCCACTTCTCCTCTGCTCCTGGTTTTGCAGTTATTGATGCCAAGGCTAACATTAACAAATACAAATATTTTACTGACTGTCAAAAAAAAAAAAAAAACAAACCAAAAAAACCCCCCCCAGAAAAAACCCTTCCAAAAAAAACAAACAAACCAGAGTGCATTCTATGATGCTGCTTTCTCAGTAAGTTGCTCCTTTGCAATGTATTTCTCTTCTCCAGCTGTTGTAAAAATGAAGGAGTCTTGGTAGACCTCCCCTCCCCCCCCAAATAAATAAGGCAGAGATAATGTTTCTAAGAGAGCACTGTGTGTTGTGAAAGGTAGCTTTGGTTTATGTTAAACCCCTTCTTTGATTCCCACCCAACCTCCCCGCCTCCACTGTGGAAATAGATAAGGATCTAAGGGGCAAAAAGGCAATGTTTTCCTTTAAAGATAGCACCTGGAGATGTCTTGCCCACCCAACCAAAAACTGAAGAGGCAGAATTGCCATGTCTTCTTCTCACTCTTAATTATTCTCCCACTGCCCCCCCCCCTCCAAACAACAGATAATGGATAGTGGGTTTTTCAAAAATAACACAGACTACTGTAATGTCTTTTAAAATACCACTTTGAACTTCCTGATTGGTCTCTTGTGTCTCTCTGCCTATGTGCAATTGTTACCCCCTCTCCCCAAAAAAGGAAGGTGAGATACAGTGTTTTTAGGAATCCTGTCATTGAGAAGAAGGTTGTTAGATTGTTTCATCTGAGCTGAAATGGGTTTGCAGAGTTAATCTACCCAAAAGACAAATAACTAGGAATCAGAAGGAGGAGATGGACAATTCATGGTCTTCCCACCTGTCAGTAATCCCCCAGCCCATGTTTACCCCTTGTTAGGTAGAGAAAATAGAATTTGGAGGATTTTATTTCAGTGGAGGTGCCAGATTTAATTCACCACAGGAAGAGGAACTGGATAGATGCTATGACTTCCACCACAGCCAGCCTTCCCTTCCCAGGAACCTTTCTTAAAAAACACGATTGTTTGAGTTGTGTGAATGGAGCCTGCTAATCTCATCCACCAAAGATGAAGCGGTGATGGTGAAATAGGAAGTATGTCCAATCCCATCTCCTTCCTCCACTGCCTTTGTCAGTGTATAATCTACTCAACTTCAACCCTTTGCTGGAACTGCTGAATGAATTGCTTACTTTTAATTATATAGGATGTCTCCCTAGCTTAAATGGCAGTTTTACCTGGAAATAAGCCCCATCAAACATAGTGGGATTTACTTCTGAGTAGACATGTACAGGATTGTGCTAGTAGTGGGTTCCTGAAGAGAACCAGGTATGTTAGAAAAAAAGGTGTGTCTTTCTCTCTCCCCCCCCCCCAATCTTTTCAGGCTTCTGTCTTCCCAATTTCTCTTAAAAAAAACCAACACACCCAGGGATGAAGGTCTTAGTATGTTGTCCAATAATTTGAAATGCTGAGGGAGCTCCTGCAGATTTAAGCCCAGACACACCCTGGCAGGATGCAGAGAATTTGAGATAACCATGCTGACATCCTCACCCACTGCCGCTACTACCACTTCCAGTGTTCGAAACTCCCATTGATCTAGGCGCATTTCACAACAGGGAATTTAATGAGTTCTAGGTGCAGTATTGCACCTAAGATTTCAGATTAAAACTGCAGAGTGGAAGGAAAGGAGGACCTTTTTCTGCCTCCCCACTTCCAGCTACTCTCTGAAGAGGGGAGAAGAGACCCTCTTAAAGAATATTACTGAGGTGGGCAGGGAAAGGACTAGACCATGTGAAAAATGAACATAATATTTTAGCTGCAGTTCATTCATTTTTCAGCTCTGTATTCTTATAAAAGAGAGTGCTTAGAATTCTGTTGTTGTGCCCGTAACCTAGGTTTAAGGTGCCATTGAGCTCCTAACTTTCATTTCTCAGTTTCTAACACTGACCACTACTATACTAGATCCTGTTTTCCATATATTTGGTGACACCACTAGATATTGTTCCCACAGGAAGCAGTGGTGGCCACCGATTTGGGTGGCTTTCAAAGAGGATTAGACGAGTCCATGGAGAGGAAGGCTATTGATGGCTACTGGCCAAGATGGTTATACTCTGCCACCAGAGTCAGAGACATTAATGCTTCTGAATACCAGTTGCTGGAAACCAAAGGAGTAGGGAAAGTGCTCTTGAGCTCTGGTCCCACTTGTGAATTTCCCACAGACATCTGGGTGGCCACTTTGAGAACAGGATGTGGACTAGATGGGCCGTTGGTCTGATCCAGCAGAGCTCTTATGCTCCTAGCTTTCACGCTCTGGTCATTTGCTGATTGATCCTGTAGTCCAGGCATGTCCAAAGTCCATTTTGGGGGCCTAATTTGGCCCGCTGGTTGGTTTAGTTTATTTCCTGGGGTAAAATCCAAAAAAACTTCAACCCTAAAAAAAGGTCAACAACTTAGGTCAGCCCTTTGGTCGGCCCTCATGGCCCTCCACTTCATCAAATCTGGACCTCTTTGAAAAAGGTTTGGACACTGCTGTATTCCTATACTCACTGAGAGTGAGCCCCTTTGGATAGATGTGTGTAGGGCTGCACTGCTAACTTCCAAAGCTGAAAAAATTGCAGGTGGTCTAAACACTGTTTGCAAAAACTCTTCCCACCCCTTAGGATACCATTGTAGGAGTTGTTGTTATAAAGATAAAAGCAAGTGCATGAGCAAATCCCTAGGGTCCATCTCCGAGTAAGAGTATTAGGAGCTGGATCAGGCCAAAGTTGCATCCTGTTCTCACTGGGGCCAGCCAGAAACCTATGGGAAGCCTGAGAGCAAGAGCTGAGTGAAAGAGCACTCTCCCTGCCCCCTTTGTGATTTCTAGAGGTTGGTATTCAGACATCCATTTGATGCTATGCTTGCTGCATTTATAACCCACTTGTTCCTCCAAGGAGCTCAGCGTGATGCCTTTAATTCTCTGCCTCCCCGTTTCCTCCTCACAACAACCCTGTGAAGTAGGTTAGGCTGAGAGTGAGTGACGGGCCCAAGCTCACCCAGTGAGCTTCATAGCTGAGTGGAGATTCGAACCTTGGTCTCATATGCTAGTCGGACACTCTAACCACAATACCACACAGGTTCTCTTTTTTTATTGTCCCTGAAAGAGTCAGAGATCCTGCTTGGTAAGGTGCAAGTTTCCATTCCCTCTCCCGACAAAAGTAATTTGTCCATTTACACTCCACCCAACAAAGACACCCTTTTTGTGTATGCAAATGTCATGTGCTAAATTGTAGCCCCAAAGACATAGATATATAACAAAAGGTGTGAGCTGTATCCTTCCTGCTTTTGTGGCCTCATTCAGGATTGTCCCTTGCCTGCTGTTAAACAATGCATTCATAAAAAATGAATACGGGTGGATAATATTTTTATTGTACAGGTAGGTAGCCGTGTTGGTTTGCCTTAGTCAAAAGTAAATAAAAAAATTCCTTCCAGTAGCACCTTAGAGACCAACTAAGTTTGTTATTGGTATGAGCTTTTGTGTCCATGCACACTTCTTCAGATACACTGAAACAAAAGTCACCAGACCCTTATATATAGTGAGAGGGTGGGAAGGGGTATTACTCAGAAGGGTGGTGGGAATGGGTGATTGGCTGATATGTGTGGTAAACCTGTTGACGACTGTTAACAACTGCAATTGGTCTTACAGGAAAAAGCAATGGGTGAGATGGCTAAAAACAGCTTTATCATGTATAATGAGATAAGAATCCAATGTCTCTATTCAGACCAGGTCTCTCCATGGTTTTAAGTTTGGTAATAAGTTGCAATTCAGCAACTTCTCTTTCCAGTCTATTTCTGAAATTCTTTTGTAATAAGACAGCTATAGGTTTACCACACCTATCAGCCAATCACCCATTCCCACCACCCTTCTGAGTAATACCCCTCCCCACCCTCTCACTATAAATAAGGGTCTGGTGACTTCTGTTTCAGTGTATCTGAAGAAGTGTGCATGCACACGAAAGCTCATACCAATAACAAACTTAGTTGGTCTCTAAGGTGCTACTGGAAGGAATTTTTTATTTTATTTTTATATTGCTAGGAGCAATTTCTGGGTCCTTTTTCTGACTTCTTGGATATACAAGGCCAGGTAGACAGGCTCTTTTCTTAACTCCTCTCTGGACCCCTGCTCTCCTCATATTGTCCCTTAAAATGGCAGAACCTTTGATAAATGCAAACGTTACATATCTTCCCCATCTGTTCTCCGAGGAGCTCAAGGTGGTGTCATATACATTTCTTATTTCACTGCATGTCCCTGTTCTTGTAGGTGCATTATATATTGAGGCAGCTTGCTTATTTATCTCCTCTCCCCCTCCACATTGGATGCATAGTCCCAAGGATGCCCCTCCACCCTTTTACAGCAGCTTTCATCAGCCTGGTGCCCACTAGATTAGGCTCCCAACCAGTGCCGGATTTACTGTACATATAAGCTAAGGGACGTGGGTGGCGCTGTGGGTTAAACCACAGAGCCTAGGGCTTGCTGATCAGAAGGTCGGTGGTCCCTGCTCCTGCCAACCTAGCAGTTCAAAAGCATGTCAAAGTGCAAGTAGATAAATAGGTACCACTCCAGCGGGAAGGTACACGGTGTTTCTGTGCACTGCTCTGGTTCACCAGAAGCAGCTTAGTCACGTTGGCCACATGACCCGGAAGCTGTCTGCGGACAAACGTTGGCTACCTCGGCCAGTAAAGCGAGATGAGCGCTGCAACCCCAGAGTCAGCCACGACTGGATCTAATGGTCAGGGGTCCCTTTACCTTTACTTTAAACAAGCTATAGTTTAGGGCCCCACTCTCTTTGGGGACCCCCAAAAAAATTAAAGGAAAAAAATATAAGAGAAAAAACAAATAAAATACAATCTACATATAGCAACAGTGTTTTGTGTTGTGTAGGCTCCTATGATGTAAGTCATGGGCCCCGCCTGCTAGCCTGCTCCCTAAAATATCACTGGTTTGCCCATTTCTATATATAGGGTGCCTATGTTCTGCATGGACTGGTTGCAGGGCAACAAGGGCAAATGGCTTTAGATACCTATTAGGTCCATAAATTACCATGTAGCATATATTCAACATGAAAAACAGTGACAATTTGTTGTTGACAAAGGACAGCTGGACATATAAAGGGCCCCATTACCTCCAGTAGCTTAGGGCCTCATCAAACCTAAATTTGGCCCTGTCCTAACCCTCTTTCAGCCCCAGATCAGTGGTACAGCAACTGCTTTGCATGCAGAAACCCCCAGATCCAATCTGTGGCATCTCTGGCTAGAAATGTCCCCCCTCTGAAATTCTGGAGCGCTGGTCTGGTCATTGGATAAGTGGACCCAATGGTCTGTATAAGGCAGTATTAATAGGTGAAGTATTGCAGCTGAGAAGGCCTTTAAAGATGCAAGCTAAACATGTCTACTTAGATCCAGCTGATTTCAAGAAGGCATCCCCCCAAGTGCATGCAGCCTGAGATGATGGCCGGATGGGAGGATTTTGCCCTGTGTGGCTTTGCCCATCATAATTCTTTGTGGTTGGTATGTGTGTTGAAACTGCAATGGATATTACCCACTCCCATCCCTTTGCTGTGCAACTCGTAAAAAACCATTGTTGCCGTCTCACCTGGACCCTATTTATTTATTTCCATCATTTATATCCTGCACCTTCTTCAACATAGATGTTTGTTTGTCGTTGTTCCCAGGCTGGTCTACAGGGGGGAAAGTACCATTGAAAATAAACAATTTAATAGGATAACAAGGTTTATTACCTATTGGAACCCTTTTAGTACACAGAGTGAGTGGCATTTAAACTAGTGAATCTTGGTTAGAGAGTAGATTTTGTTCATTGCTGTCACACACATACACATAAATGCCTGCACGTAAAAAGTAAAATAAAGTTGTTTATTGTAGGAAATAAATAACTTGGACAGAAAAGGTGTCTAGTTTTAGAGGTTGGGTGGCCATCTGTCTTGGATATTTTTGTTGAGATTCCTGCATTGCAGGGGGTTGACTTGACGACCTTTAGGGTCCCACCCAACTCTACAGCTCCTTGAACTAGACAAAAACAAGGCAACCATGCTTACTCCTTTGTTCTCTCAGGGAGAGAGAGAGGGAGAGAAAGAGAGAGAGAGAGAGAAAGAGAGAGAGAGAGGAGGAGGAGGAGGAGGAGGAGGAGGAGCAGGAAAACAGGGTGCTATCTGAGAATATCATTCTAATATCAAAGAGAGAGGGATTAAAAATACAGGGATAGTATGGGACTGTGGAGGTCCCCAACTCTTTTGTCTGTTTTAACCCCATTCAAAACTCTCTCTGCAAGCTGTTGCACCCAAATGCCCGGCATAATATAACAGAAAGCCTACAAAAAAACCTAATGCAGCAAATTAAAAACAAACCTAAAGCAGCAACAGCCAATTTAAGCAGATGGTAAAATCAAACGGCTCTGAGTTTCGGAACGCTTACATTAGCAGTTCTTCAAAGCCTGGGAAAACAGGAATGTTTTTTGCCTGGCGCCTAAATGATAGTAATGAGGTCTCTAGGCAGACTCCCTCAGGAAGGGCAGGATGAAGGCGCTGAACCCTCTTCTTCTCCCTTTTCCTCTCATCACACATGAAAAGGGATCTAGGGATCCTCCAATTGGACCAGGAGGGCCATGCTCTACCTCTACTGGCTTCTGAATTACAGCTTCTGGGAATTGCAAATAGGGAGAGAACGATATGGCACTCAGATTCCGCCTGCTGGCTTCCCAGGTGTTGGACATTGTGGAAACAGACTGCTGGATGGGAGGGGCCTTGGCATGATCCAGCAGAGTTCTTCTTCTATTTTCATGTTCCTCAAAAGGCCCATTGCTAGTGAAGGCTGCAGTCTGAACACCACTTATCTCTGGGAGCGAGGCCTGTTGAATCTGGTAGGACTTACTCGTGAGTACTCATGGGTAGGATTGTAACCAGTTCAGCCTGAAAGCTCAGAACTGGACGAAAGGCCCCCCTAAGAAATAAATAAGAATCATTATCCTGTTATAAGAATTTAAGGTCATATATATAAAAAATGAAATGTTCATAATTGTATATATAAACCACATGTCTGAAACCCCACAGATTAGGGCCTGAACAAATTGACCTCAAATATTTCCCTGCAAGGTCAAAGTGGGAAACCTCCCCATTGTCTTGATCCTCACAAATCCTGTCCTCACAAATCCTGTCTTAAGGGCACATTCAAGATATGAACAGGGTATGGACCTGTGACCTGGATTCAGGAATTAAGTAGTTTTAATAACAAAAGGGTGGCCAAAACCCAGATAATGCAATCAGGTAACTTGCCAGGAGATAAACAAGCACTCAGATTTCTGTTGTAGACCGCCTTTTCTGTGATGTAGGTATGATGTATCTGGGGCATGGTCTTGGACTCCAGGGTGGGCAATTTAAAATGTCCATATAAGGGCTTGCACACATGGCTCTGGGTCCTTCTCCTCTCTCCTGCGTGTGGGGGAGCACCGTGTTGCAACAGTTCAATAAAGATCAGGCTTACTAGCTACTTTGCTTCTCAATATTCTCTGGTTGGTCTCTGTTATTTTCTCCTACTGATAGAGAACCTACAAAAGGACTCTATATGGGCTCTTGGGTACCCCATAAGGGAAAAGGATCAGGTTTTTTTTTACTTATATCATCCCCAAAGTGCACCACTGAAGAATTAGATCAGAGTCAATTTTGGCAGGGATATCCAATCAACTTCTCCCTGGTGGAGAACTCTTTCTTCAAGGCATCCTTACCAAAGCATCCTTCCTAATGCAAAAAGTGGGGGTGTCAGCATGGTCAAGGGGAACCCCAATATTTTCCATATCATCATCATCATCAACAACAAAACCCTTTAGGTGTATGCGTGTCTACATATAGGCACCAAACCTGGGTATTTTGGAACCTGAGTTCTTCCAGGTGGAGAAGCTGTGATTTAAGATGAGACCCCAGGAACCATGAGGAACTTTTGTATACTTTGGTAGTTTTAGTAAAAGGATCAACCTGGGTGGTGCTGGGTGAGTTATTCATAGTGAGACAAGTCAGGAGTTGCACACGTTTTTATATTGCAAAAACCAATGGATGATTCTGGAGATTGATTGTATATATATATTTCTTTTCAAAACAATCTAATGTTAAGGGCTTATAATCAGTGGTGGCTTATATTTGGACCAATATGGCAAAGGTGGGGTGTGTGTGGAGAAAGACAGACAGACAGACAGACAGACAGACAGAGACCCTGAGACCAACAGCTCAATGAAGGCTAATCATGCTTAGTGGCTACAGAATGCTAACTGGCTGTTCTAGGAAGGGATTGGAATAGAACGCAATGGAGTAGCCTGGAAATGGATCACAGCTAGCTGGCTGGCCAGCATCCTGAACAGGAACATTTTTTTTTACAAGTCCACTTGTATTCCTTATATTCAGTCAAATATCTTTTAACATCGGGGGGCTCCAGCTTCTATAGATCATAGCGAACACATCTTCTTTTAGCAACTTTTCTATCACAGTTCTGGTGTGTGTGTGTGTGTGTGTGTGTGTGTGTGTGTGTGTGTGTGTGTGTTTCCAATATATTGTGTAGAAAATGTGCTGGTTTAGTTATGCGAGAGAATTCCTGTCACACTTTTCCATCTAGAGCACCTGCAATTCAGCTTACTTTTTAAAGGTTATGACATTGTTGCTTCTAAGCTTTGAAATGCTGTCATTCGGGGAACTGTTTGATTTTCTCAGCAGTTGAGAAAGGGCTTACTAGTGTGCCAAGAGGGGCTGAAACAAGATAACATTATAAGTTATTTACCTGCACTTTTAAATCCAAACACAGAGTTGATGTGTCTGTATTTGTGTGTTAACTGACAGTATGCAAAGTGCTTTTTATTATTAAACTAATTCCCTGTTTTTGTTTTTTAAAAATATTTATTCTTTATGTCTGTACCTGGGCTGCCACCACACACCGGGGAGTAAGTCCCACTGAGTTCAATGGAATTTACTTCTTAGAAGACGTTCATTGCTTTGTGTTGCCTATGGATTTGCAAAATTTGAAACCCTGTAAATAAAGGCAACAATTTTCTGGGGATTGCTTTTGCCTGAACGTAATAGGAATAAACAGGATCTGCTGCAATGAATGGAGAAATTCCCTTTCAACTGTGCATCCATCTGAAATACTCACCTTGCTCTCGCTTTGCCTCGTAGATAGAACAAACAATAAAGTAGCACAATTGCCTTCCAAAACCTTCTGACCAGACAGCCTGTCTCCCTGCATATGTGTATCGGTAATCTGAGACTGCGTCACAGGACAGAACAAGGTTCTTACGCCTCAGGCAGGAATGGGGAACTGTAGCAGCCCGAGGGCCACATTCCTGCCTGAGCAACCTTTCAGGGGCCACATGCCATGGGTGGGTGGGATCAGAGGCAAAAGTGGGCGGAGCAACTACTGTTATTTCTACCTTTGTGTTGTAGGCTAATTTACACACACACACACACACACACACACACACACACACCCTTCTCTATTCTATCCAGGCAAGCATGAAGCATTTTCAGAGTGCAAGGACAAATTCCAGCCAGGCAAAAACACGTGAGGCTGCAAAACAAGGCTGGTGAGAGGTGTGGTTTGCGAAGGTGTGTGACCTGGGGAGAGTCATGTGAGTCAGGGAGTAAGGGCCAAAGGACTGCATTTGGCCCTTGGGTTTCATGAATTGTGGCTTAGCTGAATTAAGCGGGCAAGCTCTTACACAACTTGGCATGAACCATATAATATTGTTTAAAGAACAAGGACAGTTATGTTGCAGGTTTCTTAATGGGCTGAGAAACCCTTCCCCCCCAAACGTTAATGTTAGTTTTCTCTTGAAATGTAGTTTTTTCCCCCCTTAGACAGTTTACAGTATTTTACTCTCTCTTTGTAACACTTTTAACCTTTCGTTGTTTGTAATTGAAAATGAAAATAATGGCTTATTTAAGGATCTGAAATTGGGTTGCTTACTCAGATCCAGGGGCAGAGCAGAAGCAACCACTTACTGCACAGAACAATTCTGTCTCCACTGAATAAGTGCTTTCTGGCTCTGGTTTTGTCATGCAAACTTGATCTGAAAGCACAAGACACAAAATGTTTTCTGGAGCCCAAAATCTCCCCCAACATACACCAGAAATCTCACGGAAGTACTAAAAACACCCCCAAAACATTGCTGTTTGTTTGTTTTGAGAATGGATGAAAGTTAAGCAGACATTTATTGTAATTATTATTGATCTGCCCAGCACCTTCAATGTGCATTGTGCTTTGCACCATACAAGAGGCTAGGTCCCTGCCCCATTGAGCTTACAAACTAAAATTGGAGATGGGAGGGAAATGGCAGCAGGAGCTAAACAGAGGAAGACCAATGAATTTGCTCTGGTCATTTGCTGCAAGTTCTGCTGCCAAGATGCTATTTGCTACCAAGTGTTTTACACTTTTCATGTTACTCTTTTGTTGTCTTGATGGCATATTTTGTCAGTTTCAAAATTTGTCCATAAGCTGCCTTGGAGAGCCTTTGGCAAGGTGGAAGCGGGGTGGGAGCTTTCCCAGGGAATAAAATGAAATGTCGAAACTGCACATGCCAGATCCTCTCCCCCTCCTGAAAGCTAACAAAGTTAAACACACATATAAAGTGGGAAAAGGGATGTGAGAGCAGTACTGTAGAATATTAACTCCTCTTGCAAACAGGAGAATCAGCATCAAAGGTCACAAAGAAAAACCATTTGCAAGTATGGATTGCGTAAATGGGGATTCCCCCCCCCCTCTATCCCTGAGATTTTTTTAGTTATCTTCATGTCCTAAATGGCAGCTTGATAACTCTGCAGCCTTCAGCTTCTGCTTCATACTGTTACGGGAAAATCTAGGTGCGAGGCTGCTCAGTCACCCAGCTCATCGGGCAGAGCCCACGGGTCCCTGCGGAATAAAGGAAGGAGTCTAGCCACCAAATGGAACAAATAGCTGTAGGTCAAAGTTTATTGCACAACAGGTTCAAAGAGGAATTTTGAACCCCGAGGATGGGGTGACAATGACTTTTAAAACTTTCCCACCGTATCCCAGAATACAGTTCGTACAGCATCATTGATACATCATTGATACATCACTGACATGTCGCAAAAAGGGGAGGGGTAGACGGGTTGGGACGTGGGTGGTGCTGTGGGTTAAACCACAGAGCCTAGGACTTGCCGAGATCAGAAGGTCGGCGGTTTGAATCCCTGCGACGGGGTGAGCTCCCGTTGTTTGGTCCCAGCTCCTGCCAACCTAGCAGTTCGAAAGCACATCAAAGTGCAAGTAGATAAATAGGTACCGCTCCGGCGGGAAGGTAAACGGCGTTTCCGTGCGCTGCTCTGGTTTGCCAGAAGTGGCTTAGTCATGCTGGCCACATGACCCGGAAGCTGTATGCCGGCTCCCTCGGCCAATAAAGCGAGATGAGCGCCGCAACCCCAGAGTCGGTCACAACTGGACCTAATGGTCAGGGGTCCCTTTACCTTTTTAGACAGGGATTACACTAGTTTAACCTGGGCAAACATGTCAGGGCAAGACCCAGGTATAAGATTAGCATAGGCAAACACCTCTGAAGTCCCACCACCCAAAGTACAATAGAACTCCCTTTGCATGTCTGGACCCCTTGGCAAGTCTGGTGATGGGATTAGGCTTTCCTTGGCCAACAATCAGCTCAGCAATTGTCACCTCTGGGCACTTCCCGGAGTCAATATTTTTCAAGGGCAAAATAGTGTTGGAATGGAGGAACCTGGCAAAGGAGCTGATTTTATATGATTGTTAAAGCTAGCTACAGTGGTGCCCCGCAAGACGAACGCCTCGCAAGACAGAAAACCCGCTAGACGAAAGGGTTTTGCGTTTTGGAGGTGCATCGCAAAATGAATTTCCCTATGGGCTTGCTTCGCAAGACGAAAATGTCTTGTGAGTTCCTGCGGGTTTTTCCCCCTCCCCCCCTTTTCCTAAGCTGCTAAGCCGCTTATCAGCTGATCCGCTGATAAGCCGCTTAACAGCTGATCGCTAAAAGCCACTAAACCGCTAATAGCGCTAATCCGCTAAGCTGTCAATGGGCTTGCTTCACAAGACGAAGAAACCACTATACGAAGAGCCTCACGGAACGGATTAATTTCGACTTGCGAGGCACCACTGTAACTTCCCTGAGCTGCCGAGTCGAAAGGATACATTGAAGCATAATACTTGTAACATTTAACAACTTGAAAGATGTGGCCGCCTCCCCCTGTAATTTCCATAACAATACTGAAAAGGCGTTTCGGATTTCCTCTGTGGATGCCACACTTGTCAACATGAGCAGATGATTCTTAACCCAGCTGCACTCCCCTTCCCAATGTACTGACACGGCCCTGTTGCATTGTGGTATGTTATACCTGCTCTGGCAGACAACCAAGATGAGTGGTGTTTGTAACTTCACATCCCTCTTTTTTAAAAAAAGTCTTCCTTCCTTGGAATCAATTCATATTGGAATGAGATAGGTCAGGCATCTCCAAAGTCTGTTTGGGGGGCCTAATCCGGCCCACCAGCCGGTTTAATCCGGCCCCTGTGGCCGTTTATTTCCTGGGGTAAAATCCTAAAAAAGGAAAAAGCTCAACAACTAAAATCTTAGAAAAAGCTCAACAACTTCTATCCTAAAAAAAGGTCTTCACACATGTTCACTTCATCAAATCTGGCCCTCTTTGAAAAAAGTTTGGACACCCCCGAGATAGGTAAATCAGTTTGTGGGGGGGGGGACATGTCATGAGGGGTGGAGAGAGAACATCTCCTGATGACCAAACCAATGATGGGGGTGTGTGATAGGAATTTTGAAGTCTTAGGTAAAGGTAAAGGGACCCCTGACCATTAGGTCCAGTCGTGGCCGACTCTGGGGTTGCGGCGCTCATCTCGCTTTACTGGCCAAGGAAGCTGGCGTACAGCTTCCGGGTCATGTGGCCAGCATGACTAAGCCACTTCTGGCAAACCAGAGCAGCACATGGAAATGCCGTTTACCTTCCCACCGAAGCAGTACCTATTTATCTACTTGCACTTTGACATGCTTTCAAGCTGCTAGGTGGGCAGGAGCACGGACTGAGCAATGGGAGCTCACCCCATCGTGGGGATTCGAACCGCCGACCTTCTGATCTGCAAGTCCTAGGCTCTGTGGTTTAACCCACAGCGCCACCCGCATCCCTTTTGAAGTCTTAGATATATGTTAAATGTTCATAAGTGTACCAACCAAGCACGTACATAGATCAGCACAGGAAGACCGACTTGGAACCATTTTGATTCTCAAACTGTCCCAAACTGACCACATGTTTTCTCTGCAAGGTCAAAGGAAAATGGAAAAGCCTCCCCATTGTCTTTTTCTTCACAAATCCTGTCTTAAGGGCATGTCTGTGTTTGAATAGGGTGTGAGCCTGTGACATGGCCCAGGAACTAAGTATTTATCATTACAAAAAGACTGGCCAGGCTCCCCAGGCAATCCAATCAAGTAACCCGCCAGACAGGAGATAAACAAGGACAGGAGAAAAACAACATTCAAATTTCTGTTTTAGACCACCTTTTCTGTGATGTATGTATGATGTTTCTGGGGGTGGTCTTGATCTACAGAGTGGCAATTTCAAAAGTCCATATAAGGCCTTGCATGCCATTTTTCTGGGTCCCTCCTCTCTCCTGCAGGTGAGGGGAGCACCCTGTTGCAACAGATCAATAAAGATCAGGCTTACTAGCTGCTTTGCTTCTCAATATTCTCTGGTTGGCCTCTGTTATTTTCTCCTACCAATAGGGAACCTATGCAAGGACTCTATATGGGCTCTTGGATACCCCATAAGGGCAATTTTTATTTACAACAGGTATAAGTTTCTAAGTTCTTTCACATTTATTTGGGGGTCAACTTAGGGGTTGCCAGTGTGACACCCATGGGCACAGTGGTGCCCTTGAAGTCTTCCCCTGGTGCCAGCTAAGACTTGCAGCTCCCTCCCCCTACACTCTGCTCCTTTGGTCATGAAGTGGTGAGGGAGACACAGTGGTACCTCTGGTTAAGAACTTAATTCGTTCTGGAGGTCTGTTCTTAACCTGAAACTGTTCTTAACCTGAAGCACCACTTTAGCTAATGGGGCCTCCTGCTGCCGCTGCCGCTGCCGCTGCGCTGGCGCTGCGCTATTTCTGTTCTCATCCTGAAGCAAAGTTCTTAACCCGAGGTACTATTTCTTGGTTAGCGGAGTCTGTAACATAAAGCATCCGTAACCTGAAGCGTCTGTAACTCAAGGTACCACTGTACCCCCTTTCCCCCTCTCCCTTGCAAAACTAGAGCATGGCATCTGTTGATTTTTGTTTTATTAGGGAAGTTGACTCAGGAAAGCAAGGCCTAGAGTTTGCTTATGTAGGTCTGGCAAATATTAAAGTTTTGGACCATTTTTGGCAGTGTTTTCATTTTGCTTTGTGAGGTGCTATAGGATTATGCACTTTATGTAGAGGTTTCTTTGAAGACAGTTTTGAAACTTCACTGGGTCCAGATTGATAACACTCAAAGAGGGTTGTTAGCAAAGTCTCTTTAAGTAATAAAGATGAAGTCCAGAGAGAAAAGAAAAATACTCTGATAAGACTTTAATGAGGAAATTATTTTGTGCATAGTTTAGTGTATAATTTTAGGAGAAATAAGCAGAGAGCTTTTGCGCACTGGCAACTTAACTTCAGGCCTTGTACATAGCAGGGAGACATGAAACCAAACACACGGAGGAAAAGCTCCCTCAGAACTATACAGCCAATCAGAGTATCTGTTATCTCAGCAAACATCATGGCACTCTGCCTGGTTGCTAAGCAACACCCCCACTCATCCTCCTCTTGGCTAGTTGACTATAACACTAACAGAATCAGCACATAAGTTACACATTGAATGATCTCTGCCACTGCACTTCCAACACAAGCAAGCCAGAACACTCATCTGCAGTACAACAGAGTTTAAGAATTGCTGCCCTGACCTATTGCTTTTCTTGGCACCTCCCCAGGCTTGGAATCCGTCCCATTTGCTCCCCTCCCCAATTTCCCCTCTCCCTCACTGACATGTTGCAAAGTGCATTGCTGGCATTTTAAGGAAACCTAATCTTCTCCCGTCTCTCGTTCAATTTTATTTTGGTAGGCAAAACGAAGGCAACGAAGACGAAGAGTTTCTACCCACTGGAGAAACGTCAATTGATTCCTATCCAAACTGGCTCAAATTCCACATTGGCATTAATCGATATGAACTGTATTCCAGACACAACCCGGCAATCGGAGCCTTGCTTCAGGACCTGGCCTCCCAGAAAATAACAAGTGTCGGTAGGTTGATGAACACGCAGTTCCTAACAGCAAACTGTGCAAATCATTTGTTCCTTCTTTTTGTTTCTGCTTGTGGATGAGGGATATTTTATTTGGGTTTATACTGGCTGCTCCTAAAAGATGGTTCCAATAAGGTTTGCTTTCTGCTTCGGGAGGCTGTAAAGAGAAGCCACCACTGCTAGCTATGAATTGGCTTTGCAGCAAACCTGCTACTGGCTCCGAATTGGATTAAAAATGAATCTGCTGCTGGCTCTGTATTGGCTTTAGAGTGAACTTGCTGCTAGTTCTGAATTGGCTTTAGAACCAACTTGCTGCCAGCTCTGTATTGGCTTTAAAAGCAATTCCTAAGAACAACCCTTAGAGGCGTCTAGTGGCAAAATACAGCCATAGTGTTGAGCTGAGAGGCAGCAACCTTATGGGGTCTCTTTGGTGGTGGCGACACGTGAGAAAATCTAGAACTTCTCAGGGATAGGGGCTTTCATGGACAAAGAGCACTGGCTTTTTCCATTCTTCTTTCAAATGTAGTTTGCTGCCAGTGCTCATGCCTGGCCCACAATGCCCACCTTGGAATAACCCTATTTGGTATTATTCTAAAGGAGGGCATTATGGAGGGAATGGCTGCTGTTGATAGTGTCAGAACTACATTAAATAGAGGAGAATCCCACTGCCGCTGGTATATGTCCCAGTCACACCCTACAAGTCCTCAATATTTTCTCCCTTCCCCCATTTTTTTTTGTTGAGAAAAATCTATATATTTATTGTCTGCGTATAGGTTCCTTTTATATACTGCCTGTATCTGTTAGTGAAGGTGCTTTTCATTTGATAACAATGACATGCAATCTAAGAGACGTGCTACTAAAGGAAAAATGGATGAGGAGGGTAGAGAAGAAATAAGGCCAGATGCTAACTCTTTTGTTGCTTTTATGTAATGAAGTTACATGTTGCCCTGGCTGGAATGGCCAGTGGTTATTGGTTTGTTGTTCCTGTTTTTATTAAGTATTATGCATTTTTTATCTTGTATTTTTATGTTGTGAACCGCTTCTGAGATGAAGAGCAGTATACAAATTTAATAAATAATTAAGTGCAGAAGGGAAGATCCAGGTAATGAGTTGCTTGCAGCTGAGCCAATGGAAGGGGCTTTGCTTTCCTTGCCTCTTTCTCAGACATGGGTGGATGGAATGACAGAGCTGGTGCAGGCTGGTTTCATTGATCCATCTCGCCACCTAACTTTGATCTATGCCTGTCCACTTTGGCATGTTTTGAAGAATGTACTCCTTGAATAGTCTGTTTCACCCAGTTCACATCCGCACTGGACATTTAAAGCGCTCTTATACCACTTCAACTCTTAACAACGGTATCCCCCGGAGCATTCTGGGAACTGTAGTTTGTTAAGAGAATTGTTAGGAGACCCGTATTTTCCTCACAAAGAAATACAATTGCAAATGCTACTGAGGAAGAGGAGTTGATTGTTAAACAAACTGGAGTTTGTAGCTGTTTGAGGGGAACAGTCTCTTGACCACTCTCGGCACTCTTAAACTACAGTTCACAGGATGTGGGGGTGGGGCAGGAGCCATGACTGTAACAGCGATGCAATAGTGCTTTAAATGCACAGTGCGCATGTGTCGCCTCAGATGGGAGCTGTGAAGTTCAGCACTAGCGGGCTCTGTGGAGAAGCAAACCTGTCTCTTGGCATCTTTGCCAGTCCTGTACAGTTTTGGCAGATGCGGCAGCTCGCAGTCTTCCCAGACCAGCTGAACCTACCAACATTCCATAATAATAATAATAATAATAATAGTAATAGTAATAATAATAATTTTATTTATACCCCACCCATCTGGCTGGGTTTCCTGAGCCACTCTGGCCGGCTCCAAACAGAATATTAAAAACACGATAAAACATCAAACATAAAAAATTTCCCTAAACAGGGCTGCCTTCAGATGTCTTCTAAAAGTCAGATAGTTGCTTCTCTCCTTTACATCTGATGGGAGGGCATTCCAGAGGGTGGGTGCCACCACTTAGAAGGCCCTCTGCCTGGTTCCCAGTAACCTCACTCCTCGCAGTGAGGGAACTGCCAGAAGGCCCTCAGCGCTGGATCTCAGGGCTGAATGATGGGGGTGGAGACGCTCCTTCAGGTATACTGGGCCGAGGACTCAAAGGACCCATGCCCTCTATACTGGGTCACCCTTCTTGCTTCTGTCTCAGAGTGCCATCCAGGCAATGGAGGAGGGACAAAGGATTCAAACATGTACATGTCCTTTGGAGAAAAATCCAGTAAAGGTGGTTTCCTGGTGGGAATAAATGCAAAGGTGGTACTAGAGCCACATTTGTTCGTAGGCCACATTCTAGAGGGCCGCATACTGTGCAGGGCAGAACCAATAGCAAACGTGAGAGGAGCAACAGAGATGATTCTTCCCTTGGTACAGTGGGGTACAAGAATCAGAGGTTCATATATACAAACACATCTCTTTCTCCATACTCCATTCAGGCAAGCAAGAGCCATTGCCACAGTTCAAGGACATATTCTAGCCAGGCAAAAAGCACAAGGAATGTGTGATCCTGCAAGGACTTACGGTCTGTTTGATGAGGACTCCACAGAGATGCAGGCCAGGGGCAGGGAATTTATTTCTCACAGATTTTTAGTTTTCTGGTTTGATCCAGCACTGCAAAGATGGAAAGATCCCCTACGAACCTACCTGGGTTGGTTCTCACAGTTTAATATCATGACCTGACAAGGTGTCATTGGCTTAACACCTAGGAGCACGGTGTACAGATTACAGAATGTAGCACCAATTATCAGTTGACAACCAAGAGATTAGCACATATAACAGGTGGAAGTGTTTTCCGTCAGGAATTCTGACGTGTGATTCAACTTTGGAATGTCTCCACATTTTCGGCACTGTTAAGGAACTGCCTAGTATATTATATTTGCACAAGCCTTGAATATTCTAGTTAGGATTAGTCAGTGACAAAACCCTGAGCGCAACTTCTCAGCAGCAAACAACACTGAATTCACGGGTGCTTACTTCCAGGTTGAGAGGGTAGGGTGACAACCTAAAAGTACAATCTTAATAACTTAACTGTGGTTGCTGCTATTGTTTTAATTTATTAATCACTTGCAGCATAAGCAGTCTTGGAAAGGGAGCAGCCAAATTAAAAACAATAAAATGAAGCATAGCATAAAACCGGGAGAAAACAATGAATCATAATACAATAATAAAAATACAGTGGTGCCTCGCAAGACGAAAAGAATCCGTTCCGCGGTTTTTTCGTCTTGCGAAGCAAGCCCATTGACGGCTTAGCGGATTAGCGCTGTTAGCGGTTTAGCGGCTTTTAGCGGCTTATCGGCTTATTGGATCAGCTGATAAGTGGCTTAGCGGCTTAGAAAAAGGGGGGAAAAGGGGGAAAAACCCGCAGGAACTCGCAAGACATTTTCATCTTGCGAAGCAAGCCCATAGGAAATTCGTTTTGCGAAGCACCTCCAAAACGGAAAACTCTTTCGTCTAGCAAGTTTTCCGTCTTGCGAGGCATTCGGCTTGCGGGGCACCACTGTACTCGGTTCATACAGCACACCCTGTAAAATAGCTAGAAACGTCGGCAGCAAAATCAGAATCAGTGTGGTGTAGTGGTTAGAGCACTGGACCAGGACATAGGAGACCAGGTTTTGCATCCCTATTCAGCTGCAAAGCTCCCACGTGACCTTGAGATGGTCACTAATTCTCAGCCTAACCTTTCCAGATTCTCCTGGACTACCTGTCCCATTACCCTTGAATCATATTAGAAACTCAGATATAAAAGCTAGGCACCTTAAAACCTTGGTTACGATCATCGCAACAGAATGTCTGTTTGCCAGGGGGCTGGACTAGATGACCCCCGGGACCTCTTCCAGTGCTACAATTCTATGATTCTATGGTCTCAAGAAGAAGAAAAAGAGTTTGGATTTGATATCCCGCCTTTCACTCCCTTTAAGGAGTCTCAAAGCAGCTAACATTCTCCTTTCCCTTCCTCTCCCACAACAAACACTCTGTGAGGTGAGTGGGGCTGAGAGACTTCAGAGAAGTGTGACTGGCCCAAGGTCACCCAGCAGCTGCATGTGGAGGAGCGCAGACGCAAACCCGGTTCCCCAGATTACGAGACTACCACTCTTAACCACTACACCACACTGGCTCTTAACTACATTGCTTGACTGTAGTTTGCTCTTAAAACAATTCACGCTCTCCCCCCCCCCCCCCCGTATGCAAGAAGGAGAAACACATATGGCAGCAATGGAGATGGTATTTACTATGGACCAAGGCAGAGGTTTTTAAAATGTGGTTATGAACCTGGCACCTGGAAATCTCTATGTAGTCGAATTGGACCTACACCAGGAGCAAAACACACCTGGCGCCTGGGGAATTTCGAACACTGCCCTTGAACCATTGGCTGTGCTGGATGGAGCTGATGGGAGTTCAGCAGCACCAGGGAGGTCAGGGGTTCCCCACACCTACTTTACTCATTTTTTGTGTGTGGAGGATCCTGATGTTGCTGGGGAATCTTTGCAATCCATTGTTTTCTGGGGGCTGGTAGTGTTGAGATACTGCCAGGGAGATAAAGCCCATCATGGCCCCCACGTCGCCTCCGGACGATCCATCGATCTCCCGTAGATACAGTATCAGCAATTAGTGACACGAGCTCCAGAAAATAGCTTGCCACATTCCAGAGCTGATGCACGCTCTATCAGCAGAATTCGCACAGCGAAAGATGCACGCAGGAGAGCATTATTTAGAAGTTTATTCAGCGTTGGTCAGAACAAAGGAAAAAACATGACTGCCTGCTTGCGTGTTCAGGCACAGAGAGAGAAACGAAAGCAATAGAAAACATAAACTTCCTGTGAACAGGAAATACGCAGACTCTGTGACTCACAAAGCTTGCTCCCTTTTAAGGCGGAACGGAAATATCCTAACATCTAGGAGGTGAACACCTGGAGACCACAGGCCTCTCTGCCCCATCTTGAACCAAGTTTGACACTGCTGAGGCATCTGCTCGAAGATCAGGACCTTCCCTTGTGGGGAAGTAAAGCTGAATGTGCAGTGATGGACTACAGAAGGATGAAGGGGATTAGGCAGGCCTCGTTGCCATGGCAACAGAAAAAGAAGAACTCCACATAACCCTCAAGCAGACAATGTGACCTTTTGGGAGTGGATAAAATGGAAGCCAGTAGGCCAAAATAAGTCAGGTGTGCCCCACTTACTTCCTCATTAAACACAAAACCAAACAAAAGAATGGGAGACACAGCTGAACTAGGTCAGACAACTTGCTTTGAGAGTATAACCAGCTTCAGCTACTTGGTTCTTTGTTGGCTCCATTCAGACTTAATGTTGCTCAGTCCTTTTTCCTGTTAAAATGCATACTCTGGAGTGCCTCGTGTCCTCCAGTTGTTGCTGGATTACAACTCCCATCATGTCTGACCATTTGCTCTATTGGCTGGGGCTGTTGGGAGCTGGAGTCAAATAAGGCCTCCGAGGGGGTCTCTGGTTCCCCACTCACTCTCACTTTATTGAAATGCTTTATTTATTTATATACGAGTGGGGAGTTTCCAGCATTGCCTGAACATTTTTAGAAACACTTCCCATCCCCCATTAATTTGGTTGATTTTTTAAAATGGATAGTGTAATTTGTGAGTTTGGATCCATCACACCAAAGATCGGGGGAAGTCACGCCTAAGTCGTGTTTTGGTCTGCCATCTTAATTCAAAATGGCACCTGGCATCCAAATGGCAATGAAAACTGCCATACAGTGGTACCTCGGGTTACATACGCTTCAGGTTACAGACTCCGCTAACCCAGAAATAGTGCTTCGGGTTAAGAACTTTGCTTCAGGATGAGAACAGAAATCGTGCTCCGGCGGCGCGGCAGCAGCAGGAGGCCCCATTAGCTAAAGTGGTGCTTCAGGTTAAGAACGGACCTCCGGAACGAATTAAGTACTTAACCCGAGGTACCACTGTATTGGGAACCCTCATGCTGAGCTTGTCGATGATATCTCGAGAGGCAGCGGAACCTATGCCGAAAAACAGGCAAAGTCACGTCAAAGTGACATTTTGGCCTACCGTTGTGATTCAAATTAGTGCCCGGCACCCAAACATCTACCAGAATCACCACCCACACCCTGGGAACCTCCAATTGAGTTTGGATGTGCAGTGCTTTGAGCTCCTTAAAGGAAAAGGTGGTAGATAAATGCAATTAATAAATTAATAAATCTTCACAGTCACAAGGTCTAGAACCTTGGTTTAAGTTTTGAGCTCAGCAGGAGGCTGAATTCTGGGCCTATTGCTATCAAATGCCAGCACTTCTTTTCGGTGCTCCGGCAGAATTGTGATTCTGGTCTTTAATACCACCCTCACATGCTGTAGTGTTAGTTTCAAGATCTTTTATCTTGCGTAGCTCCTGGGCAGTGTATGTTTCTTTGAAAAGTTTCTGTTTGAGGCACCTGAGTGTTTCACTTTTCATATGTGAAATTGTGTGCGCGTCAGCAACCCACAAAGCATCTTTCAGAATACGTTTGAACAAAGGCAGGGGTGGAAATCTCATACAGCTGTGTTTCTGTCTCATTGCTTTCAAGATACAGAATATTGGTGGCTGACTTAGGCAGGCAAGAGTTTGGTGGGGTCATATTTTGCTTTTGGTGGGGTCATATTTTACTTTCAGAAGCAAGGCCTTCTTCCTAATTTCTGATTTGATCCTGGAATGTCCCACTTTTTCTTTGTTGTTGTTTAGTCGCGTCCGACTCTTCATGACCCCATGGACCAGAGCACGCCAGGCACTCCTGTCTTCCACTGCCTCCCACAGTTTGGTCAAACTCATGCTGGTAGCTTCGAGAACACTGTCCAGCCATCTCGTCCTCTGTCGTCCCTTTCTCCTTGTGCCCTCAATCTTTCCTGACATCAGGGTCTTTTCCAGGGCGTCTTCTCTTCTCATGAGGTGGCCAAAGTACTGGAGCCTCAGCTTCAGGATCTGTCCTTCCAGTGAGCACTCAGGGCTGATTTCCTTCAGAACGGATAGGTTTGATCTTCTTGCAGTCCATGGGACTCTCAAGAGTCTCCTCCAGCACCATAATTCAAAAGCATCAATTCTTCAGCGATACCAGCCTTCTTTATGGTCCAGCTCTTTTAGGACGTCCCTATTATCATCTGGGGACGCAGGTGGCGCTGTGGGTAAAAGCCTCAGCGCCTAGGGCTTGCCGATCGAAAGGTCGGTGGTTCGAATCCCTGCGGCGGGGTGCGCTCCCGTTGCTCGGTCCCAGCGCCTGCCAACCTAGCAGTTCGAAAGCACCCCCGGGTGCAAGTAGATAAATAGGGACCGCTTACCAGCGGGAAGGTAAACGGCGTTTCCGTGTGCTGCACTGGCTCGCCAGATGCAGCTTTGTCACGCTGGCCACGTGACCCGGAAGTGTCTCCGGACAGCGCTGGCCCTCGGCCTCTTAAGTGAGATGGGCGCACAACCCTAGAGTCTGTCAAGACTGGCCCGTACGGGCAGGGGTACCTTTACCTTTACCTATTATCATCTGAGAAATGTAGGAGGGTATGGAGTTATATGACCCCTGAGCCAAGGAGATAAGTAACTATACAACCTTTAGAAGACATCTGAATAGGGAGATTTTAAATGTTTAATGTTTTATTATGTTTTTAATATATATACTGGAATCTGCTCAAAGTGGCTGGGGCAACCCAGTTAGATGGGCGAAGTACTAAATATATATATTATGATTATTATTATGGAATAAGGTGTCCCTATTTTCATCGAAGAAATGTTGGAGGGTATGAAGGTGCACCCACCCACCCAGCTTTCACCTGGGTGTCTATCTCTTCTCCCAGTCTCCCACCCTGAGAGACTGGATTTGCACAAAATGTTTATCATTTTGTACTGCACATTTTCAGGAAAGAAGTTGGACCGCAAAGCAGTTTCAGGTATGGCCACAATTGGCCTCATTAACAATTTTCAGGGATGAAAATTATGTATTTATTCATAGATATGGATTCCCACTAGCAGAAGAGGAAAAACCTTTGGCCCTCCAGATGTTTGTGAACTACAACTCCATGGCCACTAGCCTTGCTTGCTGGGACTGATGGGAGTTGTAGTTCAGCAACATCTGGAGGGCCAAAGGTTCCCCATACCCAGTGTTCAGGATTGGATTTACGGATCTGCTGAATTCTTGGATTGCCAGCCAGCAATGTACCACCTATCTATTCAAATTCAGTTACACAGGGCTTTTAAAACTGAGGAAAGGGGGGTGTTTGTCTTTATGAGAGAAAGTTGCCATAGCAGTGCAAGGTAATGTTTTACTAAATGAAATATTTACACTTAACACTGCTACATATGGTGTAATTTTCAAGCAATTAAAGAGTGCCATGAAAACAAAAGCCAAAAAGAAGACCAGATGCTTCTGCAAAACGCAAGTCGTGACTGGCTGGGAGGGATAGCCTGTCATTTTCAGTTTCTCTGCATTTCTCAGCTTCCCAGTCTTCTCTTCAGTCCTCCCCATATCAATCAGTTTGCAATTTATTCATTTTTTTAATAAAAAAAAATCCCCTCATGAAAATGCCTTTGCTTTTTAGTGAAAGCCCATTTTTGCAAGCTATTTCCCCTGATACAATGCACTGTATGTATAGCTTTCACTAACATATTCATTATCTTATCTATTTATCTAGTTTTCAAAGTTATACAGAAATACCTATTTTAATGCACACTTTTCCCTAATGCATTTAGCTGGAGAATGTATGCATTTAGCTGTATGCATTTAGCTGGAGAATGGCATTGCAAAATTGGGAGAAGTGTGAATTTGCAGGGATAGCTGTGTTTTGGCTTGCATACTGTTCCAAAAAGTGCAAATTAGAGAATTAGAGAAGTTTGCATCATAAGTCTAATTGAACCATGTTTATCCTCCATCCCTACAGGGTGGTCGCTAATCATGAGATGCTGGTGCTTTAAAATGACTGTGACAATCTGAAGGTGGTCAGACGAAAGTTAACCTGGTTGTACTGCGGTGACTTCCCCTGCCCCCTAGAGAACCCTGAGAATTGTAGTTTTGTGGGTAGTTATTTGATAATTCCATTCACAGAACTACAATCCCAAGGAGTCCTGCAATGGGGAAGGGCCCCCATGACAGTAAAACTGGTTGAACTACCGTATATGGAATACCCCAGACATACACTACTTTGATTTGTGTGGGGCAAGGATGGGACACCTGGAAGTCACACAGATATTGATGAACTAGAACTCCCACCATCCCTAACTATTGTCCATGGGCTTGCCAATCAGAAGGTCAGTGGCTCGAATCCCCATGACAGAGTGAGCTCCTGTTGCTCTGTCCCAGCTCCTGCCAACCTAGCAGTTCAAAAGCATACCAGTGCAAGTAGATAAATAAGTACCTCTGCAGCGGGAAGGTAAACAGCATTTCTGTGCACTCTGGTTTCCGTCACGGTGTTCCGTTGTGCCAGAAACTGTTTAGTCATGCTGGCCACATGGCCCGGAAAGCTGCCTGTGGACAAACGCCGGCTCCCTTGGCCTGAAAGTGAGATGAGTGCCGCAACCCCACAGTCACCTTTGACTGGACTTAACCATCTAGGACTTCTTTGCCTTTACCTTAATGGAATCCAACAGTGCAACAAGGTTCTAATCCTTGGGCCAGAGAAACTTGGACCAGGCTCAAATGTCTGCTCATCCTTTCAATCCATGGGGAGCACCATCACCATTATAAGAGAACTACGGGGGCATTCATGTTTGGATTTGAAGAGTTTGGATTTGATATCCCGCTTTATCACTACCCTAAGGAGTCTCAAAGTGGCCAACAATCTCCTTTTCCTTCCTCCCCCACAACAAACACACTGTGAGGTGAGTGAGGCTGAGAGACTTCAGAGAAGTGTGACTAGCCCAAGGTCACCCAGCAGCTGCATGAGGAGGAGCGGGGAATTGAACCCAGTTCACCAGATTACGAGTCCACTGCTCTTAACCACTACACCACACTGCACTATGCCTTCAGCATGGGAGACACCAAATGCGAATTGCAGTACAACAAGCTCTGGAGGGCCACAGATTCCCCTTTCCTTTTCTATGGAGCTCCAGGCAATGCACATCCTTTCTCTACCTCCTCCATTTTCTCTGGTCCTAGGCATTAGGACCTCGTTGCAACCAGCACTGTTGGGTTCCATCAGCCTGAGCCAACAATGGTCAATAGGTAGGGATGGTGGGAGTTCTAGTTTAACAACATCTGTGTGGCTCACAAATGCCCCAGGCCCAAATGTCTGCTGAGCCTTCACCATTATATTAGGAAACATCGCTTTGCAAAAAGAGGAAGTATATATTAGGCAAAATTGCACACAGATAGGTGTATATTTGGAGAAATTGGCAGTCAAATGCTGCTGATTTTTCATGTGGACTTAAAAGAAAAAGTAATCACAAACTAATGTGCAGAACCAAATTTAAGGTTGGAGAAATGAGAAACTGCAGTTGAAAGTTTGGCCCATTAATGTTTCTTTTTTTTATGTTATCGCCCCTTCCCCCATTCATTCCATGCTATGCTCTTAAAGGATAATTAGATCCTTAATATTATTTTGAACTGAACACTGGCAGTACATTTTCTAGGAAAGGTGAGCATTCTGAGCTCATAGGCTCAGAAACATAATTATCTGAATCAAGACTCAAAAATGACCATAATTAGCCATTTCTTTGTGCAATTTGAAATTTACATCTGCAATAATGCCACCTGCATGAGCCAAAGAGTTGTTTAATTAGAAACGCGGCATGGTGTAGAATGGTTAGATGCAACTTGCTAATAACATTGGGCTTTTTCCTTCCCCAAGTTAAAATTAACGGGAGGCTTGAGCTTGATTTCTTAGGGAAGAAGGTAGGCCTCAAGGTGGTTTGTTTTATTTCCCTGCCCGAAGAAACGAGTGCATAACTCGAGTCAGTTCATTTCTGAAATCTACAATGCGTCTTGCTTGGGTGGGCGAAGTAATTAAAGAGGTGCATGCAGTTATGGAAGCAATTAGCGAGTGGGACCGATAAGTAATCTGGGCACTGGTGAAATGAAAATGAGTTCAGAGTTCAGCCCAGAGAAAGTTGCCTTCAGTTAAATATTTGGCTGTGTGTGAGATCCTATGTGTATTTACCCAGAGGTCAGCCCCACTGACTTAGAGATGCAGCTTGAGGGTCAAAGTTCATGTTCTGACTCTGAATAAGTCAGAAAGGGGCCCATCTTGTCCAGCACCCTGGCCAGTCCAATTGCTGCAGGAATACCACAGCACAGGCAGGGCACAAAGGCAACAGTCTTCCTGCTCTGTTACTCATAAGAGCCTAAGAAAAGTCTTCTTGGATCAGGCCAATGGCTCATCTAATGCCAACACTCTGAACTACCACCCTAACTCTCCATTCCTTGAAATGCTAGATTTCCCTGTGCAAGAATTATTTTGCCTGGGAATAACAGAATTGCAATTTGTTGCTGCTTATTTTAAATTGGGGGTGGGATGGGACATCCCACACACTGTTTGCCCCATAAAGAACAAAATCTATTTCTATCTGTGACTGATGAATTGGTCATTGGCTTGGAAATGGAAGAAAAAACAAAAAGCTAGTGTTTCCATCTGTCAGCAGATTAAAAAAAAAGTAAATGATATTCTGGTGATGGGAAAAAATAAATCACATGCCAAGTCAAAGACATGACTGAGCTAGACCTACTGACTTCCCCCATTGTTTGGTATCCTTTCTCGAGATATCTAGAGTTATCTAATACAGTGCCTTACTCTGGCACCTGAACTTTAAAGGCCCCATCTACACTAAAGATTTAAAGCAGTATCCTACCACCTTAAGCAGCCATGGCTTCCTCAACAAAGGTTCATGGGGACTGTAGTTTGTGAATGGTGCTGAGAGTTGTTAGAAGACCCCTATTCCCTTCAGAGTTACAGTTCCCAGAATTCCCCAGGAAGAGGGACTGATGTTAGTTAAACCACTCTGGAAACGGTAACTACGTGATCAACAGAAGTATAGTGTCCGGGTCAAGTGAAGTAAGAGTGGCACTATATTCTGCCTTGGTCTAACCACATCTGGAGTACTGTGTCCAATTCTGGACACCACAATTTTGTTTCTCCTGCTCTGGAGGGTAGGACACAAACCAATGAATTTAAGTTACAAGAAATGAGATTCTGACTAAACATCAGGAAGAACTTTCTGACAGTAAGAGCTGTTTGACAGTGGAATGGTCTCCCTCTGGAGGTGGTGAACTCTTCTTCACTGGAGGGTTTTAAGCAGAGGTTGGGTGCCCATCTGTCATGGATGTTTTAGCTGAGATTCCTGCATTTCAAGGGGTTGGAATAGATGACCCACAGGGTCCCTTCCAGCTCTACAATTCTGTGATTCCATGATAGGAATAAGAGTTCTCCCAACCATGGTGTATCGTGAAACAGTGATGTTTTGTATCTGGAGACGTAGTGGTTGCGGCACAACTTGCAACAACTTTGAAAGGGGATTAGACAAACACATGGAGGATAAAGCTAGCAATAGCTACAAAGTTGAAATGCATATATGGGACATCTAGTATCAGAGATAGCTGGTTGCTGCTGAACACTACAATTCTGTAATTCTACGGAGAGAAGGCCATGTCTTGCTTGCAGGCTTCCTGCATCTTGTTTTCTACTGCAGGGGCAGAATGCTTGACTAGACGGACTTTCCTCCTGCTCCAGAAGGGCACTTCTGGAGTTTCTTAATGGTATTTACTGGGAATTCAGTGCCTTGCCTGTGTGATAGGAATTTTGAGGTCTTGATATATGGTAATGCTCATAGGTGTATCAACCAAGCACGTACAGTGGTGCCTCGCAAGACGAAATTAATCCGTTCCGTGAGTCTCTTCGTCTAGCGGTTTTTTCGTCTTGCGAAGCAAGCCCATTGACGGCTTAGCAGATTAGCACTATTAGCGCTATTAGCAGTTTTTAGCGGCTTATCAGCTTATCGGATAAGCAGATAAGCAGCTTAGCGGCTTAGAAAAAGGGGGGGGAGGAAAAAAAACCCCGCAGGAACTCGCAAGACATTTTCGTCTTGCGAAGCAAGCCCATAGGAAATTCGTTTTGCGAAGCACCTCCAAATGGAAAACCCTTTCGTCTAGCGGGTTTTCCGTCTTGCAAGGCATTCATCTTGCGGGGCACCACTGTACATAGATCAGCACAGGAAGACCGACCTGAAACCATTTTGATTCCCAAACTGACCAAACGTTTTCGTTGCAAAGAGAGAGGGGCGGTCAGGGAGCCTTCCCATTGTCTCAGGAACTGAGTAATCAGCATTTTAATGGGTGACAGACTTATCAGGAAAGGCAAGCAGATAACCTGGCAAACAGGAAAAACAACATTCAAATTTCTGTTTTAGACCGCCTTTTCTGTGATGTAGGTATGATGTATCTGGGGGGTGGTCTTAGGTTACACCCCTTCTGTGATGTATGTATGATGTTTCTGGGGGTGGTCTTGATCTACAGGGTGGCAATTTCAAAAACCCATATAAGGCCTTGCGCACCATTGTTCTGGGTTCCTCCTCCCTCCTTCGTGTGGTGAGTGAGGACCCTGTTGCAACAGATCAATAAAAACCAGGTTTTCTAGCTGCTTTGCTTCTCAATATTCTCTGGTTGGCCTCTTGTTATTTTCTCCTACCAATAGGGAACCTACGTAAGGACTCTATATAGGCTCTTGGATACCCCATAAGGGAAAAGGGCAATTTTTGTTTACCACACCTGCAAATTGAGTTGAAACAGAGGAGGAAAGGCAGCCAGGAAAGGATTGTCCCATGCTATTCATTTGCAGATAGGTATAGATAGATGAGCACAAAAATGGGTCCTACTTAGCATTAGAGGCACAGCTATAGTCTGGAAGTTGGTGGTTGGAGTCAGTTCCAGGGGCAGCTTCCAGTGTTTCAGATCGGGGCTGTCCTTTAACCACGAGAGAAGACAGCTTGATAAGTTCATCTGTGCTGCCTCTGCTGTTTTTGGACGATTGGCAGCTCCCCCACCGATGAGGACCTCATGACCATTTGAGGATGGCTGTGGAGCAGGATGACTCTGCAGGTTCCATAAACCACTGGCTTCCTTGATATCTTGCAGCTGCCTCGAGTTTCGAAAGGAATAAAGGGAAAGTCTGACTTTTAGGACGGCTGTGAAGTAACAGCCTGTTACCCAACCCAGGCAATCAGTAAGGTTAAACGACAGGGAAGGAGATTTCTTGTCCAGGCAGGTTTATTGCGGTTTGGTAATGGAATGAGATACATCAGCAGGATTGCTTTCTCTGGAGATGCGATAGTAGAGGAGGCTGGGCAAGCACTGTTTGGGGAAGGGAGCTGGGTTGGTGTTGGGGACTTTGTGGCTTCCTTTGCATGGACACGGGGTGCAAGGAAAGGGCCGGATCGTGTGCTGCAGTGTGGAGGTGGCTAATAGGGGAAGGATGTAACTAAACTGTGCAACTTCTCTTGCACTTGATCCACAAGCTGCAGTTAGTGCAGAATGCTGCAGCACGATTGCTGGCAGGAGGGAGACCTTGTCAGAATATAACACCTGTGCTCTGAGATCTGCACTGGCTGCTGAATTGCTAGCGCACCAAGTTCAATGTGCTACAGTTAGTATAAAGGTAAACGGACCCCTGACCATTAGGTCCAGTCGTGGGCGACTCTGGGGTTGCAGCGCTCATCTCGCTTTATTGGCCGAGGGAGCCCGCATACAGCTTCCGGGTCATGTGGCCAGCATGACTAAGCCACTTCTGGCGAACCAGAGCAGCGCACGGAAACACCGTTTACCTTCCCGCTGGAGCGGTACCTATTTATCTACTTGCACTTTGACGTGCTTTCAAACTGCTAGGTTGGCAGGAGCAGGGACTGAGCAATGGGAGCTCACCCTGTCAAGCGGATTCGAACCGCCGACCTTCTGATCAGCAAGTCCTAGGCTCTGTGGTTTAACCCACAGCGCAACCCACACCCCACAGTTAGTATATGAAGCCCTTAACAACTTGGGACCTTCGAAATCACCTTACCCTATGTACACCCACTCTGTTGCTTTGAACAGCAGAACTGGCACTGGTTACAGGTGCCACATAATGCCTTTCCTGGTTTTGTAAGAAATCAATCTTTTAGTGTGGCAGGACCCTTCGGAACTCCCTGTTTATTGACGTCAAGCAAGTGCCTTCACTGTACTCTTTTCTGCGCCTGCTACAAAAACATTTTTGGTTAGACAAGCCTACCCAGATATGTTGACTTTTATTTTAATCTGTTTTTGTTTTATCACTGATTTATATATTTTTTACGATATTTAAATAATTGTTTTTAGCTGCTTTTAGCAATAATTTTGTTGCTTTTTTTGGTTAACTGCTTGGGTTTTGTTTTGCTTGTACAATTAAGCGGCGTAGAATTTTTTTAGGAAATAAAAAAAATAACAAAAATAACTGGGGCTATGGAAAAAGGCCTCTGAGAGAGGGGGGTTGAGCAATGTAAGCCCACCCCGTGACCATGAGATGTCCTCTTAGGCAAGGTTCCCCTTTTGACTGCGACTTTTCATCTCCAGTCTAGAGCATGTGGGTGTGACATTGAAATTATGAGTATTAAGTGTGAAGCTCTCAGCACCACTCACTTCAAATGTCACTTCACTCACCCCAGATTGGCTCAACAGTCAATCTCTCCTTCACAGGGAACTCTGGGAATTGTAGCTCTGGGAGGTGAATAGGGGTATCGTGATAACTCTCAGCACCCTTAACAAACTACTGCTCCCATAAGTCTTTGGGGGAAGCCATGACTGCTTAAAGTGGTATCGCAGTGCTTCAGATGCATGGTATAAATGTCTTAGTCTTATCGAACACAACTGCTCTTCCCCTGCAATGTGCAGCTGTTGGACATCTTCTGGGGCACACTGTCAGCTGCTACAGAGCAAGAACCCGCCCCAAAGGTCTAGCTAGAATTAATTGATTTGACCCTACAGCAGGGATGAGGACCCAGTGGTCCTCCAGCGGTTGCTGGACAACAATTCCCATCATCCCTGACCATCGGCCATGCTGGATGGGAATGATGGGAGTTGGAGTCCAACAACATCTGGAGAGCCAAAGGGTCTCCACTCCTAGCTTCATCTCGCCATAGGTGCTGAATGGACAAAATTGTGCATGTCTCCTCTTCTGTAACTATTGCATCTGTTGGGGCCAGGCTGAATAACTCTCCTAAGGACCACCTTAAGGAAAGCCTAAATCCAGAATAGCCAATGTGCTACCTTCTGGATACTGTTGGACTACAACTCCCATCATCTCAGGACCATTGCCCAGAGTGGCTGGGGCTGATGGGAACTGGAGTCCTGCCCTAGGATCCTGTGCTGGAACATGATTCTGAGAAGATCCCCCAGAATCCTTTGCAATATGAAATTATTCTCCAGCATACAAGCTGTCATCTAAAATGTTCCAGTAAGGTAGAAAGTTTTTGGGAAATGGAAAGGTGGATGATCCAAAGGGAAGATGACATGAGAAGGAGGTCAGGGCAGGATAATATAATTAAAGGTCTGATCGACAGCCAAATAGTCATGGAACACTTTCCTGAGTGCAGTCCTGAAACTCTTCCAGTTTCCCCCCTCTTTTACCTGAAAGTAAAAGTAAGTAAGCTGAAATTCTAACTCTTTCAAATTGGCTGTGCTCTTCTCCCTTGACTTTGGGGTCAAGGTGATTGCTGGTCTTTTTGTTTGTTTGTTAATCTTTATATAAGATTACTTAACTCTCTCTTTGCTTTCCATTCTTTGGCGTGTGTTTTTTTTTTCAGATGCTGAAAGATTAAATGTAACATTTGCATTTGAATGTGCTTTCAACACTATGTAAACGTTCTGGGTAATCTTTGCCAGAGTTAATGATATATACCTTGGGGAGTTGTAAAGGCTATGACGAAAATAAAATCTCTGCTTCCAGCATTCATACATACCTAAGGGCTTCTGGGGGAAAGGGCGATTATGACTGTGATTAGAGGACACTTAAAAAAACATCACACCTCTGGTTTTATATTCCTTTTGAGGCTTTTCAGAGGACCTTGTGGATCTGTTGGGTGGGGAAATCCAGTGTCTCAATGGAGTCATACTTTTATCAAGACCAACTAAAAGGTGGTGTGGAACCTCCAGCCCCTGGGTGCAAACAGGCTTTCTTATATGGCCCAGGGGGCTGCTTTGGCCAAGCTACACCCACCCCACCAGACAGATATCTTCTGGTGGAAGAGATACTGCAGCAGACGGGGAAAAGTGGTGTGTGCCACAAATACAGGGTTTGAAAGGGAAACAAGGCCTTTTTGCATTCCTGCACATGAGACTCTTGCAAGGCAGAAAGCAGAAGTAAACTGTTATAAGAATTTCTGGGTCTCAAATATAGAACAACTATATCTAAATATATGAACCATGTGTCTGAAATAGTATGGGAGAGCAATCCTGGGGCCATTTTGACTCTCTCAATGACCTCAAATATTCCTCTGCAGTAAGGGAGCCAAATGGGGAAAGCCTTTCCATTGTCTTTTTGCTTGCAAATCCTGTCTTAAGATCGTATTTGTGTATGAATAGGGTGAGCATGTGACCTAGATTCAGAAACTAAAGTATTAACCATCACAAAAGAATGGCCAGACTGCCCAGGTAATGCAATCAGTGACCATTATCAGGTATCCCGGCAGAAAGGATTTCTGCTGTAGACCGCCTCCTTCTGTGATGTATGCATGATGTTTTAGGTGAGTGGTCTTGAGCTACAGGGTGGGCAGTTTCAAAAGTCTAAATAAGGGCTTGTTCACCATTGTTCAGTGTCCTCCTCCCTCCTGTGTGTGGTGAGTGGAGACCCTGTTGCAACAGTTCCTTGAATAAAGATCAGGCTTACTAGCCGCTTTGCTTTTCAATTTACTCTGGTTGGCCTCTGTTATTTTCTCCTACCGATAAGGAGCCCACTTAAGGACTCTGTACAGGCTCCGGAATACCCCATAAGGGAAAGGGAGCAGTTTTTCTTATAACAAAACAAGCAAACAAACAAAAAACTTGGTAGTCTTTCTGCTGCTAAAGAGAGCTGGAAATTCTGGTGAGAGCCAAATTGGCCTCCCATTTTGAGGCCTCGTTAGCATGCCGTTCCAAGGCTATTACTGGCAGCAATGACTTAGTGTCATCATTATGTGGCTTCCTTGAAAACTGTTGACACAGTTCTGCCTGCTGTAAATCCTTATGACAATGTTGTTTGGACAGAAACGAGAGTCTCGAGTTGTCATCTCCAAATGTGCAAACAGAGTCTTGGAAACGTGAGTGGCTTTCTTGTAAAAGAGAAGGGGGAAAAAGGAAAGGAAGGGGGGGGAACGTTGGCTGGTCTGACACAGGAATGCAAAGCAAAATTGCCATGTGTCGTTCATAAAAATAGGACCGGAAACAGGAACATGAAACTCAGTGTGGTTGGGAACGTGTGGGTGGGCTGGGCATATATTTGAGTCGATTTGGATGACGTACACAGACCCTGGCAGGCTTCAGGCTTTTATGGACTTCTCAGTTCTCTGAGCACCATAATGTCAGGGATTGGCAATGTAGCATCCTCCAGTTGTTGTGCCATTCCTCCAACCCCCAGCTGCAGCCAACATGAACAACGGCTTGAGAGCACCACGTTGGCTACCCCTGCCATACATAATGCTCAGTTGAAAATACGTCTGCGCAGATTCTTCTTATTTCCTGTAGGGTTTTTTTCCTTTTTGAGGTTTTTTTAGGGGATGCTGTCAGCCTGCATGATTTTTTTCCCGGGGCTGGAATGGGGCAAATATTCCAAATACACACACACACACATACACACAATCCTGGGAACTGTAGTTTTCTAAGGGTGCAGAGAGTTGTTAGGAAATGATTGGAACACTTAGAGTTTGAAAATCTCTTTGTCAAACTTCAAAGGGTATAATGCCACAACTAATTTACCAAAAGGATAAATTCCAGCTTGACGCTTGCTCCTGCTATATGTCAACTCCCTTTGTAGGAAGGAACCCCTCCTCCCCCAATTGCATGATGTAAAATGAGTGTGTATTTATCAGTCTAAAAAGGTAAAAAAAGGTAAAGGACCCCTGACAGTTAAGTCCAGTCGCAGACGACTCGGGGGTTGCGGCGGTCAGCTTGCTTTACAGGCTGAGGGAGCTGGCGTTCGCCCAATTACAGTTTTTCCAGGTCATGTGGCCAGCATGACTAAGCCGCTTCTGGCACAATGGAACACTGAAACCAGAGCAGTGCATGGAAACACTGTTTACCTTCCCGCCAGAGCGGTACCTATTTATCTACTTGCATTGGCGTACTTTCGAACTGCTAGGTTGGCAGGAGCTGGGACAGAGCAACGGGAGCTCACCCCGTTGCAGGGATTCAAACCACTGAACTTCCAATCAGCAAGCCCAAGAGGCTCAGTGGCTTAGACCACAGCGCCACCCACGTCCCATTTATCAGGCTGTGTGTGGCCAAATGCCAAAGGACTTTCTGACATTGACCTGAGCTTATCTCTCATGGCTTAGGTTCTTACAGCTATATATTTGGCTTTTTCTTGATGTATTTGTAGTTGGGTTAATGGTTTTGTATTTTGTTGCTGGCGGGAGGTTTGGGCAGGGGCTGGGCGCTTTAGTTCTTTTGTCAAACTCCCCAGGAAAATGCTAAGCTGCTGGGTGGATGATTACGCAAGGTATCAGTTGTGTTTGCTGGGGAAAGTCCAAAATCGACCTGGTAGGATGGATGATTCTGCAAGTGTTTTCATAGTCAAGGAATAGTTAAGAGCCTGTAAGTGCCAAAAAATGAATCACTATGGTCATATTGGCAGTGATAATTCCTTTTGCTTGTCTGGATCATGGGTAGGCAAACTAAGGTCCGGGGGCCGGATTCGGCCCAATCACCTTCTCAATCCAGCCCATGGACAGTCCAGGAATCAGCGTGTTTTTACATGAGTAGAATGTGTACTTTTATGTAAAATGCATCTCTGGGTTATTTGTGGGGCATAGGAATTCGTTCTTCCCCCAAACAAAATATAGTCCGGTGCCCCACAAGGTCTGAGGGACAGTGGACCAGCCCCCTGCTGAAAAAGTTTGCTGACCCCTGCTCTGGATGGAGGCTAGAGGGGGTTTCATGCATGTGTGTAAAAAACTACCCTAGTGTACAAAATTTGCTCATTTTGCCACTGGCTCATTTTGCCACTGGCACGTAGCGCTTAAAAGATTGCCCAGTAACGAATGTGGTCATTAGTCCAAAAAAGATTTCTCACTCCTGCTCTGCATGATTCTTCTTCTTATTATTATTATTCATTAATTTATATACTGCCAAAATGGCTTCTAAGTAGTTTACAACAGTGAAATCAATACATAGTAAAAATACACCATAAGAAATCCACAATTAAAAAGCATAGCAGTTAAAAAGGTTTGAAGAAAGCTGAACTGCCCTGAAATCTGTGGATGAAGGGGCAGCATACAAATTTAATAAATAAATTAAAAATAAAAATAAAATAAAACCAGAAGTTCTGCTTGCCCAAACAAGCGTGCCTTCGGGATGAGGTGGAATACCAACATTAACAATGCCTCTTGTATTTACTCCCTGGATAGCTCAGTTGGTTAGAGCATGGTGCTGATAATGGCAAGGTTGCAGGTCCAATCCCCATAAGGGGCAGCTGCATATTTCTGCATTGCGGGGGGTTGGACTAGATGATCCTCAGGGTCCCTTCCACCTCTACAGTTCTATGATTCTTTGATTTTTTTGGGGGGGAGCATTCTGCAACACTGGCACCATGAGTGAAAAAGCCCACCTGCATGGTACCACAAGCTGATAATCTTCATACACCAGCAGCAGACTCATTCTTTGAGTTTGGATATTGATAAAGCCAGCACAGAATCATCCAAAGGCAATAGGGACGCATAAGCAGGCTTGGATAAACCCCAAATTTTGCACTCAAAAAACCTTTGGCAGACCCTAGGGTGACCCCTCCCCAATAACCTCAGTGCAAATGGGAACTGAGAATTGGTAAGGTAAAGGGACCCCTGACCATTAGATCCAGTCGTGGCCGACTCTGGGGTTGCAGCGCTCATCTTGCTTTATTGGCCGAGGGAGCTGGTGTACAGCTTTCGGGTCATGTGGCCAGCATGACTAAGCCGCTTCTGGCGAACCAGAGCAGCGCACGGAAACGCCGTTTACCTTCCCGCCAGAGCAGTACCTATTTATCTACTTGCACTTTGATGTGCTTTCGAACTGTGCTGTGAAAAGCTGACTGATTGATCATCAAGAGGGGCATGAAAAACCAGAGAGGGAGGATGAAAGGGAACGGAGTATTCTGGAAAGGGGATTGCTGGCTGGCTGGCTGGCTACCTAGAAGGACCCCTGAACAGAAGTAGCCCACCAAGCAACATTTTGTTTCAGGTGCCACTTGTTTTATAAACAAGTGAAGAGAGTTGAAATGAGGACACACAGTGTGTTCTCAAGCAGCCTTGACAATGTATGGCGAAATTTTGTTACAATGCGATGTGCATTTGCAACAGATCTGACTTCAGGCAGCTGCTTCAAGGACTGGAAATGAGGTTTTGCTTTCTTTAAAATGACAGCATGCTTTTCTCCCCTTAAATGCATTCCGAGTTTTGGCCTACTCAGCACCACCAACTTAATCTAATATGTGAAACCTGTGCGTTCCTGCTCTGCCTATTCGGTGCAAATTGCTTAATGCACTTTAATTTCTAATTATTTATTTGTTCCTGTGGGATGGGTCGGTAATGCAAGAGAAGGCTAGGGTCAGCAGAAAACAGCGAGGCTGGAGGGACTGTTTTGCTGGAGCCGAAGAGTAATTAAACTGACCGGATTTGCATAACATTTTGTAGCACAGAAAAGAAAGGAGGAGGGAAAAGGACAGATTACAAGCTGGTGACCTATCAGTAACAGAGCACCGAGAGGAGTAATTAAAAGGACGTGTAGCTAATATCATTGGTTCAGGGAGAGAAAACGTACAGGGCCAAAGAAACTGAAGGACAACAGATCAGAAGTAGAATAATGTGACATTTATTTACGCACGCACACCCCCAAAAATAAATCTGGATTATTTTTTTGTCAGCTCTCCAAAAGATGTGGGTTATCTGACCTGTGGAAGGAAGGGGGTTTTTATTTTATTTATTTAAAGAAAGGACGAAATTGCACACACTAAGCTGCCTAACAGATTCAGCTTTGAAGATAGTGCTTTTAAAAGCTAAGGTGCAGCTTGTTACATGTTGTCTGCTGCTGGTGTGATGACTTGTGTGTTTGTGCATATGTGTTACGACCCCTGAACCCAGCCCCGCCTGCAATGCCTCCAAAGAGAATCCAAATGAGGAAGAAAAATTGGGAGATGAGGCTAGTGGCTATTAGTCATCATAGCTATGTTCAACCTCACTGCTGGAGGCAGTTTGCCTCTGGAAACCCGTTGGTGAGAATCACAAGTGGGGAGAGTTGGTTCTGCTTATGGGCTTCCCATATGCATATGGTCAGCCACAGTGAGAAGAGGATGCTGCACTAGATGGGTTTTTGGCCTGATCCAACAGGCTCTTATTAATATTATTAAGATGCTTAACCCTGTTGGTTGGTGTGGGGTTTTTTTTGGGGGGGGGATTTTCAGCATCTCCCGTACTCTCCCAGCTTAGGGACAGCACCCCCTTTGCCTTCTTCAGACTCTGAGGACTACCCCTTTAACCTCTGTCTTGTAGAAGCCAGTGATTCCAGAAGCAGGCAATGGTTCTTTGAGGAGCAAAGCTTCTCCAGGGAGGTGGGTCCAATTCCAGAAGACATGCTCGCTAGCCTTCATGGGGCTTCCAATGGATACAGCTCTTTGCTAAGGCAACATTCCCCCCATTACCTACAATAGAGCCAGCAGAAGAACCCACTGGGAGCTATCCGTGGTCCTGATGAGACTTGTCTGGCTTGGAATATACCTTGCCAAGCCACATTCTCCTGGATCTGGACTTTACTTAGCATAACCCTCCTTCCTGAAGACACTGCTTGACACGTCCTTGCCAAGTGGCAATTGAAGATGTGGCCCTACTTTTGTAAATTCATGGAGGAAAGGGCTGCCAGTGGCTGCCAGCCATGATGGTTATGGTCTACCTCCTCAGTTAGAGGCAGCAATGCTCTGAATACAGTACCAGTTGCTGGAAAACATAGGATGGGAAGGGTACTCTTGTTCTGTGTCCTGGTTTACTATTGTGAGAACAAGATGCTGGACTAGATGGGTCAATGGCACAATTCAACTGGCTATTCCTCTGTTCTTAACCTTGCCTTGAGGGGAAGCTAGGAATGGGGGATAAATATTGGTTCACTTCTTGCTTCAATGTGAACCTATCCAATATGGAGACCAAAGTGCACATTGCCTTACAAATTTCCCCTTTTCCAGATTTTGCAATCCAGTTCTCCCAGCAACAGCAAAAGAGAATAAGAATGCATATATTAGGGGAACATGCATATACTATATGCACAGAAATGCATGTATTTGTGGAACTCATGTGCTAAAATGCTTGCAAGGGAAGTTGGCTTATATTGCATATGCAGTGGTACCTCGGGTTAAGTACTTAATTCGTTCCGGAGGTCCGTTCTTAACATGAAACTGTTCTTAACCTGAAGCACCACTTTAGCTAATGGGGCCTCCTGCTGCTGCCGCGCCGCCAGAGCACGATTTCTGTTCTCATCCTGAAGCAAAGTTCTTAACCCGAGGTACTATTTCTGGGTTAGCGGAGTCTGTAACCTGAAGCGTATGTAACCTGAAGCATATGTAACCCGAGGTAACACTGTATTAGGGGAATATGTATATATTATATGCACAGAAATACATGTATTTGTGGAAATCATGTGCTAAAATGCTTGCAAGGGAAGTTTGCTTATATTGCATATATTAGGGGAATATGCACATACTATATGCACAGAAATGCATGTATTTGTGGAAATCATGTGCTAAAATGCTTGCAAGGGAAGTCTGCTTGCATGTGCTAGGAGAATGTGTGCTAAAAGGCTGATGAATTTTCATGAGGGCTTTTTAAAATAACAGTACTAATAATTCACAAACTGATGTGGAAATCAGGTGAAGTTGAGACTGAAAACTGAGCAACTGGGAGAAATCGAAACTGACAAGCTCATCCAGCTCTCAAGGAGACCACACATTAAAAAAACTTCCCAGTGTTAAAAATGGCACTGCTGTGTTTTTGATGCTGACTGCCCTATAAATAACCCTTCTTTCTTGCTGCAGGTGGTTAACTGTGACATTTCAGTATTAAAAATTTGCTGGGTGTCTATTGAACTGTACAGGCATGGTTTAACTATTTTTCTCTTTCTTTCTCCCCTTCTGCTTTCCCCTTCCTTTACAGCAATGAAATCAGGAGGCACCCAGCTCAAACTGATAATGACATTCCAGAATTACGGGCAAGCCTTGTTTAAGCCAATGAAGTAAGTGGGGAATCCCTGTCTTAAAAAGGAACTTTACAAAATTTCTGATGCCTGCAAAGAGATCAGTAATGGGCATTCTTGTCTGCAGCCAAGCTTGTGAGATATGACACTAATGACACAAGGAGCAATGATTGTTTGGGTGCCCCTACCTGCTTTTAAATTAAAGGGATGCCTTGGGTGTGTGTGGAATCTGGTACAGACTAAAGGTAAAGATAAAGGGACCCCTGACCCTTAGGTCCAGTAGTGACCGACTCTGGGGTTGCGGCGCTCATCTCGCTTTATTGGCCGAGGGAGCCGGCGTACAGCTTCCGGGTCATGTGGCCAGCATGACTAAGCTGCTTCTGGTGAACCAGAGCAACGCACAGAAAGGCCGTTTACCTTCCTGCCAGAGCGGTACCTATTTATCTACTTGCACTGGCGTGCTTTCAAACTGCTAGGTTGGCAGAAGCAGGGACTGAGCAACGGGAGCTCACCCCGTCGCAGGGATTCGAACTGCCGACCTTCTGATCAGCAAGTCTTAGGCTCTGTGGTTTAACCCACAGCGCCACCCGGGTCCCTATGGTGCAGATTACAGCATAAATAAAAGGGACTTTTAACGCTTTCTCCTACATTGGTCCCAATCAACCCCCCCCCCCAGCCAGGTGTAGATGATATTTGCATGGGGGGGGGGGACATAGCACGAAATAATATTTTGTGCTGAGGATACATTCACAACCAGAGGCGTAAACTCAACTCAGGTTGGTAAGGCAAGCATGCACTAACCAGAAAAGCTCATTTGCTTTGCAGATGTCTTACTGCTTTCAACTTGTCTGCTGTATGAACCTCTGCCAGACATTTAACGAACTCAGGGAAGGTCAAATATGGATGAAGGCTCATGAGTTAGATTTGGGTTTAAGATTCCAGCTTTACCTTGGACTCATTGCGGGGAAGAGTTTGGAAAATAATTCATCTTCAGATGGTAGGAAAACTGATTCACGTTTATGGTAATAGCCAAATGTATCCCCCGGCCCTGCCGCTCCCAGATTTCCCTTTGGTTGTATATTCGTTTGTGATTTGTGCTCGTGATTGCATCAGTAAGTAAAAAAAAAATCCAAATTATTTTATTATATTATTAATTAATTAATTAATTAATTAATTAAATTTTTAATTAATTAATTAATTAAATTTGTTAGTTGCTTTTTTGCTATGGCAACTCAAAGTGATGTGCAGTATTTTAAGCAAAAGAAAGAAAGAAAGAAAGAAAGCCTACATACATTAAAACCAGCATATATGTGTATATATGTACACACACACACACCTGCATATAACCAGCTGTCTACAAGCTGCTGGGATCCTGCACATGCCAGATATTTAAGTGTCTTCTTGGCCCCAGATCAAGCTAAACCTGGGGGAACAGGCTGACTGCTCTGATTTAGATCTCTGAATTTGCAATAAGCTGCGAGGTGGTTGAGAAAATGCACCAAAGCGCCTGCGTTTCTCAAGCTCCCAGCACCGCTTGGCTGACTGCTTGGGGATATTTTATGGGTGGCTTGAAGTTATTTTGCGCATAGCTACTCCAATCCCCCTTCACAAAACCCGAATCCCCTGCTGGTTCTGATTAACAGAGCAGATGAAAAGATAATGGAAAAAACGTTCTCCTACAGACAGACTTACCCAGTTGCTCACATCTCCGCACCTTTTGGATTGGAGCTAATCCTCCAATCTGTGTTAGTTAAAACCTTTTGGGGCCTTGTGATCATCTCTGATAATCTCTACCATTTACCTGGTGCCATCAACAACCTTTCCCTCTCTTCCTGCCCCAACCTGACCCTGCAAGGAACAGTCTCAGTCACAAACAGTCCAGTCCTGTGCAGGAATAGGGAATGTGTGGCCCTCCCGAGGCTGTTGGGACTCCAAAAGACTCAGCCAGCATGCCCAGTGGTCAGGAATGATAAGAATAACATCTGGAGGCCCCTCAAGGCAGAGACCTCTTATGATTTGTCCTGTATCAAACGGAGCAGCTGCAGTCAGTGGCCAGTCAGGCTTCTGTATTCTCCTAGGCTACGTATGCACTATGCATTTGAAACAGGCGACTCTTTTCAAAGAATCCTGGGAACTGTAGTTTTGAGGATTACCATATTTCCAAAAAGTAAAAACCAGGACACCCCGAACGTTGTTGAGGTGTTGTTGTTTTTTAAGGAAGGCCCCCAAACACAACCTTTCAATTTTTCAACCCCGCCTTTGAAATTCCGGCAATGTCCAGAAACATCTGGATGTATAGCAGCCCTAGTTTATGGGGAAACTACAGTTCTGCCTGGGGGTCTTAGGGCGGTTCACAGATCTTTGCTTACCCAAGAGGCGATCAGATTGAAGAACAGCAGCAGACCTGGATGCTAGGGTTAAAATGAAGATGTGCTGCAGGTCTGTAAAAGGCAGGGTTGTGCCTCTGAATTCCACTTGCTGGGAACAACGTTAGGAGAGAGATCCTGTGCTGTGTTCTGCTCATGGGTTTTCCATAAGCATCTGGTTGGCTTTTGTGACGGGAAGGCGGACTGGATAGGCCTTTGGCCTGATCCAGCAGGGCTTTTCTTATGTTCTGATCATAGAATTGTAGAGTCGGATGGGGCACCCAGGATCATCCAGTCCAGGCTTCCTCAAACTCGGTCCTCCAGATGTTTTGAGACTACAATTCCCATCATCCCTGACCACTGGTCCTGCTCGCTAGGGATCATGGGAGTTGTAGGCAAAAAATAATCTGGAAGGCAGAGTTTGAGGATGCTTGATCAGTCCAACATGTGCAATGCAGGATTGTGCCCGGTACAGGCTGTGTTTTGTAGTAAACAAAACTTCTCTGACCGGCCACAGCTCTCCAGGGCCTCGGATCTAGGCCTTTCTCATCTCGGATCATTTTAACTAGAGGTTAGGTAAAGGTAAAGGGACCCCTGACCATTAGGTCGAGTCGTGACCAACTCTGGGGTTGTGGCGCTCATCTCACTTTATTGGCCAAGGGAGCTGGCGTACAGCTTCCGGGTCCTGTGGCCACCATGACTAAGCCACTTCTGGCGAACCAGAGCAGCGCACGGAAATGCCGTTTACCTTCCCGCCAGAGCGGTACCTATTTATCTACTTGCACTTTGACGTGCTTTTGAACTGCTAGGTTGGCAGGAGCAGGGACCGAGCAATGGGAGCTCACGCTGTCGCGGGGATTCGAACCGCTTACCTTCTGATCGGCAAGTCCTAGGCTCTGTGGTTTAACCCACAGCGCCACCCGCGTCCCTAACTAGAGGTTAACTGGGGCTTAAATTTGGCACCCTTTACCTGCAAACCAGCTCTGCCCTCAAGTTGCTGCCCTTTCCTTTGTTAGGAGAATGAGCAAAAGAATGTATTGGATGGACGTTCCATATTAGTGACTTGTGTTGGAGGCAAGCCCTGTGGTTGTTGTCCTGAAGGATGATAACGCATCTATCAAGATTTCTGCTTGGGAAGGGGATTCCAGGAACCTAAAGCAAGCCGAGGAAAGCAGAAGGGCACCTGGGGCGATAAATACCGTAGGCTTGGTTTTCTTAACCCAGGAGGGATTGGACGTTCAAATTAGGGACGAGGGTGGAAATCAAAAGCGGAGGTAAGGAAATTTGAATAAAGGCAGGGGCACACTCGAAGGAGGTCAGCACTAAAGTGGAAGCGTGGTGTGTTTATTACACTGGGTTTCGCAAAGTCGCTTGGGGCCGCCGAAGGTTTAACAAAGCCGTTCAGCATCCGTGTTGGGGCCTTGCCGCAATCATAGGCTCATTTCCTTTCTTTGTTTCCCTGGTATAGAAGTTCAATTATTAGTTCCCTCCAAGTGGGTCCGTAAAGCAGGAGAGTCGGGGAGAATAAGTGGCTTTGAGTATCTATTTAGTATTCCTCACATCCATGCTAAACATCAGGTTTCCTGTATGAAGCCTTCAGAAGGCTGCAGTACTTAATTTTTCAAATGAGAATCAGCGGGGATCACAAATCATGTTTTCTGGCCTGGTGGCTTTTCCCTCTCAGTCTCAGTTCTTTTGTGGGGAGGGGGACATGTGCTTTGCTTGATGGAGCCCACTATTTCAGGGATAGGGAAACTTGCATCCCTAAAGATGTTGTTGGAACTCCCGCTCTCATCAGCACCACCCAGCGTGGCCAGTGGTCAGGGATGATGGAACCAGGCTGCCAAAAGGATCACCTGGTTCTCAATAGTAGAGCATCTGCTGTTTTGGTTCCCTCATCAAGAAGTGAGATTACAGGGAACCAGACAGAGGGCCTTCTTGGTAGTGGCGCCCTTCCTGTGAAACGCCCTCCCTTTAGATGTGAAGGAAATAAGTAGCTTTCTTATCTTTAGTTACAGATAGGTAGCCGTGTTGGTCTGCCATAGTCAAAACAAAATAAAAAAATTCCTTCCAGTAGCACCTTAAAGACCAACTAAGTTAGTTCTTGGTATGAGCTTTCGTGTGCATGCACACGAAAGCTCATACCAAGAACTAACTTAGTTGGTCTTTAAGGTGCTACTGGAAGGAATTTTTTTATTTTGTTTTATCTTATCTTTAAAAGACATCTGAAGGCGGCCCTGTTTAGGGAAGTTCTTAATATTTACTGCTGTATTGTTTTTAACACTTGATTGGGAGCTGCCCAGAGTGGCTTGGGAAGCTCAGCCAGATGGGCGGGGTATAAATAAAATATTATTATTATTATTATTATTATTATTATTATTATTATTGGCATGCAAAGGTCCCAGGTTCAATCCCCAACATCTGCTGTTGAGGCTGGGAATGTCCACTGCCTGAAACCTTGGAGTGCCACTGTCAGTCCATATAAGACAATGCTGAGCTAGATGGACCATTGAGTCTGATTCTATATAAGGCAGATACCCATGGCCCACATCACCAAGGCTCTGGGTTTTTTTTGCTCCTGCCAACTTGGTTATAGTGGTTGGCACCTGGAGAGAGGGCCTTCTCAGTGGTGGCCCCCTATCTAGCTCCAAGAGCCTTCTGGCGTTTTTCTCATTGCAAGAAATGAGGTTACAGGAAACCAGGCAGACGGCCTTCTCAGTAGTGGCACATGCCCTGTGGAAATAAACAACTATCTTTTAGGAAACATCTGAAGGCAGCCCTCTATAGGGAAGTTTTTAATGTTTGACGTTTTACCGTGCTTGATGTTTTCATTTGTTGGAAGGCGCCCAAGAGTGGCTGGGGCAACTCAGTTAGAAGAGCGTCAAATAAATAATAAATTATTGCTATTATTATATCTGTAGCAACAATATACTACTGCGATATTGAGAAAATGTTTGCAGTCAAGGAGACAAAGTATCATTGCACTTGCAAAGTGTACATTTCCACTAGGCTTTACGAGGAACCATAAAGCACAAAATAAATAATAATTATATCAAAGAATACTTTAAGCAGCAGACAACAAGGCTTCTGGGCAAGGTCCTGTTTCAAAGATCTTCCTCAGATAATAATAAAGCTCAAAAACCTTTTGAAGCCCTGACTGTAATTTTCACAAATGGGAAGACTCCAGGAATGTTTATCTCTCCAGAGACGTTACTTGATTCCAGAAGGATAATACTAGTGCAAGTGTCCAAAATTATAATGATATACAGTATTATAATGATATTTTGTCTACTTGAGGGAGTTGGGTATGTTCAGCATGGAAAAATGGAGACTGAGAGGAGATGTGATAGCCATCTTCAAATATTGGAAGGGCTGTCACATGGGAGATTGAGTAAGCTTATTTTCTCCAGCTCTGGAAGGTAGGACCCAATCCAATGGATTCAAGTTACAAGAAGGGTTATTCCGATGGAAGAGCTTCCGACGGAAGGCAGAACTTTTGACAGAAAGAGCTGTTCCACAGTGGAACGGACTCCCTCAGGAGGTGGTGGACATTCCTTCCTTGAAGGTTTTGAAGCAGAGATTGGATGGCCATCAGACAGGGATACTTTAGCTGAGATGGAGGCGGCTGGACTACGTGACCCTACAAGCTTATCTTTCTGGCATTTGCCAGGGAATACGATGATGACGACCTTTGAAGAGTCTTTTATCTCTTGAACTGAGCCGCCTTGCCTTTGCTTTTATTCCAGTGATCTTGTTTTGTACCTTTCCTGTGTTTTATGACGTGGACAGTTTGATGCCATTGTTTGTTTCTTCTTGTCTGTTATTAATCTACCTAATAAGATCAATGCATAAAGAAGCATTTTGGAGACCACTGTGGTAGCGGAGCCTAAGGTTTACGTATGAAGACAGACATTTGCCACCACTATCCCTGGGCTATGGAGTTGTCGTCAGGTTGAGGGAACGCTTGTGTGCTTCAAATTAATGTCTGACTAAGGCTGCATCCATGCTATATATTTAAGACAGTATCATACTGCTTTAAAGCCATGGCCTCCCCCCCCCAAAGAACCCTGGGAAGTGTAGTTTGCTAAGAGTGCTGAGAGAAGTTAAGAGACCCCCTCATAGAACTACAATTCCCAGAGTTCTCTGGGAATAAGCATTGACTGCTAAACCACTCTTGAGGACTGTAGCTCTGTGAGAGGGAATAAGAACAGCTCTCAGCACCCACAACTCTCAGTATCCATAACAAGATAACACTACCCAGGATTTTGGTGGGGATGCCATGACTGTTTAAAATGGTATGATACTATAGTGCACTGAGGACCTAAGAGGAAAGAGAATGCTGTTTTTGTGGTGACACCCAAGCTCTAAATCTCCCTTCCTAGGTGGTCATCAAATCTTCCTTTTAAGCACATTGTTCAGTCTTAGCGACTTCATTGTAGCCTGTCCAGCTGCTTTAAAATGCTGCTGTTATTATTTTTAATTTTCTGGACTGCTGCTGCTTGTTTCTTTCTGACAATTAGGTTTTTAGGACTTTTTAAATTGAAAAAAATAGGTTTGTATTTATTTATTTTTAAAGCATATGTGGATCTCTTTTTTCCACTAGCCATCTTGAGGTTTTTGTGTGAAAGGGAGATACAAAAGTTTTAAACAAACAAGAAATAAAGAACATGTGTGTGATAGCGAAGCAACAACACTCAATGGTCTGATCTGCTCGGAATGTTTCTAAATGTTCAGGGAATAAAGCTGTCGGAATATTTGCAGTTACGTTTCTGTTAGCAGAAGCGCAGTGGTAATTTTGGCTGGGGTAGAAACCTCAGGCACAGCCTGGGAATATTACCTTTTGAAGGGCAGGTTGAGTAGTGGAAATAATTTCCAGGTGATAGAGAAACTGACAGGCAGCAAGCTCAGTTGTTGAGGAAAAGATACAGGAAAGGTAACAGGACTGGAAACAGGAAGGGTAAATGAAGGAGAAGGAGGCTTGAAGAAACTGGGGCGCACGGTGGGGTTAATAAGATAAGGGGCAGATTTACTTATTGATTTGAGCCAACCAGACTACTCTTGGACTGCAGGCTTCTAATTGCTTTATTCTCCGACCTCTTAAATCAAATGAAAGGCAGGGAAGGAAGGCTGAAAGAATGCCCTTGCGTGAGCGGAGCCCACCGTGCAACAATTATTTCATTTATTTGAAGATCTACATCCTCCATCCTGAACTAATTGCCCATAAAAGGTTGCAGGGTTAGCCAGCTCTATTTACAAATCCTTATTGCCCAATGCAAATTCTGTTGCTAATTCTGCATGAATCAACCCCAAATGAGAATGCTTCCAGGAAACACCAAGGGAGTTCTGAGCATAGCTGAAATGTATCTAACAAACAATTAGCGTGGAGCTTTGCTTAATATACTGCAATATTCTCCACATATTGAGATTTCTCATGCTAGGCTTTCTTAAACGGCTCAATACACCGGGTAGGAAGCCACCCAAAGCCAGCCCAGCCAAATGCTGGAAGGTTAGTAACACCAAGTGGTTTTTTATTACAGTGGTACCTTGGTTCTCAAACTTAATCCGTTCCAGAAGTCCATTTCAAAACCAAAGTGTTCCAAAACCAAGGCGCAAGCTGCAGAGCTGTGCAAGACAGGGAATCCTTGGGCTGGCTTATGCAAACCAACCTGGCTGGCCTAGCAAAGAGCAAATCTGTTAACATGACAAAATGTGCTGATAAGCCATCTAAAAGGAATCATTTGGCCTGGGGAGACAGATGTTGCCAAGGTAATGGGGTGAGTGAAGTGACAGGAAAAGAGAGCTTTTAGCAGGGAGGAAGACGAAGGAAGAAAGATGGGGATCCATATTGGGCAGGCAGGCTGAAGGTTGGCTGGGAGAGATGCCTTGGACTCCAGGGCTGCACTGCTTTGAGGGGCAAGCGCTTCTTGAAATGACCATGCTGTAAGATCTGGACTCCCTCCATGAAGACTGAAGGTGTAAATGGGTGAATAGACCATATTTTTCAAAGCTACGGCAGTCGCCACTGTGTCTCAATTCTCCAAAGCTCCACAGACCCGGGGTAAGTGCCTGAAATCCCATGGGCTCTTGCCAGCAGAGGGAGGATGAGGCAACCAACTTTTGTAACACTATGTTCCCCAGATTCCCCAAACAATGTGTTACCCTCCCCACTTTCTCAGTTTTCAGTTGGTATCTCCTCAACCCGTGCCAGGAAAAGACAAATAAAATTACTTTGAGAAGCTGCGGAGCATTCCTTCCTTTTAGCATGGGGAGGGTGTGGCCATCTTCACAGTTATTTTTGAATTGCCTTTCTACCAAACGTGCTCAAGGCAATGCAGAATTAAAACAACAACATAGAAATGACAGTCCAATAATTTATTGGTGTCTCCTGCTTTCAAACGGCCCGAAATTGGTGTACAGTTGCCAGGGCCTGAGAACAGCCCAAGCAAGTTGTGGCTGGATGAGACTTGAACCAACAGCTGGATTCAAACAAGACGTGCTTGATGTCTATGCTGTTTGCAACACAACTGCGCAGTCTGCAGATTTGCATAAACGTGGCTAACTACCCTTAACGGGATTCACAATCCTCCCTCCTTCCTTTTTCCTAACATTTGTACCTCATTCATCACCCAAAAGATCACCCACAGCAGCTTGCGGATCAATCAAACCAGCATAGCCCTTGCAGACATGGCACAAGAGGAAAGGGGAATGGAGAGGGAAGAGGAAATCAAGAATGCTCAGACACCAAATGCTTAATGCTATATGGTTCTTGTTAATCGTCATAGTCAGCTGAGATTTGGGGGGGGGGGACAGTCACCTGTGACTTCTCAGTGGTAGTTCCCAACTTACAGATGCCTTCCTAGTGAGATGTGTCAGTCTCCTTCATTGTTAACTTTTAGAAGAAATTTGAAAACATCTCTTTTTACCCAGGAATTTGAAGGCTGAAAAACATGTCCCTGGCCACCCTGAAATTATTCATTTTGACTGTAGGTGATGGTTTAAGGAATTTTTAGGTGTTTTCAGCAGGTTGTTTTAAACTGTTCACCACCAGCATGCCTCTATAACTGAAATACTTTGTGCAGACCTTTTTTGGGAGATCTGGGTTTGCCACAAAATGCCTGCTTTGTTCCCCTGCCAGCTTGCATGGGCGATGGCTGGTGTTAAGTGGCAGACATCTTAGATGGAGCCTAACATCAGCCTGTAAGAATCCCAAACCCTTTGAAAACGATTCATTTGAAAAGGAAAATAAAATAACATTGCATGCAGTTCTGACTCCGGGGATAGGGGTGGGGGAAGGCGGAATTAATTCAGCACACTTGGCTTCCAGCATCAACACACCGCTCCAGAGTCAACGTAGCAATTAATTCAAATTGCAGCGGCTCCCCCACCTTCACTCCAGCATCTTCCTAAATGCAAGATGCGTTCAGTAACCGTGATTCTAAAAACACTGGGATTGCTCTGTGACACGCTCTGCTGAAGGAGCCACGGTGGATGCGCAGAGAACGCCACTCTGGCTGGAGAAACAGCTTAAAGCAATTTCCCATGAGGATGTCGCTGTTGCAATCCTTCTGTGCACAAGAGGCAGATATTCCAGATTTGTGATGTGACAAGCTGATCTGAAGGGCAGAAGCTGATAATCAAAACATTCAGGACTGCCGTGCATGTTTAGAACTGAGAAGTGCCTTGTGTCTGAAGATAGGAAACAGGAAATGCCTCTCTCTCTCTTGCTCTGTTGTGAGCATATATTTTGATGGAGAAGCATCACTGTTTTCTATTCTGCCCTGTATTCGTCATGTACAGCACTGTCTCCCTTCAATTCGCCTCCTGCCCTGAATCATGCTATCTGTTTCGTCATGGCGAAAATACATAACTTACGTAATTTACGCAATTAATTGCGTAAGTTGCCTTGCCATAGTGTTATTCCACACCACTCATTTCCATGAAAAAGCAACAAAGTGGAAATTGGAGGGAGTGGTGGTAACCAACTGCATATTGCTTGCAGACTAAAAACAACAATAACAGCAAATACCGATTATATTCACCAGATTGATTTCTGCTTTGGACATGGGATGAACAAGCAGATATTGGTATTATCCATTCCCATTTCCGTTTTCATCAGAATTCCCCGACATTCCTTGCTAAGCATGCTTGCAATTTAGCAGAACAATCCAGCCTGTGGTTCAAACGCAGGGTGTGCGCATGATTGCAAGGGGATCTGCTATCATGGCTCCTGTGTGCAGCAGTGACCTGGACACAGATTCGGAGACTGCAGTGGCACCAGATGGGGAACTGGGTGTGGGTATCTCCTACCACATATCACCCGCCTGGGAGGGCACCAAGAGGAACAAAGGCATGTCTTGTTCCACAGGGCTACAATTTCCAGAGCTCCCTTGAAGAGGGATTAGAGCCTAGGACTTGCCGATCAGAAGGTCAGCGGTTCGAATCCCTGCGACGGGGTGAGCTCCCATTGCTCGGTCCCTGCTCCTGCCAACCTAGCAGTTTGAAAGCATGTCAAAGTGCAAGTAGATAATTAGGTACCGCTCCGGCGGAAAGGTAAATGCCGTTTCCATGTGCTGCTCTGGTTTGCCAGAAGCGGCTTAGTCATGCTGGCCGCATGACCCGGAAGCTGTACGCCGGTTCCCTCAGCCAATAAAGTGAGATGAGTGCCGCAACCCCAGAGTCGGTCACGACTGGACCTAACGGTCAGGGGTCCCTTTACCTTTACTTTAGGAACTGTAGCTCTGTGACGGGAATAGGCACCTCCTAACAACACCCGACACCCTTAACAAACTACAGTTCCCATGATTCTTGGGGGGGGGGCAGCTTTAAATGTGGCTTGTGAGAACAAAAATGCTGGAGTAGCTAGGCCTTTGGTGTGGAGCCAGCAAGGCTTTTTTTTAAGTTCTTCACAGAAATTTGGGGAAAACAATAACAGCCCATCTTCCCCATCGAAATTGAGCGTGTTGCTTCCTGTTATGCGGATGTGTTTACTATAAAACCGCTTCTCTCCCTCTCTCTCTCTTTTTAAAAAAGCTAAAGCACATTTTTGCTTTTACTGTGTTGTCCTGTTTCTTTTCCAAGTCCTGCCCACACCAGGTCAGGCCTAGGTAAAGGCCCAGCTCTGAATTCACGGAAGTGGGCACTTTTGGCTCTGGCAGTCAGTATTTACTGTCAATCCCACCTCTCCGCCCCCACCCTTAAGGCCTCTGACCAGCTCATCCTTTCCGTAGGGCCTATTTAGTAACCCTCAGCTTCCTGCCTGTGGACATGTCTAAAAATCAAAGGTAAATATATAAACAGCAGGAACTCTTGCGGAGACGGCAAAACCAATACGGAGGTTTCCGGATCCCTGGGTTCAAGCCTTGCGAAAGGCTCAATGACTAGGCTGCAGTCCTCAGAGCACTGGACGGGTGCAAACAATCCACACCCCTATGTAGTGAAGAAAGCGTTTTGGCTAGCAGGGTACTGTTGAGGATCAAGAAGCCAGAGGAGAAGGAGAAGACAATGTTTGCTCCAGCTTCCTTGTACCATAATGCTCACCCTGCAATTGTGGCTGAGCTCTGCTGAGGAAAAAGCTAGGGCAGAAATTACAGGGTGTTGTAGACCGAGGCTCTAGGACTGTTTGGCAATTCTTTAGTTCTAACAGGACTCAAGAAAGCTGTGCTGCTCGTGTTGTCCTAGCATTAAGGGGAGCTAACTTGGCTAAACTTTACGGAATAATGTTTTCAAGGAAAAGAAACCTTCCTCATCTCAATTAAAAGGACATGGGGCGAACCTGTTGGATCAAACCAAAGGCCTAGCTCAGTGTTTCCCAAACTTGAGTTTCCAGCTGTTTTTGGACTACAGTTCCCATCATCCCTGACCACTGGTCCTGCTAGCTAAGGATGATGTGAGTTGTAGTCCAAAAAAACAGCTGGAGACCCAAGTTTGGGAAACGCTGGCCTAGCTAGTGCAGTATCCTGGTGCTCCAGATGTTTTGGAATACAGACCCCATCATTCCCTCACCACTGGCCATAGTCGCTGGGCCTGATGGGAGGTGTGGTCTGAACCATGCGGCAGGCAGCAGGCTCAGGAGGCCTGGACTGGTGTAATTTATTTAATCTGTTTATTATTGCATTTGTATCGCACCTTGGCTACTAGCCATGATGGATATATTCTGCCTCCACATCCAGAGACAGTAATGCTGGAAAGCTCAGGAGGCAGGGAGTGATCTTCTGCTTGGGACCTGCTTATGGGCTTCTCATTGGAGCCTCTGCTTGGCCATTGTGAGACCAGGATGCTAAATGGGCCACAGGTCTGATCCAGCAGGTCTCTTCTTATGGCCATACCTTTCCTCCAGGTAGCTCCAGCTGGCCTTCTGCGTCCCCATTTTTTATTCTCACCACAAGGCTGAGAGACAGTGACTTGCCCAAGGTGAGCTTTATGGCTGAGTGGGGATTCGAACCAGGCTCTGCCAGGTCCTGGTCCAACACTCTAACCCACACATGGGGAACTGGTGGCCTTTCAGATGTTGCTCCCATCATTCCTGAGCATAGGTCTGATAGGAGTTGGAGTCCGATGAGACCCAGAGGTTCCCCTTCCTTGCTCTAACCACTCCACCAAATTGTCCCCTGAACCATGCTGCAGCCTGCAATGCAGCCTCCACTCTCTGTGGTTACTAGGGAGATAAAGAGTTGCTTACTGAGATAGCGAAGCCGGAACTGCTGCCGTGCGAGAGTGAGCCAGGAAAGGATCTAGCGTTGGTGCTGCCCAAGAGAAGAGGGAATCCATGCAGAAAGGAAAGGTTTTGCTGTGTGGCCAAGCTGCCTGCTCAAACCCCTGCCATTCTGGCACACAGGATGTTGTCTGACAACTCGTGTGCAGGCTCAGTGCCATCCAGGCAGATGGATGCCATTCGTCTGACAGGCATTGATGCCTGGCTGGCTGTCCCTTGCGGGTGTGAAGGGCAGAAATGCCCGGCTGGTCTGTAAATTGCCAAAATGGATCTCTCTCTCTCTCTCTCTCTCTCTCTCTCTCAATCTCTCTCTCTCTCTCTCTTTTTCTGGATGCTATTATAAGCTTATGAGGAATGCAATGGGAAGCAGGAAGACTTTAGGTCTGTTGTTGAAGAATTTTGATCATTGGGCCATAACTGAACCCACCATCTGTCTTGGGGTGATCTTTCACCGCTCCATCGTTAATAAGTGGGATCCTTTGTGGAAAGATTCATTGATATGCCTTGGAAGTGAAATGCAGAGGAATAGAAGCTGGAGGGGTCAGAACTGTCGAGGACCTATTTGCCCACCCCTTCTCCATCTTCTCTCATTTTTAGTTGAGTTTTGAACATTTCTCTCTTCTGGAAACTGGGTGGGAGAAGAGCAAATCCACAAATTACAGGAAAAATGCAGTGACCCCCCCCCCTTTTTTTTTGCCTGAGAGCCTTGAACATTTGGCTTCCAGATGTTGCTGGACTCCAGCTCTCATCAGCCGCAGCCAGCATGACCAGTGATCAGGGGTGATGGGAATTGCAGGCAACAAGATCTGCAGGGCCACAGGTTTCCTAGCCCTGATATACCAGATTCAAATTTCTAAGACCCCTCCCCGCCCCTTGAGATATGCCTCATTCCCAAATCTACACTAGTAGCCAATCTGCATTCAGCTGTGAAGGTTGTTGTCCCTTTGAGGAAGAGCCATATAGCTCAGCGGTTCAATCTCCAGGTCAGGCTGGGAGAAAGTCTGAAGGCAGCCCTGTTTAGGGAAGCTTTTAATGTTTAATAGGTTATTGTATTTTAGTGTTCTATTGGAAGCCGCCCAGAGTGGCTGGGGAAACCCATCCAGATGGGCAGGGTATAAATAAAATTATTATTATTATTATTATTATTATTATTATTATTATTACTAGTGTTCTAAACTGGGACAGAAAAACTATTTGCCACATGGTTCTTGGAACCTAGGGTGCAGGTGCAACAACAGAATGTCTAGTCACACCCCCATCTCATTCAGTCATACTTTCTATTGATTTTTTTTCAAAACTCTTATTTTAAAATGTGATATTGTTATCTGAGTGTATATGTGTGTGTTATATAAAGTATTTTGCCAGATTTGAACTTGCATGTTTGGTGTGGGGGAGAAGAGGCAAAGCGTCTCACAGAAGGGAGCAACCAGCGATCTAACTTGCGTGCATTTCCATGCCCTCAGTGGTCAGCGGCGGCCATTTTCTTCTTGAGTCTCAGTCTCCACACGAGGCGCCAAGACATTGTAGAATCATAGAACTGTAGAGTAAAACTCCCTGCAGGAATAGTTTGCCCGGCGTGCATCTATTCCCACAACCAGGAGTTTTAGGAGCCTTGTTCTCTACTGACTGAGCTAGCTGCTCGCGATCTGCTAATCCCTGGTCACAAAATGTACCCGGCGCCCGTCTAATTCTGAACACCGGGAGAGGCTGCTTTCTGAAACCCTAGAATGCTTCTGCCAGCCAGTGTGGATGATACTGAGCTCAATGGACAAAGGACCTGACTTTGCAGGGTTGTTGTGAAAATTAAATTTTGGGGAAAGCTGTGTATGCCTCCATCAGTTCGTTGGAGGAAAGGCGAGGTGCATAGAAGTGGTGATGGTCATGATGATACATAATCAGTGTCATAGTCAAGAGGTTTGTTCCTGCAGCTGCATTAAATTAGCTCTTCTGTGCATTCACACACAACGTGAGTCATGCTAGGCCAAAGGTTGAAAGGCGCTGATGTTTCATTAAACAGCAGGATCGTTACGTCTCAATTAAGGGACGTGGCGACTGCCAAAACCTTTAAGCACGTACCAGGGGCTGTTTTTGCCGTTTTGTTTTGTCTTGCGGAGCTAAGCAATGTTGGCTTGGGGTTGTTGTTTTCCCGCCCTTGCTTCGGCCCTCATTTTCAAATACTAGCATCATTGTGCGAGCAGATGAAACCATCAATAGGAGCCTGGAATTTAATAAGCTCACTGCTGAAAAGCTCTGTTGAAGCCATATAAAATGTCTTTCTTGGGAGAGGGGCTACCCCGTCCCCCAACCGTTCCCTGGCATCTCTCCAGCGCTTCAAGCACATTGCTGTGATTGTGAGGAGGTCGCCCCAGGAGGTTTTTGTACAGGTTGGATGTGCAAGAAAATAACATTTTGCTTATATTCCACCTTCCTTCTGTCACAGGGAGGTGTGTATATGTTTCGTAGTCAGTCTCCCATCCAGAGATTGACCAGAACTAGACCTGCTTAGCCTTAGCAAAGTGGTCGACCCGTGTATTTTTGGAACCAAGCACTGCCACCAGTGCTGGATTAATGCACAAGCCCAGGGATCAGCAAACTTTTTCAGTAAGGGGCCGGTTCACTGTCCCTCAGACCTTGTGGGGGGCTGGACTATATTTTGAAGAAGGAAAAAAGAACGAATTCCTATGCCCCACAAATAACCCAGAGATGCATTTTAAATAAAAGGACACATTCTACTCATGTAAAAACACGCTGATTCCCGGATCATCCATGGGGCAGATTTAGAAAGCAATTGGGCCGGATTCGGCCCCCGGGCCTTAGTTTGCCTACCCATGCACACAATAAGGTACAGTTTAGGACTGTCCAAGGCCTCTGAATACAAAAAACAATTACAAAGCCTGCTTCTTCACCATACATTTAAAGCATATAACTTCCTCTAAGGAATCATGGGAACTGTAGTTTGTTAAGGGCACTGGGAACTGTAGCTCTGCAAGTGGGGAAACTACCATTCCCAGAATTCTTTGGGGGAGGTTACATGCTGGGAATGTGTGGTTCTTATGCAGCCTAAATTTTGAGTTTTGTATCCTTAGATGGAATGGGGAAACCTGACTTTAAAACAAGACGTTATCATTGTGATATGACAAAAAGCTTCCTAATGGCATAACTTTACCTAAATTTTATCAGACCAGGTGCTCATAAGTGGTCAAATAGGTGGCGTGTGAGATGTGGTTCAAGGTACAGAGCCTCTTAAACATATATAGGGCTTTGACCTCTCTAAGGCCCCATCTGCACTATATATTTAAAGCAGTATCATACCACCGTAAACAGTCATGGCTTCCCCCAGAGAATTCTGGGAGCTGTAGTTTGTCAAGGGTGCTGAGGGTTGTTAGGAGACCCCCCTTTCCCCCTCTCAGGACTACAGTTCCCAGAGTTCCCTGGGAAGATGGATTGATGATTAAACCTTTCTGAGCAACTTCTCATGCATCTGTGCAACTTTCATATGCTTTTGAATGTAACCTAGCAGGATAATCTTATAATTGATTACACTCTTCTTGCGGAGCTACACTTAGAAGTACATGTTTAATTAACACATACAAATTTATTTGCTTTTCATACTTGGCCTCTGCAGGCAGGCAACAATAAATCTCCTTGGAATTAATTTTTCACCTAGATGAAGAAGCTCACCATTCCCTTCTCCTTCCTACCCTTGAAGCCTCATCGGGGATGGTTACCTAGATACCTTGCTATAAAGGATGTGCTTGCCAGAGCCATTTAAATAGCTTGATTTGTCATCGAAATGCTGGCATCATTAGGGAAGTGCTCTTTGGCTGCTGTGCTGTCAGCTCAATAGTAATGATTCCTTTTGGCACAGCGGAGTGAGATTTACTTTGATTGCCAAATCTCACTGTTCTTACATGATTGTAACTCGCAAACGGAGAAGCCCAGTCCCCAAAATAGGTTTCTTGATCCTGCCCTCCCTGCATCCTGCACAACAGTAGGAAAAAATACTGTTTTTTAAGGACCATGCAGAAACTTTCCCCCACCCCATTAACCATAAAATTCAGCTATTTGGGGGGGGCACACATTTTTTTTAAAAGAATATATGGTATTAGGGCGTACCATGGCTGTAGGGTTTTTGGGGGGACTCTTAGCAGCTTCCAGAGCAGGAAACTTTCCCCAGCCCTATCTTGGAGTTGCCAGGGATTGAACCTGCGACTGAGATGCTCTACTGCTGAGCTACAGCCTGTTCCCAATACAAGGCAGCTTCCAATGAACAGCTAATGAAACACGAACAGCAAGGGATTCATTATGCCATCACCAGGGGAAGCCCAAGCCATCTGTTGCAACTTTGATGAATTTCACGTCTGCCCTCAGTTGCTTCGAGGTGCAGGTGGATGAATTGGGGTGCTTGGAATTCTGCTATCCCTCCAATTTAAAGCTGAAGGTTCTTGTTAAGAGTTTCAGACTCTGCTTGGCTCTTTAAAGAAATTGATTTTGCTTGCATTATAAAAGCCTGAACCTGACAATGAGTCAATTTATTTAGTGCTTTTAACAGCAGCATGTGGTGACAGGAAACCTCAGTCCATGGTAGCTTATTCATGTTTGACTTTTATAGGTGTTTTTGCATGAAATGATTGTGGTGATGATATTTATTACTAATTTATAGGCTTCTTGATGCCAAAATAAGCTTTTGTGTTGTTATATATAAACACCGAGAACTACTTCTGTGGTGGCTGAGGGCTTTGTAGCTGCCCTGATGACCATGGGGCTGTCCCAACATGTCACTGGCCCAATGGATGTGGCAGTCCACACTTCGGACTTCGTTTTCTCAACTGGGCAGGAAGAGGGTGGTCTGAAAGTGGGGGATATTCAAATCAGTCCCTTGGCATGGTCAGATCATTTCCTGTTGCGATTTTGGCTTTCAGCACCTTTCACCCTTTGCAAATGGGTCCAGTGGGTTTTCAGACAGCTCTGGGGGATTTTCCGGCTGATATGACTGGTGCTCCTGTTGAAGCACTGGCCAACATCCCAAAGACTCAAGATGTTGAAACGATCTCCCCTGAGCACCCTCTCCTTCTTCGTGGAGCCTATTTGGCTCCTTAGTATACAGTGGTACCTCGGGTTACATACGCTTCAGGTTACAGACTCCACTAACCCAGAAATAGTACCTTGGGTTAAGAACTTTGCTTTAGGATGAGAACAGAAATCGTGCTCCAGCGGTGTGGCAGCAGCAGGAGGCTCCATTAGCTAAAGTGGTGCTTCAGGTTAAGAACAGTTTCAGGTTAAGAACGGACCTCCAGAACGAATTAAGTACTTAACCCGAGGTACCACTGTATTGTGAATCATGATGCATGTCTGCACTGGATTATCTTAGGTCGAGGAAACAAGCTGGGAGATGACTCAAACACAAGTGGAGGAAAGGACTTGCTAAATACAATTGCATGAGTGAGGGCTCATCATCGAGCCTAGCTAGCAGCTGACATTTAAACCTCTCTGTACAGGGCTGCCTTCAGATGTCTTCTAAAAATCATAAAGTTATTTATTTGTTTGACAGCCAATAGGAGGGCATGCCACAATATGAGTGCCACAACTGAGAAGGTCCTCTGCTTGATTCCTTGCCACTTCACTTCTCGCAGTGAGGGAACCGCCAGAAGGCCCTCAAAGCTGGACCTCAGTGTCCGGGCTGGATGATGGGAGTGGAGACACTCTTTCAGGTATACAAGGCCAAAGCCACTGGGGGCTTTAAAGGTCAGCACCAACACTTTGAATTGTGCTCGGAAACATACTGGGAGCCGATGTAGATCTTTTAGGGCCAGTGGTAATAATAGTAATAGTAATAATAATAGTAATAATAGTAGTAGTAGTAGTAGTAGTAATAATAATAATAATAAATTTTATTTATATCCCACCCTCCCCAGCCAGAGCCGGGCTCAGGGTGGCTAATACCAGTAAAATTACAGTAAAAACATAATAGGAAAAAAATCCAATTTAAAATACAGGTTAAAATGCAATTTAAAATGCAGCCTCATTTTAAAAGTAGGGATTCGTGGTGGGGAACCTCTCCTAGCCATGCCTGAAGGTGCTGAGGTTTGAACCTGGGACCTTTTGAGTATGTGACCAGTGAGCCACAGGTCTCCCACTGCACAGAGGTGCTCCATAATGCCACATTTTGCCCCACATCCCTTATGTATGAACTAACCGCAAATCCTACACTGAGCCTGCATAATAAAATAATAATAATAATAATAATAATAATAATAATAATAATAATAATAATAATTTTTATACCATACCCTGCCCTCCCCAGCCAGAGCCGGGCTCAGGCCAGTAAAATTACAGTAAAAACATAATAGGGGAAAAAACCCAATTTAAAATACAGGTTAAAATGCAATTTAAAATGCAGCCTCATTTTAAAAGTAGCCCATAGATCAAAACCATAAGGGGAGGGAAACATAAGGGTCAGACTAAGTCCAAACTAAAGGCCAGGATGAACAGCTCTGTCTTGCAGGCCCTGCGGAAAGATGTCAAGTCCCACAGGGCCCTAGTCTCTTGTGACAGAGCGTTCCACCAAGTCGGGGCCAGTACTGAAAAGGCCCTGGCCCTAGTTATATGGTCCCCTTGGCCGCTCCCAGTCACCAGTCTGGCAGCCACATTCTAGATTAGTCCCAGTTTCCAAGTCACACATTATCCTTCCTGTAGTTTCTGTATGGTTAAGGCACCTGCAGTTGGGAGCATAGGAAGCTTGCCTTATCCATAGTCAGACCATTGGTCCATCGAGGCCAGTATTGTCTACACTGACTGGCAGCAGCTCTCCAAGGATTCAGGCAGTTATCTTCTCCCAGCCCTGCCTGGAAATACCATTGAGGATTGAATTTAGGACCCTCTGCATGTAAGGTACTTCGCTACTGGCTCTTCCTTTCTGTATTTCTGCTGACCTATAACATACTGCTCCTTACCCTTTTCCGTTTTTAATTGCTGTTCCCGAATGCTTTATATAGCTAGTCTTTTAGAGTCAACGTTGGCCTGTGATTTATTTGATGCCGTTAAAACCAAAGCAAAAAAAAGGCAGGCATTTTCTCCTGATTAGCAAGCTCCAATTCCGCCTCTACCGACAGATCAGTCAACACAGGTATTTTCGTAATTGGAGATGCATCGGGATTGTTTTATAAGTTGAATTTATCAGAGGAAACATCTCATCATAACCGATTTTTTCTTCCTGTAAATCTGGGCGCATGCATACATCTTCCAGGTGGTGATTAAATTCCTTCGGTGACACGCGGTGTATTTTCTGAATGTCTTCCTCATAATGAATATATTTATCATCATAGAAGCCCACAATATTTTCTGGCTGTTGTGCCAGTAGATCTCTGCATATAAATAATGCAAAGCGTGATGGGGGGTGGGCAATCTCTCCCCCACTCCCACCGCCCAGCTTTTCCACATCTATTATGCCATTTTAAAAAAATCTCCTGCTGTTCTTTCAGCTAGGGACATGCAGCATGGAAAGAGATTTGAGAGATTGTTTTCAGTGATCAGCAGCCCTGGAAGCAGGGAAAAGTTGATGCCTGTACCTGCAAGTGCCAAGTCAGGTAGTTTTACTGGCAATTGCTGGCGTTAATTACCGCACTGAATCATAGCGGGTGAAAGCACATAGAATTGTAGAGTCAGGAGGGAACCCGAGGGTCATCTAGTCCAACCCTCTGCAAGTGGAAAGCTGTAAACTGAAGCTGAAAGACTACCTGAAGTAAAGTTCTTGGAAGTAAAGGGACTCATTAAGCCCTATTCAGGAGATGGGGCTTGTTGCCTAGCACTTGCCCCAGCATCACACACTCTGACTCCCCCGCCCCCAAGCATCCATCCATGTTGCACAAAGATCCATAGAGAAGCCGCCTTCATACCTGAGGGCTTTGTTCTCCAACAAATTGTGTTAAGGATCAGGGCAGTGCTCAGAATATGGGAGGGGAAAGGAAGTAGGAGGCTTTGCACAAGCCCCACCTCCCGACCCCCACCAATTTTTAACAAAATAATGCTCTTTGTTCCCCCCCCCCCAAACAACAACAACAAGCATTCATATCAATTGGTAGGAGTCTGGAATCTCCTGTCCTTCCCCTGTAATTTGAGTATAGGTTAGTAAAGGTAAAGGTAAAGGAACCCCTGACCATTAGGTCCAGTCATGGCCGACTCTGGGGTTGCAGCGCTCATCTCGCTTTATTGGCCAAAGGAGCCGGTGTACAGCTTCCGGGTGATGTGGCCAGCATGACTAAGCCACTTCTGGCAAACCAGAACAGCACACGGAAATGCTGTTTACCTTTCTGCCACAGCGGTACCTATTTATCTACTTGCACCTTGATGTTCTTTCGAACTGCTAGGTTGGCAGGAGCAGGGACTGAGCAACGGGAGCTCACCCCGTCGCAGGGATTCGAACCGCCGACCTTCTGATCGGCAGGTCCTAGGCTTTGTGGTTTAACCCACAGCGCCACCCGTGTCCCTATAGGTTAGTAGAGATTATTATTATTATTATTATTATTATTATTATTATTATTAAAAGCGAGGGTGCCTTTGCAGCTCTGCAATTTTTTATATTAATTAGCCAGTCACTATAGTGATTATCTATGTGTTTTTTTAAAATGGCGGTATAGAAAGGCTTTTATATATAAATGGGAGGAGGGGCAACACATGAACATCCCCAGAATCTGGGAGCATTGAGTGGGAGAGAGGAACAGCAGATCCACAACTTGCAGTGATTCTTGAGGGTCAGGAAAATTTGTCTCTGCTGAGTAGGGACAGTTGGAGTGGGACAGGTTGTTTTTGCCCTGGAAATGTGCAGTTTTTGAAACCAGCAGCAGACACCAAAAATCTCGAGCTGTGCACCTGGCCTAGCACTGCAAATACTCTTTTAAGTTCTTGTTATGTCTTGCCTTTGGAGTGTTGCAACATCCCACAGACATAATTTCAGTGTTTCTGTTTTGATGTCTTACTGAACCTTTTGGTGGGTTTCAATCACGGTTTTTATCTTCTGTGCCGGCTTTTTGCTTGCAGTTTTACAGTTGCAGTTGGCGTGGACTGTTAAGCGGCATATAAGTCATTCAGATGAATGAAAAAGGAAGAATGAATGGAAGAATGATTGATTAGACTCCAGGCCTTTCATGAGATCCTTGCTGTGGAAGCTCCAAACCAAGAAGATATGGACAGGGCAGTTCTTAGCAGGCTACAACCAACCTGCCAAGGGATGTAGCTGCCATCTGTGCCAATCCGGGCTGACGTTCAAGTATCGATTGGCTATTTTAATTGAAAGTGTGCTTTGCAGTGACAATTTTAGAGCCCTTAATTAGCTGCGCACACTTGTGGCAAATCAGTATTGCCACCATGTGCTGTTCGCAGGTGCCAGGGATGGGGAAACTCAAAGCTCTCCCCATGCTGTTAGTTCCTGTCATCCCCTTAGCCATGGATCCTTAGCCATGGATGGCTAACAATATCTGGAGGGCCACAGGTTCCCCATCTCTGGTCAGAGTGCAGCCCAACCAGTTACAGATCCAACCAGTTTCAAAATCTGGACTGAACTCGATACCACAGTGAACCACAGACCTGGATGCTAAACACAGCCATTTTAGGTGGGAGAGAGACAGCGAAAAAAATCACGAATTAGAAACATTCCCATAGGAATCAGTGGGAATCGTGGACTCATTATGCAAACACTCACTTAACAAACTATTTCCAGGGAACCTATTTTGTTTGCTAAACAGGACCTGCATGTATTCTTTGTACCCCATCTCCCTCTGGTTCTGTGAATTGCAAGGCCACATCCTGCACTGATGGCTGCATGCCTTACAGGCCCCCTCGCACAGCAGGCTGCGATGCCACTGACATGCTAAACAGTCCCCCCCTATGCTTTCCTGTCAAAAATCTAGGACCGCTTTTTCCTGCCACCTCTAGATACCACCACCAGGCTGCATCTAGCTTCGTTTAAGTGACTGTTTCCTTGTCCCTGTTAATCCGCCTCTGCCGTCACCACCTCTTGCTGATAAACAGTGCTGCAAGCCATCTTGGAGATAGCATAACTTCTCCAAGGTCTGCTTAAAGCTAACACAGTGCGTCAAAAGTGGTACCCTCTTGGCCTTCCTCATGCATCATCCCTCTCCTAGTCCACACATCCCTTGGTTGCTCCTCCCAGTGATGCTGTGCATGTCTCAAAGTTGGGTTGTTCGCTTTTCCAGGAGGGTACCTTTGTTAACCTCTCGCAGCAAAAACGCCAAAGAGCCTTGGGGCACCTTGAAGGCTCGCACAGTTATCATGACCCGCACTTTCGTCAGCTATCCCGAGTGCTTCCATTTCTCTGCCTGCTGTGGGACTTGGAATGCAAGACTCGGAATGTTCAAGCAGGTCATCCTTTGGGAAGGGGGAGAGGAGGTTAATAATAATAATAATAATAATAATAATAATAATAATAATAATAATTTATTATTTATACCCTGCCCATCTGGCTGGGTTTCCTCAGCCACACTGGGCAGCTTCCAACCAAATATTAAAAACAATACAGCATCAGACATTAAAAACTTCCCTGAACAGGGCCACCTTCAGTTGTCTTTTAGAAGTAAAACCGTTGTTTATTTCCTTGACATCTGATGGGAGGGTGCCACTACCGAGAAGGCCCTCTGCCTGGTTCCCTGTAACCTCACTTCTCGCAGTGAGGGAACTGCCAGAAGGCCCTTGGCGCTGGACCTCAGTGTCTGGGCTGAATGATGGGGGTTGAGACGCTCCTTCAGTTTAGACCAGGGTTTCTCAAACTTGGGTCTCTGGCTGGTTTTGGACTACAGTTCCCATGCTCCCTGACCACTGGTCCTGCTAGCTAGGGATGGTGGGAGTTGTAGTCCAAAAACAGCTGGAGACCTAAGTTTGAGAAACTCTGGTTTAGACAAGTATGAATATGACTATATATAGGCATGGTTGGGTTTTTATAAAATAAAATAAACTCAGAGGAGAAGTGATAACAATGAACTTCTTCTTATATTTGTCATTCAGCACTTTCACATTACAGTCTCCCTTTGGATGTCTTTTTGCTTGAGGTTGCCTACCTTAAAGTCACTTGCATACCCTAGAAGGTCAACATGCCTCCCCCCTCCCCGCCCTGGTTTTTCTGTATTTCCCCTTCTGATATCCAGATTTATATCCACCGCCACCCTTTTTGTGTAGAGACTGGCCTGCTTTTCAGTTTTGGGGTATTTAAAACTATGAAAATTGGCTTTATCGTGAAATCAATCTAAAAAAAATAATCACGTCAGCATTTAAAGTTTCTGACTGATTTTTTTTTTAGATTGATTTCACGATACAGCCAATTTTCATAGTTTTAAATACCCCAAAACTGAAAAACAAGTCTGCACTTTTGAAAAACAACAACTCTGTAATCAATATTATTTCATTTTAAGATGAACAACTATGTTTCATTAATTTTTTCTTTTACAGCTATGGATTGTAGGAAAGTTGTACCCAGTAGCCATTTTCCCCCCACAATGTCCAAAAAACGTTAAATTTTGTTACAAGACATAAGAGACCCATAAATTGTATTCTTTGTTGAGAAAGAGCATGTCTCTGCAATAATTTTCACCATCAAAAACTTTTGATTGCATAGTGCCGTAACACTGAAAATTTAGGTTTCCTAAACCTAGTTTTTCCACCCAAAAAAGCTACATTTATACATTTTTTAGGCATTTATAAAATCTTTTGAGTGCTGGTGTATTTTTTCCTGAAATCCTCATCATGTTATCGATCTCTGTGTAAAATTTCAAAGAGATCTGATCATTGGTTATGGAGAAAAAAAATAAAACGCACACAAGGCCAGGGATCTCAAGAGGGACAGATTTCACAAAACTTTGAAGTGCTATAAAATTTAAACCGTTTGAGATAGAGGGGGGAAATTTAAGGGGGTTTCTTTCAACCATAAGGGAAGGGTGTACACAAAGTTTCACCAAAATCCGAGACAGTGGGTGGCGAAACCCTTGTTTTTTTGCGTTGATTTGATGTGGAATGACCTGCAAATGACTTGAACCCCTGGTGTTGTGGGTGACATCATTAGACCCTGTGACAGGTCTGCCAGAGTAGACACAGGGGAAGAGTTGATATCTGGGTCTGCTGTAAGACTCTGGTTCGCTGTGGCCGTATCTCTGCTCTGTGGGAATGACAGCATTCCAGATGTGTTCCTTGCTTGATGGCAAGTGTTTATATAGATATAGCTTCTGGTTATTGAGAGCACACGGCAAGAGGAAAGGAGGGTCCATTCAGCAGGCCACATGCATCAATTTTCCTTGCCTCACAACTATTGATGGGGGGGGCGGGAATTCCCTGGGTTGGTGCTTCCTGAATTCTGACAGCTGTCAGTTGCCTGGTGTCATTGTGACATCAGGTAATTGGCAGGTGGGTGGTCCTGGACACCTGTCGAAATCAGCCAAAGTTGGGTAGAGAAATTGACTTCCTCACCTCTGCTTTGTAGGGCTTGAACCTGGCTATTCTAGCAATGCGAGACTCCTTCTCCAGCATAGCTCAATTGGTAGAGCATGAGACTCTTAATCTCATGGTTGTGGTTTCGAAGCCCACAGTGGGCAAAAGATTCCTGCATTTCAGGGGGTTGGACTAAATGACCCCCATGGACCCTTCCAACTTTTATCATTCTGTGATTACAATTCAGAATGTTCTGCAACCTTGTTTGCAATTAGGCAAAAGGCCTGGAAAACGAGAAAGGAAACTTTGCAGCACAAGAAACATAATAATATACCATATTGTATCAGAGCGAATCCCATTACTTTTATGCTTTTTTCCCCTCTTGCAAAACAGAACCTGAAACAATTAAAACTCTCCCCCCACTGGGCACCTCGCCCTTTGCTGTACATTAAAGAATGTTAATTGCAGCAGTAAAACAAGTTCAAGGGTGTGTGTTCTTTATTAGGAAATGGCACTTCTGAAGATTCAGACACTTTTAGCCCTAGGGTGTGATTATAGCGCTGTAACCACATGCCTCCTATCACGGCCAGGATAATTATTAAATATCTTTGGGATTTTGAGCAGAGACAGTCTGGGAGAGAAGGTGCACTCTTTTTCAGGGACGCAGCTCAGGGGCTGAACATCTGCCTTGATTGCAAAAGTTTCCAGGTTTGGTCACTGGTCTCTCCAATTAGGGCTGGGAAAAATTCCTGCCTGAGACCTGGAGAGCTGCTGCCAGTCAGTGTCAGCTATATTGAGCTAGATGGAACAGTGGTCTGTGCAAACAAAAAGAGTTGCTGCACCTTGCCTGCTGATAGGCTATGACTGGGCCAAATGTCTGCTGATTTGCAGGGTGGACACGGGTGGCGCTGTGGTCTAAACCACTGAACCGCTTGGGCTTGCCGATCAGAAGGTTGGCGGTTCGAATCCACACAATGAGGTGAGCTCCCATTGCTCTGTCCCAGCTTCTGCCAACCTAGCAGTTCAAAAGCATGCCAGTTCAAGTAGATAAATAGGTACCGCTGTGGCAGGAAGGTAAACGTCGTTTCTGTGCGCTCTGGTTTCCGTCACAGTGTCCCGTTGCACCAGAGGCGGTTTAGTCATGTTGGCCACATGACCCAGAAAGCTGTCTGTGGACAAACGCCAGCTCCCTCGGCCTGAAAGCGAGATGAGCGCCACACCCCATAGTCGCCTTTGACTGGACTTAACCATCCAGGGGTCCTTTACTTTTACCTTCTTCCCTGTTTGTTTGCAAAGCCTTACGGTGGTCCCTTGGTTTAAGAACAGCTTAGTTTATGAACAACTTGGATTAAGAATGCTGCAAACCCGGAAGTAGGTGTTTTGGTTTGTGAACTTTGCCTTGGAAGCTGAACATGTTCCGCTTCCTGTTGAGTGTGTTCCATTTGTAAATTGAGTCCTCCGCTGCTATGGGAAAGCACACCTTGGTTTAAGAACACTTTGGTTTAAGAACGGACTTCTGGAATGGATTAAGTTTGTAAACCAAGGTACCACTGTATTTCCTTTTGGCTAGAGTCATGCGAGTCAGGGCACGTAATATTGTCATAACACTTTGTAGGTTTTCTGTCCTGGAGACAGTATATCTCCATCCTGATGAGGACATAGCATTATTCTCCACCGATTTGTCTACTCCCCTTCTGAAGCTATCTGAGTTGGCAGCCACATCTTATAGTAGCTGATTTCATAAATTAATTTTGCATTGTGTGAAGAAGCACTTCTCTCTCTGATTTACATCTCCTGCCAATCTGTTTCATTGGCAGACACACACTCCTTGAATTCTAGCGTTATGAAAGGGATAGAAACCACTCTTATCAATTTCCTCTCTTCTGCACATCATTTTATCAAACCTCTTTGTCTTCCCCTGTGCTAAAATGGGGGGGGGGCGGGGAGAGTGAGGGAGAAATGAAACATTTTTATTCGGGTTTTTCAACTTGCCTTGTTCCCAACGGCTTAGGACAAGTAACAGCAGATAAAACAAAGTAATCGAAAGACGTGGAAATGTAAAAACGCATTAAAAGTACCTGCAAAATTAAAAGAACTTATGGCTCATCCACAAGTTCTGAAGAACAATTTATACAACCATGAACTCCCTTTAATAGCTAATGACTCAGCAACTAATCAGTCAGTGGCTTCCAACCGATGGGGCTGTTTGAGTGGGAAACTGGGTCCCTGCATTTTTCTGCTGCTCTCGAAAGGACCTTTTCCTTGCCTTGCTTGTTTGCTGCATGGTGTTGAACCCAGTGCAGTGCAGTGAAATTTTTCATAGGGGAACAGCTCACAAGGGCAATTGGGGTAGGGGGTGATGTGTGAGCATCGCACCTCCCTCTCTAAGCCAGGCAGAAGTTCCCCAGGCTTTGAGAAAGAGGTGCCATGTGAACATTTACGAGGCTAGCCTAGTCCCCCTAGCCCACTGATGACACACCATTGAACCCCCTGCAGTCTGTGGAGCATTCAGACATGCAATCCCCCCCCCGACTAGAGCTTGATGAGGTATAGTCCAGAAAATGCTTGAACACGGATGGGAAACCTGTGGCGTTCCAGATATTCTTGGACTACAGCTCCTGTTCGCTGTGCTGTCAGGGGCTGGTGGGAACTGGAGTCCAGCAACAACCAGAGGGACAAAGGGTCTCTACCTATGCTTCAGCAGATGATATTGAAGATTATATAATATTGGTTTTGCCTTTGACTTTTAGAAAAGAAAGAAGTGTTCCATATCACATACACACTTTCCTGGGAGTAAGCCCAGTTTAACTCAGTGGGGAAGTTTAAGCCTAGGATTGCACTGTCAATCTGCCTGTGCTAAAAAAAAACCCAACCCCCCCCCAAAAAAAAACCAACAACCACCAAAATTCAAACATGAATCATAGAATTGTAGAGTTGGAAGGGACCCTGAGGATCATCTAGTCGAACCCACTGCAATGCAGGAATATGCAGCTGTCCCCTACGAGGATCAAACCTGCAACCGTGGCATTATCAGCACCACGCTCTAACCAGCTGAGCTATTCAGGTGTTGTGAAAAATAAACTACAGAACAGTTTTCTTCCTGTAGTGTGTGTGTGTAAACTGCTTTGTGAGTCGTCGTTTTTGAAAGAGAAAGAAAAAAGGAGAGAGAGAGAGAGAGAGGGAGAGAAAGAAAGGAAGGAAGGAAGGAAGGAAGGAAGGAAGGAAGGAAGGAAGGGAAAAATAGTTTTGGTGAATACATATTGGATGCTGATATAGAAACATTGCAAGTATATCAGTTGGGAGCATGCATACCTGAACCAGCCTATGGCAAGCCGCCCTAAAAAGAGCATTGCATTTGATGTGGTGCATGAGCACATGAATTCTTGGGTCTATGGTCGGGAGGCTTGTGTGAAATTCCTCCCTGGATTTTTGAGTTCCCAGTTTTGTTGCTCTGTTGCTTTGTGTTTTATAGATGTTAATTCCTTCTCTGGTGATTTGTTAATTATTCAATTAATTCTTCAATATGATTTACGCTGTATTTGTGATGTTTTATTGCGTTCAATCACACTGTTGTTAGCTATTGTCTGGAAGCCACTTTGTGTTTCATTCGACTGAAAAGCAGCATAGAAATGAATCAAATCAGCTGCCTGCCATTCTTGCCGCCCTCCTCCCCTCCCTATGGTGCCATCATGCAGGCAAAGGGGGCTGAGTGGGGCAGGGACCCATGAGGGGCAGTGGTCCAAGTACATACACCCCGCTCTGCTTTCCTGGACATAAGCAGTACAGCAGTACCTCTGGTTGCAGACACGATCTATTCCGGGGTGCCCTTCGCACCCTGAAAAGTACATAACCAGAGCAGCGCTTCTGCGCTTCTGCGCATGTGCGAAGTGCAATAGAGCACTTTTGTGCATGCACGAACCGTGCAGAACACTTCTGCGCATGTGTGAAGCATGCAGAACACTTCTGTGCATGTGCGAAGCGCACACGGCAAAACCCAGAAGTAAACACTTCCGGGTTTGCCGTGTTCTTAACCCGAAAAAACAGGTTCGCAACATGAAGTGTTCACAAGAAGAGGTATGACTGTATTCTTTGCACTTTATAATGTAAGCACTTCCTCAGACTTCAGAAACACTTTTCATTCCCACAGTTTCTCTTTATTTCAGTGGGCATTACAGCCAGAACTTTAGAGTCTGTTGGATTATATCCATTGTTATACGGACAGCAGGCTGTCCCTTGTGTGTTCATACTGAAATACCGGTAATAATATCAGGACAGTTGTAACACGATCCACCTTTCCATGCCATTGGCTCCAGCAGACGTTTTGGGATGGCAGCGATTCCCGGACCGTCTGCGGGCTGGATCCAGAAGGCAGTTGGGCCTGTTCTGGCCTGTGGGCCTTAGTTTGACGACCCATGCTCTAAGTCAGATGTTCTCAACCTGTGGGTCCCAAGATGTTGTTGGACTACAACTCCCATCATCCCTAGCTAGCAAGGTCAGAGCTCAGGGATGATGGGAGTTGTAGTCCAACAACATTTGGGGACCCACAGGTTGAGAACCGCTTGTCTAAGTCATCTGCTTGGCCCCTGTGAGATCAGGATGCTGGACTAGACGGGCCATTGGCCGGACCCAGGAGGCCCTTCTTATGTTCTTATCACCAAATGTGCCAGTTAGTTTGTTTTGACCCACTTTTGTTGCACTTTGAGTGCAAGAGTTCCCCTCCAGATAGCAATAATTCAGTGAGGTTGGTGGAACATCACAATGCTAATGAAGTAGGATGGCCTGGGGGCCACCCAGTATAGATCCTCCACTTTCACTGTTGTGGTGCTAAGGGCAGTTTGCAGAATACACCTACGGGGGGGGGGGGTTAGGAGGCCCTCCAAATTACTGCAGTGTTGATTTTCTTGTTGCTACTTTGATTTAATTGCTTCTGCGGCTTATGTCATTTCCCTTTTCAACATCACTTTATTTCGGTGTAGATAAAAGCTTTTTTATCCTATTCTTTTTTTAAAAAAAAGGGAAAGGGAAAAAGAAGTCTTCATCTGTCAATAAATTTTCCGCCAAACTGATTCCCTTATTGGAATACAGAAGCCCATTTGGATGACGCTAGTGTCAGCAGAATTTCAATTTTATATTGGGAGAAAGAAAGCAATGTACATCGGAAATGGTTGACTTGGGAATTATATATAGTCAGGCTGTCAGCCGATTAAAGATTATTTAGTTGATTCATCAACCGGCTTTCAATTAAATCAGTGCAGTTTAAATAAATTGCTGCATGACCAAAGCCTGAGTGTAGGTGCCTTTTTGAGAATATTGAAGGCAAGTGAACTCTCTTTTTTACAGAGCCACAGTTCCCAGAATTCCCTGGGGAGAAACAGCTATTCTGTTCTGCAAGTTGTGGCTGTATCAGGGGAAAGGGTTCTCCTAGCCACTCTCAGACCCTGAACAAGCTACAGTTCCCAGGATTCTTGGGGGGAAAGCCAAGACTACGTAAAGTGAGACTGCTTTAAATGTATAGTATAGACTTCTGGCTTTGTTCTGTGGGCCCTCATCATGAATAGAACATCCATTTAGTGCATGGTTGATGCATTGAGCTGTATTGAACAATGCATGTGCAATGGATCTTTTGTTTCCCTGCAGTCCTCTAATACCCTTTCCCCCAAAAAAGGTTTTCCACAAGTTGGGGAGGGGGCAACCAAACATTGTAGGCCTTGTCTTCTGGGGCTGCAGTGGAAAGTTGTCCTGTTTCAGTTGGGGAACTCCTCATCAGAGGAGACCAGAAGGTCCCAGTTTACACCAAACCCTAGATCAAGCTCTATATGGGGGTGAGGAGCTGGGATCCTTTGACAAGGCTGAGGAGGGGCCATCTGCACCCAGGGCAAATTCGGCTTCTGACATCAAGGAGGAATGGGTCCCAAGTTTGAGGGAAAGCCTTAAACTCCAGGCGGAAACCCAGTCAATCCAGAGAAGCACCCAACTACAGGCAAGGACTCCTCATTAGGGCTGGGTGATATATTAATATATCATCCAAAACTAGTTTGAAATCTGTATTGCGATATCGGTTTCATAATTTTTGACTTGGCAATATACAGTGGTACCTCAGGTTACATACGCTTCAGGTTACAGACTCCGCTAACCCAGAAATAGTGCTTCAGGTTAAGAACTTTGCTTCAGGATGAGAACAGAAATCGGGCTCCGGCAGCGCAGCAGCAGCTGGAGGCCCCATTAGCTAAAGTGGTGCTTCAGGTTAAGAACAGTTTCAGGTTAAGTACGGACCTCCGGAACAAATTAAGTACTTAACCCGAGGTACCACTGTATTGTGAATCATGATGCATGTCTGCACTGGATTATATATCGTCCGAAACTGGTTTAAAGTCCATATCATGATATCAGTTTCATAATTTTTGTCCTGGCAATATATATTGCAAATCATGTTGTATGTGTGTGCTATGCAATAGCCATCATGCAGGAAAAACAATGCCCTTAGTCTTTATAGTTCCATCCTTATTTCAGATATCATGATATATCGGTATATCGTGATGTTTAACTGGTGATATATCACAATGTTGAAAACAATATACCGCCCAGCCCTATTCCTCATCAGTAAAGGACTCTTTAGGAGTAAACTCCTCTTCTCAGAAGATAAGGGATAGGAGTCAGCTGAGGTTTTGTGGGGTTTGAGAAGCTCCAGCTGAGAAACCCCAGTGCTGGACTGGACTTGCTCCTGGAACAACTTCTGAGCTTTGCCTGGTACTGGATCATCTGCCTGCACCAAACCTGACTGCAGGCTGCTCAGATTTTGCCTCTCACTTGACCCTTTGTTGTGGAATCTGCTGCCTTGGACTCTGACCTTGGACCTGCCCTTGAAATCTGCTTCGGTTGCTGCCCTGTTGCTTCTGGCAAGTCCGCTACTGACTCAGGAGCTCAGGGAGAACAGGACAAAGGTCGCCGGTCTCTTTTTAAAAAGTTAAATATTTTATTCATTTTCCAGAAAAAGGATTTAAGCATGAACATAAACATTATCAAAACAATTGGTTTCCTGCTGCTCCCAGCCTTTTCCCCAGAACAGAAGACTAATGCATCAGATTTTCCCATAAACCTATATACATAGTTGGTGAGTGCCAGTCACGAAGGTGTTCATTTCAGTATTTTATAAAAGAGTACCATAGTTCAACAAACTCATCTGTATCATAGGCATCATTCAGGGCAGGTACTTAGTTTCTCAAATAAAGCAATTGTCTATACATTCTGTTTCCATTATGCGATGTGTAGAAAAGAAGGTCCTTTCCCAAAATGGTTGCACCAAGTTACATGTCCACCACATGTGGAAAGTTGTGCCCGTTACCTTGTCCCCTCTCCACCATGTGGAAGAGGGTGCTTTATCCATATAGCTGAGTCTTACAGATGTTAGATGACATCTAGGTAAAAGGTAAAGGACCCCTGGGCAGTTAAGTCCAGTCAAAGGCGTCTATGGGGTTGCGGCGCTCATCTTGCTTTCAGGATGAGGCAGCCGGCGTTTGTCCACAAACAGCTTTCCAGGTCAAGTGGCCAGCATGACTAAACCGCTTCTGGCACAACAGGACACTGTGATAGAAACCAGAGCACACGGAAATGCCTTTTACCTTCCCGCCACAGCAGTACCTATTTATCTACTTGCACTAGTGTGCTTTCGAACTGCTAGGTTGGCGGAAGCTGGGACGGAGCAACGGGAGCTCACTCCATCCTGTGGATTCGAACCAGCAACCTTCCAATCGGCAAGCCCAAGAGGCTCAGTGGTTTAGACCGCATCGCCACCCACGTCCATCTATGTATTAACTTAAAAGAATTTTCTCTAATGCAGGTTGATGTTAATTTTTGGAGGTGGTTGCCCATAGGTTGTTCCAATCTAAAGGTCTCCAATCTTAGGTCAATGGAGCAAAAGTCTCCTTTGCCTAATATCAGTGGATTCTCGATTCTCCCTGCAGCCCCTTCAACACAGTCTGCTGTGGCTGGTCTGCTTCGTCGCCTGCACCAACTCTCTTGATGGCAGGAGGAGGGAAGTGGAAAGCTCCATTGTGTGAGCTTGACTTCTACACCTTGTCCATGTCAGATCTAACCCATTGACTTGGCCTCCCTTCCTTATTACATTTGTCGGTGACATCCTGTTCTTAGAAATGGCTGGTGTGTAACCAGATATGCCACTGCCGGCGCCAAAGAATTCAAGCACCCAGATTCCAGCGGCGCTAGAGAAAGGTGTTGGGTCATCTTGGCACCGTGTACCCATTGATGCATTAGCACAGCAAGTACCATTCATTTTCCCAAGGACGCACTAAGCCCCCGAAATGCATGCCAAGTGGTGTTCGTAAAGAATCTTGCAAGTGATGCTAATCTATGTGCAAAATTTATTAAGCTAGGTACAAGGGACAATGGTGCGACAGCCTCAGAGGCATTCCTTTTGTCTACAGGCTGCCTCTTTCATTTAGGATAAATCAGGTTTACACTACCTTGGGGCAATCTCGATACAGTCTCTGCACAGTCAGAGTCAACATCAGGGAATGCAGGGAAATAGCTTGGAAGACGTTGGCAGCCTTCCTTTCAGGTGCTAAGAAATGGTTGTTGTTGTTGTTGTTGTTACAGCTCGTTTGTTGCTTGTTACACAAACAAAATGTGCACAAGCAATGTAAAACATGTTTAAGAGCACAAGCACAGGTAAAAATACATTTAAAGAAAGAGAACACATGAAATTGCTTTGGCGTCACAACTAAGAGCAAACAATAAAATTGCAATCCAACAATGGGCAGGCCAGAAAGTGAGTTTTTCATCTGGCATGGAAAAGGTGTCAGTGGAAGCTCCAGGCAGGCCTCACTGGGGAGGGCGTTCCACAAATGGGGAGCCACAACTGAAAAGGTCCTGTCTCCTGTCATCCTCCTCTGAGCCTCCCTCACAGGAGGGATTCTGCTGCATATGCAAAAGCAGGACCAACTCTAGAAAATGTAAGAGAGTGATATGTAAGGGGGGAAATTATAGAATGTATATATAATTCTGTTTTCTATTATATACATGGTCAGGGATGGTGGAAGGTCACAAGTTAGCTGGGGCTATCTTAGTGCATTAACTTCCATGTGACTCCTCTGAATTTATGTATATTGTATTCTTAAATACAATATACATAAAAATGCAAAATTAAGGCACAGGTGGCAGTAGGTTGCGGGGTTGTCAAGATTAGTAATAGCCATCTATATTGTTGCTTGGAGCTGTGGGGAGTTAATAGAAAAGTAACATTTCCAAGAGTATATTATTCCAGCAGTGCTGTAATGACCACTCCCCATGTCCAAGAGGCAGCAGCAATGAACAATTAATGTTTTCAGTAGGTAGCTCTGCTTTCATGATAGAAGAGTTTGGATTTGATATCCCGCTTTATCACTACCCGAAGGAGTCTCAAAGCAGCTAACATTCTCCTTTCCCTTCCTCCCCCACAACAAACACTCTGTGAGGTGAGTGGGGCTGAGAGACTTCAAAGAAGTGTGACTGGCCCAAGGTCACCCAGCAGCTGCATGTGGAGGAGTGGAGATGCAAACCCGGTTCCCCAGATTACAAATCTACTGCTCTTAACCACTACACCACACTGGCTCTTTGTTGGGTATACTTGGACGCGGGTGGCGATGTGGTCTAAACCACTGAGTCTCTTGGGTTTGCCAATCAGAAGGTTGGCAGTTTGAATCTCTGCGATGGGGTAAACTCCCATTGCTTTGTCCCAGCTATTGCCAACCTAGCAGTTTGAATGCACACCTGCAAGTAGATAAATAGGTACCACTGTGGCGGGAAGGTGAATGGCATTTCTGTGTGCTCTGGTTTCCATCACAGAGTTCTGTTGTGCCAGAAACGGTTTAGTCATGCTGGCCACATGACCTGGAAAGCTGTCTGTGGACAAACGCCAGCACCCTCTGCCTAAAAGTGAGATGAGCGCCGCAACCCCATAGTCGCCTTTGACTGGACTTAATGTTCCTTTACCTTTACCTATAGTTGGAGATATCACCAGAGGCCCTGTGGAACCCCTTGAGATCCTTCCCAGCACCTTCTCCCTGCTGGGCTTTTGCTCTACTCGAACTCTGCATCTTTCCCCAGTTCTTCCTTATCTGGCCCCACTCCAGAAAGGAGAAATGTCCCGCTTGTCTAGCTGCAAACTTGTCTCTCCATCAGCAAGCCCCACAGCTGCCCTAGGTGGCTCCTGGTGGCCCGTTGCAGTCTGTATGCAAGTGGAGCCCACAACAGCCCCTCCTGTTGGTTTTGGCCCACGGACCCAAAAAAGTTAGCTACCGCTGGCTTGACCATTTCTCCAGCCACATTGGCAATAGCTTCGTAGAGACTCCATGTGGAAGGGGCCTGAACATGACATAGAGCATCTTCTGGGCACCCACAGGCAGTGGGGCGGTGCTTCAGGGCACACTAATTCTAGGAGTGGGGTGAGCCTGCACCGAGCCACACACCCCTCTTCGAATGCACATAAGGTTTTGATTTTAAGCAAATCATAATAATAATAGTTATTCTGGATCGATCCTGCCCCCAAATGCATCCGAGATGAAGGAACTACAGGTTCTTACAATGCATCCTTCTCTTGAGCTTGTTAATATGCAGGAGAGCACGGCACATGCCAAGTGACTATAAATGCGGAGATGGAGAGAACATTGGTGGAGCTCAGATGTAAAACGGAACTGTCATGTTTTACAGCGGAAGCAGTGCAGCAGCCAAAGTTGAAAGAGAAGCACGATGACTTTTGGAAATGTTATAATTGGGATTCACAAGGGTCTAATAAAGCAACCATCTTTTCTGCTGCTCTCCTTAGATGTTGTTCGACATCTAAGTGTTTGTGTGTTGAGAAGGGACGGTTTGTGGGGGGGGGAGACTTTCTCATACACATGTGTTGCTTGGAACCTGGAATTTTCTCATAATTAGGGCTTGTTTGCACAGTTGTTGATGTGAGAATGTTGTACAATGCAGTTACATGGCGCATATGACGTAACTTAAGTTGCAGCTCCATCAGCAGTATGAGGGTGGTAATATTAGACTACCTTGCATGGCTAATGTAAGATTACTGAAATAATGTGTTCAAAGCCATTCTGAATTAGGAATGAATGGGACCGTCTACTTCCAGCCCCATTTTCCATGTGTTGATTCTTAAGTCTATTCCACATTTTTTTCCACTTTGAGCAGGGACCCTGTTTCATGTGTTTGAGTCTTCTAGGTTATCTTTCGTTTTTGATGTTTTAATTTTTATTTTTTTAGACTGAGCACCACTTAGAGATTTTTTAAATATTAACTGGTTTTTATTTAATGCTTTTAAATAAATAAAAAAATAATTTGCAGCATTTTAATATAAATTGCACAGAAATTCAGATTTAAGTAGTATCTCATCTCAAAATACACAGCAATTCCATTTTAGCTTAGTATATGCATTTCTATGTGTATTTTAGCCCAAGATCCATATTTCGTAGCAGCTTTTGAGCTGAGAATTTTATAGGAAGCCTGCAACTTATGTGCATTAACTTGTGTGCATTCAAATTTTTGCTTGTGGCAAAAAATATACATCAAAAACCAGAAGTGAGTGTTTTTGGTTTTCGAACGTTCTTTTGGAAGCCAAACTTCTGATGGGGCTTCTGCAGCTTCCGATTGGCTGCAGGAGCTTCCTGCAGCCAATCAGAAGCCACGCTTTGGTTTCTGAATGTTTCAGAAGTTGAACGGACTTCTAGAACGGATTCCATTCGACTTCTGAGGTACAACTGTATATGCAATTTTGGCTCTAGGCACGATCCCCAGAATGTAACCCTTGTGTAAGTTGTGAGCTTACTGTATTGCAGATTTTGAGGAAATGCAAATGTTGAAGGCGAAATGTTTGCCATCCCTCAGATTAGGCCCCATCTGCACTCTACATTTAAAGCAGTACCTTGCCACTTTAAAGAGTCATGGCTTTTCGCAAAGAATTCTGGGAGCTGTAGTTTCTAAAGGGTGCCGAGAACCCTATTAGGAGACCCTTATTCCCTTCACAGAGCTACAATTCCCAGAGTTCCATAGAAAGAGAGATTGGTTGTTAAATCACTCCAAGAACAGTAGCTCTGTGAGAGGGATAGGGGTCTCCTAATAGGGTTCTCAGCACCTTTTAGAAACTACAGCTCCCAGGATTCTTTGGGAGACGCCATGGCCATCGTGTTTTCAATGTAAAGACCAGATGAGTCTTTAACCTGGGAGCCTGGATAAGGTAAGTTTGCACCAGCAGTCACAGGAATCATGTACTGTTATGTACTGAAGTTCTCACCCTGGGCCAGTAGCGGGATACTGTAGATAGTTTTCACTCAGGTCCACTTATGCAAATAAGGAATTGAAAGTGACGTTCAGTGATTGGATAGTTACAGAAAGTTGTTACTGTTGCTTTGTAGGTGAGCTCTATATAAGCAGGTTGGCTGAGCCCTTCAGCCCAGTTCTGTTCTGGGCCTGTGAATGAACAAGAGCTGTTGAAGAATCGCTGTGTCATCTGATATGTTCACCCACAACTTAACATGTACCTCAGGCATCCCTACTTAAAAGGCTCCAAGGGTGTCTCATCAGGGAACCCACCACAGAGACTTACTAACCCTTTTTTTTTGCTTAGCCTCAAGTGTGCAATCTTCTCCTGTCTTTCTTTTTACAGGCAAACGAGGGAGCAAGAAACTCCCCCAGACTTTTTCTATTTCTCGGACTACGAGCGGCACAATGCGGAAATTGCAGCATTTCACCTGGACAGGTAAGGAGCACGGAGCAATAAAAACAAAAAATGACTGGGAATCACCTACTGAGTTTTAGGTTTGTATGTTACATGGATATATATATATATATATATATATATATATATATATATAAAACCTTGTGAAGTCTGACTCGGTGAACTGTGTTCCTGCTCAGTCCACTGTCTGAGGTGTTAACAGCTATTGCAGGGATAGGCAACTCCGGCCCTCCAGATGTCTGGGACTACAATTCCCATCATCCCTGACCACTGGTCCTGTTAGCTAGGGATGATGGGAATTGTAGTCCCAAACATCTGGAGGGCCAGAGTTTGCCTATGCCTGAGCTGTTGGGTAAATTCAAACCCCCGTCTGCTCTCTTTCCTTTTCTTTGAGAGCCAATGTGGTGTAGTGGTTAGAGTGCTGGATTAGGACTTGGGTGACGAGGGTTCGAATCCCCACTGGGCCATGAAGCTCGTTGGGGGGGCAGTGCCATATTTACATATAAACTAAACAAGCTATAGTTTAGGGCCCCACTCTCTTTGGGGACCCCCCAAAAAATTAAAGGAAAAAAATATAAGATAAAAAACAAATAAAGTAAAACCTACATACAGCAACAGTGTTTTGTGTTGTGTAGGCTCCTGTTTTTTATGTGCAAATGGCTTTAGATACCTATTAGGTTCATAAATTATCATATAGCATATATTCAACATGAAAAACAGCGACAATTTGTTGTTGACAAAAGGACAGCTGGGCATATAAAGGGCCCCATTACCTTCAGTAGCTTAGGGCCTCATCAAACCTAAATCCGGCCCTGGGAGGGGGGCAGTCAGTGCCTCTCAGCTTAACCTCCCTCACAGGGTTGCTGTGGGGATTACCTGAGGAGGGGAGGAACCATGTACACTACCTTGAGCTCCATGGAGAAAAAGAGTGGGGTATAAATTAAATAAATAAATAAGACGGGCCAGGCAGGCTTTCAAACAGATGACACATTCAGACAGAGTACTGCCCATTGTAAAGTAGGGCACCTCACCCTTGCTGAGGTCTATAAACAACACAAGCAAAAAGGCTGCCTTTGAATTCAGTAGTATGTACAATAAATGAGGGGCAGGGAATTTGTTTAATTCACATATTCATGGAAACCTATCTATTTTACATTTCCCAAGCAGTCCGCGAACCAGAGCATAGCAATCCTTCAAAACACTTCTCTGAATGTTGGCGTTCTGTGCTCCAAACAAGCAAACAAAATGTGTTTAAAAAGCACATATATATTTGGGGGGGGGGAGGGATGTGCCCAAAAGTGTGTGTATTTGGGATAGTGATACAGTGGTACCTTGGTTCTCAAACTTAATCCATTCCAGAAGTCCGTTCCAAAACCAAAGCGTTTCGAAACCAAGGTGCTCTTTCCCATAGAAAGTAATGGAAAATGGATTAATCCGTTCCAGACTTTTAAAAACAACCCCTAAAACAGCAATTTAACATGAATTTTACTATCTAACGAGACCATTGATCCATAAAATGAAAGAAAGAAACAATGTACTGCAGTCACACAATCAATCGATCAATCAATCAGTAGCTGAACTGGGTTCCACACAGTCACAAAAACAAAAACACAAAATAAATAGCAAAAACAGACAGACCTCAGCTTAACACTCAGAACGGAAGTGTGGCACTCAAAACGGAAGCGTGACACTCAAAATGGAGTATATTTGGCTTCTGGAAAAAGTTCACAAACCAGAACACTTACTTCCGGGTTTGCAGTGTTTGGGTTCCAAGTTGTTCGAGTACCAAGGCGTTTGAGAACCAAGGTACCACTGTATACCAAAAATGCACTACATATGGGGAAATGGCTTGCAAAAGTGCATCTATTAAAAGAGCTGCCTGCCCAAACACCTAGAACTTTTCATGCAGACTTGTACAGAAGTGGGTCAAACAGATTTCAAGACAGGAAAAATGAGAAACTGAAATGGCCAGGATTGTCATTTCAATGCCATACTCTCTCCCCCCCCCCCACCGCTCAGAATCCTGGATTTCCGGCGTGTCCCACCAGTCGCAGGCAGATTAGTTAACATGACAAGAGAAATAAGGGATGTTACGCGTGACAAGAAACTATGGAGGACGTTTTTCATCTCACCAGGTATGTACTTCCGTTCTGAAATGTAATTCACTTTCTTATTAAAAAATCTTTATGACAATATATTCCAGAGGGCTTTGCAGCAATACAGCAAGTAAAATTACAAACTGGATAATGCAATCAACCATCTAGCAGCACAGATAAAAACTACACTATTTAAAATAAGCTTTTTTTTGCCTGACATAGAAAATAAAGCAAGGTTGGCGCCAATCGAGCCTCTCAGGGGAGGGCATATTTTTCTTACTGCCATAAAAACAGGCCTTATTTTAATATGGCCCAGGTCAGGTTGATGGTTCCCACCAAGTCCTGCATCTTTTAGAAGAGGGAAACCGAATCTTCGGCCTTCCAGATATAGTGGACTACAACACAAATACATCTTTCTGCCCAGACTGTGATGGCCTGAGACTCAGGCTCGGAATCAGAGCCAGAGGAGTCTCAGTCTGCACCAGATCCTTTGCCTTAGGCGGCGTCTGAACCTAGTGTGGGACTTGATTCTGAAGAGCCCCAGTCTGCGCAGGTTCCCCTGCAACAAGCACCAGCTGGGCCAAGTCAGGGGCCTGAGCCTGCCCTGGCTCCAGATGCAGGGATTACCTCATTGCCTTCAACTGGGCAATCACTTACAGCTGCTCCACTACTGGTTGGGTCAGGAGAGGCTGAGGCGGCCTCTGGGTCTAGTAACCCACCAACATTTCCCGAGCTGCAGAGACTGAGGTCTGAGAGAAGGAGAGACCTGAGTACTCGCAGGAGGAGTGCTTGCCTTCAGGCGAGACAGGGAGGTGAGTCACCAGGGGATCAAGACCAGCCATTACCCCAACAGAGATAAAAGGCTGCTGGACTCCGCCCCAACATTGCTGTTTGCCAGAACCTGCCTGTGATCCTGTGCCTGACCTGCCTTGGGCCTGTCGTACGGACTCCTCGCAGAACCCTTGGATTCGGGACCAGACCTGGACCATGTTACTCGGGTTACCCCCAGGCCCAGAACATGGGCCCTTGGCCTGATCCTGCAGACTCTTCTTATGTTTCATGCAGGATGGTGTTTATGGCTCTCCGTTTCCTGCAGGGTCCAAACCTTTTGTGCCCATCCTGTTCCCTGAATCACTGTCTTTTGATGCCAGCGTTCCATACTCTGCTTATACTGAAGAGGCTTAGTGAACTTCAGCATTGGTAGAGAAAGACCCCTGGTGACATTTTGTTAATAACAGCTGACTGGCAAAGAAATGGGCGAGGGGAGCTAGATCACCTCCACGTAAATATTTCAAGCGATTTGCAGATATTTAAAATTCTTAACTGGACTCCTCTCGCTAACAAAAATAGACAGAGGCTGCACCGTTCTATGAACGTCTAGAATTATATAAGGATCGTAAGGAGACGGTTATCTTAGCTGGCAGCCTGAACAGTGAGTTCCTGGGCTTCTGTTGTTTTCAGTTCCCAAGTTGCCTCTGCAGTTTTACTTCTGGAAATTACTCAGGTTGTTTCTTAGGCTTCAATATATAGCCAGGGTTGTTATAATAACGACAGCTCTTTTGCAACCTTTGCTGAAGCCTGTTGGTAAGGATAAGGAAGAAATTTGATCGAGTTGCATTTAAAGGCAAACATATTGAATTCCAAAACAATGCATGAACTGGAGCACCCAGCAGGATGAAAACCCACCTATTCCAGCTGATTGACAGGTGGACTCGGTTTGTGGAAGATGACCTCATGCATCAAACTGGATCCCCTAACCAGCTAGAAGTTCCCTTATGGGCCTGAAGCTGCCCCATAGGCAAGCGGTCCCTCATCGTCATCTCTTAAACGCACAGAAACACACGCATAGCTGTTTTGGAGTTTCTACAGGGTGTTTGGGGCTGAAAAATGGCCATCGCAGTTTTGTTCAAGAATTACTCTCCATCGAAGGCACCAGCCTTTTGTTCGAAGAAACCTGCCTGAAAGTGGCAGGGGGGGGGGGAGGCGGGAAGTCGATAACACAATGCTACGTTTGGAAAGAAAAAGAGGACTGGAGCACTTTAGACTAAATGTGAGGAATGGAAATAGGTCAGTAATTATTTAAATGCACTGATACGTCCTTTTGCAGTTGGGCCGACTGCTATAACTCCAGGCCTAGGACGAATGAGTGGTAATTTAGCAGCAAAAAGAGACATATTAACAATGTCTGCCATAGTTTCCAGAGTAATTGAAGTGGCAGTTTACCGAAATCAATGTTACATAGTTAGTAAGTGCTGGGGCTTTTGTTCATGTTAACCAATCACTGGGGATTATGGATTTCCACCCCAGTATCCCCCCTCCCTCCGAGTAAGCAAACAATAGCATATCTGCTCCTGTTACCCAGGAGAGATAGATTAAGATCTCTCTGTGTTTCCTTTGAATGTGTGCTAGATAAGTATCGCTCTCCAGGATTTTGAACGTGCAGAAGGATAAATGACTAACTGTGCAAACCATATTTCTAACCCTACCAAGACACAGAGGACTCTCTCCACAGATTACACAGCAGGAGGCCCAGGGTTTTCTCCCAGCTACCCAATGGGGCACCACAGCCTGTGGCAAGCCTAAAATATGACTGCCTGAGGCAAAATATAAGATGACGCCTCCCTCTCCATTCTGCAAGATAAAGTGGATAGAGAAAAGCTTTTTTTCTTCCTCTCCCATTAAGAGTAGAACTGAAGGGCATGCAATGAAGCTGAATGTTGGGAGAATCGGGACAGATAAATGAAAGTTGGAACTACCTGCCACTGGAGGCAATGATGGTCACCAACTTGGATGGCTTTAAAAGAGGAGGAGACAAATTCCAGGAGGAGAGGGCTATTGATGGCTACTGTCATGGACTGGCTAGATGCAGAGGACTGGTGGGAGGCTACAGTTGGGGAACCCCCAAGGGAAGAAGGCTCAGAGCCTGGGGATTGGTGGTGGGATGACAATGAGTGGTCAGACGGAGAAGAGGGAGCAGACTAGGAAGAGGAGGTGTTGGAAGCCGAAGAGGCAACGGGCTTTAGTGAGCAGGGAGAGGCTGTGGCAGAGAGCAGTCCAGACTCAGAGGTAGGAGAGGGGGTGGGAGACACAGAGATGAGGCAGGCTGCTGAAGAAGCCAGGGAGTCTCCCCCTCCTGCTGCAGCCAGCTCATCCAGTCTCCCAGAACCCGCAGAGAAATGAAGAGAGCAGAGCAGAAAATGCAGTCTCCCAGTTGCTTGGGGGAAACCCTGCAGAAGAGGGGACTTAGGGAAAGTGGGGACCTTCAGTCCTCACAACTGCCTCATTGTGCAAGACCTACTGGAAAGAGTCGCTTGGATCACTGCCTGCGCTGTTTGGGTTTCTTTGAATAAAGAGTTAAATTCACGGACATTGTGTTTTTTATCGCTGACCTAGACCTGACTCCATCTCCTGAAGGTTCTTGTCATCTTGAAACTTCCACCATCAGCAACCCTTCCTCCTGGTTGCATTAGGACAGTATTCTTCAGTCTTTGTTCTCCAGACATTGCAAGACCAAACTCCAATTATCCCATAACTTTGGCTAAGTGGGCTAAGGGTGATGGGAGTTGTGGCTCAAAAGGCCAAAAGGTTGAAGAACACTCCTCCATTTTTTTGGGGGGGGGGCAACTGCTTTTTGGCTTTTAATCTCCCAAAATTGCTTCCTTCAGTGAGCCTTTCACCTGGGCGTTATGTAGCTTCATTCTGTAGCTGTTTGAAAAAGTCAAGTGTGAGAATTTGTTCATGTTTCTCCTTTAGTTCCCCACCTCACCCCTCTTTTGTATCTGTCTCAAAGCCATGATGATAAACAGGAAACTGCCGAAATGCTTTGGCAGAAAAGGCAATGCATAAATGTAGCAAAATAAATAAATATATATAATTCCCTCTAATGGCAAACTCAGTCGGTGAGTGCTGATTAGGATTTGTAGCCAAAATGGGGCCACTGAAAAACATGAGGAAGTTATCGGCATGCTCAGGGAGATGTTGAGGCTGGTAGAAGTAATTTTTTAAAAATATATATAGTGAGATAAAAGAAGGAAAACCTAGCTCACTGAGGACTGAGCAAGCTGAACATGAGTACTGGGGTGTTGATTGTCAGTTTGGAAAATAAAAACAAGGAAATGGGAGGTGGGTGGAATGGTATAGCCTGGAAAAGGAGCTTGGCTGGGCAACTAGCAGGAACCCTGAAGCTGAACGTTCCTCCTAGGAGCTGAAGATATGTGCTCAGTAGCCATAAAAACAGGAAAGCAGGCGGTGAACGGAATGGAGTATTCTGGAAAAGGTCACGTCTGCCTGGCTAGGAGCTGAGGATACACTGCAACATTTTGTAGCAGGTCCCACTTGTATCGGCTAGTCATTCTGATGTGCTCTTTTAACATCAAAGACATGGAAGACGCTACCTCACCACCTCTCTCTTTCTCTCTCTCTCCTCAGCCAACAACATCTGTTTCTACGGCGAGTGCTCTTACTACTGCTCCACGGAGCATGCTCTTTGCGGGAAACCAGACCAGATCGAAGGCTCCCTCGCTGCCTTTCTGCCAGACCTGTCTTTGGCCAAAAGAAAAACCTGGAGGAATCCGTGGAGACGCTCCTACCACAAGCGCAAGAAAGCCGAGTGAGTCCTCCTCCCGTTTAGGCAAAAGGCTTCCCGGCACCCCGGCGGCTATTTTTGCTGGGCCGCTTATGAGCAGCAGGCAATTAGTTTTCCGTGGTTTCATAGCCAGACTTTGATTCAAAACCTGCTGAGAATGACTGGCACATTTCCATCGGCTTCAGTTGGCTCTCTTGAGGAGAGCAAAACCATAAACCGTTCCAACCCATGTTCCCCCATCTGGACACCACTTTTATTTAATTCAATTAAGTGATCTTCTTTTCCCCCCTGCCGATGTCATAGTCTCCATAGGAGAATCTGCTTGAAAAGCTTCAAAATCAAAGCTTCTGGACTCCATTGCAACTGTACTGAATCACAAACTTAGGAAGATACCTTATACTGATTCAGATCATTGGTCCATCTACCTCTGTATTGTCTACACTGACTTGGCAGCATCTCTCCAGGGTTTCAGGCAGGGATATTTCCCAGCTTTTCCTGGAGGTGCCGGGGATTGAACCTGGGACCTTCTGCGTGCAAAGCACATGTTCTACCACTGAGCTGCAGCCTTTTGCCTTGCATTCTCTAGAACAGACAAAGAATCTGCCCCCTTCTACACCAACGTGCATCTGTACCAAAACAGAGATGTGAAAGGGAGAAATCTGTGTGTCCCTGACCCACATTGCTTTTTCTAGGTATTCTGTTTCTTCCTCCCAGATTTCTCCCTGTGCCCCCCCAGACATTCACATCTCTGTACACCTGCATTGTGGTGCAGAAGGAGTTGACCAGATGCAGCTCTAATGAGTGCAAGCTTCAGTAAATCTATATCAAACAGCTGTGTCTGTCTGGGTGAAGAGGGGCCACAAAGCTGGTGTTGGGGAAATTAGTAAACAGTTCACCTTTACTGGGGTTTCCAAGAGGAGCACCAAGAGACACAGGTTTTAAGTGAAAACTTAGGCCTTTATTAATCATAAAAAAATCAGAAATTACTACTGTCAGGCATCACCTTTATACAGTGGTACCTCTGGATATGCACACCTCTGGTTGCGTATCCTTCAGGATGTGAATGTGGCAAACCCGGAATATTTTTCCAGGTTTCACCATGCATGCATGCATGCGCAGAAGCACTCTACTGTGCCGTGCACATGCGCAGAACAGGCACCTCCAGTTTCAAATTACTCGGGATCCAACTGGAGCTGTGGAACGGATCCCGTGCGCAACCAGAGGTACCACTTTATATATACAACTACACAAGTTATTACCACTTAAACAATCAGACAGTTATCACAGCAGTTGTCTTCATCACAGTTAAACAGTTACAACACATTGTTGTCATTCTTAAACCACTCAGAGATCATTAGACCCTCCTGACTAGCTTACCCCAACCTTCTCATTTTAATATGTAAATACACATAACCATCTTTCAGCGTCTTTCTTTATTGTCCTCTAATAGATCTGTGTATTATCTGTCAGCCAATGTCTGCTGTCAGTTATCTATGTTGACATTTGGGGTCTCTTCTTGACCTAGGATTTTGTGTATTTACTTTGCTCGGCCAACCTCCTAGCGTTTAGTTCTTCATGTCACATCTTCCCCAGTCATATTCTATCCCTTCCGGTTGGGGTAGGAACTATAAAAGAACCAAAGCTTGCCCGTACGTCTCCTTAAAAGCAGCCTGTTTGTTAGTAAAGCTCATGCACAGATTTCAGACTGCAAAGTTCTGAATGCACAAAATGAATTCAGAGATGAAATAAAATGGGGACATTCTCCTACGCTACCTTACCAGCAGGTGGGTCGCTTGCTTACCTGGAGCAAGGGGTGAGCAGGAAGGTCAGTGTGGAGGAAAAGCAGGAGCAGGGGTGCTGGATTGGATCCTCCTTCCATTGTGTTTGCACCATGCTGACCTCCTCATCACCTCATCTGTCTCCCAGAAAGCAACAGCCTTCTGCCTGCTGGGAACCCAGTATAGTGACTCTGCCCCACCCAGGGAGCTGATTCTGGTACCGAATGCCCGAACCATCTTATATGTAATTGGAAGTGATCTTTTAGATTCCTGGCTATTTATAGAATAAATAGGCAAATGCCATCCTGTCAAAAGTACATCCATCATCCTTTGACCTTTCATTACTTGAAGTCTGTGAGATGATCTTTCCAATATAACTATTTGCCAAACCCTAAAGTACCAATACTGTAGATTCTTGAACTTAATTCTCCTGCCTCAGTATTTAGCTATTGTTGCTCTCGCTGTGAAAAAATGACTAATCAGTTCCTTCTCCTTCAGATCTTGCTAAATAAATAAGTCTAAAACTGTTCCCTACACCACACTGGCTGTCAGCTTCTTGTAAGGGTGACTGTAATACACACACAAAGAGAGGGAGAGAAATAAAATTGGGACGCATGCCAGAAAGCCCTGAAGATTTTCTTCTGTTTATTTTGAACTCAAGGAGAAAGCTCCTGCTGACTTTAATATTGAAAAGATAAGAGCGGTGTGTTTTTCCATCTACATTCTCCTAACGCTGTTGCTTTTCCCAGGTGGGAAGTTGACCCGGACTATTGCGAAGAGGTCAAGCAAACACCGCCCTACGACAGGGGGACCAGAGTGCTGGATATAATGGACATGACCATTTTCGACTTCCTCATGGGTAGGTGTCCTAGATCTCGAAATAAAAATGGCACCATGTGAATCCCAACTCAGTTCTGCACATGTTAGCAGGCCTTTTGGACAGATGGAGGAAAAATTCATTTCATTTTAAAGCAAACACACACACACACACACACACACACACAGCCTGCACTGATACATAGATTGGCATGTAATTATTCTTCTGATGTGCGGCCCCCTCAGTCGTGGGGCGACGGGCTTGCTGTGGAGGGAATCATGCTCCATTTGGAGGAAGCGGCTCAAATGCAAAGTGCTTTCTCAGCAGAGGGGGAAATGTTCCTTTTCGACTCCTGAAGTAGCCTTTCCCCCTCTTCAGAGATGATCTTCCATAAATCATAGAATAGAATTATGGACTTGGAAGGGAGCCCACCAGACTGGTGTTTGCACACAACCTCCTCTCAACTGTGAAAGGTGCCAATCACCTGATATCATTATGGCGTCTTGTGATTGACATGTGGGTGTTCCTGTGGGGGGCAGCGGAGTTAGGGATCCATTACCTATCCATGGTTTACTGTCATGTGTGAATGCAACCAAAGTTTGATGGAAATATGTGCTGTGTTGCTTTTCCGAGCCATTTAATAAGTATTTGGTGTGTTTATCCCTCCTGCGTTTTTTACCCCTTTATAGGCAATATGGATCGCCATCATTACGAAACCTTCGAGAAGTTTGGAAATGAGACATTTATTATCCACTTAGACAACGGAAGAGGGTAATTGCTGGTGTTTCTTTCCCTTTTAAACCAATATATTTGTTTAATTTCCCCCAACATTTTTACCCACCTCCCCTCACAGAACCATCTGACACCATCTGCCCCGTGGGAAGGGTTCTGATGATTATTATTAATATTAAGTTACTTATTTGCCATGTTTTCCTTAAAAGCTGAGGTGTAAGGAGTCACAATAAATAAATAAGTCCTCAACCAGTCACCTTATCATTCCTGCAGACCAGCGTATAAACTGGCCATGCCATAGATCTTGAGAAAGTTCTTGTCACTTTAAGAAGGGGAAACTCTGCTTACTACAGATTTCCCACAGCAAAAGCTGCCCTTAAAGCTACAGGGCCTTCTTAGATTTTTGCGCTGGCAAAAGGCCATAGCTCAGTGGTAGGGCATAAACTTTGTATTCAGAGCATCTCCAATGAGTGCTGAGAAGGACTCATTTTCAGAAGAGGGCAACCAAGATGATAAAGGATCTGGAAACCAAGACTTACAAGGAATGCTTGGGGGTGTCAGACATGTTTAGCCCAGAGAAGAGAAGACTTAGAGCGCATGGGACAGATAGCTGTCTTCAAATATCTGAAGGGCTTTCACATGGAAGATGGAGCAAGCTTGTTTTCTGTTGCTCCAGAGGGCAGGACTCGAACCAGTGAATTCACATGACGAGAAAACAGATTCCAACTAAACATCAGGAAGAACTTTCTGAGGGCAAGGACTGTTTGATTCCCTCAGAAGGTGGCCGACTCTTCTTCCTCACAGGCTTTTAAAACACACCTTGATGTTATGCCCACAGAAGTGGTAGCTTATTCCAGCCACCCACCACCGGGGGCATCATTGGAAAGAGGTGCAGTTTTCCAGACGCAGCACTGCACGCCTACATTTATCCTGGTTAAACAAACTCCATTGCAAAACTGATGCCTCAAGATGCTCTCCTGACACCCTCTTCTCTTGTTTCTGCCTCTGTGATAGGTTTGGAAAATATTCCCACGACGAGCTATCCATCTTGGTGCCTTTAAATCAGTGCTGCAGGTATGCCTTCTCTTGTCAGTCGTGAGCCCAGTGGCAGCCTCATGGGGAATGATTTACGGGGGTGGGCGATGTCTCGAGAAACACTAAGCGTTTTGAGGATTGGTCTGTAGTGGTGTCAGTTCTCTAAGGCACTGAAGAAACAACTGGACCTCCCTGAACAGCTGGGAGTAATAGAGGCATGAACACGTGCCCAAAAGCCATTTTAATTTCACCAGGGGAAAGTAGTTGTTGTTATTTATTAAATTTATATACAGTGCTACCTCAGGTCAAGAACTTAATTCATTCTAGAGGTTCGTTCTTAACCTGAAACTGTTCTTAACTTGAGGTACCACTTTAGCTAATGGGGCCTCCCGCTGCCGTGCAATTTCTGTTCTCATCCTGAGGTAAAGTTCTTAACCCGAGGTACTATTTCTGGGTTAGCAGAGTGTGTAACCTGAAGCGTCTGTAACCCAAGGTACCACTGTACTGCCCTTTATCTACAGATCTCTCTTTTTTTTAAAAAAAATCCTTATTAAACATTCAACATTAACTTACACAACAATACACAATAGTACAATATATACAAAGGTTAAACCACAGAGCCTAGGACTTGCCGATCAGAAGGTCGGCGGTTCAAATTCCTGTGACGGGGTGAGCTCCTGTTGTTCGGTCCCTGCTCCTGCCAACCTAGCAGTTTGAAAGCACGTCAAAGTGCAAGTAGATAAATAGGTACCACTCCGGCAGGAAGGTAAACGACGTTTCCGTGTGCTGCTCTGGTTCGCCAGAAGCGGCTTTGTCATGCTGGCCACATGACCCAGAAGCTGTACCTCGGCTCCCTCGGCCAATAAAGAGAGATGAGTGCCGCAACCCCAGAGTCGGTCACGACTGGACCTAATGGTCAGGGGTCCCTTTACCCTTTACCTTTTTACATACACATACTTTACAGAAAAAGAAAAGAAGAGAAGAGACGAAAAAGAAGAAAGTAAAAGATAAAAGATGAAATAAATAAAATAAACTTCTGATTATCCACAGATCTTAGGTTGGGTCATAACATAAAAATACAAGATTAAAAAAAATACATAATAGAAACAAAAACACTTAGGTAACCATCCTGTCAGTTACGTAGCACCACATCAGACGCAAGCCATTGTTTCTATGTTCCAAGTCACCCCTAGAAATATCTGCTCAGGCATCAAGTCACTGGGTAGGCCGTTTTCTCATATTTGGCCCCCTTCTAAGGTACAAGCCTATCCTACAGGGATACTAAAATGCCCTTCAGCTGGAATAGAGATGTTGGCTCAAATAGCATGGCCAATAGTCTGTGTCGTCCAGGAACGTCTAGAGGGGCCATAGGTTCCCAACCTAGAGTTATACTGACCAGAGAAAAATTGCAAAATAGGGCCTTTGTACATCGCTCCATCAAAGCAGCAAACTTGGCATGTACCCAATGATGGAGGAGGAGTTTTCACCCACCATGGCAATCTAAACTTCGTCAGAGACTCCTGGCCCAGAGAATCTGTTGGGGGGGGGGGGGAGAAGCACGTTTGTGAAAGCCCCTCTTTCTCTCTGCCCTGTAGAAACTCATATCCATTTGGTATTTTGGAGCTGTTCCAGCTCCATGCCTAGTTTATCCTCCCCTCCCTCCCTCCTTACCCTTGCAGCGTCCCCCAATTTCCATTGTGTTGTCCTTCCTGGACCAGCCGTTAGAAAACCAAGGTGATGCCTACTGAGAAATGAAACAGCCCTTTGAGATCTCAGGTTACCTGATTCTTTCTGAGGGCACAAAATGTACCTTGGATTCAGTGCATTCCAGTCCCCGGAATTAGATGACTAGTACTTGACATTTAATTAAATCTGGCTTTTACAGAACAGACCACAAGGGTGAGGGAGAAAGAGGGCCGTAAGCGAAGAATGTAAGAAAAACCCTGTTGGATGAAACCAAAGGTCCAGCATTTTGTTCCCACAGTGGTTAACCAGAGGCTTTCAGGAGAGCCACAAGCGGAGGCTGGAACACAAACAGCACTTTCCTGCTGTTGCTCCTAAGCTGTTTAGTATTCAGTGGCATACAGCAAAGAGCAGTAGCTTCCAAAATGGACCACCAGTGATCTGCAAGCTTCACTCCGGTGGTCCGTGGCATGTTCACAGTAAACACCCGAATTATTTAGAAATTGCATTTTTATTGCTTCTTCCATTTCTTCTATTGCATTTCACAGCGTTGCAGTTTCAATTCTGCCGCATGCAAATTGCAACACAGCATAAGAAATAAGAGAAACCATAAAAATGCAATTAAAAAGCATGTGGCATCTGACAGAGGCAGAAAAATCATTAGGGCTATCAGCAGTTCTCAGAAATGTTTGGGTGACATTGACACAGAAGCTCTGGATCCCAGACTACGCTGGTGGCTTGGTTGCTCTCCAGAGACCACAACTGCCTCCAGCTGCCACTTCAAGGCTTCTGCTGCTTTCTGGGTTCAGATCAGGATGGGGAAGCTTTTTCAGCCTCAAGCCTGTATTCATTTTGTTGAATTAATTAAACTAAATAGTTTTAATTGAATTTCAAATGGATGTGCAGCAGTTGCAAGCTACCGGTCTCTGCAGCCAAAGCAGGCGCTGTGATTTTCCAGCCGCTTGACTTCACCCCTGGAGGTGCACTCCATTGTCCTTCGAGACAAACAGATGCCAACAAAACTTGCATTTTATTGTGTTGTGATCGTCCTTAGTGAGTCATACAGACCCCTATTCTGAATACAGTGGTACCTTGGTTCTCAAACTTAATCCGTTCCGGAAGTCCGTTCCAAAACCAAAGTGTTCCAAAACCAAGGCATGCTTTCTCATAGAAAGTAATGCAAAACAAATATTAATCCATTCCAGATTTTTAAAAACAACCCCTAAAACAGCAATTTAACATGAATTTTACTATCTAACAAGACCATTGATCCATAAAATTAAAGCAATAATCAATGTACTGTACTATAAAATAAATAAGACAGTAATGCAGATGATAAAAAAATTCAAATTAACTATTTCATTAATTGCACTGATGATAGTCATTGTTATCCATTTCCGCAGTCACACCATCAATTAGTAGCTGAACTGGGTTCCACACAGTCACAAAAAGAAACTAACCGAAAAAGCCTCGCAAACAACGCAAATAAATAGCAAAAACAAAAGTGCCAAACTTAATATGTTCCGGAAGTCCATTTGGCTTCTGAAAGGTTTGAAAACCAAGGTGCAGCTTCTGATTAGTGCAGGTGCCCCAGAAGCAGTAGCCAAGAGACATTCAGCTTCCGAAAAACGTTCCAAAACCAGAACACTTACTTCCAGGTTTTCGACGTTTGGGAACCAAGGCATTTGAGAAGCAAGGTACCACTGTAATGTTTTTATCAGGTAGGGTGGCCTGGGGATGAGTTTATGGAACCCGTAGGGATGTGGCTTGAAAAACTTTGGGAACTGCTGCTCTAACCACTCCACCGCAATGCCTCTCTTCCCCTGCTACTGCCAGAGCCAGCAGCATGGGCAGAACTCCATGTGCCACTCACCGTGGCAAACCTTAAATGCGGTCCTTTTCCCTCACCTTCAGCTTGCCTCTTTCTTTCCTTAGAATACGGAAGTCCACCTACCTGCGGTTGCAGCTGCTAGCCAAGGAGGAATACAAGCTCAGCCACCTGATGGAAGAATCCTTGCTGATGGACAAGATTGCGCCCATCTTGTACAAGCTTCACCTGGAAGCAATGGACAGAAGGCTCCGAATAGTCCTCAAGGCCGTCAGTGACTGTATAGAGAAAGATGGCTACAGCAACGTCGTCGAAAATGACTTTGTCTCCGACGTGAACACGATGGCTACCAAGAGGTAGTGGAGATCGCAGGACCACCTTTTTATTGGTTCCGTGAAAGAAAGAACCGGAGCCGGGGAGGGAGGAACAGTCTTGCGAGGGACTGTGTATGCCGCTGTGTGAATTCAGTGAATTCAGAAATTGCGATAATAACCATTCTCAAAGTAGCTAAGGCGTTGACTCTGCAGAGGATTTAGCTCTGGGGCTCGGGCGCAACCAGATGGACCAATTTGGATGCCCCTTGGGGAATCTACAAGTTTTTGGCAGATGCGGCCTCCCAGTTGCCACGGCCTCCATGCAGTCCTGCTTCCCTTCAGCCCTAAATTATTTCTTCCCGTTGCCCGTGGCGGCACAAGGGTTACACCTTGTGGGCGGAGCTTCTGGCAAGCCCCGCCTTGTGTGGTGTTGCTGTAGTTCCTGCGATGTGGTTTTGGCCAAGCCCTCTCCAACCTATGCGCAGACACAAGACATACAGGCATGCGGGGCACATGGGCGAAGCATACCAGCAATGTGGGGAAGGGCTTGCAGGAAATTTTCAGGTGGGTAAAGGAATAGTTGTCTATCTCCAGATTAAGTGATTAGAAAATGCACTCATTGCCACACTTTTAAAAAGAGCCGATCCCCAAAACGTGATTTGGAAAAATATTTTTTGAACATGAATTGCCTGGTGGCAAAATGCACTTCTTTCCTTTCCTTTTGAGCTTATTTTGTTTGTACAGAAAGCAGATCTTTATTTAATATTTTGTATTTATATATGGAAAAAGTTGTCCTTTTTGTTTGGTTTGTTTTTTTTTAAATGCAAGCCTGAGGGAGGGAAGGAGAAAGCAACCGCCTCATGTTCACAGCTCACGATTTACTGTCAAAGAAGGGCCATACAGAAATAATTCATCACTGTTTGCAACTATCCTGGGATTCTTTTCCACTTAGGAATCCCAAGCAGGGAGAGAATCGAACCATTATGTGCTCCCCAAGTACAAAACTGCATGCGCATAGGAAATGTAACATGTCAAGGGGAAGGTTTGGCCTATAAATATTGTTCCTGGCATGCTAGCTTTCAAAGTGCAAAAGAATTGGCGACATGGAAAAAGCTTTCTCCTCCCCCTCCACACCCACAGACACATATTTAAATGGTACAGTCTTATAGAAGAACATGCTTAGGAATCAAAGAATCAGAGAATTGCAGAGTTGGAAGGGACCCCGTGGATCAGCTAGTCCAACCCCCTGCAATGCAGAAATCTCAACTAAAATCATCCATGACATGTGGCCATCCAACCTCTGCTTAAAAACCTCCATTGAAGGAGAGTCCACCACTTTCTGAAGCAGTACGTTCCATTGTCAAACAGCTCTTACTGTCAGATAGCTATTCCTGATGTTTCATCGGAATCTCCTTGTGACTTGAATCCGTTAGTTTGGGTCCTACCGTCCGGAACTTGCTCCATCTTCCATATAAAGATGGCTATAATATCTCCTCTCAGTCTGCTCTTGACCAGGCTAAACATACCCAGTTGCCTCAACCATTCCTCATCAGGCTTGGTTTCCAGACCCTTGTTCATCTTGGCCATCCCCCTTTGCACATGTTCCAGCTTTTTAAATTGTGGCACCAGAACTGCACACAGTACTCTGGGTGTGGTCTGACCAAGGCAGACTAGAATAGTATATTACTTACTCTTCTTGATGGGGAAGAAATTTGGTTCAGCTGATATTTGAAGGTGAACCTACTTACCGCAATGCTACATGAACCAAAATGCAGCCATCCTTCGAAATTCTGCATTTTGCAGGGCAGTTCTCTAAGCAAGTGCAAAATGTGCAAAAAAAAAAAAAAACATATGTATGCTCCCATAAAGCTTGGGTCAGAATGAACATATTAGTCTAGCATTTTATTGGTCCAAATCGCTTGGGAAAACATGTGCATTAAGTAAAATTGCAAACCAGAATGTGTCTACTAGGAAGAATTTTGCACTAAGATGCTGGTGGATTTTCATGAGGACTTATTTTTTAAAAAATTGCAAACTGGTGTGGAAATGTGAAGAAATGAACTCAGCACTGGCAGAAATGAGAAATGAGGAGAAACTGAAATTGAGAGATCCGCCCATCCCTAGCTATGCCTTCTGCGTTTATTTCTCAATGTGCCATTAAGATTCTTGTGTTCAGGTTGTTTCCTTCACTTTATTTAAATTGCTTCCGCCCCAACCCCACCCATGTCTGCTCAGCGCTTCAAGGATGGAGACCTCTCAGAAACTGTTTTCAAAGGCAGAAAGCCCTACTCGATAAACGGCAACCCGCCTAGACATAGTCAAAGCTACAGCAACATAGTCAAGAAGCGGATTTTGATAATTTGTGCATTGACAGGAATACTTGAATGTGGTTTTACAAAGTGATGTAAAAAAAGATATATGACAAATTGTACTATTTATCCATAAGGAAAAGTAGCGGCTCTTATCTTTCTAGACTGTCATAGCAGAGCAGCTGCTTTCCAGACTTTGCTTTTGATAGTTTTTGTGTAAATATATACATATACGAGTTTAAAAAAAACAACCTGAAGATTAAAAAAACCGACAAAAAAAAGAGGCTGCTTTTGGCAGTGATAGACTTACTTTTGCAGCAATTTTTTTTTTTTTTGGTGGATTTGTTTGCAATGTGGTCCCAGTGCAATAAAGATATGGCAAATGTGTAGCCAGAAAGTCTATGCGATGCTTATTTTGTCCATTTCAGCAGAACGAAATAAGGGAGAACGAAAACTCGGGAGAATGAACTCACTGTGTAGTAGGGCTTCCCCCCTCCAGATGTGGCTAGACCACAGCTCCCATCACCCCAGCCAACAACATCTGGAGAGCTCCAGGGTCTCCACCCTGCTGTATAATCAGAGAGATATCCCTATGGAAACAGGCTCTGAGCTGGCCCTGCCCAGCCAGTGTCCCCATTGGACAGGAAGGGCTTCCTGTTGGACTGGGAACTTCTCCCAGCAATGAGATTCTCTTCTTGGCTCTGCTGCATTCTCTGCCTCTCTTGGCTGCGACTTCTTGGCTCCTCTCTGGGTTCCTACTTATCGTCTCTCCTCCGACAGCTACCTACAGCTCAGCCCTGACAGCTTGGGTGCAAACGGAGCCCTCAGTCACAGGTGCAAAGTCCCGGGACTGCATTCAGGGTTGAATTTCACCTTAAGTGTTCTCTGGCAGCGGCACTTCATGCTGAGGGCATTGCATGCGTGCGTGCATGGCTGGGAGGTCAAAACACCTTTTTCTGCTTGTGTGACAGCCAGATTAGCAGAAGAAGATTCAGCAGCTCTGAAAGGGTGTCACTGTTTATTAGATCAGGAATCCGAGAGCTCAGGGGAATTAACATGACGAAGCGCAATGTCCTCTTGGAAGCTCAGCACACATCCTTCCAAAGGAGGGGGACGGTTGCTTGAGTGCACCTTAAATCAGGGGGAGGAAATTTCCATAGGAATAAGAAAAGTTGCAGGGCTTCAATGGTTATTGTTATTTACAGGGCATTTTCCCAGCCAGAACTGACTGGAACTTTCAGGTGGGTGCCACTGCCATTCTAAGAGAACAAGGAAGGCATTCATGGTGAATTCTGGCAGCTATTTTTCTAGAAAAATAGAAGTGGTTATTTCTAATTACACCCCACCTTTGCTCCAGGGGGCATGCATCCCCTCTATTTTATCCTCACAAAAACCCTGTGAGGTAGGTTAATGCTGAGAGACTGTGACTGTTGCAAGGTCACCCAGAGAGCTTCATGACCGAGTGGGAAGATTCGAACCCAGGTCCTACTCCAACCACTACACCACACTGGTTCTCAATAAGGTGTGCTATCACAAAACGGAGTTCAGTTGCTTATTAGTTGTTCAGATCAAGAACCACATAACATCGGTCCTGAGAGATCTGCATTGGCTCCCAGTACGTTTCCGGGCACAATTCAAAGTGTTGGTGCTGACCTTTAAAGCCCTAAGTGGCCTCGGTCCAGTATACCTGAAGGAGCGTCTCCACTCCCATCATTCAGCCCGGACACTGAGATCCAGCACCGAGGGCTTTCCGGCGTTTCCCTCATTGCGAGAAGTGAGGTTACAGGGAACCAGACAGAGGGCCTTTTCAGTAGTGGCACCTGCCCTGTGGAACACCCTCCCTTCAGATGTGAAGGAAATGAGCAGCTATCCTATCTTTAAAAGACATCTGAAGGCAGCCCTGTTTAGGGAAGTTTTTAATATTTAATGCTGTACTGTTTTTAACACTTGATTGGGAGCCGCCCAGAATGGCTGGGGAAACTTAGCCAGATGGGGGGGTGTATAAATAATAAATTATTTTTATTATTATTATAGAGGTTGAAATATTTTCTATCACATACCCAGCACACAATAAAGCGAAAGTTAGGATTTGCAGTTCTTTCAAATTCAGCAAATGTTCTGGTGTCACTGCTTGAGTTTCGGATGTGCCGCTTCAGATTCAAAATCTGAATTTACACTTCAAATGTGAAATGTTGGCAACATGCCATTGAGGCTTTGTTAGTTGTTCTGCGATGGAAAGTTTTGCAGTGCAAACAATTCTACAGAATTTCAGCAGGCAGCTGTGAGATATGCACTGAATGGAAGAAAAGTGGTATGTGTGCCCCAAAACATTTGCAGACAAACAGTGTGCAAAGTGGGATTGTGTATAAGTGCCCCAATACCATCATGAACACAAATAATCATGAACGCACAAAAAAAAAAGATGTCTCGGCCCATATTCCGCGTCAAAACCATTTTCGTAACTCAGTATTGTCTACCCTGACATGCAGTGGTTTCGTAGGGTCTCAAAAAATTGAGTCTTTTTCCAGACCTACCCGTATTTTTCGCTCTATAAGACGCACCAGACCACAAGACGCACCTAGTTTTTGGAGGAGGAAAACAAGGGGAAAAAATATTCTGAATCTCAGAAGCCAGAACAGCAAGAGGGATCGCTACGCAGTGAAAGCAGCAATCCCTCTTGCTGTTCCGGCTTCTGGGATAGCTGCGCAGCCTGCATTCATTCCATGAGACGCACACACATTTCCCCTTACTTTTTAGGAGGGAAAAAGTGAGTCTTATAGAGCAAAAAATACTGTATCTAGAAATGTCAGGGGTTGATCCTGGGCCTTTCTATGTGCAAAGTAGATGCTCTGACATTAACCCTTTCCCAGAGTGGTTTTGGCTTTATGGCTTTGTGTTTTGGCAGACATCAAATATGAAACCTCCATAAGCTGTCCAACACTGTCAGTTATTAAATATTTCACAGAGCTGTCAAATAACATTTGAATATTATACACTATTGCACACCGACCTTCAGACGCTGTCAGATACTAAGATCCATTGTACATCAGCTAAGAAATACTGTCTCCAGTGCTAAAGATCATTGCAATGCCATCAAGTCAAATACTGCCAGGCTGCTGCCATTGCATGTCTGGATTAAATGCTAAAGAGCATTGCATGCCTGCTGTCCCAATATCAAATCAGAAAATCAAATATCATTTACAATGTCAATTGCAGCGATAATATTCTAAGAATATCTTCCAATACATGTGGAAATGTAAGGTGTTGTCATGTTCTGGCAGCCATGCTAACCGCAGCATGAGAAATGGCAGGCAGGGCCAGGTGAGATGTTTAATGTGCCTATAGTGAGGTTTTAAGGGACGGGGGTGGTGCTGTGGGTTAAACCACAGAGCCTAGGACTTGCCGATCAGAAGGTCGGCGGTTCAAATCCCTGTGACAGCGTGAGCTCCCGTTGCTCGGTCCCTGCTCCTGCCAACCTAGCAGTTCGAAAGCACGTCAAAGTGCAAGTAGATAAATAGGTACCGCTCTGGCAGGAAGGTAAACGGCGTTTCCGTGCGCTGCTCTGGTTCGCCAGAAGCAGCTTAGTCATGCTGGCCACATGACCCGGAAGCTGTACGCCGGCTCCCTCGGCCAGTAAAGCGAGATGAACGCCGCAACCCCAGAGTCGGTCACGACTGGACCTAATGGTCAGGAGTCCCTTTACCTTTACCTAGTGAGGTTTAACAGAGGAGGGAAGTGCTTCACTCAGTGGTTTAGCAAGGCACTGTGTGAACTGCCTGCAGCCTCCTTAAAAGGGAGTGAGGCTTGGGACAAAAAGCAAGAAGGCAAGAAACAAGCTGTGGGGGACAAACTGGGAGTTGCATGTTCTTCTTATTTAGTGATCACTTGTAGCCGAGTAAGATTGTCTTCCATGAACACGTTCTTAACGGTGTGTCCATAAGTGACTGTGGAGGCCAATTCTGGATCCACACATCCTTCCACAGTGGGGACATAGGTTTCTGGGCAGGAGTTGATCACGGTGAGGGTTTGCCAAACATGTCTTCCTCTTAGCTCATCTCTCCCTTTTGTCTTGATTTCATGCTTCTTCAAAGTCTATAAAGCCTTTGGTAGAGACTATTCTCCAGTTGGAGTGCTTGCAAGCCAGTGTTTCCCAGTTATCAGTGTTTATACTGCATTTTTTAAAGATTTGGCTTGAGAGTGTTTTGAATTTTATTATTACTGTCACAGACCAGTTCTGGCTCACTTAAAATATCGGGAAAATCATAAAACACAACAGGAATACATTGAATTGCAATTGGGTATAACAGAGACAATTCAGATATAGCGGCAGTTAAAAATATATATTAAATCTTGATCACTAAAATATAACCTAAAATTGTCATTTGAAACCTTAATCATTGTGGTAGTACAGCTTGTTCCCTAGGTTTTATGGCAGTCGCACAGAATTTGGCCACCCTTAGTGTGATCTCTAGATCCTTGTCCTCTACCAGGAGTTTTAGACATTGAAGTTTGGACCCATTTAGAGATTGGCTTGAAAGCGTCTTTAAACCTCTTTTGTTGTCCACCAGTATTTCGCTTTCCATTCTTAATTTGGGAATAGAGTAGTTGCTTTGGAAGACGATAATCAGGCACCCGAACAACATGGCCAGTCCAACGAAGTTGATGTTGAAGAATCATTGTTTTGAGACTGGTGATCTTTGCCAGGGGCGGAGGAAGGGGGGTGCAGTGGCTGCAGGCTGACCCGGGTGTCACCACTGGGGGGTGGGGGTGACAAAATGCCAGGTGGCATTCACCACGGGGTCTGCAGAGCACCTGAGCCACACGTCTCTCCTGGGAGAGATGTGGTGGCTTAAGGTGCATGCAGGCTCCATGCTGCACAAATGGTCCGCCTGCTGCCTCCCCCCCCCACCAGCTGTAGGGCAGCTGAGTGGGAGGAGGCAGGCAGACTCCAGAGGCCCCACAGTGTACCCTGCCTATGGACAGCTCACCCAGCCCCTATGGGCGACTCTCACCACCCCTGGGCGTGCCGCCCCAGGTGCCCAAGCGGATTCCGCCACTTATCTTTGCTTCAAGTACACTGCTTCAAGTACATTAGGGACACAGGTGGCACTGTGGGTTAAACTACAGAGCCTAGGACTTGCCCATCAGAAGGTCGGCGGTTTGAATCCCTGCAACCGGGTGAGCTCCCGTTGTTTGGTCCCTTCTCCTGCCAACCTAGCAGTTCGAAAGCACGTCAAAGTGCAAGTAGATAAATAGGTACCGCTCTGGCGGGAAGGTAAACGGCGTTTCCGTGCGCTGCTCTGGTTCACTAGAAGTGGCTTAGTCATGCTCGCCACATGACCCGGAATCTGTACGCCAGCTCCCTCAGCCAATAAAGCGAGATGAGCGCCACAACCCCAGAGTCGGCCACAACTAGACCTAATGGTCAGGGGTACCTTTACCTTTACCTTACACTGACATTAGTTTGCCCGTCTTCCATGCAGCTGGAGTCAGGAAGCAAAGCAGACCCAAAGCTGAGGACCAAACAAGGAATAACATTTACACCCCTCCTGCCTTGCAGTTCTTGGTCAAATAAGAGCTTGCCAAGCCCACAAAAGGACTACCGTCATAATCAGTTGTTGATCAGTTGCATCCAGCCCTGACTTCTGATTCTTCAGAGCCCAAACCCCTGACTTTTCAAGTTCTTCCCTAACTCAGATCCATCCCCTCAACTCACCAGAAGGCCAGTATTTATTTTATTTTTAAAAACCAGAGGCTGGCAGATGCCAGATCAATGGGTCACATCCAAGGCAAGGCCTTTTGACAAGTTCCGTGCTAAACTGCGAAGAGAGCTCTCTCTAGACTCTCCATATAATCAGTGTTAACAATTCCCCAGAAAGCTAAGAGGCACTTAAAATCTTTTTTTCCCTAGCCCTCAAAGCCTGCTATTGTGAGCCTTTGATAAATAAATAAGCTGAACGTCTCTTTCACTGTCTCAGGCATAATTCCCACTATAAATAGCCCATTCTGTTGATATTTAAATAATTCTTATTAATCAGCAAAGTCAGTGGCAGTTTTATAAAAGCCAGATTAAGTCCATTATATTTCTCTGACTGTCCTATTCACAGCTGAATGGTTTTACCAATTCTCTGGGTTCCTTACTTAATGCTGTTCAAAATAATAATATTTTTTTTTATTGTGATATGCCTTGACATTCATCTTACTCCTTTAATTTATATATATATATTTATTCTTTCCTTGCATTGGGGGATTCAGCTATGCTTCTTTATAAAACTCTCAACATCAGAGGTTTCTCAAAGTTGGGCAGCTTTTTGAAAGAGGTGTTGGGCAGAGTAATCCTATTAGTGTGGGGGAGAGGGAAAATCTGTGGGGAAAGAGTCACCAAATCCACACACACACACACACCACCCTGTTTGTGCCGGCCAAGATAGAAAGGAGAAAATATATTTGGAGGGGAGAGCCCTCACACTTTAGAGCAAATAATTAGGGAACAAGAAATAGTGTCATTGGAGTCAGGGTCTGGGACCCAAAGTCCCAGTGGTGAGCCTATAACAGGAGATGGAACATAAGGAAACTTTGCCCACTTTCCACAGTGGGCGGTGTTGTGGCCGGGCATCCAGGACTTTCAGTGACCCAGCTGTGGGGTGGAGGGATGCCGCCCATGTCACACTGACTCCCAGCCACATCACACCCTTGTAGCAATCGTCACAACTTTGTAAGGTCAGACATTGCGTTAGCCTTTGTTTAAGGGAGAGGAGGGTGTAGCCTCTGCCTGCCCGTTCGCAATAAGGGTATCCTGTTAAAGGGATCAGGGGGTGTGGATCCTGTCCAAAGCCTGGGCATGGGCTAGGGCCATGCCATGACCCATTGGGGACCCCATGAGGTGCCCCAATTTTACATATGTAATAATAATAATAATAATAATAATAATAATAATAATAATAATTTATTTATACCCTGCCCTCCCCAGCCAGAGCCAGGCTCAGGGCGGCTAACACCAATAAAATGTCAGTAAAAACATAATAAAATACAATTTAAAATGCAGCGTCATTTTAAAAGTCAAAACCATAAGGGGAGGGAAACATAAGGGTCAGGCTGAGTCCAAACCAAAGGCCAGGTGAACAGCTCTGTCTTGCAGGCCCTGCGGAAAGATGTCAAGTCTCGCAGGGCACTTGTCTCTTGTGACAGAGCATTCCACCAAGTTGGGGCCAGTACTGAAAAGGCCCTGACCCTGGTTGAGACCAACCTAACCACCTTGTGACTTGGGACCTCCAAAATGTTGTCATTTTTGGACCTTAAGGTCCTTTGTGGGGCATACCAGGAGAGGCGGTCCTGTACGTACATAGAGCTTTAAAGGTCAAAACAAGCACCTTAAACCTGACCCTATACTCCACCAGGAGTCAGTGCAGTTGGTAAAGCACTGGAGGAATGTGATACCGCGGCAAGGCTCCCCCTACTGGTGGTTTACCCTTAGTGGGACTCCCTGAAGACTGGCAGGAGTCGGGACATAGCCAGGCTTCACCCAATGCCTAAGCCAAACTGCTCACATCTGTAACCAATAAAGTTGGGGCCTAATATATCCCATTAACCTAAAATATTTGTGTCCATGTGTTTATTATCTGAGGGAACTGTGGGGCATGGAAGTAGGGGAAGGAAAATGGGAAAAGGACAAGCCCAGAGGGGGAGTCCAGGGATGAAAAGGGGTGTGTGAGCTCTTGTAGAAAAGGTCCCATCCAGTAGGATTATATTAGCTCTCCAAGGACCCTATGGAGGGAAAGAAGTGATGGATAAACACAGGGTAACTATAACATCTAGTATCTCACCTTGAGTTCCACAATGGAAGAAAGATGGGATAGAAGTCTGCTAAATAAATAATACAACACACACACAAATTTATGGGTTCTATTTATGGCTTGTATGTGCTTTCCAATAAAGGCAGTTCTTTGGACAGCTTACAACAGAAGTAAGAACTGCCAGATACCCAAACCATAAAAGCGTAATTGATACTTTGCTAGCAGCTGCCTGATCAGTGCAGATAGCACGGCAAATTGAAATCGATCAAAACACCTACAGAATTAGATTGGGGTTTTTTTAAAAAAAATCTGGGGTTTATTCATGATGGATAAATTAGCACGGCAAATTAGGACTCCAAAAGGGATCGTTTTATGGAAGAAAGTTGGTGAGCAATCACATATTTGGAAACAGAGCCTATGAACTGGGACGTGGAAACAAGGAGGGAATGATATATTTGTACTAACTGCCTTTGAAGAAATTGCTTTCTGTTTGTTTTACGCTAAGTAAACCTGAATAAAAGTTTGCAACTGGGGAGGGTAATTATAATTATTTTTGTTATTTTCAGGGAAGTAAGGGGGATCATTGTTTCATGTTTTATGCATTATGGGCTATGAAAATTCAAGGAAACGACAAGTTGCCCAAACCATAAAAGTCTAACATAGCACATTACAGCATATAAGCAGTAACAGAGGATAATACCAATATAACAAAACTCCCAACAGCCCACACCCCCTGCCTGAAAGTTTCAACTGCTCTTTAAACTCCCCAAATACCCAAGAGATACAGAAAGCATTAAGAGTTTTCCAGATCTGAAAGCCCAGGAAAATGAAAAACATTTCCCCCTGGCATAGAGAAGACTGCAGCTTATGTGCCAGGTGAACCTCTGGGGAGGGCATTCCGTGCCATCCTGGAAAAAGTCGTCCTCTCAGATAGCCACCCACTGAACTGGCAGGGGCACAAAAGAAATGGTCTCAGATAAACATTGATCAGTGAAAATATACAACTTGCTGCTGAAGTATGACACAGAGCAGATCAGGTTAAAGATTACTGTGTATATGGTTTAATGGGCTCAGAAAGTTGGAAGAATGAGGAAATCCCCACAAAAGAACGGTTGCAAAAGAAACTGATGAATTATGCAGAACTGGCTAAATTGACATATAAATTGCGAGATAAGGACAACTGTGACTTCGACGAAGAATGGGAACTTTTCACAAATTACTTAAAAAGACAACAAAATGAACTGGACTCCTTGGCAGGTTTTGAATAAACATACACAAATTTATTGATTGATAATATGGTAGATAGATAATATAAGGATCTGCATAATTTTATAACATGCAGAGAATAATACGTGTTGAGAAATCAAGAGAGAGGAGCTGAGGGAAGTCTCTGGGGGAGGGAAGATTTGAGGGGGGGAATGGGGGAATGGGGAAAAATAATGAATATGATATGTATTGATAAGTTGTTATGTTGAAATTGCATATATATATAAATTATATATATTATATAAAATAATGTGCAAGTGGTCTATTATTTATCTAAATAAATTTTAAAAATTCCCTCACATGTTGAAAATATGTCCCCCCCCCCCACACACATGTGGTGGAAATGCGAGCTAGCAAAAAGAAAAAAGAAAAAGAACGGATAAAAGCTGAGTTAGGAAGAATTTAGGGTTATGAGGTTCCACTGAATCCAGTAACATTTCTGTCGAATTATTTGGAAAGATTGACAAAGGAAGGACATAAAGAAATGAGTTATTATTTATCAGCAGCTTCCAGAATCTTAGACACTGGGGAATGTCAAAGAATGGCACGATAAAATATGGGACAGTAAATAATGGCAGAATGAATGTATTATGTAAAATTCAAGGATTACAATTATAGGCAAAATATTTTTTTATGTGAAGAAGGAACCAATTTGTGGATTATTGTAAGCTACCCGGAGTATATCCAAGTGCTAGTTATTGATGATGGCAGCTGGATATTGTTTGTATAATGAGCCTCTCTTTTTTTTGTCAATACGGCTTTGAAGAGAGTGTGTGTGTGTGTGTGGTCTCTGAAGATGATCATCGGATCCAGGTAGGTACCTGTGGAGGGAAGTGTTCCTTCAGACAAGACTAATAATTATTCATACAACATATAATAACAAATAACACATTTCTGGCATTTGCTATCATCATCATCATTCTCTCCATTTACATGTTGCTTACTACCTATGTATCAAAACAACTTACAACAGCAAAAACCATAGAAATGCAAAACTATTAAACTAAAAGTGCTCATTCTACAATATTAGAACAAGGAGAAATCTTACCCCATCCCACTAAAAGATGAAAACCACAGTGTTACGTATTTTTGCTATGTTTACTAGAACCACACCTGTGTGCTCTCCTAAATCCACCTCTGACCTATATGGCCAGTCTAGACCACATTGCCCTCCCTCTAGTGGGTTTCGTTTTTGTCTAATGATGTCACCTTAGTGATGTCAATTGCTATTGTAATGCCATCATGCCCAGTATGAGATTTCTGATTGGTAAGAACAACACAGGGATGAATGAAGGAGGGGAGTGGGATGGCCATGGACTTTGGGGAAAGTGGCTGCAAACAGCCACAAACTTAGTTATCAGTTGTGTTTTTGTGGAGCTGGGAAAGCCCTCTATACATTTACCTTAGCTGTATTGTCTTTTGTTTGCCAGGAATTGACTTTGTGCTGGCCTTTGGCCATCACTCTGTCTTTGAGACTCTCTTTCAAAACAGACTTGTTAATTCCTGGAAAGCATCATCATGCGAGTGGCTGCATGGATGTGTATTGGGCCCTGCTGGGATTCTGGAGTTCTGGCAGATGAGATAATACATTGGCACCAGCGGAGGAAAGGGAAAGAAGTGGAAGATCTATGGCAAGGAGCAGAGTCCTATCGCAGCTCAGATCCGTGTACTGAGGTGGCCCACAAACTACTAAGGAGGAGAGTATAGTTGGAGACACAATGTCTTTGAATACCAGTTGCTGGGAACTGTAAGGGGGAAAGTGTGTTATTGTACTCAGGTCCTGCTTATCAGCTTCTCATTGGAGCCCCTGGTTGGCCACCGTACGAACAAGATGCTGGACTATTGGCCATTTCTCAAAGGAGCTTCAGTTATGGAATGCAGATGGGCAGGCGGGAAGGGACAGGAAGCACAACTGACATACTTCCTGTTCTCTGCACTTATTTGTATTGCTTATCCTCTTCGTACTGCTTCCCTGCTTCCCTTGCAATTGAATGTTACGTTCTTACTGCAAGGACACCTTGTGTTTCCTAGTCCTGCCCCACAAAAGCCCATCCTTTCTGATGTCTCCATCATCCAAAGGCAGCTTCAGAAGTGGAAAGTGTTGGCAAGAGCCAGAAAATTATGGTGTCTTAAGCCCTAACCCTAACCCTAACCCTAACCCTAACCCTAACCCTAACCCTAAGGCAGTAACTCATATGATGATGGATGATTCGGGTATACTTCACAGCACCTTTATCAAAACAGCTAGACATTGACAATGTGTCATTGAAAACACCTCTTTGAATAATTATTGTTTATTAAATTTCTATAGAGCCCATCATATGAGGTGCACAGGGTAGTTTACAATATGAAAACACAAAAATGCATAACATAGTAACAAACGAAAACAATAACGTTCCCCAGTTTAAAAGGTCATTAGGTTGTTTATTTAGCCAAAGACCTGGGACAAATGGAATGTCTTTTCCTGGCACCTAAAGATATGTAATGAAGGCACCAGGTGTGCCTCCTTGGAGAGAGCATTCCACAAGCAGGTAGGTAAAGGTAAAGGTAAAGGTACCCCTGCCCGTACGGGCCAGTCTTGACAGACTCTGGGGTTGTGCACCCATCTCACTTAAGAGGCCAGGGGCCAGCGCTGTCCGGAGACATTTCCGGGTCACGTGGCCAGCGTGACATCGCTGCTCTGGCCAGAGCCAGAGCCAGAGCCAGAGCCGCACACGGAAACGCCGTTTACCTTCCCGCTGGTAAGCGGTCCCTATTTATCTACTTGCACCCGGAGGTGCTTTCGAACTGCTAGGTTGGCAGGCGCTGGGACCAAGCAGCGGGAGCGCACCCCACCGCAGGGATTCAAACCGCCGACCTTTCGATCGGCAAGCCCTAGGCGCTGAGGCTTTAACCCACAGCGCCACCTGCGTCCCCCACAAGCAGGTAGCTACCACAAAAAAAGGCCCACTTACATGTTGCCATCCTCTGGAACTTTTGTAGAGGGGGCCCATGAAAAAGGGCCTCAGATGATGATGACAGGGTCCAGGTCAGTTCATATGGGGAGATGCATATGATATGGGCTTGTCCTGTGCTTAGGTATGGAATAATCTGTCCATTTCAGTTTTCTGAATTTCTCAAACATTTTGAAAGTAACTTCAGTTCTCCAGAATTCTAAAGTAATTTACTATTTTTTTAAAAAAAACTCGTGAAAACTCCTCCATGTTTTAGTGCAAATGACACGTTTTTGTATGCAGTTTTGACTAATGGATAACTTTTCCGGTAGCAGTTTCTCCTAATACAATGCATTTTTATGCACAAATTTGTCTAATATATGCATTTTTGTAAACATTGCTTGGTTGGAGAACTGCATCACAAAATTCAGAGAAGTGCAAATTTCGAAGGATGGCTGTACTCAGGTTCCCACGCTTTGGGTTGACAATCTTAGGGACTGGCAACCCCAGAGGTGGTGCCAATTGGGCTCACGAGGACAGGGTGGTGTGTGACTGGGCAACAAGAGCAAGGAGGAAAGTCCACCAGCAATATTTTCCACCGAAACCTAGAATTGGCCTTGGCTTTATATGATTCCAAAAGATAGTGATTTCTTCCATTTATCCAGAAATGTGCATATGCAATTTCAAGGTCCTTTGGCCATTATCTCACAAGTGCTACTGCCACAAAGAGCTTTATTCGAAAACCCACAGTCCTCCGCTCCACAATTTCCCATGTATCATATTTAAGTAAGATGCAGGATGAAGTTACGGTGACTGACAATAATTTTCATCACCGGGGCTGCCGAAATTGCAGCTAGAGCCCTCGTGCCCCATTACTTCCCCAGGCGAAGATCCACTTGATTTATGGGAAACTGCAATATATATCATCCTGTTCGGGCCTGCAGGCATGCTGCAATCATTATGAATGCAGCCCCAGTGAATGATGAATAATCCTCTTCCCTGCATAATCTCAGACCTACCAGACGTCGGCTTTGAGGGTCTCGCTGACCAGGACTTTAAAGTCATATTTGAGTACAGACTATTATTTATTAACAGAACTCTGTCGGAGGAAAAGCCTGCATAATGCGATAGTAGTTATTGCATGCAACATCTCTGTTCAAGTAGCATCACAACTGATAAAGGCCAAAGCATCTGCAGTCCAGGGTAGTGGGTAGGTTTTGCCCATATTGCTGGGTTCTCCTCAAACATTTTATTTCATCTTTTCCCATCATTGCATTTAATTGTATCCTGGAAGAACAAGGTGGTGTATGTGGTTCTCTTCCTCCCCATTTTATCCTTGAAATAGCCCTGTGAGGTAGGTTAGGCTGAGAGGCAGTGACTGGCCCAAGATCAGTCATCCACCCAGAGACTCATAATCTGGTGAACCGGGTTCGCTTCCCTGCTCCTCCACATGCAGCTGCTGGGTGACCTTGGGCCAGTCACACTTCTCTGAAGTCTCTCAGCCTCACTCACCTCACAGAGTGTTTGTTGTGGGGGAGGAAGGGAAAGGAGAATGTTAGCCGCTTTGAGACTCCTTAGGGTAGTGATAAAGCGGGATATCAAATCCAAACTCTTCTTCTTAACTTCATGGCTGAGCAGGGATTTGAACCCTGGTCTCCCAGGTCTTAATCTAACACTCTCACCCCTACACCACACTGACGGCCATTTGTGTTTGTGGGTAAATTAAGACACCTAAAGTGTTCATTTACAGCTCACTGTCATGGACTAGTTGGATACAGAGGAATGGTAGGAGAAAACAGCTGGGTAACCGTCAAGGGAAGAAGGCTTGGAGCCTGGGGAATTGTGGTAGGACAACGGTGAGTTGTCAGAGCAGCAGTGTACCTAGCCACTGAGTTGCTTGGGGTGGCGCACACACCCTGCAGCCAGGGGCGGAGCGAGCCACCCGTAGGGGCGGGGCAAGCTGCTCATGGGGCTGGGCAAGCCAAGGCAGGGCGCGCTGCGTGGAGTCTCTCCACAACCTCCCCCTCAGCTGTGGCTGAGGTGGTGGGCAGACGCAAGCCCAACACTGCTCGAAAAAGCAGTGTGGAGCTTGTAGGCAGTCCATCCACCAAATCCCCCTCAGGAGAGATGCGTGGCTCAGACACGTTGCAGGCCCCATGGTGTGATGCCCAGTGCCCCCCGCCTCACCTAGCTACACCTCTGGATTAGGCAGAGTCATGGAAGAGAGGGCCGTCAAAGGTTACTAACCATAAAGTCTGTGCTCTGCCTGCAAAGTTGGAGGCAGCAATGCTTCTGGTTTCCGGAAATCACTCGAGGGGAGAGTGCTCCTTCAGTGGCGTAGGAAGGGGCGTGCAGTGAGTGCGGGAGTTATTTTTTCAAAAACACATATTTTTGCCATTTTGTCACCCCCCTCAGTGATGACACCCAGGGCAGCCTGCACCCACCTCACACCCCTTCCTATGCCACTGGGTCAGAGGGAGAAGACTGGGAAGGGGAGGGTGTTGGAAGCTTGGAGGAAACAGGGTTTAGTGAGCTGAGAGAGTCTGTGACAGAATCAGAGGCAGCAGCTGAAGCAGGAGCTGCCTAATATCAATTCAGACCATTGGCCCCTTTTGCTCAGTAGCGTCCACAGTGATGGGCAGAGGCTCTCCAGGATTTCAGACAGGGAACATTTCCAGCCAGCCATACCTAGATAGGTTTCCCAGTCAGGAGCATCCTGGACCCTGAGATTGCAAAGTCCAAATTTGAGCCCTAGACCCTGGTGATGTCATGGAGGTGGGCCCTGGAGACAGAGGTTAATTAGGAGAGGGGAGGGAAGGAGGACAGACCCTCCAGAGTGCATGTGCCATAATTACACATACAGTGGTACCTCGGGTTAAGTACTTAATTCGTTCTGGAGGTCCGTTCTTAACCTGAAACTGTTCTTAACCTGAAGCACCACTTTACCTAATGGGGCCTCCCGCTGCTGCCGCGCCGCCGGAGCACGATTTCTGTTCTCATCCTGAAGCAAAGTTTTTAACCCGAGGTACTATTTCTGGGTTAGCAGAGTCTGTAACCTGAAGCGTATGTAACCTGAAGCGTATGTAACCTGAGGTACCACTATACATACACAAGTATGTATGTGTGTATATCACTCTTGCCCACATGGATATTCAAGCCCTCCACATGCTGCATGATGAGAACCAGGAAAACCTGGAGACTTCACTTCAGACCTGGAGATCCAGGAACCCTATATCTGGCTGTGCTGATGTTTGAACCCAGGATTTTCTGCACGCAAAGCAGACGAGCTACCCCTGAACTACTTTGTCTTCCCTATGCTCCATAGGGTCATAGCTCACGGTCAACCAGGGCATGGGTAAGATTGGCCAGGCTCTCTCTGCCTGGGGAAGAGTTTCAGCTGATGCACCAGAATTTCTATGAGAAGGCCTTTCTGCTCACACCCAACTCTAGCATCTACCCAGGACATTGCTAAAACCAGGCATTCTTTAGATATTATGGCTTGGGACCTGCATGAATTAGTTTGCTTTCCCAATCAAGGGGGAAAAACCCAGACTTCTTGTACAAGCAGCTGAGGTGGAGGCATATTCAAATAAGTTCACACCATGAGGGGGGAAAGATAAATTAGTTGCACCCTGTTCCAACGGTGCAACTGTCCCCTGTGAGAAAAGGTGTGATTTCCAATCTGTTTTTGATGAACAGCTGTTTCTGCTCGGCTGTCTCCACATAACAAATACATTCCTAGCACTTAAAATGAATTAGCTTCCTCGAATCTCCCCAATTTTTTTTTTTTAAAAAAACAAACAAACTGGCACATGCCTCTGCTTATTTATTCATTCATTAGTTCTTATTTTTAATGCACTGTGATTATACAGCTATAGATATCGTTCTCAAGCGAATCCCAGGGGAGGAGGCTATACATTCTTCGTACAAACACATCTTCTCCCATAAATTAGAGGGAAGGCTTTCAAAGCGAAGCAAAACCTTCATTTCCTCATTTTTCTTACGTTTTTCTCAAGGAGGAGGAGGAGGAAGGCATTGAGCCGAGGTAATTGCTTAAAAAGACACCAGCCTTCTCAAGTGCAAATGGGTTTAGTAAAGTCTCTTTTGAAATGCAGGAAGATGCCTTGTTTGTTTACTACATTTATATACCACCTTTATCTTCCAAGTTGCTCAAGGTGGTGTACGTGGGCCTCCCTCTTCTCATTTCATCCTCACAACAACGCCGTGAGGTAGGCTAGGCTGAGAGACAGCGACTGGCCCAAGGTCACCCAGTAAGTTTCATGGCTGAGTGGGGATTTGAACCTCAGTCTCCCACGTTTTAGTCCAACACTTTAACCACGACGCCACGCTTGGTTCCAGAACTGTCTACACCACAAGTGCAAAATCGTGTTCCTGTCAAGAGTCACTTGGGGGGTCAATCCAATGAAGACTGTGGTGGGAAGAACCCAGCCAGTCTGGGCAAATCTGTCCATTTCATCCCCCCTCCCCACCAGTTTCTCATTTCCCCTAGTCTTAAGTTTGGTCCACCCCATTTCTGTAACAGTCTGCGATGTTTTGTTCCCTTTGAAAAAGTCCTTAGGAAAGTTTGTCACCATTTAAGTCCCAATGTACACATTCTTGCAAAGCAATTTCCCTTAATATAATGCAGTTCTCTATGCTGCTTTCACTAATATGTACATTTCATTGCATACTTTAGCCAGCCTAGTGATATGCAATTTTGTCTCCATTGCCAGAAGCAGAAATGCTTCTGAATACAGTGGTACCTCAGGTTACATACACTTCCGGTTACAGACTCCGCTAACCCAGAAATAGTACCTTGGGTTAAGAACTTTGCTTCAGGATGAGAACAGAAATCGCGCTGCTGCGGCAGTGGGAGGCCCCATTAGCTAAATTGGTGCTTCAGGTTAAGAACAGTTTCAGGTTAAGAACGGACCTCCAGAACGAATTAAGTACATAACCAGAGGTATCACTGTACTGGTTTCTGGAAACCTCTGGAAGGGAGAGTGCTTTTATGCTTGAATCTTGCTTGCGGGTTTCCTGCAGGAATCTGGTTGGCCACTGTGAGAACAGGATGCTAGACTAGAGTGGTCCATTGGCTGGATGTAGCAGGCTCTTCTATGTTCTTGACAGGTTGCCTCCAGAAGCGGTGGTCTCTACATCACCGGAACTGTTTAAGCAGAGATTGAAGAGGAATCTGTAGTTGCATTCTGCGTTGTGGATCCCGGCCAAGAGGTGAGACCAGATGACCTTCTAGCACCCCTTCCAACTGATTCAATGCCCTAATTCGATGCTCAGTCCTTGCTTCAGAATGACTTGGGGCTTCGCGGAAGAAAATGAAACAGCCACAGAACATCCCTCCCCGAGCTTTCTGCAACTAATAACAAAGACCTAATTATATATTTAAAGATGAGGAGGGGGGATGAAGGAGGGGGAGGCAGAGGGAAGCAGCTTCAGGGAGCAGAGCTGATCTGAATTCACTGTTATCTCCAGTGGCTCGTCTGATTAATGGTTATGCCTCTTGCTGTTTCTGTTTGATAGGTGCAGGGATATGGGGGGGGGGGGAACGTGTGTTCTTCATAATTGCCTCGGAGCCTGAATCAATGAGGCTTTCTCTTCCAGAGTAAACAATTTTCCTCTCCCTCCCCCCACCCCCCATTCCCCGCTTCTCCCTTCCCTGCTTCTAAAATCACATTTGGAAAAAAAGAAAAAGAAGTGTTGAAATCTGAGCCGGCTAAATTGGCATGAAAGGTTTTATGAGTTTGAAAGCTGATATCAGGGTTTCTCTTGGGGGGTTTTTGGGGGGCTATGCTTGCACCAGGAAGGAGAGAAAGGCTGCAGATTAATAGGAACACTGGAAGTTGTTTTACACTGAGCCAGACTCCCTGGTCCGTCTACTTCAGTATTGTCTACACTGACTGGCGAAGGGATGCGGGCGGTGCTGTGGTCTGAACCACTGAGCCTCTTGGGCTTGCTGATCAGAAGGTCAGCAGTTCGAATCCCCGTGACGGGGTGAGCTCCCGTTGCTCGGTCCCTGCTCCTGCCAACCTAGCATTTTGAAAGCACGTCAAAGTGCAAGTAGATAAATAGGTACCGCTCCGGCAGGAAGGTAAACGGTGTTTCCATGCACTGCTTTGGTTCATCAGAAGCGGCTTAGTCATGCTGGCCTCATGACCCGGAAGCTGTACGCCGGCTCCCTCGGCCAATAAAGCGAGATGAGCGCCGCAACCCCACAGTCAGTCATGACTGGACCTAATGGTCAGGGGTCCCTTTACCTTTACCTTACACACACACACACACACACACACACACACACAACACACACATACACACTTCACTGGAAACAAAGGAAGCTGCCTTACCCCAGGTCAGACCATTTGTCCACATGGCCCACCCAAGAGAGTCTACTCAAGCCTTCATCCAACCTTATGCGCTTCAGATGGTTCGAACTGCCAACTTCATTCAGCCCAGACCAGAATGACCAATGGGCAAGGATGGTGAGAAGGGCTGTAGCTCAATGATAGGACCCCTGTTTTGCATTCAGATGGTCCCACATCTGATCCCTGGTATCTCCAGGTTGGGCTGGGAGAGAGACTGAAATCCTTGAGAGTTGCTATTCAACAGTGCAGGCAGTACTGAACTAAATGGACCCAATGCTCTGATTCTGTATCATCAAACTGTAGAGTTGGAAGGGACCCTGAGGGTCATCTACCCCAACCCCTGGAAGGCAGGAATCTCAACTAAAGCTTCCATGACAGATGGCCATCCAACCTCTGCCTAAAAACCTCCAAGGAAGGAGAATCCACCAACTTCTGAGGGAGACCATTTCTCTCTCAAACAGCTCTTACTGTCAGAAAGTTCTTCCTAATGTTTAGTCGGATGATTTTTAGCAAGCTTGTTTTCTCCTGCCCTGGAGACTAGGACATGAACATAACCCGGAAAACCACTAAGCCTCTTGGGCTTGCCGATTGGAAGGTTGGTGGTTCGAATCCGCAGGATGGAGTGAGCTCCTGTTGCTCTGTCCCAGCTCCTGCCAACCTAGCAGTTCGAAAGCACACCAGTGCAAGTAGATAAATAGGTACTGCTGTGGCAGGAAGATAAAAGGCGTTTCCGTGCGCTCTGGTTTCCGTCACGGTGTTCCATTGCACCAGAAGCGGTTTAGTCATGCTGGCCACATGACCCAGAAAGCTGTCTGTGGACAAACGCTGGCTCACTCTGCCTGAATGCGAAATGAGCGCCGCAACCGCATAGTCGACTTTGACTGGACTTAACCATCCAAGGGTCCCTTACCTTTACCTTTTAGAGGGACAACAAATCTGCATTTCCAGTAACACACTGAAACACTGTGCTGAAGGGAAGCCCCTTGGGAATTTGGGACTTTGCATGGAAAAGTGAGGAGTCGTGATGGCTTAAGGGTTTTTTGTGATGATCCTGGTATTTGTGGGGCAGTTGGAGAGTGTGGAAGGGCCTCTTCCCTAAGCCATCCAGGCAAGCAAAAGCACCTAAAGATGGGTCAGAGCAGGGCTGGTGAATGATGTGGCCTGAGGAAGTGTCCTGAGAACCAGAAGGAGTGGACAGGTGGGCTTCATTTGGTCCAAGGCCTGAGGTTCACCACCCCGGATTTAGAAGAAAGGAATTTAAATGCACTGCATATTTCTTAATCTGAGTGCTTCTCAGTACTCCCAGTGAGAATGTTTAGCCCTATCCCTTTGGGTACTTTATCTGTGAGATTTCTTTTTCCGTATTCCAAGCTCTTTTATGTGTGCATAAGGAGATAGTTTTTTACCCCTTTGACACCAGGTTGGTGATAAGTTCTTGATAACTACTGCTTGTGATCCTGGGTATCTGTGGGGCTGTGGCTGATAGGGCACCCGCTTCAGCCAGGAGGAGCAGGGAGCACGTTCCTGCACTCTCTAATTGATAAAAGCTTGTTTTGAACAGAGAACAGACAGAAGTCGACATATAGATTGCTCAGGGGGGCTTCTGATAATGGAAGTTGTTCAGTTTCCAGATATATAGGCACTTCATTTTCATGCACTTAGCGAACCTGAGAATTCTTGTGCAAATTAATATGAGTATATAAAACTGCCTTTGTGCAGTCAGATCACAGGGCCATCTGCTGAGGCTGGCAGCCACTCCTTAGGGCCTCAACTGGGGAGACTTCCCCATCTTTGATGTTGGGGATTAAATTTGGCAACCACTGTGCACTGTACATTCAAAGCAGCACGATGCTACCTTAAACAGTCATGCCTTCCCCCAAAGAATCATGAGAAGTGTGGTCTGCCAAGGGTGCTAAGTGTTGTTAGAAGGGCCCTATCCCCTTCATGTTGTTGTTTAGTCGTGTCCGTCTCTTCGTCACCCCATGGACCAGAGCACGGCAGGCACTCCTGTCCTCCACTGCCTCCTGCAGTTTGGTAGCTTCAAGAACACTGTCCAACCATCTTGTCCTCTGTCGTCCCCTTCTCCTTGTGCCCTCAGTCTTTTCCAACCTCAGGGTCTTTTCCAGAGAGTCTTCTCTTCTCATGAGGTGGCCAAAGTATTGGAGCCTCAGCTTCAGGATCTGTCCTTCCAGTGAGCACTCAGGGCTGATTTCTTTAAGAATGGATAGGTTTGTTCTTCTTGCAGTCCATGGGACTCTCAAGAGTCTCCTCCAGCACCATAATTCCAAAGCATCAATTCTTCGGCCATCAGCCTTCTTTATGGTCCAGCTCTCACTTCCATACATCACTCCTGGGAAAACCACCCCCCTCATAGAATTACAATTTCTAGAGTGGTTCAACAATCAGTCCCTTTCCCCTGGGAACTCTGGGAATTGTAACTCTATGAGGGAGATAGCAGACTGTCTGGATGTTGTCAGTGGCTCCTGGCTGGCTGCCCAGGAAAGTATAAAGGCAAGGAAAAGTTTCTTACAGTCCATTTTTTTATTTCAGACTTTACAGAGAGAGGCTACAGAACCCAGCCTCTTGGGTAATGGCGTTGTCCCAAGTGAATCTTCACTCCCCGTCTATCCCACTTTGTGACTTCTACAGGTGCTGCTACGTGCCCTCTGTCTTTGAGCTCTTTGCTCTCCTACTTTTAAGGCTCGCCTGGTTCTGGGAGATGGAGGGTCTGGAATGCTTTCTAGTGACAACATGTCAGCCAGCTGTTGCTCCGGCTCTCTCTGCTCCTCCTCTCCCATTATATCCCAGCTTTCCCCCTCATCTGCCTCTGAGCTGTGTCTTCCCACAAACTACTGTTGTTCCCCCTGCCCTTTGGCTTAGAATCAACTTGATCCCCTCCCCCTCTTTCCTTTTTCCTTTCTCCTTCAGTGATGGAACTCCTATCTGGGGACTTCCCTGGCTTTTTTTCTGGCCCACATAGGACCAGTCTGGATAGTTGGCCTTGGTGATGATTTGACGTTTTCATCCCCAAAAAGTTTTTGATTTGAGTTTCTGAAAGGAGGCTGCATTTTAATGTTGTATTTTAATCTTGTTTTTAAGTTGTATTTTAATCAATTGTTTTTATATCTGGTGTTAGCCGCCCTGAGCCGGTCTTGGCTGGGGAGGGCGGGGTATAAATAAAAATTATTATTGTTGTTGTTGTTGTTGTTGTTGTTGTTGTTATTATTAAATATATGCTGTCTTCCTCTTCCCTGGACGGGTCAGGCTGGGAAGGCAGTTTCCACCACCACTCCTCCTCCTCTGCCCACCCCCTGACGCAGACCCTTCAAGTGTCCCTATTTTCCAGGGACATCCCAGATTTACAGAAAGGTATTGTAATGGTTCTAGGGGTTGCTTGTGCGTAAATCGGCGCCATGCCTGGCTGGGTTACCTGGGTGAACCCTTTCTGTCCGGACAGCCACTCATCCGTGGCTGTCTCAATCGCTGGCAGAATCCCTCAGTGGGCGTTTCTTGAACTTCTTCCAGCAAAGAAGCTCTTTAATGCCTAGTCTCCACCTACTCTCCCTGCGCGGAAGCCTTCTGCGCAGGGAGGGTGTGGGCAGCTGAGGACCCGTGCTCTCCCCGCTGGTCTCTGGCGAGGAGTCATGGAGCCCCCTCGCCGATTCCCCCATCTGCCCCCCTTCTCCACTGGTGCTACGCTGATTTCCTTCCCCAGAAGATGGGCTGCCTCTCTCCCTCCTGGGACGCTCTCCGGAATCCCTCTGGAGCCCTCCCTCCTCCTCTGGCTCCGATGGCAGTTCCCTGACATCCACCTCCTCCCCAGGACCCCCTCTACCCCCGGCGCGATTTTCCAGTTCAACCTCGTCTCTTTCCTTGGCCGATGATGCGGGGAATCCCCTGAAGGAGCTGTCACCATCCTCTGAGGATTCAAAACCAGCTTTCCACCTGCTCAGATCTCTTCCCGCAGGGGGGACCTCCCAGTCTGATTCTTCTCCCTCTGACATCTCCCCTCCCTCCTCTTCGGAGGCAGGAAAACCCACAAAGTCCCCTTCATCATCTGTGGTTCCAAATTCTTCCTCCCAGAATCTCGCTAGTGGTTTTGGCTTATCTGGGAACAAACTGTGGAATTCCCCCACCAGATAGTCATCATTAATTGATTCAGCGGGGACCCACGTGTTTTCTGACCTGGGTTCTCCCTCCCAAGCCACCAAGTACTCCACCTGGCGACCTCGCCACTTTGAATCGAGTATTTCTGTGGCTTGGTTGCGGAGTTCCCTCTCCTCTACCAGCGGGTGGGTGGTGACTCCTCCCTCCCCTCCCTGTACGGTGAAAGTAGGGACCTATGGAACACCGGATGTATCTTCATGCTGTCAGGCAACTTGAGTTTGAAGGCCACTGGGTTCACCTGCTGTGTTACCTCAAAAGGCCCAAGCCGCCTCGGCTGCAACTTCTTGCACCCTCCCCTTAGGGGTAACCCTTGGGTTGACAACCACACCCTGTCTCCCACCTGTATGGCCTCCTCCTCCCGACGGTGCTTGTCCGCCTGCCTCTTGTAAACTTCCTTGGCCCGCTCCAAGTTCATCTTGAGTTGCTGGTGCAAGGCCTCCATTTCTTCTACAAACTGCTCCGCCGCAGGTACACTCCACCCTTCCTCCCCCCTCCCCCGGGAAGGCCCTGGGGTGACACCCATAATTGGCCATGAACGGGCTCATCCCCGTGGACACATGTTCAGCGTTATTGTACGCACATTCAGCCAACGCTAGTTTCTCTACCCAATTGTTCTGTCTGTCGCTGACGTAGCAGCGTAGGTATTGCTGGAGTATACCGTTCGCTCTTTCTGCTTGTCCGTTGTTTTCTGGGTGCCTCGCCGTCGAGAAGCTCACCTCGACCTGTAGCAAGCTCATGAGCTTCCTCCAGAACCTGGAAGTAAATTGTTTCCCTCGTTCCGAGATTACCCTCGAGGGAGCCCCATGCAGCCTGAAAATGTGATCCACAAACAACCTGGCTGTCTCCTCTGCCGTCACCGCATGTGAGCAAGCTATGAAATGGCACATTTTTGTCAGTAGATCGACTACTACCATGACTGCTGTCTTCCCCCTTGACTTGGGCAAATCTATCATAAAATCAATGGACACCACCTCCCAGGGCCTTCCTGGTGTAGGTAAGGGTTCCAGTAACCCTGCGGGGGCAGCCCTCTCCCCCTTTGCCCTCTGGCATCGGTCGCACCCCCGTACATATTCCCGTACGTCTTCCCTCACCTTTGGCCACCAGAACTGCCTGGTGACGAGCAGCATGGTCTTGTGCTGTCCAAAGTGCCCAGCTGTTGGGTTGTCATGGCATTGTTTCAGTACCTTCCCCCTCAAGGTCTCCCCCCGGTACATACAGCGCCCCCTTATAGTACAGTAGCCCTTCCTTTTCCTCAAACCCTCCATGGTCTTCCCTCCCGTCCCGGAGTTCCCTGATTTTTGCTTGAGCAAACGCGTCGTCTCTAGTAAGCCCTGCCAGTTCTCGTTTCCCAACCAACGCTCCCCCACACACCCATCGGTCCTCGGGAAACACGTGCCAGATCCCCGGTGGTCCCTCTCCTTCCATGTACTCCGGCTTCCGGGAGAGAGCATCTGCTCTTACGTTTTCCTCTCCCGGCACGTATCTGATCTCGAAGGAAAACTTGGAGAACTCCTGGGCCCATCGAATCTGTCTCTGGTTGAGCACTCGCGTGGTCCACCAGTATTCCAAGTTCTTGTGGTCAGTACAAACTTGGATCTTGTGCCGCGCCCCTATCAACAGATGTCTCCATTGCCGAAAAGCCGCATAGATCGCAACCAGTTCTCAGTCATACACTGTATAGTTTTGCTCTGACTTGCTCAGCTTCCTTGAGAAAAAGGCACACGGCCTCCAGCCCTGCTTGGCCCCGGGCTGCAAAAGGACCACTCCAATGGCCTGGTCGGACACGTCCATCTCCAGTCTCATGGGTTTCTCCAGATCAATGTGCAGGAGCTGCTCTTCCGAAGCGAACGCCTTCTTCAGTCTTTCAAAGGATTGCTGGGCACTTTCTGTCCACGCGAACTTCTTTTTGCCACTGAGACAATCTGTGATGGGTGCTGTCAAGTGAGCAAAGTTCTTTATGAACTTCCTGTAGAAGTTGCTGAACCATAGGAACCTTTGCACATCCTTCCGGGTTTTGGGGGCTTTCCATTCCAGCACTGCCTTCACCTTGCCTGGGTCCATAGCTAGGCCCTTGTCTGACAACTTGTACCCAAGGAACTCGACCTCTCTGGGGGGAAATTGGCATTTTTCCAGCTTGACCCACAACTGATGCTTCTGCAGTCTCTGTAGCACTTCCCTGACGTCTCTGACGTGTTGCTTCTCACTGTCCGAATAGATTAAGACGTCATCCAAAAAGGCTACGCAGTTCTTGTACAGCAGGGGCCCCAACACATGGTGCATGAATCCTTGAAAGCAGGCGGACCCCGATTGTAATCCAAATGGCATGACTAAGTACTCAAAAGCCCCCAGGGTAGTTTTCCATTCGTCCCCCTCCCTTATCCTAATTAAATTGTATGCTCCCCTGAGGTCCAGTTTGGTAAAAATTTTCCCCTTCCTCACCCGTGTTAAAATGTCGTCAATCCTGGGCATTGGGAAGGTCACGGGTTCTGAGACCAGGTTGAGCCCCCTATAATCCACTACAAGCCTGGGCTGATTAGTGTCCTTTTTGTCCACAAAGAACACCGGACTGCCCCCCACCGCCTTTGATTCCCTTATGAACCCCCTCTTCAGGTTCTTGTCAATAAACTGCCGCAATTCCTGCATCTCCCGGTCGGACATGGCATACAGCTTACCCACCGGCAACTGAGCCCCTGGGAGTAAGTTGATTTGGCAGTCAAAGGGCCTGGGGGGGGGTAGTCATCTGCCTCTTTCTCGCTGAAGACCTCCTTCAGGTCAGCATATTGTGGTGGCACCTCCCCTTTTTGTTCCACAGCCAGCCCAGCCACCCTGGCCACCGTCATTCTTGGGTTCTCCCCTCCCAGACAGTGTCCTAAGCAGTAAGCTGACCCAAAGGTGACTGACCGCTGATGCCATGACACTACCAGATCATGCAGTGCCAGCCAGCTCATTCCCAGTATTATTGGGGGTCCTGCCAGAGTGGCCACATGAAAGGCAATGGTCTCCGTGTGCCTGGAAACCCTCATTCGCATTGGCGGGGTCTGGTGTGTCACTCCCCCCCCCCGAAGTTCCCTGCCATCAATGGTAGTCACTTGCAAGGGAAAATCTAGAGGCAACAGGTGGAGTTGGTGTTCCAGAGCGAAGTCTCTGCTGAAGAAATTACACGAGCTGCCCGAATCCAGCAGTCCCTTAACTTTGACGGGGTGCCCACTTGGGAGTTCTAGCACCACTTCTATGGCTATAGCTGCCTTGGGGGGGTCAGGCTGGGGCACTTCTATTGGTTGCTGGCCTGGCTGCTGCCCCTGCTGGTTGGCAGCCAGGCATTGTCATTTCCCTGCACCTGCCCTTCCTCCCCCTTCTCGTCGCAGCCAGCAGCCCCCACCATCCCCTGCCAGGCTTTTCTTTGAGGGCAGACCTTAGCAAAATGTCCTGGTCGTTGACAGAGGAAACACTTCTTGGTAGTTTTCCACTCCTTTCCCTTCCTTTTACAACCTTCACTGGAGTTTGAAACCTCCCCCGCATGCGCCCCATCAATTTCCATTGGCTCCGCCGCCTGGGAAGGCTGCCTTGGTATCTTAGGAATGCGGTAGTCATGGAAACGTTCCCCTCGCATTTCCCGCTTCTCCTGAGCCCACGCTTCCTGGCGTATGCCAATTGCCAGCACAGCCTTTGTGAGCTCATCCAGCGACAGTGGTCGGGGCGTGCGGGACAGCTCGTCTTTCACTGCGGGGGACAGACCCTCCTCAAACAACATTTGTATCGGTTCAGACTCCAGATCCCACCCTAGCCGGTGGACTAACATCGCAAAACGCGACCAGTAGTCTCTGACGGACTGGCTCCCCTGCTTGCACCCCATCAGTTCCCGCCGAGTCACATTTTGCTCTACCTCACTGGAGTACATCGCATCCATCGCCTGGAGGAATTTCTTAAGGTCCTTCAAGGCATCATTTTGCGTCGCCATCAGGGGCCTGATCCATTCGCGTGCCCCATTCTGCAGATGCCCCACAATGTAAGCCACCCTCTCCCCATCATCAGCAAAGTCATCTTTCTGCAGTTCCAAAGCGTACTTTACTTCCGTTCGGAAAGCGTTGTAGTCTTGGGGCTTTCCACCAAACTTGTGTACCAGCCCCAGTACCTTCCTTGCGATGGGGGTGGTTCTGACCTGTGCATCCTGAGCCGTCTTTTGTCCAGCCGCGCCGTCAGGATAGCAACATGCTGCTCCAAGTCTCGGTTCCTCTCGACCAGACTCCGCACTGCAGCTGGTTGCTCCGCCTCTCTGGCTGTCCCTGTTTGGCTCATCGTGTTGCCTCTCCGGTGCTGCGCACAAGCAACGTCAGAGACTGACGGATTGCTGTAATGGTTCTAGGGGTTGCTTGTGCGTAAATTGGCGCCATGCCTGGCTGGGTTACCTGGGTGAACCCTTTCTGTCCAGACAGCCACTCATCCGTGGCTGTCTCAATCGCTGGCAGAATCCGTCAGTGGGCGTTTCTTGAACTTCTTCCAGCAAAGAAGCTCTTTGACGCCCAGTCTCCGCCTACTCTCCCTGCGCGGAAGCCTTCTGCACAGGGAGCGTGTGGGCAGCGGAGGACCCGTGCTCTCCCCGCTGGTCTCCAGCGAGGAGTCATGGAGCCCCCTCGTCAATTCCCCCATCTGCCCCCCTTCTCCACTGGTGCTACGCTGATTTCCTTCACCTCTCTCCCTCCTGGGACGCTCTCCGGAATCCCTCTGGAGCCCTCCCTCCTCCTCTGGCTCCGATGGCAGTTCCCTGACAGGTATAAACAGTAAAATCATCATCATCATCATTGAATAGGACATCCCTATTTTCATCAGAGAGATGTTGGAGGGTATGAGATAGATATGCTATATAGCCAGTGCTTTTTTCCCTAGGGGTACGCATCCCCCTAAACATTTTGTGAATCTTTGTACTTTTGTCCATTTGCTGTATTTATTTCCCCTGATTTAAGCTATAAAATGGTGGTTTTATTGAGTTAAAATGAGAGTACCCCTAAACATATTCTTTTTTAAGAAAAACACAATATATAGCAATATAGCTCAGATCAAAGGTCTTGCCAGGAGCCGCAGAGCAGTCCTAAAACGAAATAACTGCTCAGTTTAAGATATTTTACAACGTTATTTACTCATAACAGGCCCCTTAATTAGCTGGCTTGCCAGCAACACAAGCATGAAATGCCTTGATGCGTTATTTACATAAAGGGAACACGGCAATCCATTTGGTCCTGGCTGAAACAGGCCTGGAGCGTTCATATGCGGGTGCCTGAAAGCATCTTTACCCATCCCTAGTGGTACCAAACAAAAAGCAAGCAAGCCCAGACCCCCTTTCTGGGCTACTTCCCTCGCATCCCACCCATCTCTGTTGTGCTCTCAAAGCACATGTTCTTCTCTCAGTTCGGTTCGCTTGAGATCATCACATATTCATGGAGAACTAAAGAATGGCTTTAAAATGCATTTACCTTGTAAAAAAAATTTTTTTAAAAGCACAGCTCTTCTTTCAAAACGAGCACTGGTGAATTATGAATGACGACACGCGGAGCTGAAAGCCTCTGCTTATACATTTTTAAAACTGGCCTCTCGTTTCTGATAATACTTCCTAAAACCCACCGGACTGCAGTCTGTAGACTATTGCAAGCGAGCAAACAAACAGGAAAAAAATATTGAGTCTGTGCCATGCTTCATCTTCCGAGGATGCTCTCAGGTGCTCTGGAAAAGCTGCTTATCTTGCAGCTCGCCCTGCTTTCACAGCGAGGACCAGACAAGATGCAGATTTGGCCTGAGATGGGCGGGGAAACGACTGCTTAGATCAGCTTACAAGAACTTTGTACTGGGTGCGTATTCTGAGACTGCACACAAAGGCAGGGAATGTGCAGGACTCACCTCCTCAAAAATCTTAGCTTCTAGTAAAGAAACACATCTATTCATAGGGTGCATTGAGATATAGGGACTATTGTCTTAATTTTCCTGGTGGCTCACTCTTTCTTTTTTCTGTGGGAATGTTCAGGGTGACAGGATAAAGTGGTACCTCAGGTTACATACGCTTCAGATTACAGACTCCGCTAACCCAGAAATAGTACCTCAGGTTAAGAACTTTGCTTCAGGATGAGAACAGAAATCGTGCTCCGGCGGTGTGGCAACAGCTGAGGCCCCATTAGCTAAAGTGGTGCTTCGGGTTAAGAACAGTTTCAGGTTAAGAATGGACCTCCGGAATGAATTAAGTACTTAACCCGAGGTACCACTGTATATTGTTTATTAATATCCTTCCTAACTTGTGCTAGCAAGTTCCTTTACTTAGCAGAGTTTACATTCCCCTTTTACATGCACAGCAGATAGCTGGTTGCAGGCTTGTGTAAGCTTCTCACTCTTATACAATTCATTCTGTCTCAGATTGAATTGTATGTTCCTGGTAAATTCCTTTGAATCCCTCTTAAAAGAATAAAGACACCACAATCTTATTCAAAGTCAACAAAAGATGTTTACTTACATCAGTTCACAGTTAGATTCCTGAAGGCAAACTTAGTTACAAATATGTACATGTGGATCTACCCCATATGGGGGAATAATCCCAGTGCTTCTCCTAGCTGAGAGCTAGCAGAGCAGTCCTAGCTAAAAGCTGGTCAAATGAAGAAGGAAGTCAAAAAGAAGGAATGGTGCTGCGTGACTCGTCCTTTTGTTACCTGGACAGGTTAGATCACACCCACCTTCTTGTTGACATTTCCATTCCACCTTAAGGGCAGACGTGTGGAATTGTTGTGTGTCACATGTCTGTTTACATTCCAGCACAGTATGCTGGGAACTTCCGTTGTGTGTATAGCTTTTGTTTTTAGCTGTTCTCTCTGAGATGACATGAAAGAGAGATGACATGTTTCTTTGTCCTAATTTATGACTAATAAATCTGTAGTTGTAGTATGCTTCCACAAGCCTCACGCCTATTCTGTGTGCGCAGTTCACTCTGCTGATAGTGTGCCCTGGCTGAGTAAGCCTGGGTCACTGATTTACGTCAGAGCAGATGTGATGGTCTTTGCACCAGACCGCTGGAAGGGGACGGCCCAGCCGGGGCTAGCCAGCTGGCCTCCCGGCCCTCTGCATGATGACACTTCTATCACATGCAAAAGGAAGGATGCTCCAGCCAGGAGGAACAGGAAGTTTCGACTGGTTGGACCAAACATTCCCTCACATGTCTTCTCTAGCATTTCAAGGAATGTTGTACCTGACTGCCTCTCATGGATCACATCCCACATTTTCATTGCAACTTGTCCTCACCGCACAAAAACTATCAGGAGTGCTCATGTGCCTATGTTCTGCTCGTATCTGCTTAGCCACTGTGGGAACAGGATGCAGGGCTAGATGGGGCATTGGATGGATCCAGCAGCCTCTTCTTATGTTCTTATGTAGGAGCTGCTGTCCTTTTCTTTTCATCATGGTTGCCTGAAATATGGAGCGGGTGGCGGGATTGGGATGTGTTGTTTATCAGACGTAAGCATCAGCTTTCTGTGCACCCGACACTGCAAAGTTAATCAGGGTTTTTCAGGGATGGTTTGCACGCATCCAAGTCTGATTGTGTCATTTACAAGGCGTCTCAAGCGCACCAGTGGCCAAAATTGTGGAAATCTTTTGGGAAGTGTATTTCTGAGGTTTGATGGCTCATAACACCACTTTTCTTTGGAGTAAGACTATAAAATTATATATCAATGGAAAGATAATTTAATGAGGAATGTAATGCAACAAAGTTTGTTCAGTTATCTGTCTTCTATCTAAGGTTATAGCCAAATAACCAGAAAAAGGAAGGACAACTTGCTTAGTAGCAGCAGCTTTCCTTCATTTGAATGTAGCCAATGAGCATGAGTGTTGAGAGAGCCAATCGGGTGTTATGAGCCATCAAACCTCAGAAATACACTTGTTCCAAAAGGTTTCCACAATTTCGGCCACTAGTGTAAGTGCAAGGACTTCCTAAGCCAGGGCTGGCCCAAGACATTTTTTCACCTGAGGCAAACCACTCAGCCAGGGGTGAGTGAAGATCTAAACAAGGAACAAGGGAGGAATAAAAAACTACATCAGCTGTGCTGCTCCTGTTGATCCTGCCACCTGAGATGGTCTGCTCACCTGGTCCCATGGTAGGGCCGGCCCTGCCCTGAGTGTCCCAGTGGCTCTGTAGCCTCAGCTTTGCAAATAATGCCTGATGTTCACCCCACCACCCGAGAAATGGGCCTAGCTAACTGGGGAGATGTGCAGGGCTCAAGAAGGAAGGGGATGGAAAAGTGGAGGCATCTTTCATTTTGATGGACAGGCCTGGGTTTTACTCACAGTGAAGTATTTTCCCAGAGTACGCTATAGAAACCATTTTTTTCCTTGTGCAGATTAATTTATTTGCCAAAATGCAGATACTGCTTACTTGTAAATTAAACCTGTAAGCTGGGTTAATGGAGAGGTCTCCATGGGGAAGGGGCACAGATCACCAACAACAACTCTTGGAGTAGCAAGGAAGAAACTGTTCTAGCACCCTACTCTTTTTCTGGGGGTTTAGGTTATTTTCCACCTGCTACCCCCCATGCAGGTGGCGCTGTGGGTTAAACCACAGAGCCTAGGACTTGCCGATCAGAAGGTCGGCGGTTCGAATCCCCGCGACGGGGTGAGCTCCCGTTGCTCGGTTCCTGCTCCTACCAACCTAGCAGTTAGAAAGCAGGCCAAAGTGCAAATAGATAAATAGGTACCGCTCTGGCAGGAAGGACAACGGTGTTTCCATGCCTGCTCTGGTTCACCAGAAGCTGCTTAGTCATGCTGGCCATTTGACCCGGAAGCTGTATGCCGGCTCCCTTGGCCAGTAAAGCGAGATGAGCGTCGCAACCCCAGAGTTGTCTGTAACTGGACCTAACAGTCAGGGGTCCCTTTACCTTTACCTTACACCCCATGCAAGTCAATGGAGAGTTCTTTCTCTCCCAATGAGAAGAGTTTGCATCCTCCCTCTAAAAAAACCCCAAAGGCGGGGGAAGAGGCTTACCCCACACCAATCATCATTGGGGTAACAGGATTCTTTGTGGGGGAACATTTCCCCACCCCAGTCTTCTTTGGGGAGCCATGGTCTGTTTTCACCATCCCCCTCCCCCTGTGCAAGTCAATGGAGAGATCTATCTTTCCCTTGGAAAAGAGGCTGTATCTCCAGAAATCCGTGAGGGGGAAGCCCCTATAGAGCAACAAGGTAATTGCTGGTGGATGAGATCCCTTCAGTGTTTACTGGAAATCTGTTATCCTTTCTCTATCTCATCTTTGTCCCCCTTCCCCAGAATTCCTATGGTGATCACCCCCAAAAGGTAAAACCAGCCTTGGCAGAAGAACTGCTGGCATTTACTGGGCTTCATCCCCACAGAAGAGGTGGTGATTCTTGAAAGTTGCATCAAATTCTGGCCTCAAATAAAATAAAAAGCTGTAGACTGTGCTTTTACTTAAAAAGTCAAAATTTTAAAGTGCTCTGTACAGAAACTCCTGGGTGTCACTGTCGACAGTTCGGAAGGCTTAATCCACTTTGGAAGGGCTGAGATGCCAGCAAATTTCATGCACTTCTGCAGATACATTTTGGGTCCCCCAATTATACTGAATGGGGAGGGGGCAGAGCTTTATCTTTAATGGGTCTAATTTGCTCCCAAATATGAGACTTCCGGTCGGCGCCAGCGCTTAATGGCGGTCCGAGCCTCGAGCTCCGAGGCAGGACTGCTCCGTTAGTTCGGGTCTTACCCGCTACGGCAAGCGGGGGACCCCTAAAATCACAGGCGCGGAGCCTGTGAACAAAGGAGATTCGGTGGGCACCCTTTGCGCCCCCCGGTACTGTGAGGGAGCCTTTTTAAAGGCTTCTGAGCGGCATCAGGGTAAGCGCGGTGCTGAGAGTCGTCACCCAGCTAGCGGAGTGAAGCCGCGTCGCCATGAGCGGAGAGCGCCGATTCCTTCCTGCAATTGGAATTTGACCACAACACCCGTGAGTAAGATTGGAAAAGTAACGGGACTTTAAAAAAAAAAAAAAAATTGGCTGAAAACGGGAAAGGCAAAAATTAAGGAAGTCTGCCTCCCCGGAACTGCAGAAGGAATAAAGCAACGAAAATCAAGCTGCACTTAAAGGGAACCTTTCTAATTTTTTTAAGCTGTCAAACTGACATCGGACTTAAAACCTCCCCCCAGATTGGCAGGAGAAGGGGGGAAGGGATTGGAACGTTGTTAAACTGCTGGAAAATTAATGGAAAATTAAGACCTTCCATTGTCAAATCCCCTGGGGTCGGGCTGCCCAAACAAGACACCGGGACGTGGACTGTCAAACTTTGAGAAGTGGGGACTTGTTTGCAAAAAAGTTATCGGACCTTAGATGTACTTTGCGACATTACAATTTGGACATTGGAAACTTTTGGCTACTGTTATACTTCCTTGCTTCTTTGTTTTCTTCTATCTCTGCCATTTGGATACAATTGAATGCTCCCTCTAGAGGGCTCTATTTGAAACTGTTGCACTTGAAAAAGTAACAGTGGGATTTTCCACTTGGGAATCAACTCTGTGAAAACGACCTTGAGGATATGAGTGCCCCTACAGAAGAGATAGTAACAAGGCAGAAAGCAAAACAATCTCACAAGAAAAGGGCCTCTATATCAGGAACTGCAGCTGTGCAGGAAAAAACACCAGCTTCTATGGATCCTATGACTCAGGCTCTACTTAAAATAAATCAATCCCTGGAAGCATTGACAAAACTTTCGACAGAGAATTCTAAAAAATTAACAGAGTTGACAACAAGGTTGGATGTGAATACGGCCAGTGTTGCATCGAACACAGATTCTATAAATAGATTAATTCAGGAAAGTTCAGAGACACGAAAGATTGCAGAAAGTGCAAAAATAACGGCTGAAGAGACAAGGGAAAAATTTGGGCCTATTATTAAAAAAGTGAATGAGCATGATGCAGCCCTCTCCTTACTGGAACTTCAACGTAAAGAGAAGAATTTAAAATTTAGACTGGTGCCTGAAGGGGAAGGGGACAACCTTGTGAAATTTCTCACAGAGAACATCATAACTTTTTGGCAGGAGGAATGGGAGGAAGATGAGGAACTTGAGATAATATCAGCCTTTCGACTGGGTAGAAGGCAGGACAAAAAACCAAGGGACTGCCTAATTACATTGAGATCAAAAGAAGAAAGAGATAGAATATTGAATTTGCATTATCAAAAGGCATTGGTGATCCAAAATTGTCAGATACAGATTTTTAAGGACATTCCTAAATACATTTTAGAGGTGAGAACATACTACAAGAGTTTAGTAGACCTGCTGAAGAAAAACACTATACCATTCAGATGGGAGTTTCCACAAGGATTGTCCTTTAACTTCAATGGAAGGAAGATCAAAATAAAAACAATTCAGGACAAAGAACTATTTCTAGAGAAGTATCTGGAGGATCTGCAGAAAGGAACCGTGGAGGAGAGGGAACCACCCGATATAGCAAATTTGTCATTTGGACTTTCACTACCACCATCGGAGGAAGAGCAGAAGCTTGGAGCAGTTGGAGGAACAGCTACCTAAATACAAAATGTCTCTGCAACTCCTTAGTTGGAACTGTAATGGTTTGAACCTTCCTCGGAAAAGAAGACAGGTTTTTCACATTTTGAAGAAAGAACAATTAGACATAATATGTTTGCAAGAAACCCATATTGCCAGGATACACAGGAAATTATTAATAAATAAGAGACTCGGTCAAGAATTTATCTCATCAGACAAAGTAAAGAAAAGAGGTGTGGTGATCTACGCAAAGGAAAAGTTGGCTCCAAAATTAATATTTAAAGATGAACAAGGAAGATACCTGGCAATTGAAATACAAATTCAAGGAGAAAAGATATTAATTGTGGGAGTTTATGCCCCAAATGAAGGGAAGGCTGAATTTTTTAGGAAGTTGCATGAGACACTAGTTGACTTTTTAGATTATAAAATCCTAATGATGGGAGATATGAATGGAGTTGTCTCAACAAACATGGACAAAGCACAGAGACAAGTGATCTCGAAAGAAGGGAGACTACCAAGGATCTTTTTTGAAATGACTGAAACAATGGACTTGATTGACATTTGGAGAACAAAGAATCCTTTAGAGAGAGAGGGAACTTTCTTCTCAGAAGCAAAAATGACATGGACAAGAATAGACCAAATTTGGATTTCTAGTAGTCTGGCGTCAAGAACAAAAAAAGTAGAAATCTGCCCAAAAACGTGCTCCGACCATAATGCGGTCAAGATGGAGATGAAACTAACAACAACTGGTTCCTTTAGATGGAGAATGAATGACACCCTACTCAAGGACGAAGAGATCCATAAGAAGGCCCTTAAAACATTAAAAGATTACTTTGAGATCAACAGGAAAACAGATGTGGAAAAAAGAATAATTTGGGACGCAAGCAAAGCCGTGATGCGAGGTTTCCTGATTCAACAAAATTCTATTAAGAGGAAGCAACAAAATGAAAAGAAGGAAAAAATTTTAGAAAAAATAAAAGAAGGAGAGAAGAAGTTGAGGTCCAAACCAAAGTCTCATGAGATTTTGAGAGAAATAAAGTTTCATCAGATGCAATACATGGAACTCATGAACCAACAAATAGAATGGAAGATAAAGCAAATGAGACAAAAAACTTTTGAATCAGCGGATAAATGTGGGAAACTTCTGTCATGGCAATTGAAAAAAAGGCAGAAAATGAATACGGTAACAAGTTTAGAAATGGATGGAAAGATTATCCACAAACCCAACGAGATCAACAATTGTTTTCAAAGCTTTTTTAAGAAATTGTATGCACAAGGGCCAACCAACGAGCAAGAAATAGAAGAATTCATCAGAAAATACGGTTTACCAAAAATCTCAGAACAAAGTAAAAGGATCTTAAACGAGGAAATAACAGAACAAGAAATAGAGGGTGCCATTCAAAATATGAAATTGGGAAAATCACCAGGACCAGATGGCCTGACGGCCAAATACTACAAAATGCTGAAAGAATGGCTGATACAACCATTGAAGGAAGTTTGCAATGAAATTTTGAAGGGGAAAAAGGCACCTGAATCGTGGAAAGAGGCTTTCATCTCACTTATACCGAAAACAGAGACTGAGAAGAACCAGGTTAAAAACTACCGCCCTATATCTTTACTCAATGTGGATTACAAAATTTTTGCAGACATTTTGGCAAAAAGATTGAAAAGAGTGTTGGCAGAAGAGATTCATAAGGACCAAACAGGCTTTCTCCCAGGTAGACATATGTCAGACAATGTGAGGAACATTATAGACATTTTGGAGCTGCTGGATGTTGACATTAATAGGAAAGCAGTTTTGATTTTTGTGGACGCGGAGAAAGCCTTTGACAACATTTGTTGGACTTTTATGAAAAAGAATCTCCAAGGGATGGGGGTAGGACAAGGTTTTGAAAACGGTATAGGTGCAATATACTCTCAACAAAAGGCCAAATTAATTGTAAATAACGTGGTAACAGAAGAAATACCTATAGAAAAAGGTACACGACAGGGCTGCCCAATATCCCCTTTGCTTTTTATATCGGTCCTGGAGGTTTTGTTAAACATGATTAGAAAGGACCAGTTGGTTAAAGGAGTTCAGGTCGGAGTTAGACATTATAAATTAAGAGCATTTGCAGATGACCTAGTATTGACTTTGCAACAGCCAGACACTAGTACTAAAAGAGTATTAGAACTAATTGAAACATTTGGTCGAGTAGCAGGTTTTAAATTGAATAGACAAAAAACGAAAGTGTTGGAAAAAAATTTAACAATGGAAGAAAGAGAGAGTTTTCAGAATGAAACAGGTTTGGAAATTACAAAAAGGGTAAAATACCTGGGGGTAAACTTAACATCCAAGAATGTGAACTTATTTAAGGATAATTATGAAAAATGTTGGTCAGAAGTTAAAAAGGATCTGGAAATATGGTCAAGGCTGAAACTTTCCTTGTTAGGCCGAATCGCTACTATAAAGATGAATGTATTGCCTAGAATGCTGTTTTTATTCCAGACGTTGCAGATTGTGGACAAGATGGACTGTTTCAAGAAGTGGCAGAAAGACATATCAAAATTTGTCTGGCAGGGCAAAAAGCCCAGAATTAAATTTAAGATTTTAACTGATGCAAAGGATAGAGGGGGGTTTGCCCTGCCGGACTTAAGACTTTATTATGAATCAGCAGCTTTCTGCTGGTTGAAACACTGGCTACTTCTTGAGAATACTGACATTTTGGATCTGGAAGGGTATGACAATAGTTTTGGTTGGCATGCATATTTATGGTATGACAAGGTAAAGGTGTATAAAAGTTTTAAAAACCATATTGTAAGGAAAGCATTGTACAACGTTTGGATTAGATACAAAGATTTGTTGGAAAGTAAAACCCCTAGGTGGGTGTCACCAATGGAAGCTAGGGAAGTAAAAAAGCTTAATATGGATTCTAAATGGCCAAAATATCATGAGATCATAGAATACGATGGTGAAAGGGTGAAACTTCAGAGTTATGAGAAATTAAAACCTAAGGTTCGAGATTGGTTGCATTACTATCAGATAAATGAGACGTTTAAACAGGACAGGAAAATAGGATTTCAGAAAGAGAAGTCAAAATTAGAAACAGAATTGTTGGAACCCAATACTAAGAATTTATCAAGAATGTATAACTTGCTGTTAAAATGGAATACACAGGATGAAACGGTGAAATCAGCTATGATCAAATGGGCACAAGATATAGGTCATGATATCATGTTTGCTGACTGGGAACAATTATGGACCACCGGTATTAAATTTACTGCATGTAATGCTTTAAAAGAAAATATTATGAAAATGATCTACCGGTGGTACATGACCCCAGTCAAGCTAGCAAAGATTTATCATTTGCCTAATAATAAGTGTTGGAAATGTAATGAGACTGAAGGCACTTTCTACCACCTTTGGTGGACCTGCCCAAAGGTTAAAGCTTTCTGGGAAATGATCTATAATGAAATTAAGAAGGTCCTTAAGTGGACTTTTCCTAAGAAACCAGAGGCTTTCCTTTTGGGTATGGTGGGCCAAGTGGTGTTAAGAAAGGATAGGACTTTCTTTATGTATGCCACTACAGCAGCAAGAATTCTACTGGCAAAGTATTGGAAGACGCAAGAATTACCTACTCTGGAAGAATGGCAAACAAAGGTGATTGATTTTATGGGACTGGCCGAGATGACGGGCAGAATCCGGGACCAGGGGAAAGAGACAGTGGAAGAGGACTGGAAGAATTTCAAAATATATCTCAAAAATAATTGTAAAATTGAGGAATGTTAAGATGTCAGGGGGTAAGAAGTAAAGAATTGCAGCAGTAAACAAAAAAAAAAAAACTTAAGAAATATTTACGAAAAGGAATTAAGACAATGGACTTAAGGGTTGCTAAAGAATTATTAAACAAGGATGCAGGGATGGGGAGGTATGGGGAAGTCAAAGAAAAAAGGTTATGAACCGATGAGTATGAAGTTATATTGTGTTATATTGCTGTTTATTATCTGTGTGGAAAATTAATAAAAATTATTATAAAAAAAAAAAAATAATAATTTGCTCCCAAATAACAAGTCAAACTGAAAAGATACTGAGTGGCTTGGGAACAGATTGGGGTGCTTACCTAAGCTGCAGACACAGATACAAGCAGAGTCTTTTGGTCAATACAGGCACCTATAATTTATTTTTAAAAACTAAGGATGAATGGTAGGTCATCGGGAATTGCTTCCCCATAGCAATTATGCATGTGCTGTTGTTGCTACACTCTGTGTGTGTGTGTGTAGAAATAGTTTTAAACTGTTTTTATATATGTAACTGTTTTATCTTGGTTATTATATTGTACATTACTTCTGGGATGCCTCATGGGAAGCAAGTCTGAAATGAAATGAAATGAAAATATGTTGGCTAGAGAAGGGAGTGTTAGAAGGTCCTAAAACGTCACAATATTCTTTCATTTCATCCTTACCTGTGTCTCTTGCGCTCAATGGAACATTTCAACCCAACTTAAGTTGTGCTCTATTGCCCTCTAGTGGTCAACTCTTTTAAAGAAGGAACATCAGCTGATAATTCCATACACTTTGGCAGGCACAGATATCCTTTCTCTCCTCCCCCAATGGCCTTAATGTTTGTTTTCCCCTTAAAAGTAAAAAATAACAACACCTGTCTGCCAAATAAATCTGGATTCCATCTCACTGCATCATACCAGCATCGTGCAGTCCCTGGAGAGATACACGAAGAAGCAACAGTGGTCACATCTAGAGTCCACGCCATACATTAAAGCACATTTAAAAGCTCGTGGCATCTCCCAAAGAATCATGGGAACTGTAGTTTGTTAAGGGTGCTGGGAACTGTAGATCTGCACAAGATAAAATACATTTATGGGATTCTTTGGGGGGAAATCCATGCACTTTAAGTGAGTTTTCAGTGGCTGGGACCATATTGCAGTGCACCCCTCTAACTAAAGGATGTCTGTAAGAATGTGTAAATTGCAAGGAAGGGGATCTAAAAACCCATACATTAGTCAAAAAAGCAAACACAAATGTGTTCTGTTAGAGAAAGTGGCCTGCAAAATTGTATATGCGGGGCAAAACTAAATGCAAAAATGTGTCTGTTAAGAGAAAAGTGCCCTAAAATGCTGGCAGATTTTCACAAGGACTGGAGAGAGAGAACATATTTACTATTAATGTGTTGCAAAATATATTGTTATCAGATTGCACCATCTAGAGGAGAACAGGTGAACATTATGGCATGTCATTGAATGACTGATAAGTCAGAGTTTCAGGGGGGAAAGGCTGATCATGAACTCAGAACTGGTGGACCTCAGTGGCTGAGATGTTGAGCGGGTCCCTGGATTGACTCAGCTCTTATCCAGATTCATTCTCCTCTTAGTCCTCACAGGCACACAGGAAGTTGCCTTTGACTGAATGAGACCAATTGAGGCAACCAGCTTGGTGTTGTCTAAACAGACTGGCAGCAGCTGTCCAAGGTTTCAGTCAGGAGATTGTCCCATGCATTGCAGAGATTGTTTTAAATGGCTTTTAACATTTTAAAATGTTGTAACCCACCCTGGGACCTTACAGACCCTCCAACTTTTCCCAGATGGAAATAGGGACATTCTATTCTACATCAGGAAGCTTCTCCCATGTTAGAACTTGCTACACACATGGGCTTTATATGCACATATGCATCTGTCAGCTTGAACCAGTTACAGCCTCTCCACCTAACCTACCTCATAGGACTGTTGTAAAGAAAACATGTTCGAGGGAAGGGATCACGTACAACAACCTCAGCAGATAAATGGAATGAAATAACATTTTACTGTAAGCTGCCTTGAGTCCCTGTCAAGGAAAAAGGTGGGATATATTACTACTAATAGTGCTACTAATAACCATCATCTTCAAAACTGTGCGAATGATCAGGAACATAAATCCTATTGAAGTCAGTGGGATTTAGTTCTAAGTAAAAATGCTTAGGATTGCAATGTGAGACTGCAGTCTTTACCCGGTTACCTGGGAGTAAGCTGCATTGACTTACTTCTGAGCAGACATGTAAAGTTTTGCAATGTAAAGCTCCATTTACAAAAAGGAATAACACCAGTTAAACTGGCCAAAATGTATAGAACACAAATAGAACGTTGTAAATGTAAGGAAAAGGAAGGTACTTTTTACCATATGTGGTGGACATGTAAAGAGGTAAAAGCTTTCTGGGAAATGATATAGAATGAGCCAAAGAAAACATTTAAAAAACTTTTGTTAAAAAACCAGAAGCTTTTTTATTGGGTATAGTGGGTAGAAAGATACCAAGACAAGATAAAAAATTGTTCTTATATGCAACAACTGCGGCAATAATTTTTGCAATGTGAGACTGCAGTCTTTTCCCAGTTATCTGGGAGTAAGCGGCATTGACTTACTTCTGAGCAGACATGTAAAGTTTTGTAATGTAAGGCTCCATTTACAAAAAGGAATAAACACTCCACACATTTCCTTAAAAACTGCTTTCTGCTGAAGCATTGCCATTAAGGAATTTTAAATGGATTGGTGACATTTTTCTTCAAAATTATAGGAAGGGCTTCATATGCCAGCTTCACCATTTCCTTCATTTGGTGCAGGTATTTTATTTTCAGTATAAACAGGACTCCAGTTTTGCACCTACACACACAGAGAGAGAGATAGCACACACAAAGGCTCCTGTTTCCAAGAAGGACAGGAAACCATTTTAATTGTTCTCTGAGACATGAAGGAGAGGAAAAAGAAAAACTGGGGCATTCCAAGATCAAATGGGAAACTGGGGTGGCTTCTGTAATTCTGGGACTCTCCCTAGAAAATTGAGGGTATGACCTGATGGTGACGGTGAGGCAATAAATAAATTAATAATACAGTGGTACCTTGGCTCTCAAACTTAATCCATTCCAGATGTCCGTTCCAAAACCAAAGCATTCCAAAACCAAGGTGCGCTTTCCCAAAGAAAGTAATGCAAAATGGATGGAATACATGGAACTGGCTGAGATGACTGGCAGAATCCGGGACCAAGGAGAAGAGTCGGGGGAAGAAGATTGGAAAAAAATTAAAGTTTATCTTCAAAAATATTGTAAAATTAAGGATTGTTAGAAAGATGTTGGAAAAAGGAAATTATGTGGTTTTGGCAGAAAGGACATAAAGGATTAAGTAAAAATGAATTGGTGAAAGAGAGAATGTAAAATTATAGTATATTAAGACAAATTATTAAGATAAAAACAAGGTTGGAAAGATTTGCTGAAACAATAATTTGAATTAGAATACAAAAATGGGAGGTGTGAGGAGGTCAAGGAAATAAGTAAAGGAAAGAAAGCTATGTAAAGGTTCGATTTGTTCTATTATTTTTTTTAACTGATTGTATTTTTTCTGTCTTTTTTCTGTCTTTTTTACTTTTCTTTCTTTTTTTTCTTTTTGTAACCTTTAAAATTTGAATAAATATTATATATATATATATATATAAAAGAAAGTAATGCAAAATGGATAAATCCGTACCAGACTTTTTAAAAAACAACCAACAACCCCTAAAACAGAGATTTAACATGAATTTTACTATCTAACGAGACCATTGATCCATAAAATGAAAGCAAGAAACAATGTGCTACAGTCACACACACAATCAATCAACCAACCAACTAGGGGTTCCACGCAGCCACAAAAACAAAACAAAAAAGCCGCAAAAACAAAAACGCTAAATAAATAGCAAAAACAGACAGACCTCAACGTAACACTCAAAATGGAAGTGCGGCATTCAAATCGGAAGCGTAACACTCAAATTGGAAGTGTGGCACTCAAAACAGAGCATGTTCGGCTTCCGAAAAAAGTTCGCAAGCCAGAACACTTACTTCTGGGTTAGCAGTGTTTGGATTCCAAGCTTTTTGAGTACCAAGGTGTTTGAGAACCAAGGTACCACTGTCATGTCTCTTGTTGGCATCTGTCTGTCTCAGGAGACAATGGAGTGCACCCCTGGGAATGAAGTCAAACCATTGTGTTAGCAGCACCAAAGTGACCCCTCTGGGATGCAAGCCTGGGCTGCCAGATGACAAATGGAGAGAGCCCTACTTTGTTGTGGGCCTCCCACAGTCATCTGCTTGGCCACTGTGAGAAGACGTTGGGCTGGATGAACCACTGCCCAAATCCAACAAGGCTGTCAGTATGTTCTCTGAATTATCGGTCGATGGGGAGAAACAGGAGAATGGGACTACTGCACTGCTGAATGACGAGGAAGCACCAGTGACCATTGTTCTTCAACCTTGATTTCCCCCAATGTTGCTAGACTACAACTCCCAACATCCCCAGTCAGCTTTCCCAATGGTCCAGGATAATGGACATTGTAGTCCCACAACTTCTGGGGAACGAAGGTTGAAGAACACTGAGTTAGTCTAACCAAGGGTGATTTCTCAGCAAACATGTATTGTGTTCATTTTCAGCTGTATCCACTGCTCCTTCAGTCTCAAACCTTTGTCACCTGCTGGGCTATAAAATCACCTCTCCCACACTCAGTTTTAGGTGTCAACTTAGAGATAGAATCAATCGCTGCCAAGACTTGCTTTAAGGTTTGGAGGGTTTCTTGATTCACAGGTGATCTCCACTTTGTAGGATCTTTTTCACGGGTCACCGGTTCCTCTGCAAATCACTCGAGCGTGTCTGAAGAATATATTTATTAATAATGAAACAGTGCGTGTTAATGCCTTGATGATAAAGTGATTAATAATTTGATTCCTCAGATGTCACACTGAGGCATCTAATCATAAGCCTGCATTTTTATCAAAGCTTATATTTTTGATTAAGGCCTGTATATTAAGATGAGCTTAAAGATTTTCAAATGTTTCATGCCAGGCAGAAGACCAGCTGCCTAAGAACCTTGGCAATGTTTATTCTCCTGGACAAGGGGGCCCCCTGATTTATAGCAGAAAACAATTCTCAAAGTCGTAAAAAGGGAATTACAGGCTGAGAGCGAGGACACTGACCTTGCATGTTGCAAAGTACAATTAAGCTGTAAGAGTGGTTAAATTAAGAGTTGGTAAATAGTAAAATAAAACCATGTGCCTCCCATTAAACTTGAGCCATATTTTCCTAAGGTTAAAAGGCCAAGAGCATCTGGCTGGCAGAAAGGAAGAGAGTATTTTGGGAAGTCTTTTTCTAAAGTTGTTTCTTTCTTAAACTGAGATCCTTTTAAGATTTCTTTTCCTTTTAAAAGGTTATTTATGTTATGTATTAAATATATTGGCTTAAATGTAATTATGCAAAGGATTTAGAAACTAAGAAATGTTAAATCCTTATGCTAGATCCTTATTTCATATAGTTGAAAGAGATCACAGGGGCCATCAGCCCAGCCCCCCTGCCAAGCAGGAAACATCATTAGAGCACACATATGGTTGTCAGGCCTTTGTTTAAAGACCTCCAAAAGAAGGAGATCTTTCAATGATGATGTGAACTCAAGATCCTTGACATCTGTTTAAGATAAAAATTTAAGATTAACCATTTGTTTTGGAGGGCAATAGGGCAAGGAGGGCAAGAGGTGAGCTGGTAATTAAGGTTCCTTGTTGAGACACATGTAAAATATATTACTACTTATTTGTCATTTATAGATAGAAGAATATATAGCTTTTTGTTTCCCATAAAAGGGCAAAAGGAAATGGGTGTATCTTTTGTGATTGGTTCTAGCAAACAGCCAATAGGAATTTCAACCAGGCTGATTGGACAGAGGCAGCCAAAGGAGGAGCAAGGGGGCTGGGTTAAGGAAATATAAGTGCTGGCCATAACGGCAGGAGGCCAGGCCAGAGCTTGGTAACCATATACCACTGTGCCTCTCATTTATTTGTCTGACAAATAAATTATTATTTTAATTTCTCTATTGCTGCGTTGAATATTTCATTCCAGCTAAGCGTTAACCACAAGCAGGGTGCTACAACACTGCCGAACGATGAACGGCCTCCCTGCTGATTTAGAGGTAGATGTGAAAACTTGATTTGAATTTTAAAAGAACTGCAGTAAATCTGCATCAAAAAGCCCACCAAATATATTCACTCACACACACACACACACACACACACACACACAAATGCTTCTGAAAGTCTCCCACACACAATTTCTCTCCTGATTCTGGCATTCCCCATTATATAGACTAATATTGTAACCTTTCCTTATAGGTGAGTTATTTATTTATTATTAAATTTATATACCGCCCTTCATCCGAAGATAACAGGGCAGTTTGCAGCTTTAAAAATGTGAAGAATGGCTGTGTTTTGGCTTGTGCATTGTATGGAAAGGGTGAATTAAAGTGAATTTGGTAGGTTCGCATTCAAATATGAACTGAATCTAATTTCTCTCCCATCCAGTGCTTTTTTCTAAAAAAAATAAAGTTTAGGGGTGCTCTCATTTTGACTGAAGAAAATCACCATTTTGTAGTTCAAATCAGGGAAAATAAATACGGTAAATGGACAGAAGTACGAAGAGCTGGGTAAACTCTGGCCCTTCAGACGTTGTTGGACTCCAACTCCCCTGAGCCCCTGCCAGCATGTCCAACCATCGGGGATGATGCGAATCATGGTCTACCAACATCTGGAGGACCACTGGTTTAGGAGATGTTCACAAATTACCAATTCCTGAGAAGGGATTGACTGGTGCCCAAAATGAAGAGGTACCTCTAAACTGCAAACCATCAGCACACCAGGAATGGCTGTAAATGCCGAGTTGAGACCCTAGGAGGGAAGAAGGCCTGTGTGGGCCAAATCCTGCCCAGAGCATCTGGGAAATTCAGATGTGGAGTGATTATTTCCCCCCACCTCCTTTTAGCTTCATATGTTGAGCTTCAGGCTTGCAGAGTGTAATTTCATCTTGCAGAACTCATGTTAGATCACAAGACACACCTGCCTTCAAACAGAAGGGCATGTCTTTAATCAAAGCAGCTCCTTCGTAGCATGGAGATTTTGTATCGATAAGGCAAAGTGCAGAGACCCTTTTTCCTCCCTCGCCTCCTTTGAATTCCATGGCGTTCAAGGAGGAGATATGCTTCATTTCCTGATTAACTGGGCATTTCCTTGGCTGTTTCTGTAGCTAACCGGGAGGTACGTAATTGTCGACAGACAAAAGTTCTGAGACATGTGATAGGAAAGCTGCCTGTGTATTATGGTCTACCTTCGTGGGCACAGCTAGTGAGATAGAGGCATCCTGTTAGCCACTGCTGGAAGCTACTCGCTAGAACAGATAGACCTTTGGCGTATTCCGGTAGTGAGATGTGCAGGCAGAAAAAAAGTCCTTGTAAAAATTCATCAGCATTTGAGTGATGAATACACATGCATTCGTTTACCTAACTGCTCTCAGTACCCTTTTGTCGCCTGCTGAAGACATTATTTAGACAAGCCTACCCAGATGTTCAGAAAGTTTTAATTTCTTTAAGTCTATTTGATTGCAGTTTTAACCTTCCATATGTTTTATATTACAGTTGTGAAATTTTTTAGTGATAATTTTATTGTTCTATCTTTTTTGTATACCACTTTGAGGTTTTTTCTGTAATCAAGCAATATATAAATCTTATTAAACAAACAAACAAACAACAAACTACATAACCAATCCTCACCCCCTAGGCTATAACTGGATGTGGATAATACAATAACATAGAAAATGTGCAGACTAGTCTTTGCAAACTAAGGTTTGCTAGAAATGCAACTCATCCTATGTTAATGGTGTTTTCATTTTTATAGACCTGATATAATTTCTATTATACCAAAAGTCTGGAATGTATTAATGAGGTCTCTGAGGCCCTTTTTGTATCTCCTTCAATATTTCATACCTGTTTTCTGTGATTGTTTTGTTTTATGATTGATTTTTGCATTTTACTAAAACAAATAAATAAACAAACAAACTACACTTCCCAGGATTCCTTGGGGGGGGGGGACATGATTGTTAAGGTGGTATCAGAGTGCTTAAAATGTATAATACAGATGTGACCTAACTTAGCACCTACTAGGAATGGGACATAACATTGGATACAAACCATTCCTTCCAGCATTTGGATACAAACTGTTATTTTGATACAAATCATTAGAGAGCCAGTGTGGTGTAGTGGTTAAGAGCGGTAGTCTCGCAATCTGGGGAACCGGGTTCGCGTCTCCGCTCCTCCACATGCAGCTGCTGGGTGACCTTGGGCCAGTCACACTTCTTTGAAGTCTCTCAGCCCCACTCACCTCACAGAGTGTTTGTTGTGGGGGAGGAAGGGAAAGGAGAATGTTAGCCGCTTTGAGACTCCTTAAAGGGAGTGAAAGGCGGGATATCAAATCCAAACTCTTCTTCTTGTTTCTAGTGTTTGGATACCAACTGTTGGTTTGATCCAAACCATTGTTTCTAGTGTTTGGATACAAACCATTGTTTCTAGGAATTTTTATGAAGAACACACAATAAAACAAAAGGTGGGAGGGTGGGAGGGAAGGGAGGAAGAGAGGGAGGGAGAAATGAATGAATAGGAGGAGGAAGCTGCAATTTTTCCCTTCAAGGAATTATTGACACCAGCTCCAAAATACCGTGTTAGCAGAAGACTTATCTGCTCCAGTCTTCACAGTAGGGTTATCTGTCCCTTTAACGTGATAGATGGTTGGAGACGTAAAGGATGATAGATGTGTGAGTCCAAGTAGTGATTCTAATTTAGGAGGTGGGGAGCTTGGTGTATGAAAGGGAGAGACTGTCTGTCTTTGGTGAACTACAAGAAAAAAGATTCCACCTAAACATTAGGAAGAACTTCCTGACAGTAAGAGCTGTTCGACAGTGGAATTTGCTGCCAAGGAGTGTGGTGGAGTCTCCTTCTTTGGAGGTCTTTAAGCAGAGGCTTGACAACCATATGTCAGGAGTGCTCTGATGGTGTTTCCTGCTTGGCAGGAGGTTGGACTCGATGGCCCTTGTGGTCTCTTCCAACTCTATGATTCTAGGATTCTAGGATTCTATGACATGTTACACAGAATCCCTGACATAAGCTCTATCAAGGCTTCACTCTGGCAGCAAAATTTGCCTCACAACTGTCACTTTCACCAGCAGGCAATCTTCCCAGAATCAACGATGAGGCTCGTTAAAAAGAACTTTTCTCATGCTCTTTATAGTAAAACCAAGGAAGGGTGACTTGGGTCAGTACAGACTGTCCTCAGCTAAAGTCAGAACTGGCTAGGCATTTACAAACTTTTTGGTGAGCAACATTGGAGGGGGCATGGTGCCAAGGAGAATCATCTGATCCTAAGAGTTCTTTCCTGTCTTTAAAGGTTCCTCCAGTCGACCCATTTATTGAGTGCTGGTCCTTATTTCCTTGCACAAAGCTTACATGTAAATTAGATGGTTTTCAGTTTTTACTGAGCTCTAGTGGGGTGTATCTGGTACTGCCTGGGAATTTGTAGAACCCCCCCCCAAAAAAAAATAAATAAATATTGCGAGTCTTGATTAATATTTAATTTGTGTGTCTGTGTCTAATCCTGCCCCTTTCTAAAATTTATTTATAGGTGCGTGTTTTGCTTTTTGTAAATCTGCCAAAGAAGAAAACAAAATAAAATTGGGATTAAAGGGTGGTGGAGGGTGTGTGTGTGTCATGTTCCATTGGTGAAGTGGTGGCACTTGACCTTTTGCTAATGCGGGGGGGGGGGGGAGAGAAAACATGGGAGGTCGAGGAGGGTCAGTTGGGGGGGGTGAGAAATGTCGCAATCTTTACCTGAGGAACGTTGGAGAGTATGGGTTTTGCACACCTGTGGACTGTTTTGGCCTGGCTGGAATGTGTCTTTGAACTCATTGTTTCATATTTGCCTGGATGGAAGACAGAGAAGTGTGTGTGTGTGTGTGTGTGTGTGTGTGTAACCCATTCTTCTGCAGAAAAGCAAAGTTTGCATTCATTGCTCCACCTACTTTTGCTACTGGCCCCACCCACAACTTGCATGTGATCCTCAGAAAACTGCCCAGAAGGGAGCTGCACATCTCTGGAAATTGTAGCCATGTAAGGGGGAATTTGTAGCCATGTAAGGGTGGCGCTGTGGGTTAAACCACAGAGCCTGGGACTTGCCGATCAGAAGGTCGGCGATTTGAATCCCTGCGACAGGGTGAGCTCCCGTTACTTGGTCCCTGCTCCTGCCAACCTAGCAGTTCGAAAGCACAAAAGTGGAAGTAGATAAATAGGTACCGCTCCGGCGGGAAGGTAAACGGTGTTTCCGTGCATTGCTCTGGTTCTCCAGAAGCAGCTTAGTCATGCTGGCCACATGACCCGGAAGCTGTATGCCGGCTCCCTCGGCCAATAAAGCGAGATGAGCGCCGCAACCCCAGAGTCAGTCACGACTGGACCTAAGGGTCAGGGGTCCCTTTACCTTTACCTTAAGGGGAAAGGCCCCTCCTAACAACTCTTAGCACCCTTAACGAACTCCAGTTCCCAGAATTCTTTGGGGGTAGACATAACTGCTTAAAGCAGTATTATAGTGCTTTCAAATATATGATGCCCATATATTCTCAAGCTCGGGCCCCCAGATAATGTTGGACTACAAATCCCATCATCCCTAGCTAGCAGGACCAGTGGTCAGGGATGATGGGAGTTGTAATCCAACAACATCTGGGGACCCAGGCTTGAGAAAGGCTGCCTTAGACGGATTTGCTTGCACCCTTATCCACTTGCAAGCAGCAGGGAGTGTTCGTTGCATACAGCAGCCAGCTACTTTCAACAGCTGCCGTTCATTTTCTTTCCGAATCTGTTCTCTCGGAAAAAGCAGTTTAATTAAAATTGGTGCGTAACTGTCTGATGCCATTTTGGGCACCAACGAAGGCGGTGAACATCTGGAACAAGTTCTTCGTCCACAGTTAGTGTTTAAGTCAGAATGTAAACACTTGCATTCGTCCAAACAAACCTTTAATTGGCTAGGCGGTGCTGTGAAGACCAGTGGAATAGTTCAGGTCAGCATTCCCTGTAATATGCAATTGTGGGAGACAGCTAAGTAGCTCCCCGGTTTTATTTAGGTGTATCTTTTTATCATGTTCTTCAGCCCCCCAAAATGTACTCTGAGTGACTTACAAGCCATTAAAAATAAAAGAAGAAGAAGCAGTCCCTGCCTTCAGGCTTACAATCTAAACAAAGCACAACACAAAAGGAAAATGGATTGGGATGGGAGGAGGAAATAAGCAAAACTCGGGCTCAAGTTCATAGTTACCATTTATTTATTTATAAAAAATATTTCTATGCAGCTCATACAGATATTAATAAACATGTGGTTTATCAATCCATTTCTCTTCCCAGTGATTTATGGGAATTGTAGCTCTGTAAGGGTAAGGCAGCATTCCCAGCACTCTCCCCAAGTGCTGGGAAAGTCATGTCTTGCTTAAAGTAGTATGATACTGCTTTAAATGCACATTGCAGATGGAGCCCTGGATTGTGCAAGTCGCATCTTGACTACTTATATTGTTTCCTTCTGTTGGCTACTTAGCTTCACTACATTCGTAATCTGTCTTTTCTCCAAAGAGCTCAAAGTAGCATCTATAGTTCATATATATACACACACATTTTATCTTCACAACAACCCGGTGTGGTAGGACAGGCCCACGATCACCCAGTGAGCTTCATAGCCAAGAGAGGATTCAAAGCTAGGACCTCCTTTGTTGTTGTTTAGTCATTTTGTCGTGTCCGACTCTTCGTGACCCCATGGACCAGAGCACGCCAGGCACTCCTTTCTTCCACTGCCTCCCGCAGTTTGGTCAAACTCATGCTGGTAGCTTTGTGAACACTGTCCAACCATCTTGTCCTCTGTCGTCCCCTTCTCCTTGTGCCCTCAATCTTTCCCAACATCAGGGTCTTTTCCAGGGAGTCTTCTCTTCTCATGAGGTGGCCAAAATATTGGAGCCGCAGCTTCAAGATCTGTCCTTCCAGTGAGCACTCAGGGCTGATTTCCTTCAGAATGGATAGGTTTGATCTTCTTGCAGTCCATGGGACTCTCAAGAGTCTCCTCCAGCACCATAATTCAAAAGCATCAATTCTTCCTCCTACACACACATAAACCCCCACTTTCTCCTTCTCCTTCTCTTTATCTCAATTCCAGGACAAGCCTTGCCTGTTTCTGACTTTTATGCACCCCACAAAGGTGTAGAGCAGCTTCCTCAACCTCGGCCCTCCAGATGTTTTGACACTACAATTCCCATCATCCCTGACCACTGGTCCTGCTAGCTAGGGATCATGGGAGTTGTAGGCCAAAAACCTCTGGAGGGCCGAGGTTGAGGAAGCCTGCTGTAGAGTTTCTGTCCTAAGAACAGATGATGATTTGACTAGCCTGAATATAATCAATTAGAATTTGAGGTCACCTGGGAAACATCTGTAGCCCTTTGCTCTGAATTTCTAAGTGAAAAGCTGCAGGTGCTGATCAATTAATCTGTTACTTTAATTGATTTACAGTGCAGTCACAGAAGTAGAGTTCAATGAGACTTACTTCCACACTTGGAATTATTTCTGGATAAGAAGATCCACAGGTCTGTACACTAAATCCCTTTGTAATCAACTGAAAAGTTATCCCTGATTAACTGGGTGAGACTTTGCCTTTAAAAAAATAATGTTCATTACCGTATTTTTCGCTCTATAAGACACACTTTTTCCCCTTCAAAAATTAAGGGGAAATGTGTGTGCATCTTATGGAGCGAATGCAGGCTCCTTGGCTTCAGCGATAGCAACGCGAAGCCTCCAAAGTGCAGAGGGAGAGCTGCCCCCGTGCTCCGGAGGCTTCACATTGCTTTCGCTGAAGCCGCCTGAAGCTCCTGAAGTGCAGCAGGAACTCCGAAGGCTTGCGGATAGCCGCCTGAAGCCTGGAGAGCGAGAGGGGTCGGTGCATACCGATCCGTCTTGCTCTCCAGGCTTCGCTTCGCTGGAGAGGCGCTGCACAGTTTTCCTTCTCTGCGCAGCGCCCCTTCAGCGAAGTGGGAGGAGAAATGGAAGGGGCTCTGTTTCTCCTGCCGCTTTGCTGAAGGGGCGCTGAGCAGAGAGGGGGAGAATTTTTTTCCCCTGTTCTCCCCCTCCTGTGGTCCAGTGCGTCCTATAGAGCGAAAAATACGGTAATTTTAATGAAGGCACAAAAAACTGCAGAAAGGAATTTCCCCTTCAACCTCATATATGAAGGAATGCCTATTTTAAGATGACATATAAGAAGCTGCCTTCCACCAAGTCAAAACTATGGGCCCATTTAGCTCAGTATTGTCAACACTGACTGGCAACTGTTCTCCAGAGCTGGCAGCGCCACCTGCCATACCTGGAGATGTTAAAGATTGCACCTGGACCTTTTACAGGCCAGGTAGATGCTGTAAAATCAAAACACTTGATAAAGTTGCTAAAATACCTTGCTGCATTAATCACCTTTATACTAACAATTGTCATTTTCTATGTTTCTAATATTTGCTTGGTATTCCAATTTTTAAAATATCCTTTCCCCTATTCCCATTGTCCATTGCACCCAGGCCTAGACTTTGGACTGGATAGAAAAGTAAACAATTATTGCTCCCTTTTATTAACGATTATGGGATGGGGGTTGGAATAACCCCCCTGGAATTATAAAAAGATCCAACTGCATGCATCACGTTCTTTTAATCATTGTCATAATGATATAATATTTCAGCTCGGTTTTAATATGAAAGTTTTATTTTGCTCTGGCTTTCTCTCTTTTCACAGAAAGCAAATCTTACATGGCATTTTAATCATCCGCTTAATCTCCCAAATCAAATAGTTTACAGCTTTACATTCTGGGAATATACACCAGAAGGGGTGAAAAAAGTGCCCAGTAAAATTATGGTTTTATGATAACGCCGGGTATGAGTTACAGTTTCCCCAGTAAAATCACCGCAGCCAAACAGATGCTAAGGCAAAACCATTGCTCAGCTTTACTCCTCTATAATAATTGGGACACCTGCTAATGTTGCCATTGCAGTTAAAGGTCCTCCTATATTTCTTTTGTAAACATTCTTTTGGGGAGATTTATCAACTGGCCATAAATAGTCAGCCAGGGATGAAATGCAGCACAGAAGGCCTTAAAACAAAAGATACACTGCCATTTGGATTTCAAAAGCACATTGGCAGAATTCGGTTGTTGTGTCTATTTGCTCACTGCAGGAATCCAAATTCCTACTTTGTTTGTTGACTTCAAGTAATCTAGGGCAGTTGTCTAGTTGTTGTTGTTGTTTTCAATCTGCAAGAAGATGCACCCAATGGCCCATGCTTGACATTCGTTTTTAGAACAACCACAACGCGCCCAAACAATGCAAGACAGACAAAACAGGGTAAGTTAAATTTAGCACGTTAGAGCAACTCGCAAAACAGAAATGTTGCTAATATTACCAAAATGCTTTCAGCTCCCTGAAACTCCTATAGGTAGGTTGTGTGAGAAAGTTTTACATTCATATCCCATTTCATTTTAGGGAAAATTCCAGGCTTGATTATTGTAACTCACTCTACGCGGGGCTGCCCTTGAAGCTGACCTAGAAACTCCAGCGGGTGCAGAATGCTGCGGCGAGACTCCTTACAGGGTCCTTGTCGTGGGATGACATTCATCCAGTGCTTTACCAGCTGCACTGGCTCCTGGTGGAGTACAGGGTCAGGTTTAAGGTGCTGATTTTGACCTTTAAAGCCCTATGCAGCCTAGGACCCTCGTACCTACGGGACCGCCTCTCCTAGTATGCCCGCAGAGGACCTTAAGGTCGACAAATAACAACACTTTGGAGGTCCCACGCTACAAGGTGGTTAAATTGGTCTCAAGTAGGGCAAGGGCCTTTTCAGTACTGGCCCCGACTTGGTGGAACGCTCTGTCCCAAGAGACTAGGGAAGTGGGAGACCTGTGGCTCACTGGTCGCACACTCAAAAGGTCCCAGATTCAATCCACAGCACGGCTAGGAGAGGCTCCCCACCAGAAATCTTCGACAGTCACTTCTAGTTAGCATAGACAATGTTGAGCTACATGAAAAGATGGCCTGACTCAGTATAAGACAGTTTTCTACATTGTTGGTTCCAGCCAGCCATGCTCTAAAATATTCCATTCCACCACCCCTCACACCGACTTCTCCCTTTCCTTTCAGGGCCGGATTTAGGTTTGATGAGGCCCTAAGCTACTGACGGTAATGGGGCCCTTAATATGTCCAGCTGTCCTTTGTCAACAACAAATTGTCACTGCTTTTTTTGCGTTGAATATATGCTGCATGATAATTTATGGACCTAAAGCTGTTTGCACATAACAAATAGGAGCCTACACAACACAAAACTCTGTTGATGTATGTAGGTTTTATTCTATTTGTTTTTTATCTTATATTTTGGAAATGTACATCCAGGTTTTTTTCCTTTAAATATTTTTGGGGGGCCCAAGAGAGTGGGGCCCTAAGCTATAGCTTGTTTAGGTTATACAGTGCTACCTCGGGTTACATATGCTTCAGGTTACAGATTCTGCTAATCCAGAAATAGTACCTCGGGTTAGGAACTTTGCTTCAGGATAAGAACAGAAATCGTGCTCTAGTGGTGCGGTGGCCGCGGGAGGCCCCATTAGCTAAAGTGGTGCTTCAGGTTAAGAACAGTTTCAGGTTAAGAACGGACTTCCAGGTACCACTATACTTAAATCCGGCACTGTTCCCTTCCCTTCCCTAATAGTTAATTAGCATTCTGCGGCTGCTGAGCATGCTCAGTTCCCATTTGGCTCTTTTTGAGTCTCTTCCCCTCCAAGCACACACTCCTTAAGGTTCTAGTTTCAAAGATTTTTAGCACTTCTGAGAGCCTTGGGGTTCTCTTGAGCCTGACGATGCCTTCATCTTGCACATGGATGGTGCTGTCTTGGCAACGAAAGGTTCTGCACTCCATCCCTGAACTTCTGAAATGGAAGCAATGGGGACACGGCTTTCTATGCTTGGTGTAGAGATGCTCAAGGCATAAGATGTGCCACAAATTCCTGCACTCTTTGCTGTGCCTCCGTGGACACAATATAGGGCAATCTGAAACCAGGGATGAGAGAATCTGTCTGCTTCAGTTTCTCCCCGTTTCTCATTTTTCCAGCCTAAAATTCAGTTCCCCACATTTCCCTTCAGTTTTGTGATTTTTCTTCCTTTTTCTTTTCTTTAAAAAAGTCCTCGTGAGAATCCATCAGGAGTTTAGTGCAAATTGCTTCTGATCAACCCATCTTCCCTATGCATTTAGTCTAATAAGCATATTTTTTTCCAAAACATTCTCCTTTAATATCATGTTTTGGTGTTTCCTTCTTTTTCCCCTTCCTAAGATAGATGCATTTTTATAGACACTTTTCACCATAACATAGACATTTGGCTTGGCTGGAGAACTGCATCGCAAAATTTGGAGAAGTGCGAATTTTGGATGATCACTGAGCTTCTGCTCGTAAAAGTGTGTAATTGGTAGATTTGCCTTTAAATGCAAACTGATTCAAATTCCTCACCATCTCAAACCACCCTGTTGTCTGCCTCCAGAGTGTATGGAATAAGAACACATGAAGTTGTTAAGAAAGAGTGCTACATAGGAGGGGTGGGGGACCTGTGGCCCTCCAGAAATTGTTGGCCCTCCAGAAATTGTTCTTCACCCAGAGTGGCTGGGGAAACCCAGCCAGATGGGAAGGGTATAAATAATTTATTATTATTATTATTATTATTATTATTATTATTATTATTATTGATGTCAACTCCCATCATTCCCAGCCGGCATGGCCAATGGTCAGGGATAATGACAGTTGCAGTCCATCAACACCTGGATGGCACTATGTTGTTTAGCCCTGATTTACACACAGAGAGGCTTGGTTCACACACATCATGGTAAGCCAAAGCTAAGATTAACTCAGTACTAGGATTCTAGATTTAGGTAGGTAGCCGTGTCGGTCTGATGCACTCGAAATAAATTAAAAATTAAAAAATTGTCCAGTAGCACCTTAGAGACCAACGAAGTTTGTTCTGGGTATAAGCTTTTGTGTGCCTGCACACTTCTTCAGATACACTGAAACAGAAGTCACCAGGCCCTTATATATAGTGGGATGGTGAGGTGGGGTATGGGGAAATTAGAAATTGAGGTGAAATTCAATTCAGGTCTTGTTTAAAGCCAAATCTACCAAATTTGCACATCCTAAACTACCATGTAAACCGAAGCATAGCTAGCCTTTGAAATTTGCACTCATCTGAATTTTGCAATGCAAGTCGCCAACGAAACAGTCTTTACAAAAATGAGTTTATTAGGAGAAAGTGTGCATAAAAATGAAATTGTGAGTGAAGATAACATTCAGAAATCCATTATATTTGGGGAAACTGCTTGCAAAAATGTGCACACGTAGAAATGAAGCAGGTACTTTCTATTTCAACCTTGAAATGTCTGCTGAAAACATTTCTATTCCACCAGGATAGTCTGACCATAGTTGTCCATAAAATCATAGAATCAGAGCATTGGGAGGGACCCAGAGGATCATTTAGTCCAGTGATGGCCAAACATGGCCCTCCAGCAGTTTTGGGACTACAACTCCCATCATCCCTAGCTAACAGAACCAGTAGTCAGGGATGATGGGAATTGTAGTCCCCAAACAGCTGGAGGGCCAAGTTTGGCCATCACTGATCTAGTCCAACCCTGTGGAATGCAGGAATATGCAGCTGTTCCATATGGGGACCTAACTTGCAACCTTGGCGTTATCAGCACCACACACGGAGCTATACATGTTCTGATAACCTCCAAGTTGTACAATTGCAATGCCGTTCTTGGCGAGGGAAACATCCTAAGGGCTGGTTGGAAAAGCACCAAGGGTCATATTTGACCCCTGGACCTGAGATTCCCTACCCTGATGTAGAGAATATTTCATTGGTGGACCAGTGATCCAACTTCCTTTGTTCCCGCCTTTCCCACCGTTTTCCAATCCAGCCAACCCTCTTCCAAAACAAGCCACCGATTTGCATTGGCTCCTCTTCTCCTCAGAGTAACTGGCTTCCTGGGGGAAGTGGCTGTCTTCAAATAATTTAATTATCATGTAGCGTGCACACCTTTCAGGGAACCCCCTCCTTTCCCATAATGAAACCGTTGAATGATTTGCCTTTAGTTTTACAACACATGTTGGAAGAGAAGGAGGGGTAAAGGAGAGAGAGAGAGAGAGAGAGAGAGAGAGAGAGAGAGAGAGACTATCAAATTGTTACAGGACTGGATGCCAACACAGAGAGTTATTAGTCTAATTCATCCTACAGATCAAAGCCCACACAGGCAGCTATCCTGCCTACAGCTATTTTCCTTTTACTTTCCTACTTGACAGTAGTTCCCCCCCCCCCACCAGTCCTTCTGTTCTGTCCTCTTTGACACACACAGAGACACACACATTTGTGTGTATTCCCACCCCCCTCCCCAGTTGTGGAAACAGAATTTACGCCCGTTGTGGGGGGGGGGGGCAGTTTAAAAAAACAAAACAAAGCAAAACACCAGGATGGGCAGTTTGTCATGTCCTCTCAAGGGGGTTTTATTTATGACTCAATGAGGGGTGGATTTTGGAAAAGAAAAAACACAACAACCCAGAGTAATTGGGACTGTCCTATGTCTCCTTTATTTGTCTTAAACACCAAGGAAGAGAAGGAACTCTGGAGCCTTGTTTACAAGAAAGAGTTATGAAGCCAGTTGGGCTATTTAATTTGGCCACATTGTGTATGTCGTTGGCAAGCGGGAGGCTGGTGCCCATCCTGCCAGCGGGAGACCACCCAGGAAGCCAGGATTGCATAGCTACTGGCTGTTGCATACACCCAAGTTCAAAGGTTCAGGAGAGACCTTTACCACACTTGAATCGGTTAGTCGCTGCCTTTTTCATTTTCCTCCAGCGAGAGCAGGGGGAAGGGAGAACGAGCCCACTGAGGATATTCAGAAAGGGTTGTTTGGGGACTCCAAGGCTGCAACAACAAAAATTGCCACTGTGTGGATTAAAAGGGGGTGGGGGGGGGAGAAAGAGAGAGAGAGAGAGGAGGGAGGGTGGAAGCAAAGGAAAAGAAGGAGGAGAGAAGAAACAGAGAAGCATCATTCTTCCACCTCTCTCTCTCTTTCTCTCTTTCTCTCCTACTTCACAGAAGCCAAAAGAGGACAAGGAATATGTTTGATAACACCCAGTACCCCTATAATTGCTTTAATTACGATGGGGATGATTACCCAACCTGCAGCTCTGATGAAGAGAAAAGGTTCACCAGACCAGCATACAGGTAAGCTTAACTTTTCCAACTCTCTTTCTCTCTCTCTCTCTCTCCATATTGTCAGTTGCTGGTGAATTCCTCTGTGATTCTTTGCAACACTCATCCAGGTGTGGGGAAACAAAAACAAAATAAAATGGATATGGGGTTGCAATGATTTTGGGGTTGTTGTTTTTTTAATGACTTGTTTTTATGCATTTCAACTGCTCACATTATTTTAAAAATAGGAGCCAGGTTGAGTTTGGGATTTCAACCAGGGGGGCTCCAGACTGAAGTGGCAAAAAAAGGTTTGCTTGGGTGGCCTCAGTCTGATCAGACTTGCCTACTGCAGAGGGTTGTTTGGCGGATAAAATGTGTACAGTGTCATAAGTATTTCCCCCAAAAAATGTAGCCTTATTTAAGTTTTAGAATTGATGTAACTGATAGGGATTGCTGTCCTCTGATCAATCTCCAACCCCCCTCCCCATTCTCTGCAACAATCTAACGAATATGTCTTAAATGCATAAGGTGTTAAATTAACCACTTTAGGCAAGGATATAAGTGAGATACTCAGGATCTGAGTCTCTCAAGCAAGTCTGATTAGTCACTTCTAAATCTTTCAAAACGGCTGGATTTTGACTTACTAAGTAGCTAATCAAATGTGCATATTACAAAAAAAATCTAGGTTCTTTTTTTGAGAGATTGAAGGACGCTTCTTGTTACTGAGCAAAAACTTAGCACTCATTATTAAAAGAGAAGATTGTCTTTAACCATTTCTTCTTTATTCTCTATTGCATTAACACCACACCTTAAAAAATAGAGTATGTCCTTAACTCTCAGATCCACTGCTAAAGATTCATCAACCAAAGCATGAGTCGATTAATCCACTATTTACATTAAGTTGCACTTCCCAAAGATCACAAAGAGAAATACTTCCTGTTTCACTATGCACAGTTGTATGGGAATAACTGGGCATCCAATGCATGTCTACTCATAGGCAAGCCCCATTAAGTTCTGTGGGGCTTACTCCCAGGTAAACATGTGTAGAATTGTCACCTGAGCCCCCTGGAACTCATGCCACATCCAAGTCGACCTGGACAGAACCGAATTGCAAAGTGATCCTTTGATATGAAGTGCAACCGTCTGCCACAATTCACAGGAATTTCAGTGCTGAGAAACTTCTGTTGTTGTTGGTTTTTCAAAAAAGTTGCAAAACGTGCCTGGACATGCTTTTTGGTGGTGCTGTGTGTTTGTGTGTTTTAAATCAAAGCTCTTTCACTTGAGTGGAATGGAAAAACAGTTGCCAAAACAGAGAGATTGCATTTCTCACTGTGCAACTGGAAGAATCCTTAAGTATTTTCCTTATACTTAAAATGGGCAGTTAGCAGCAGTCCTGCTACTTCTCATGCAATAACGGGCCAGTCATTGCTGTAGACAAGGGCTGAAGGAGAATCCAGGACATCTCTACTAGGCGCAAATCCTACTTTCAGGATCTCTTTTTAAAGAAACATTTTGTGCTTTCCGCAATCAACTTTCCTGAGTCATAAACACCCAGGTGTTCTCAGTGGGAGGATGTGACTTGATTTGAGAGCTAAAGTGAGATTTGGACTCAAATTCCAGCATGTGGACTTTGTTTGTCGATGACTTGGAAGTTTTTCCAACTTACCCTCTTCTTGTTGCAACTCACCCTGGGACCTTATGACAAAAGGTAGTTAACTTCAATGGGTCTCCTATGTGTAGAGCTAGTGTTGAATACAACCTAATACCCACTGACCCCACTCATGGAGCCCAGTGCTTCAAACAACTCTCTCAAGAGATTATCCAAAGAAAGTGGGCATCTCAAGAGCAGCGCTGTCCAATGGATGGAGCTGTGCAGTGCAAATGTTAAGAGCCTGAGCGATGAGCGGGAAAGCTTCCAGTTCAGTTACCACACTCAAGCTTCTATCTCTCAGTCTCCACTGGTAATATGGGAGACAGTGTGGTATAGCAATCTGAGCGCTGGACCAAGGCTGATTCAAATCCCCACTGAGTCATAGAGGTCACTAGGTGATCTTGGGCAAGAAACACACTCTGCCTCTCTGTCTCTGATCCTATCCTACCTCATAGGGTTGTTGCGCTGCGAAAAGTGGTGGGGTAGAGAATTATGAATGTTCACCTGGGTTCCCTGAAGGAAAGATGAGAAATAAATAAATAATACAGGTCATCATCGTCATCATCATCATCATACATTACTGCAGCAATGATTTGAGAACTTAGACCAGCATTATGCATTAAAGATATCTAGGGCTGGATCCTGACTAAGGCTAAAGCTGTAGTCCTACTGAAAACAAAGGCACTTCCGAGGAAGCGTATTAGTTATTGGGTGTTGGGTCTCATTGTTACGTTGGTCCCATTGTTGTTATTTTGGTTTCAATGGGACCTCTCTGCATAGTTAGTCCTGACTTAATTGAAGTCCCGTTGATGTCAGTGGGAAATCATGGCAACTAACAATCCTATGCTTGTCTATTTGGAACAAAGTCCTTGCCATATTCAGCGGGGCTTATTCCTGAATGTGTATTGTTTAGGATCGCAGCCTTGGAGTTAGATTGAATCTTATGTGATGTTGCTTCCAGAGTCTCTATGCCCATAGCATTGACACCTTTCTATACAGGACGGTATTGCGATTCGTTTTCTTTTGTTTCATGTTGCAGCTACATCGCTTTAATTGCAATGGCCATTCAGCAGAGCCCCTCCAACAAAGTGACTCTTTCTGGCATTTACGACTTCATCATGAAGAAATTCCCTTACTACAGGACAAACCAGCGAGCCTGGCAGAACTCCATCCGCCACAACCTCTCCCTCAACAGCTGCTTTGTCAAGGTAGGACCAACAAACCACAGCAGCAGTCCACAACCTGGAAAGGGAGTCTTGGGTTCTGCAAGCTGCTCGGTGGGGAGCCTTATTTGCAAGAGGATGCTGTGCACATCTGGCTGTAGAATCAGCTCAGCTGTGGCCATAGGGAACCAGCGCTGTGCTGAAAACTGGCTCTTGATTTCTCCCCTGTGAAAGGAGGCTTTCATTAAGCCTCTCAGCGCCAGTTGCTGCAAATCACAAACTGGAAGAGCTCTGTTGCGCTCACATCCTGCTTTCAGGCTTCTCATGCACAAATCATCGTCGTCGTCATTATATTAAATTTGTATACTGCCCTATACTCATAGATCTCAGGGCAGTTCACAACATAAATTAATAGTGGAACCTCAGGTTGCGAACGTGATCCGTGCGGGAGGCACGTTCGCAACCCACAGCATTCGCAACCCACAGTGGCACATCTGCACACACATGGGTTGCAATTCGGCATTTCTGCGTATGCGCAAAGCGCGATTTAGTGCTTCTGTGCATGCGCGAGCGCCGAGACCTGGAAGTAACCCATTCTGGTACTATCGGGTTCAGTGTGGTGCGCAACCCGAAAACGCACAACCTGAAGGTCTGCAACCCGAGGTATGACTGTACAATATAAACAACACAAAATACACAATAAAAATAAGAATAAAGACAACCCAATAATCCCTCCATCCATAACACTTTTAAAAGGGCCACTGTGAGAATAATAATAATACTGTCATTTATTATTTATAACCCTGCCCATCTGGCTGGGTTTCCCCAGCCACTCTGGGCAACTCCCAACAGAGTATTAAAAACACGATAAAACATCAAACATATAACCTTCCCTAAACAGGTCTGCCTTCAGGTGCCTTCTGAAAGTCAGATAGTTATTTATTTCCTTGACATCTGATGGGAGGGCGTTCCATAGGGCAGGTGCAACTACCGAGAAGGCCCTCTGCCTGGTCCCCTGTAACCTCACAAGGGAACCGCCAGAAGACCTTCAGAGCTGGATCTCAGTGTCCAGACAGAACGATGGGGGTGGAGACACTCCTTCAAGTATACTAGGACTAGAGCCATTAGCCTGATTCAGCAAGAATTTCCTTGTTATTATAATCACAGATTCATAGGATTTTAGAGTTGGAAGGTACCTCAAGGGTCATCTAGGCCAATGTACGAATTACAGTTAAAGTACATCTGACAGATGGTTATCCAACCTCTGCTGAAAAATGGGAAAAAAGTCTACCTCCTTCTGAGGTAGTCCACTCCACTGTCAAACAGCCCTTTCCGTCAGGAAGTTCTCCCTAATGTTTAGCCAAAATCTCCTTACTTGCAATTGGAATTCATTTGTTCGGGTTCTACCTTCTTGAGTGATTAGAAAACAAGCTTGTTCCACCTTCTATGTGACAGCCCTTCAGGTATCTGAAGACGGCTATCATATTCCTCTCTCTTCTCCAGGCTGAACATGCCCAGATCCCTCAACCATTCTTCATAAGGCTTGGTTTATACTCCATTTGCATGTCTCCATCTCTGGACCCTTGAGAGATGCTTTAGGGCAGGGGTCAGCAAACTTTTTCAGCAGGGGGCTGGTTCACTGTCCCTCAGACCTTGGCAGGGAGGGCAGATTATATTTTGGAAAAAAAATAATGAACGAATTTCTGTGCCCCACAAATAACCCAGAGATGCATTTTAAATAAAAGGACACATTCTATTCATGTAAAAACACATTGATTCCTGGACTGTCCGCCGGCCAGATTTAGAAGCCAATTGGGCCGGATCTGGCCCCCGGGCCTTAGTTTGCCTACCCATGCTTTAGGGTTTTGGTGGGTGTGGAGTTTTGAGCTTCCTTTGGCATTGTGAGGTGGCTGAGGGTGTTCTTTCCAAGAAACATAACTCCAACTCTTTGCAACCTCCTTGGCTGCCTGTGCTTCCTGATCTGACGTCTTCCTTCAAACTTTCATTGAAGCATGGGCACCCAGGAGACCTGTAGTTTGCAGGCGATTTGTAGAACGAAGGAAATGAAACTCAGAAATGCCCTGGGTCATCTTGAAAGCAGAAGAAGCACATGCACATCTGACCCAGGGAAGTCTCACCAGAATGTGCTCTCCTTTTGGATAATTTTTAAAAAAGCAACTTATTTATGGAGAATGACCAGCAAGGAACAGGGAGACAAAGACAGGAATAGGTTTTCAGCATAGCACTATAGGAAACGAAGAAAGCTCTATTACAGCGGTTCTCAACCTGTGGGTCCCAAGATGTTGTTGGACTACAACTCCCATCATCCCTGGGCTCTGGCCTTGCTAGCTAGGGATGATGGGAGTTGTAGTCCAATAACATCTGGGGACCCATAGGTTGAGAAAGGCTGCTCTATTATGATGGGTGAGGCTGTTTGTCCATCGAGGCCTGAATTGTCTTCTCTAGATGAGAGCGGCTCTCCGGGGTCACAGACAGGGAGCTTAGCTGGTCCTTTTGACTGCAGGTGCCAAAGATCTGACCTGGGATTTTGCATATGAAAGGTGTGCTCTCTACTATAGAGCTGTGGTCCAAGCATTCTCGAGGTGCAGCTGCATGGGCAAAAATATCCCCTCTGTTTCTGAAGTCCAGGTTGCGAGTGCTGTGGCTGGTGATGGTTGGCAACTATGGTGACTGGTTGGGTGGAAGGCAGGGAGCCCAACAGTAGGTGGCGCCAGAGCCAATATCAGGAATTGCCCATTAATTCTCAGTTTGCCCCATCCTCCTCCCTGCTGGGTTCTGCAAAGGGCAACAAAGACTATGAGGAAGAGGAAGTGGACAGGCAGTGTCAATTCCTGGACTTCTTGTAAGCAGAAAGGCAGGCTGGTGAGAGCTGACTGAGAATAGATGGAGGTTAGTGGGGCAATGTCCTTAGTGGAGAAACATCCATGGGCTGTTGCTTATGGAGCTAAAATGCCACCACCATTACCCCCCCCCCCGAGGGTATTTGGAGGGGAAAACTTCAGCTGGACCCTCCAACAACCGAGTGAGTACTGAACATGCTCAGTGGACATAGTATGCTGGCTGACTCTTGGGTGCGATGATTGAAGGCCAAGTGGGAAGGGGAATGGAATGGAGTTTCCTGTACAAGATTCCTTCCACGCTGCAACATTTTGTTGCAGATCCCATATTTCACAGGATTTCTATACCGCTAAATCATCCATAACCTCTAAGCGGTTTACACATTTAACTCATGATTTCATCATGTCCTCAGTTGCAGCCACTACTCTCCGATGATAATGCATAGGAGTGCTACTGTACATTTATCAGCTCATGCGCAGGTGGAAGGTGTGCTGAGTGAGATGCTAAATGGCTGTGCAACCCAGGAACATGAAGGTCATCTGGAGAACAGGCAAATGTTACATAGTGGGATCTGAGCTCAATGGTGGAGCACATACTTTGAATGGAAAAGGTCAGTTGTATCACCAGTGAAAAGGATCAGGTAGCAAGTGATGGGCAAGATCTGTGCTTTGGACCCTTGGATAGATGCTGCCAGTCAGTGCAGGCCATGCTGAGTTAGTTGGATAAACAGTCTAAGCAGGCATCATTGCAAACACAAAAAGGAAACTTCATGCAATGGTGTGGTTCTTTTTGTGTGGCATTTTACCGATGTACTCGTGTGGTCTTGCAAGGGGGAAAAATATCTAAATATAACTGTTCCTACAATCATATGGAGATTGCTGCTATCTAGGGATGTGGGAGAAAATTGACTCATTTAAGACAAACATACCTAATTCGCACCATTTAAGACAAACATACCTAATTTGCACCAAAATGCAACCTAAAAGACAGCCATCCTTTGAAATTCACATGTCTCCATATTTTGGGCTGCAGTTCTTCAGCCAAGTTATTTGTACAAAAATGTGTATACTAATGCAAAGTGTGCATATAAATGAATGCAACATGCAGAATTGCATTACATTAGGGGAGAGTTACTTGCAAAGATGTGTATATTAGTCAAAACCAAATGTATTTATTAGGAGAATCTGCATGAAGTTGCTGAGGAATTTTAAGGAGGATCAGCAGCAACAAATACCTGTGGAAATAGGGAAAACTGAATTTAAGATTGGAAAAATGAGAACCTTGGAGAACCAAAATTGACAGATTTGTCCATTCCTCCTTTTATGAGTGTATGTTCTCAATGCAGGTTCATAACATAGAGGGGAGAAAGATGCAAATCATAGCCAGAATTAATTATTTTTTTTAAAAAAATTATCTGCATTGATCCAGAATTCAGAAGGGGAGGATCTTAGGGCAGAGCAGACCCTTGGGATGATATAGCAAAAGCATTGCACACAAACACACACAGAATATCTGTGCACCAATGTGTATATGACCAGATACTCTCCAGATATTTTGAACTACAGCTCTTGTCATTCCTCACCATTGAGCCTGCTGGCTGAACAGGGAAGATAATAATAATAATAATTTATTATTTATACCCTGCCCATCTGGGACGCGGGTGGCGCTGTGGGTTAAACCACAGAGCCTAGGGCTTGCCGATCAGAAGGTCGGCGGTTCGAATCCCCACGATGGGGTGAGCTCCCGTTGCTTGGTCCCTGCTCCTGCCAACCTAGCAGTTCAAAAGCACGTCAAAGTGCAAGTAGATAAATAGGTACCACTCCGGCGGGAAGGTGAACAGCGTTTCCGTGCGCTGCTCTGGTTCACCAGAGGTGGCTTAGTCATGCTGGCCACATGACCCGCAAGCTGTATGCCGGCTCCCTCAGCCAATGAAGCGAGATGAGTGCCGCAACCCCAGAGTCAGTCACAACTGGACCTAATGGTCAGGGGTCCCTTTACCTTTACCCTGCCCATCTGGCTGAGTTTCCTCAGCTACTCTGGGCAGCTCCCAAATGAGTGTTAAAAACAATATAGGATTAAATATTAAAAACTTCCCTAAACAGGGCTGCCTTCAGATGTCTTCTAAAAGTCAGATAGTTGTTTATTCATTTCCTTGGCATTTGATGGGAGGGCATTCCACAAGGCAGGTGCTACTACCGAGAAGGTCCTCTGTCTGGTTCCCTGTCACCTCACTTCTGGCAATGAGGGTACCGCCAGAAGGCCCTCGGTGCTGGATCTCAGTGCCCCAGCTGAACGATGGGGGTGGAGACACTCCTTCAGGTATACAGGTATATAGGACCGAGGCTGTTTAGGGCTTCAAAGGTCAGCACCAACAAGATCAGTAATAGAGGGCAAGCCGCCTTTCCGGAAAGCTTATACACCATGATGGATATTTTCCTCACATAACTCCTGATAAGCTTTGGAGGAACCACAAGGCTCTGTGGAACACAGTTTGAAAGCCACTGTCCAAGGTTGGTAGGGAGAAAGAGAAGCTCAGCTCTAAGTAAATGGAGATCATTGAAAATATCCTTTCGCCCTCTTAGCTGCTTCTGGATGGAAGGATAGAAAATGCAGATATTGTTTTCTTCTGATGTATGCTAGTACATAGCAAATGAAAGGGGCTATTTGCCTACAACTTCTCTAATTAGAGAGCCTGGTCTTCAACAGTTTGTCATATATGTTTATACGAGGCTTGCATTTAAACGGACACAGATGTTGAAGCGGCTGTGTTTGTAGCACACACGCACACAAATGCCGAATTCGGGTTTTGCTTTCACCCAGGCTTCAGCGCCGCAATCTGTTCTGAATACTGTGCATCAACCTTAGACCTTTGGAATGAACAGCAGTAAGAAAACCGAGAGAGTTCCTGTGCATGTGCAGAGTGCATTCCCCCTCAACTTGAGTACCCACCGCCCACTCTCTTCCACTCTTGGATTAGGAGATAAAGGTCTGAGATGAGGGAAAGGTTGCAGTTTCCAGACAGCCTTGACAGATGGTTTTATATTTCCCAGTCACTGACAGAATGGATGCTTTCTCTCTCTCTCTCTTTATTATTTTAAAAACAATGAATTGCAGGTTCCCCGGACAGAAGGCAATGACAAAGGGAAGGGGAATTACTGGAGCTTTGCATCGGGATGTGAATCTATGTTAGACCTGTTTGAAAACGGGAACTACAGGAGAAGGAGGAGGAGGAAGAACGTCAAAAGGGAACCCAGAGACAAACGGCCAAATGGCGGGAGCGACTGCTTGCAAGCTCTGTCCCCGGTGGATTCCGGATTCCCTGGAATCAGCTCCTGTCCCGGTCAGAGAGTGCAATCCCAGCCCAAAGCTTTGGAGACTTGCGAGCTTTTTCCAAACGCCGCCGCCAGCCGAGAGAGTCTAAACAGCTCCTCCATAGGAAAATCTGACTCCGAAATTAAATTTAGCATTGATTACATTCTCTCCTCCCCAGACCCTCTGCCTGTCCTGAGGTCTCCGTATCACACGGAAGATAATAAATACCACCTCTTGGATTCTCAGCAGCTGGTGAACCTTCAGTTTTGGACAATGTGAGCTTGCAAACTGGGGAAGCAAACTGAGAAGGAACAAGGGACTTTTTTCTGTCCGACAGTCACTGCAGTCGTCCTCAGGAACAGAAGACTAGATGCTTCATTGGGCTATTCAATATCTCAAAAATGAATTTCTCTGAGGTTGGAAACTTACCACTAAACCATCCTACTGCTTGTGAACTTGCTTATGGGTCTGTGGCACTTGCCAGTTCTTGCTTGAATCGAGTGTATCTGGTGGCCCCTTTCCTCCCTTATCGGGCCCAGCTGGGCTTATTCTGAGCACACCAAACAGCACCAAGTAGCTGGGTCAAGCTGTCATTTTCATTTCCCACAATGCCACTAAAATGGGCGGGGAGCACCTCTGGCCCTCCAGAGGTTGATGAACTACAACTCCCATCATCCCTGATCATTGGCCCATCCTTGGTTGGGCACTGATAGGAGTTGGAGTCCAGCACTGACTGGGGGAGCAAAGGTTTTGCGGCCCTGCCCTAAAATGATTGCTAGACCCGACTGCTTGGAGCTCTGGTCTGAAGGGAAATATTTAAAGGAAGGGTTCAGGGCAAGAATCAGTTATTGGGGGCTGTCAGGTTGATAGGGTTCACCCCACAAGGATTCCGAGTGTGAAGCCAGCCTTAATCGGCAGTATAAAATAAAGGTTTTCTTTTCCACGGTCATCTGATTACACTTCACCACATTTCTGTTCTTTCAGGATGTTGGAATTACTATGGCCAGTTTTGTTCTATGGTTGCTGTCCACACACACACACACACACACACACACAGAGAGAGAGAGAGAGAGAGAGAGAAGCAGGGGGTTTTTCAGCCAAAACTCTGGCACCTCTCAGCTGGGCGCCATTGCCATTCTAAGAGCACTAGGAAGGTGTTCATGGTGAGTTCCAGCACCTCTTTTTCTAGAGAAATAGCACTGTGGATACAGGTGTATTTGTACCTGCAGCGATCACACAGAATCAGCTCAAGAAGAAAACACACACATACCAGAAGTGAGCCAAGATTTCTCAGAAAACATTTTTCTGAGGAGAAAATAAAACTTACTTTGCCAAATGTTCTCTGAATATTCTTTACAATTTGTTTGTGTGGCAGCCGCCGCTTCCCACCCCTACAATGCTCTGAACGGCACTAAGTCTGGGGTATTGTGGATGGTGCAATTTGGTGGGTAGGCCGCCAACACAGTTGCCGTAGAAACAACATCAACAATCTATGCAAAAAGAATAAAAAAGCTCTAGTGCTACCCTCTGAGAAAATATTACAGAATTTCTAAAACCCCCTGGATAAATTTAGTGGTTTGACCACACACACACACACACACACCCCAGCATTTCTCTGTCAACAAATAGTGCTGATAATTTAGAGAAACCATTTGTACATTACTATTATTGGTTATTAAATTTGTATACCACCCTTCACCCATAGATCTGTGAACCGCCCTGAGACCTCTGGGTATAATTCAATAAATAATAATAATAGGTCTCAGGGTGGTTCACAGCATAAAAATACGGGATAAAAACACAAAATACATAAGCAAAACAAAAACAAACCGAGCCAGAGCCAAAGGCAGGTAGAACCAACCAATTCTAGATTTGTCCCCATTCTTACTCTCCTCCCTGCTAAGTCCTACAAGAACAGCATTGAGGCTAAGGTCAGTGGCGCATCTGCCCTAATGGACCATCCTGTACTGCTTCTCAGTTCCTCTTCCCTCTTTCCCACAAAATGTGTGTAGAGAGGTCATGCCAGCCTTGGAGCCCACCATCTTCCAGTTTCAATGGGAGGGAGATGGTTTTGATGACCAAAAAATGGACCCAGAAACTGTATAACAGAACTGTCTCCCCAACCTTTGCCCTGCTGGTGCTGGTAAAGGCGGTCCATCTGTCATTGGTTCTTATTATCACCAGTTGCTCTGCAAATGTGTACTTCCTTCCCAAATACCTGCTTAATTGTGTGTGTCCTCAAACATCCATAGCCTGGATCCTCCCTCTAGTGCTGAATCTCCAACATCCTGGTTAGGATCCAGTAGCGGACCACAAGTTATTCCTAAACCGCAGACAAAGCACAGTCTATAGGAAGTGCTATTCTCTCTCTACCTGTGTCTATGCTCTAAGAATGTAGGATTCTACCTGGGATCCTCATATCAAATAATTTACCTACCTCCATTTGGCAGTATCTATGGCAGCCTTCTCCAACCACATGCCTCTCAGATTTTGTTGGCCAATGGTCAGGGATGATGGGCATTGTCCAAAACATCTGAAAGGTACCAAGTTGGGGATGGTCACTCTACTATATGCTTGACCCATTTCTCAGATTTCCCCAGGATTGTGAAGTTTATGTTGTTTTACTTTCTCCCCACTGTGAGCACAGTGGGGAGAAAGTAAAACAACATAAACACAGCACAGAGCACAGAGTTACAGCAGCTGGAGGAAGCAGGCAAGGTATGACTCAGGACATATGGACAAAGGCTGTTATGTGGAAGTCAGTCTCCAAATTCAATGTTCTTTCAATCCACTGGGCCCAGTACTCAGTTCACAGGAGTAACCTTCTTCACTGAGAGCGTGGAATAAATGCAAGATCATCTTGCAGCGGCCGTGCACATCAGGACAGCCTGTGACACCATTCCTGTTCTAGAGCAAGGAGAGGGAACCTTCAGATATTGTTGAACTCCAACTCCCATCAGCCCCAGCCAGCATGGTCAGTGGTCCAGGATGTGGAAGTTGTAGTCCTGCAACATCTGGGAGACCACAGGTTCTGCATCCCTGTCCTAGAGGGAACGTTGTATCTGGTTCATATGGTACAAGCCACTTGGGGACAAGACAGGAAGCATTCATAAAGAGCTGGCATTCGGTTAGGGAACATGTTTTTACCCAGCACCAATAGACCTGTTGACCATATGCAAACCACCAGCATAATGACACACACTTTGCAGCGATTGCTGCAGTCTGCATGGTGATTTCTGTTGCTTCGTTGTACATCAACGTCCAGCTGAACTGTGGATTTGCATCTATGGAGAAAACAGTTATTCAATAACATGATGCTGCCTTTCCCTTCATGTTTCAAATGTGAACTGAACTGAACTGATTCAAAGAGCACAAAGGATGTATGCCTATGTTGTTGACTTTGTTTTAAATCTGTCTGTCAAAGGTTAGACAAAGTCTACCGAAAAAAAAAGGTGCTTTAACCTCAATCTTGATGGCTTGTGGGAAAGTTTTTCAGGAAGTTATGAGTGCCTCTTTGCCTGGAATTGATAAGTATGGACAAAACTTGAAACTTTACCTGCTGAATATAAAAGGAGTCCCCTTTTATATTCATATGTATAATATATACGTGTGTGCTCATATATGCAAAACAAATAGATTTATTTCCACCTTTCCTTCCAATAATCCGGAAAGTGAATTGATGCAATTTCCAACAAAACTAGTGAGATCCCTAATGTTCTTACCTTCAGTATCACGAGCAACACACATATGTATATCTCCTCATTTTTGCTCTGGCCAGTGCATTAATAATCCATTAAGTTTCACTGAGGTAGAAGGAGGAACCTTGATGTCAATTTCCCCACTTTGGATAAGGACTCGCTGGAGGAACCTCTGGCAAACTCCCTTCAGCCTCAGTTTCAACATCTATAAAATGGGAACAGTACTAGCTTTCTTTACAGGGATGTAATGAAGCATGCCGAAAACTGTATAGCACCTAAATATATTTATATAAACATGAATGATATATATGATCAATATGCAGTAGTTCCTTCAAAAGAACACATTTGCAATATTGGTAGCTTGTGTTTCTGAATGGTAGCATCAGTGTGAATTCCTCATAATTTTGTAATACACTCACTCTGGCAGCCGTCAATGTAAACCCTGTTTTTCCTTTCAAAACAAAACAAATTTCGGAGTGACAGGCAACAATAATATCAAGCCAATCTGTAGTAAGTTTATTTACATTAGCCGAACAGAGACTTGTTAATGTATATATTTCATTGAGTGCAGCTTTGCATCTTTCCATAGAATTTACAGCATAAATATAGACAATGTTTTTGAGCGCTTGTCCTTTTCGTCTCCTAATGTCCCTATCCATGCACAGGGATCACCAAGATGTCATTCGCTTCTGGTCTGCTGGCTCTTAATGGAATCTCAAGTATCCTGCATTTTCATTTCAAATAAAAAGCCATTGTCTAGTCACCATGATTGTAGAGAGAGTTCTTCAGTTCTGATGGCAAACATTTAATGTCATGACCTCTGGCCTGAAAACCGTTACAGTGGTACCTTGGTTTGCAACCGTTTTGGATTACAATCACGTCAAACCCGGAAGAGTGTGTCCCTTTCTTTTCATTACAACCCCCCCTTTTTTTTTTTTTTGGATTACAACCAATTTGGAAGGGGGAGGCCCCATTGGTGAAACCACGCCTTGGGTTACAACCTGTTTTGGTTTACAACCGGACCTCCGGAACAGATTCCGGTTGTAAACCAAGGTACCACTGTATTCATCTATGAGCTCTTCACATGCTAACAATCATATTGTTTTCTCTTTAGCAGTCCACTATACAGTGGTACCTCCGGTTAAGAACTTAATTCATTCTGGAGGTCCATTCTTAACCTGAAACTGTTCTTAACCGGAGGTACCACTTTAGCTAATGGGGCCTCCCGTTGCCGCCGCGCTGCCACCATGTGATTTCTGTTCTCATCCTGAAGCAAAGTTCTTAACCCGAGGTACTATTTCTGGGTTAGTGGAGTCTGTAACCTGAAGTGTATTTAACCTGAAGCATATGTAACCCAAGGTACCACTGTATTCATCCGTTCTTGTTATTAATAGGTTGAAATCATTTGGGCGGATTCCAGCATAGCACTAAGTCTCTCATTTTGTCATCATGAGCATTTCTCATTGCGCAATGGATTGTTCCCCCGTCTCCTCCCTATCCTCCCATCCCTAAATCTGTTCTAGAGGTTCCCACAACCCTCTAGAACAGATTTGGAGAGGGTGCAGGGCAGACATGGCAGGAAGAGAGGGGAGAATGTCCCACTGCACAAGCAGAAATCCTTGCACTTCTGGGACATGGTAGTTGGATACCATATTTTTTTCTACAACTGAGCAGGAAGGGGGGGATCTTCACCCTGTTTGTGGGTGATTATATGGAGGGGGAGATTTAACGAGTGACAATATTCTCCAACAGTTTGGAGGTGCGAAAAAGAAATTCCTCTTCTGATAAATTTTGCTTCAACTGATGCTGAATAAAACTATTGTGCAAATTCATAGTGTTGGGTGAAGGGAAGCTCCGACAAAAGAGTGGAGGACTGGGAATTGTCAGAGCCAAGCACATTGCTTCCTTCAGCGATATGAAAGTATACCAGGACAGATTCACAGTTGTACCCAAATGTTTTCCAACCTTTTCGTGAGTGGAGAAATTGGGGGCATATCGTCAAATACACTTCTGGGGGAGAGAAATTCTGTCAGTTTGTGGGAAGCGCCTGAAAAAGGACATTCTCAAGGGATTTAATGTTAGCTCCAGATTTTTACTTTAACAGTGGAGAGCTCAGTTGGTTAGAGTATGGTACTGATAACGCGGAGGTTGCAGGTTCGATCCCCGAATGGGACAGCTGCATATTCCTGCATTGCAGGGGTTTGGACTAGATGATCCTCAGGGTCCAGTCCAATTCTATTAAAAGCAAACACCTCTTTGTACCATCAGCTCAAGACTAATGAAGGCATTTGAAACGGCATTAAAGGTTACTTGGAACAGGTGTAGGAGACACTCTTCGACATGAAAGCTTCATTATGTGGGCAGGCAAAAGTGGGCAGAGCAAAGGATGTGACTTGCCCTTTGACAGTAAGCTATATTTCAGCCATAGGTTTTGACACACAGACACACCTCTCTCTCCATCCTCCATCTGGGCAAGCAAGAGGCAGCATCTTATTCAAGGCAAGATCCCAGCCAGGCAAAGGCATAAGGTGAGGGGGGTGATCTAGGAAGGAATGTAGCCTTCAGGGAGTTCTGAAAGCCAGAGAGAAATCTGGAGGGCTGCTCCCTGCCCCCAGCCTGAGATTCTCTACCCCTGACCTGGAGCACTGGTAACCAACATGGTGCCCATCTATAGCACCTGCCATCTGTCACCATTGGCCATGCCAGCTGGGACTAATGGGAGTCCAGCAGCGGAGGGCCTTCTTGGTAGTAGCACCCTCCCTATAGAACACTCTCCTTTTGGATGTCAAGGAGATAAAGAATTACACCACTTTTAGAAGTCATCTGAAGGCATCTGAAGGAGGTTTTTAATGATGCTTTTCTTATGTTTTTAGATATGATGTAAGCTACCCAGATGGGAAGGGTATAAATACTACTACTATTACTATTACTACTACTATTACTACTACTACTACTATTATCTGGAGGGTGTGGTGTTGGCTACAACTTGCTCTAGGCACACACCTACTGGTTGATTTAATTTTTTTTACAAAAGTGTACACATAAAAAACTAATATAAGAGGGGCCTATGTTGAATTGCCACCTTTGCAATGTCAATTTATGCCATGTTGTTATACTAAGCAATTCCTCAGCCTTGGCCGGGGATGGGCCAGGGCAATAATCAGTGGTTACATCCACACCATGCATTTAAATCTTATACCATTTCAACAGTGATGGAGAATCCCCGAGAAATGGTAGTTTGCTAAGGGTGCTGAGAATTGTTGTTCTGTGAGGTCAGCGCCCTTAACAGCCTACAGTTCCCAGGGTTCTTTGGGGGATGCAGGGCAGTCAAAGTGGTATAAGAGTGCTTTGAATGTATGGTGTGGATCTGGCCCTCGTAATGATATCAGCAGAAGTCGAGTTATGCATTACAGCAGAAGGAAAGAACTTGGCACTCTGCAAATGTTCTCTCTAACATGCATCTCCATCTCCATGCAACCCATTCTTCTTCTTTTTAAGGTTTCATGTACAGCAACTACCAGAATCCAATCAACCCCTAAACCATTTGATGCAGTTGCAAATTCATGCACCTGGACCTGTATTTGTGAACATCTAGACTCGAACCCTTCTCTTATTTTCTTAGATGCAACCCTGGTCTATTCAGAGTTATCAGGAGAGCGGCTATTCTGTTTAATTCATGGTAACTCTACACTCTCTGTGTGTTCTGCTGATAAACATACCCTCTGGCTACATTGTGTTTACACTTACTGGGTTGCTGGCCTTTACCAAAGAAAATGAGATCAAGTCTGCCCGGAGTACAACTCTGCTTAAAGGTAATTGGGTTATTAACGAAGTGGAATATTAAAGGGGGGTGAAATCTGAGTAGGTATTTATGCATCAGGATCTTTTCATTGCCTTTCTGAATTTTCATCAATAGTAAAGTTGCAGTAAATATGGGCAAGCATTTAAAAAGTAGGCACACGGGAAGCTGCCCAAGTCAGACCATTGGCCCATCTGGTTCAGTATTGTAAAAGGTAAAAAGGTAAAGGACCCCTGGATGGTTAAGTCCAGAAAAAGGCAACTATGGAGTTGCTGCACTCATCTCGCTTTCAGGCCGAGGGAGCTGGCGTTTGTCCACAGACAGCTTTCCAGGTCATGTGGCCAGCATGGCTAAGCTGCTTCTGGCACAATGGAACACCGTGATGGAAACCAGAGCGTGCGGAAATGCTGTTTACCTTCCCACTGCAGGGGTACCTATTTATCTACTTGCACTGGTGTGCTTTCGAACTGCTAGGTTGGCAGGAGCTGGGACAGAGTAATGGGAGCTCACACATTCATGGGGATTCAAACCGCTGACCTTCTGATCGGCAAGCCCAAGAGGCTTAGTGGTTTAGACCACAACGCCACCTGCATCAGTTTTGTATACCCTGAGTGGTAGCAGCTCTTCAGCATTTCGGACAGGGGTATCTTCCATTGGTATCTGGAGATGCCAAGGATTGAACCTGCAACCTTCTGCATGCAAAGCAGACGCTCTGCTACAGAGTTATGGCCCTTCTCCTAAATTACCACAGTATGCATGGAGGAATATATACTACTGTCAGCTGTGTGCTCACCCTCTGCCTCCCCAGTGATGCACCATCGCAACAAATATCCTATAAAGTTGTGCCATCTCCTGTAAAATGCAGCTGGTCCCACAAGGAACCAGGGTGAAGTAGAGGGAACATGCCTCCATTGCCGAGACAATAAGACTGAAGCTCCTGTGCGCTGGGCATACACTGAAATATGCATCTGACATTGAAATCAGCACAGTGCCAAAGGATGGCACTGAACACAATGCAGATGTCTTCATGTAAATCTAAATGGACTTGTCATGCAGGGAACCAGGCAGAGGGCCTTCTCAGTAGTGGCACCCACCTTGTGGAATCCCATCCCACCAGATGTCAAAGAGAAAAACAACTACCAGACTTTTAGAAGACATCTGAAGGCAGCCCTGTTTAGGGAAGCTTTTATTGTTTAACAGATTATTGTATTTTAGTATTCTGTTGGAAGCCGCCCAGAGTGGCTGGAGAAACCCAGCCAGATGGGTGGGGTATAAATAAATTATGATGATTATGCATTTAGAGGCATGCCAAATGCAAATGCATGGTCAGGAGCCCCAGCCTTGCGATGTGGTACATTTGCTGTTCAGCCCACAGCAACCTCATCAGACCCAGAAGGGAGCAGAGGAGTGCAACATCAGCCACTGCAGCTGACAGGTAGAGTTAAGCCTCAGACTTGGCCAGACCTGGTATCAGAAGTAGAGACCTGACCTTGTCTGGTCAAGAGAGCACTACTGCCTGCCTGTTGCGTTTCAGATACCTTCAACTGATTTCAGGCAACCATGGGAGGAGATCATGTACGCCAGGTCTGATGTTGAGTGTGGAGTCTGAAACAGTTATACCTGGGGGGGATGGGACTGTTTTAAGGTAGGTCATGAGGAGTAATGATGTTCCAGAGTCTGAGCTGTCAGTAGACCACTGTACACTCATTCCACAGATGTCTGAGACTTTATAGGACATCTCTCCACAACCTATAGGAATAACCTATAACCTTACCTGTTGTTTGCCCCAAAGCACCGAAAACCATGAAACTGATGGGTGGTTGGTGAAGGACCTTGGGTGAGAGGCAGAGTAGGGAAGATCTCCCAGGGTGAGAGAATGGGAGAAGAAAAGAAAGCTCCGGGTGACAGCTGGGAGGCTCCACCCCTCCCTGTGTGAGATAAGAGTTAAGAGCTGCATTTGAGAGAGGACTCTGCATTTTTCTTTCTTTTTCTGTTTTCATTTAGAATAGTTTGTTTTTAATTGTATTGTATTGTGAAAAACCTTCATACAATTTTGTGTGTGTGAAGAACTGGGATACCTAACAGCTGTAACTTTGCATCTTTATCAAATGAATACAGCAATGTTGTTGTTGTCTTGCTTGTATCCAATCTGAAGGGATTGTGGTTTGGGATAACCCCAAGCATCTGGGACTTCTGACTCTCTTCAAAAGTTGACGATTCTGGAATGATGTGACCATTCCCAACACTGCAGGTCCTAAATCACCAACTGTGGTCCCCAAGAGCTTGCCAAGTCAAATTCCTCCCCATTTGCCTGTAAAGGTTAGCATGGGAAGCTGACATCAATCGACAGCAAGGAAAATTAATGTAATACACGCTGATATAGACCTATTATCTTGGTCCACATTAGATTCCAGCAGCAGGATAAAGCTCTCAGTGTCCCTGATGCTTAATCAAAGGCATTTGTGTACTGCTGTTCTCTTGGTGTTTGGTTTGCTAGGGATATCAATCATCTTCCTAAAAACCCAGGGACATTTTTTCAATTTACCTGGTGTATTGTAGTCTGACGACTTCCCAAAGGTTTCCAGCCCTTAAAATGAATGGCATTTAATATAGGACAACATAAGAGAGGTTAGGGCTAGATGTGACCTTATTCAAATGTCGTTGCCATTACAAAGCCATTCCCAACATAATTATAATTAAATACTTTATGCCTTTCTTGCAAATCCTTTTGATCAATCACTGATATTAACATTAATATGGCATTGCCCCTCAGCAAATGCCTCCCCGCTCAAGTGTTTACGGATCATCAGGTTTCCATTAATAAAGTTGCAAGGTACTACCACACACCAGTCCTGGGTAAATTTACGTAAATTACCTCTTCATGAGAAATGGGGAAGGAGAGGAAACTTCCAGGCTTTGCCTGGAAAAGGAGAACATCTCTTCTGCTTCTGTTTCTTTTTTAAAAGTATATTTCTAAGCAACAAAGCCAGATAATACACATGGAAATTAAAAAAACGGACACTGACAGCAACAAAATAAGGGATAACTTGATGCATCTCAATGGACAAATATCTTTTTTTGATGGAGTTACAATCTTGGTGGATCAGGGGAATGCTGTGGACAAAGTGTATCTTGACTTCAGTGAGGCTTTTGACAAAGTCCCCCATGATATTCTTGCAAGGAAGGTGGTAAAATGTGGGCTGAACGAGGTAACTGTTAGGTGGATTTGTAACTGGCTGACTGGCTGAATCCAAAGAGTATTCATTAATGGTTCCTCGTCATCCTGGAAAAATGGGACAAGTGATGTGCCGCAGGATTCTGTCCTGGGCCTGTTGTTGCTCAACATCAGTATAAATGACTTGTTGTTGTTGTTGTTTAGTCATTTAGTCGTGTCCGACTCTTCGTGACCCCATGGACCAGAGCACGCCAGGCCCTCCTGGCATGAATGACTAGGATGAAGGAATTGAGGGGATGCTAATCAAATTTGCCGATGACACCAAACTCGGAGGGGTAGCTAATTCCATAGAAGACAGAATCAGGATTCAAAATGACCTTAACAAATTGGAGAACTGGGCGCAAACAAACAAAAAGATTTTCAATAGGGGCAAATGTCAGGTTGTGCTCTGAGACAGGAAGAACCAGATGCACAAATATAGGATTGGGGACACCTGGCTTACTAGCAGTACATGTGAAAAGAATCTAGGGGTCTTAGTAGACCGCATGCTTAACATGAGTCAACAGAGTGATACAGCAGGGGAAAAACCCTAATGCTATTCTAGGCTGCATCAATGGAAGTATAGTGTCCAGATCAATGGAAGTAATAGTACCACTCTATTCTGCCGTGGCCGGACCATACCTGGAGTCCTGTGTCCAGTTCTTGGTGCCACAATTTAAGAAGAATATTGACAAGCTGGAAGGTGTACAGAAGAGGGCAACCAAGATGATCAAAGGTCTGGAAAACAAACCTTATGAGGAACAGTTGAGGGAGTTGGGTATGTTTAGCCCTATATAGCTTGAACTGCAATACCTAAAAGAATACATCACCCTTTATATAACCAATGGATCACTTCACCCTGCAAGAGAGGCCATTTTGCAGAGTCCATTTCATCAGAAGGTCCATTCCATACAAGACAGGAATTTGACCTTTAGTGTGGTGGCAAATACCCTTTGGAATTCCCTTCCATTGAATATTAATCAGCTGTCATCTCCATTGTCTTTTTGTTGCCCACTGAAGATCTTCCTCTTTCAACCAGTCTTCAAAGTGGAGATCTTTATTATCTCAGTTTGCATCTGTATTGAAACAATTTCAAATACTTTTTATACATGGAAGTGTTTCAAAATGTTTGTATTGTATTGATACAGGGAATAGTTTTTAATTATTTTATGTATGGAACTATTTTCAATTGATAGAGTTTTTTCCATTTCTTGCTTTATATTTGTAATTTTTTTTATTTGTTTATTGCCTTGGGACCCAGTGATAAAGGGAAGGGAAGTAATCTAATACAATGCAATGCAATAAAAGTGTTGCAAGAATAGGAATAGGGCAACATCCTGTTCTATTCATAGTTACCTCAACTTTTCACATGGATGAACTCTTCAGAAGTTTACACCAGAAACAGTTTTAGGTTTCTGTTCATCATCTTTATTTCATTCCAAGCATTAAATTGAACAATCTATTTAAAAAGACACAAGACAGGGGTGGTTTGTTAGAGTAAGTGTGGGTTGTTGTTGTTGTTCTTTAAAGAAAGAAGCCATGGTGTATTACCTACAGCTGTGTTTTGCTACAGATGAAATTAAATGAAGGCAAATATTTGCAAAATGACATATTTTTACATCCCTACAAACGCCCGATGTGTTTCATGTAAATTACGGAAACATCAGTGGCTTTGTTGTTCTAAGTAACTATTTCCTTTGAACCAAATGAAATGCCTGTTGTGCTGCGATACTGTGGCTTATAAATTAGCGGTTCTCATACGCTGGCCCCCTGCCCCTTCTTCCTCATGCAATTACCTCCTCCGTAAGCTTTAGGCTAACTTCGGGAGAGCAGAAAATAAATAAATAAAATGAAAATTAAAGTAAACTGTGAAGTCGCTGACCTGAAACTTGTGACATGAGACTAATAGTAAACAAAGGTAGGTCAGGTTACTGCGCCATGAAAAGAAAAAAAAATTGAGGGTTCCCACATGCACCCCAGCAAAGGAACCATTTTTTAAAGTTGACCAAAGGCCTACTTTTGTTCCTCTAGAAATATCTGAGATTAAGATTGAGTTTTTAATTAATGCCCCATGTTATATGACTAATCTGGGCTAACAGAGCCCATTGCCAGATAGAAATGATGTCGTTTGTAGCTAAGCAACTGGGTTTGTGGAACATGGGCCATTCTGTCCTACCACTTTAAACAGTAATGGCTTCTCCCAAAGAATTCTGAGGACTGTAGTTTGTTAAGGGTGCTGAGGATTCTTAGGAAAACCCCATTCCCTCCACAGAGTTACAATTCCAAGAGTCAATCCCTCTTCCAGGGAATTCTGGGAATTGTAGTTCTGTGAGACAAGAAGACCAACAGTAGGTGGAGCCAGAGCTAGAGCTTCGTTGTCTACAAAGACAACAAAGGAAGAGGAAGCTAACAGCCAGGACAATCCTCTGAACTAGCTCTGAACAAGAAGACAGGGAGGTGGGGACCAGCTGAGGGCAGACAGGGGTTAAAAACATATGATGCACCTGCTGGGTCAGGCCAATGGACCATCTGGTCCAGCCTCCTGTCCTCACAGTGGCCAACCAGATGACTGTAGGAAACCAAGGAGCAGAACATGACCAAACAAGCCCTCTGCCCTCCCATGGTTTCCAAAATAATTATACATTCTTTATCAATCTTCTGAGAAAAATACAAAACCTTGTGCAAAGCCACAGAAACTTGCGAACTACCCAGTCTAAGATGAACTTATAATGTCTGATTTCAATAGATTTTTCAAATGCTTAACTCAGTCTTTTGTTTTTCTTTATCCTTTTAGGTAAGTTCATGAAGATACCAACAAAAGGTAAGTTTGGTATTGTTCACAAAACTGAGAGATGCAAGTGAAGTTGTAGATGGATGTTAACGAAGTTGTAGACAGGGTGCCAGCACACTCCCAAGGTAAGCAAATCAGTCTCTTAAGCAAGAAATAGTATTATCTATGAAATTGAATACAGTAGTACCTTGGGTTAAGTACTTAATTTGTTCCGGAGGTCCGTTCTTAACCTGAAACTGTTCTTAACCTGAGTTACCACTTTAGCTAATGGGGTCTCCTGCTGCTGCTGCTGCCACGCCGCCAGAGCACGATTTCTGTTCTCATCCTGAAGCAAAGTTCTTAACCTGAAGCCCTATTTCTGGGTTAGCGGAGTCTGTAACCTGAAGCATATGTAACCTGAGGTACCACTGTATCAATATATGTATCAAGGCTTTGAGATTAGACCACTGAAGAAGCCCGAAAAACTACCTTGGGAGTGTGCTACCTGCAAGCCCCAGTAAAAGGGCCCCATCAGGGGCGAACAGCGGCCTCTTGATTACTTGGACTGCCAGGGCAAAACAGGTGCAAAACACCAGCACCCTGTCCACAACTTCATTAACATCCATTAACGTGTTGCATGAGTTGCACTACTTCTATCACCAGCACAGGTTCCATTTTTCTAGCTCCCATGGTTTCCAGCAACTGGTATTCGGAAGCATTTCTGCCTTCGGTTGTAGGGGGAGAGCAAAGCCACCATTGACAGCCCTGTCCCCCTATGAATTTGTCCAAGTTTAGAATTACCAACAAAAGAAGAATGGAGGATGAAATTGATGGACTATGCAGAATTGGATAAACTAACCGGAAGAATTCAAAACCTGTGGGACCAGAGATTCACAGAAGACTGGTGTAAATTTACGGACTATTTGAAAAGTAATTGTGATGACCAGATTACGTTTGTAGGTTTGCAAGAAGTTTTGCGAGGTAAATTATTTGTATTATTGCAAAATGGTTAAAGAAGTGGATTGTGAGTTAAGATAATTAAAGGCAATAGGAATTTAAGAAATGCAGAAGAAATGATAAAAATGGTGGATCATCAGAGGTGTTGATGGAAGTCCAAAAAGACTGTATAAGATGCGAAGTTCTGTGGAATGTATAATAACTGCTATGTTGAAATTAATAAAAATTATATATATATATAAATTTGTCCAAGTTTATAGCCATCCAAGTTGGTGGCTATCGCTGCTTCCTGGGGGAAGCTGCTTCCATAGTTTGACTTTGCAGTGTGTGAAGAAGCACTTTGTTTCAACAGTTCTGAGTCTTCCAACTTTCAGCTTATATGGATGTTCATGAGTTCTAGGATTAGGAGACAGGGTCTGTCCATTTCCTCCATGTCCAGCCTCCAGTGGTCACTACTATGCCCCCCAAACTCCTAAAGAAGTAGGCAAAGTAATGCACATTACCATCTAGAGCAGTGTTTCCCAACCTTGTGCCTCCAGCTGTTTTTGAACTACAACTCCCATCATCCCTGACTAGCAGTGGCAAGGGATGATGGGAATTGTAGTCCAAAAACAGCTGGAGGCACAAGGTTGGGAAACACTGATCTAGAGAGGGTCCCCCTTCCAGTAAGACCACAGAGTCTAAAATAACTTAACTTCACAGTTGCTAGGTCTGCAACGTTTGCCGTCGCAAAATGTCTAAACTTAGCTGGAACTCCGAAAAGCTTGCTTCTAATTATTTTCACAGATTTTTAATTTTGATTGCAATGAATGGGCAGCGCTTCAAAAATGGTCGGTTCTTTGGCTGCCCACAATATGAAATGAATGGACAAGCTGTTAAGATTGATAATCAGGCTGCCGGTCTCCTGGGCTGTGAGCTAGTTATACTGATGGACCCTGTAAGGAAATTGAAATCCGGCAAACACAGAGCTGCAGCTAGAGGCTATTAAAGAAGAAGAATCAGTATTGTATTCATTTTAGCCAGAACATGATGAGAACACCAGTGGGAATTATATAAGCATGTTTGAAAAAAGCATCAAATGTTACATTTTCTCACCTTTGTTCAACAGCTCAAAAAGCGGTGTTCAGAGGTGGGGGGGGGGCCTGTATTAAGAGCTCAGAGAAGGAAGGACATTTAGCAAGGTCATATGAACACACAAACACACACACACCGCGGCATGAAACAACAACAATATTGCCATAAATATCTCACAGCAGTCAAATTCATTCATGGCAGTAAAAATAAACTTATTTTCATTATTACAACTTCAACCACTATTAGTATTATTGTTCCTACCATGTTATTACTATCATTACTATTATTGCTGTAATTATTTTTATTATCATTACTGCTACTGCTATTATTACTTTATGAAATTACTACTTTACTACTACTCCTATACTTATTATTACTTCTACTACTAATTCTATTTTTTCTATTTATTCCTATTACTATTTGTATTACAGTGGTAAAAAGGTAAAAGGACCCCTGACCATTAGGTCCAGTCATGGCCGACTCTGGTGTTGCGGCTCTCATCTCGCTTTATTGGCCGAGGGAGCCAGCGTACAGCTTCTGGGTCATGTGGCCAGCATGACTAAGCCACTTCTGGCAAACCAGAGCAGCGCACAGAAACACCATTTACCTTTCCGCAGGAGCGGTACCTATTTATCTACTTGCACTTTGACGTGCTTTTGAACTGCTAGGTTGGCAGGAGCAGGGACCGAGCAACGGGAGCTCACCCCATCGTGGGGATTCGAACCGCTGACCTTCTGATCGGCAAGTCCTAGGCTCTGTGATTTAACCCACAGTGCCACCTACGTACCTTATTACAGTGGTACCTCGGGTTAAGAACTTAATTCGTTCTGGAGGTCCGTTCTTAACCTGAAACTGTTCTTAACTTGAGATACCACTTTAGCAAATGGGGCCTCCCGCTGCCACCGTGCCACTGCCACACAATTTCTGTTCTCATCCTGAAGCAAAGTTCTTAACCTGAGGTACTATTTCTGGGTTAGAAGAGTCTGTATCCTGAAGCATCTGTAACCCGAGGTACCACTGTATTCTACAACAAAATATTGCAAGGTAGGGTCCTTCTGCACAGCCCTGCCTCTTTCCAGGATACTCCATTCCATTCCACCTTCCACCCTGCCCTGCCCCCATCAGAGCTAGCCAGCATTCCATTACCACTGAGCATGCTCAGTCCTCACTGACCTACTTTTCCTCCCCTGCCCCTGAGAGTCGTATTTGTGGAGCAGATCAGATCTCCTCTTGCAGAATGGCTCCTTCCTTTCCTCTTGCCTGCTCTGTAGCCCCTTATGTGTCCCAAAAATCTGCTCCGGAAGGGGAGGCAAGGATGAAGAAGCCCTGCTGTATGAGTCAAAGCCTATATATGTGGAATGCTGGATTTTCCCCAGAAGGTTCCCCCCACCCAAAGATTCGCTGTGCTACCGTAAAACTTGGATTTCCCCCCAGGTCTGCTGATACCACCACCTTTTGCATTTGGCTACATGTGGACTGATACTCTGCATGCTAAAATCATTATTTGATTGGTTTTTCAGTATTTATACCCCATACTTTCTATTCAAAACTTTTTAACCTGGTGGCTGAAACACTGCGAATTTAGGACCAAGTTAAATGCCTTTGTGGGAAATATTTCATAACCAGGGTACAGCCACAGGTGCAACTCAACCAGTCAGGGAAGCTCAAAGAAAAGTTTCCAATAATAATCTTAAGAGCCACACAAGTTCATACAGGAATACCGAACAGAGCTTGCCAATCAAGGGGAGGGGGGAATGAATGTGTACAATTATATAAATTTACTGAATGACATACTTTGAATAACTTATTTTCTCTGCCTAGACTTTACATCCGTTTTGATTCAGGCTAGGAACAGCCTGTTTGGTTGGTGATTTTCTCCCACCGGCAGCCAAACGAGTTAGAAATTATTCCAGCCTTTCTGGTGTGTTTACATTAGCTAGGAACTTGGCAAAATTGCACGTGAAATTATTTTAATCCCCGGCATGACAAAGAAAGGAAGTTTGAACAAAAGTGGTATGTAAACATTCTGTTTTCTCTATAGTAGATGTATTTGAGAAATTAAACATATTTCTGAAAATGGAACAAACTTGTTTACTTTCATAGAGTGGCTTAAAAAGAAGAAGAAGAATGTGAGCACAGTTTGTGCCTCTGGGTATACCTGACAATAATAACAGGACTTCAGAGTCAAATTATGCCAGAAAATACTCTGAATCCACTTCCAATTGATGATTTTGGTATTTTGGGCAACTTTCCAGGGGCAGGTAAAATTCTGACATCTTGTATGCAGAAAAGTCTTGCCTAAATACAAGGTAGACGTGTTTTTATCTTGTCCTTTTATGCTGTGAACCACCCTGAGATCTACGAATGAAGGGTGGGCATAATAATAAGAGGTAACCCATAGCCCCCCATAAGTTGTTGGACACCAATTCCCATCAACCCCAGCCAGCATAACTAATGATCTGGGATGATGGTGGCCGATGATGCCTCAAAACACCTGAAGGACCACAGGCTCTCCAGGTGCTTCTTGAACTGTGCCAAAGCATCAGTTACAGATAGGTAGCCGTGTTGGTCTGCCATAGTCAAAACAAAAAAAATTCCTTCCAGTAGCACCTTAAAGACCAACTAAGTTAGTTCTTGGTATGAGCTTTCGTGTGCATGCACACTTGGTATCTGAAGAAGTGTGCATGCACACGAAAGCTCATACCAAGAACTAACTTAGTTGATCTTTAAGGTGCTACTGGAAGGAATTTTTTTTGTTGTGCCAAAGCAATCATCCTTCATGCAGGGGTGCCTGGAAGAAACAGCAGGAAAAGCTTTCCCTGAAAAATTGGCAAGCCTTTAGGATTGCGCTCACTCCAAGTGACCTTTTGCATTCTTTCGGGAGGGCTGTCAGGTCCTGATCATGCCCATGTTCCTTTGAGAAAGGGCTGTAGCTCAATGGTAGAGCATCTGCTTTGCATACAGAAGGTACCAGGTTCAATCCTCCTGGTAAGGTTGGAAGACACTCCCTGTCTCAAACCGCTGCCAGTCAGGGTAGACTATACTGAACTAGATGGACCAATTGTCTGTCGAAAATGTATACTTTGCTCCTGGAATGGCATAGCAAAGATGAACAGGTCGAATCTGTGATGATACAACGGGGGAAAGAAGTAGGACATAATATACAAATGACAGACTGGGAGAGGCTATGGAAAATAGATCTGAAATTTAGGGGCATGTTCTTTATTGAAAGAAAATTATATGAAAATGGTGGTATTTGACCCCGGTAAAACTAGCAAAAAAGTATAGAACAAGTACCAATATGTGCTGGAAATGTAAAGAAAAAGAAGGTACCTTCTATCATATGTGGTGGACCTGTAATATAACTAAGAAATTCTGGTTACAGATAGGTAGCCGTGTTGGTCTGCCATAGTCAAAACAAAATAAAAAAATTCCTTCCAGTAGCACCTTAAAGACCAACTAAGTTAGTTCTTGGTATGAGCTTTCGTGTGCATGCACACTTCTTCAGATACACTGAAACAGAAGTCACCAGACCCTTCTATATAGTGAGAAGGTGGGGAGGGGTATTACTCAGAAGGGTGGTGGGATTGGGTGATTGGCAGATAGCTATGATGAGCCTGTTGACGACTCTTAACGACTGCAAGACCTATTGCCTGTAAGACCTATTGCAGTCGTTAAGAGTCGTCAACAGGCTCATCATAGCTATCTGCCAATCACCCAATCCCACCACCCTTCTGAGTAATACCCCTCCCCACCTTCTCACTATATAGAAGGGTCTGGTGACTTCTGTTTCAGTGTATCTGAAGAAGTGTGCATGCACACGAAAGCTCATACCAAGAACTAACTTAGTTGGTCTTTAAGGTGCTACTGGAAGGAATTTTTTTTATTTTGTTAAGAAATTCTGGGAAATTATATATAATGAAATGAAAAAGAATTTCAAAATAACTTTTGTTAAAAAAAACCAGAAGCGTTTTTATTAGGAATTATAGGTACCGAGATCCCAAAGGACCAGAGGAAACTCTGGCCACCATCATGTATGCTACAATGGCCACCCGGATGTTACTAGCCCAGAGATGGAAGGAAGAGACAGCACCGACCAGAGAAGAATGGCAAATGAAGTTGATGGACTGTGCCAAAATGGCAAAACTAACTTGGAAGCTTTGGAATTGAGAAGACAATAAATTTTTAAAAGAATGGGAAATGTTCATAATGTATATACTAAATCATTGTAAACAGGTCAAAACATTAGCAGGATTTTAGATACACTTGTAATGTAACAGAACATATAGATAACTTAGGAAGATGAAAAACTGGAGAAGTATTGATATGCAATTGAAAATAGAATCAAAAGGACACATGGAAGGAATGGGGGGAAGTCAGGAGATTCGGAGTAATCTCAACATTTGGATTTAGTACTGTTTTATGTTATATGTTTATATTTTTGAAAATCAAATAAAAAGATTATAATAAAAAATAAAAAATAGATGGACCAATTCTCTGACTCAGTAATAAGGCAGCTCCCTATGTTCCTGGTTCAACAGTGTTCTCAAGATGTTAAACCCGAGTGCTCTAAATCCTCCTCCAAAAGGCTATCGATGTAACTTTTGCACAGATGAATGTCCCATTTGCATTCAGAAGGATTATCGCCATCCGTGTGCAGAATGCTAACTTCCCAGAGAAAGACCCCAGGATCTCCGTGATATTTGTCATATAATGGCTCCGTTTATTTGTGTAAATATGAGCATCCATCAACTGCACAAAACAGACTTTTCATTAGCCGTTTTACCATGGCGGGGGAAAGCTATTAATTTAGTCAGTTCCTTACAATAAACTCTTGGGTTGCTGCGATACCAGAAACTGATGAAAAGAAAATAAATGTTAAGACTGTATTAGATGTAAAGGTTAATCCATAAATCAAAAGGAAAATGTCAGTTGCCTTTTAACATTGATTGAGATGTAATTTGGTGTCGGTAGCAATGTGTTTGTTATATAAATTCGCAAATCCTCTCCTGTTTAGGAGCCCAGGTCTTTGTAACCTGAAACAAATTAAGTCATTTGTTTTGTTTATATAACCACATCAAGATTGATCACCTTGTTCCATTTTGCTTTCCATGGATTGCACATTTAAAAAGAAATGAATATTTACAGCTGTCTGTTCAGCTCCTGATGGCTGGCAGACATGGAATGCCGCATTGCGTTGAGTTTCCATTAATTTACTTTAAATATCATTTCGTCAAATGCATGCTTATTTTCTATTTTAAATGTTATAATATTGTAGACTTAAAAAAAAAAAAAAACACCACTGAGTGGGAGAGTGTGTACAGAAAGAGCCTGGCTATATCTTACAGATAGACTACTGTAACACTCTCTCTATGAGGCTGTCCTTACACCTGCAGCTTGTGTACAATACTACAGCCTAGGTGGTGAATGGTTCTTCTTACCAGGCATATATGACACTATGGCTAAGACATCTGCACTGGCTGCTTATCAGCTGCCAAGCCAGTTTGAAGGTATTGTTATTTACATACAAAGCGCTAAGTAACTCTGGACCAGGTTACCTGAAATATCACATTCCCCTCTGTATTGCCTGTTAAGGAAATCCCTGTTTGTGGGCTAATGCCCTTCTGGGATTCTGTTGCTGTGCTCCTCTCCCCAGGAGGGAAGAAGAGAGATGGGAGTCCTGCTACAGATTTGAGGCCCCCTGCTAGGAAGGAGAAGTACTCATTGTGTCCACCCTCTGGTCTCCAGTCTCAGCACATCCCCATGCCTAGGACCCAACTCCCACGGGCCACAGGGACTTCAGCTCTCACAATAAAATATTTGAGGGGGCCAGGCCCCCCCAAAGTTGATGGGCATTCCCATTCAAATGGTATGTGTGCACTGTTTCATGTGATTGATTATGTAAAAGGTAAAGGTAACTGACTCTGGGGTTGCGGCACTCATCTCGCTTTATTGGCCGAGGGAGCCCGCATACAGCTTCCGGGTCATGTGGCCAGCATGACTAAGCCGCTTCTGGCGCACCAGAGCAGTGCATGGAATCACCATTTACCTGCCCACCGGAGTGGTACCTATTTATCTACTTGCACTTTGACGTGCTTTTGAACTGCTAGGTTGGCAGGAGCAGGGACCGAGCAACGGGAGCTCACTCCGTCATGGGGGTTCGAACCGCCAACCTTCTGATTGGCAAGTCCTAGGCTCTGTGGTTTAACCCACAGCACCACCCGCGTCCCAGCGATTATGTGGGGTGGGGCTTACTTGGACCCCCACAATATTTTATTCAAGTTGGCACCCCTGCCCCCATGCCAACTTCCTGTTCCCCCTCAAGGTTTGTCTCAGCCTGGCAAGACCCTGGGACTCATGGCAGCATTTTCCCCAATATAATGCATTTCTGCATGTTATTTTCACAAATATATGCATTTCTATCCACACTTTACCCCAATGTATGCATTACTGTACTGTGCATTACCCAGCAGGAGATTGCAAAATTCAGAAAAATGCAAACTTTGAAGGGTGGTTGTGTTTTGCTTCTTGCATTGTTCCAGAAAGTTGTGGCCAAAATCATGCCAAAAACCTTAAACAAAATTGATGTGTGATAAAAGGTAACGGTAAAGGACCCCTGACGGTTAAGTCCAGTCGCGAACAACTCTGGGGTTGCGTGCTCATCTCTCTCTATAGGCCGAGGGAGCCGGCGTTTGTCCACAGACAGTTTTTCTGGGTCATGTGGCCAGCATGACTAAGCCACTTCTGGTGAAACCAGAGCAGTGCACAGAAATGCCGTTTACCTTTCCGCCGGAGTGGTACCTATTTATCTACTTGCACTTTGACGTGCTTTCAAACTGCTAGTTTGGCAGGAGCTGGGACCACAGCGTCACCCGCGTCCCCTCCAAAAAGTGTAGGTAGGTTCAAATCTAAATGTAACTCTAATCTAAATGTAAATCTACACTTTCTGGTTCAAATCTAAATGTGAAGTCATCGCCCCCACCCTGGTCCCATCTATGCCTTTTTCTGGAACTGCAGCAGTACCTTCTGCTTATGCCTGACCCTGCCATCAGGCAGAGTGAAGGGTTTCCAGTTAGAAGAAGAAGAAAATTGGAGACGAGGCAAGCTAGGCTGAACTAGCATAAGGGGACAATCAAGGCCAATCCTTTTTTTAAAAAAAAATATATATTTATTCCAGTTTTAAAGGTTACAAAAAGAAAACACTAAATTAGACAAGAAAAAACAAAACAATACATCACAGTAGATACCAATAGACAAAAAAAGAAAAAAGAAAAAGAAAAAAACAACACAGAAAAATAAAAACAAAAAGCAAATCAAACCTTCCCATAACTTATTTTTCATCTGCTTGTTTCCTTGACCTCCTCACACCTCCCTTTTTTGTATTCTAGTTCAATTAGATATTTCGGCAAATCCTTTCCATCTTTGTTTTTATCCTAATAATTTATCTTAACATACTGTAATTTTACATTCTCTTCTTTCACCAATTAACAATCCATTACTTAATCCTTTATATCATTTCTGCTAAAACCACATAACTTCATTCCAACATCCTTCTAACATTCCTTAATTTTACAATGTTTCTGTAAATAAACTTTAAATTTCTTCCAATCTTCTTCCACCGACTCTTCTCCTTGGTCTTGGATTCTGCCAGTCATTTCCACCAGCTCCATATAGTCCATCACTTTCATCTGCCATTCTTCCCAGGTGGGTAAATCTTGTGTCTTCCAATACTTCGCGATGAGTATTCTTACTGCTGTTGTTGCATGCATAAAGAAATTTCTTTCCCTCTTTGACACCAATTGGCCGACCATGCCCAGGAGAAAGGCCTCTGGTTTCTTCTGAAAGGTATATTTAAATACCTTTTTCATTTCGTTATAAATCATCTCCCAGAAAGTCTTAATCCTTGGGCATGTCCACAAAAGGTGAAAGAATGTACCTTCCGTCTCTTTACATTTCCAACATTTATTATCGGGCAAATGATAGATTTTTGCAAGCTTGACTGGTGTCATATACCACCTGTATATCATTTTCATTATATTCTCTCTTAAGGCATTACATGCCGTAAACTTCATACCTGTGGTCCATAACTGTTCCCAGTCAGCCATCATAATATTATGTCCAACATCTTGTGCCCATTTAATCATAACAGATTTAACCGTTTCATCCTGAGTGTTCCATTTCAACAGCAAGTTATACATTCTTGACAAATTCTTAGTTTTAGGTTCTAACAGTTCTATTTCCAGTTTTGATTTTTCCACCTGAAAACCAATTTTCTTATCCAAATTGTAAGCCTCCATTATTTGATAATAATGAAGCCAATCTCACACTTTGTTTTTTAGTTTTTCAAAACTCTGCAGTTTTAATCTGTCTCCTTCTTGTTCCAAAATTTCCCAATATTTCGGCCATTTGGCCTCCATATTGAGCTTTTTCTGAGCCTTCGCTTCCATTGGTGACAACCACCTTGGAGTTTTGTTTTCAAGCAAATCCTTATATCTTATCCAGACATTAAACAGTGCTTTCCTGACAATATGGTTTTTAAACACTTTATGTGCTTTGACCTTATCATACCACAAGTATGCATGCCATCCAAAAACATTATTAAAACCTTCCAAGTCCAAAATGTCCGTGTTTTCAAGAAGCAGCCATTCTTTCAGCCAACAAAATGCAGCTGATTCATAATAAAGCCTAAGGTCTGGCAGGGCAAATCCACCTCTTTCTTTAGCATTGGTTAATATCTTAAATTTTATTCGAGGCTTCTTGCCCTGCCAGACAAATCTAGAGATATCTTTATGCCACTTCTTGAAACAGTCCACTTTGTCCAAAATTTGCAATGTTTGAAACAAAAATAACATCCTTGGCAACACATTCATCTTTATCACAGCAATTCGGCCTAGCAATGATAACTTCAAACAACCATATTTCTGAATCCTTTTTCACTTCCGTCCAACATTTTTCATAATTATCTTTAAATAAATTCACATTCTTAGCAGTGATGTTAACCCCTAGGTATTTCACCTTCTTAACCAATGTTAATCCTGTCTCCTTCTGAAACCTCTCTGTCTCAATCAAATCAAGGCCAATCCTACCATTAGACATCAGGCGGCTGATGGTGGATGTTGTGAAAGGGCAGTACATAATAAAGGCCCTGGGAGCCTTTATAGGAGAGCTGCTCTGCTCCAGAGGAAGAACTGAGGGGAGAGAGGCTTTCTGCTAGTCATCAGGCAATGGCTTTCCCACCTGTCTTGTCCCACCTTCCAGCTCTAGGAGCCTTCCCCAGACCTTGACTTTGAGAACAGCAGAAGCACCTGGGAAGAGAGGAGTTCAGGGATATTAAAAAAAAAAATTACAAGTTGTGTGTCCTTGGTTCTCAATTTGATCTTTTTACATGGTTTTGTATGTTTTGTGGTATTTTATGGATTGAGATTTGCTGTCTTAATTGATTATAGATTGGTAATTCTTTATTGTAATTGATAAGTGTAAACTGTTTATTATTTGCTGATGTTTAATTCTGTTGTTTACTATTGCATTCTAATGCATTGTTGAATATTGCTTTATTTGATATAAGTTGTTTATTTTAAAGTTATTGTGACTTTTTATATTGGATCAGACTGTTACTATTAAATTTTGATGTTTCTTCTTCTTCTTCTTCTTCTTCTTCTTCTTCTTCTTCTTCTTCTTATTATTATTATTATTATTATTATTAGTGTTGGAAGCTGCCCAGCCATATGTGCAGGGTATAAATAATAAATTGTTGCTGTTGTTATCATTACCATTATCTTCACTGAGTGTTAAGACAATAATATCAATGGACTTTTTAGCTCAGAGAAAAGGTGAGTAAGAAATGATGTGATAGAAGTTTATAAAATTCTGCACGACATAGAGAAAGTCAACAGAGAAAAGTTTTTCTCATTCTATTATAACCCATAGAGATGCAAAGAAACTGGATCTTGGAATATTCGGGACAGATGAAAGAAAGTACTTCTTCACACAGTGCATAGTTAAACTACAGAACTCTTTCCCACAGGAGACAGTGATGACCATCAACTTGGACAGCATTAAAAGAGGATTGGACAAATTCATGGAGGAGAAGGCCACCAATAGCTACTAGCCATGGGCTCTTCCTCAAGGGCCAGAGGCAGCAATGCTTCTGCATGTCAGCTGCTGGAAACCATGGGAGGAAAGGGTCTCTTGTGCTTGCTGGTTAATAATAATAATAATTTATTATTTATACCCCGCCCATCTGGCTGAGTTTCCCCAGCCAATCTGAGCGGCTCCCAATTGAGTGTTAAAAACAATACAGCATTAAATATTAAAAACTTCCCTAAACAGGGCTGCCTTCAGATGTCTTTTAAAATTAGGGTAGCTGCTTATTTCCTTGACATCTGATGGGAGGGCGTTCCACAGGGTGGGCGCAACTACCGAGAAGGTCCTCTGTCTGGTTCCCAGTAACCTCACTTCTCGCAATGAGGGAACCACTAGAAGGCCCTCAGCGCTGGATCTCAGTGTCCAGGCTGAATGATGGGAGTGGAGACGCTCCTTCAGGTATACAGGACCGAGGCCACTTAGGGCTTTAAAGGTCAGCACCAACACTTTGAATTGTGCTCGGAAACGTACTGGGAGCCAATGCAGATCTCTCAGGACCGGTGTTATGTGGTCCCGGCGGCCACGCCCAGTCACCAGTCTAGCTGCCGCATTCTGGATTAATTGCAGTTTCTGGGTCACTTTCAAAGGCTGCCCCACATAGAGCACATTGCAGTGGTCCAAGCGGGAGATAACTAGAGCATGCACCACAGGCATTCAGTTGTCCACTGTGAGAACAGGATGCTGGACTAAATGGGCCCTTGGCCTGATCCAGCAGGGCCATCTTCTGCTCTAGTCTACTTCCAGTGACAGGAAGAGGTACTTGTGAGATTTTACTGCCCCAAAATGCCTTCCTTCTCCTTTATGGTGCAATTTTCCTGGTCCAAATACAGCCATGTCAGTTTCAGTCAGGAAGCACTCTAGGGAATACTTTCACGTGGGAATGGTTCCACTTGGTGGCCGCAGACAGCTTGTAAATTGAGAATACAAACCCTACATAGGAATTCCATGTCAGTGTCAGCTGTTCTTTGAAATGTTCAGCACTAGCATGGAAACTGTGGTACCCAGGAAGAGATTCAAGAAAGGGGGTGTAGCTCTTGCATATCAGTTCAGCAACCACTATGTAAAAGCAGTTCTAGCAGTTCCAACGACCTTAAAAATCAATGCCTAGGGAAAGAATCCAAAACAAACTAGATATAGTAGCCACCTTTGGAAGCAAGGGGGCAGCAGATGACAACATTGTCTAATCTCTATGTTTACCTCCCTCCCTTTAATGGACCATCCTGTTTTAGGCAGAATGATGTTAGTAAAGGGTTCAGGTCACACCAGCAACCTGTTTCCATGCAAGAAAATATTTATTTCTCTTTCATACTGATCAGTCTCAGGGGGTACCCACTTTTGTAGGACACACAAGATAAAGAGCTTCTTTCAATGAAGCCTATTTAACTTACATAATTCACAGCCACAAGATAGGGGTGCTGATAATCACTAGACAAGAGACAAAACAGAGTTAATGTCACTCATGCAACTGTAAATCAGAACAATGGGTTAAATATATCATGCAGGCCTGAGAGGTCCACTGTGGATTAGGCACATGGGTCAAAGAATTGTAGAGTTGGAAGGGAACCTCCCCCCCCCCCTGCAAGGCAGTAATCTCAACTAAAACATCAATGATAGGTGGCCAAGAAGGAGAATCCACCAACTTCTGAGGGAGACCATTTCTCTCTCAAACAGCTCTTACTCTCAGAAAATTCTTCCTAATGTTTAGTTGGAAACTCCTTTCTTGTAACTTGAAACAATTGGTTCAAGTCCTAGCCTCTGGAGCAAAGGAAAACAAGCTTGCTCCATCTTCCATGTGACAGCCCTCGAGACATTTGAAGATAGTTATCATACCTCCTCTCATCTAGGCCAAACATACCCAAACTCCCTCAACTGTTCCTCATAAGGCTTGTTTTCCAGACCTTTGATCATCAATTTCCCTCTTCTGCACATATTCCAGCTTGTCAATATCCTTCTTCAATTGTGGTGCCCAGAACTGGACACAGTACTCCAGGTGTAATCTGACCAAGGCAGAATAGAGTAAGATTATTACTTCCATTGATCCTGACACTATACTTCTGTTGATGCAGCCTAGAATAGCATTAACCCCAACCCTAAAAACTGTGCCATTTCTCGCGCTTACTCTTTGTACTTATTGAGACAAGATGTCTGCTATTTCTCTCCTTCATTTCTATTCATCCTGTAAATAGTTCTTACCAAGATACAGTGGTACCTCAGGTTACAAACACTTCGGGTTACAAACTCCACTAACCTGGAAGCAGTACCTCGGATTGAGAACTGTGCCCCAGGATGAGACGGAAATCGCATGCTGGTGGCACAGCGGCAGCAGGAAGCCCCATTAGTGAAAGCGCGCCTCAGGTTAAAAACAGTTTCGGGTTAAGAATGGACCTCCGGAACAAATTAAGTTTGTAACCCGAAGTACCACTGAATATCCATTCCTGCATGAATAAAGCAGTACAAGATAGTACAAGAATACTTGGCTAGTTTAGATGTATTCAAGTCTCCAGGGCCAGATGAACTGCATCCAAGAGTATTAAAAGAACTGGCGGATGTGATCTCAGAACCACTGGCAGTCATCTTTGAGAATTCCTGGAGAACAGGCGAAGTCCCGACAGACTGGAGGAGGGCAAAGGTTGTCCCTATTTTCAAAAAGGGGAAAAGAGAGGACCCAAATAATTACTGCCCAGTCAGTCTGACATCAATACCAGGGAAGATTCTGGAGCAGATCATTAAGCAAACAGTCTGTGAGCACCTAGAAAGGAATACTGTGATCACCAATAGTCAGCATGGATTTCTGAAAAATAAGTCATGTCAGACTAACCTGATCTCGTTTTTTGACAGAATTACAAGCCTGGTAGATAAAGGGAACACAGTGGATGTAGCCTACCTTGATTTCAGCAAGGCATTTGACAAGGTGCCCCATGATATTCTTGTAAAGAAGCTGGTAAAATGAGGACTTGACTATGCTACCACTCAGTGGATTTGTAACTGGCTGACTGACCGAACCCAAAGGGTGCTCATCAATGGTTCCTCTTCATCCTGGAGAAGAGTGACTAGTGGGGTGCCACAGGGTTCTGTCTTGGGCCCGGTCTTATTCAACATCTTTATCAACGACTTGGATGATGGACTCAAGGGCATCCTGATCAAATTTGCAGATGACACCAAACTGGGAGGGGTGGCTAACACCCCAGAGGACAGGATCACACTTCAAAACGACCTTGACAGATTAGAGAACTGGGCCAAAACAAACAAGATGAATTTTAACAGGGAGAAATGTAAAGTATTGCACTTGGGCAAAAAAAATGAGAGGCACAAATACAAGATGGGTGACACCTGGCTTGAGAGCAGTACATGTGAAAAAGATCTAGGAGTCTTGGTTGACCACAAACTTGACATGAGCCAACAGTGTGACGCGGCAGCTAAAAAAGCCAGTGCAATTCTGGGCTGCATCAATAGGAGTATAGCATCTAGATCAAGGGAAGTAATAGTGCCACTGTATTCTGCTCTGGTCAGACCTCATCTGGAGTACTGTGTCCAGTTCTGGGCACCACAGTTCAAGAAGGACACTGACAAACTGGAACGTGTCCAGAGGAGGGCAACCAAAATGGTCAAAGGCCTGGAAACGATGCCTTATGAGGAACGACTAAGGGAGCTGGGCATGTTTAGCCTGGAGAAGAAGAGGTTAAGGGGTGATATGATAGCCATGTTCAAATATATAAAAGGATGTCACATAGAGGAGGGAGAAAGGTTGTTTTCTGCTGCTCCAGAGAAGCGGACACGGAGCAATGGTTCCAAACTACTAGAAAGAAGATTCCACCTAAACATTAGGAAGAACTTCCTGACAGTAAGAGCTGTTTGACAGTGGAATTTGCTGCCAAGGAGTGTGGTGGAGTCTCCTTCTTTGGAGGTCTTTAAGCAGAGGCTTGACAACCATATGTCAGAAGTGCTCTGATGGTGTTTCCTGCTTGGCAGGGGGTTGGACTCGATGGCCCTTGTGGTCTCTTCCAACTCTATGATTCTAGGATTCTATGATTCTATGAAAGCCTTTGAACTCCAGAAACTGTAAGTGATTGTTTCCATCTAATTCCCCCAAGATGCAAGCTCTCCTAACAAATGTGAGGTGATTCCAAAAGCTAAGTACCACAACACTAAAGGCCTGATTCCTATATTGTACAGTGGTACCTCGGGTTAAGAACTTAATTCATGGTTAGTTTGTGTGAGAAACTGTACATGTGATACCACCGTCTGCAATCTGAAGTGGTACAATCCACTAAGAAGCCACATGACGTGATTCTGCCAGACACAGAATCAGCTTCTGCAAAATTCAGATTTTTATAAATCCTTGTCCCAAATTGTACAGGGCTTTATACCACAGCACATCTATTTCAGTCCTCAAACAGCTTTTGAAAAGAATTTAACAAAATCCTCTTCGCCTCTCCCTCACATCCCAACTTTCATATGCCACTAGATGGCAGGAACAAACAAACAAACAAACAAACCAGATAGCAGCAGCATGCCAGATAAGTTGAACTCCTAAAGGCACTCTAGAATCAAGCTTATTTTTATTGCATTTCAATACACTGAAGGCTGCCGCAAGAACCTCAGTAAACAGGCAGATTAGATAGATAATAGATAGATGGTAGATAGATGGAGATAGATTTGGATACAGACACACACACACACACATATATAATTTTGTTTGATACAGGTATTTAAAAATGCTAAAGTTGTTGTTGTTGTTGTTGTTGTTGTTGTTGTTGTTGTTTTATTGGGCACCAACATTTCCTTCATCCAAAAGGGGGAAATGGCTGCTTTGTGAAGCAATCCTTTTCTTTTTTAACTTTAAAGGTAAAGGTAAAGGTACCCCTGCCCGTACGGGCCAGTCTTGACAGACTCTGGGGTTGTGCGCCCATCTCACTTAAGAGGCCAGGGGCCAGCGCTGTCCTGAGACACTTCCGGGTCACGTGGCCAGCGTGACATCGCTGTTCTGGCGAGCCAGAGCCGCACACGGAAACGCCGTTTACCTTCCCGCTGGTAAGCGGTCCCTATTTATCTACTTGCACCCGGAGGTGCTTTCGAACTGCTAGGTTGGCAGGCGCTGGGACCGAGCAGCGGGAGCGCACCCCGCCGCAGGGATTCGAACCGCTGACCTTTCGATCGGCAAGTCCTAGGCGCTGAGGCTTTAACCCACAGCGCCACCTGAGTCCCTTTTTTTAACTTTACAAGGTTGTTATTGTACTTCACCTATTACAGTATTTGTAACAATGGATTCCAAATATCATTGAATTTGCCAATATCAAGTCTGCGTTTATATGCAAGTTGTTCATATGTTGCGAATTTGTATACGTCTTCGATCCAGTCGTAGAAGGGAGCCGCATTTTTATTTTTCCAATTCATCAGTATCAAGTCTTTTTGCTGCAGTAAGGGCACAGAGAGTCCACTCATATTGTCCTTTTGTAAGGTTCCATGTGCTGGGTATAGAATTCAAGAGGATATTTTGCTCTGTAAATGTAAGGTTGTTCCGTACAGTTCTGTTGATAGTTTCAGTTACCTTCTGCCAAAAATCTTTCAATATAGGATAATGAAAAAACATGATTTAGAGAAGCATTATCCCTGTTGCATCTCCAACAGTTAGATACCTTAGGTAAAGGTAAAGGGACCCCTGACCATTAGGTCCAGTCGTGACCGACTCTGGGGTTGCGGTGCTCATCTCGCTTTATTGGCCGAGGGAGCCGGCGTTTGTCCGCAGACAGCTTCTGGGTCATGTGGCCAGCAGGACTAAGCTGCTTCTGGCAAACCAGAGCAGCGCACAGAAACACCGTTTACCTTCCTGCCAGAGTGGTACCTATTTATCTACTTGCACTTTTGATGTGCTTTCAAACTGCTAGGTTGGCAGGAGCAGGGACCAAGCAATGGGAGCTCACCCTGTGGCAGGGATTCGAACCGCCAACCTTCTGATCAGCAGGTCCTAGGCTCTGTGGTTTAACCCACAGCGCCACCCGCGTCCCTTGGATACCTTAGATAGCCCTTTATAAAAGTTAGAATGTATATGTTAGGGAAGGGATGTAGTTCAGTGGCAGAGCATCAATTCTGCATGCAGGAGGCCCCAGTTTATCTCCAGGTAGAGGTGAGAAAGGTGCCTTGTCTGAAATTCTGGAGAGACCCTGTCAGTCAGTGTAGACAATACTGAGCTGGTAGGACCACTGGTCTGATTCTGTGTAAGGCAGCTTCTGATATTCCACTCCACATAAAAGGCACCTTTCTGTCAGATAAAATAGGCATGCAATAGGCAGAATAGTACCCTCTTTACGGGACCTGGTCATTCAAATGGGTCTTAACCAAGTGACAAAAGCAAGCTACTGGGTTCCATATTTCATTAGCACATTCAAAGGCATTTAATTTGTTTATTGAACACCATCAAGTTGACTAATAAAAGATCTTGCCTCTCATCAGCTCCAAGTCTGCCTGCCGTTGGCTCTGGCGCCACCTACTGCTGGCCTCTCTGCCTTCCACCCACTGCTTTTTATCCTTCAGGACACAGTTAAGCTGTCAGGGTAGGACTTTGGGGGTGGAAATACAGGGCTCCTCTCAGCAAAAGGGGACCCCAACACAGCAGAACTGGCTTGCTGCATTGGGAAGCAAGAAAGGTGGTACACAGTGCCATCTAAATAGGAGCAGGGAGGTTGAAATATTATTCAGGCCAGAGCCTACAATTACCTAACCACATCATTGCCAAAATTTGCAGACCTCTAAAAGCCTGATCTAGATTTGTTTTGGGGGGCTAGGCCCTGATTTCAAATGGTCTAGAGTTTGATTCAAAATGGATCCATGCAGAGCTGGCCCACTCATGAGACAAGGCGAGGCAATTGCCTCAGGTGACAAGATCAACAGGGGCAGCTGTTTCCGATGCAGATCTTTATCCCCTCTCCCCAAACTGTCCCTGAGGTAGATATTCACTCACTCCTTCTTCCCTGGTGGGGAGGGGGCGCCATTTTGTGGTTCTCCTCAGGTGCCCATATGTCTTGGGTTGGCTCTGTATCCATGGGACGAGATGGGAGCAGACAGATCCGGCAACATCATCCAAAGTTTTTCTGAGCTGCTGTGTCTCTAGTGAAAGCAAATACGCTGAAATTACACAGAAGGAGTGTTGTGGGTTGAGAGAGAAAGTGGACTTGTGTGTCCATCTGGATTTCCTGGCTGATCGGCTGAGGGGAATTCCGCCACACATCACCCCAACTTAGCGGAAAACTCTGCCCCATGGCGTATCTCATTTCACTGGGATTACCAACAGCTTGAGACATTGACTAAGAGGCTGGAAACTTCCTCAGGAATGCAAAAGGGTTCCCCTTTCCCAGGCTATTAAAAAAAAAAAGTCATTTGTTTGTGTAACCTTAATATAGACACACTTCATCTTAACCATTATAGAACTACTGTACAGAACACTTTTCCCCTGCCATTTCTACCATACAGCTGTTAGACTACAGAGTCCCCAAAAACAGACATGAACAATTTAGAGTTTGGGGTCCCCGCTTAAAAAAATAACCCAGTTCAACCTGACAGACACGAACATTATCCAGGTGATGAAGTTAAAAAAAAGCCAACAGAATGCTAGGGAGGCCCTATTTTTCCCACGAGGTGGCAGTAGAATTAAAGGTTTAGGGGGAACGATTTTTCTGGAAGCTTAGAAATGACAGGGGAAAGATCCCAGTGACTGTTCAACAAGCATTACAAGCTGTTTCTCTATCTCTATCTCTCAGGGAGATTTGGGACAGCCATGTTCAACTTCTTTGTAGAGGGACACAGCTCACCAAATTGGATGGGTGGGAACAACACAATATTGTTGAGCCTGGCAATGAATGTATTTCAACTTTTATGTTGCCCAAACTGAAGAAAGGAGTGGGGGGGGGGAGAGTAAGACCTATTCTCTTCAGATACCACATCGGAAGCCACTCTCTGACAGTGCAGAGCCATATTCTCCTAAATTGTGAGATGAACTTCACGTAAAGGCATAAGCATTTTCAAGGGGCAGGTAACGTTCCTGTCGGTACATCCAGTATTTATTTGTTTGTGTGTTTGGTTAAGGAAGACAGAAGTGGCTTCAAGTGTCAGTTCATGGCAATGGGAACACACTGAGTAATCTAGAGGGGGCAGTAAACTCATCATCTTATTTATGCTCCTACTTTGACACTAGAGATTATCCCCGAAACCCAGAGACATTGCAAAACAGTATTTCATTGATGTATGAAGACTCATCAGAACACAGTTTGATGGCACCATGGTGCAGAGCAGCCTTCGGAAATCTGGTGCCCTCCAGATGTTTTTGGATGACAAAACAGGAGTTCCAGCCAGCTGGAGTCCAAGGCAGCTGTGGTCCAAACACATCTGGAGGGCATCATGGAAGCATGGCACAGGTGGTGTGAACTGTGAGGTGGAGCTGTGTGTGGATGCAGATCCTAACATTATAACAAATGTGAACGCTTCTGGTTCAGAGAGGCATTATGCCTTTGAGTACAGCCAAAAATGGGAGCAGATGATCCCCTTTTCTGGGGAGTGTAGGTTGTTAAGAGTAGCGGAGTTGTTAGGAGACAACCCCCCTTCCCCGCACAGAGCTACAATTCCCAGAGTTCCCTGGGAAGAGATATTGACTGTTAAACCTGCTCTGGGAGTTGTGGTTCTGAGAGGGGCAACAGAGGTTCTCCTGAAAACTCTCAGCACCCTTAGCAAAGTATAAGACCCAGGAGCTGCATATTCTAGGTTGGACGAGATGATCCTCAGGATCCCTTCCAATTCTATGATTCTTTAGGAAAAGCCATGAGTGTTTAAAGTGACACGACACTGCTTTAAATGTATAGGGCAGATGGGTCCTCTGTGTTGTGACCATTCCCTGACAGAGACCAGGACACAGTAAATAATGAGCTGTCCCTTGACAGAAGCCCTTTGATTCGCGTGTGAATGTTTCGCTTTGCTGTTGCTTTGCACATATTACAGATTTCCCTGCTTGCCTGTGCAACAGGAGGTGAGAGGAAGAATTCCCCCAAGAGGGGTCACATTTTTTTATAGTGCTCTTACTGAGCAATTAACATAAATCACTCAGAAAAGGAGGTGGGATAAGAGCAATTCTATAATCCACCGGTTGAAACTAAACCAATTTACCAGGCTGAAAAACTAACACACATTCTCACACATGCACACATGAACTTGAAAGCAACAGAAGATGTGTGCATGAAGCAGAGGTGTCTGCTGCTATTTATGGCTGCCCTTTGAATGGGTAAGGAGTGAAATTTGTTTGGTTAAGGCTGGAGACGGAGTCTTAGCTTGGGCACACTCTGGAGTGCTTTGACTGTACCTCCTTTGAATGGAAGGCCTTCAAAATCTTTCTCTGGTATCAGACATGCATTTTTATTCCACCCCTCCCCTGAGCAGCTTAGGTTGGCAGGCTCACCTTCATATCCCTTCCCTCGTTTATTTTCACAACAGCCCTGTGAGGGAGATCGACGTGAGGAACCATGACTGACCCAAGATCAGCTGGTCAGCTTTGGCAAAGAGTAAGGGCTGGAGCAGACATTCGATTCGATATGCATATGAAGCTGAATCAAATCTGCACTTTCCCAAACAGTACGGAAACAGGAAACACAGATAACCTGCAAAAGCCGCATTTATCTGAATTTTGCAATGCAGTTCTCCAACAAAACAATGTTTTTCATCTATTAGGGGAAAATGCTTGCAAAACAGTATACATTAGTCAAAGCTGCAGGTAAAAATGTGTTTATTAAGAGAATTTTGGCACTAAAAGGCTGATGGATCTTCCTCAGATCGCAAATTGCCGCAAAATGCAGGGAACGGATTTTAAGATTGGAAAAGTGAGAAAATGACAGAACTGAACTTGACAGATTCTTCCATACCTTGGTAAGGAATTAAAACTGGGCCTTCCTCATTTAAGTCTGATACGCTATGCCCAGGGATGGGGAAACCATTGCCCTTGATATGTTTTTTGGACTACAGTTCCCATCGTCCTTCACCACCAGCCACACTGGCTAGGGCTATTTCTAGCTTTTATCTCAGTGGGTTCAATCTCAGTGGGTCCTTGTCCCTTTTCGACTTCTCGCTTATGTGCTGCTTACACCTTTTCATTTCAAACGATGTTGCGCAAGCTACCCTGAAGCCTGCTAGATAAGGGGAAGAGAATCTAAACAAATACACCAGAACGCCCATCATTATATATAGCATTCTCTCCCATAAACTGGAAAATATGAGTGAATGGTGGGCCGGCTGCCAGATATTTAAATCGCCATGAACAAGCTCCTCTGAGCTCATTTGGAAAACCTGATGGATTGTAATGCCATTCACCAATTTCAGTCCAGGCCAAAAAAAGAAATACTGAACACTTGGGAATCCTGCTTTTTTGCCAACCTCTGACAACAGTTTCATTTTTTTGTTTTAAAGAAGTTTAATATATGGCTGATCACCATATGGGAAGACATTTCCTGCCATAGAGAGCTATTTTTCTAGAAAAAGAGGTGCCGGAATTCACCATGAACACCTCCCTCACTTAGAATAGCAATGGTGCTCACCTGAGAGGTGCCGGAACTGAGTTTCTGCAAGTTCCAGCTGAACAAAAGCCCTGCAGCCAGGCAAAATGTGCTAGGAACCCTAGCCATCTTAGATTTCTCCCTGTAGCAGTTCAATTGGCTAATTCACTTGAGCACCTATTTGCATCTGTATCAGCCGCAAACACCAGATTTCAGCTAAGTGTAGGTGAATTGTGTCAAGTTTGGTCCCTTGTTTTACCAACCTAAACTTCAATTCTCCACATTTCTACATCTGTTCGTGATTTTATTTTTTGAAACTCCTCATGAAAATTCATCAGCATTTTAGTGCGAATTTCTCCTACAATGCACAATTTTGCAAAGCAATTTTCTCTCGGTAGAATGCATTTCCCCCCCATATTATTTATGTATGTTTTCCCCTAATATGTGCATTTTGGTACACATTATCTGGCTGGAGAACTGAGATTGCAAAATTCAGAGACGTTTGAATGTCAGAGGATGGCTGTTTTGATTCTTGGATTGTTTCAGAAAATGTGAATTAGATGGGTTCACCTTTATATGTGAACTGAATCAAATTCTTCTCCCATGCCTAGCTTCAACTTGTGGGCCTTGGGCACCCAAACTGAGTCACAGACCAACCTACAGTGAGTTCCATTCAGGGCCCAGATTCCTAGATCTTTCTGTCTGTTTTAAGTTATGATTTTGTAGAGAAGGAGAAATAGAATAATTGATATAAAGGGGGAAAGCTGGGGTGGTGAAATCTCTATGAACACTCTTTCAAGCGCCCCGCCCCCCCAGGAAAAGAGGGCTATTTTATCAGAGAGTTACTGAATATGTACCCTCACCTAGTGCCTAAGAATAAATACTGGAGGATACAGGATTTATCGATCAATTGATTGTGTATATACCCCATCTTTCCTCCATGGAGCTCAAGGGAGTGTTAGTTGTTCTCCCTTTCCCGATTTCATCCTCACAACAACCTTGTGAAATAGGTTGGGCTGAGAGATAACAAGTGTCATGGCTGAGTGGGGATTTGAATCCCTGGTTTCCTGGGTCCTAGTCCAGCTCTCTAACCCTACACTGCACATGGTGCCCAAGCTGCCACCATTGCTGACACTTGTGGTGTCATTAAATAGAAGATTAATGACCCTTGTGGTGTCATTAATATAGAAAAGGGAGGGAGGGAAGGTGTGTCTCTAACTCTGTTGATGGGGAGTGCCATGCTGCCCCAAATTACTGGCATATTTTGCTGGTTAGAGACTATTCAGCAACACTCCTCCCATCACTATTACTGCCATTTTATCTCCAGTGAATAGGACTGAGGTTTATGGAGGGGCATTTTCACCCACCACCAGTGCTGCCACCACCGCAGCACTTCGGGGCACAAATCCAGAACCCAATTTAGTAGAATCAGCAGAAGGACACGCCCCCTCCCGGGCAGCTGGGCTGGCACACCACATTTGGAAGCAACAGAAGTAATAAGCATTACCATCTAAAGCAGGGGTGGGGGTTAGGGTGTACCTGGTCCAAAAATATTGCTGGACTCCAACTGCCATCAGCCTCAGCCAGCCTGGCTAATGGTTATGGATTATGGGAATTGGAGTCCAGGAATTTCTAGAGGGCCCAGGTTCCCCATCCCTGATCTGAAGAGTGGAGAATATTTGGAGATTACCTAACTGACCATTGCCCAGCTCTAGCAAAAATGGAGAGAGAGAGAGAGACTGGCAGATGCAATTGATGAAACACAAATAATAGGTCTCATGAAGCAAGATGGGATTAATGATGGGTCCTGGGCTGAAATGATTCCTGCCCCAGATGAACCCAAGTTGTACAGGACCATTTATGAGAGGTTGGCTAGGGGAATAAAATGTTTTGGCCTCTTGGCAAAGGATAAACTAGATGCCCTTTAGGTGTCCTCCATCTCTATGGTTCCATGAATGGGAGAACTGGAGAAACACACACACACACAGAGAGAGAGAGAGAGAGAGAGAGAGAGAGAGAGAGAGAACGGTGCTGATACTTTGTCCAGCCCTGACAGCTGCAGGAGAAGGATTCGTCATGGCACAATGCCATTCCCAAGCAGCCGACATGCATATGAGCTCACTGGCTTTGTGCTAACTTGTGAGCACAGCTATAGATTGTTTGGGAGAGGTGCTTAGCCCAGGGATGGAAAATCAGGATTTATCACAGTCTTCAAAATATGCCAAGGGGATGATCAGCTGGGCTAGGGCCGGGTGTGAAACCCACAGAACAGATTCCCTTTTCATGTCCGCTTTTTTCTGGCTGTTTTGTATGATTTCAGGTTTGTTTTCATTTTTGCTGTTGTTTTAAAAAAGCCAATCCATTTCCTTTAGGGGGCCGCTCATCTCACCTCTTGACCATACCTGAGATTAGTGCATCATGTGCCTGGAAAAAATAGTCCCAAGCTGTGGTGTGAAGGCATGTGATGCAGTAACCTTGCTGATGTTGAACAGATTAGCCTTTGGTTCAGGGATGAGTAAGTGTAAGGGCCTGGACAGTGGAGACCGCCTCCCCAGCCTGACCCTTCCAGAGAAGAAGGCAGTTCAGAATTACAACAGGGGTTTGAGGGAGGTCACAGCTCAGAGGCAGATGAGGAGGAAAGCTGGGAAATAATGGGAGAGGAGGAAGGGGACAAGGAACCACCAGGAGGGCAACAGCTGGCGGATGCAGTGTCTTTAGAAAGCATTCCAGAGCCCTCCTCTCCCAGAATCCGGCGAGCCTTGAAAGTAGGAGAGCAAGGTGACAAATGAGAAAGTGGGAGGGAAAGGGGAGGGAGAGTCACTTGAGACAATGCCATTACAGTGGTACCTCGGGTTAAGAACTTAATTCGTTCTGGAGGTCCGTTCTTAACCTGAAACTGTTCTTAACCTGAGGTACCATTTTAGCTAATGGGGCCTCCCGCCGCCGCGTGATTTCTGTTCTCATCCTGAAGCAAAGTTCTTAACCCGAGGTACTATTTCTGGGTTAGCGGAGTCTGTAACCTGAAGCGTCTGTAACCCGAGGTACTACTGTATTCCAAGAGAATGCGTTCCAAGCTTCTCTCTGTAAATATAGGATAAAAAGCAGATAGTAATGACTTTTCCTTGTCTTATCTGTTCCTGGCAACCTGCAGTGGGGGTTGTTTACTCTGTCGCCCGACAGTAGGAGACCACCTTAAAACCACATCGACATTGCTTTTTCCACTTCAAGAGAAAATGTGGGATATAAATGTAAATTATTGAATTATTGAGCTGGAATGGACCTGAAGGACCTTCTAGTCCAACCCCCTGTAATGCAGGATTAATTATTATGATGTTCACCCATGTTCACTTTGATTTGGATTCTGCAAACCTTCGCTGAGTACTGTGTACTGTATTGTGTGGGGAATCTGTGTCCTCCTTGATATTGTTGAAATTCTATCAGCCTCAGTTGGCACGGCATTCAAGGATGATGTTGCAGTCTGGCAACACTGGGGGGTGGGGTGGGGAGGTCACAGTTTCCCCAGTCAGGTAATTTAGGTAAAGGTAAAGGTACCCCTGCCCGTACGGGCCAGTCTTGACAGACTCTGGGGTTGTGCGCCCATCTCACTTAAGAGGCCAGGGGCCAGCGCTGTCCGGAGACACTTCCGGGTCACGTGGCCAGCGTGACATCGCTGCTCTGGCGAGCCAGAGCCGCACACGGAAACGCCGTTTACCTTCCCGCTGGTAAGCGGTCCCTATTTATCTACTTGCACCCGGAGGTGCTTTCGAACTGCTAGGTTGGCAGGCGCTGGGACCGAGCAGCGGGAGCGCACCCCGCCGCAGGGATTCGAACCGCCGACCTTTCAATCGGCAAGTCCTAGGCGCTGAGGCTTTAACCCACAGCGCCACCTGCGTCCCCCTGTCAGGTAATTTATTTATGCCTAAATTAGGGATGGGGGAGAGATTTGATTTTGTTCGTATTTTATTGAAAAGCTACCTAATTCACACGGTTTGAACAAACAAGTGCACTGAAAACTCAATTAATTTTCTAAACTCGCACTTCCCCAGATTTTCCGATGCAGTTCTGGAGCCAAAGAACATGTGCAAATAATCTTAGATAAGGGGATATTTGCATAAAGAGGCATACATTTATGCATTACACTGGAAGAAATTGCCTGCAAAAACAGGTATATTAGTCAAAACTGCAAATGTGCAGATTAGGAGAAATCACAATAAAATGCTGACAAATTTGAATGAGGGTCTTTTTTTAAAAAAAAAAAAAGCCGCCGCCCCCCACACACAAATTGCTGCAGAAATGTGGAGAGTTGAGTTTATGAAAGGAAAAGAAATTTGGAAGATTCATCCAACCCAACCTAAGTGCATGTAACAAAAAAACAAATGCATATTCTCTCCCTGTTAACCACCTTCCCCCACACCTCCATTTATCTCTTCTTCCTCTGCTGTCTATTTTTAGACAACATGGCCCCATTTGCACGATACACTAAAAGGAGTACCATTCCATTTTAAACACTTACGGCTTTCCCCCAAAGAATCCTGGGAACTGTAGTTTGTTAAGGTTGCTGAGAGTTGTTAGACAACTCCCAAAGTGGTTTAACAGTCAATCTCTCTTCCCAGGGAACTCTGGGAATTGCAGCTCTCTGAAACCCAGCCAAATGGGTGGGGTAGAAGTATGAGGAGGAGGAGGAGGAGGAGGTGAATAGGGGTCTCCAAACAACTCTCAGCAACTTTCACAAACTACAGTTCCCAGGATTCTTTGAGGGAAGCCATGGCTGTTTAAAGCGTTATCCAAGTGCTTTAAACGAATGGCGCAGCTGTGGCCAAAGTCTGGTTTTCAAGATAAGGAAGCATAACAAGGAAAAGCAAGAATCTTGACGTTGCTGGTACAGTGGTACCTTGGGTTAAGAACTTAATTCGTTCCAGAGGTCCGTTCTTAACCTGAAACTGTTCTTAACCTGAAGCACCACTTTAGCTAATGGGGCCTCCCACTGCCGCTGCGCCGCCGGAGCACGATTTCTGTTCTTATACTGAAGCAAAGTTCTTAACCTGAAGCACTATTTCTGGGTTAGCGGAGTCTGTAACCTGAAGCATCTGTAACCTGAAGATTCTTTAACCTGAGGTACCACTGTACAAAGTTAGCCGCACCCGGTCAGCAAACTGAGCCAGCACCCAAATCACCTGGTGCCTTCCTCACTATGGCAAAATGCAAGGTATTTCAGCTTAAATTATAGTAATTATTCCAAAAGGTGGGCCTGTAACATATAAATCATCTATGGAAATGTTATGCAAATCGGTGTCCTGTCCTCGTTTTCCCGGTAGATGCAAATCCTCTTTTGGCAGGGGGGAGAGATTCGTACCCGGCCAACCTCCATCCAGCCCTCTGCTCTTCTGGAATTCAGGAAACCAGCAAGGAAGGCTGGTTAAGAATCAAAGAAGTGGTACAAGTGTTGAGCTCTCTTTGGACCCACCAAAACCTGGAGCTGGCCCCAGAGACGCACCTGGTAACAAGGAGGTCAGTGTGGCAATGACTCAGCATGCAAACTTCTAGAGTCAGACGTTTCTGAGAAGTATGCATATGGTTCAAAGGTTTTATAACCTCCTGAAGAAATGGATGTGCCAGAGCTGGGTTGAGAGACGCATGCTCAACCACAACGGGTAAACTGAGGTTACTGGCGGTCTAGTTTCTGCCCCCTCCCAGGTTCCCTTACAGTGGGTTGCCTTGTGGCAGGGATGGAGAGTCAGTGGCCAATGTTACGGGACTTCAACTCCCACCAAGCCCAGTCAGCATGGCTGATGGTGAAGGATGATGGGAATTGAAGTCCAACATCTGGAGGGCGAAAGGTTCCCCATCCCTGATATAAATGCAAGCATGAATCGATATTCTACTAGGCGCTGCTGACCCTGCTCACTGCTAACAATACAAAAGGCATGGCAGAAAAGGAAAAAGAGACTCAGCAGGGGGAGAAAAAAAGCAAACCCAGCAACCAGTTCTTAAAGTTATAGTCCTTCTATAACTGCTAGCTGTAATGAAAACAGTTCTGGAGCAAGGCACAAACTCCATGTTAGATGACCTTGCTAATTCTCATGCACTCTGAATATTTCCACAAACCTTAGAGTCATTTATTGATGGATTGGGTATATGCTTTATCTCCTTTCAAATCAAAGGCAGATTGAATCCCATGGTTAAATGGGAATCCATTACAGAAAGCCACTAAAAGTTTCATCCTTCAAAACCTGCCCAACATTCATCCTGTCCTTAGACAGGAGGAGACGGACAGTGATTCATTGACATCCAGATTGGTTCAGAGGGTACAACACCTGCCCCTGATCTCCACAGACAATTACTGCATTCCAAAGGAAGCAATATTTAAGGAGAAAATTTGTTGCATTTCCTTCTTCTTCTGCGGGATGGATTTGTGGATTTCAACGAGTCTGTGCGTGGCCTCCGTGAATCCTACCTAATTGTCTGGGCACTTTTGAAATGTTGCAGTGGGTGGACAGACACAGTTATTTGCTGATTGCGCCTCAGCCATATGTACCCTCAGAGGAATTCTATTGAAGTAAAAAAATGCTACTTGTTTTCCGACAGAATTTTTTTTTGCAGACAGTGATGATAATTAGAAGGCAGAAACCTCAGCTTGTTCAACACAATCTTCCCCCACGACTACCCCTTGAACCCCAGCCTGATGTTAATATCTAATTATCTGGATTAATGACTGATTATGCTTCCCCAGTGTCTTTGACCTTTAGTAATTCCTGTACCAACATGTTTTACTGGGGGTGGGGGGGATGTTATCTGAAGTGTGAAATTAACCGTTCCTTTGTTATGAAATCACCACTTGGCACACTATGCTATTAAAGAGTTTCCAAACCTGAGACTTATTTGAACTGTTTCCAAGTTCATCCAGAGCATGACCATGTGTGTTTTTCAATAATTAGAATTGCCTACGTAATAGATGGCTGTAGAAGAGCTGGGGAGGGGGGAGGAGGAAATTTGTAGACAGCTGCAGAGAAGGGGATGGCACTAGGTAATACATCTCCCAACATCCCTGATCACCGGGCATGCTGATTGTGGTTGGTGGGTGTTGTCCCATAGGTTCACCACCCATCCTCTAAAGCTACCATGTCTGCTTGCATGAACTTACAATTGACAGGCAGCATGAGGAAGGGGTAAGCAATTGATACCTTCCAAACATTTTCACCTTGTCCACAATGGCCTGGTTTAGATGTGAGAGAATCTTAGCACGTGGGACGGTTGCTATGGGGAGATACAGTCTCCTATAAAGGACTTTATAGACCAACCTTTCTCAACCTGTGGGTCCCCAGATGTTGTTGAACTACAATTCCCAGCACCCCTAGTTAGCAAAGCCAGAGCTCAGGGATGATGGGAGTTGTGGTCCAACAACATCTGGGGACCCACAGGTTGAGAGCCACTGTTATAGACCATATCCAACACTTTGATTTATGCCCAGTGGCAGACCTACGTTTTTGGGACCCTGGAACTTGAACTGCCATGGAGGTCCCTTCACAACCAGCAACAATGTCTGTAATATTCTTCAACAGGGTTGTTCCGTGACAGATCATCACACCTTTACGACATCTGTGCTGCTGACTCTCAAACTTTGGGACTGTTGAAATATATGCAACAACAAAAATAATCAATTTGAGTTGTGCAAATCCAATTGGGTCTACTAGACCCAATGTTTTAAAGCAATGTGGACTAAAGTAACTTCTGGGGCCCCTCCAGGATTAGGGGCCTTGAAACTTAAGGTCCATTAGTTTCACAGTAGATCCACCTCTGATTATGTCCAGGAACAAACCCAGTAACTGGTGAAGTTGTTTTAACAAGGGAGTAACATCAGAGGTGGACTTTGAAATCTCAGCAGTGCCATGCTCAACACCAAAATTTGATGCCCTCTTGCCTCTCACCTTCCATTCTACATCATTGTTGTGGTGCCCCCTGTAGTGCTTTCTTGGCTCAGCAGCCAGTGGAGGTGAACCATGTGAGATGTGAAACACAAGAGCAGTCAAGCACAACATTCCTAGAGTGAACATGTTTACACATGGGGAGGAATGTTTGTCCAGCCAGCAGGTAAACTTCCTGTTTCCTTCTGAGCTGGGACAGACTTCCTCTGCATGTGACTAGAGGTGGGTGTGGCCTCACCTGTGCAGGTAATGACAAAAGTACAGGCAGGGCAGCCATCTTTCTCTCTCTTTGACTACATGCATCGAAGAAGCAACATCTGCTTAGCCAAAGATGCTCTCTTGGCCTCCAGCCAAAAGAGGACAAAGGGACTGTCTCCTTATGAGATCGTTTCCAGGTGTATGTTACTTTTCTAAGCTAAGTCTGCCTTCTGGGATCCAACTGTGAACAGAATGTGAGTAAACTCTTTTTATACTTTTATAGAAGACTGTGTTGTTTCTTATCTTTTATGAGGGAATAAGGGGAAAATACCAGAACGGTTATTATAGAGGCTTTAGCGAGCCTGAGCAAATGCATCCGCTGTAGGTTTAAAAAGGGGAATGTTACTCTGCTAAATTGTGAACTTGTTAACACAAGTTGGAAAGGCTATAATCAAACAATATATCCTCCCCTGCATCCCTGAACATCCCCACAAACCAGTCGTACTCCTCTAAGTCCACCTCTGGTGAAATGCTACATGTAACTAGCCTCAGTCAGCGGTCTGGCTATCATATTCTGGACCATACAAGACTGGAACTAGTCAAATACTTCTTAGCTTCCCTTCCCTGCTGTGTCTCACCAAGAAGTGCCCCCCCTCCCTATACAACTCTTTCTCAATCTCATTAGTTCCTACTCACATTGCGACCCTCCCAGCCAACAGCATTGAAAGGGTGTCAGGGTTGCTCTAGTAATGGGTACTCCCTGTTCCAAGTGCTGCTGTGGGGTGGAAGGAAGGAGGTTCTGCTTCTGTTCTTCCCAGATGGAGACCCCCAAACCTGAAGCTCTGAACATTTTTCAAAAAAATGAAACAAAAACTTTTAAGAATTGGTCATCTGGCTGATCTTCGCAGTCTTGAGTTAAGCAAACGTGTGTGCTGTAGCGGCTTGTTGTTCTTAGATCAGTACCTTGCCTGAGCCCTTAGGCTGGGGTGGGCTAAAGGTAAAGGATCCCCTGACCGTTAGGGTCCAGTCATGGATGACCCTGGTGTTGTGCTGCTCATCTCGCTTTACTGGCCGTGGGAGCCACGTACAGCCTCCGAGTCATATGGCCAGCATGACTAAGCCGCTTCTGGCGAACCAGAGCAGCGCACGGAAATGCCGTTTACCTTCCCACTGGAGTGGTACCTATTTATCTACTTGCACTGCATGCTTTCGAACTGCTAGGTTGGCAGGAGCAGGGGCTGAGCAATGGGAGCTCACCCTGTCGCGGGGATTTGAACCACCGACCTTCTGATCGGCAAGCCCTAGGCTCTGTGGTTTAACCCACAGCGCCGCTAGCTGCCTCAATAAATGCAAGACTGAAGACTGAATTAGCACAAAGGATGACTGGATGGGAAGGAGAGTCTTAGGAAACAACGAGGCATTTCTCCTGGGGTTTCCTCTTCCCCTCTTTGTTTGACCACCCAGTACAAGTTTGTCCAAGTCTTCACCCAACCTTATTCCCTTATAAATTCCCCCCATCCACCCCTTCATTTTCTTCCCCCAGTGATATTTCATCAGAATCAAACACAAGGCACACAACTTGAGGCAGCCTTTTTGGCAAGCTGAAGCCACAGAGTGTGATGGTTACGTCAGCACCTTCTCCCTTGGCTGAAGGTTACATTGGACAGCCTGAAAGGCCTTTTCATTATTGTATTGGGGGGGGGGGAACCTCCTACCACTGCAGATCTTGTAATCAAAGAACTTTTTTATGTAAAAAGTTACGTCCCCTCCCGCCCAGAAAAGAAAAGAAAACTTCTAGCTCAGCATATAAACATTAGGCCCATTATTTAGTAGAAACCCTTTTGGTTCTAGAATTGGATCAAAGTGAATAAATTGCTACAGGTTTGTGGGTTAGTTAGGGGGTTTTTTTATAAAGGAAGGATCAGCAGATTTCTGGTCTTCTTACACACACACACACACACACACACACACACACACCATTGATGCCTTTATAAAGTTTCAAATAAGGAAATTCTATCAGTGGCTTTTATGTGCTTTCCAAGTCGGCTAGGCTGCCGCGTGTGCGAAAAGACGTTCCCGATCAGCGGAGGCAGATTATTTTCTTGATACGACAATAGCTGCATTCCGTAGACTTACAGTGCCGCATTCTCGAACGCAGATGTGAGCAGCAAAGAATGTGAGTCAGGTAAGAAATGGGCCTTTGTTCTGGTGCCAACCTTTCCTGCAACCCCGTTTGGGGAAAAAGGCAGAGATGGTCCTTCGTCAACTGTGGGCAACTCAAGGCCAACCAAGCTTCAAAGGCCCTGTTTAGATAGCTTCAGCAGCCCAGAGAAATGCGTATGTAATGTCTGCATTTGCCACTTCACACCCTTTAAAAGCACACATGCATCTTTGAAAGAAAAGCCAGAGTTTAGTGGCAGAGCACACAGAACCATAGAATTGTATAGCTGGATTCTGAAGGTTCTCCAGGTTGCACTTGGAAACAGTGGCATAGCATGGTGGGGGCCACAGGGGCCATTGCCCTGGGCGCAAAATTAGGAGTGCAAAATTCCAACACTGCCTCAATACAGCTGTGTGCCTCCATTGCTGGGCTCAGCTGAAAACGGCTTCTCCATGAGAACCAGAAAGTGACCTCTCTAGACAACAGAACGACTCTTCTTTTCTTATCTCTGCAGCTGTGATCACCTGAGTGATGCAGACACCACCAGGCAGTTGAATGTGCATGCATAGTCTGTCCATTTCCCTCCCTCCCATTCCACCGGCCTCTATGCAGCCCCGGGCACTGTCAACCCACACTACACCACTGCTTGGAAAGGCTCCCATCTGAAACCCTGCAGAGCTTATGCCAAATGTATACAGAAGCCAACATCATGCCCAACTGTTGTCTCCACCCATGCCAGCCAGCATGGGCAACGGTCAAGGATGATGGGAACTGTAATAATAATTTATTATTATTTATACCCCGTCCATCTGGCTGGGTTTCCCCAGCCACTCTGGGCAGCTTCCAACAAAGTATTAAAATACAGTAGTCTGTTAAACATTAAAAGCTTTCCTAAAGAGGGCTGCCTTCAGATGTCTTCTAAAAGTCTGGTAGTTGTTTCTCTCTTTGACATCTGGTGGGAGGGCGTTCCACAGGGCAGGTGCCACTACTGAGAAGGCCCTCTGCCTGGTTCCCTGTAACTTGGCTTCTCACAATAAGGGAACCACCAGAAGGCCCTCGGCGCTGGACCTCAGTGTCTGGGCTGAACGATGTGGGTGGAGACGTTCCTTCAGGTATACTGGGCCGAGGCCATTTAGGGCTTTAAAGGTCAGCACCAACACTTTCAATTGTGCTCGGAAACGTACTGTAGGACTTTCAAGACTGGTGTTATGTGGTCTTGGCAGCCGCTCCCAGTCACTGTAGTCCACCACATTTGACAGGCACCATATTTGCTACCCCTAATGTTGGGAAACTTGGGTAGGTGGACCAATGGTCTACAAGCTATGATAGCTATGTTCTCCATCCACGGTCAGAGGCAATATGCCTCTGAATGGCAGTTGCCAGGATTCCTAAGTAGAAAGAGTGCAGTTGTACTCAGGTCCAGGGGTCAGGCTCCCCATCAAGGCATCTGGTTGGCCACTGTGAAAAGAGGATGCTGGACTAAGTTGGCCAATGGCCTGATCCAGCAGCCTCTTACCTTCTTACATCTCAGTAGAAGGCAACATCCCACGTGATTTTCCTTCTTCATTTTGGGCTGTGCATTTTTATTTTTATTTCACAAAATGCCCAGTCAGAAGCAGCCTCACTCCTCGAATTGCATCGGCTCCGCTAGCAAGCTTTTAAGGAAGGAAGGCTTTTGCAAAAGAGAGTTCCCTTTGTGCGGAGGTTTTTCTTTCTCATTGTGGTGAGCAGGAGGGGAAGTCATTTTAACCATTATTATTTTTATCTCGAACCAATTACGCATAATAGCTTTTAATACCCGCTATCAGATCCGACTTCCTACACATGTACAATCTTTCCACAAGTTAATCTGGTGCTTAACTGCATTATGTAAGGAAGCCCGAGACACAAAAATAAGATACTTAAAATGGGTATTATTTTTTAAAAAAAATAGAATAACAAATGCTGAATAAAGTGCTTGTTATAAGCTGCCCTTGACATAGCCTCAGGAATGCAAAACTTTTATATTGACTCAAGATAAGTGCAGGAAAAAACGACAAGAAGCAGTCCATTGTTTGCAAGTGGGGGCTAGGGGAGGGTTCAGTGGAGTCCTTCTGTTTAACTATGATAGGAAACAATCCAATGAAATCTGGAGACATGGGAGATGCTATGTTTGGCAGGCTCCTGGGGGTGTAATGATATTTCCCTGTGAGCCTGAAAGGAGAGAGGGGCTATTTCTGCATCATCTATATAGGAGGGGAAGGTCCATAGCTCAGTAGCAGAACACCTGCTTTTCATGCAGAAGGTACCTGGTTTGATCCCCAGCATCTCCAGGTTAGTACTGGCAGAAAAACCCTGGACAGCTGCTGCCAGTGAGTATGGGAAATATTGAAAAACATGGACCAGTGATCTGGTATAAGGCAGCTTTCAGTGTTCCTCTGTACATTGCAAATTGGCTAACGCGCTGCAGTAAACATCTGCACAAAGGGTCTCGTTAAAATGGGACAAGACAAGAGACATGCCTCTTTGGTGACTCCCATACAGTTTGCATGTTCCTCTGTGGCTCACCTGCAGTGCTGAATTTATGTACAGTGGTACCTCGGTTTAAGAACAGTCCTGTTTACGAACGATTCGGTTTACAAACTCCACAAAACTGGAAGTAGTGTCCCGGTTTGTAAACTTTACCTCGGTCTAAGAACGGAATCCGAAAGGTGGAAGGGCGGTGGGAGGCCTCATTAGGGAAAGCGTGCCTTGGTTTAAGAACGGTTTCGGCTTAAGAACAGACTTCCGGAACGGATTAAGCTCATAAACTGAGGTACCACTGTATAAGCTAAAGGAGCTATAGCATAGGGCCCCACTCTCTCCAAACAAATTTAAAGGAAAAAAACAACTGGATGTACACTTCCAAAATATAAGATAAAAAACAAATACAATAAAACCTACATACAGCACCAATGTTTTGTGTTGTGTAGGCTCCTATGATGTAAGTCAGGGGTCAGCAACCTTTTTCAGCTGTGGGCCAGTCCACCATCCCTCAGACCATGTGGTGGGCCAGATTATATTTTGGTGGAAAAAATATAATCCTATGCCCCACACTATAACCCAGAGATGCATTTTAAATAAAAGGACACATTCCACTCATGTAAAAACATGCTGATTCCTGGACCATCTGCAGGCCAGATTTAGAAGGCGATTGGGCCACATCTGGACCCCGGGCCTTAGGTTGCCGACCCCTGATGTAAGTAATGGGCCCTGCCTGATAGCCTGCTCCCTAAAATTTCACTAGTTTGTTCATTTCTATATACAGTGGTGGGACGCAGGTGGCACTGTGGGTTAAACCACAGAGCCTAGGGCTTGCCGATCAGAAGGTTGGCGTTTGAATCCCCACGACGGGGTGAGCTCCTGTTGCTTGGTCCCTGCTCCTGCCAACCCAGCAGTTCAAAAGCACGTCAAAGTGCAAGTAAATAGGTACCGCTCCAGTGGGAAGGTAAAAGGCATTTCCGTGCGCTGCTCTGGTTCGCCAGAAGCGGCTTAGTCATGCTGGCCACAGGACCCAGAAGCTGTACACCGGCTCCCTCGGCCAATAAAGCGAGATGAGTGCCACAACCCCAGAGTCGGTCACGACTGGACCTAATGTTTGGGGTCCCTTTACCTTTACCTTATATACAGTGGCACCTTGGTTCTGAAACCTAAAGGGCCCCATTACCTTCAGTAACTTAGGGCCTCATCAAACCTAAATCTGCCCCTACTCACCTGTGCCTCACTGGGTCAGATTATAGTCTGTAAGTCCCTCAGGGCAGGGACCTGTTATCTTGTACTTTGTATAGTAACAGAAACATAAGAAAAGCCCTGCTAGATCAGGCTAAGCTGATGTCTCTGTGAAGCCCCAGAGCAGGATTCTCCTCTGCATGCAGCAGCACTGTCCTCACTTGTGATTCCTGGAAACTGGTATTCAGGAACATACAGCCTACCAGTGGCAGACCTACATTTTTTATGCTCTTGGCGCATTCTCATTAGGCCAGGCAGCCTGAGTGCCTTCCTCTAACACAGGTTGCAGAATTATGAACAGGTGAAAGATAGGCTATTCTAAGAAACTGCGATGACTGTGCAATGGTGAGAGTAGGGAAGAGGTAGAAACTCTGAATGGATGCCCTGAATGAAAAGGCCAACAGCCAGCATTGCAATTAAGAGATGACTGTCAAGTGATTGACTCAGCCTGTTGTTGGAGCAGAAGATGTAAAAGGAAAAGAATGTGTTGTGGCAGGGAGGGGCGGCTTCCTATTTCAGTGTAGATGTGCACAGAGAACTGGAAATACGTGACAAGGTAGGGATGGGGAAATCTGCTTATTTCAGCTTCTCTCAGTTTTTTTTTTTAAAAAGGTACGTTCTTATTATATTTTTTTAAAATTTTAGAACGCATATAAAACAGAAAGAACAATTATAACAGGCAAAAGGATGAAAAACAAAAAAATAAAACGGGTGCATAGAATGATAGTTGCCCCTGAGTTAAAATAATGAAGTCCAAGTAAAGACTGTTAGCTTTATCAGATCATCAGGTATACGGTGGATGCTCGGGTTGCGAATATGGTCCATGCGGGATGCACGTTCTCAACCTGCAGCATTCACAACCCACGTCTGCACGTCTGCGCACACGCGGGTTGCAATTCAGCGCTTCTGTGCATGCGCAAAGCGTGATTTAGTGCTTCTGCACATGCACAATTGCCAAAACCCAGAAGTAACCCGTTCCAGTACTTCTGGGTTTCGGCAGTCCACAACCCAAAAAAATGCAACCTGAAGCGGACGCAACATGAAGTATGCCTGTATTTCCATATTTGCCAGGCTTGCAACAAGGATTGTCTTGAAAATATCTGGGTGATTTGAGTCTATCCCTGCTCGCACTGAAGATGTGCAGCCTGGATAGCTCAGTTGTTAGAGTGTGGTGCTGACGACACCAAGGTTGCAGGTTCAATCCCTGTATGGGGCAGCTGCATGTTCCTGCATTGCAGAGGGTTGGGCTAGATGATCCACAGGGTTCCTTCCAACTCTACAATTCTATGATTTTATGTCTGCTGCTGAGCCTGGACATCATGAGCGCAAAGCATCCACTGCCACAGAGCTCACGACTCTTCCCTACCAAACTCTAGCTTCTGGAGCAGAGCCGGGAAACCCATATCCCATTCCATTTTTATGATAAGGATCTGTCGTCCCTGCTGCTCCGGCACTTGAAGAGTCAAGCTGATATTTCCTGTTTTGAATTTTTTCCTCCAGCTAGACCCACTCATCCTCCATGGGCCTTTATAAGGACTAGATTAAATGGACGCCTTAAAAAAAGAAAGACTGCCTTTGCCAAAATGTGTGCAAGAATGTTTCCTTTGGGTAAGAATATCTTTCACCAACAGGTTGGGGCAATGTACGAAACTATGCACAAGGCCGTATTTTTGTCAGCTTGCTTTACTCTGAAAAAATAAACCCATTATGTATTGCAGAAAAATAAGTGGCAGGGAGGCTGGAGAAGGATTTTGGAAGAGAGCCACAGAGCTGTCTGATCTTTACAATATTGTATTGGCTCTGGTACATACAACCTGTTTCAAAAGTAGAGTAGGTGAAGCTTGTTCGACATGTAGCTTTCATGATTCCTGTCGTGTTATCTCAGCCTGGATAGCAAACACTGCCTGATGAAGTTTTTTAGTGTTTTTTTAAGTAACCAAGTCTCCCTGTGTTATAGGAACATAAGAAGTGTCTGCTGGATCAGCCCAAAGGCCCCCCCAGCCCAGCATCCTGTTCTCTCAGGTGGCCAATCATATGCCTGTGAGAAATCCTTAAACAGGACTCAAACACAAAAGAGTTCTCTCCTCCTGTAAAGGTAAAGGGACCCCTGACCATTAGGTCCAGTCATGACTGACTCTGGGGTTGCGTGCTCATCTCGCTCTATAGGCCGAGGGAGCCAGCTTCCGGGTCATGTGGCCAGCATGACTAAGCCGCTTCTGGCAAACCAGAGCAGCGCACGGAAATGCCGTTTACCTTCCCGCTGGATCGGTATCTATTTATCTACTTGCACTTTGATGTGTTTTCGAACTGCTAGGTTGGCAGGAGCAGGGACCGAACAACAGGAGCTCACCCCGTCACAGGGATTTGAACCGCCGACCTTCTGATCGGCAAGCCCAAGGCTCAGTGGTTTAGACCACAGCGCCACCCGTGTCCCTCTCTCCACCTGTAGTTTCCAGTAAATCAGTTCTCCTTCTGAGTGGGACCGGGTTGCGCTCGGGCCACTAGGTCCCACCCCCGCCTCAGCATGGGGCGGGGTAGCATCCTGTGTCATGCTGAGGGTGCCCTGGCCATGCCATTTGCCATGCGACCACGGCCGGGGCCAATTTAAACGCGGCACGACTCTGGAAGCTCCTCTTTCAGGCTCGTACCACGGATCTCCCGCTCTGCCACCCTCTTTTACGTAGGCTCGCTGGCCTTGCTATAGACTTCAGTTGGTCCCTATTGAGGGGCCTGGGAGGACTCCTTCCACTTTGCAAATTGGCACCAGCCACTTGGTTTTCACCTACCTCGTAGCAACCGCCACAACTTTGTAAGGTTTGGCAGTTAGGCACTGGAATAGCGATGGGAGGGAGGGGAGGTGCGGCCGTCACCTGCTCCTCCATGCATAAGGGTATTCCATTAAAGGAATCCGGGGATGTGGATCTTGCCTGAAGCCCGGGGAGGAACTAGGACCATGCCACGACCCCAGCGGGAACCCCCCTACTGGTGGTTTACCCTTCCAGACTTCCTGCAAGGTAGGCAGGAGTCAGATATAGTATGTTGATGCCAACACCTAAGCCAATACCGCTCACATTCTGTAACCAATAAAGTTATGGCCTAAATTTTGCCCATTATCATTAACCTAAATCCTGCGTCTTTGTGTCTCTTTTCTCATAGGGGTAGCTTGGGGGTCTTGAAGTGCAACTGGTCTTTAGAAGCATTTCTGCTTCTGGCTATAGGGCAAACCATAGCCATCATGACTGGTAGCCACCAAAAGCCATCTCCTAAATGATTTTGTCTAGTCTTTTGTTAAAGCCATCTAGGTTGTTTTCCATCACTGCTTCCTGTGGGAGCAAGTTTCATAGTTTTACCCATGCACTGCAAGAATAAATCTTCCAATAATCAGCTACAGTGGAGGTCCATGGGAGGAAAAATTTGCTAACCACTTTCTCCATGCCTTGAATAATTTTACAGCCTAGGTACTCTGTTGCAATAAAATAAAAACCCATTGTGTTTGCATCAGCATTGTTGATCTGGCAGCCCACAAAGGTTGTGTCCTGTGACCTCTAGAGCAGGGATGGGGGAACTCTGGCCTTCCAGATGTTGATTCCAACTCCCATCAGCCCCAGCCAGTTGGACCAATGTTCAGGGATGATGGGAGCAGTAGCCCAGCAACATCTAGAGGATGGCAAGTGAGCCACCTCTGCCTTAGATGTTGTACATGTCAATTGGAATGGAGGGTGAAGCTGAGGATATGCTCTCCTAGGTCCCCATTTATAGGCTCAACTAAGGGGGAGTCATGACTTTTTCCGTGCTGTGGGTTAAACCACAGAGTCTAGAACTTACCGATCAGAAGGTTGGTGGTTCGAATCCCTGCAATGGGGTGAGCTCCCGTTGCTCAGTCCCTGCTCCTGCCAACCTAGCAGTTCGAAAGCACATCAAAGTGCAAGTAGATAAATAGGTACCACTCTGGTGGGAAGGTAAACGGTGTTTCCGTGCACTGCTCTGGTTCGCCAGAAGCAGCTTAGTCATGCTGGCCACATGACCCGGAAGCTGTACACCGGCTCCCTCAGCCAATAAAGCGAGATGAGCGCCGCAACCCCAGAGTCAGTCACGACTGGACCTAATGGTCAGGGGTCCCTTTACCTTTACCTCAGCTAGATTAGGAGCCTTGATCTGTAAACATTTCAGACTGATGGGTGGGAGAACTCAGGCCTGGGACAGAATCTGGCCCTCCAGGCATCTCTATCTGTGCCTCAGGGTTTTCCCCAGTTGTGACCCCTCCCTGCACCACATCTCTTCCCAGGACTAATCTGTGCTCACACTCAGTGCTTATCCTCAGTTGAAATGTGTCACCGAACTCTGGTAATGCCCATCTGGATGGAAGATGGAAAGATGTTCATGCATGTGTAGGAAACTCTGACCTTTACGTGGCTGCAACGTAGCCCATTGCACAAAGATAGGAGTTGCATCTGTTGCTCTGCCCCCCCCCCCGAACATCTGCAAGCAGCCTGCAGAAGTTTGCTCATGAGGAAATGTGGCCCTAAGGCTGTCAAATGGCCTCCACCACTGCTTTAGTTGGAAAAACAAAGCCCAATGTCTTCATAAGTTTCCTAAAACAGTGTAGGCCTGGCCTGGATTTTCACAAGCTGTTGTGGTTTTCTGGTTTCATAGCTAACTGGTAGCTTAACAAGTAACTATGGTTTGCATTGTGTCTGTCTAGGGGGAGCAAGTTCCATTAGGGTCGAAAGAGGTCACCTTTCTTGCCAACCAAACCCTGGAAAGGAAACAAATCTGTCAACCCTGAAAGCAGCACATGAGTCACTCTCTTAAATTTACAGCAAACCGTTGAACAAGGCTGTGCTTAACAAAACTCGGGAGCGTTATATAAAATGCACCTTAAAATGAAATTTCCTCTATGGCTTCCAACCTTCCAGTTGCTAATAAGGTACTACCCGCTATTGTTAACATCTTGGTTCAAGATCAACAATATAAAAATCACACCATTCCAAATCTGGACACATCCTGTATTTCAGGGTTCTAAATACTGGAAGCTCTAATTGTAGAACAGCTTTATGGAACATAAAGCCAGCTATGGCTTTCTGCAAAATAAAATAAAATAAATGTCGCAGTGCAGAGGCAAGAGACCTTTTTCAACTTGAGAGGCACATTCCCTTCTGGACAACTGTTTTGAGGGCCACATGCCAGGTCCAGATTAAGCAAGGGTTTTTATTATTATTATTATTATTATTATTATTATTATTATTATTATTATTATTTTGTACAGTAGAGCCTTTTGTATCCTCCATCCAGCCAATCAAAAGGCATGACCAGCATTCAAGAACACTTTCCAACCAGGCAAAAGCACCTGGAGTGTAAAGGAAGGCAACTGAGAGGTGTGGCTGGGAAGGGAGTATGGCCTGAGGGCCAGATAGAGAGGACTGAAGGGCCACGTAAGCCTGACATTCTCCATCTCTCCTGTGGTGTTTACACAAACACATTTAATCATATGTTCCAACAGCATTCAACAGTGATAATGATGATGGTTTCTGAGGAAGGACTCTGGCTGTGATGAGGCACCTGCCTTGGACACAGAAGGTCCTTGTTTCAATCCTCGGCAGCTCCAAGGAGGGCTGGCAAACTTTGAAGAGTCACTGCCAGTCAGTGGAGACAGTCCTGAGTTGGATGGGCCAATGGTCAGACTCAGTCTAAGGCAGCGTTCTATGCGCCTGCATTTTCTTTTCTTTTACTATGTGTACCAGGTTGTGATCACATACTCATTCTGTACCCAATTGTCTACTGAACTGTATATTTTGTTGGGGTAACACAGCCTCTGTTCTCCATCACATCCTACAGTTCTGAAGAGATTGGTGCTTTTAGTTTTGACGTATCTCAATTCTGGGGATGTGGGTGGCGCTGTGGGTTAAAGCACAGAGCCTAGGACTTGCCGATCAGAAGGTCGGCGGTTTGAATCCCCGCGACGGGGTGAGCTCCCGTTGCTTGGTCCTGTCAACCTAGCAGTTCGAAAGCACGTCCAAGTGCAAGTAGATAAATAGGTACCGCTCCAGTGGGAAGGTAAACGGTGTTTCTGTGTGCTGCTCTGATTCGCCAGAAGCGGCTTAGTCATGCTGGCCACATGACCCAGAAGCTGTACACCGGCTCCCTTGGCCAATAAAGCTGAAATGAGTGCCACAATCCCAAAGTCGGCCACGACTGGACCTAATGGTCAGGGGTCCCTTTACCTTTATCTCAATTCTGGGCTAAGCTTTTAAGAGTGGCTGGGGAAACCCAGACAGATGGGTGAGGTAAATATTATTATTATTATTATTATTATTATTATTATTATTATTATTATGTGTCAAAATTGAAAATTGAAAAAGGGTTTTCTTGTGTGTGTTTCTTGTGGCTGATTAGTTGCTCCCCCTGTGCAAAGGTCAGAGGGGGCAGGGTTTCTGCTGAGGTAGGTGATTAGCTGTGGGAGGAGCTTATCAGAGCTTGCAGGGCAGCGGCGCGCGCCTAACGGCGTGTGCAGTTTAATCCATCTCTTAGATTTAGGGGAGCTAGTCTCAAACATTTGTTGGGGGAGACCTAGGTTTTTTTGGGGGGGGAGTTATTTGTCCTGTCTGCATGCTTCTTGTGATGGAGGACCGCTGTAGCCACTCCCAACAACACGTTCTCAAGATGGAGAGTGAGGGAACAGCTGCAGTCGCCTGCGGTTCCTGCACAATGTTTGCCATCTTGCCAAAGGTTGCAGGCAGCTTTACCTGCAGCAATTGCATGTTGGTTGCCCTCTTAAAAGACAAAGTCCAGCAACTGGAGGAACGTGTAGCTACGCTCCAAAGAATTAGAGAGCTGGAGCTCTTCTTGGAAGCAACAGAGCACACTGTCTCCACCAAAGAGGAGACAGGGGACTCCCCTGAGAAGGAGGCTAGTTCACCAACACAGGAGCCAGATATATGGAGAAATGTGACTCAAAGAAGTAGGAGGCCCAGGGTTCGCTCTGATTGTTTAGAACTACACAATCGCTTTGAGGTCCTCTCCCCTAGCATGGAAGACGAAGAGCAGACTCCATTTGAGGATCTCTCCCTCATTACAGTCGATCAGGTATATGAAGATGAGCAGCAAAGTCTGTCCTCAGGGAATGTGCAGGCGACCTTGGAACGGACAGCTCACGGAAGAACCCCGACAGCTCACGGAAGAACCCCGACCAAACCTAAGAGGAGGCGTGTAGTGGTGATAGGGGATTCCCTACTGAGGGGAACAGAAGCAGTGATCTGTGGGCCTGACAAGATGTCTCGGGAAGTGTGCTGTCTCCCCGGGGCTAAGATCCAAGATGTAACTGAACGACTGCAAGGAATCATAAAACCCCCTGACAAATACCCCTTCCTCTTGGTTCATGTGGGAACCCATGACACTGCAAGCAATAGCCTCCAGAAGATCAAAAGAGACTATGAGGTTCTGGGCAGGAAATTGAAGCAATTAAATGCACAAATTGTCATCTCATCTGTCCTCCCAGTTGAACGACGTGGCCCAGGGAGAGAGGGAAAAATAGTGGAAGTGAACAGCTGGCTTCGCAAATGGTGTAAACAGGAACGGTTTGGATTCTTAGATCACGGACTGCAGTTTCTTGAAGATGGACTTATGGCAAGCGATGGGTTGCACCTCACAACGGTTGGGAGGAATGTTTTTGCCAAAAATCTCAGAAACCTCATCAGGAGGGCTTTAAACTGACTAATGTGGGGGAGGGAGACAGTGCTCCTGAAGGTAGGAGTCTATCAATTGATGAAGATGATCATCCAAATGTCATAGACCAAATGGAGCAAACAGCACGCAGACCTAGTGGTGGGAGGAAAAAATCCTTAAATAAGAGACATGGGGGAATGATTAATGGACTTCAATGTCTGTACACTAATGCACAAAGCATGGGTAATAAACAAGATGAGCTTGAGCTCTTGGTACAGCAAACTAAATATGACATAATAGGCATCACTGAAACCTGGTGGGATAAGTCCCATGACTGGAATGTAATAATGGAGGGATACAATCTATTTCAGAGAAACAGACCAGACAAGAAAGGAGGAGGAGTGTGCGTTATATGTCAGGGATGTGTATACCTGAGAAGAGATCCAAGACTTAGAACCTCAAAGCCAAAGTGAGAGCATTTGGGTCAAAATTAAGGGAGAGAAGAATAACAGGGACCTCATTGTGGGAGTTTACTATAGATCCCCAAGCCAAACGGAGGACATAGATGATGCCTTCCTGGAACAGATGGCCAAGCATGCAAAAGGAAGGGAGATAGTAGTAATGGGGGACTTCAATTACCCGGATATTTGCTGGATGTCAAACTCAGCCAAGAGCGTAAGGTCAAACAGATTCCTCACTGGCCTTGCAGACAACTTCCTTGTCCAGAAAGTGGGAGAAGCAACAAGAGGAACAGCCATTTTAGATCTGGTCCTAACCAATGTTGATGACCTGGTTAGTGGGGTAGAAGTGGAAGGATCATTAGGCGCGAGTGATCATGCTCTTCTGAAGTTTTCTATACAGCGGAAAGGAGCAGCCAAGCATACTAGGACTCAATTTCTTGACTTTAAGAAAGCCGACTTCATAAAACTTAGGGAAGTGCTGGGTGAGATCCCATGGACAGTAATACTAAAAGGAAAGGGAGTTCATGATGGCTGGGAGTTTGTTAAGAGGGAGATAGTAAAAGCACAACTTCAGGCAATACCAATGAGACGGAAACATGGAAGGTGCCTAAAGAAGCCAGGGTGGCTATCTAAAGAACTTTTAACTGAGTTAAGATTAAAAAAGGATGTGTACAAAAAATGGAAAAGGGGGGAAACCACCAAAGAGGAATTCAAACAAATAGCCAGCATGTGTAGACACAAAGTCAGAAAAGCTAAAGCACAGAATGAACTCAGGCTTGCTAGAGAGGTTAAAAGCAACAAAAAAGGCTTTTATGGGTATGTTCGTAGCAAAAGGAAGAACAAAGAAACAGTGGGGTCACTCAGAGGAGAAGATGGTGAAATGCAAACAGGGGACACAGAAAGGGCTGAACTCCTCAATGCCTTCTTTGCCTCAGTCTTCTCCGATAAAGAAAACAATGCTGGACCTGAAGAATTTGGAGCAAATGATTCAGCAGAGGAAACACAGCCCAGAATAACTAAGGAGATAGTACAAGAATACTTGGCTAGTTTAGATGTATTCAAGTCTCCAGGGCCAGATGAACTGCATCCAAGAGTATTAAAAGAACTGGCAGATGTGATCTCAGAGCCACTGGCAGTCATCTTTGAGAATTCCTGGAGAACAGGCGAAGTCCCGGCAGACTGGAGGAGGGCAAATGTTGTCCCTATTTTCAAAAAGGGGAAAAGAGAGGACCCAAATAACTACCGCCCAGTCAGTCTGACATCAATACCAGGGGAGATTCTGGAGCAGATCATTAAGCAAACAGTCTGTGAGCACCTAGAAAGGAATACTGTGATCACCAATAGTCAGCATGGATTTCTGAAAAATAAGTCATGTCAGACTAACCTGATCTCATTTTTTGATAGAATTACAAGCCTGGTAGATGAAGGGAACGCAGTGGATGTAGCCTACCTTGATTTCAGCAAGGCATTTGACAAGGTGCCCCATGATATTCTTGTAAAGAAGCTGGTAAAATGTGGACTTGACTATGCTACCACTCAGTGGATTTGTAACTGGCTGACTGACCAAACCCAAAGGGTGCTCATCAATGGTTCCTCTTCATCCTGGAGAAGAGTGACTAGTGGGGTGCCACAGGGTTCTGTCTTGGGCCCGGTCTTATTCAACATCTTTATCAACGACTTGGATGATGGACTCAAGGGCATCCTGATCAAATTTGCAGATGACACCAAACTGGGAGGGGTGGCTAACACCCCAGAGGACAGGATCACACTTCAAAACGACCTTGACAGATTAGAGAACTGGGCCCAAACAAACAAGATGAATTTTAACAGGGAGAAATGTAAAGTATTGCACTTGGGCAAAAAAAATGAGAGGCACAAATACAAGATGGGTGACACCTGGCTTGAGAGCAGTACATGTGAAAGGGATCTAGGAGTCTTGGTTGACCACAAGCTTGACATGAGCCAACAGTGTGACGCGGCAGCTAAAAAAGCCAATGCAATTCTGGGCTGCATCAATAGGAGTATAGCATCTAGATCAAGGGAAGTAATAGTGCCACTGTATTCTGCTCTGGTCAGACCTCACCTGGAGTACTGTGTCCAGAGAAGCGGACACGGAGCAATGGTTCCAAACTACAAGAAAGAAGATTCCACCTAAACATCAGGAAGAACTTCCTGACAGTAAGAGCTGTTCGACAGTGGAATTTGCTGCCAAGGAGTGTGGTGGAGTCTCCTTCTTTGGAGGTCTTTAAGCAGAGGCTTGACAACCATATGTCAGGAGTGCTCTGATGGTGTTTCCTGCTTGGCAGGGGGTTGGACTCGATGGCCCTTGTGGTCTCTTCCAACTCTATGATTCTATGATTCTATATATGACTTTTGGGGAAAGGGTTCGGCTGCCTTCTGTATGTTGTTTTGATTGGTCTGAGGCTGAAGTAGCCAACATGGTGCTTTCTAGATGTTGACAGTGGACTACAACTCCCATCATCCCAGATCATAGGTCCTGCTGGGAACTGGAGTGCACAACATCCAGAGGGTGCCACTTAGGTCGAAGGTGTAGTCTTGACTGATGGCTTCAGGGGCTAGTCTTTTGACCCAGACTGCCCCTTCTCTACTCGTGACTGGTTGTATTCCCGAACAATACAGAAACATTGTTGGCACATAATGTAGACCACCAGAGTTGAAAGATGACAAATATTTATTCAACCAGTTCTACATTTTTACAAAGCCACAGGAAACATCAGACCCGAGAGGCAGCTCTTTAAGAGCTCAGGAATGTGTGGGGAAACTTAGACATCTTAAGATGCATGATCAAAGGAGTTTAAGGTGTCTCTACTGGAGTATTTTAGGACTATAGAATTTGGTCAAAGAGGAAATAAACCATGAGTTTATTTGTATTTGACATAATCTGTTACAATTTTCTTTTTACAAAAGGCTATGGCATTTTCGTTGGCTCATTTTCTGATAACCTCAGAACAGGAAGTCGTGCTTCTCAGACTGATCAGTTGGCAACAAAAAGTGGTACATCAATAATGGATTGAGATAATTTTAGGGAACATCACTGGAAAAAAATGAAAATGCGGTGAGTGCAAAATCTCCCCCCCCCCCTATATTTCACTTATGGATAAAATCGTTTGTCCAATAACAGCTAGCCTGGTCTTTTAAGATCTTCAGGGTCAGGCCTCCTTGTGGCCTCTAATAGGATTAGTTGGGGGGAGCATGTGACAGGGTCCCCTCTGTTGTGGCACCCAGATAATGGAAGTCCCTCACACTGGAAATGTCTTTGTCTTCCTCACTTTTGAGTTACAGACATCAGTTGGAGACACATTTGTTTAGCCAAGCATCTGAAAGGCAAAGACATTTTGCAGCTGTGGTGATTTTTGTGGATGCTTATGGTTAGCGGAAGTCCTTGTCTTCAAGGAATTTATATACATTTTTTTGTGTGATGGGTGTATTTTGATGCTTTAAACCCTTGTTGCGCACCACACTGAGTTCAGTTTTAAGGAAGGGTGGCCTGAAAATGCAGTTAAATAAATAAATTTTTAAAAGGATCCAAATTTCTCATGGCTGCGGTGGTACTGGAAAAATCAGAAAAATGTGCCTCAGACAATTACATAGCTGGTTCTGAGAGTTTTAATTTGGGGTATTACAGATATATAATTGGCTGATAACGAGCAACATTGTTTAAATAATAGGAATAACTTTTTGAGGACTATTTCTCCCAAATTCTTCTTCTTCTTCTTCTTCTTCTTCTCCTCCTCCTCCTCCTCTTCATATTTCAGCCAGCCATTCCTCCACAGAACTCATGAGGACAATTTTGAATCTTTGACAATTGGAATTTCCAAATGTTTACATGTTTTTGTGGTTTAGTTGTTTAGTCGTGTCCGACTCTTCATGACCCCATGGACCAGAGCACGCCAGGCACTCCTGTCTTCCACTGCCTCCCGCAGTTTGGTCAAACTCATGCTGGTAGCTTTGAGAACACTGTCCAACCATCTCGTCCTCTGTCGTCCCCTTCTCCTTGTGCCCTCCATCTTTCCCAACATCAGGGTCTTTTCCAGGGAGTCTTCTCTTATCATGAGATGGCCAAGGTATTGGAGCCTCAGCTTCAACGGTGACCAACCAAGGTCCATAGCAAGGTCAAGGAACGAAAACCTTAAAGGGTGGGAGGGTGGGAGGGTGGGAAACAGGAGCAGCTGGAGGTGGCAAAAGAGGGAGATCTCTCGGCCTTGCTTGCATTAAATAGGGCAGGTCATGCCCCCCGAGCCAGCTGATTGGCTGGCCAGGGGGTGATGCGGCCGGGGATTCCCTCGATCGCGCGGAGGTTGACCTTCCTGGTCCCTTCCAACTCTACAATTCTGTGATTCCCTCAGCCCCAGCCAGCTGTTGAGAGTTCTAGTCCAAAACATCTGAAGGGTGTAAACATCTGGTTGGTAAAGGCTGACTGAGAGCAACAGCAATTGTGCAGTGATGGTCTAAATTTAATATTGCATCCACATAGCAGGTTGGGAACTCCCTCGTTTTAGGGTCATCACCCTGTCCAGTGGTTCCACTTTATGCTACAGCAAGGGAGTTTCTGAATGCCAAGACCTCAGCCTTCACTGGCCACTCTTACCTTTGGCATTCCTCGTCCCTATACAGTAAGTTGCATTGACAAGTTTGCACTATAAACACAAAGCCTAAAATTAAATAGCGGGGTAAGGAGGGAGGGAGAACTCAGCTTGCCAGAGAGCAAATGGAGAGGGCAAGCACCTTGTTCAATGGAGTTCTGTTTCCAAACAGTCCGTGGTTTCTTTTTTCTTTTTCACCAAAAATACTAAATGGTGCAAAAGGCAGGTCAAGGCTATTTTGAGAAAGTGTGGAAGTCAGTTCTATAACCCTTTGACGCCAGGATTCCAAAGTCCCAGACGCTGCGAAATGTTAATGCAAAAACCCACCCAGTGTTAGAGGAGCTCAGTGGCTATGCTTAGCCTGCCCACAACTGAAACAGAAAAAAAAGGGCAGGGGAGATTGAAAGTCATATTTCAACTTGATTTAAATCCAGTAAATAAATGTCAGCGGCTGGCCGGCAATCCAGTTGAACTGGAAATCCAATTTCAATACTTTGCACCATGTCTGTTGGTCATTTAATTTAACATTCTTTCTCACACAATTATGATCTGTTTTGCAAATGCATGGAATCCCCACCCCTATTTTAATTGGTTTTGCTCCTCGGTGTTTGATTATGCATTACGCATGGAGCCTGACAGCTTTTGAAAGTTGGGTTTCCACTTTGACATCTGCCTCTAAAAAGAGCCTATCAACCGGCAGTAGGTGGAGCCAGATCCGAAGCCACTCCCCCTCTCAGGGCTTCTAAGTAAGAAGGCAGGCAAGTCCAGACTGGCTGACAGTAGCTTGAGGTCATTGTGGACAGTTCTCTCTCTCTCTCAGGCTGCCAACCTGGAGATGCCAGGGATTGAACCTGGGAACTTTTGCATGCAAGGCAGATGTTCTGCCGCTGAGTTGTGGTCCTTGCACAGCTAACACAAAGCTTATGTTGTTAACAGTTGGGGACTGGGTTTTAGAAGGGCAACACTGAGGAAGATGTCAAAAGGAAGGACCCCCTCCAGGGCTTGATTGGAAGGAAGGAAGGAAGGAAGGAAGGAAGGAAGGAAGGAGGAAGGGAAGAAGGAAGGAAGGAACGAAGATAGGGAAGAAGGGAGGGAGGGAGGGAGGGGAGGGAAGGAAGGAAGGAAGGAAGGAAGGAAGGAAGGAAGGAAGGAAGGAAGGAAGGAGCGAGCTTCATTTGCTTTTATGGACCAGTTTCCATGGCTGTGGAAGATTTTACAGGTCTAGCTCTCTGCACAAAGACCCTATTGATGACCCCACCCACCACAGATATTCATGTCAAGATTTCTGCATTGCAGGGGGTTTGACTAGATGACCCTTGGGGTCCCTTCCAACTCTACGAATTGATGATTCTATATGGCACAAATAGCAAGGGGCATTCCTACTGTGCTGATGAACATGGGAACCCTCTTTTTTGTGAGTCCTGGGAAACCTGCTCCCTGTCTTTGCAGGCCCTTTTTCTCTTGCCCTGGGAGGGCAGGGCCTGGACTGACTCCAGCTACAAAAGTTGAGGCTGCTAAACAGACTCTTGGGCTAGGGGGCTGTTTGGGAGGGGGTTGTTGCTGTTAATGGTATATTATTATTATTGTTGTTGTTGTTGTTGTTGTTAATAATCTTTAGATCTTTTGATTTATGTGAAAATTGTTCTGTTTGGTTGTGTATTTTTTAATGTTTCATTTATTGCTATGTTGCAGTATTTTTTCATGTTGTAAGCTGCCTCATGTATGGTTTGAACTGTGTAAAGGTGGCATTCAAATAAAATCAGGTATGTATGTAACACTGACACCAGTCTTTATATTTTGACCATTTGAATCCTGCCCAGAAAACTCCCCTGTTTAAAATGCAGGCCGAGTCAACTTTTTGATTGGCTGAGTTAACTTTTTGATTGATGTTTGGTCCTTTTAAAAGGCCCCAAGTAGTCGGAGCCCCTATTACTTAATAAGTGCACTTAAGCCACTAATTGCACACATTTGGCTAATCACTGTTATGTACAGTCAATTAAACCTACGGTTTTAAAGCACTTTAAATGGCGCACTCTGCCCCATACTGAGTAAATAAATAAGTAGGGAGATATTAAAATGCAAATTCTCAATATGGAGGAACAATTACCAGGGAGGCAAGAATCTGAGCTCATGGATTTATTGACTGTATCGGAAATAGCCGTTTCTTCAGCTCCTAAGCAGACACAACACTGATATGCTTGTTTGGGGAAGAACATAGGGATGTGGTGTAGAAAAAGTCCTAAAGACCAGGTAAGGAGGCCAGGAAGGGCAGTTTTGGCCCCCAAACCCATGCTTCCTGACCTGTTTCCTATTGTCTGTGGACAGAGTTCTCCATCTCCTTCTTTCCAATCTTCAAATAATTAGAATCTCATATTGTCACTATACGCCTCCATCCATTAATCTAGGCATGGGGAAACTTCAGCCCTGCAGATGGAGTTGAACTTCAACTCCCATAATTCCTGGGCCATGCTTGCTAAGGCTGATGGGAGTTGAAGTACAGAGCAAAATCTAGAAGGCTGAAGCTTCTCTACTCCACTGCCTTAACCCAACTGTTGATTGTTGGATTTACTGTTATCATTTATTGCAGTTTTTTGTATCCTGCCTTACAGGATACAAATCCTTCCAAGGTGGGGGGGGGGGGTGGAATACATTTTTGAACACAACATCAGTGCAATAAGCCAGGGGTCAGCAAACTTTTTCAGACCTTGTGGGGGGCTGGACTATTTTTTTTTTGGGGGGGGGAATTCCTATGCCTCACAAATAACCCAGAGATGCTGTCAGAGCTGCCCAAGGTCCCAGCTCACAGAGGACCAACGCCAGGTCGTCGTTATATACAAAAGTCTTTATTGAAGTTCAGTTTCCATTCCAAAGCCGTAGCGCGCAGCTCTACGTCTTAAACCCTAGACCGCCGAAGTTCCGTCTGAATCTCCTCCCCCCTGACACCAGTTTAAGATTCTAGCCCTGCTCCACCTCTTCCTCTGCTCTCTTCTCCTCTGGGTCCTCCTGTCCGCTGGGGCATTCCTCTTTCTGGACTCTTCTGACGCTGAGTCCCCTGACTCCTCCCCCTGTCTCCGGCGGGCTTTAGGACCCGGTTCCCAATAATCCTCGTTCTCTGCTGCCCTGTGTGCCTGTACTTTTGAACTTGGCTCTCGCGCCAACCCAGTGACCTTCCTCCTGACCGTTACACTGCTTCTGTCACTGCTTCCCTCTTCCGGGATGCTAGCTGGACCTGACCTCCCCTCCGTTGCCTGACTCTCCGATGGAGGCGTGGTCAGCCCTGACTCCTCTTCTCTCCCTGCTGGGGGAGACGCTACCCCCGATACCTGGGACTCTTCCCCCCCACTATGCTCAGGTGGGGAAGCTGGTCCTGATCTCCAACTGCTGCTCTGGGACCCCCCCTTGCCCTGGCCACCGGCGCCCCCTTCTGTGAATCTTCCGATTCGCTGGAGAGGCTCATGGAATCTCTCGGGCCACTGTCATCTTCTCCTACGCTGCCCTCAGATTCTTCCCCTTCGCTCTCCATCTCCCCTCTTCCCTGTGCTTCTGCTCCTGAGCCCCTGACATCCATCCCCCCCTCGAAGCCCCCCCTTCCCCCCTCTCCCTCTTCTGGTGTGGGTTCTGGGTGCTCCAGTGTTGTGGGGGTGAGTGCAGGATACAGTTCATCTCCCCTGGTGTGCAGCCAGCCGGCTGGCTCCTGCCAGTCCGTGATGGGCTCGTCGACGTCGATCTCCTCTGCTTCCATTTCTCTGCAGGTGTGCTCGAACCCAGGATCCTCCCCCAACACGTCCATGTCCCCCTCTCCCCCTGTTGCCTCGGGTGACGTTGCGTGCAAGGGCCCTCCCGGCAGTTCCCTGCTCCACCCCACTTCCGGTCAATCTTCCCACCAATAAGAGCGGCCTGTGCCCAACCCTGAGATTGATCCCTCTGGGGAGGTAGTCTCTGGCGCCGTTTCCTCAGCTGGTGAGAACCCCTGGAACGTGCTGGCTGAGAGTGTGGGTGTGAAAAGATATTCATCGAAATAATCTGCCGGCATGGGTCTGTGTGGGAAGAGTGCATGAAACTCGTCTTTGAGGTAGTGCTCCTCCACGGTATAGTACGGTACCCACCTGTTGGCGCTGGCTGGGGTACCTCCCCTGGCGAGGAGATATTCAACCCCCTCTTCCCCCATCTCGAGTCTAAAATCTCTGTGACCTCGTTGAGTGGCTCTGCTCTCGGTGACCCCCCCTTCATGGGCGCCTCGCTGAGCGGGCCTGGTGTGGTCCCTGGCGCCTGAAACCTGTGGGGTGCCTTGTAGGGTGTGAGCACTGATCTATGAAAGACCGGATGCATTCTGGAGCCCTCCGGGAGTGTCAACCGGAAGGCTACTGGATTGATCTGTGCCTCGACTTGGTAAGGCCCTAGCTGCTTGTGTCCGAGCTTCTTCTTAGCTAACGATCTGGCTGGCACTGCCTGGGCTGCTAACCAGACCCAGTCCCCCACCTGGATGTCTTCCCCAACTCTCCTGTGTTTGTCTGCCTGCACTTTGTAGGCGTGTTTTGCTAGCTCCAACTGCCGTCGGAGTTGCTCGTGGACCTCCTGTAGCTCCGCTGCCAAGGCCTCTGCTCCCTGTGGCTCCCCTTCCCCCACTCTCTCTAATCCTGGGAAGATTCTGGGATGCCGCCCATTATTGGCGAAGAACGGTGTCACCCCCGTGGACACGTGCTTCGTGTTGTTGTAGGCAAACTCGGCCAGCGGTAGGTAGTCCACCCAGGTCGAGGGCTGTTGTTGATTCACGTAGCATCTCAGGTACTGCTGCATGATGGCGTTGACCCTCTCCGCTTGTCCGTTGGTCTGCGGGTGTCGTGCCGACGCTAAGTTGATCTTGACGTTCAGGATGCCCAGCAGCTTCTGCCAGAAGTTCGAGATGAACTGGCGACCCCGGTCGGACAGGATGGACCGTGGTAAGCCGTGCACTTTGAACACGTGGTCTATGAACCGTTTGGCGGTCTATTCCGCCGTGGCCACCTTCGCGCAAGGGATGAAGTGCGCCATCTTGGTGAACATGTCTACGACCACGAGTACCACTGTTTTGCCCCGCGAGCTGGGCAGATCTGTGACAAAGTCCAGTGCCACTCTCTCCCATGGTTCGAGCGGCGTCTGTAGCGGTTCCAGCAGTCCCGCCGGCGGCCTGTGTACTGGCTTGGCCCTTTGGCATGTGTCACACCTAGTAACGTACTCTGCGACTTCTCCCCTCATCTTGGGCCACCAAAAATCTGTGGCTACTAATTCCGCCGTCTTGTCCTTGCCGAAGTGCCCGGCGCTGGGCGCGTCATGTAACTGCTGCAGTACTTTCGCGCGGAGGTCGTCTCCCGGCACGTAGAGGGCCCCTTTGCGGATGAGCAGTCCGTCGCGTATCTGGAACTCGTCGTCCTTCGCTGTGCCTCTTCGCACCTCCTCCATCTTGGATTGTGCGAAGGAATCCGCCTGCAGCGCGCGACGTACCGCGTCCAGGTCCACGGTGGCTGAAGCGCACGCCCACGCTTTCGGTGCGAAAATGTGCTTGGCCGCCACCGGTGCCGCTTCCTCGAGATACTGCGGCTTCCTGGATAGCGCATCCGCCATGACGTTGTTGTCTCCCGGGATGTATTCTATCCTGAAGTCGAAATCCGCAAAGAACTCCGCCCAGCGGATGTGTCTCTGGTTCAGGAACCTCGCCGTGCGCCAGTACTCCAGGTTCTTATGGTCCGTGCTGACCTGCACTGTGTGTTTGGCTCTGATGAGGAAGTGCCGCCACGCCTTGAAGGCTACATGAATGGCCAGCAACTCCCTGTCCCAGATGGTGTAGTTCTGCTCCGACTTGCTGAGTTTCCTGGAGTAGAAAGCACATGGCCTCCAGTCCCCTTGCGGATCTTGCTGCAACAGGACCGCCCCCACGGCTCTGTCCGAGGCGTCCGTTTCAACCCTCATTCGTCGGCTGGGGTTGACATGTAGCAGCTGTTCTTTGGACGCGAAGAGACGCTTGAGCCGCTGAAAGGACTGCTCCGCTTGGTCCGTCCAGACGAATTTCTTCTTCTTGGAGCTGAGAGTGTCCATGATGGCCGCCGTCTGCATTGCGAACCCCTTGATGAACTTGCGATAAAAGTTGGCGAAGCCGACGAACTTCTGGACCTCCTTCCGATTGCGCGGGCTCTTCCAGTCCAACACTGAGCGGACCTTGGCGCTGTCCATGGTGAGTCCCTTGTCGGACAGCTTGTAGCCCAGGAAATCCACCTCCGTCATGTCGAACTGGCACTTCTCCAGTTTGGCGTAAAGTCTGTGCTCCCGTAACCTCTGCAGAACTTCCTTGACGTCCTTCTCGTGAGCCTCCTGCGATTCCGAGAAGATCAGAATGTCGTCCAGGAAGCAGACGCACTTCTTGTAGAGAAGTCCTGCTAACACGTGGTGCATGAAGGCTTGGAAACAGTGGGAGTCATTTTGCAAGGCAAACGGCATAACTCTGTATTCATAGGTGCCCAAAGGCGTAAACATGGCTGTTTTCCACTCGTCGCCCTCTCTCATGCGTATAAGGTTGTACGCCCCTCGCAGATCCAACTTGGTGAAGATGCGACCCTTCCTCACCGTCGCCAGCAGGTCGTCGATCTTGGGCATGGGGAATGCTGTGGGCTTCGTCCTCGAATTTATGACCCTGTAATCAACTACAAGCCTCTTTTGGGGCGTGTCTTTTTTCTTCACAAAAAACACTGGTTTGGATTCTTGGATGAATCCCCGCTTCAAGTTGTGGTCTATGAACTCCCTGAGTTCCTGCAGTTCTTTTTCAGACATGGAATACAGTTTTCCAGTCGGCAGCATCGCCCCCGGCAGGAGGTCAATCTTGCAGTTGTAGGGCCTGTGGGGAGGCAGCTTGTCCGCTTCCTTCTCGCAGAAGACCTCCAAAAACGCCTTGTACTTGTCGGGTACCGCTTGCAGCATGCCCAAGTGTAGCTGTGGTTCGTCCTCTTGCCCCTCATCTTCCTGGCTGGTCAGGATGCAGTGTTCTGCGCAGTAGGAGGAGCAGAAGGTCAATTGACGCTGGTCTGCTCTGAAGTTAGGATACTGCTGCAGGCTCCCATCAAAATGAGACACGAGGCTGCCCCCCCCTCTTTCCGAGGCCAATCCCCTCCGGCTTGGCACCTGGTAGCCCCTCCTTTCTCAAAATTTCCAACCTGGTTTGCAGATCCTGGCAGAACGCAGCTGATTCCTCCTCTCTCTTTCTGGTTGCTGCTACTTCCATGGAGAGCCTCGTGACTGCTTCTTGCAGGGCTGTCAATATCTCCTCTGTAGCCATCCTTCCCAATCTTCGTGAGCTTGCAAAACACCAAGTCTTGCCCCTCGCTGCGTCAACTCACGCTGCGAAGGTTTTTTTTTTTTGTGAGGCGCAACTTACTGTCAGAGCTGCCCAAGGTCCCAGCTCACAGAGGACCAACGCCAGGTCGTCGTTATATACAAAAGTCTTTATTGAAGTTCAGTTTCCTTTTTTTTTAATAAAATTTTTATTAGGTTTTCACATTTTATACACACACACAAAACAAAAACAAAAACAAAACATGTATAATTTCATACTCTTACTTTCTTTACCGCCTTTCCCTGACTTCCCCCCACCCCCTCTTCATACATCCCAATTCCAATAATTAATTCAACAAGTTCTTGTCTCTCATCTTTAACATATTATTATTATTTTTAAACTTAACTCTTTTTACTTATCCACATTTAACTTATCCAATTCTCTTATAAACATTAAATCCTTTTTCTAAGGTCGACCTAATTTCCCTTCCACGAATTTCTCCCTTTATATATTAATTAATTATATGTCCTAATAGCCAAATACAAAAATCATAAAAATTTTGAGATTCTGTTCTCCCCTCCCTCCCTACCCCAGTTTCCATCCCTTCCCAAGCAAATGTCCACAGTTCCTAGCCCGGATTCCTCACATCCGAGGCCTTCAAATCTCTGTCCGTCTCTCTCTGCCGATTTTGTTGGTAATCCTTCTTGTTGGACCTCAGGTCTCGAAGGAGTTCTGTCACAGTCACATCAAATTTTCTTCCATCCAAGATACTTAAAAGCAGTTGCTGCAAAAGGTCAGCTGATCTCCCATACTCAAAGAGGAAGTCCCAATCATATTTCTTTATTCTTTTAAATTCCAGCATTCCAGGTATTCCAGGGACTTCCTCCTTCATCTTTCTCATCTTTCGCAGATTTGTAATCCAAAGATCTTCTTCTTTATTTCCTGACAATATAGACTCCTGATTGGTATTTTCCTGTACTTTTTCCACTCCTTCTTTCTTTTCCACCAGTTCCAAAAATGTCTCTTCTGGTTCAGCTGCAGATTTCTTATCAGTCCCTTCCTTTACACATTCAGCAGAGTTGTTTGTTTTAGGATTCAAGGTCATAAGTTCTTTGTTCATAGCCGTACTCTGCTCTTGCAGGATTCCCACAAGAAAAAACATTTTTTCTAACTCTGCCAGTAATTTTCCCTCTGCAGCCATTGTAATGTCTCTAGTTCCCCCTAGGGGGATTCCAATTGCTTAATAGTCCTTTTCCAACAGTCCGTTACTTTGTTGTTTATAGCGCTCTCCGGCCATGGCTCGCGGCTTCGCTCCACTGAAGTAGCGGTCTACTCACAGCACCACGCCGCTCCCTGTACCCTCTCTGTAGCCTTTAAAAAGGCTCTTCGTGGGTCGGGGAAGGCGCTTAAAGGTGCCCGCCGAGTCACCAAGTCCGCAGGCTTCCGCGCCTGCGGTTTCTAAGGGTCCCCGCGTTGCCAGCGCGGTAAGACCCGTCTTCAGCAGAGCCGATTCCCTCCGGAGCTCGGAGGGAATCCGCCATTAGCCGATCGCCATTAGCCCCTGACAGATGCATTTTAAATAAAAGGACACATTCTACTCATGTAAAAACATGCTGATTCCCGGACCATCCGCGGGCTGGATTTAGAAGGCGATTTGGCCAGATCCGGCCCCCGGGCCTTAGTTTGCTTACCCATGCAATAAGCTATATGAATGTATAAGGATGTTTCTATATGAATGTATAAGGATGATCATATGGATGTTTCTCATAGGGCAGCTGTTGATACAATGGCCTTGTGATGGTGGTTAATCCAGGTGAAGCAGCTAGTCATTGCCATTGTCTCTTTCTCTCCTCGAATCTTTCCATAGGGTAGTTGAAGGGATTCTAAGGGTCACCTGGTCTAACCCCATGCAATGCAGGAATCACATCTAAAGAACCCCTGATAGATGGCCACCCAACCTGTTCTTTAAAACCTCAGTTGAAGGAGAGTCCACCACCTTCCAAGGTATCTCAACAGCTCTTACTGTCCAAAAGTTTATTCCTAATGTTTAGTTGGAATCTTCCCTCTTGTAATGTGAGAATCCATTGTTCAGGTCCTACCTTGGTCCATCTTCCGTATGACATTCCTTCAGATAATTGAAGGCGGCTAACATATCGCCTCTCAGCCCTCTCTTCTCCAAGCTAAACATCCTCTACTCCTTCAACCCTTCCTCTTAAGGTTTGGTTTCCAGACCCTTGATCATCTTGGTCCTTCTCCTCTGCGCATGTTCCAGCTTGTCAATATCCTTCTTAAACTGTGGCAGATAGCCCTGTGAGGTTGTTTTGGGAGTCCATCTGGAATAAGCTGCAACACTCTGTCCTGGAAGCCTTCGTACCAATCCTCCCTTCCAAACTGTTATGCTGTAGTGATTCTTTTATTGTGCATTTTGATTATTGCACTATTGTATTTCAATGGATTCCGCCCCCCATAAACCATTTTGAGCATAACTGTACTTGTAGAAAACATGCCATATAAATGCAGCCTATAAAACACTCTATGAAGACACATGCCATCATTTATTTACTTTTGTAGGACCTGGTGTGTTTGCTCCAGGAAGCATTTTTAGCAAATGTATAACTTTTTTTTGTGCACAAGAATTCCAGACACAGGTGGTCTGTGCGTTCCAACATACATTATTTAGAATGGAAATTCTTTAGCCGATTTGTGAGGAGAGAAAGAAAATTGCACCAGCTGGTACCAAAGAGTTATCTTTGTCGACATGAACTCATGTTTGCTTTGACACTGAGCTAATCTGCATTTTCCCTTTGAACACTTTTATATATGTTTCTTTACTCTCTTGCTTAGCCAGTAAAGCTTTATGAGGTCTTAAATGGAGCAGATATCTGTTGTCTTGGGATGGACAGATCTTGGTTTCTCTCCATTTCTCAATTTTCCTGTCTTAAGTCCAGTTCTCTACATTCCTGCTTCAGTATGTGCTTGTGTGTATTTTATTTTATTAAGTCCACAGGAAAATCTTTAGCATTTTAGCACACATCTCCCCTAACATACACATTTTTTTGCAAGCATGTTTTCCCTAATATAACACATTTTCATGAATATGTGACACTTTCCCCTAATATACACATCCTTGTAGACATTATTTGGTTGAAGAACTGCAATGTGAGATGCTCTTCAGGGTTTCAGACAGCGTCCTTTCCCACACATCCATGGAGATGCAAAGGACTGAACCTGGGACCTTTCATATGCAATATATAGAACCCCAAAAGGCTTCCCATCACATGGTGGGAATCTTCTAAAACAGGAGTAGGGGGTCTGTGACCCTCCAGGTGTTGTTTGGCTCCAACTCCCACCAGCTCCAATCTCTATGGCCAATGGTCAGAGATGATGTACCGTATTTTTTGCTCTATAAGACTCACTTTTTCCCTCCTAAAAAGTAAGGGGAAATGTGTGTGCATCTTATGGAGCGAATGCAGGCTGCGCAGCTATCCCAGAAGCCAGAACAGCAAGAGGGATTGCTGCTTTCACTGTACAGTGATCCCTCTTGCTGTTCTGGCTTCTGAGATTCAGGATATTTTTTTTCTTGTTTTCCTCCTCCAAAAACTAGGTGCGTCTTGTGATCTGGTGCATCTTATAGAGCGAAAAATACGGTAGTTCAACAACAGACCATAAGCTTCCACGTTCCTATTCTAACATAAATGGAAATCCACAACATTCCGTGGTTCTGCCTTCTTTGGGAATGAGGAATGTTCTCCCATGACCTTCTGGCAATACTTTACTTGAGATATTGCTGAAGATCTTTTCTTTAAGGTGCTGAGAAACCTGAAGTTTCTTTAAGCTGCTTCAGAGAGCTGTAGCATTCTTTTGAGGGGGTTCCCCCCCCCCCCTTGGTGGCATTAAGATTGGGAAAGATCAGAAGCCCCTCTGAAGATTGCTGAGATACGTCACATTCCTTATGAGACATGAAGCCAGGAGTATGGATGGCATCCTTCCAAACATATCTTGGCTTTCTATTGTAAGTTGACCCCTTGTTTCTGTAAAGCTACATTCCCCCTCCCCTACTGCTTTTATATGGCCACCCTATTTACTTGGGGAGCACTATATGCAGCTCTGGTGCGGTGCAGAGAATCTGACAGTGTAGAAGGAGGATGTTCATGGGGAATAAAGCTACTAGGCTCCATGATGGCTATCTCTACCTGCACTACCAGAGGCAGTGTGTCTCTGAATACCAGTAGCTGGGAATCACAGGTGAGGAGAGCGTTGTGGCGCGAGATTCTGTTTGCAGACTGGCTGGCCACCGTAAGAACAGGACACTGGACTAGGTGGGACTTTGGCGTCATCCAGCCAGGGGGGGTGCCAGGAAGAGGTGAGTGCCGACCGCTCCAGATGTCACCACTGAGGGAGGGGGTGACAAAATGCCAGGCGGCACTCACCACATGCCCTGCAGCAAGCCCGAGCCATGTGTCTCTCCTGGGAGAGATGCGGTGGCTTGGGCGTGCGCAGGCTCCACGCTGCTCAAATGGTCCACCCGCTGCCTCCTCCCCTCAGCTGTAGGGTGGCTGAGTGGGAGGAGGCAGGCAGGCTCTGGAGGCCTTGCAGTGCGCCCCGCCCCTATGGGTGGCTCGCCCCGCCCTCACCCCACCCCTATGGACGGCTCACCCCACCCCTGGGCGCGCCACTCCATGTGCCCGAGTGGCTTCCTCCGCCACTGCAGCCAGTCTCTGCTTATGTTTGAAGAAGAAGAAGAAGAAGAAGAGCACTTTATCACTACCTGAAGGAGTCTCAAAGCGGCTAACATTCTCCTTTCCCTTCCTCTCCCACAACAAACACTCTGTGAGGTGAGTGGGGCTGAGAGACTTCAAAGAAGTGTGACTAGCCCAAGGTCACCCAGCAGCTGCATGTGGAGGAGCGGGGAAGAGAGCCCAGTTCACCAGATTATGAGTCTACCACTCTTAACCACTACACCGAATTGGCTCTTATGCAAGAAAGAAAATGAAACTGAAGACTGAATGAGGATGGTCCTTGAAAGATGCAGAATACCTCCCTCTGGAGACTTTCTTCTTCTTCTTCTTCTTCTTCTTCTTCTTCTTCTTCTTCTTCTTCTTCTTTGGGGCAAACGCTGGCCTGTGCACATTTCAACATTTCTAGACAGTAATGAGGGTAAATGACCTTTGTGGAAAATCTAAAATTCCATTGGTTAGGAGTCAGTATCATTTGCCAGTTCTGGAAGAAATACAGCTTGCTGAAGGTCAAAAAGATGAACAGCTGGGCTCTGTGTGTGTGTTTATGAGTGCAAAGTGGGGGAAAGGGAGCAGGTCCACAACACATGAATCAAAGTGTGAGACAATGTTCTGTGTATTCTGCCAAAGGAACAAGTACAAGGTTTGGGCAATGTCAGACTTCCAAGCTTTTATCCAGAGGGCTTTAGGTATGTCAGTCAGCAGGGAGGTCAACCCAGCTAGTCACAGATCTTTTGGGAATCCAAAAGTCTTGTTTCCAATAAGACAAAGGGAACATTAATGTATCTGTGTTGGTTGGTTGGTTGGTTGGTTGGTTGGTTGTCTGTCGCTTTGGTTTGCCTTGGGCAAGAGAAAGTGACTAAAACATTAACACCAACACCAACGTGGGGAGAACATTCCATAAATTTAGACACACACACACATACACACCAATATGGAGATTATATTCTATTATTTCCTTTCAAAATTTATATCCCATATCTCAATGAATGATCAGAACAGGTTACACAGAAAAGGGGAGGCATTTTTCAGCAGAATGGCAATGCGTTTTTGCTTGGTCCAATTGGTTACCAGGAGTCACCTGATCCACATGAACCTGCTTCATAGGAAGGGGAGCTTCATCAAAGCACCTCCCATTTCTACTTTTGGAGCTTGCTGGCATGTTCCTCTGCTTCCTTAAGGAATCAGTGCATTGCTGCCTGGCCACCTTTAGTATGAGGGCTGCAATGTAGCTGAGTGGACTAGGGAGACTAGACTAGTCCCCTAAATGTTCCCCTGGTGCCTCCTTCCCAAAGGCCAGGGAGCTTCTGCCTGGCTTAGGGAGGAAGGCACAATACTCCAGCGGGTCCAAGAGCCCTCCTGCCACGCTGCCCAAAGCCTGCCCAGTTTGCGGAAAGAGGCAAGAAGGCTCCAGCATCCTATCACAGCCCTGGTGCCTCCTTCTCAAAGCCTGGGGAGCTTTTGCCCAGCTTGGGGAGTGAGGCGCGATGCTCACACACACAAGGTCACAACACCACACCCACAAGCTGGTGCCTCTGACCTTAACCGTTCCCCTACGAAAAAATGTCACCGGATGCCACTGATGTAGCTGTTGCTTCTGGAAAAAGAGTTGCCTGATAAAAACATGTTTGTTTGTTTGTTTGTTTGGTTTGGTTTGTTTTATGTATCCCTTCCCCCTAAAACACCCCCCCCCCCCCCAAAGTTCTGTAAGAAATCGATGGAGAAGCATCTTTCCAGTGATAGCATCTGAAGCAAGCTAAGCCCTGGAATGCAAGGAGATTCTCGGAGTATCCCAAAGGAGCTTCTTCTGCTGCCAATCCACAAACAATCCAAGTTTTTCACATAATAAACTGGATTCCAGGTTACGCAGATGATCCGCAGGCATCGGCTGAACTTCGCCTGACCCAGTTCTTCGTTTCAGGTTGGTAATAAAAATCCAAACCCCAAGGAAATTTTCCACGTGGCTTTATTTCTTTTAGAAAGAAAGAGAGAGAGAATAAAGGAAAGGTTTGAGCAACTCCGCCAACATCAGTTCGGACACTTCGAGCTCCCTGAATTGACAGGTTCAGCTACTGGTCTTCTTTTTTCCAGGGAATGTACAGAACACAGCTTTTGCTGGTTATACAATAGCCATATGTTGAAAAATCCTGCATTGCTGAGATCGAGATATAATCATCATCATTGATATGTACTATTGATGCTTCTGTTGTCTTTGTCCATGGAGTTTTCTTGGCAGGGATACCGGAGTGGCTCGCCGGTTGCTGCTCCAGGTGGATCATATTTGGTCAAAACTCTCCACTATGACCTGTCGGTATTGGGTGGTGCTGCACGGCATAGCTCATAGCTTCTCTGAGTTGTTGAAGCCCCTTCACCATGACAAGGAGAAGGGGACGACAGAGGACGAGATGGTTGGACAGTGTTCTCAAAGCTACCAGCATGAGTTTGACCAAACTGCAGTGGAAGACAGGAGTGCCTGGCGTGCTCTGGTCCATGGGGTCATGAAGAGTCGGACGTGACTAAACGACTCAACGACTAAACAACAACAACAACATTGATGCTTTGGGTACGTGACTACACAGTGACAAGAAAAGAGGTCCTTGCCTTAAGGAACTTACAGTCTAGGGTCCACAAGAATGAGGGGAGGGTGGTGAGGGTAACAGGGCAAGAATGTACTTTCATTTCAGCAACATACACTTGGGCTTAATTTCAGCATCAGAAGAAAAGAACATGAGAAAACCTTTGATGGATCAGGCCAATGGGCTATCTAGTCCAGCTTTCTGTTCTCACAGAGTTCTCTAGGAAGGAGGATTAATTGTTAAACCACTCTGGGAATTCATAGCATTGTAGGATCTAGTCCCACTTGCTGCAATGCAAGAATCTCAACTCAAGCATCCCTGTCAGATGGCCATGCAACTTCTGCTTAAAAACCTCCAATGAATGAGAATCCATCACTTTCCAAGGGAGTCCGTTCCAATGTTGAACAGCTCTTACCATCATAGAGTTCTTTCTGATGTCCGAATCAACTTTCTTGCAAATTGAAGCCATTAGTTTGGTTCCTAGACTCCAGAACAGGAGAAAACAAGCTTGCTCCATCTTCCATGTGACAATCCTTTAGGTATTTGAAGATGGCTATCACACTTCCTCTTAGTATCCTCTTTTCCAGGCTAAACACACTCATCTGTTCCTCATAAGGCTTGGTTTCCAGACCCTTGATCATCTTGGTCCCCCTCCTCTGCACACATTCCAGCTTATCAATATCCTTCTTCAACTGCGCTGCCCAGAACTGGACACAATACTCTAGGTGTGGTCTCACCAAAGCAGAAGAGAGGCCTGCAGAATTATATGTCAAGGGAGGTCATATTGAGTTGAGGGCATATGACACCCCAAATTCTCCCTTTGTGCTTTTCATACCTAAGGTGAAGGTAAAGAGACCCCTGACCATTAGGTCCAGTTGTGGCTGACTCTGGGGTTGCAGCGCTCATCTTGAGAGCCAGTGTGGTGTAGTGGTTAAGAGCGGTAGTCTCGTAATCCTGGGGAACCGGGTTCGCGTCTCCGCTCCTCCACATGCAGCTGCTGGGTGACCTTGGGCTAGTCACACTTCTTTGAAGTCTCTCAGCCCCACTCACCTCACAGAGTGTTTGTTGTGGGGGAGGAAGGGAAAGGAGAATGTTAGCCGCTTTGAGACTCCTTAAAAAAGGGAGTGAAAGGCGGGATATCAAATCCAAACTCTTCTTCTTCTTCTTCTTGCTTTATTGGCCGAGGGAGCTGGCATACAGCTCCCGGGTCATGTGGCCAGCATGACTAAGCCACTGCTGGCGAACCAGAGCAGCGCACAGAAACGCCGTTTACCTTCCTGCCGGAGTGGTACCTATTTATCTACTTGCACTTGACATGCTTTCAAACTGCTAGGTTGGCAGGAGTAGGGACCGAGCAACGGGAGCTCACCCCGTCGTGGGGATTCAAACCACCAACCTTCTGATCGGCAAGTCCTAGGCTCTGTGGTTTAACCCACAGCACCACCCGCGTCCCACTTTTTCATAGCTGGTGCATCCCAATATTTGCTTCTATCCTACTGGATGAGGAATCAGACTTACGGTATGAAACCCTGATCCCTATGACCTCTCTAGGCAATTGTCCTGGTCGCTTAATTGCCTTATGAATAAGCTTGGATGCTGTGCTCCCTTCCCCACTTCTCCCTGAAAGCTTGAACTAGTCTGACTGGTTAGGATTCCATTCCGCCAATCCATTGCCCATCTTCTTTGCTTAAGCAGTTAATAATGAACCACTTAGAATGGTCAAGCAGAGCACTGGGGAAGCTTGGTGTCATGACTGGAGGTTTAGATGGAAGGGTTCACTTAAAGTTCACCATCTGACTCAGACCAGTGGCATATAGAATAGTTTAATCATGCCGTGGGGAAAAAACAATTCTCGCAGAAGGGGACCCTTAGGCAGGGCCTGAAGGAGAAACTTCCATTTGTTTCAAAGAAAGCCCCCCTCTTCACCACCCTTCCAAAAAGAGGGAGGTCTTCAGGAAATGGAGATAGACTATTTACTCAAATGCAGCAGATGAATTCATCTGTCCCTCAACAACCAGAAAAGCCATCTGAAAATGATAGAATCTATTTGGCAGACATTTTTGGATGACGGGATAAGTGAAGTGCTTTCTTCATCTTCTTCTATTTCTCATTGCAGTTAAAATAATAATAATAATTCAGGAACACAATGCAAAGGCAGAGACTGAAAAGGACCCTCTGTTGCACAGGCCACTGATTGTTGTCTGAGTAGTGACAAGACTTTTGTTTAAGAAGAGATCCCACCAATGCATTAAATTACTGGCCTGTATAAACTTTCATTCTTGTTTTCTAAAACCCTCCACTGAGCTATGTGCAAATGGACTCTTGACAACTCCACCTGCACCCTGCTCTCTGTGGCCAGAGAAGCCAAGGAAACAATTCCAGCGAAAATTTCCAGCAGTTTCTCACAGGTGGGGAATCACTGTTAGCAGTATCAGAAGCATAGTTTCTTTTGTCTATTATTAATATTTAGACTCCACTTTAAGAGGTGTCAGCCTGGCCAGCATTTTGAATGTCTCAGACGTAAGGTAAAGGATCCCTGGATGGTTAGGTCCAGTCAAAGGGGACTATGGGGTGCGGTGCACATCTTGCTTCAAGCCAAGGGAGCCAGCATTTGTCCACAGACAGTTTTCTGGGTCATGCAGCCAGCATGACTAAACCGCTTCTGGCACAATGGGACACTGTTTAGCTTCCCACCGCAGTGGTAACTATTTATCTACTTGCACTGGCGTGTTTTCAAACTGCTAGGTTGGCAGAAGCTGGGACAGAGCAAAGGGAGCTCAACACCGTCATGCGGATTCAAACCACTGACCTTTTGATTGGCTTAATGGTTTAAACCACAGAGCCACTCACCTCAGATGTATCAGTTTGAGAATGTAAAGCCAGGCTGCCATTAAGGTTACTGCTGGTGCCACTTCATTCATTCATTGCCTATTTCACAGGAATACAAAATGCAGCATTAAAAATGGTTAGAACAAATAGAATCACAACTCAGGTGAATCCTAATATTTATATATCTCAAGTGTCAGAGACGAAGTTAAAGAGATGCATCTTCAGGATATGAGGGAAGCTATATAAAGAAGGTTCCAGGCACAGTTGAAGGGTTGCCCAAGAGAACGCCCTTTCCCAGGCTGCCATCCTCCAAATGTCCAAGGCCAACAGAACTGCCAAGTCCTTCTGCCCCAGAAGGACTTGTAGGATTTGTAGGGGAGAAGATGGTGCTGGCATCAGTCTGTTTTAAGAGACAATAGAGTGTGCCTCCAGCAGTGGTCAAACTGCTGTGGCTGAAGACCAGTAACTTGTAATTGCTACCTCTCAAGTTGCTTTTGCTGCTTTAGCAGCACCAAAGTGACCTCTCTGGGGTGCAAGTCTGAGCAGTGTGTCTGAAGGTCCTGGGCTGCCCAGATGACAAGACTCCCCTCTTGGCCTCACTGATGTGGTCCAATGGAAAGCAGAGCAAGACGTTTGGCACCAGCTTGGCTGCAGGAGTTGCCAGAAGGAGGCATACAATAAACCACCCAACCACCTTAGGGACTCCACTCTGGATTTGTGTAGCCTTTTCTTCTCCCAAAGATACCCCGCAAAGCAGTGGGTACAGATATTTCCTCAGGGTTTACTCCATGAATGAGAATAGCCACAAGGCAGCAGAGGTTTAGGTCAGAGCTTTCCTTCTCCTAGATGGGCTACCTTCCCAGGTTGATGAGCCCCATCGTATTTACGGGACCACCTCTCCTGGTATGCCAAGCAGTGGACCTTAAGGTCCATGAATAATCATAGTTTTGAGGTCCTGGGCCGTAATCAAGTCAGATTATCCTCCACCAGGGCCAGGGCCAGGGCCTTCGCAGTAATGGCTCCAACCTGGTGGAAATGAGACCAGGGCCCTGCAGGATTTAACTTCCTTCCGCAGGGCCTGTAAGACAGAGATATTCCACCTGGCTTTCAATTTGAACTTAGCCTGCTCTTTTATTCCCCTTCCTTCCCTCCCCTTTCCTATTTTAGGAAGATTATCCGCTCTGGGATCCCACAGCTAATTCTCCCCTGGCCTCCTTGCTGGCCCAAATAGGACTAATTTAGCCAGCTAGCCCTGGTGATCATCAATGTTTATTGGATGGATTTCCCCCCTAAATTGATTTTTGATTTTTGAATTCTGAATTTATTGTTATTCACATTTTATACGGTATTTTATGCTGTTTCCGTTGCATCAATTAAGTGTTATAAATTTGTTGTTAGGCACCCTGAGCCCGGTTTTCTGAACTGGGAAGGGCGGGGTATAAATAAAAAAATATTATTATTATTATTATTATTATTATTATTATTATTATTATTATTATTATCTGCCTCTCATTTCCTTCTACAGCATGTGCAGAAAATGCCTTCTTGACCATTGGCCCCACTCTTGGTCTCGTCCACTCGATCCACCAGAGACTATCTTCACATGCAGGGGAATTCTCTAACTCATCAAGGGCTTAAGATCCATCAGCTGCCCTCCCTGATTTAGCTGGTCAATCAAAGCCGTTTCCCAGGATGTAGCCACTGTCTCATGCTGACCGCTTCTAGGAACCCTGGGGGAGAGCTGAGTCCAGGGTGAGGTCCAAAGGTGGACAAACTACCCCAGAAGTAGTGTGGCGTGTCCCCTACCCAAGGTGCTACCCCTCCCATAACACCCCTGCAACCCTGAGAAGGAGAACAGTGGAGAATATTGATATAAAATTCTATGACCAGAAGCATTTTTGTTAGGGATTGTAGGACAAGACCTGCCAAGGAAAATAGAGAACTGATTTATGTATGCTACAAAAGCAGCAAGAGTCTTGATAGCACAAGGATGGAAGAATGAGGAAACCCCGACAAAAGAACAGTGGCAAGAGAAATTGATGAACTATGCAGAACTGGCCAAATCGACATACAAATTGTGAGACAAGGACAACTGTGACTTCAAGGAGGAATGGGAACTTTACAAAAAATTATTTTAAAACACAACAAAATGAACTGGACTCCTTGGCAGGTTTTGAATAAACATACACAGATTTATTGTTGATAACATGATGGACAGATATGCAAGGATATATACAATTTTATAATATGCAGAGAAAATATGTGCAGCGAAATCAGGAAGAGGAGCTGAGGGAAGTCCTGGGGGGGGCGAAGGGGGGAATTATGTAGGTGATTCTATAGTTTGATAATGTGTTATGTGGAAATTGAGATATAAAAATCTATGATGTGGCTTTCTTTTTCTAGTGGGCTGAGAAAAAGAAAAATCTTAGAAATATTATCAGGTTAAATATTAAGGTTTTGTTGTTGTTGTTTAGTTGTTTAGTCGTGTCCGACTCTTCATGACCCCATGGACCAGAGCACACCAGGCACTCCTGTCTTCCACTGCCTCCTGCAGTTTAGTCAAACTCATGCTGGTAGCTTTGAGAACACTATCCAACCATCTCGTCCTCTGTCGTCCCCTTCTCCTTGTGCCCTCCATCTTTCCCAGCATCAGGGTCTTTTCCAGGGAGTCTTCTCTTCACATGAGGTGGCCAAAGTATTGGAGCCTCAGCTTCAGGATCTATCCTTCCAGTGAGCACTCAGGGCTGATTTCCTTAAGAATGGATCGGTTTGATATTCTTGCAGTTCATGGGACTCTCAAGAGTCTCCTCCAGCACCATAATTCCAAAGCATCAATTCTTCAGCGATCCAGGAGAGATATTCCCAGGTTAAATATTCTCAGGTTTCAGCTCGGCTCTACCCTCAATATTCCAGCTTGTGCCCTTCTGGGTTCAAAATTATATTGGCTGCTTCTTTCCTCTCTAAAAGTGACTGCAGAATGCAAAGGGGAAAGGGAACCACATCTCCAACATAGACCTGGTATATTGTTTGCTTTCTTCTTTCTCTTTAAAATGAAATAACACTGGCACGAGGGAACAGTTGAAACGAGGGCTGAACAAATTAATTTCTTTCTCTCCCTTTTCTTCCCTTGTTTTCCTTCCAGCTAAACACAGAAAGAAAAGTTGTCGCTTCAGGCAAGCAGCGACTTGCTGGAAATTTTGCCGCTGAAAAGGCAAGTCAAACCTGGCCAAGTTTTTGTTAATCCGTCATTCAGGTTATTAGCTGCCAGTGTTGCTCCACCACATCCTGTCCCCTCCCTTGTTCAGCAACTACAAAATAATAATAATAATAATCTTGGTGCGGTTTGGATTAACTCCTGCCAATTCCTAGTTTCCTGTCAATTTTAACATTTAAAGAATTGGAATTGGGCTCCTGCAAAAATAATAGTTATAAAACCCAAAGGAGAAAAGGACCGTTCCCGAAGAGCTTTAACAGTCTAACCCTCTTACTTCTGAGGACTGTCGCACTGTGAAGGGAATACAGAGTCTCCTAACAACTCTCAGGACCCTTAACAAACTACAGTTCCCAGAATTCTTTGGAAGGAAGCCATGACTGTTCAAAGTGATGCAGCAGCCTCCCCCCCCCCCCAAGCTAATACAATTATAGGACAGGAAAGTAATAGTACCGCTCTATTCTGCCTTGATCAGACCCCTCCCCCCACACTTGATGTACTGCATCCAGTTCTGGGCACCTCAATTTAAGAAGGATATGGACAAGCTGGAAGTGTTCAGAGGAGGGCGACCAAGATGGGTAGGACCCAAACCAAGCAATTCAACTTACAAAAAGAAATTGCAGCTAAAGTGTGTTTCACTTGGAAAAGAGGATACTGAGAGGAGGTGTGATAGCCATCTTCAAATACAGTGGTACCTCTGGTTGCAAACGGGATCCGTCCTGGAGGTCCGGTCGCATCCTGGGGAATTTGCAACCAGAGGACCACTTCTGCGCATGTGCGCAGCACAGTTTAGTGCTTCTGCGCATGCATGCACACAGCACAGTTTAGCACTTCTGCGGATGCACATGGCACAGTTTAGCGCTTCTGTGCATGCATGCGCAGTGAAACCCGGAAAAATACTTCCAGGTTTGCCACTTTCACATCCCGAAGTTTACGTATCCAGAGGGAAACGTAAGCAGAGGTACAACTGTATCTAAAGGACTGTCACATAGAGGGTGGGGCAAACTTGTTTTCTCCTGCTCTGGAGTCTAGGATCCAAAGTAATGGCTTCAGTTTGCAAGAAAGTTGATTCTGACATCAGGAAGAAGTGGGACAAACTCCCCTGGGCAGTGGTGGCCTCTCCTTTTAAAGCAGAAGTTGGATGGTCATCTGTCAGGAATTCTTTAGCTGTGATTCCTGCATTCCAGGGGGTCAGACTAGGCAACCCTTGGGGTCCATTTCAACTCTACAATTCTATGATTGAGTGCAGGGCCTTTTTCCCCCAGCCAGAACTCACTGGGATGCAGCTCCAGCCCCTCTCAGGTGGGCACCAATGCCATTCTAAGAGGAGTCCATGGTGGGTTCCAGCACCCCTTTTTCTAGAACTATAGCACTGGTTCTATGATGCTTCAAATGCATAGCGTAGATGGGGCCTTAGCCTCTGAAGTATAGATGAGGGTCAGTAGGGATAGGTAATTTACATGGCAATCCTATATTCAGAAGTAAGCATCATTGGTTCAGTTGGGGCTTACTCACAAGAAAGTGGGCATCGCACTGCCAGTGTGTCTAGAGGGGACTTTGATCTTACCCAGCGGGCCTCCTTCTGGGTCTTAATGATCTTACAGTAAACCTGAAAGCTTGTGTTATCTGTTATTTCTGATCCGCCTCCTGTTCTCTGTAAAGCTGAAGTTACAACAGAACTCAGGTCTTGTATGTTCTGTGACCTTTTTGATTTTCAGGAAGGATCTTACTTTGGCAGTATTTGGGTGGAACCTGGTTTAATCAGCTCAGTGTTTACGGAGGCCAACAATCCATCTGGGGGAAGTGGGGTGAGGAAGGTGCCATCTTGAATAACCATTTACAAGCATGCAAGCCATCGCCCTCCTATCCCACAGATTAAAGATGGCCACTGACCTTATGGAACTGTCTTCCTTCCACAAGAAAATTAGGTTTACCCTAAGAGGATACAAAGAACAGTCAAGCCATCCTAACATAGCTGAAAGAGGGATGGGAACTGTTGCAAGTCCTACAGCCATACTGAATTTTAATTAGTTGTGAATTCATTTGGGGGTTAAGACTTTCATTTTGTCATAGAAGCCCTGTTCAGGGAAGTTTTTAATGTGTGACATTTTAATGTATTTTTAATATTTGTTGGAAGCCACCCAGAGTGGCTGGGGAAGCACAGCCAGATGGGCGGGGTACAAATAAATTATTATTATTATTATTATTATTATTATTATTATTATTATTATCAGATAATGTGACGCGGCAGCAAAAAAAGCCAATGCAATTCTGGGCTGCATCAATAGGAGTATAGCATCTAGATCAAGGGAAGTAATAGTGCCACTGTATTCTGCTCTGGTCAGACCTCACCTGGAGTACTGTGTCCAGTTCTGGGCACCACAGTTCAAGAAGGACACTGACAAACTGGAACGTGTCCAGAGGAGGGCAACCAAAATGGTCAAAGGCCTGGAAACGATGCCTTATGAGGAACGGCTGAGGGAGCTGGGCATGTTCAGCCTGGAGAAGAGGAGGTTAAGGGGTGATATGATAGCCATGTTCAAATATATCAAAGGATGTCACATAGAGGAGGGAGAAAGGTTGTTTTCTGCTGCTCCAGAGAAGTGGACACGGAGCAATGGTTCCAAACTACAAGAAAAAAGATTCCACCTAAACATTAGGAAGAACTTCCTGACAGTAATAGCTGTTCGACAGTGGAATTTGCTGCCAAGGAGTGTGGTGGAGTCTCCTTCTTTGGAGGTCTTTAAGCAGAGGCTTGACAACCATATGTCAGGAGTGCTCTGATGGTGTTTCCTGCTTGGCAGGGGGTTGGACTCGATGACCCTTGTGGTCTCTTCCAACTCTATGATTCTATGATCCCTATTTTCAACGGAGAAATGTTGGAGGGGTATGAGAAGGTAGTTTCTAAGGCATCCTTCCCTAGGCTGGTTTCTTCCACATAGTGTTGGACTACCACTCCCATCATCCCCAGCCTTTAGTCATTTTGGCTGGGGCCCATGGGAGTTGTAATCCAAAACAAAAGGCTGATCTTCGACAACCCAAGGAAGGCAAACCATTTAGCCAAGTCTCTGCTATGACCCACATCTCCAAGTGTCATGTTCCTATGGAGGCAGATAATGTCAAGAAGTTCAAGGTTGCTCAAATGGACAAAAGGCCTGGCCTATAGCAGGCATGTCCAACTTCCAAGAGACTGCGATCTATTCCCACTGTAAAAAAAAAACTGGCAGTGATTTACCCATTGGATTGCCCAAAGTTGTTGAGCTTTTTTGGACATCCCTGGCCTATAGCATTGCCACCAAATTTCACCTAATGAGTTCTTTTCAAAGGATTTGGATGAAATTTGGTGGCTCCTTCTCAGGAGGAACATCAAAGCTTCTTTGAAAGATACGAAAAGGAGTTAGGATCAGACCAGCAGAGTCTCACAGAGGTCTACCACGCATCCCTAGTGTAGTACAAAATGCCTTAGAGAACTTTAAATACACACACACATATGAACCTCACTGTGAAACCCGTAGCAAAGGCTATTGGAATTGGGCTAGTAATTTGATTTGAGGGTTAAACAATAGGGAACAATCAGTGGCATTGTCTGATACATAGAATCTCTGAGGCATTGTGCAGATTTACTGCAGAGAATATCTACAAGTTTGCTTTTGGAAGATACCGTACACTTTGCATTATCTGACAGGGGGATTAATATTAATGTAGCCTACTGACAGCCAGACAAGAGAAGACAGTAGTCCATTAAGAAAAAGAAGTGTCTAAGTATCTGAAACTGCTCTATAGCACTGTAAATGGAAAAGCCATCCCCCCCCCCCAGAGTTAACAGACTAGATTAATAATGTTATCCTAGTCATGAGTGAGGGATTATGTCTCAGTCCCAACTTGCTGGCAGACATCGTTGGGGCTGCTTTGGCATCCCTGAACTCCATAGGGCCAGGCTCCCAGCAGTCCATGCAAAAAGAAGTGGGAAGACCACTACTGGCAGGTTGGTCCAAAATATCATTCCCCAAACAACTTGACAGCCTGTTTTAAGCTGCTCAATATCCCTGAACAAACCACTCTGTCAGTCCTTTATTTTGTCATTCTGGAAAAGGTCACAAGCCAGAAGGCCTTTTGTTCAGACATATATTGGCAGACCTTAGAATAACCATTAAAATTCAGAGCATGTGGTCCAGATATTCTGTGGGCATCATATTGAATGACAGAGAAACCCGACATAAATCAGGAAATGTTAAAGTTGGGGAGCCTGCAGACCACTGTTGATGGACTGCAACTCCCATTAGCCCCTGTTAAACTATGCAGGGCTGCCTTCGGATATCTTCTAATGGTTGTATACTTAGAAGCTATCAGAAGATATCTCCTGGGCTCTGGGGTTGCATAACTCCATATCCTCCAATACTTCTCTGATGAAAATAGGGACGTCCAAAGGAAAAGCGGAACATTCTGGGCTCAAATCAGAAACTGGGATGACTTCTGTAAACCCAGGACTGTCCTTAGAAAATAGGGACACTTGGAGGGTCTGGGAGGGTCTCTCAGACTTGCCTGGAGATGTTGGGGGTTGAACCTAAGACTTGCCCCATGCAAAGCACATGCTCTGAGCAATGGGCCTTCCTCATAAGTTGTAATGCAGCAACACCTGGAAGGTTACAGGTTTCCCACACCAGGGGAAAGAACATGAAAGAGACTATTCAGGTGCTGGAAATGGTGCCAAGTTGACCAAATAAATCTGCAACATGCCTTGTAGTGATGTAGAAACTTTACTCTTAATAAAGACCTTGAAATGTACTGTCTCTGTTGCATTCAAAAGCTGAAGCTCCACTTACCAGAGTCTCAGGAACTCCTCTGCAGTGAAGGCCAGTCCATTAGGCCTTGTGGGGTACTGCCACACCAAAATCCATTGGCTCTGTCTGCCATTGTCTCTGGCTCCACCTACTGTTGGCCTCCTGCCTTACACCCTACCAGCCCCAATGGATCTTTGAGTGGCTCCTAAGAATGACAGGCGGAGTAGAAGTCTAAAAGGTGCTCCATTCTTGCCTCAGCAACCCACCACCATGGCTTAATCAATTGTATGCATTCAAACAGAGTATAATCCTGTCGTAAGCTTTGTTTAAAATTCAATAAGCAGTTCAGAACATTTTTCAAGAATTGCCCAGCATGTTTATACTGCATAGATAGTCTTTGCTGGCTCATAGTCCTAAACAACAATATGTAGGCAGAACTGTCAAGATCTCTGTTCAGTATTGCCCTTGCTTATCTTTACGCCTTCATTTTTATCATACTTCTGTTTTTGTTTTGTTTTGTTTTTCTGTTCCACTCACAGACCACTTTGGAACGTCTTTATGATTTCAAAGGGTGAGGGGTTGAGCTTACCTTGCAGAGCTGGAAAAAGGTTCAGAAAAGGGCAACCGAAATGCTCTACGCAGGGATGAAGCAGCAGCTCCCCTACAAGGAAAGATTGCAGGATTTGGGGCTTTTCTTTGTTTAGAGAAAAGGCAGAGGTGACATGATAATGCTTATAAAACGATACATGGCATGGAGAAAATGAATAGAGTGTTATAAGTTTGGAGGGGAACACACACACACATCCAAGAAATTAATGAATGTTGGAATCTAGCTCATATTTGGGATAAGGGGAAATGCAGGCTGCAGAACTGCGCCAAGCAAGGAGGTTCATGCAAAGCAGCCAGGCCAGGCTAATTAAAACCTGAGCTGTTAAGAAACAACACTGGTCATTAAGGGCCACTGACAGTGCAAAAGAGCTTTCCTTCCCCCCAGGTCTGAGGAGTGGACAGAGATAGAAGAATTGGCAGGTTACCGAGGTGATGGGGGACGGGTGAGGTAACCAGAAAAGAGTGCCCTTTTGCAAGGAGCAGGGATTGCTGGGAACAAGAAAGGAGACCAGAGGCTGGAACCATCTTGGCTGCTGGCTAGAGAGGATGCAACCCAGAGATTATACCCTCCAAGTGTCTTTATTTTCCAGGGACAGTCCAAAAAATACTAAAGCCATCCTGGCTTCTAATTTGATCCCGAAATGTCCCTATTTGCCCTGCCAGCGCTGCTGCCACTGAGCTTGGGGAGGACGATGAGCTGGTGCTTGTCCTAAGCAGTGGCAGAGATGAGGGAGCACACCCTGTTGCCTCCCTGTGGCTTCCAGTGCCCGCCTCGTCCCTTGGGCAGCTCATAGCAGCTGCTGGAAAACAGGTGAGGAGGAGGAGGAGGAGGAGGAGGAGGAGGAGGAGGAGGAGGAGGGGAGGGTACCACTGCTGAGGCCCAGCCTTGTATGATGTGTTGGCTCTGGGGTACAGGAAGAGGGCAGGGCAGGAAGAAAGGGGGAGTGGAGTGGTGCGCAAGGAGTCTTGATTTTTTTTTAATTAAAATTTTTTTTGTGCATCTGCATCTAATCTTGCCCTTCACTTCCCTGTCTTCCTCCTTGGTGATCACTCGTAGCGTCTGCATCTAATCTTGCCCTTCACTTCCCTGTCTTCCTCCTTGGTGATCACTCGTAGCTGAGTAAGATTGTTTTCCATAAACACAGTTTTAACAATGAAGAGAAGAGTTTGGATTTGATATCCCGCTTTATCACTACCCTAAGGAGCCTCAAAGCAGCTAACATCCTCCTTTCCCTTCCTCCCTGACAACAAACACTCTGTGAGGTGAGTGAGGCTGAGAGACTTCAAAGAAGTGTGACTGGTCCAAGGTCACCCAGCAGCTGCATGTGGAGGAGCGGAGACGCGAACCCGGTTCTCCAGATAACGAGTCTACCGCTCTTAACCACTACACCACACTGGCTCTCATGAGTCTGTAAGTGACTTCCCTATGCAGCTCATGCAGAAACCACCTTCTTGACTGCTGGACCCAATATTGGTCTTGTCTGCTCAATCCATAAGAGCCTGCTTTTGTATGCAGAGGGAATCCCTAACTCACCAAAGGTTTGAGACCCATCAGCTACCCTTACCTGGTTTAGTGTCAGGGACTGGACTGAGGAGGAATGGTGGGGACCATCCCCCTCTTCCTGAACCTCCCGGAGAAGAAGAGGACAGTGTCGATTTAGAACCATGGTTTGCAGAAGGTCACAGTTCAGAGGCAGCAGAGGGGAGAAGCTATGAAATATTGGGAGAGCAGCAGGAAGAAGAAGCACTAGGGGAGAGACAGCTGGCACTCAGTGCCTTTAGACAGCATTCCTGACCTCCCTTCTCCCAGGACCTGGCGTGCATTGAGAGTAGTAGAACATAAAGCAGAAAGCAGAAAGGCAGAAAGCACAATTAAGCCAGCGCAGGGATGATGTAGAATAGGAGAGATGGAGGGGGTTGGACTTTACTCAGAGCAACGCCATTACCTGAGAGGTGGCATCATCCGTCACTCTCTGTGAATATTGAATAAAATACCATGGTAAGAATTTCTTGTCTACCCATTTCTGGCTGCCAGCCATGAGGGAGGGGAATCAGTTTCCCTGACGTCTGACATTTAGCTGGCCAGTCAAAGCCATTTCCCAGGGTGTCGCCACTCTCACATGCTGATAGCCTCTAGGAGCCACAGGTGACAGCTGAGTGCAGGATAGGGACCAAAGGTGGACAAACTACCCCAGAAGGAGCATGATGTGTCCCCCACCAGAAGTACTACACCTTTCCTAACACCCTATAAAAAAGATAAAACACACACACAAAGAATAACTGTATATGCTTTTTCGTTGCCACCAGTTGAGTCCCAGCAACTATCATTGTTTTCCATTGAGCTATCACTACATCACACAACAGTCTATATCATGTGGCTCAGCAATGGATTTAAGATATGATCTCATATGGCATGCAGCGATGGTGTGATTTACCCCTCCTCGAAGGTATGATATGAAGGAGTGTTCTCCGATGGAAACTGCCAAGAACTAGGAGTTAGTGTACTGTCGCTTTTGGAGCCACTGCCAGAATCAACACCTATGTTAAGCTTGAGGCTTATGAAAGCTGCTCTTTCAAAGCCTCGTCAGATAGCTGCATCTATATTGGAGCATCGTGAGGCACCGGGTGGGTGCCAGAGCAGATGTTTGTTCTGCTATATTAATTTCTCAGCCAGACATTTTTAGACCTCTGGGCTACTGAGGTGGGAGAGATTTCTTCTGGGAGATCAGACAATCTGAGTTGTCAGACCCCTTTAACTGAAAGCCCATAATACCAGGATTCACTTGAGCAAGAGTTCAACACAGCTCAACTCTGGAAGACGTGAGATGAGATACTAGGAGGAGGTGGTGATGAGGAGGCTGAGAAGTTCTGAGAAGGCTTCTAGGAAGAATCTTCTTGGATGCTGCTACTTTTTCGTAAAACCGAATACTCACGCTTATCCTCAGGATTGGTGAATTTTGCTTTGGATAGACCAGACTTCATGCACAAAGTCTGTTTATGAAAGTTTTACTGTATCAGTAAAATTCATATCGCCAGCTAAAAACAGCTATATGAGGCTATGTGTTGATCTAATACACATATTTTTGTATGCAGCTTTGAGGAGTGTAGACATTTTTGCAAGCAATTTTTCCTAACATAATGAATTATTTTCACTATTATTTTCATTTTTTGTGCACATTGCACCCTAATATATGAATTCTGGGAAGCATTGTTTAGTGGCAGAATTGCACCTCCAAATTCGGATATGTGCAAATCGGCTGTGTTTCAGTACTGATACTGTGTGCAAATTTTAAAGGTTTGGCTCAATCAGTAAGAGCATGAAACTCTTGCTCTCAGGGTTGTGGGTTTGAGCCCCACATTGGGCAAAAAGATTCCTGCATTGCAGGGGTTTGGACTAGATGACCCTCGTGGTCCCATCCAAGTCTGTGATTCTATGATTTCATCTAGTGAAAGGTGCATGAGGATCTTGATTCAAATGTTATTGAAGAGATGGACTTCTCTGGGGAAGTCCTGGGATGAAGGATGAGGGAAACAGAATAAATAAAATTCCTGTGGTACATATTGCACTGCCATTTCCCATTTCCCATGCTCCTATTTTTAGTAGAGGGTAAATGGAGGAGGCAGCATGAGGTGGGGCTGATGTAGATTTTTTATGGGGTCTGATTTTTATTTTGCAGCAAAAATATATTTCAGAAGATCAGTCTTTTATCAAGGCCAAACTGCATAAATATGCCATAAACATATGTGTGTGTGTGTGTGTGTGTGTGTGGAAGGGGGTGCTTAAAATGGCTACTTTTTATTTTGATGAATAAAATCAGTTGCGAGGCCCTGACCTAGAACATGTTCCTAATCCAGAAGTAGAGAAAAGAAAGCGCCAGTCAGATCTCCATAGAGAAAGCATTTTAGGGGCCGCCACTGAGAAAGCCCTGTCTCACATTGCCATCCCACTCACTCCAGATCAAAATCAAAGTCAGACTGAGTCACCGAAAGTCACCGTGCGCGGGGGGGGGGGGGGGGGGGTTGCCTGTCGCTTAAAGATACATAACAGTTCCAAACTGTTTTTTATATATGAAAAATTTTACATGTTTTATTGCGATGTGAAAATGCTTCATAGGGTGCAATTCGTAAATGAAATATAATAAAACAAATGCAATCTGTACAGATAAATGGATAAAACAATAAAATATTAATATTACTTATTATTGTAATTGCTTTTTTAAAAAACTGAATAACGGAGACTGGGGCAGGATTAGAGTAAGCAAAATGATGTGCTTGCCTTTTAAACAGAGAATATGCGTTAAGAGCTTCTTTTTTTAGACAGCCCCCCAGTCTGACAATCAGGAAAGTGGTCAGGAATTGAAGAGCCTTTAATCAGGAAAAAAAAACCCACAAACCAACCATCTTCAAGCTGGGTTCTCAGGTGCTGCGTCAATTCAAAGGCTCCCTATCTGGAAGCTAGTTGATTGTGGCCTATAAATCAGTCTTGTAAATCAGGAGTCCAGGCCACCCTGTCCCTGAACGCTGATTTGCCAGCACCTTGGAAATAAACAACCAGAAAGAGAGTGGGGTAAGTATTGTAAAGTGTGGGTTTTTCACCCCTCCATACACCGGAGGAGGTGGGAGGAATGTGGATCTTGAAACACAAGACAGAGCTGTCCGCGGGAGAAGATTTCTCCTCTGTTTTGGGTTCACAGATTCTGAATCCTGTCTCCATGCCACAGTGGTAGTTACAATGTTGGAAGGCATTTTCTGTGCTTCCTTGCCCCTCAGCGCCCCCTCCCCCCCATAACAAAACACCACAAAGCCAACCTTTAGCAATTGGTCAGCTTTAGAAACAAAAGGCTCCATTGACTCCATGTAAGGAACAGGAGAAGACAATTCCTCAGCAATCTCACTTTGAGCTGAATTCCATTTTTATATGAGGGCTGTTTCGTCACACACACACACACACACACACACACACACACACACACACCCCAAACAGAGAAAAACTACTTTTTGTGCAATGCCTGCCTGTGAGCTGGAGAGGGGAACTTTTCCTTTGTTCAGAAGCAGCTGATTTCTTGTTCCAATTTATCATTTTTCCCCCCAGGAAAAACTAGATATTATGATTAGTATTTATCGGAGGAATGTCTGTTGACAGGTTGTGTTAGAACTGATTGATTATTTTGATTATTTAATTTCTATGCTGCTTAATGTATTAAAAATACCTCTGAGCGGTTTAAACTGAAGCATTGCAGTGGGGTGGACTAGATGATCCTTCCGGTCCCTTCCAGCTCTATGATTCTATGACTCCATCAGAAAGCAAAAAAAAAGCAAGCATTCAAGGCAAAGGAGAACTGGTGAGGAGAAGGGCCTAAAGAGAGACAGTTGGGCAATTGTTGTTTGCAAATGATTCCACCACCACCACCCCCGGAAACAAAATACAGTGGTACCTCGGGTTAAGTACTTAATTTGTTCCGGAGGTTCGTACTTAACCTGAAACTGTTCTTAACCAGAAGCACCACTTTAGCTAATGGGGCCTCCTGGAGCTGCTGTGCCACCGGAGCATGATTTCTATTCTCACCCTGAAGCAAAGTTCTTAACCTGAAGCACTATTTCTGGGTTAGCGGAGTCTGTAACCTGAAGCGTATGTAACCTGAGGTACCACTGTAACAAGGAAATGAGAACTAAATTTGCACCACATCCCAGAAGCGGCTTTTACATCATGTGAAAGTTCACATATAATGCAGAACTTAACAGTCAGGAGAAAGTCGTGAAAATGGAATGAACTGCCATCCGGATGCAGCCCCTAGTTTCTTTGAAAACTCTGTTGTACTCTAGACTCCCAAAGCAGGTGGCCAAATACTTTATCTATAGTATAAATTTATGTCGCATTCCCCCACCCACAGAAGTTCTCAAAGCAACAGGAAACAAAATAAAAGGAAGCTAACGAGCATCTCCCACCACCTTTACTAAGTTTATTTTTAAAAAAGCTTTCACAAAAATCTGCTTTATAATTCCTTCAAGGTCAACGCTTTAAACATTGAAGGGGGGGGGGGGATAGTTAAGAATATCAGCAACAGAACCTTGAGATAAGGGGCTGAAACAAACTCCCCTGGGAGGAAGTTTACGGCATTCAGCACTTTTCAGTTTAGAGGAAAGGCAAGTAAGGAGGTACACGACTGAGGTCTTTAAGATTATATATGGTATGTGTGTGAGGAAAGTAGATGGGGAGAAGCTTTCCCCCCTCTCATGACACTATAACTTGGGGGCATCCCATGAAGCTGAAGGATAGAAGATCCAGGAGAGACAAAAAAGAAATGACTTCTTCATGCAGTGCAGAATTAAACTCTGGAATTCACTTCCTCAAGATATAGCGATGGCCACCAATCTGAAATACAGTCATACCTCGTGTTGCGTTTGCTTCAGGTGGAACATTTTCAGGTTGCGTCCCATGGCGACGCGGAAATACCAGAAAGGGTTACTTCTGGGTTTTGCCACTCGCACATGCACAGATGCTCAAAATGACGTCGTGCAGAAGCAGCAAATCACAACCCGCAGATGCACAGACACGGGTTGCGATTTGCTCAGGTTGCGAACGGGGCTCCGGAACGGATCCTGTTCGCAACCAGAGGTACCACTGTACTTCAGACTCAGATAGCTCAATTGGTAGCGCTTGAGACTCTTAATCTCAGGGTTGTGGGTCAGAGTCCCATGTTGGGCCAAAGATTCCTGCATTGCGGGGAGGGGGGTTGGACTAGATGGCCCTTGGGGTCAACTTCCAACTCTTCACCATCACTAGATACTCTAAGCAGTCATAGAATCATAGGAGAAGACTATCAATGACTACTAGTCATGAGGGCTATGTTCTATGTCTACTGCCAAGACATAGTTGTTGTTGTTGTCTACTGCCAAGACATTGTTGTTCCACTGCACTGAGCACCAATGCTAGAGAGAGGGCTTTGAAACTACAACATAGAGAACTGAGCAGAAAGAAAGGCAAGAGGCAGGGGTTGCCAAATTTTGGGATCACACAGGGTGCCGCTGAAATGTTAAAGACTGTTGTTGTTGTTTAGTTGTTTAGTCGTGTTCGACTCTTCATGACCAGAGCACGCCAGGCACTTCTGTCTTCCACTGCCTCCCACAGTTTGGTCAAACTCATGCTGGTAGCTTTGAGAACACTGTCCAACCATCTCGTCCTCTGTCGTCCCTTTCTCCTTGTGCCCTCCATCTTTCCCAACATCAGGGTCTTTTCCAGGGAGTCTTCTCTTCTCATGAGGTGGCCAAAGTCTTGGAGCCTCAGCTTCAGGATCTGTCCTTCCAGTGAGCACTCAGGGCTGATTTCCTTCAGAATGGAGAGGTTTGATCTTCTTGCAGTCCATGGGACTCTCAAGAGTCTCCTCCAGCACCATAATTCAAAAGCATCAATTCTTCGGCGATCAGCCTTCTTTATGGTCCAGCTCTCCCTTCCATACACCACTACTGGGAAAATGTTAAAGACTAGTGTGCCCCTGAAACCACAAATCTGTGCAGTCATACCTCGGCTTACAGATGCATCAGGTTGTGCATTTTTGGGTTGTACACTGCGCTGAACCCGAAGTACCGGAACGGCTTACTTCCAGGTTTCATGAGCAGAAGCACCAAATCGTGAGCCGCGCGAACGCAGATGTGGTGCTGCAGGTTGCGAATGCTGCAGGTTGCGAACGTGCCTTCTGCACGGATCACGTTCACAACCCGAGCATTCACTGACTGTATTACTATTAATAATGATGATGAATTGCTCCGTAAGAGGCATCTTGAATTGACCTACAGTACAATATACATAAGACAATTGTGTGTGTGTGTGTGTGTGTGTGTGTGTGTGTGTGTGAACACAGACACACACACTTTAAAAATACATATGAAACAGTTAAAACAACAATAATTCCATATATAAAAGCAATTTCAAATCCAATGCAATGCAGATTCCAGCTGGGATAACCATCTTTGCTTAGAAGATTTCTTGAATGAGAAAATGCTTCAAAAAGCACCAAAATAGCATTCAGCATTCATCCTGATTTGCTTGCACCAAGCTTACAGGGAAGCTAGATTATATGTGACCATTACTTAGCATTTGTCCTGATTTGCTCGAGGGGAGGTTAAATATCTTCTCACTGAGAAGTCATTCCTCCCACACTTTCGGATGCATTTCCCCTTCGCTTTCATAACAGCAAAGAAATATTTTATTGGCAGCCACATTAACAAAAGAATTAACCCAAAGCTTCATCTCTATAGGGTTCTTTTTTTAAAAAAAAGACACTTTTTTTTCTTCAACGTGGTTTGAGTTTATTGACTTTACAAATCAAGAAACTGAAGCTCTGGCAACTCTGAGAAGATGTGTAAGTTTATGGAATGTTCCAAAGCAAGAACAGGGGGAAACCACCTTTGGAATTCCCCGTTGCTTCAGATGAGCTATGGAAGGGCCCCATTGCTTCATATGAACATGCCCAGGTTCTCACATATTCGGGGGGGGGGGGCTTCTCTTGCTCCCACCACCCTCACAGTCATGTCTGGTGGGGATGCAGGAGAAGGCCTTCTTTGGTGGCTGCTACCAGAATCTAGAACACCCCCCCCCCCGGAGAAGCTAAACTAGCTCCCTACTTGTTGTCCTTCTGCCAGCAGGTGAAGACAATCTTATTCTGACAGGCTTTGGGGAATTGAGTGCTGACAAGGAAAAGGGTTTTAATGGTGCTGTGCTGTTGTTTTTTACTAGATTTGTTTACAGGATTTTAGCTGGGGGGGTTGTTTTAGTTTGATTATACAGTAGTTCAATTACTCTTCAGCTATTACCTTGTAGATGTTTTTAGCTTGCTGTGTTTTATTCATGTTTAATTTCCGTGAGCCTCCTTGAACCCTGTTTTTTTTGGGGGGAGGGGAGGCAGGATACAGATTAAAATGCATAAATGTGGCCCTCTGCCTGAAAAAAAGGTCCCCCCCCCGCCCTGATTCTGTTAGATGATTCCCCTTTGGGGATCCCTTTCCAGGCTACTTCATTTCTCAGGGGAAATCCAGCTTTTAGCAACGTGGCAAAATGCCAGGGAGTGGCGTTCCTGGAGAAAGGGTGCAGCAGTTGCCTGGATGCTCTTCATCCCAAAACAGAAAACAAAGGCCAAAAAACAAAAACCTCACCAAAAAAACAACAACACCCCAAACCCGTCACCCAATATTTAATCACTCAAAGTGCAAGAGATTAGGGAAAGCCCTTAAATGGTGCCCGTGTGTCTGCTTCGCTGCCTCGGTGATTTTCGTCGTAAGCACTTGGATCAAAGCTGTCTCGTCCACGCCACCACATTAGACGAAGGGCAGTCCGTGGAAAGACCACGGTCGATTTATGCACCAATTATACATAAGGAAATCTCCACACACACACACCCCAAAGCTATAAACAACACTCCCTCTCACTAGGGTAAACATAAACCACCTAAATAAAATCATTGATGATGACTTTGCTCAAGAAAGACGCAGGTTCTCAGGAGTAAATTCTACCCAGGCTTTTTTGGTGCTTTTTCATAGCTGCTGTCCAGAGCAGGAATATGTTGGACAGAACATGCGTGCAGGATCTGCAAATCGCTATGTGCACAATCAGCCAAAGCAGCCATTCCTATCTTCAGTTCTTATCGCGGTTCCATCAAGCTGCACATAGAGCTCATGACTTTCTGGAGCAAATTTGAGAAACTTGCCGCAAGGCACAGCAGTGAAGAGGGAGACTGCATGACCGGGACAATTCCCTCACTTGTGGGGTTTTTTTTGCTGCCCCTCCATGTCTTTAGGATGGATGGGGAGATTGACTTGACGCTTTAGAGCAGCCATGATCCGACCTGGGATGACCTGTATCTGACCCAGCCTGACCCCAAACATCGCACAGTATTTAATTATTATTTAGTAAAGGTAAAGGGACCCCTGACCATTAGGTCCAGTCGTGGCCGACTCTGGGGTTGCAGAGCTCATCTCGCTTTATTGGCCGAGGGAGCCAGCATACAGCTTCCAGGTCATGTGGCCAGCATGACTAAGCTGCTTCTGGCGAACCAGAGCAGCACACGGAAATGCCGTTTACCTTCCCGCCGGAGTGGTACCTATTTATCTACTTGCACTTTGACTTGCTTTCGAACTGCTAGGTTGGCAGGAGCTGGGACCGAGCAACAGGAGCTCACCCCGTCATGGGGATTCAAACCGCCAACCTTCTGATCAGCAAGTCCTAGGCTCTGTGGTTTAACCCACAGCACCACCCGCGTCCCTTTCAATTATTATTTAAAAACCCCAATTAAACATGTGGTTTGAGGGCACAGGAGAATGATCATGGAATAATCGAAAGTGAGAGTTTGAAGGGAACGCCAGGGTCATCCAGTCCAACCCCCAGCAATGAAGGTTTCACAGTTAAACCAGAACATTGTGGTGCAAAAAATTGAAGGATTTCAGCAGGAAGCTATGGGACAAACACAAATTGGAAATGGCCACTTAACCTTCTCGGGGATGGGCAGCAGTTGCCGTTCATCATGAGCTCCCCATTAGTCCCCGGCAGGGGTACCAAATTGAATAAAATATTTGGGAGGGGCCACTTCATCCCCACCCTGCATAATTGAACACAAGACACGACACACACACGCCATTTGAATGGCAATGCCCATAAACTTTGAGGGGGCCTCAGCCCCTTCAAATATTCTATTAGGAGGGCCAAAGGGACCTCGGCCGCTAGGATTTGGCTGCCATGGTCCCCTGGGTTTGAAAGCCATGTCTTCACTGCTGGCCATTGGGTTTTTCCCCACCCTGCAGCTTGTGATGGTGGGATAGCCTGCCTACTCTAAATTTGATCTGCCCAATAATGGACAGTTGGAGGTGGGAGCCCAGGCGAGTCAGGAGTCCTTTGCTGTGGTCCACTGTCTAGAAATAAAAGCCAACAGTGCCTGGGTGAGTCAGCCAAAGAGCAAGGAGGAGGTGAGCCAAAGATTTTGAAGACCTGAAGATTTGAAGATCTGGACGTTGTCTTGCCAAGTTTGTTTCATCACACTGTTACTATTGTCGGCCCCTGCTGGGGTGGAGGGGGTCAGCAATGGGGTCCGCAATGAAGTAATACAGTGGTACCTCGGGTTACAGATGCTTCAGGTTACAGACGCTTCAGGTTACAGACTCTGCTAACCCAGAAATAGTACCTCGTGTTAAATAGTTTGCTTCAGGATGAGAACAGAATTCGCGCGGCAGCGGCAGTGGGAGGCCCCATTAGCTAAAGTGGTGCTTCAGGTTAAGAACTGTTTCAGGTTAAGAACAGACCTTCAGAACGAATTAAGTTCTTAACCCGAGGTACCACTGTATGTGCACATCAGAACTTGCAAGCACAAAGCGGAATTGAAAATGGGATCCTGTATAACTGCCCCAATACCATCACAAGCACAAATCATCATGAAAAGGGTATCTAGGGAGGCCTACAGTGTCAAGAAATACTTTTGCAACTCCATGATGGAGAGCGGCACCTGTGCAGGGAATCGGGGGTTATTGCAACAGCCTTGCAGATTTTGCACTGGTAACTCCCCAGGTAGCTCCCCAGGTGCACGACCTTTCTTATTTTAAGCTACCTTAGCAGCAGCTGCACTTGTTTCTTGGAGTGCATTCATCCGCAAACCTACATGCAGCCATGATAAACATGTTGAAGTGACCTATTTCCCCCTCCTCCCCCAGCTGGAGTAAAAGGCATGCATGGTTCAGAGGAGGAGATATTGTTTGCCAGCTGTTGCAAAAGGACATGAACCGGAAAAAGCACCATCCAAAAATTGGGGTTATTTACAGCAGGCCTCACAGGTGGTCAATTTCAGAATGATCTGAGCCATCTTTGTAAAAATTATTATTTTTTTAAGAGAGAGAGAGAGAGAGAGAGAGAGAGAGAGAGAGAGAGAGAGAGAGATGGTCCAGAGAGGGCTGTTGGCATAGGGGAGTCCACTTGTAATGACCACTCCATGCATAAAAACGGGGGGCGCCCTTTGCGTGGACGCGCGCAGCCCCTGGATCTGGAGCGGCTCCATCAGCATAGGCTTGGCTCCGCCTTCCCTCAGGTGGGATACCTGGAGGTCTCCGCCTACCTCAGTCAGCTATCCAATCCCACCTGGGGGAAGCGTTGCCAAGGAGACCAGGCCAGGTAGGGGAGGGACTACCTGCCCACACAATAGAGGGAGGATCTTACCTGGGAATTCTCACTTGGCTCCAGAGCTTCTCCCACCCTACCCACCCTCAGTTAATGTCTTGTTTTGCAGGTTAACTTTTCTTCACAGGTATGCGGGCGCTGCTACGTCAAGGTCGCTGTTAAAGGGCCGGAAAGGAATTTCCCTGCATTGTCAGGTTTCGCCTTTCCTGTAGCAAAATGTCACAAAATCAGGCCTCTTTGCAGCGGTGATACCAGGGTTCCCCGTTAAAGGGGTTACTGAAGGGAGGCTTTGACCGTACGCCGAAAGGTCGTCATTGCTCTCCCTTGCGGTGGCAGCATAGCAGGGGCGGCTATCTCTGCTTGAACATATGTTCTCCAGAGCCGGCCCATCCCCCCCACACACACACTGGATAACCCTGATGCTCCCTAGGTCCCCGGCTGGGGACTGGGGAGGGAGAACCCCCAATGCCTGAGCCAAGGTCTACCCACATTTGAAATTTAATAAAGTTGTGGCCAATTTAATCCCATAGCACGTTGTCTTGAGTCGTTATTCCACATGACAGGGGGGCGCTCGGGATCTGGGGGACTCCACCTGTCCATGCAATAGTTCCTGACTGATCTCTCTAGAACTGTGCAGATGTACTGCTCAGATATAAAACTTACTCCTGAGTAGGGAAAGCAAAGATAAGCATGCAAAGCTCCACTCCTATTGCTGACCCGTCACCACCAACTCCTGGATTTTGAAGTTCTGAATCAGAGAGCCTCCTGTCCTCATGGCGGCTCCTTGCACAATTTAGGAGCCCAAGAATCTCATAAGGACAGGAAGCTTCCTTCTTCAGAAATTCACCATCCATGAGCTGGTGGTGATGTGGGCAGAGTTTAGTGTCCCCATTCCTATTCTCTCTGGTCACCTGAAGATTTTATTCTCAAGCAAAACTCCTGCACCACCCTTTTTGTTTTCACTCATTTATGAAACAGGCCAAAAACCCATCTAGTCAAGCGTCCGGTTCTCATAATAACCAACCCGGACCTCTGCAAGACCTCTGCTGTCTGGCAGTATACCTCTAAATACCACTTGCTGGGACTCACAAGTGGGAAGAGTACTGGTGCTGTCATATCCTGGTGCTGTCATGCTAGTGGGCATCCCATAGCCATCTGGTTGAGCAGTTCATACTCAAGTGTGAAGCTTCAAGGGTTGCCACCCGTCCCTAGACCCTGTCCTGTTTGGACTTCAAATGAGATGCCTTTTTATTTTTTAACATGCTCAGGCTCATCCTCATCCTGCATGTGCACAGGGTGGGTCTGTTGGAAGGAAGACAGTGAGAGCCTGAACAGGAGGAGTTGGGTGGGTCATGAGGAGGGTAGGTCTATGGGGAGGAGAGCCAAGAGTGAGAGTGAACGTTATTGTGGGACATGGGCAGAGGGTGGGGTAGGACCAGAAGGAGGAGCTTGAGAGAGTTTTTGTGTGGACAGAGGATGGGTCATGGAGAGCCATAGCGGAGGGCTGCAGACTTGCAGTGCATGGGTCAGCTGCACTGGTCTTTGGTTTTGCAGGGACAGGGGTGGCAGTGGGTGGGTTGGAGAGTGAGAGAGCAGTTTTGCACTGCCCTGGTGGAGAGCAGGATGAAAGAGAGTTTTTTTGTGCAGGCAGAGACTGGTGGGTCTCGTGTGCCATTGTAATTGATTGCTTTGAAGTTGTTTTGCACCAGGTTAAGTCATTTTTAGCCCTGCCCAATACCCTCAACCTGTCCCATATATTGCCCTACAAAAGATGGCAACTCTAGAAACTGCTGGTCTTCTAACAAAACAGGTGAAACTTGTCCCCGATATCAGCCTCTTGCACCAAAGTATGAAAAAGCTTAGTCTAAACAGCCTCACTATTAAGACACCTGAATTTGAAATAGTTCATGTTGGTGCTGCTATTCCTACATACATTGTGCTGCTCTGTACTCTCTCTCTCTCTCTCTCTCTATATATATATATATATCTATATCTGCACATTCCTTTGACTTTTATTACGACGGCAGAATTTCAAATCTGCCAAGGAAGGAATTCCACTAAACCCCACTGCATTTGAATGGACTGACTTCTAAGGTTCTCAGAACTGTTGTTCCAACACTGTAGTCTCTTTGTTAAAGCCCTTGTATACACTTGTACAAAAGAAAGATGAAAGGAGGAGAGAGTGGTTGATACGGCTTGAAAGAAATTGGGGTGAGGGGTGGGAGACGGGGAGATTAGAAGGCGAGGCGGCAGGTCAGGTTACAGACAATGTAAGCTGAAGCGGATCAAAGGATGCCAAGGGGGAAAGGCTAGATCAAAGTCCCAGAAGCCATGTGCAAGAATAAAGGGGGAAGATAATCGTGAGCAGTGAGAAAAGTGCTGGGATCGAAATGTGATCATGCTATGACCTCATGGCTCAGCGTTCTTTTTGGCACATGCCATTGGCTGTCTGCACCTCCTAAGCTAAGGGGGGTAGTCCTGAGTTAAGATCCCTCCCTCCAGTTTCTTAAAAAATATGGATAAACTAAACCTCAGTGCCTTGTACATGACCCAGCAGTTGGGGGTGCACACCAAATTTCTCCTGTGAGCATGATGATGTGTGCATGTGTATGACTGTGCCCAGTATACCTGAAGGAGTGTCTCCAACCCCATCGTTCAGCCCAGACACTGAGGTCCAGCTCTGAGGGCCTTCTGGTGGTTCCATCACTGTGAGAAGTGAGGTTACAGGGAACCAGGCAGAGGGCCTTTTCGGTAGTGGCACCCACCCTGTGGAATGCCCTCCCACCAGATGTCAAGGAAATAAACAGCTATCTGACTTTTAGAAGACATCTGAAGGTAGCCCTGTTTAGGGAAGCTTTTAATGTTTGCTTTTTTATTGTGCTTTTAATTCTGTTGGGAGCTGCCCAGAGTGGCCATGTAAACCCAGCCTGATGGGCGGGGTATAAATAATAAAGCGTTGTTGTTGTTGTTGTTGTTGTTGTTGTTAAGTTGTGGATGAACATATCAGATGACACAGCGATTCTTCAGACAGCTCTTGTTTATTCACAGGCCAGAACAGAACTGAACTGAAGGGTTCAGTCAACCTGCTTATATAGAGCTCAACTACAAAGCAACAGTAACAACTTTCTGTAACTATCCAATCACTGAACGTCACTTTCAATTCCTTATTTGCATATGCGGACCTGAGTGAAAACTATCTACAGTATCCCCCTGCTGACCCAGGGTGAGAACTTCAGTACATAACAGTTGTTGTTGTTGTTGTTGTTGTTGTTGTTGTTGTTGTTGTTGTTGTTGTTGTTTCCAATCTGGAAATAACATCCATGTCGGCTGGGGTGGTGTAATGATTGCAGTAATTTGGAAACATTTCCCGACAAAAGCCATTCGGCTGGGAGTCCGGAGACACTCCCTGGCGTGAGCGGGCAGAGCGTGGTTGAGAGAAAGAGCTCTAGCAGACGACGAGTGTTTGCTGCAACCGCTACTTACTTTATCCGACTTTGCTCTCTACTCTTTTCTAAATATATTGAACTCAAGTGCCAGAAATGGAGGCCACACGTCTTCTGAAGCCGCGCAGCTTTCTTCTGCCTTGGGAACAGCTGAGTGCTGTGGGCAAGGAGGGCCCCACCCCAACCAGCCTGGAGGCAAGTGGCTGGCTGGTGTTGCAGACAAGGCTGCTGCTGGACGAGATGGGCCTTTGGAATCTCAACCAGCCAGGCAGCTCCTTTTGTTCTCCCCTGATCCTCTCTGCTTTGCCAACTTGGCAAGGCAGAAGCCGTATAGCTCATTCATGGCAGTCCATTCACACCTCTGCCAAAGCTGCCATTGACTTCAATAAGGTGAGTGTCTGGGCCTCACAGACACCGCCACAGTCTTCCCAACACTTGGCACCAGGCTTCCCATTTGGTGTGTGTGTGTTTGTATGTGAATTTTATTTAACCAGCAATCCACATCCATCAATGCAGACACCCCATCCCTTTTCATTTCCAGATGTCCTGAAAAGGGTTGATCGTGGCCAAGGGTTGCGCAGGGTAAAAGCTGAGCTGGTGTATTTGCTCATCTCTTTCTCTCTCTCTTTCTCTTGGCCATTCTCAATACAAAATGGGGGATTAGTAACAAAAGAGACCAGTCAGCAACAAACTGGGCTCTTTCTGAATCGCCACAGCATGGAAGGCCATGCCAAAGACTTCAGCCAGCCTCCCAGTAGCATCAGGAAAAGCAAACAGTGACCACCAGGGAGCAAAGAGAAGGCTGTCTGTTGTCTCTCATTTCACAGACACAACGTTATGTTGTGTCTGGAAGGGACAAACAATGCCTTGAGCTGTTTAATTCTTCTCCTTGCTGTTTCTTTTTCCCAAGGAGGACGTGTAAGAACATAAGAAGGGTATGCTGGATCAGGCCAAAGGCTCATCAAGTCCAGCATCCAGTTCTCACAGTGGCCAATCAGAGGCATGTGTGAAACCTCCAAGCAGAATTTGAGCACTCTGCTCTCCTATGGTTTCCAGAAACCGATGTTCAGAATTAATTAGTTTGCAACATACCAGATTGACGGGTGCAACTGTATCACACAGAGCATATAATGGTAGTCTGAATAGAGTATGCCGAAGGTGTTCTTAATTTCTTAAAAGAAAGATGCTCAGATTCTAGGTCAGGAGTGGGGAACCTGTGACTCTCCAGATGTTGATGGTCTCCTATAATCCGGGACCATACTCCATGTTCGCTGGGACTAATAGGAGTTGGAGTCCCAACAATATCTGGAAGGCCACCAGTTCCCTGCCTCTATCTTGGTTGCCTAAGTAGCAAGACTTTGATCTGGAATCCTTCTTTTTCTTTCAGTCCAGATGCTCGAGCAGGATGGTTATTGATGGGTCACCAAAAATGAAGACAGAAGAACATGGAATTGCTTAACATGTGTTTTCTCCTATTCTTTACATCGTTCCCAACAATGTATATGGTTCTACATTTTTCTTGCAGTTTGTTACATGATGATGGGACTCCCATTTCTCAATGAAAGCCGTATTTAATTGCCTGCCTTCTTCAGGAAGACCAAGATTTTGATAAGGAACAGGGGGGAATTATAACTTACCTTAAGAACCATTTTAAACAGTTAAAATTGTTAGTAGGATTGGAATAGTTTAAGGTTAAATTCTGGACATAATGGAAGAGGTAAAGGATATGATTTATCATAAAAGATGTGGGAGGAAATGATTAATGATAGAACCCACGAAGGGGAGGGTGGAAGTCCAGGAGATTCCTTGGAATCTTGTTTTTATTATTTATGTTTGATATATCTCTGTAAAAAATTTAATTTGAAAAACCAAATAAATATCTATTTATTTTTAATTGCCTGCCTTCTGCAACCCACTTCATATTAGTTAATTAGTACCATATGGACCCCATTCCGAACCCTTCAAAGCCAATCTTCTAATGTTGGGCTTCTGACGTTTTCCAATATAAGCAAATTGTCAAGAGGTGTAATATCATTTCTCTGACCTCCAGTCAAATGAAAGATTTTACTTGCCAGCTAATGGGCCTGACATATGAAAATTTTATACGTGTGTGTGCGTGTGTGTGTGTGTGGATTGATTGATTGATTGATTGATGTGATGCATTAATGGCCAGCCTATGTTGCTGGTAGCCAATTCAGCTTCTATGCAGAAATCTCTCCAGAAACAGAGCTGCAAAGCTAGCACACCTGCCACCAGCCCTCACGAGCCAGACCTGAATCAATTCTCCTGTCCAAAGCTACAGAGGCTGTTAATCTTCTTTTCCCCCATTCCTTTCTTGCTGAGCTACACAGACCTTGCCTGAGGCATCATTCCTAAAAGAAAACTGGGCTAGCACAACTTCAGATTGATTGGGGGTGCATGAGAGGCAGCTTGGCAGGAAACACATTCACCTTCACACGCAGCCATCCCAGTTCCGCGAGATGCAGCCAGCTTATCCAGTGACCTGTTTGGTTGCCCTATGAAGAAGTGCTCAAAAGATGGGCGGTGCTCTTTTGGTTCTAGAATAAAAGCAGTGGAGGCTGGCCCGCTAGAGCCTCACCAACCAGCTCAACTGGACATTACAGACATTGCATCCTCTCTTATTTGTCTCCGTGCTAGTTTGTTGGTTAGCCTTTCTAGTATGGCTGTTTCCCTGTACGGTTTGGTACCAGTGGTCCATGTTCGCTCCTGACAGGTACTTCCTGTTCATCCATTGTTAGCTGGATTTGGGGAGGGGAGTTGGGTAAAGCTTGACTAACTACCAGGGCCGGATTTAGGTTTGATGAGGCCCTAAGCTACTGAAGGTAATGGGGCCCTTTATATATCCAGCTGTCCTTTGTCAACAACAAATTGTTGAACTGAAAGAAGTGTATGAATAGTGAAATAATTATTAAGCTATTAAGGAGCCTATACAACACAAAACACTTTTGCTGTATGTGTTGTTGTTGTTGTTTAGTCATTTAGTCGTGTCCGACTCTTCGTGACCCCATGGACCAGAGCATGCCAGGCACTCCTGTCTTCCACTGCCTCCCGCAGTTTGGTCAAACTCATGCTGGTAGCTTCGAGAACACTGTCCAACCATCTCGTCCTCTGTCATCCCCTTTTCCTTGTGCCCTCCATCTTTCCCAACATCAGGGTCTTTTCTAGGGTGTCTTCTCTTCTCATGAGGAGGCCAAAGTATTGGAGCCTCAGCTTCAGGATCTGTCCTTCCAGTGAGCACTCAGGGCTGATTTCCTTAAGAATGGATAGGTTTGATCTTCTTGCAGTCCATGGGACTCTCAAAAGTCTCCTCCAGCTCCATAATTCTAAAGCATCAATTCTTCAGCGATCAGCCTTCTTTTGCTGTATGTAGGTTTTATTTTATTTGTTTTTTATCTTATATTTTGGAAATGTACATCCAGGGTTTTTTTCTTTAATTTTTTGGAGGGCCCTAAGCTATAGCTTGTTTAGCTTATATGTAAATCCGGCACTGCTAACTACACACAAATATGTTCATTATACATGTATGAAAGAGTAAAAACTAAATGCTCTGAATCTCTGCAGCATCATTTTAGAAGCATTCACGCCGAAGTGTTTTTTTAAAAAAGTTGTGTGCATTTCTTAGCATCCTTTTATGTGCTAGTTACTCCTAGAAACCTGGAGTGTATTTGCACAGAATATTAGGGGTAGCATCTGGCTAAGTTCTGCTCAGAGGAGACCCATTGAAAGTAACAGACGGAAGTTCATCATGGCCACTCATTTCAGTGGGCTACAACCCTATACATATAATAGTGCATAATATATGCACAGCTTGTTCATATTTTTACCATAATGGTTGTTGTTGTTGTTTTTAAGCCCTAGACTCTCTGTCGAGATCAAAGAGCAATGTGAGAATTATGAAGAAGAAGAGAAATCCACGTGGATGAGCTTGACGTCAAGATTTTCAGAAGTGTCCACCCCCTGGCCTCAGGCATGGGAAGATCAGCTTCTCTTTGCTTTTCTTCCTTAGGTCAGCACAATCTAAGGGCAGCAGTGCCAATGGGTTTATTGGCTTGTAACAAGGTGCAGCTGACACAATAAGATGTTGCGACTGGTCCTGGTGTTCGTGCACACCCATCCCCAGCAATGACGGCATCATGTGCTGCTTGCGTTCATCCAGAAGCTGCCATAAAGCCATTCGTGAAACATGTTCCTCCCTGCACATTCTGAACTGTCCTAGCCTGGCAGCTCATCTCAGCAAGCTCCAGTAAGTCCAGACTTCTGTTGCTTCTCCTGTTGGGTTTGGAGTTTTGCTCCCATGATAGAAGCTCTGGTAACCACTGAAGGGCTGGGCCAGTCGTTGATGTATTTCTTTGTTAATATAATTTATGTCCTGCAGCACCTTGGACCTAGACTTAGGTTTTCAGAACGGCTAAAAGACTAATAAGATAAGAAAAGTGGGCTGTGAATAACATTAAGGAAGCAAAGCGTACAGACTAATATAGCACATTAAAACAACAAACGAAAACAGCTAATTTAAATAGATGGTGGAAATCAATATGGCCCAAGTTAAGGAATGCTTCCATTAGCAGGTCTTAGAATGCCTGGGGGGGAGGCCATTCCAATGGCAAGGAGCCACCACAAAAAAGGCTCTCCCTCCAATCATCATCCATCTGCCCCACTTCAGATGATGGAGGAAGCTGGAATTTGGCCACAAGTGAGCACAGTGTCTCAGAACTGAACCGCCCCCATTCTCCCAAATGCATGTGCCAGATTTCATATCACACAATCATGGAGTCTAAAGACACTGAGTGTATCATATCAGATCTTTGCATGGATACACAAACCCTTATGTCGGGGTTGGGGGTCCTGTGGCCCATTGGAATTCACTTGTCTCTTTGACCCTGCTAGCACGGCCAGTAGTCAGGGAGTTCCTGTCCATCATTGCAAGTCCTATGCAACTTAGGAACAGAATACCTAGAAGGTCATCTTGCCCATTATATACCTAATTAATCATTGTGTTCTGCAGGTGAGGGCATCTAATCAGGAGATCCGTGCTGCACAATATAGAATCAGGCTTTCAATGTAGTGATACCAAGCCTTCGGAATTTCCTCCTGTAGAATATTAGGCAAGCAACTTCTTTTGTCTTTGGGGCACCTCCTGAAGACCATTCTCTTTCAACAAAAGCCTTTTAAGTAGAGCTCTTTCTCAAGTCTGCATGTGCATTGGATTTGTTTTCAGATTTATGATTTTTTAAATTATTATTATTGCTTATGCACTTGTTGCCCATGACTCCTTTGGGAGGAAAGATGGGAGTCTTGAGGGTGGCCAGGGAGAGAGCATTCTCTGTGGTGGCCCCTAAGGTGTGGGACTCCCTCTACACAGAGGGATGTCTGGGGCCTTCATTGGAAAGTTCCAGAAGAATGCTGAGCTGATGACACGCCTCTTTACCATGGCTTCTTGTATATTTTAGGGCCTGTCTTATTTTGTGATTGTAAGTTATTTTAAGCTGTTTTTAACATTGTCACCCACCCTGGTGAAGAGTGGGTAATAATAAAAAATATAATAGTAAGGTAAAAGGTAAAGGTAAAGGACCCCTGGATGGTTAAGTCCAGTCAAAGGCGACTATGGGGTTGCGGCGCTCATCTCGCTTTCAGGCCAAGGGAGCCGGCGTTTGTCCACAGACAACTTTCTGGGTCATGTGGCCAGCATGACTAAACCGCTTCTGGCACAACGGGACACTGTGACGGAAGCCAGAGCGCACAGAAACACACTGGCACAGAAAAGCCAGTGTGGTGTAGTGGTTAAGAGCGGTAGACTCGTTATCTGGAGAACCGGGTTTGCGTCTCCGCTCTTCCACATGCAGCTGCTGGGTGACCTTGGGCCAGTCACACTTCTTTGAAGTCTCTCAGCCCCACTCACCTCACAGAGTGTTTGTTGTGGGGGAGGAAGGGAAAGGAGATTGTTAGCCACTTTGAGACTCCTGAAGGGGAGTGAAAGGCGGGATATCAAATCCAAACTCTTCTTCTACTACTACCTTCCAGCCACAGTACCTATTTAGCTACTTGCACTGGCGTGCTTTCGAACTGCTGGAGGAGTTGGGACAGAGCAACGGGAGCTCACCCCGTCATAGGGATCCGAACCGCAAACCTTCTGATTGGCAAGCCCAAGAGGCTCAGTGGTTTAGACCACAGCACCACCTGCGTCCCCTTACCTTATAATAGTAATAATAGTGATAGTAGTAGTAGTAGTCGTAGTAGTAATATAACAACAGCATAAAAAGAGCCACAGTTTTCCTGCCCTTGGACTACTTTAATTAATTCACCTCACTGCAAAGCTTCTAGGCCTATTTTGAGGAAATGACAAGTGAAGACCACTTGAGAGGAAAGTTGACATGAAAGGACTCTTGGTGGTGGCCTCTCTCTCTCTCATATTCTTGTTCCCTATAAATCTTTGGGAAGATTGGATGTCAGACAAGGACCTCAACACATTTACGCCAAACCAACTTGATAGGTTCTCCCTCCCTCCCTCTCTCTCTCTCTCTCTCTCTCTCTCTCTCTCTTAATGGCCAGCACATAGGTGAGCCATCATTCCTTGTGCCAATGCAACATGAAGGGAGACATTGTTGAAGGGAGAGGTTTGATCTTCAGGATTTCCTTACTTCTGTTCTGGCTGTGTTTTCCAAGCCAGACCACTGGATTACTTAATTATGAGAGGGTTATTACTCCCTAACTGAAGCTCAAGGAATCCTTGTGCGTACAGAACCGTTTGAAGAAAAGAACCCTGAGCAGAGAGCATCTCTCTCCAAATCCCTTTTTGCTCCCCGAGAAAGGACAAGATAGCTCCAGGAATAACTGAAGGTTGTCTGTCCCAAGGTTGTTTTCTTTCTTCTGCAATGGAATCCCTGCTGCCAGAGATTCCATGCCATTTCTCCTCTAGAAACCTCATTTTATAGTCTTTTTCCCCCCTTGAAAGAAGACTCCCCCCTCCTCCAATATGTCCCTTTCCTTTTGAGGAATCTGACTCAATTTGTCCCTCACTGTGTGGCTTCTTAAGTAAAACATTGGAAGAGGAAAGACTAACTCAACTCACAGGCCTGTCTATTGATGGAGAGGTGGCGGGGAGGTTCCACTCAGCTACGTGGGACTTGAAGAAACCTTCCATTTGCAAGAACATTGTCAGTTTTGAGGATGGGTGGCTGGTAAGCTCTGGGCAGGCCCAAGCCAATTTGACACTTGAAGCAAACGGACAAGACGGCACTCAGCTCCAAGTCCATGTGCAGAAGTTAGGGATGGGAAAAAGATGTCCATTTCAGTTTCTCTCCGTTGCTCATTTCCCCAGACATCAGTTCATTTCTTCACTTTTCCACATCACCTCATTTTTTTTTTAAAAAAAGTCATTGTGAAAATCTTTAGATGCAACGTTTGCCTAATATGCACATTTTGGCAAAGCAATGTTCTGTTACATAGTGCATTTTGTATGCTCATTTCACCAATATATGCATTTCTATGCATGCTTCAACCTAGTCTATGCATTTTTGTACACATTGCTTGGCTAGAGAACTAAAGCTGTGCAAAATTTGGAGACATGCAAGTTTTGAAGGATGGGCTGTGTCTTGTTTTAAGAAATGTGAATTGGGTAGGCTCACCTAGAAATGCAAATCAAAATGCATTTATTCTCCATCCAGAACCCTGATGAGAGGACACTATCCTCCATCATGCCTGGACAGCAAACTATCTTAGGAGACAGAGGGCAACCAGGGTGTCCTGCACACAGTTCTGTCCCCCAACACCTCATCACTAGTCAATGCCATCCCCCCAGCATTTGTTGCCTGAGGCTGCTGCCTCACTCTGCCTAATGGTTGGGCCAGCCTGGATAGGTTGCACGGAAAGGAATGCATGACTGGAACACATGCACCACATGTGTGCATGTATATGTCACACACATGATTACACTGCCAGGTACAAAATGAAGGCTACCATGCATGCATAAAAGCTTTAATAGCTGCAGGGAATCCTGGTAGCTTAGGCTGAGAGACTGGTTGGTCCAAAGGTCACCCACTGAGTTCCATGGCTGAGTGGGGATTTGTAACCTGGGACTCAGCTAGATGGGTAAAGAAAAAGCGTTTTAGATGCGATATAATACCGTGACACCAGATGGCGCTGTGGAGTTCCGTTTTTGCCAACGTGATTTCTCCTTCTAAAGGTTACAACGCGTTTTTCTGAAACGCTCTTTTGATGGGTCTAGATCCATCCAAGGTCTCCCAGGGCCTAATCCACCACTCCACATTGGCAGTCTTCACCACAGACACCATGAAGATATTGGATTTCCTTCATGGATCATCTCAAAGCAATTTACACGAATATACCTTCAAAATAGGACGCGGGTGGCGCTGTGGGTTAAACCACAGAGCCTAGGACTTGCCGATCAGAAGGTCAGCGGTTCGAATCCCCGCGATGGGGTGAGCTCCCGTTGCTCGGTCCCTGCTCCTGCCAACCTAGCAGTTTGAAAGCACGTCAAAGTGCAAGTAAATAAATAGGTACCGCTCCGGCAGGAAGGTAAACGGCGTTTCCGTGCGCTGCTCTGGTTCACCAGAAGCGGCTTAGTCATGCTGGCCACATGACCCGGAAGCTGTACACCGGCTCCTTTGGCCAATAAAGCGAGATGAGCACCGCAACCCCCGAGTCGGCCACGACTGGACCTAATGGTCAGGGGTCCCTTTACCTTAACTTCAAAATACGGCTGGCATAGCATCTCTCCTACCACAATGGTAGATGCCCAATTCAGCCACAAGCTGAATTTATTTTTTGTGCTTTGCAAACCCCACTCCTCCCCCCCCCCCCACTCCAGTGCTGTTTGGTCTCCCATTTGTGAGATGAATAATCTCCATTTGGAGTACAACGGAGCTGGATGCTGCTGCCAGCCTAGAGCTTACAGCAGAACTGACCTCATCGAAAGAATGAATCACTTGTCCCCTAAGGGAAGGAATACTTCTTCCAGGATCTGAAGCCCTGTCTTATAATAGCAGCCATCATCAGCAGAGAACAAGGAGGTGGAATCTGTCGGGGCAACACACCTGGCTTGTAGATAACTTTCTACGCCTGCCGGGCATTTCACCATCTAGTAACTACGTATTTGATTTGACATTTGCCAATAGATGTGGGGTGCTGGGGGTGGGAGAGGATAGAGAGAGAAGGAGGGGGGAAAATGTTTGGAAACAAAAGCTCAGAGGGAAATTTGAGGATCACAATTTGGCGTTGGTTTCTGCCAAAGCTCACTGGGTGCTCGATCCCGGGAATTGAAAAATAATATGTATTTATTTTTTATTTTTTTTAAAAAAAGTCCATTGGTATCTGATTCTTCCTAGCTTCGTGGGAGGTTGCAGGCAGATTGGGGGAAGAGTAGGGGCTTTCCAAGGTCTTGGGGAGAGTTCAGTGAGGGCGCCCACTGCCAAGGGTACAAAGGATTTCCAGGGCAGAATGCAAGGCAGGAAATCCCCTCCTTATTCATCTGAGGCACCACGTGTCTCCAGCAAATGTCTACATTTTGCACGTGGGCACATAGGAATCTGAGACCGGGGTCACGGTGCAAAACAGAATTTGGCACTCCTGGTTTTAATTTCATTTATTTCCAGGGCCCAGCCAAAACCATTTTAAAAATAATAATTACAGCATTGCCAAGTGGGGGAGGAATGCAATTTTCAAAACCAATTTCCAATCCTTTTATTCGCCGATACTTATTCATCAGTGTTCCCCTTGCTTCTCACTCTCAAATTATTGCCATCAGTGGCGATACTACATAGCCAAATCTGACTGGCTGGCTAGCATCCATTCACTAGGTTGTCCCTGACTGACTGGGGTCACCCAGGTAAGATGCCAGGAGCCGGAGTCAGGAATAGGTCAGCAATAAAACACCAGGTGTCTGTGAAGTTAACGATTTGTTCAAAGAAACCAAAAAAGCACCGGCCTAGTGACTATAGCAACTCTCCCAGGGGTTCTTGCTCCAATGAGGCAGTTACAAGGACTGAAGGTCCCTGTCGTCCCACTGCTTTCCATGTTCCTTCTCCAGTTGCTTCCCAGCAGCCTAAGGCTCATTCGTCTTGTCTCTCTTTACTCCACCCTCTTCATTTCTCTGCATGTTCTGGGAGACCAGAGGGAAGGGAACTGGTTACAGCAGGAGGGGGAGACTCCCTGGATTCTTCAACTCTGCCTCATCTCTGTCTCCGCTCCTCTCCTGCCTCTGAGTCTAGACCAGGCACCACTAACCTTCAGCCCTCCAGATGTTTTGGACTACAGTTCCCATCATCCCTGACCATTGGTCATGTTAGCTAGGGATCATGGGAGTTGTAGGCCAAAACAACTGGAGGGCCACAGGTTGGGGATGCCTGGTCTAGACTGCTCTCTGCCATAGCTTCTTCCTGCTCACTTAACCCTGTTACCTCTTCAGCTCCCTATCACCTCCTCCCAGTTTTCTCCCTCTGATAGCCCATCATTGTCCCACCAGCAATCCTTTGGCTTTGAGCCTTCTTCCCTTCGGGGTTCCCTGACCTCCTGCCACTCCTCTGCATCCAGCCAGTCCATGACATAAGCTTTCACTCTTCATGGACATTTGACATGTAAGCAAGATAAGAACTTGATAATGACAATGATGACGACACACACATTTCTGTGTACCCTTTTGGGGACTGGTACTGCATCATAAAATCCGCAGAAACATGCAATCAATTGATAGTTGTGCTCTGATCCGCTTGCAAATTTGGAATAAACACATTTGATCAGTCCGCAAAAAGTAGACCAAAAAAATCCTCCACCACCACTAGACTGTGCTATTCATTTAGTGGTCTATGAGGGTTGGCTAATGTTGAACTTTTTTAAAAAAATCATTGTTAATACTGCTCCCTTGATTATTAGAATCTGTCTTGTGTTTAATGATGGGCAAGCCACTTTGGTTACACCATGCAAAAAAAGGCTGATAGATAAATTACATAAATAAAGGGTTCTCATTTTCCCCACCTTAGATTCAGTTCTCCCTATTCTCACAGTTTGTGATATGATTATTTTGTAAGTTCTAATGAGAGACCGTCAGCATTGTGGTTCATGCTCCTTCCAGCCTACACTTTTCTGCAAGCTATTTTCATCAATATGTGCTTCTTAAATTCATGCTTTTACCTAAAATGCACATTTCTACCTACTTATTACATGCTTGTTAAACTGCACCACAAAATTCGGAGAAGTGTGAATGTCGAAGGACAGGTGTAGTTTTGCTATTGCATCATGCGGATTAAGTACCTTGGCATTAAAATGCAAACTGGACCAAGTTTCTCCCCACCCCCAGCCAACTGTCACAACAGATTCATTCCATTGGCTTCAGTGCTGGACTTGCAAACTTGGCTTTCTCATGCTCTGCAATAGGAAGACTTTAACTGATGAAATGCAGGCAAACAAAAATGTGAAGGCTTTTCACATGTGAACCCCACCCTTTTGCAGAGACTTTTAAAAAATTAAGCTGTCTTCAGGCAAAAACCCCACCCCACCTGAACCTCCACTCTCAGTGCTGCTGCTAAGTATGCTCACCTGAAACCTGCCTCCAGTCTGTTTGCAAGGCCTCGTTCCTGACCACCGCTTGCTTGGTTATGGTGTTGCTTGTTTTGTTTTACTGTGTTGTTTTTCAGCATTTAATTGTCATGGGGGGGGAGGCAGCAGCTGGGGAACCCCCAAGAGAAGAAGGCTCAAAGCTAGGGGACTGGTGGTAGGATGACAGTGAGTGGTCAGAGGGAGAAGAGGGAGCAGACTGTCTGAAGCTGGAGAGGCAACAGGGTTTAGTGAGAAGGAAGAGGTTGTGGCAGAGGACAGTCCGGACTCAGAGACAGGAGAGGAGGGGGGAGAGGAGATAGAGATGAGGCAGGCTGCTGAAGAAGCCAGGGAGTTTCACCTTCCTGCTGCAATCAGCTCGCCTCCCTCTTCCCTGATCTCCAAGAACCAAAAGAGGTATGAAGAGGGCGGAGCAAAGGCTGACAAGGCAAAGAAGCCTCAGATTGATTGGGAAGGGGACATAAGAAGCTGTGGGAAGGCAGAGACCTTCAGTCCTCACAACTGCCTCATTGGGGAAAGACCTACTGGGAAGAGCTGCTGTGTTGCAAGGATTTGGGGGGGGGGAGCTGTGGTGGTCTTGGACTCCAAAACTCATCAGCCTGAGCCAACAAGGCCAATGATCAGCAATGATGGGAACTGTAGTCCAGCAACATCTGGAAGCCCCCCCCCCACTGAATTGCATCTTCTGGGATGGAGTTATAGATCAGTGTGTTCAGTCCCTACTGCAGGGAATTTTTATTTTTATTTTTTAAAAATAACCTGTGTTCTGCTGGTACCCAGAAGGCTGTTTCCGCATGGAAAGTTAAGTAAATCTCAGCCATTCAGCAGGCAGTTGTCTGTTTGTCTATAAATAAATAAGCTATATGTCTTAAACACAGGAGTTCAAATAGGAAGATCATAAGAACAGCTGGATGGAAAGACTCTGTGGGTTTTCAAGAACTTCTGGTGGCTGGCTGGGGTGGAGTGGGGGCTCCTCCATAAAAAGGTTGTTTGTGATCACACACCAAGGTTGTGCACTTTGCAACTTGACGGACTTCTTATTTCCTAGACAAAACAGTGATGTAAACTTTAGCGGGAGACTACAGCACATCTTTCATACCAAGAAGCTACCTCAGAAAGCATCATTTTGTAATTTATTTATTTTTTCCCCAAGTTATGTTTAGAGCATTTTTTCCCCTTGTTTGCTGGGCTGGGAGACACCAGCTTTTTGGAGACTTTTCATCAAGACCGATGGAGCATTCCTCGGTTTCCTTCTAAATTTGCTCGTTCTGGAGAAAGGGGGTTTTGTAAGAGCTGATGACTAAATGTTAGGCTTCGTTGGCACAGTTGTGGACTCAGCAGGTCCAGGTTTAACTCCTACCTCAGCCGTTGAATGACTATGGAGGGGGCCACCTTGGACACAAAGGTAGCTTTAGTTCTCCATGCATGTAAAAGAAATTGTGAGTGGCTTCAGAAAAACTGGAGCCACACTCTTGCCCAGGGGTAACCAACATGACACCTATGGCCCCATGGTACCCGTGAAGTCTTCTCTCATGCCCACCAAACCTATGAGCACCCACACACACATTCACTACCTCCTTCATCAATAGATGGTAAGCTGAAGGAGGAAGTAGGAAGGGGCAGTGGCGTAGCGTGGGTTGTCAGCACCCGGGGCAAGGCAAGTAATTTGCACCCCCTAACCCGTAGATTTGCACCTCCTAACCTGTGGATTTGCGCCCCCTAACCCCCAGATGTTGTGCCCGGTGTGGACGCCCCCCCCCCTGCACCCCCCACGCTACGCCACTGGGAAGGGGTTATGATCTTCCCCAATTCCTCTTTTCGTTCTATGTGATTTTAAAGGCTCAGATCAATTCTGTCAGACCCAGTGTGCTGGTCCTGAGGGTTAACCATGCGGCGAGGTCTGGGTCCAGTCCGAGGTCGAGGGTGTGGTATGGAGGCTGTCTGTCAAAGCTGAAGTGGGGTCGAAGGCAGGGAGTTGGCTGAGGTCAGGAATTCTGGCAGAAGTGCAGGACAGGGTGCAGGCAGGAACAGGCTACCAACAGTGTTGCTCCCGCAACCTGGGACTGGGCTGGCTGGCTTTTATCTGCCCCGAGGCATAGGGCAGACTTGCCCCTCCTGGCCTGGAGGCAAGCACTCCTCCTGCAAGAACTTAGTTCCCTCCGCCTCTCTGCCCTGAGCCTCCGCAGCTCAGGAGAGGCTGGAGGGTTACCGGACCCAGAGGCAACCTCAGCTTCCCCTGACGGGGATGAGAGTGGAGCACCTGCAGGCAATGGGTCCTCCATCACCTTAGGGGCCAGAGCAGACTCAGCTGGTGCCTGCACCTGAGGATCCAGCACAGGTGAGGACCCTTCAGGCTCAAGCCCCAGCCTTGGCTCAGCTGGTTCTGGAGGCGGGGACTCCTGTGCAGGCTGGGATTCCTCAGGTTCAGCCTCCGAGTCCGAATCCCAGACCATCACACCCAGCTTTTACCCAGAGTCCTTGGAAAAGCTAAGTCTATACACCCATACTTCTTCTCTTGCTGCTTCTCAAGGCATGGTGCTGATCTGAGGGAGTGAGGTGACAGAGGAGGTGGCACCCATGGCGTTCGCTCAGCAATCAAAATGTGTCCATGGGCGTAAAAAGGTTGGCATCCTCTAACCTAGCCAGTTGAAAGCTTGCTGTGTGCTACCTATGAACATGCAAGGAAGGGGAATGTCTGAAGCTTCCCTTCTTTCAAGTGGGTCCATCTTCTTGCCACTGTCACCTCTACCTAGTCACTTTCCCTCTGGGCCCAATCCATAGCATCAGCCAGGAAGAGAAGACACAGCAAAGTAGAGGACATTGCTTCTTCTCCATGCTGTTATTCACTATGCAGCTCCTAATCCGGTTCAAGTTACAAGGCAAGGGAGTTCCACTCCTCCATGGAGATCCCTACCTAACTTAATTGTCTTTCTTTCTTTTGTGGGTTCAGATCCTAGATGGATAGGGAAACAGCTACCATGGCCAGTAGAGGCTGGTCCATTTGGGTAAGTGGAGCCCTGCCCCACCAACCAGTCCCGAAGGCACCAGTCACCACTGATCGTAACTCAACAATAGATAGTGCTCTGTAGCTCAGTTGGTTGGAGTCTGGTGCTGATAACACCAAAGTTGCAGGTTTGATCCCCGTATGGGATGGCTGCATAGTCCTACATTGCAGGAAGTTGGACTAGATGATCCTCAGGTATCTTCCAACTCTATGATCCTATTAGCTGCTCCATTCCAGACTGCAGGTGGAGGCTCACTTAACTGAATGGTCCTCTAGGTACACACACACACACACACACACACACACAACTCTCCATGGGAAGCTAGGCTAGAACTCTTAAAACCGGGTGGGTCAGAGCTGCTAGGTTAGCTTCACAATTGGTGGATCACACTTGCAAACTGGGAGGAAGAGGGACAATTTGGTGGGGAGGTCATTGCAGCAAAAACACATTGGCTAGAACACTGTCTCCACCAGAATATTTCCACCATGATCTACCAACATAGGACAAGCCTGCTGGATCAGGCCAGTGGCGCATCTAGCTCAGCATTCTGCTCTCACAGTGGCCAACCAGGTGCCTATGGGATACAAGCTGGAGATTGAACTGTGATTCCCAGCCACTAGTATTCAGCATGCAAAACAGAGAGATCTGGAGGGCTGTGTTTGACCACTGAGCTTGAGGTTCCCCAGTTAGAGAACCTCCTAAAGAGGTGTTGAAGATTGAGCTCAGAGAGGATGGGCAAGCCCACCGGCAGCTGTGAGCACTTTTGCCGAGGCTCCCATGTCCTCAGATAAAGAAAACCTGGAGTTAACCCTGCTTGGCACACCACTATAACATCCCTATGATGGTATGAATTATGGCTGCTGCAGAAACTGTTGTGCCGGGTTGCTCTGCTGGTGCATGAATACAGCATCTTCCAGACGTCCTGTCTTAGAAAGGAAAAGTTCCCCATTGAAAAATAGCCGGCACTTTGAGAAAAGATGGGAGGAGGGGCTGCTTCCCCTCGCAGCAGCCAGTGCATGAAAAGAATGGCTCCTTTTATGCCGAGGTTAATACTTGCGGCTTGGGGAGGAAAGTCTGGTTGTAAAACTCCTCTGCGCTTTGAACACTCCATTGGCAAGTATCAAAGTGGCAATTATAGAGCCTCAAAGGGACATCATGTGCTCTGCCCTCCAGGAACAAGGAGAGGTCATTGCATGCAATAGGGGAAGGTGATCTAAGAGGCTGAACCTCTTAGATGCTGAAGAGCCCCTTTGGAGAAGACACCCTTTGGGTACAACCTATTGGAATGGAACAGATGACCCTCAGTTGTTGCCAACAAATTTGGATAACTGGATCATATATATTTTTCTGTTTTAAAATATGAAAAATTAATTATTTTTTCCTTTACATATTTTGGGTGGTTTCCGTATGTTTGTTTGTTTTGCATCTGCAGTTCAGGCCTGGGTCTAGCTCTGCTTTCAAGGGGCCCCTGTGGCGAATTTCCAGCTACACCAATGCTTTTCCTGGAGGAGGAAAGCAAGCACAGGGTGGGTCATGTGTGGTGTAGTGGTTAGAGTGTCAGGCTATGACCTGGGAGACCAGGGTTCAAATCCCCGCTCGGCTGTGAAGCTCGCTGGATGACCTTGGGCCAGGCATTGCCTTTCAGCCTTACCTACCTCACAGGATAGTCGTGGGGATTAAATCAGGAAGGGGAGAATGATGCCTGCCACCTTAAGCTCCTTGGATAAAACGATGGGATAAAAATGCAATAAACAAGCAACATGTCCTATTTTTCAGAGGACAGGCCTCTTTGAAGGAATGTCAAAGGAACAGTCCTCTATTCCAGGGTTTCCCAAACTTTGGTCTCCAGCTGTTTTTGGACTACAACTCCCATCACCCCTAGCTAGCAGGACCAGTGGTCAAGGATGATGGGAACTGTAGTCCAAAAATAGCTGGATACCCAAGTTTTGGGAAACTGCTCTATTTGAAGGCATCCTCTTATTCAGCAATGGGAAACTTCTGGCTCTGGGGTCCAAATGAGGCCCTCAAGGGTCCCTCTATGTGGTCCTTGGGGATCTCCCCAGGCCACACACCCTCTTTAGCCACTCCCCCTTGTCCACAGGCCACACCCCTTGCCACCTCATACCCTCTTGTAGTGCTTTCACCCGAATGGAATCTGCCTCTGAACTCTCATTATTATACATGGCTCTCTACCTCCCAGTTTTATCCTCATAGCAACCCCGCAAGGTAGGTTTGGCTGAGCCACTATCCCAAAGCCACCCAGTGAGCTTCATGGCTGAGCTGAGTATTTGGACCCTGGTCTCCTTCCTTGCTGATACTCTGACAGTCTGATCACTCTGCCACATTGGGTCCAGGGAAATAAGTAGTGAAATTAACATGCCAAAAGTTGCATCATGCCAGGGGACATGATCGGACAAAACTGCATACAAGAATTAAGATAAATTTACACTAAAATGCTGAGGATTTTTCATAAGAACTTTAAAAAATAACCTGCAGACTGATGCAAAATTGTAAAAACCGAACTTAAAACACTGGAAATGAAAAGAAGCCCACGCGATTTGTCCATCTCTCAATCCTTTCAGTTGAAATTGCTCGGGCTGCTTCTGTTAGGAATTATAGCGGGCAGAATTTTTATTTTTTAAAAAAGTTAAAGTTGTTTATGTATGTAACAACAGCAGCTAAGGTTCTATCTGAGCAGAAATGGGAGAAAGAAGAAGTTCCAACCAAAGAAGAATGGGTAAGTAACACAATGGACTACAGTGGTACCTCGGGTTAAGAACTTAATTTGTTCCAGAGGTCTGTTCTTAACCTGAAACTATTCTTAACCTGAAGCACCACTTTAGCTAATTGGGCCTCCTGCTGCCTCCGCGCAGCCGGAACATGATTTCTGTTCTCATCCTGAAGCAAAGTTCTTAACCTGAGGTACTATTTCTGGGTTAGCGGAGTCTGTAACCTGAAGCGTCTGTAACCCGAGGTACCACTGTATATGCAGAACTGGCAAAATTAACAGCAAGATTCAGAGAATCGAATGATGGGTGATTTATGGAAGAATGGATGCCTTTCCCGAACTATTTAAAGAAATATTATGGTATGATGAACTCGGGAGCAGGATTTGAGCTATGAGCAACAGAAATAATGAGATGATAATATCGTGCTTAGGATTTGATGGATGGAAAACAGGGTGTAGCAGAAGGGGAGGAAGAACAACAAAAGGGGGTGGGAAGTAGACGAAAATGAGAGAAAGGGCGAAAATTGTGTTTGATTGTATATGTTAAAAATGTTGAAACTTAATAAAATGCAATTGAAATTGTTTGGGATGTAGCTTCCTTAATACGGCGCAACAATTGAAATTGCTCCCCACTGTTTCTATTCCAGTTTTCTGCCTGCTTCTTGCAGGGAGCTCGGAGGTGTGCCTCTCGACAGCTTTACGGATGTTTGTGCTAAGTAGCTTTTAGCAGCCCACTGCTGAACCGAGCCACCGTGCTTGGCTTCTCTGCAAAGGCTCTTTGGTCCTAATGCCTACAAACGGTAATCCATTTGGCCTGACTAATCCAGCCTAAAAGGAGGCCAGTGGACTTGAAAGGATGGTCTCATGAGCAAAGCATCTCACCATTAGAGACAGGTCCCGGAAGCAGCCTCCCTCCCTTCCCATTGGCTGATCTATTTCGCAAAATTAATTAAGGAAGAGACGTGGATTGAGTTTCATTCGCCAGCTTTTGAATCAGGGGGCTGAGGTCTTTGATGGTCTCAGGGTGGACAGAAGCATCTCCCCATCATTACCAAGCCATAACAAAGACACTTTAAGCTTTCTCCCCCCCCCCAAAAAAAAAAAACTTGTCCCCCACCCACCCTCAAGTTAGCAATTATATGGGATTACCCATAGCCCAGGGACACTGGCTACCAATGGGGATTTCATTCTCCTATCTGAAAGGAGCCGCTCAGGCTATCTAGCGGTCCATATGAATTCAGAGGATGTGGAAATGAGAGTTTTCGGGTTTGCATTTTCTGACGGGTAAGAAGGGCACTGGCTCTGCCAAGATGTCAGCAGGAAGGAGCGAGAGGAGACGTTTCGGATCGTGTTTGGTCCTCGTCTAATCAAGTCAAATCTGAAATTAATGAGCGCTAAAGGGGGAGAGCGCAATCTCGATGCTTTGGGGCAATTGTGAGCTATGCGGTTTTATTTCGCAAAAATGTAAAGCAATATCCTTTTTGGCTGCAGATGAAACGGGGAGAGAAGCATTTTTCATCTTTTCCCATTTGATTTAATACCCCGCTGACTAGCCAGTTTTTGTGTGTGCGAGTGTGTCAAAAGCTCTTTCTCTCTTTTCTTCCAAATCGCAAATCATTTCGAAGGTTAGTGTTCTGGTCTAGCTTTGGCTCATGACAAATTAAACATCTAGGATGAGAAAAGGTCACCCGCAGAAGTCACACTGTTTCTTTCGGCTAACTACAGTCGACTGTCCAAAGCTTATTTTGCATGGCACCAAGTAGTCCAGAGTCCCAGAATTAATGAAGAAGTTTTGAGGTCTTACTAGCCTGAAACATAGGCATGTTGAGAGGACAGCCAAAAAAGTAAGGGCAGTCAACACTGAGTTTTTCGGAGGCTGATACAAAATTTGCACTTGGTTCCTTCCTCCATCTCCACCCCTCAGTCTACGAGCATGAATCCAAGTCCACTCCTCAGGGCTGCAGGCCTGTCTCCTGAACCTCTTCCTCAGAGCTCCTGGAGGTGGGAAATAATAAAAATGGAAGGAAGCCATGAAGAAAATAGCAGAGAAAAGGAACTGCTGAAACAACTCAACAACTTCTACCTTCACCCATAATGCTTCCACACACACCATAGTCCTCCTAAAAAGTTCTTCCACACCAATCACACAAGGAGCAGCTGCAAGAATGTGGGGTTTTCCCCCCTAAAGTAAATATTAGCAGCCCAATACAGAGCAGGACTCTGGAGAGGAATGAGTGGGGCTTTAACGCTTTATTCTCTCTTCATGCCAGTGCTATGGTCCAAACCTAGATTGTGATATTTACACTGGAAGGAAAATTTCCATGGGAGAGGGAGATTCTCCATGAAAAGAGAGCAGGCATGGAGCTACAGTTCCCAGGGAATTCGTGGAATTATGAGAATCACAGGCCCTCCAAGTGTTCCTATTTTCCAGGGACAGTCCTGGATTTAAAGAAGACATCCCGGTTTCTGATTCGATCCCGGAGTGTCCCACTTTTCCTTAGGATGTCCCTATTATTGTCAAAGAAATGTTGGAGGGGTGAATAGAGGTCTCCAAACACATCTCAGCATCCTTAACAAACAACACTTCCCAGTTTTCTCCGGGTGAATCCATAACTCTTTAAAGTAATATAATGCCATTTTAAATGTATAGTGCAAATGGGATCCAGCAGTGGGGAAGCTGTGGGCCTTGTTGAACTCCAACTCCTTTCAGCCAGAGTCATCATGCGTAATGATAAAGAAAAGTTAGAGTATTAATCCAGCAAAATCTGGAGAAGCACAAATTCCCCACCCCACAGCCTATAAAAGGAAATTTTCTCTTTTTCCAGCAGGTTACAAGATGGTATTTTCATGGGTCAGTAGTGGAGAGAGCACATTTGACTTTGATAACAAGTCCAGATTTGGAGAATTTGAACATTCTTCCCTAATTTTGTTGTTTCGATCCAATGCATTTCGATCCAATGCACTTCCGATTGAAGCGGAAGTAGCTGACATGATGCCCACAAGACATTGTCAGAGTCCGGCTCCCATCATCCCTGACCTTGGCCATGCTGGTGGGGCATGATGGGAATTGGAGAACAACATCTGAAGGGTACCATTTTACCAAGTCCTGTACTAAAGGATAAGGGAAGGATCCTAGCTGTGCGAGAGAGAAAGAGCAACCAATTCTTCGCTAGGACCAAAAGTTAATTCATACTGAGAGAATTTCAAGAAAGCAACTATTTATAGAAATAGCTTGGTAACCTTCATGTAGATCGACACCTTGGTGCAAACATGTAGGATGTGGGGAAATCAAAACTAACTATATATATATATATATATATATATATATATCCCTGCAAAGTACATCTGCCCAACTTTTTAGCATTTTAGCAAATAACTTCATCTTTATTTATTTACGCTGACCTCATAAGCTTTTCATTTGGCCGGCTGTGGAGCCTCACACACAAGCCACCTTGGAAAACTTCAAAACTGGTTTTCATAATGAGCCCCCTATCAAATAGCCCTCCATCGCAGCAAGAGCCAAACCACGAAGCAAATTCACAAGTCAGGAGTTCAACGTCGCATTTAGCCTCTGAATGTCAACATCCCTGAAATGCCTTCATAGGATGTATCTCTCTTCGCCATCCTCCAAATACACAATTCAAAACCTTTTCAGAAATATATATATATAGGTGTTTCTCTAGCTTGTCAGCTGCTTTTGGTGATTTCTGATGCCAGGGTGTATCGCCTTTCACAGTTCAAGTTGTGCTTTGTTATATAAAGTTGCCATGACTTCCAGAATCCAGCAATTGACCAAGACACAAAGGCTGCAGAGTCAGTGGCAGATGTGGCAGCCATTTTGTGTTATAGCATGTACTATACCCATGGAGGAGAAGCGGGTGGCGCTGTTGTCTAAACCACTGAGCCTAGGGCTTGCTGATCGGAAGGTCGGCAGTTCGAATCCCCACGACGGGGTGAGTTCCCATTGCTTGGTCCTAGCTCCTGCCTACCTAGCAGTTCGAAAGCATGTCAAAGTGCAAGTAGATAAATAGGTACCACTCCAGCAGGAAGGTAAATGGCATTTCTGTGCGCTACTCTGGTTTCGCCGGAAGCGGTTTAGTCATGCTGGCCACATGACCAGGATGAACGTTGGCTCCCTCGGCCAGTAAAGCGAGATGAGCGTCACAACCCCAGAGTCATTCATGAATGGACTTAATTGTCAGAGGTCCCTTACCTTTTTATACCCATGGAAGCCATTGCAAATTCCCAATGAGCCCACTGGCTTAAAAAGATGGGCCAGCCTTGGGCTAAGAAACCACTGTAGGTTAAGTCTTGGGCTAAGAAACCATTGACTCTGGGCCTGGTGGGGCTTTGGGGGGGCACAAAATTTGAGAGTGTGAGCAGTGGATCCCCGGACCAGATGGATGTATCTGTCATTTTTGTTTCTCATTTTTCCACTCACAAATTCAGTTCAGCACATCAGTTAGCCTTAAAAAATGAAAAGTCGTCATGAAGATTAATCAGCAAGTTATTTATTTTATTTGTGTCAGAAAAAAAATATATACTGCTTGATGGTAAAAAAACAACAACACCGAAATGAAACAGAAAATGGAGTGGTTTGCAAAAAGTTAATGTGAATGTCTTTTTTTTTCCCCTTCACAAAGTAATTTTCAGAAATATTGTGCAACATTCAGCCAGTTCCAAATCCTGAGCAAAACTTGTCCTATTCATAGGAATCCAAGCCTCCTTTGAGTTGGGTCCAGATACTCCCAAACCATTTAAAACACAACTTGGGATGCTGAAATCCCAAACAGGACATCATTGCGCTCCAAATGGGCAGTGTCAATCTGAGCATCACATCTGTGAAGACTGGACCTTGCTACCCCCCCCCCCCCCCGCCCCTTATCTGGCCAAGCAGTGGAAAGAGCACCAGCATCTCAGGGCAAGGGCAAGATATTTTGCTGTTTGAGGCAAAATACAGTATGTTGCTCCCTTCCATTCCACATATGGAAGACAACTATGATTCTATGATTCCATGAACATTGTTCCTGGCAACCTTGAAATCATTGGATGGAAGAGTCTTTTCCAGCTTTTTTCCAGTTCTCAGCTGTTTCTCACCACGATTGTTTTTAGAATGTTTTTGCCTCTAACCCCACCCGCCAATCATGTGGCCCCCAGAAGGCTGCCCAGGGAAGAATGCGGCCCTCATGCCGGAAAAGCTTCCCCAGCCCTGACACAGCTATCTGTGTGAGAACACATTATGAACTGTCTTCTTGTCCCTGGAGTGCCGTTCTTTAGATGGCCGTTTTGTATGCCCCTTTCATTTGCAAAGCACCTATCAGCCATAACACTTCCGCATATTTATTCTGGATTCTGCAATGTTGTTTTTTTAAAAAAACGGCATTTAATGTACACTTGTGGGGTGGAATTTTATATTCCTATGACCAGATATATCCGCAGGACACTGATCCCAATAAAACTTCACAGCCCTCATGGTGCCAAGAAAAACCACTTCTTAGTTTGTCTACCTCATAGAAAAATATATTGATCGGCCAATCGTGTCATTAAATGCTTTGAAACAGTCGTCAGTTTCTTAAATCCTAGCAGGTACCCCTTTGGAGTCCCAAAGGTTAAAGAAGCGGCTGAAATAATAACTATTTCTGGCATATGATTAATTATACCACTTTTATTTTTAGGAAGAGGGTATTTTTTATTTTTTATTTTTTGAGGGGGAGGGAATAGATTGCTATATTACCTGGGCTCTGAAAATCCATTCTGGCCTTAGACTGTCTCAGGCTTAAAACCTTATATGTCAGTAAGCTTCACTGAATACCCACAGGATTTACTTCTGAGTAACCATATATAGGATTTCACTGTTAAAGAGGTTCCGGTTACATCACATTTACCTGCATTTTATACAATTCTTTGAACTGGGAGCAACATTATTTGGTAAACGTTGCAGCTTCTGCCTTGGTCCACATTACTAAATATTTTTAACATTGGTTCCTTCAGTCACTCATTGGCATGCAAAATGCTGCAATCAACCTACTGGATCCAGGTAAAAACTCACCAAGCCCATCATCCAGTTCTCACTGTGGCCAACCAGATTATTACATCAGGAATATTATTTATTTATTTCTATTTATACAGGTGGCGACCATTTTGCACACATCCAATTGCATCGCCTCCGACATTTCTCCGATGAAAATTGGGACATCCCATTCCTTAATGATAATTTTACTATTTATACCCCCACACTTCTTACTAGGTTGCCCCAGGCACTCTGGGCAGCTTCCAACATGTATAAAAACATAATAAAACATGAATTATTATTTTTTTTTAAAAAAAACCTTCCCTATACAGGATTGTCTCCAGATGGTTCAGGGGTCGGATAACTCCATACCCTCCAACATTTCTTCAATGAAAATAGGGACGTCCTAAGGAAAAGTGGGACATTCCAGAATCAAATCAGAAACTGTGATGGCTTCTCTAAATCAGGGATGTCCCTGGAAAACAGGGACACTTGGAGGGTCTGCAATTGACACATGACTACTGATGTGCAGGTCCTTTTGGACCCATAAGAGGGCAGAATGGGGCAGGGCCATTCAGCGACGTAGCGTGGGTTGTCAGCACCCGGGGCAAGGCAAGTAATTTGCGCCCCTAACCCCTAACCTGCCGCCGCTGCCAGCTTCTTCTTGCTGCTGCCTGGGCTGCGGTATTTACGGTAAGGTAGCCACGGCGGCGGCAGGTCCGTGTCAGGTGATCTGATGCGAGTTGCAGCTGGCGCTGGCGCCCAAACGACGCCGCTTGCCCGGAGGAGGAGGAGGGCAGAGAGGCGAGGAAAATGCAACATGGCCCAGCAGCTGCAGCAGCAGCGGCAGCGGCGGGGCTGTGAGGAGGGGCTGCCTGGCGCGCCCTCCGCGGCCCCGATGCGCGGGGACCACGGCGAGCGCTGAGAGCCGCTGCCTGCCGGACGCCTTCAGCCCAGACGCGCACACAGCTCGTCGGTTCCGCGAGACATGGGGCTCTGCTACAGCCTGCACCCGAGGCTCTTCGGCGACTCCGGAGGCGGCGAGCGCGCCCCCCCAGATGTTGCGCCCGGTGTGGCCAGCCCCCCCCCTGCACCCCCCACGCTACGCCACTGGGGCCATTGTGTGCGGGGGCCAGGAATGGAACCCCCACACAAAATGGTTGCAGTTTGTACCACCCTTTTCACGGTCCGTGGAACAAGTAAACAGCAATGCATAAAATCATTTAATACACATGTGCACACACACAATCCATTTTATTTTGTAATTTTATGTCATGAACGGCCCTGAGACCTGCTGGTATCAGACAGTATACAAATTTCATAATTAATAATAATAATAATAATAACAAACAACACAGAAATCAAGGTCAAGGCCCCTCCTGCATCACATAAAGCAGCATTGTACCACATCAGTAGTCATGGCTACCCACAAAGAATTCTGTGAACTGTTGTTTGTTAAAGGTGCTGAGAGCTGTTAGGAGGCAGGGGTGTCAACATGAATTAAATATTGGGGGGACCAGGTAAGCCCTACCCTACATAATCTATCAAATGACACAGCACATACACACAATTTGAATGGCAATGCCTATTAATTGGGGGGGGGCGCTCAAATATTTTATTGGGGGGGGGGGCAAAGCCCCTGATGCCCCTAGGAGTTGGCTCCTATGTTAAAAAGGTAAAGGGACCCCTAACCGTTAGATCCAGTCGCGGACGACTCTGGGGTTGTGGCATTCATCTTGCTTTATTGGCCGAGGGAGCCGGCGTACAGCTTCCGGGTCATGTGGCCAGCATGACTAAGCCGCTTCTGGCAAACCAGAGCAGCGCATGGAAACGCCGTTTACCTTCCTGCCAGAGCAGTACCTATTTATCTGCTTGTACTTTGACGTGCTTTTGAACTGCTAGGTTGGCAGGAGCTGGGACCGAGCAACGGGAGCTCACCCCATTGGGGGATTCGAACTGCCAACCTTCTGAACGGCAAGCCTTAGGCACAGTGGCTTAGACCACAGCGCCACTCGCGTCCCCCTGGAAGCTTAGGTAAAGGTAAAAGGTAAAGTACCCCTGGATGGTTAGGTCCAGTCAACGGCAACTATGGGGTTGCGGTGCTCATCTCATTTTCAGGCCAAAGGAGCCGGTATTTGTCCACAGGCAACTTTCCAGGTCATGTGGCCAGCAGGACTAAACCACAACAGAACACCGTGACAGAAACCAGAGTGCATGGAAACAGTGTTTACCTTCCCGCCGCAGCGGTACCTATTTATCTACTTGCACTGGTGTGCTTTCGAACTGCTAGGTTGGCAGGAGCTGGGACAGAGCAATGGGAGCTCACCCCATCGTGGGGATTCGAACCGTCAACCTTCTGATCGGCGAGTCCTAGGCTCAGTGGTTTAGACCACAGCGCCACCCGCGTCCTTTGTTAAGAGGCCCCTATTCCCCTCACAGAGTTACAATTCCCAGAGTGCTTTAAGAACCAGTCCCCCTTCCTAGGGAACTCTGTGAATTGTAGCCACCCTGGAGGGTTGGCCAAAGGTGAATGCACCCTGATGTGCAAAGAAATGTTAACTACCTCCATCTTAGGGATTGGAAGACTGTGATTCCAGTGTTGTTTTTAGGTGAGGGCTTGGGCAAGATGCCATCATTAGGACCCCCTCTCACTCCTCTCACTGCTGCTCACTCACTTGCCCTCTCCCTCTGGGCCCGATCCATGCAACCACCCAAAGGGAGAGTGCAAGGCAAGCGGAGCTGCTGATCCATCTCCTGGCACCCATCACCCCTTTCAAGTTTGGAGAGGGCAAGTGGGAGCAAGAGGAGAGCAACAGGACCAGGAGGACCCGGGAGTATGGCCCTCAGCAGGTGCCCAACTTTGCCTTCCTCCGGTGCCAGCCAGCATTTCAACCATACAGGGAATTGAAACTTAAGCTGAGCTTGGAATCAGAAACCTCCAGGTCACACTCTCAGGCTCACCAGTTGACTTGCCACAACGGGATTGCCACTGCATCTCAAAACACCCATCTTTGCATCAACGACAGGTTGGACGAGATTACCTGAAAGGGGTCTTTTCTGATTCTAAAATCCCACAATTTGTTCCTACTATTAAATAGAACCTGGGCACATTTCCTTTCCTAACCACTCTCTCATATCTAAAAAAGAATGCAGTTAAAAAACACACACACAAGTTCCTTAATAAAGTAACCTAATGCCATTTAGCTGTCCAAACACACTGCTGCTAATTATGGTTATTAGTTTAAAGAGATCATTTTTGTTATTGCAATTTCGTTCCATTTCCTACCATTATATAGACCCTGGGCACATTTCTGTAAATAACCAAGCTTTTTTTTAATGTCATGGGGTCCATAGCAAAGTGGATGCAAAGATTCCACACTATCGGAACTGGGAAATTGTGTGTGTGTGTGTGTGTGTGTGTGTTTCTAACCTGTTTAATCTGGCTGCAACCATTTGTCCTGTGGACAACTGACATCCCAGCTAATGGTTTTTGATGAAACCCATTATTCCTGAAGCTATTTTTAAAATATGATGGAAAACAAATCAGTTTAACCCACCTAGAAGACTAATATTTTTCAGGAACGTGCAGAGACAGTGGTCTATAACCACAGCCCTTTCCTTCTGAACTCAGGTTTTGAACTCACACAAGAAATGTGAGCTTACCTTGACATTCCTCACGGCACAGAAGGCCAGATCTTTGAACACCAAGCAGCCATAGTATCTCTTGTGGGAAAGGGAGTGTTCAGGAGAGGCTGTCATGCCCACTTCTTCCTTGATGTCAAAGAGAGGAACAACTATCTGACTTTTAGAAGACATCTGAAGGCAGCCCTGTTTAGGGAAGCTTTTAATGTCTGATGCATTACTGTATTTTAATATTTTGTTGGAAGCCACCCAGAGTGGCTGGGGAAGTCCAGCCAGATGGGTGGGGTATAAATAATAAAGTATTATTATTATTATTATTATTATTACTACCCAACTGTTACACAACAGCCCTGCATTGCTGCCAGTTGGATCTTACCATCTGGTAGTTGCTACCAACACCCTCCTTTTCAGTCATCTACAGACCCAGGCTGGATCCAGACACATCAAAAAAAAACATTTCAGGAAAGCGTGTAGTAAAGCTCACAATGGTAAATCACATTGCCAAAGGATTGAACTCCACAGCGCCATCTGGTGTCACAGTGTTACAAAACATTTAAAACGCTAATTTAACAAATTTACATTCAACTAATGTAGCTGAGTCCCAAGAAACAAGGTGGGGAAAACTGGGCAGCCAAATAATTGTTAAATCCTGGGACCCCAGGCAATCGCTTGCCATTTTTTCACAGAGTGCAAAACCAGGTCTCTGGCTCTCTGCTACTCTGAGAAAAGGGCCAAATCCTGGCTTTACCCACTCTCATCTTGGCATGAAATTCAAAGTCAAATAGGCATGTGGAGGTTCCTGAATCCCTAGAGTAATAATCATGCTCCAAATCCACTAGCCCAATTGTGAAATTTTATTAGACATAACAGACAGGGAGAAAGCAGGCAACAGCTCACACAGAACACATAATAAACAAGAGCACTGCAGTTCTAAAACCAGACTAAACCTGGCCTGTCTACTTCAGTATAATATTCCTAGTCTACTTGCACATAGGCAGAATATACCAAACTGGAGAATCAGCTTCCTGGTGGTTTGGAAGACCCGGATTGGATCCAGGGTGGTGAGACAGGGAAGAAAACTGTAAAGGCACTCCAGTCTTTGAAGGCTGTCTCTCTGCTATCATTGGAGGGCGGTGTCCTCTGACCTCTTTCTGACCAATGAGAGCCAGGGTCAGTTAGTCAGCCTTGCTTAGAGAAATGGCAGGGACAGGCAATCAGGATCCTGCGTTGCATCTCATAGAGAAGGAAGTTGTAAGAAATGGCACATCTGCATTTACGTTCAGAAGGGAACATTGGAGAAATGTTGGAGCTTATGTATTTTATTATTATTATTATTATTATTATTATTATTATTATTATTATTATCATTATTATTGAATAGATTGTCCCTATTTTCACTGGGAAAATGTTGGAGGGTATGTGGTAATAAATACATATTGCATTGTGTAGCCCTCCCTCAGCGGCATCTTGGAGGTGCATTTAGGCACAGTGCTCTGAAGTGACCTTAAAGTCTGGTTCATCAGTCGTGCCTCTTGGCCTGAAATTAGTAACCATATCGGATCCGTCTCCATGGGGGATGACAAGGAAGACAGCGTAAAAGGAGATGTTTATGGGCCACCCAGGATGAAGAAGGCTTCGCGGCATTCTTTGCCGAGACCGGTCACTGGAGCGTTCTTGGCACATCTTGGGAAGAAAATGGAAATCTAAGAAGGAAGGAAACAGTGGGTGGAATACAGATTAAAATCAAAACAAAACCTGATGCTGTCTATGATCGCTGATATGAATAGCAGTTTTGTATACCAGCGTGGCTTAAATGCATATCAGCCAATGGCTGTGCTCGTCTTAGGGAGAGAGAGAGAGTGCCCTTCATCTGCATCCTGTCAGGAACGAGTCAGATCCAGGGACAAAGCCAAGATCACAGGAACAGGAACTGGGCCAGCGAGAGGCAGATTTATCCACACGCACCACACTTGTCATCGGGTCCTGGGAGGAAACTGATACTCAGCAGATAACAGGCCTGCGGAGCCAAAGAATCAAGTTGCAGCATGTACAACTCAATTCTGTATTTCTGCATATTTGTGCACACTCACATGTACCAACGTTGCACTAATCCATTAAAGCAGAAATGTGGATTTCACAATGTAAATCGAATAATTGTGGTGCGTCACATGCATGTTATGGTCAGCCGTTGGCTGAATCAGTTATTCTGTTTCCCCTTACAAGAGCATCAGGCGTTCTCTAAGAGCCAAACGGCGCATTAGCTTACTGAGGCAACAGATCATTCTTATTAAAGAAAACTAAATCTAAAAGTTTAGAAATAACAATTTAATTATGTTAGAAATAAGAGAGAAGAAAACAAGGGCATGGTTCTATCATTTGTGCTCCAGCATATTAGAACTGATAAACCTACATTCCTAAGAAACACGTTTCATTATCTATATGTATAATAAATGCAAAGTAATAAGAAGTTAATTAAAGGAGCAAAAATGGAGGCACATTCTAACATAGCCCAAATTTGCTCCTTACATTTAAAGCTGAATCATGCCACTTCAAACCATCCTGGCTTCCTCCCCCCAATGCTGAAACTATAGTTTTGTAAGGGTGCTATAGTTTTTAAGGGTGCTAGGAATCTTTAGGAGGCTCCTATTCCCCCCCCCCCTCAGAGAGCTGCAATTCCCAGAGTTCCCTGCGAAGAGCGATTTTGGAAGCATATGTAATGGCACCGTGCCCCTAAAGATCAGAAATAATGGGAATGTCATAATGGGAGTTCCAGAAAGTGATGTCATCCACTTTAAACGATGACTTTTGAAGATCAGGAAAGCTAAATGCCTCAGCAGTTGCGGAAGTTTAGCTAGAGCAACGGACCAGGGTCTCTGAAGCCCAGAATCCCCTGCAAAACAATGGCTCCTTTCTCCCTTCTCACGACTTCACTTTCCAGAAAGTGCGGAGGGCCAAAGTTCTGGCTCTCGATAGGCAGCCTCTGCAGGCATGCCAAAGACAACCGCCTCCCTTTTTTAAAAACACACACACACACACACACACACACCATTTTTAAAAAGTTAGAGCATTGTATTCCAACCCGAACTGCAGTGGAATTTTATAAGGCTAAGTGACGCCACCCTTACAACAGACCCCTCTTCACTTCAGCTGCTCCCCCCCCATTGATTTATGGGAAATCACAGCTCATGTCACCAGACTCATTACATCTCCGGCTTCATAAGCCCAAAGATACTGCCAGATAGAGAAGGAACAGCTAATGACACTTTCAAGGAATGGCTTTAACTGGTTGACACATTGAATGTGTGTCGTCCTGATATCTGAGTGGGATCAGGCTCCCTGTGTTTCTGCTTGGGCCACACAAGCAGCAAGATAAGCCCCACGATGACTAATCTAGATGACTAATTCTGGATCGAGAACCGCAGGCAGGCGTGAGGGCGGGAGATCAGGCTAGCTTCTCTTATCTCGCCACTCATTCATCTTCCAAGTGGGAGAGATTAATTAATAATCCGTCCACTTCAGGACTAGGGAGAGAGGGATCAGTTTGTTCCATGCCTATGTCCATTTTCCAACTGAACAGTAAAAGGAATTCACAATAAAATAAATAAATAACAATAAAATTCATTTTTAAATATGTATCTAGAGCAGTGTAGGGCTAGATAGATGATAGATGATAGATTAGATAGATAGATAGATAGATAGATAGATAGATAGATAGATACTGCAATTTCACTTTTTAAAATGTGTTTTTTCACATTTTCTCAGCCAGCAACTGTATCCCATCTTTCCTGACTGTTGACCATGTACCTGGGGAGTTGGAGTCCATCTAGAGGAGTATCTCCCAAACTTGGGTCTCCAGCTGTTGTTGGACTACAACTTCCATCATCCTAGGTATCAGTGGTTAGGGATTATGGGAGCTGAAGGCCCAAGTTTGGGAAACCCTGATCTAGAGGGCCAGAGGTCCATCATCCCTTGTCTAGCATATAGGGAAGGCTCTGTTATCTTTCACATTTGCAAGAAAGGAGCTGGAGAACCCCTGGGTTATGACTTGCTGTGAATGTGTCTCGATTCTTACTTTACGTGGAGAGGCACCATTGAGGTCTCCATATGCAAGGTCATTATGCCCCAACCAACCAACCAACAAGCCAACTGTGACAGGCGGCTGAGGCCACCTGCCTGTCAGTCATCTGATATCATGATGATGTCAGGTGGCTGATGGAAGGTTCCACCTACCTGTCATCATTGACCAATAGTGTGTGGGGAGGAGTCTGCTCCATCAGCATGTTGCCCACAGAGAATATATATACACACACACACACACACACACACACACATACATACATATATATACCCCGTCCATCTGGCTGGGTTTTCCCCAGCTGCTCTGGGTGGCTTCCAACAAAATATTAAAAATACAATAAAATATCAGACATTAAAAACTTCCCTAAACAGGGCTGCCTTCAGATGTCTTCTGAAAGTCAGATAGTTGTTTATTTCCTTGACATCTGATGGGAGGGCATTCCACAGGGCAGGTGCCATGGGCAAAGCAGCACATAGCTGAATGCAATTCTTGTCCTATCAGCTGATGAGCTGAAGATTTGATTCTGCTCTCTGCAAAGGTCTTCTTCACCAGTGAGTTACATTTTCCCTCTGCGCATCAGCTGATGTCACCCAGTAATGTCAGTGGACATGGTTTGGGAAGGAAATGGCATTGCAGGCAAAATTGGATCCCACCCCCCCGTATTCAAAGATTGGCCAAGCGGCCAGAGCTTCTCCACCCCTAGCATAAGCTCTGTATTTCCAGCTCATGTGGCTAGAAGTTTTTTTTCTTTTTCTTTTTCAAATTTTATTAATTTCATTTAGACATAAAACATGCAACAGCTGCATAAAATGAGAATTAAAATAAAATGACCGTGTGTGCTCAGATAAATGTTCCCAGCTGACTGCCCCCAGGAAGCCCATAAGCAGGGCACAAAGGGAACATCCCACCCATTTATTTTTGGGGCTACAGCAGCCTTCCACAACTCGTTACTCTCTGGATACTTTGAACTACAACTCTATGACTGGAGCTGGGGGATGTTGTACCCCAACAGCATCTGAAGGATCCCAGGTTGGCAAGACTGAAGAAAAATAATAATAAGAAACAAGGCAAACATAGCATGTGGAATAAAACAGATGTAAACAAAAGAGGCTTCAAACAATGAAACGATGTCTGGTTTGTCACAGTCTTTGGGAAGTGTTGGAACAAATAATAAAATAATAATAATATGCCACTACTAATCCTGGAGGCAATATTAAACATGCCTCTTAAGAACAATTGTTGGGGAGCAAACACGGGAGAGGGCTATTGTCCTTGTGTCCTTGTTGTGGGCTTCTCAAAGGCATCTAGCTGACCAACCGGATGTTGGGTTACATAGGCCTTCGGCCTCATCCAGCAGCGCTCTTGTTAAGGAAATGGATTGAGAAGAGGGAGCTCAGTGGTAAGAAGGCATTGCTTTCCATTCTGTCCTGTATTCATCGCACACAGCACTGCTTCCATGCAGCTGCAGTTCATCTTCCTCCAAAGACTGCATCACTCGTCTCGCTGTCTGCTGTGTTGAAATTATGTCACTTATGTAAGTTACATTATCCCATCCCATTCCTTTCAGTGCAAAGGAAACAGTGCAGAGCAAGGAGGGAAACACAATTGATTTATTCAAAACAAAATTAAAAAATTCCTTCCAGTAGCACCTTTGTTGTTGTTTAGTCGTTTAGTAGTGTCCAACTCTTTGTGACCCCATGGACCAGAGCACGCCAGGCACACCTGTCTTCCACTGCTTCCGCTGCAGTTTGGTCAGACTCAGTAGCCCCTTAGAGACCAGCTAAGTTTGTTATTGGTATGAGCTTTCGTGTGCATGCACACTTCTTCAGATACAGTCATACCTCATGTTACGGACGTTTCAGGTTACGTGTTTTCGGGTTGCGGACTGTGGGAAACCCGCTCACGCATGTGCAGAAACACTAAATTGCGCTTTGTGCATGCGCAGAAGCGCCAAATCACGCCGACACCGGCGCAGACACGGCGCTTCAGGATGCAAACGCTGCAGGTTGCGCATGTGCCTCCATCACAGATAATGTCCGCAACCCGAGGTTCCACTGTACATTGAAACAGAAGTCACCAGACCCTTATATATAGTGAGAGGATGGGGAGGGGTATTACTCAGAAGGGTGGTGGGAATGGGTGATTGGCTGACATCCGTGGTAAGCCATCACCCATACCCACCACCCTTCTGAATAATACCCCTCCCCACCCTCTCACTATATATAAGGGTTTGGTGACTTCTGTTTCAGTGTATCTGAAGAAGTGTGCATGCACATGAAAGCTTATACCAATAACAAACTTAGTTGGTCTCTTAGTTGGCTACTGGAAGGAATTTTTTTTCTTTTGTTTCAACTACGACAGACCGACACGGCTACCTACCTGTAACTTAGAACAATTGATTTAGGTTATTGTTTGCTGACTGAAAGCAGCAACAACAGCAAACACTGATTTTATTTTCTGGATTGGTTTCTGTTTCAGGCATGGAATAAATAAGCAAACATCAGCCATTTCCTCTCCCGTTTCTGAATCCTCCGACATCCCTCCTTTGGGCTTTGCTCTGTCCAAACTGACCCCTTTTAAAAACTGGTCAGAACACTTGTTTACAATCTTACACAACCAACAAATGTTGGAAGGTATGATATCAGGAAAGAGGGAACGAAATCTAACAGGTGGAGAGAGGAGTGGGAGGGGTGTGCAAGTATTATTATTATGGCAACCCTGCCGTGTCAATTGCTATGGGAACCAAAGAGTTCTGTTCTGCAGTTCCTTCTGCCACCTACATAAAACAGAGTGACTTAAACAGCAAGATAACCCCTCCAGCTGAGTTCTGTTCCTGTAATGTCTGGCAGTGTTTAAATGAACTCATGAAGGAAAGTGTTGAGTAGCGAAAGACAAATGACCTTTCCCATCTGGGAAAGGTCTCTGCATCTTTCAAGCGACATTGTCTGCTCTGAAGCAGAGCTGAAAAGAAAAAGGAGGAATGGGAAGAGAGGCGGAAAAACCCAAATCAAATCAAACAGAAGGCGATGTCAGGCTACAAAGGGGCCGGTGACCTTGTAAAGACAGAGGGCAGGGGAATCCATGGCTGAATCTGTGCACTGGAAGAGAAAAAAAAACTAACTAATGAGTCTATGGTTGTGGCTCCACAGTGGACGGTGAAACAGGAAAGTCAGAAATCATAACACCAGGGTTTGGTTGAATAAGAAAGCTTGACTCAGGCCAAAATCTTCCATCCAGAACACCCGCTCAGTGGAGCTGATCTGGCCCACATCTCTTTATTTATATCAATAGGCAGTGTTATAAATGAAGAGATCACCTTCTGTGCTAAGTCTGCTTTGGAATGAAGGACAACGGGTCCAATATACTGCAGAATGGAAGCCCAAAGGCAAACCAGAGATGCTTGAATATATTGCTCTTCTCTTCCCCTTTGACAATATTCTTGTAGCTTGGGCAGTGGTGGCTATTTGCGGAGGGGGGGTGGGATTCAAAATGCTAGGAGTCTGCATTGGGAATATGCCAGCCATATTCTTTGTTCTGCAAAATGTTCTTGAGGCGAAGGAGGCAGGGTGGGAGGCGGAGAGAAGTCTACTACTGCTATTTCATGTTATTGCCAGTAGACATTGTATCTAAAAGTCCTTGCCTGGGGTGGAGGGGGAACGTTTGGGACTTATACTCTGTAACTGGATGGTCAAAATAGTGATGGGAATAGACATCAGGGCAGGTTCAAGTATGGTGAGATTCAGAAGGGTCCTTGATTTAGAGCCTCTTGACAAGGAGAAGAGAAGAGAAGAGAAGAGAAGAGAAGAGAAGAGAAGAGAAGAGAAGAGAAGGGTTGAGTGCCTGGATGAATGAGGCTGCAATCATGTAGTCCAGGTGTAGGAAACCATTTTCAGACTGAGGGGCCTTGCTCACTCTACCTAACGGTAGGGCTGGCCCAAACTCTGTAGCCAGGAAACATTAGCAGGAGGCTGATATGTGCCATGACTATTATATATCTGAGGGAGGTGGAAATGAGGTCACTGTTGTGATTCATTGAGGTTAGGCTGGGTGCCAATACGTTGCATCCCATTCTAGCCTTACTCAGAGTAGACTCATTGTTGTTAATGAGCATGACAAACTTAGGTTCATTCATTTCAATGGATCTACTTTGCATAGAACTTAGTTGAATAGCACTCAATATTTTTGCTGGTAGAGGTTTTTTTAATGTTATTCTATTAGCTTTTGGTTTTTAAAAGCCCTAATGTTTATATGATTTCAGTGATGGGTTTTGACGTTGACATTTCATTGTATTTTTCATTTGAAACATTTGCAGACCCTTTTTGGAGGACCTTTGGTCTGGGGGCAAAATCAACAATTTGCAACCTAGTAATAATAATGAATAAAACACGAAAAATGGCTCACCTTTGCATTCTTTCCTATGTCCTCCCTCCCATAAAGATTACGAATATCTGGTTCCAAGGAGAAAAGGCACCTGAGGCCCAGATCTCAAAAGGCAAGCTGTTCCTCCCGAGCCAAGAGGATTTCTCTGCAGTAACACCGGCCGTGTCGGTTTTATGGCGTGTGGGGGCAAGGAGTACAGAATCCCTGTGATCGTTCAAAAGTTTGGGAGCGAAGGCTTTGCGCTGTAATGTGTTTGACCCTTCCTGAAAAGATCACCAACCAATTATCTTCCTAACAGCTCAGGAGATTAGCTGAACTCTATTAGTATACATCTGTATGTTCAGGCTGTGAGTTTTAACTAGCAAGAGGACCACCTACAGTTTGCCCAGCAAGACCCCCACACACTTAACTCCAGTGGCCTGGTATGTAGCCACTTGGAAAAGACGCAGGGGTTTTTTTTTCCCACCCCCCTTGGACAAAACTAAGTCATGAATACAACTAGAGGGTTCTAAACAGCTCCATAAACTAGCTGCCCTCGCCCCTCTTAAATTTGACCACAGTGCTTAGCAGAGACTGACATTGTGGGAAAATGAGACAGAGAAGCTTTTCTGTTTCTTTTAACCAGTGCCGGATTTATGTATAAGCTAAACAAGCTATAGCTTAGGGCCCCGAGAGTGGGGCCCCCCAAAAAAAATTAAAGGGGAAAAAACTGGATGTACATTTTCAAAACATAAGGAAAGAAGAAATAAAATAAAACCTACATACAGCAACAGTGTTTTGTGTTGTGTAGGCCTCCTATGATTTAAGTAATGGGCCCTGCCTGCTAGCCTGCTCCCTAAAATATCACTGGTTTGCTCATATCTATATATAGGGTGCCTACATTCTGCATGGACTGGTTGCACGGCAAATATTAGCTCCATAAATTACAATATGCATGTATTCAATACAAAAAAACAGTGACAATTTGTTGTTGGCAAAGGACAGGTGGACAAATAAAGGGCCCCATTACCTTCAGTAGCTTAGGGCCTCATCAAACCTAATTCCGGCCCTGCTCTTAACAGTAAAATTCGGGAACATCAGATGAAGATGGAGTGCGCAGGCAGGTCAAAGGAAGCAGCGCTTCATACGTCGCAAAGCTAAACGATGCAATTGAGTCCCACAAGTTGTAGTGGTGGCCACCGACTTGGGTGTCTTTAAAATGAATTTTTTTTTTTAGCAATTCACTGAATCACCTGGGGAATGGGACCAAACACATGCAAAATAGATATGGATCAGAGATGGACTAGATTTGTTTGTTTGATTGACTGATTATAGATACAAGTCAAGAGTCTCAACTGCTTTGAGAGGTGAGGGAGTTACAATTAAGTAATTTATAAATTTAAATAAATCAATGATGCCTAGTTCTGCAGTAATGCTTCTGAATACAGTGGTACCTCGGGTTAAGAACCTAATTCGTTCTGGAGGTCCGTTCTTAACCTGAAACTGTTCTTAACCTGAGGTACTACTTTAGCTAATGGAGCCTCCCGCTGCCGCCATGCCGCCACCACACAATTTCTGTTCTCATCCTGAAGCAAAGTTCTTAACCCAAGGTACTATTTCTGGGTTAGTGGAGTCTGTAACCTGAAGCGTCTGTAACCCGAGGTACCACTGTACAGTACCAGCTGCTGGGAGCCACAGGACGGGAGAGTGCTGTTATGCTCAGGTGATGTCTGTGAGTTTCCTACAGGCATCTGAGCAGCCACTGTGAGAATAGGATGCTGGAGTAGATGAGCCATTAACTCTTGTTACGTTCTTACTTTATCTAACAAGGTTTATATACCACTTTTAATTTTTATTTTAAAAAAAACCTAAACAGTTTACATAAAATATCATATATAAGCACTGATAAAACCAGAACTTTTAAAAAACACACACAACCAGGTAGACATAATAAAATTATCAAAACCTAGATGAAATCAGCAGTTTTAAAAACAATAAAGATAATCCAATTACATGGCTGGGTAGATGTGCCTAAACAGGAAAGTTTTAGCAGCACGATTAAGGTGCCTACTTAATATTATTTGGTTATGATTGATATATTGATTGCTGTTGTCGCACACACAAAATAGCCCTGCATGATCTAAGTGTCTGTCTTTCAACCTGTCTCCTTGAAGCTTCGATTTCCGGTAATAATAATTGCTGCTGCTCGGTTGGCTAGCTTGGGAAGAACACTTATTGGACCATGATGCTAAACATCCTTCCATTGGTATTCACGAGCTTTTAAAGAGCACTCCTTGCCACATTCAGTGAGCCATTTAGGGTCGAGAGGACCTAAGTGTAACTCGCTAAAGCAAGCCCTGTGATAGGTGAGATGAGGGGCAGAGCACATATTTTCATGCAGAAAGATCTCCATCCACTTCCCAGCACTTCTCCTTAAAAGATATTCTGGAGGCAGAGCAGGGAAAGTCCCCAAAACCCTGCAGTGCTACTGCCATTTAGGAACACAAAGTCAGACCATTGGTCAATCTAGTTCAGTATTGTCTACCCTGGTTAGCAGCAGATCTCCAGGGCTTTGGTCTCCAGCCTTACCTGGAGATGTCAGGGATCGAACCCAGGACCTTCTGCATGCAAGGCAGTTGCTCTACCACTGAGCTATGGTCTTGGTGAGATGGACCAGTGGTTGGCTCAGTACCATGTGATCCCACTGCAAGGCAGTCAGGGAAGCTGCCTTATCCGGAGTCTGACCATTTGCTCATCTAGCCCAGTACTAGCCATATTACTCAGTGCAGAGGCATTTAAATTAATACACCTAAATGAGTCAGGTCCATTAATGTCGGTGGGTCTACTCTTGAGTATGACCAGCATCATATACAACCCATTGACTGGCAGTGGCTCTGCAATAATTATTGTTGTTTTGTTGTAAGATGGCCAGGAGAGGTGGCCATGTACATTTAATAAGGGACTAAAATTCTATTACGCCAGCATGGTGTAGTGGTTAAGAGCGGTGGACTCGTAATCTGGTGAATCGGGTTCGCTTCCCTGCTCCTCCATATGCAGCTGCTGCATGACCTTGGGCTAAGTCACACTTATCTCAGCCTCACCTCACAGAGTGTTTGTTGTGGGGGAGGAAGGGAAAGGAGATTGCTAGCCACTTTGAGACTCCTTAAGGGGAATGAAAGGCGGGATATCAAGTCAAAACTCTCTTCTTCTTCTTTTTCTTCGTTTTCTTCTTTTTCTTTTTCTTCTTCTTCTTATTCTATTTTCTGGTTGCAGAATTACAAAAATTTATTACCATTATTATTATTATCTTTTTCATTATCATCATCAGTCTTTATTATTTATTTATACATACATACATACATACATACATACATACATACCCCACCCATCTGACTGGGTTTCCCCAGCCACTTCAGACATTCAGTCATTGAATACACAGATCAGGTACTGAATTTTATTATTTTACCGAACTCAAGTATAGGGACGCAGGTGGCGCTGTGGGTTAAAGCCTCAGCGCCTAGGACTTGCCGATCGAAAGGTCGGCGGTTCGAATCCCTGCGGCGGGGTGCGCTCCCGCTGCTCGGTCCCAGCGCCTGCCAACCTAGCAGTTCGAAAGCACCTCCGGGTGCAAGTAGATAAATAGGGACCGCTTACCAGCGGGAAGGTAAATGGCGTTTCCGTGTGCGGCTCTGGCTCGCCAGAGCAGCGATGTCACGCTGGCCACGTGACCCGGAAGTGTCTCCGGACAGCGCTGGCCCCTGGCCTCTTAAGTGAGATGCGTGCACAACCCCAGAGTCTGTCAAGACTGGCCCGTATGGGCAGGGGTACCTTTACCTTTACCTTTACCAAACTCAAGTATGAAATAGTATTATTATATATCATCTCCAAGCATTCATAATAATCATATATACAGTCTTTAAGCATAGTATTAAAAATAATACTATTTTATGCTTGAAATGCATATAATAATAATATTTAATGCTTGAACACAAAAATGCTAAATATTGTTATATGCAGTTTTCAAGCTTCCATAATAATAATAAGACATACATTCTTCTAGCATGATATAATGGTGATGCCATTTAATGCTTGAATAATGATATGATTAATAATTATAATAAGATCAACATCAGTCTAGGTGCATGCCACATAATGGAATTTCACACTCCCGTAAAAGATTCCCTTCAAGGCTTCCATATTGCTCCTGTCATAATCAATCAGGATCCAGTGCCAGCCGCCTCGAATGGCGTCTCCAAAGAGCGTCCTCCGTTCTCTCCTGGCGTGCAGCGAAAACAAATAAGCAGGGCTGCCCACCTGCTCCCGGGCCGCTTTGTCATATGCAATACTTTCAAGGTGCGACGTTTGCCTGTCACCGTGATTTCTGGAGGCTGATGCAGGGGAGGGAAAGAACATCTGCTGCAGCTACTCTGCCACCAGCCTCATTAAGAGGAAAAGATGCCACCACATCTCATCTTGAAAGCCGAGATGTTTTCAAAAGTTTGAGTCTGCAAAAAGAGCAGGCAACCCACTAGGGGAAGCACTGTGGCTCAGCAGCAGAGCACATTCAATTCCCGGCCCCACGTTCAATTCCCAGCCTCTCCAGGTGAGATTGAGAGAGAACCCTGCCTGGAATCATGGACGGCAGCTGCCCACCAGAGTCGACAATACTGTGCTTGATGGACTAATGGTCTGAATTCGGTGTAGAGCAGCACTTTCTGTTCTTCCCTACCTGCCCGCGGACTGTCTCGCCAGAGTGGTGCATTCTCTGGTTATCTCCTGCTTGGACTACTGCAATGCGCTCTATGTGGGGCTACCTTTGAAGGTGACCCGGAAACTACAACTAATCCAGAATGCAGCAGCTAGTCTGGTGACTGGGAGTGGCTGCCGAGACCACATAACACCGGTCCTGAAAGACCTACATTGGCTCCCAGTACGCTTCCAGGCACAATTCAAAGTGTTGGTGTTGACTTTGAAAGCCTTAAATGGCCTCAAAGGCCCAGTATACCTGAAGGAGTGTCTCCACCCCCATCGTTTTGCACGCACACTGAGGTCCAGCACTGAGGGCCTCCTGCAGTTCCCTCATTGTGAGAAGCGAAGTTACTGGGAACCAGGCAGAGGGCCTTCTCGGTAGTGGCGCCTGCCCTGTGGAACACCCTCCCACCAGATGTCAATGAAATAAACAACTATCTGACTTTTAGAAGACATCTGAAGGCAGCCCTGTTTGGGGAAGGTTTTAATATTTGATGAATTGTTGTATTTTAATATTTTGCTGGAAGCCGCCCAGAGTGGCTGGGAAACCCAGCCAGATGGGTGGGGTATAAATAATAAAATTATTATTATTATTATTATTATTATTATTATTATTATTATTCCCCTGTTTTCAGGGTGGTTCTCTCGCTCCTTTGACATCGAACTGAAGGTGGGGTGTAGTTCAGTGGAAGAGCATCTGATTTAAATTAAGAAGCCCCCAGGTTGAACCCCCAGGATCTCCAGATAGGGCAGGGGAAATCTCCTTTCTGAAATCCCAGAGAGCTCCTGCAAGTCAACATACATTCAACAAACAGGGGAAATCAGCAAATCCCAGGTGTTGTCAATACTCTTTTGCCATGAATCAACCAATTATAACTGATGGGTGGTGCATCCTCAGTGGGCTGCCATGTTTTTGAAATGGAACCAGCTATAAAAATATGAGTGCAAAGCATATTCCTTGGCCATTTCTTCCTCCCTCTTTACGTTTGCTGGGAGAAGTCAAGTGGCCAGACCAGAGTGTCTGAGGGGTCATTCCGTTTATCAGTTCTGGCATTGGTTGCTTCTCGCTGACGTTTTGGGTTCTGATTCTTCAGCCGTTGTCTCCACTTGTAAGTTCCTTTGAACAAGCAGGAATGGGTACATCTGCCAATTTTGGCTTATCTTGGTTTCACATTTTTCCAGTCTGAAGTTCAACTTCTCCACATTTCTAATCAGATTGCAATTTTTTAAAATAGTCCTCATGAAAATTCATCAGCAGTTTACTGCGAATTTCCTCTAATATACACAATTTTGCAATTTTGCCTAACCTACACATTTTTTGCAAAACAATTCTCCCTAATATAATGCATGATTATGCTTTATTTTCATTAATGTGTGTGTTCCTGTCCCCCCCCCCCCTTTTACCCCAGTATATGCATTCTTGTACATGCTACTTGACCGGAGAACTTGTTCTGTAAAATTTGAACAATTTTGAAGGATGGTTGCGTCTTGGTTTTCATGTGGTTTCAGAAACTGTGAATTAAGCAGGTTTGCCTTTAAATGCAAACTGAGTCAGAATTTCTCCCCCATCGCTAGTCCCAACCAAATTCAGAAATCCCACTGAAAATAAACAAATCAACTGACCACTCAGGAAGGGGGGTGTGTGGAAATCCACTTCATTTCCAGCTGCCACTCTACTGGAATTTACCCCTTTAAACACACTTGAAAACTTACTAAATTTAGAGGGGGAAACACTGACTTGGGCACTGATGCAGGATGAACATTTCGTTTCTCGCCCTCTGGACCTTTCTGAAGCCCCATCTGTGCCGTACATTTAAAGAAGTCTCGTGCCATTTCAAACAGCCATGGCTTCCAGCTAAGAATCCTACAGCTCTGTGATATAAACAAATAGAATAATGTTTTATGCAAAGTTCCCCTTCCAGCAGGTACACCCTGAAAAGTTCTAGGCTCCCTACAAAAGTCAAGTATCCTTGCATGGATATATGCTCCCTGTATATTTTCAAGGCACACACCCTTTCTTTCTCTCTCTCTCTGCTACCATGAGGACTAGGAGCATGAAAATAATAATAATAATAATAATAATAATAATAATAATAATAATCTATTATTTGTACCCCGCCCATCTGGCTGGGTTTCCCCAGCCACTCTGGGCGGCTTCCACAGAGACCAAAAATACACTAAAATGTCACACATTAAAAACTTCATTGAACAGGGCTGCCTTCAGATGTCCTCTGAATGTCAGGTAGTTGTTTATCGCTTTGACATCTGATGGGAGGGCGTTCCACAGGGCGGGCGCCACTACCGAGAAGGCCCTCCACCTGGTTCCCTGTAGCTTTGCTTCTCACAATGAGGGAACTGCCAGAAGGCCCTCGGCACTGGACCTCAGCGTCCGGGCAGAACGATGGGGGTGGAGATGCTCCTTCAGGTATACTGGACCAAGGCCGTTTAGGGCTTTAAAGGTTAACACCAACACTTTGAATTGTGCTCGGAAACGTACTGGAAGCCAATGTAGGTCTTTCAGGACCAGTGTTATGTGGTCTCGGCGGCCACTCCCAGTCACCAGTCTAGCTGCCGCATTCTGGATTAGTTGTAGTTTCCGGGTCACCTTCAAAGGTAGCCCCACGTAGAGCGTAAAGGACATGCAGGGATATCTTTCCTTTTTCTGGTGAAGTTTGTACCATTCGGATCTCTTGCCACTGGTCAGCAAGGGTGAAACGAATAAAGCTTAAGCTCCAGGGCTCCTAATCCCAGAGTGGTTCCAGAAATGACTTTAGCCCATCTTGCTTTAAAATGTTGGGTCTACTAGACCAAATTTGAGTCAGATGACTCAATTTGATTTAAAAATTTTTTTGCATGTATTTCAACAATCCCAAAGTTTGAGAGCCAGCAGCACAGATGTTGTGAAGGTGTGGTGATCTGTCATGGAACAACCCCTCTGAAGAAGACAACAGCGGTTATCCAGACCTCGTTGCTGGTTGCAAAGGCTCATGACAGTTCAAGCTTCAAGGCGCCCAGAAATGTCGGTCAGAAAAGCAACTTGCCGGTGATTAATGCAAAGGTGTGAAGCGACATGGAAAGTGAAGGTGATGGACTAACAAGTCGGCTCAGCCAAATGGTGCGCTTGGCTTTTTAATAATAGGTTGTGGGAGCAGCGGCACATTTTCCTGTTTCTTCACCTAAAATATCCCCGTTGAAAAAAATATCTATTTTCAGAGTCAAATACAACTCAGTGATTCATCATTCCTACAGGAAATTAAAAGGGATCACACCTGGGCTTGACGATATCATAGGCTTTTGCCAAGAAGACTCACAATCAGGAAAAAGGAAGTAATGTTGATTCATCTGTCCCACCGAGAGCCAAATACTGCAGCCACCGACACTGGCTTAGTATTTTGGGGCCTCTCTGCAAACTTAGAGCTGCTTGAAAGACATTTGGTGGTGTGAGGCTGGAACCCAGATTTCAACTGCAGGGTTACAGAGATGTTGAATAAGTCCTTAGTTCATGGAAGGTACAGTAAGAAGAGGCCAGCATTCTTGGAAGTGGAACAGCAAGGATCATTCCATGTTGTAACTCAGGCACAGGCAAACTCGGCCCTCCAGATGTTTTGGGACTACAATTCCCATCATCCCTGACCACTGGTCCTGCTAGCTAGGGATCATGGGAGTTGTAGGCCAAAAACATCTGGAGGGCGGAGTTTGCCTATGCCTGTTGTAACTTAAGGGTTAATTCTGTTAAAGTCAGCTAACCAAGAGGGAGCGGGGTGGGTGTATTGCTTAGCAACCAGACAGAGTGTCGTGCTTGCTGAGTAGTACATGCCATGATTGTCTGTGCAGTTCTGAGGAAGGTTTTTTCCCCCCTCTGTATGTTTGGTTGAATACCTCCCTGTCCTGTACAAGGCCTCATGTAAGAAAGGCAAAAACTTCCTGCCTATTTCTCTTCACTGGTTTTGTTCAGTTTGCCCGCTAAGGTGCCATCAGGCTATTCACTCTGAACTCCATCTGTGCCATTTAACAAACCTGAAGTCCATCTACTTCAGCATCTGGCAGTAGATGGACTGAACGAGATGATTCTGGGAAGCCCATAAACTGAGCATGGCACATTCTGCAAGCAACAAATGTGCTCCACCATAACAGTTTATCCTCATCACTGACATAACATAGAGACGCAACAGCGGCCATGTCAATTAATCACTGGGTTTTATTTGTTGTGTTCTCTGTTCATACAGGCATCAACCTTGCTTCTGTCTTGGATTAAACAGCCTGAGCTTTGGAGCATGTTCAGATTTGACTTTCTCAAGCAAATGAATCTGCTTTTGGGGTACTAGGTGACTAGGTGACCACAGCCATCCAGCTCACACATTTTATCCTACAAAGCAACCTTCAACCTGGTGGCTCCCAACAGATAATTTGGAGTGCAACTCCTGTCATCTTTAACCATTGGCCATGTTTCATAGGCCTGGGGGGAGTTCGACTCCAAGCACCTGGGAAGGCTGCTACTGAGATCCACCAGGAGTCACCAACATGGCACCTGTGGGCACCAGTATGCCTGCCAGTAACTTCAAACGTGCCTTCATCGTCTCCATGAATTTTGTGACTGGTACCCACAGCACTTTCTCAACATTCCAAGGGTGGCATTGAGCTACGTCTTGCTGAAAGAAGACCCACTGAAATTAATGAACTAAGTTAGGTCCATTAATTTCAATAGGCTTACTCTGAGTCCAGTTCAGTTGACTACCACTCCAAATGCGCCCCTGACCCCAAAATGTTAGAACCTCTGATGTACACAACTTGGAACCCAAAGATATTAAGAGACCTGTATCTGTCCTCCCGAGGGATGTGGGTGGCGCTGTGGGTTAAACCACAGAGCCTAGGGCTCGCCGATCAGAAGGTCGGCAGTTTGAATCCCCGCAATGGGGTGAGCTCCCGTTGCTCGGTCCCTGCCCCTGCCAACCTAGCAGTTTGAAAGCACAACAGTGCAAGTAGATAAATAGGTACCGCTCCGGCAGGAAGGTAAACAGCATTTCCGTGCGCTGCTCTGGTTCACCAGAAGCGGCTTAGTCATGCTGGCCACATGACCCGGAAGCTGTACGCCGGCTCCCTCGGCCAATAAAGCGAGATGAGCACTGCAACCCCAGAGTCATCCGCGACTGGACCTAATGGTCAGGGACCCCTTTACCTTTACCTTTATCTGTCCTTCCCACCCATATTCGCCCATTAAACTGGGACCTGCTTCAGTCAGCTGCTATTCCAGTGGGTGGACCACCTACACTATTAGTCCCCCCCCTCCTTCTGCATCTCAGCCTCTGTGGTGCCTGGAAGGAGCCCTCAACACGCTCTTTACAGGATCTGCTCAAACACAGCTCCTGTTGATTTCAAAGGGCCTCGCGCAAGATTGTTTCAAAAGCCATTCAACCCTTGATACCGAGAAACCATTTTTCAGCAGCTCTGGGTCCACACAAGTTAATTTTGCTCAAATCAAAAGCTGTCAACAGGAAAGTATGCTGGAGGGAGGGGGGCGGTATGAGTGGGCTGCAGCAGAGGAGCAGAGACTCGCAAAAAAATCTTGTCCAAATCTCATCACATGCACACAGCCTCTTTTTTATTCCACCTGGACAAATCAGAAAATAGATCTTCTTCATCGTGGAATGAAGACGGATCTGTGCATCTGGCACTCAGAATGCGATTAGGTGGCAAAAAAACCCACGCTGTGCTGAAAGATACGCCAGCTGCTGAATCGGAGGAATTCACTCCAGCTTGTATTTTTAGCAGATTCCTGCATCTTTTAAAACTGTTTTTCTTGTATCACTCAGGCCCACCTGAAGCATTAAACTAATGCTAAAATCAGAACCCTGAGATGGGCAGCTGAGATACAGGAAAACTGGTTCGGCTGAAGGCCCCCGCTGATCATATCTCATTTCCCACCAGATTAATAGCTTTAAAAAACAACATCTCTACAGGTGCACATTGCTCATGTCTTGTGTATTTATGGTGCTTCAGACTTTGCAGAATACCAGACAAACATATACCTCACAGTAGATAAAATTCTGCTTGGAAAAAATTGTAACATCTCACAGGACTCCAGGATCTGTCACTTTTGCTTAGGATCCAAGCCGTGTGCTTCCCGGGGTAGTGGTTGTGTGATCTAATCATAACTATGTTTATGTAGAGGTAACCGAGTCTAACAAGACTTACGCTACTCTCAGGAAAGTGGGGTCGGGTGTGGGCGTGCGGTTGCAATTGGAGCTCTGCATTATTATTGACTATCAGCCACTTAACGAGCATCGCTCGAAAATTCAAAGAAACAAACAAAAAATCAGTGGAATTTTGAAACTAATGGTTAAAATCAATACAGCTTTGAAAAGTTGACTACACCATATTGCTTCAAACTGGTGTCCAACTGTACTCCAACATAGACAGAAACCTGCTCCCTTCACCTCAGGAGCTATCGTGCAAACTTTGGTTAACATTGGTGCAGTTTTGAAAGGTTTTTTCCCCTCAGAAAATGGTCTTCAGAGGCACTCCAGCTTAACATTGAACAAAACTCTATTGTTTGTTCATATTGGTAGATATGCAGAAAGTGACAGGGGTCAAGCCAATTACTTCCTTCGAAAGCATAATGTTAAACAATATTAAAACTCATTCCACAGTTGCACCCAAAATTCATGAGTGGCAAAATTGGGAGAGGCCATACAGCAAACATCCAGAGGAGAACTAAAATTTCCACCAACGGTTCAAAAAGAGCCCAGCAAAGAAATCTGTCAAAAACCTGGCAGAAAATTATTTGCTGAAAAAATTCGGCTCACCCCAGATGCAACTTGATGGCAGATTTGACAGACAAACTGTTTGGGTGCTTCTCTAGCTGAGAAGGGAAACATTCTCAATGAGGAACACATTATCATTAAGGCAATTGTCTGGGGGGAGGAACATGCCAGTGGTGGGTGGGGCCAGAGGCAAAAGTGGGCAGAGCAATTGATGTAAATTTTACCTTTGTACAGTAGTCTAGTTTCAATTCACATCCACACACCCCTCTCTTTCCTTCATCCAGGCAAGGGTGAGGCATGACCAGCGTTTAAGACATATTCCAGTCAGGTAAAAAAACACTGAAGGAGGGTGCGGAGCAGGGGTGGTGAGGAGGGGGGACCTAGGGAGAGAGGGAGGCTTTCAAGGGCCGGACAGAGAGGTTTTGAGGGCTACATTTGGCCCATAGTCCAGAGGCTACTCATAATAATAATAATAATAATAATAATAATAATAATAATAATAATATATTTATACCCCGCCCGTCTGGCTGGGCTTCCCCAGCCACTCTGGGCAGCTTCCAAAAAAATATTAAAATACTGTAATACATCAAACATTAAAAGCTGCCTTCAAATGTCTTCTAAAAGTCTGGTAGTTGTTGTTCTCTTTGACATCTGGTGGGAGGGCGTTCCACAGGGCAGGCGTCACTACCGAGAAGGCCCTCTGTCTGGTTCCCTGTAACTTGGCTTCTCACAGTGAGGGAAGCAGCAGAAGGCCCTCGGTGCTGGACCTCAGTGTCCGGGTAGAACGATGGGGGTGGAGACGCTCCTTCAGATATACTGGACCGAGGCCGTTAGCAATCGCAATCGGCTACAACGGCAGAGTTTTGATCCTGCCCTGCAAACCTCTGTTAAAACTATTTTTAAAAAAGAAGAAGGCTGCAGCCTGCAAAAACACTGGCAAATGTTTCGTTGAAGGATAAAGCTTATGAAACATTAACAGATGTTGTTGTTATCAACTGACATTTTCGATGGCTGCTTGCTTCCTATCCACCGCCACCCCTTCCAAAATTTCTTTTGCTAATTGCCAATCTTGCTGTGGGATTCATTACATTCGAGCTCGAGGAAGTTACGGTGCGGGAGGAAGGGATGGGGGGGGGAATAACATGACTCGGCGGGTTTTATTAGCACCTGAAACGATTTGTGGTTTTCTTCAGACTTGGCTTTGAACACAATTCCCACCCCCTTCTCTCCAATTAGGACACCACTTCTCTTGGAATCTAGCATAGATGTCATATCAGTTTGGGTGATCTATAGCAAATGCGCAAAAAAAAAAACCCAAACCAGTGACTTCTTAAAAAAATATAAAATCCTTCAGCCACCTGTAAGCTAAATTGGTTCTTCTATAAACAAATCTAAAGCAGGTATATCTACCAGACAAGGGAAGCTGAAGAAAAAGGCTGGCCTCTTTGTTGCACTCAAGCAGCTGGTGTTCCAGGAAAGGTGCCAAAACAGCTCGAGGGACTGCTTTTGCCATCTTAAAGCCTGACATGTAGCAACTTCTGTCAAGCCAGCAGGCTGGCACAAGCACTTCCTACCCATAGGGGGCCGTCACAGCCCCCTACCAGGCTCAACGAAATGCAATGAGGGTGTCATGACCCGCTCGGTTTTATCAGGATCTGGCACGGTGGTTTGGCAGCCCCAGCTGGATGAGGAAGAAGAGGAAGGAGAGGAAGCAGAAGGAGCTGGATTTGAAGACTGGCACCCAGAGATGGATGGTGGAGGTTCTCAACCTTTTGACTCCACATTTCAGAGAAGGAGACATTGATCTGCTTGGTCCACAGACCTTCCTGCAAAGCACAGAGCCTCATGGAAGAAGGGGAAAGCTTTTGAACAGCCAGTGGTGTTGGCCGAGCAAGTGTTGGAGGTAGCATAGCCAGCATCTGAGGGTGCAGCATTGTCCCCAGTGTTATTTTTCTAGAAAAAGAGGTGCCAGAACTCACCATGAACACCTCCCTCCTTCTCTTAGAATGGTAACGGCACCCACCTGAAAGGTGACAGAATGGAGTTCCAGTGAAGGGGAAAGAAGTCCTAATTGTCCCCAAGATCAGGAACCAACTCCATAGACGGGCTGAAGTTGAAGCGCATGTCTACACATGTGGTATTCCTGTAAAGCAACAGAGTCTCGTGAGTGAGCTTGTCACACCTTGCCTATAATGCTGGGCAGGAGGGCTGTTGACAACTGTTGGGACATCTTCATTCAGTTCTGCACCTTTTGCCCTGCTGGTATAATTTGGAATTACGACTTCTGAATGAAGGTCTTTTTCTTACAAGTACAGTGGTACCTAGGTTCTCAAACTTAATCCGTTCCAGAAGTCTGTTCCAAAACCAAAGTGTTCCAAAACCAAGATGCTTTTTCCCATAGAAAGTAATGCAAAATGGATTAATCCGTTCCAGACTTTTAAAAACAACCCCTAAAACAGCAATTTACCATGAATTTTACTATCTAGCGAGACCATTGATCCATAAAATGAAAGAAATAAACAACGTGCTGCAGTCGCACAATTACGCAAACGGTAGCTGAACTGGGCTCAACACTGTCACAAAAACAAAACAAAAAGAGCAGCAAAAACAAAAACACAAAATAAATAGCAAAAACAGACAGACCTCAGTGTAACACTCAAAACGGAGCATGTTTGGCTTCCAAAAAGAGTTCACAAACCAGAACACTTACTTCCGGGTTTGCAGTGTTTGGGTATCAAGTTGTTTGAGTTCCAGGACATTTGAGAACCAATGTACCACTGTAAAGGCATCTGTCATTGTATTTTGTACCAGGAGTAAAGCAGGACACATGGCTTGTTGTATTGGGGTTGAGAGAGGAACCAATATGTAGCCAGACCATCAAGCACAACCTTGCTTTATTGCACCAAAGTTAGATTGAGGGGGAGAAACTCCATTCAGCAGCTAGAACTAGAACAGACTACACTTCCCAGTCAGACCTCAATGCACCAACTTAACCCATTAGCTTATGCAAAATGGTCGCCCTAATGATCAAGGATGATGAGGTGGGTGTGTTATAGTTCAACTACATATGGAAGACCATAAGTCTCCCCCTTTCCTGTTCTACACCTCAGATATATTAGCTCTGGAGAAATTCAACTTTGTTTCATTTTAATGAGAAACTACCTAATTGTCACTTCTCCAACCCATGCATGAACCGAAATGATCCCTTTAAATTCTCACTCCTCCGAATTTTGCAATGAACTTCGCCAGCCCACCAGTGTGTGCAAATATGCATAAATTAGGTGACAGAATGTATACAAATGCACATGTTCATGAAAATGCTGTACAAACATGCATTCTGTAAGAGAAATCTGCTCATAAATATGCACCGGTTGGTTAATATTGCATATAAAAATGTGTTTCTTAGGAGAGATTGGCGCAAAAATGTTTGCAGATTTGGGTTTTTTTGTTTTCTAATGCAAATTGCTGCCTAAATGTGGGGAACTGGATTTAAGGAGCTGGAATGGACAGATCTTCCTACCTTAGCCAAATCGTTGCAGGGGAAATTCTTACCTGGAGCGAAGGGAAAGTCCCTGGCAACAACGGAGAAACGTTGTTTTGCCGCATGGAAGAGATCATCTGAAGATACTTTTATTACAGGGGCACGCTGGGCAAGGTAACTTCCGAATCAGCAATTAGCTCCTGACTTTTTCCTCCCTGGTGCAACGAAGGAGAGGTGTTGGCATGCAAAGGACTCCTAAGAGCCTCGCTATGTCTCTAGGCACATCCAGTTCAAATTAAACATTTCCCCAGTGCAGGCCTACACAAGTAAGATGGGAATGGCTCCGGGCAGCCCCAAACCTGGCACATGTATATATTTCCTAAAGGTAATATAATCAAGGATGGTTATGTTTACAGCTGCTTGGGTGAGCAGGCCCCAAAATGAGAAGAAAGTGGGAGGGTAGCAACTGTTAAAGGCTGTCACAAGAGAAACCTTGCTGATTTCTCTTATTAAAATAAACCTTTGCAAAAGAATTGTAAGAAGTAACCGAGGGGCCAATTTCGAATCTTTTTTATTTATATTATCATGTTTATATCCGGCCTTTTTATCCACTGAGTTCAAGGTGGTGTACATGGTTCTCCCCCTCCTCCATGACAACCCTGGGAGGTAGGTTAGGCTGAGAGGCAATGACTGGTCCAAGGTCACCCATTGAGCTGCTTGGCCGAGTGAGCATTTGAACCCATCTCCCAAGGTCCTAGTCCAACAGTCTAACCCCAATCTCCCTGTCTTGTGGTCCTCATCTAAAGCAGATCCTCCAAGTGTCCCTATTTTCCAGGGACAGTCCAGGATTTACAGAAGCCTTCCCAATTTCTGCTTTGATCCTGGAATGCCCTACTTTTCCTTAAAAGGTAAAGGTAAAGGGACCCCTGACCATTAGGTCCAGTCGTAGCCAACTCTGGGGTTGCGGTGCTCATCTCGCTTTATTGGCCGAGGGAGCCGGCATACAGCTTCCGGGTCATTTGGCCAGCATGACTAAGCGGCTTCTGGCGAGCCAGAGCAGTGCACAAAAATGCTGTTTACCTTCCCACCGGAGCAGTACCTATTTATCTACTTGCACTATGACATGCTTTCGAACTGCTAGGTTGGCAGGAGCAGGGACCGAGCAACGGGAGCTCACCCCGTCGTGGGGATTCGAACTGCCAAACTTAACCCACAGCGCCACCCACGTCCTTAGGATGTCCCTATTTTAATCAGAGAAATGTTGGGAGGTATGGAGTTATGCAGACACCTAGCCAAGGAGATAAGTAACTATGCAACCTTTAGAAGACATCTGAAGGCAGCCATGTATGGGGAAGATTTTTTAAAATGGTTAATGCTTTATTATATGTGTTGGAAGCTGTCCAGAGTGGCTGGGGCAACCCAGTCAGATGGGTGGGATATAATAATAATAATAATAATAATAATAATAATAATAATAATACGTCCCTATTTTCATCTGAGAAATGTTGGAGGGTATGCTAAAGTAATACAATATAGGTTGATCAATCTAGTCATGGTGTTTTGGACAAAATTTGGTTCCCAAACTGTTTTCAAAGGCAGCCCTATTTAGAGCACTTAATTTTGTCTCATCACAGAGGGAAATAAAACACTGCAAATCAAAACAGCCATAAATGTTAATGTTTGTCAGACCTACACAAGGATATAACGCCTGGCCTTTCTTTCCTGCTTGAAAACCTGAGTTTCCACTGAGTCACCTTCCCTAATAAAACAGCAATCCATAGCTGCCATGCCCATATTAAAAAGTCATCTCATAAAACAAGCAAGGAAGCTTTTCAGCATGGAGATTAAATGATCTTGGGCAGGAAAATGCAGGCTATAGATTTTATTTTATTTTTTAATTGCTGCGAAGGAACTTGAAAGCGAGAGTTGGAGCATGGAATTGACTGGCTGTTAGACTCAGCTCCTGTCAAATGATGGGTGCGCAGGCTATCTATCAGAGGAAGGACAGCTGGAAAGTCACCTTGTTGATCAGAAGACAAGGCAAGCTTGAGAAGGAGATACTCGTTGTCTTTAAAAAACAAACAAACCATATCCTGTATTTTGGAGCTTTGGAAAATGGAACCAACTCCTTTATCATGTATTCGGCCTCATTATTTGGTATCTGTATTGGATTCAAATTGATTTTGTATGTTTGCTGTTGTTTTAATGTGTGTGTGTGTTCACAGGAGGTGGGGATGCGAGCTTCGTGCCCCCCTACACACACGCGTGGATTGGGGGGATTCCTGGCCTCGTCACATCCTGGCTGGCCAATCGGCTGGCTCAGGGGGCATGGCCTGCCCTATAATGGCAGGACGCGGCCGGGGATCTCCCTCTTTGCCGCTCCACAACTGTTCTATCTTTAGGCATTGGTATAGTTCTGTAGGGGGATGCAGGTGGCGCTGTGGATTAAACCACAGAGCCTAGGACTTGCCGATCAGAAGGTCGGCGGTTCGAATCTCCGCGATGGGGTGAGCTCCCGTTGCTCGATCCCTGCTCCTGCCCACCTAGCAGTTCGAAAGCACGTCAAAGTGCAAGTAGATAAATAGGTACCGCTCCGGCGGGAAGGTAAATGGCGTTTCCGTGCGCTGCTCTGGTTTGCCAGAAGTGGCTTAGTCATGCCGGCCACATGACCTGGAAGCTGTACGCTGGCTCCCTTGGCCAATAAAGCAAGATAAGTGCCACAACCCCAGAGTTGTCCGCAATTCGACCTAATGGTCAGGGGTCCCTTTACCTTTACATTTACCTATAGTTCTGGAGATGGAAGAGGGGACGTAACGCCATCACCTGCCCTGAATATTGAAGGGTAGTCCGATAAAGGATTCCGGTGGGCGTGGCCCTGTCCGAAGCCTATGGAGGCCAGGGCCTAAGGCATGCCCCGTATCGGTGACCCCAGGGGAGTTCCTAGTTGATGTGCATCAGCAGGACTCCCTCTACTGGTGGTTAACCCTTGCCGGACTTCAAGCGGACAGGCTGAAGTCAGATATAGTCGGTCAGGACCAATGCCTAAGCCAGTACCGCTCATCACCTGTAACCAATAAAGTTGTGGCCTTTTTCTAGCCCATTAACCTTAATAATTGTTTCATGCATCATTATTTCCACCTGGGGGGGCAAGGACTCGCCATGCAACTCAAAGCGGCTTCTCCAACACACTGCCCTCCAAATGTCCTTAATAATAACCTAATAATTTATTATTTTTACCCCCCCCCCATCTGGCTGAGTTTCCCCAGCCACTCCGGGTGGCTCCCAATCAAGTGTTAAAAACAATACAGCGTTAAATATTAAAAACTTCCCTGAACAGGGCTGCCTTCAGATGTCTTTTAAAAATAGGATAGCTGCTTATTTCCTTGACATCTGATGGGAGGGTGTTCCACAGGGTGGGCGCCACTACCAAGAAGGCCCTCTGTCTTGTTCCCTGTAACCTCACTTCTCGCAATGAGGGAACCGCCAGAAGGCCCTCAGCGCTGGATCTCAGTGTCCAGGCTGAATGATGGGGGTGGAGACGCTCCTTCAGGTATACAGGACCGAGTCTGTTTAGGGCTTTAAAGGTCAGCACCAACACTTTGAATTGTGCTTGGAAACGTACTGGGAGCCAATGCAGATCTCTCAGAACCGGTGTTATGTGGTCCCGGCAGCCACTCCCAGTCACCAGTCTAGCTGCCGCATTCTTTGGACTCCTGCTCCCATCAGCCCTAGCCATTATGGGCAAGCATTGGGAACTGGAGTCTCGCTACACTTGGAAGGCCACATGTTCCTAATCCCCATTCAAAAACCAACTTGACGTGGTCTTTTCTGGCACCTGTTGCTTTTCAACGCCTCTCACTAATCCTGCACATTTGATTTTGCCTTTTGCTCGCTCGGGGGCGGGGGCGGGGGCGGGGGGGGGAGCTGTACCAACATTGCTCTTCCAAAAAAACAAAATTAGACTTTGGCCCAAGGCTAGGGATGTGTTCAGGAGCAAAGGGGGAAGTTAAGACCACGTCATTAAAGGAAGAAGCTAGAGAGAGACATTTATCGACGCAATTCAGAAGAGAAGAACTGCAAAGGTCTTAAAATATACTCAAGAGGTCTTAAAATATATGGATAATCTGCTTTGATAGGCCAGAATTTAAAAGGTTTCTGCAGCCAAGCGAGTTGCGTTAAGTCTCTGTGTGCAATATGCACCGGCATATTATTTAGATAACCTGCAGTTTTCTCGTCACATAGCAATTTCCACCTCCTGCCCTGTCAAGCAGTAGAAATGTTTTCACCTTAAATCTCCGACGAAACAGCAGGAGAGGAGGAGGGGGAAGGTATAAATGAAAGTAATTTAGGCGGTAAGGGTTGACTGACGTGAAGAGACAATGAAAGTTATGATAATGTTAGGGATATCAAAGTGGGGGAACCAGGTGGGCAGACTAGAACAGGCAAGTTCTCAAATAAATCTGATACTTCAACCAGGAGGTGGGTGGAGGGGTGGAGGCCTTCAACACTAGGGAAACTCCAGTCATTTGTTTTCCAGACTATCATTCAATGGGTCAAGGGGGGGGGATTGCTAGGTATTCAGTTTTGAGCACAAAGAACAGCTTTATTTATAATAATAATAATAATAATAATAATAATAATAATAATAATAATAATGTCAGAGCTGCCTCTAGGTCCCAGCTCACAGAGGACCAATGCTAGGCTGTGGTAATGTACAAAAGTCTTTATTGAAGTTCAGTTTCCATTTCAAAGCCACAGCGTGCAGCCCTACGTCTTAAACCCTAGATCGGCGAAGTCCCGTCTGAGTCTCCTCCCCTATGACACCTCCCCTATGACAGCCCTGCTCCACCTTTTACACTGCTCTCTCCTCCTCTGGGTCCTCCTGCCCGCTGGGGCATTGCCCTTTCTGGACTCTTCCGACGCTGAGTCGCTTAGCTCCTCCCCCTGTCTCCGGCGGGCTTTAGGACCCGGTTCCCAATCCTCATTCTCTGCTGTCCCGCGCTCCTGTACATTTGAACTTGCCTCTCGTGCCAACCCAGTGAAATTTCTCCTTTTTTTTTTTTAATTAAATTTTTTATTACATTTTCAGTTTACAGAAAAGAAAAAGAAGGACAAACCAGAAAAAAGAAAGAAAGAAAAACAATCCAACTTTCAAAATACATTTTTAGGTTACTAACTGGACTTCCCCACATCTCCCTCACCCTGTGTTCTTTACAATAAACATATCAGCAAATTATTACCTTGTTTCGTATCTTATTTATATCTTTCAGAGTGTTTTACTTCTAAATTTAAAGTACCTTTTGTCAAATATTTATACCTTAAGATAATACATAAAATAACTTTAAATTTCAACTTTTTCTTACTTATAACTTAACTTTCTATTTTCCTAATCTAATTGCAGGAGCTAAAATTTCCAAGTCATGTAGATTCTTAACATTCATACAACTTATAATGTTTTTGTAAATAGTCCTTAAATTTCTTCCAGTCCTCTTCCATTGTCTCTTCTCCCAGATCTCGGATTCTGCCAGTCATTTCAGCCAGTTCCATATAGTCCATCAACTGCGTCTGCCACTCTTCCAGCGTGGGAAGGTCTTGTATCTTCCAATATTTTGCAATGAGTATTCTTGCTGCTGTAGTTGCATACATAAAAAAAGTTCTATCCTTCTTTAACACCTTTTGGTCAACAATGCCCAGGAGGAAGGCCTCTGGTTTCTTAGGGAAGGTGTATCTAAACACCTTTTTTAACTCATTATAGATCATTTCCCAGAAGGCCTTCACTTTTGGACAAGTCCACCAAAGATGAAAGAATGTCCCTTCAGCCTCCTTACATTTCCAACATTTATTATCAGACCGATGATATATTTTTGCAAGTTTGACTGGGGTCATGTACCACCTATATATCATTTTCATAATATTTTCCTTCAGGGCATTACATGCCGTGAATTTCATTCCAGTGGTCCATAACCTTTCCCAGTCTTCTAACATAATGTTGTACCCAAATTCCTGAGCCCATTTTATCATGGCTGATTTGACTATCTCATCCTGGGTGTTCCATTTAAGCAGCAAGTTATACATTCTCGAAAGCGCCTTGGTCTTAGGTTCTAACAGTTCTGTCTCTAATTTCGATTTTTCCACCTAGAATCCTATTTTTTTGTCTGACTTAAAAACCTCTTGAATTTGAGCATAATGAAACCAGTCTTGCACCCTATTCTTTAATTTTTCAAAGCTCTGCAGCCTCCAATTATCTCCATTTTTTTCTATTATTTCCCAGTATTTCGGCCATCCGGCCTCCATATTGGGGGTTTTTCGAACCTTGGCCTCCGCTGGTGATAACCACCTCGGGGTCTTACCTTCCAATAAGTCTTTGTATTTTGTCCAGACCATAAATATAGCTTTCCTGACAATATGGTTTTTAAACATTTTATGAACCTTTACCTTATCGTACCACAAATATGCATGCCATCCAAAAACATTATTATACCCTTCCAGATCTAGGACGTCAGTGTTCTCAAGGAGTAACCAATCTTTCATCCAGCAGAAAGCCGCAGATTCATAATATAACCTTAAATCTGGCAGGACAAACCCCCCTCTCTCTTTTGCATCCGTTAATATTTTAAATTTTATTCGGGGCTTTTTGCCCTGCCAGACAAACCTAGAGATATCTTTCTGCCACTTCCCAAAACACTCCACTCTGTCCACGATCTGTAGGGTCTGAAACAAAAATAACATCTTCGGCAATACATTCATCTTTATAGCTGCAATTCGACCCAACAAGGAAAGTTTCAATCTTGACCAGATCTCTAAATCTTTCTTAATTTCTGACCAGCATTTTTCATAATTATCTTTAAATAGATTCAAATTTTTGGCAGACAAGTTTACCCCTAGGTATTTTACCTTTTTAACAACATTTAACTCTGTCTCTTTCTGAAACCCATCTATTTCCAAAGGTGTCAGATTTTTCTCCAAAACCTTGGTTTTTTGCTTGTTCAGTTTGAACCCCGCTACCCGACCAAATTCATAAATTAATTCTAACACTCTCTTCGTACTAGATTCTGGCTCCTGTAGTGTTAAAACCAAATCATCTGCAAAAGCTTTCAATTTAAATTGTTTCACTCCGACCTGTATTCCTTGTACCAACCGGTCTTCCCTAATCATGTTCAAAAGCACCTCCAGAACAGAAATAAATAACAGAGGGGATAGGGGGCAACCTTGTCGTGTTCCTTTTTCAATTTTAAATTCTTCTGTCACCACATTGTTTACTATCAGTTTAGCTTTCTGCTCTGAATAAATTGCCTCTATTCCATTTTCAAACCCCCGTCCCACTCCCATCCCTTCCAAATTTTTCTTCATAAACCTCCAAGAAATGTTATCAAAGGCCTTCTCCGCATCAACAAAAATTAACACTGATTTTGTATTAATGTTGGTTTGCAAAAGTTCCAAAATATCAATAATATTCCTAGTATCATCAGACAAATGTCTTCCTGGGAGAAAGCCTGCCTGGTCCTTGTGAATTACTTCATTTAATACTTTTTTAAATCTACTTGCCAAAATATCTGCAAAAATTTTGTAATCCACATTTAGAAGTGAGATGGGACGGTAGTTCTTAAGTTGAGTCTTTTCAGTTTCCACTTTAGGGATCAATGTGATGAAGGCTTCTTTCCACGATTCCGGTGCCTTCTTCCCCTCCAAAATCTGATTGCATACCCCCATTAATGGTTGTATCAAATAATCTTTCAATATCTTATAATACTTGGAGGTAAGCCCATCCGGACCTGGAGATTTGCCTAGTTGCATATTCTGGATGGCACCCTCTATTTCTTGTTGTGTTATTTTATGATTCAGGATTGTTCTCTTTTCCTGGGCAAGTTTTGGTAAACCATTTGTTTTCAAAAATTGGTCTATCTCCTTCTCCTCTTGTGGCCCTTGAGTATAGAGCTTTTTGAAATATCTCTGGAAACACTTCCTAATTTCTTCGGGTTTCTGGATATCTTTCCCTTCAATCTCTAGATTGGTGACTGTATTCAATTTTTGTCTCTTTTTCAATTGCCATGCTAATAGTTTCCCACACTTGTTAGCTGATTCAAATGATCTTTGTTTCATTTGTTTAATTTTCCACTCAACTTCTTGATTTATCAATTTCGCGTACTGTGCTTGGTAAAATTTAATTTCTCTCAAGATCTCCTTCGATTTTGGCTTAGATCTCAACTTTTTCTCTCCATCTCTTATCTTCTCTAAAATCTTATCTTTTTTCCCATTCCAGATTCTTTTCTTTATCGTGTTCTGTTGTATCAGAAACCCTCTCATAACTGCTTTGCTTGCATCCCAGATTGTTCTCCTTTCCACGGTATTATACAAATTTATTTCAAAATAATCTTTCAAGGTTTTTTGGGCCTTCTTCACAATCTCCTGATCTCTTAATAGGGTGTCATTCATTTTCCATCTAAAGGAGCCGATTGGAGTAAGTCTTAATTCCATTTTCATAGCGTTATGGTCGGAGCAAGTTTTTGGGCAGATTTCCACTTTTCTAATCATAGGTGCCAGCCTTCTAGTTGTCCATATTTGGTCTATTCTTGTCCATGACAGATGAGCCTCAGAAAAGAAAGTTCCTTCTCTACCTAAGGGATTCTTAGTCCTCCAAATATCGATTAAGTCCATATTGTCAGTTAGTTCAAAAAAAGTTTTGGGTAGTCTGCCATCTTTTGTTAGACTTAGGTCTTGTGACTTATCCATATTTGTAGAGACCACTCTGTTCATATCTCCCATCATAATGATGTTGGTGTAGTCCAAATAGTCCAGGATTGTCTCATGCAGTTTCCTATAAAATTCTGATTTCCCCTCGTTCGGTGCATAAATTCCTAATAGCAAAAAAATTTTCTCCTTGGGCCTGTATTTCAATAGCCAAAACTCTTCCTTGCTCATCTTTGAATAAAAATTTTGGTGACAGGCTCTCCTTTGCATAAATCACCACTCCTCTTTTCTTTACTTTATCCGATGAGATGAATTCTTGGCCTAATCTTTTATTAATCAAAACTTTTCTATGGAGCCTGGTCACATGTGTTTCCTGCAAGCAGATGATGTCCAATTGTTCTTTTTTCAATATATGAAAAATTCTTCTTCTTTTCTCTGGGGAATTTCCGCCATTAATATTCCAACTAAGAAGCTGCAGAGACATCCTGGGTCAATCTATTGGTCCTGTGGTGACGTCCCTTTCTTTTGGTCCTCTGGTCCCGAGGGTGTAGGTGCCAGTATAGGTGTAAGCGGTGGCGGTGGCCAGGCTCCTGTTGTCCCTTTCTGTAGATCCTCTTCGTGGTCGTACAAGAACTTTTGTTGGTCTTCTGCTGTTCTAATTTTAACTTTCTTTCCTTTGAAATTAAAAGATAGTCCTTGAGGAAACTCCCACCTATAAGGAATTGAGTTGCCTCTCAGTAATTTTGCAAGTTCTATATACGTCGCTCTAAGATCCAAAAGCTGTTTTGGTATGTCTCTGTAAATTTCAGCTCTGTTGCCGTGGATGTCAAGTGATTTTCCAAAATGAAGGCCTAATATTTTATCTCTCTCTTGCTTAGATCTTAAAATGATCAAACAGTCTCTGGGTTTATCCCTCCTCGTCAATCTTCCCAATCTGAAAGCAGTCACAATTTTAAAATCCTTATCCTCTTCAATACCCCAGAACTTTGAAAATTCTAATGTCAGATAACCAATCAGATCTTCCTGTTCAAGTTCTGGAATAGCTCTAAGTCTAAGATTGCTTTCCCGATTTCTCAGTTCAGTCATCGACCAGTAGGCCTGCTGTTCACTAATCTGTTTATGCAACGGCTTCACCTCCACCTTTAATGCCTCAACTTTCAAGTTGGCTTCCTCTGCTTTTTGTTTGGCTTCCTCAGCCAGTTTGTGATTCTCTGCTGTTGCTTCTTGAAGATTCCCAATTGCTTGTGTGTGTTGAGCCACCTGGTCAGTCAATTTATTTATTGAGGATGTGGCTTGATCAATTTTAGTCGAATGTTCGTCCGCCTTTTTATTTAGAATTGCCAGTTGTTCTAGGATCTGATTTAAAACTTTTTCAGATCCTCCTGAAGCCATATCCCCTGTAGATGTCTGCTCAACAGCCCCTTTTTGTATTTCTAGAACAGCTGGGACAGATGATCTACGTGGTTGGGAAGTCAAAGTTGTTTGTACCAATTGTTTTGCCTTTGTTTTAGCCAGCCTTGTTTTCCCTGCGTCACTCATTCCAATCCCGTCTGTGTATCAAGGTCAGACTGTATGTGTTCCCATGAGAGAGACAGTTCCAAAGTATAAACAACCAGGCAGCAGAGAATCAAAACAAAATATAGTTCCCAGAGAATTATAAATCCAAAGTCCTCTAGGGGGAGTAATAAAGTTCAACCGAAAGAAAGAGGTTTTTCCTTCTTTACAGTCCCAATAATCCAAAGAAGAAACAACTGAAGTTCTAAAAGGTCTTTTAGTTTCTTTTTAGCATTAAGCTTTTCCCAACTTAATACAAAGTCTCAGAGAGGGTGCAAGAAACAGTTTCCCTATTTCTTCTATGGTGTAACGTTTACATGCAACACTTTCAACCTTAAAAACAATATCAGCAGTTTGGCAGTTTGACAGTTCTTCTTTACCCTGGCAGCCCACGGATTTGGTTTCTTCAATTATTTATAAATCCCAAAGGAAGAAGGAAGATCCAGTCAGAAAATCAGCATAGATACTCCGAAATTGTCTCTTTTAATCCCTGCCAAAAGTTCAATAGTCTGCACGATAATCCAATCTTTTTTATAGTTCTTTCAAAGCGCTTCCCGCTTGTCAAACTTTGCTTTGATCTCTTTAGCACGGTCGGGAAACGGACTTCCTGGTTACGTTTCCCGTTTTCAGCCAAATTAAATACTTTAGTCCCGATAATTTTTAAGTCCCCTTACTCACGGGTTGTAGTTGCAAATCTGATGTTCCAAGAAGAAAGGTCGGCGCTCATCAGCAGCAGCCGCGCGGCTTTGCTTCCCGCAGAAAGAGCGATGAACTCACAGCGCCGCTCCCCCTTTCACGTTCCGGAGCCCCTTACGGGGTTCCTTCTCCGTTTCTGGGGGGGCTTCTGGCGCCCGCCGAGTCCCACGGCCACGAGCTCACTCTGCCCGTGGTTTTTCTTGATGGGTCGCCGCTATGCCACAGCGAACGACCCTTTTCTGCGGAGCCCCTCTTCAGAGCACGAAGAGGACCGCCATTGCTGTTTCGCGCCGCCTCCGGAAGTCGAGCCCAGTGACCTTTCTCCTAACCGTTACACTACTTCGGTCACTGCTTCCCTCTTCCGGGACACTGGCCGGATCTGACCTCTCCTCCGTTGTCCGACTTTCTGATGGAGGCGTGGTCAGCCCTGCCTTATCTTCTCTCCCTGGTGGGGAATGCACTGGCCCCGATCCTTGGGACTCTTCCCCCCCACTCTGCTCTGGTGGGGAAGCTGGTCCTGATTTCCAACTACTGCTTTGGGAGTCCCTGCTGCCCCCTTGCTCCTGGGGCGTTCCCCTTGGGAACCCCCTACCCCTGGCCACTGGCGCCCCCTTCTGTGAATCTTCCGATTCGCTGGAGAGGCTCATGGAATCCCTCGGTCCACTGTCCTCTTCTCCTACGCTCCCCTCGGATTCTTCCCCTTCGCTCTCCATCTCCTCTCTTCCCTGTGCCTCTGCTCCTGAGCCCCTGACTAATAATAATAATAATAATAATAATAATAATAATAATAATATTGTGTGTGTTTGTATGTGCATTTGATTTGAAACATTGAAATAATGTTTGGAATTTTTCCTCAGTAAATTAATTTATTTTTTTTACAGTGGTACCCCGGGTTAAGTACTTAATTCGTTCCGCAGGTCCGTTCTTAACCTGAAACTGTTCTTAACCTGAAGCACCTTTTTAGCTAATGGGGCCTCCTGCTGCCACCACACCGCCGAAGCACAATTTCTGTTCTCATCCTGAAGCAACGTTCTTAACCTGAGGTAATATTTCTGGGTTAGCGGAGTCTGTAACCCGAAGCGTATGTAACCTGAAGCGTATGTAACCCGAGGTACCACTGTATTTTAAAAAAGATAAATGAGACATTCCACCACCCCACCCCGCTTCTTTCTCAAAATAGAGCAAGATAAGAAACTCATGGCTGCAATCCTATGTTTAGTTACCTGGAAGTAAGCCCTATTGAGCTCAAAAGGCCTCACCTCTGCAATGGGCCTCCATCTAATAATAATAAAAATAATAATAATAATAATAAAAAAAATAATAATAATAATACATTATTGTTATTGTTATTAAACCAGTGCTGCTTTTCTGATCCCTGGGTCAATCAGTGCTGCACCTGTTGAATTCTGCCTGTCTCTCGGGGGGGGGGGGCGGGAATGTGACAGTCTTGGTACCTCCCCTGTCATTTATTTCTAAGTTCCCAAACGCAGGCGAATCAAGTCTGAAGATTCGCAATGGCATCCCGTGTTCTCAGTGGTGTCAGATCTGGTGATGCAGCCCTTACAGAAAGATGTCAAGATCCCTCCCTGGAAGGAATGAAAAAGGTTGGAAAACAAATACTTTTTCAGTCCTGTACTCTTATTCTGCCAGGCAAGTGACATAAATACCCAACTTCCCTGCTGGGGAACAGAAGAAATCTGACAGAACCGATGCTTAACGTGTCCAGAACATGCAAGCAGGTGCTCAAAACTTTTTCAGCTTGGAAGTGAGAGTTCTTTAAAACTAAGATCTAGGAGACCTGGCATTGGCAGGCATTTGCCAAGGGCCCATAATAATAATAATAATAATAATAATAATAATAACCCACAAAGGTGCCTGCTGACGAGAACCCCCTGGATCTGCTGCAATGATGAAGTAGATCCATTACTGTAGATCCACCACAGCACTCTGCCCTCCTGAGGTTTCCAACAGCTGGTACAGTCATACCTTGGCTCCCAAACGCCGTGGAAGTCAAACATTTTGGCTCCCAAACGATCGAAAACCGGAAGCAAGTGTTCCGGTTTTTGAACGTTCTTTCGGAAGCTGAACGTCCGACGGGGCTTCTGCGGCTTCCAATTGGCTGCAGGAAGCCATGCCTTGGAAGTTGAACGTTTCAGAAGTCGAACGGACTTCCGGAATGGATTCTGCTTCACTTCTGTGGTAAGACTGTATTCAGAATCATTACTGCCTCCAACTATGGAGGTAGAGCAGAGCTAGCATGGCTAGAACCTGGGGCCCATCAAACGAAGCTGAAGGTTAGAAGATCCCAGGTAGACAACAGAAAGGACTTCCTCACACAGCACGTAGTTAAACTATGGAATCCACTCCCATAAGGTGTACAGTGGTACCTCGGGTTAAGTACTTAATTCGTTCTGGAGGTCTGTTCTTAACCTGAAACTGTTCTTAACCTGAAGCACCACTTTAGCTAATGGGGCCTCCTGCTGCCGCCGCGCCGCCGGGGCACGATTTCTGTTCTCATCCGGAAGCAAAGTTCTTAACCTGAAGCACTATTTCTGGGTTAGCGGAGTCTGTAACCTGAAGCATATGTAACTTGAAGCGTATGTAACCTGAGGTACCACCGTAGTGGTGGAGTCGCCATTTTGGATGATTTAGGCAAAGCCACAGAGGATAACATTAGGCTAGCAAGGGTTACTAGCCATGATGGCAATGTCATGCCCTCCAACATTTCTCCGATGAAAATAGGGACATCCTATTAATAATTTTATGGGACGTGGGTGGCGCTGTGGGTTAAACCACAGAGCCTAGGACTTGCCGATCAGAAGGTCGGCGGCTCAAATCCCCGCAACGGGGTGAGCTCCTGTTGCTCGGTCCCTGCTCCTGCCAACCTAGCAGTTCGAAAGCACATCAAAGTGTAAGTAGATAAATAGGTACCGCTCCGGCAAGAAGGTAAACAGCGTTTCCATGCGCTGCTCTGGTTCACCAGAAGTGGCTTAGTCATGCTGGCCACATGACCCAGAAGCTGTACGCCGGCTCCCTCGGCCAGTAAAGCGAGATGAGCGCCGCAACCCCAGAGTCGGTCACGACTGGACCTAATGGTCACAGGTCCCTTTGCCTTTACCTATTAATTTTACTATTTCTAACCCCCCCCCATCTGACCGGGTTGCCCCAGCCACTCTGGGTGGCTTTAAAAAATCTTCCCTATACAGGGCTGCCTTCAGATAGCTTGGGGGGGGGGTCAGATAATTCCATACCCTCCAACATTTCTCCAATGAAAATAGGGATGTTCTAAGAGAAAGAGGGATATCCCAGGATCAAATCCTTCCCAGAAGTGTCCCGGAAAAACTCAGATATCCCTGATTTTTTATTGTAAGAGAACAGTGACCATTTTGGTTGCCGTGATCTCATGTGGTTTCATGGTACAATCTTTGTGTGGCACCCCAAAACATGTGTTTTGGGTGCCGTGCTTGAAAGAAGGTGCTTTTGGGGAGGGGAAACTGCAGCAAGCGAAATCATGAGAGAATACAGCAATCCAAATGGCCACCGTGCTCTCGCAATGAAAAACAGGAAGATGGTGTCTAGGAAGGTGGCATCCCAGATTTGGGCTTCAAAGTGTTGGAGAGTATGCACTTGCGGGCATCCCGCAGGCATCTAGTTAGCCACTGTGAGAACTGTGCATCTCACCATAGTGGGGAAGACTAAGACCAAGAGAGCTGTACATCTGCTAAGCCTAGAGTCCAGGTGCTCACTTGCTGATGGGCAACATCAGCGTCTCTCCAGTCTTAGGGTTTGTAACCCTTTATGACGTGAGGGACGGGTGGCGCTGTGGTCTAAACTGTTAAGCCTGTTGGGCTTACCAATCAGAAGGTCGGCGGTTTGAATCCCCATGACGGGGTGAGCTCCCGTTGCTCTGTACCAGCTCTTGCCAACCTAGTAGTTCAAAAGCACGCCAGTGCAAGTAGATAAATAGGTATCACTGCAGCGGGAAGGTAAATGGTGTTTCCATGCACTCTGGTTTCAATCACGGTGTCCCGTTGCACCAGAAGTGGTTTAGTCATGCTGGCCGCATGACCCAGAAAGCTGTCTGTAGACAAATGCCAGCTCCCTCGGCCTGAAAGCGAAATGAGTGTCGCAACCCCATAGTCACCTTTGACTGGACTTAACCGTCCAGGGGTCCTTTACCTTTACAGTGCTTCAGACAGAGGATGCCTTTAAACAGAGCACTGTCCTCTGAGAAGGGGGACACAAGGCTAGCTCAACGAAAGAATCTCCAAGTGGATTTTGTGTTAACTATCATTAGTGAGGCCCTGCTAATTGGATGCTCTGCTTTAGGCAACACAATGCTTTTTGGACCAGCCCTGCTTCTAGGTAATTAGCTCCCTGGAGTTAATTTGTGGCCATAGATGGCTGGGGGAAAAAGAAACGTATTCTCCCTCAGCCTCCTTCCCGTTAGTTCGGGCGCCCCTCCCCACCCCCGCCTCTTGAAATAATACATTTCAACAATGCCATGACGAATCAGCAGAGCAGCTGTGCCAGAGATATGATTAATGGCCTTTTGCACTTGTAGGCCTCTGCGTGTTTATATGTAACCAGAGCTACAGTCTCCAAACTTTAATATTATCCCTACTGCTTGGAAAGGGGGTGGGAAAAGGTTCAGAAGGAACCGAAGGGGGCTGATTTCACTGTTGGTGCATGACATTCTCTTAATTTCCTTAAGCTTTCATAAAAAACAACAACTGCGGAGCTAAACTGTGCTATGCCTTGAATCGGGGTGATTCAACCAGACCTCAAATGATGGGGGAGAAAAATCAGGGCGGTCCTTCATAAAACGAAATAAGAACCCTGCCAGATCAAGTCCAAAGCATCCTGTTCCCATTGTGGCTGACCAGGTGCTATGGGAAGCTGGCAAGCATAGGCTAATTTATATGTGTAGGTGCCTCCGGGTGAATTAAGATGGCAAGCGTGGGAATCTCACCCCTGTGTTTCTGCAAGAATTTGGTCTAATGTGGTGCATTTGAAGTACAGTGGTGCCCCGCAAGACGAATGCCTCGCAAGATGAAAAACCCGCTAGACGAAAGGGTTTTCCATTTTTCGAGGTGCTTTGCAAGACGAATTTCTCTATGGGCTTGCTTCGCAAGACGAAAACGTCTTGCGAGTCTTGCGATTTTTTTCGCTCCCCCCTTTTTTCTAAGCCGCTAAGCCGCTAATAGCTGCTTAGCCACTTTGCCGCTTTGCCGCTAAGCCGCTGATAGCCGCTAAGCCGCTAATAGCGCTAATCCGCTAAGCCGCTAATAGGGTTGCTTCGCAAGACGAAAAAAACACAAGACAAAGAGACTCGCGGAACGGATTCTTTTTGTCTTGCGAGGTACCACTGTATGCCTATTTTCATTAATATTTGCTCTTTTGACCCTCCTTCCCTTCTGCTGCAGGAGGAAGAGGAGGAGGAGGAAGCAGCCATTGAAGATGGGCCATGCTCCCTGCTCTACCTCCCCCCCCCCACCACCACGATTTTTTTGGACAATGGGTGGGCTGGCCTGCTCCCAAAAATATTGGGGGTGCCCAAAAGGGCTCAGCCCCCATGAGTTGGCACCCCTGGTATACAGTGGTACCTCAGGTTACATACGCTTCAGGTTACAGACTCCGCTAACCCAGAAATATTACCTCGGGTTATGAACTTTACTTCAGGGTGAGAACAGAAATCATGCTCCAGTGGCGCGGCAGCAGCAGGAGGCCCCATTAGCTAAAGTGGTGCTTCAGGTTAAGAACAGTTTCAGGTTAAGAACGGACCTCCGGAATGAATTAAGTTCTTAACCCAAGGTACCACGGTATTCATTTTGTATACACATCTGTTGGCTGGGGAACTGCATTGCAAAATTCATAGTAATGTCCATTTCAAAAGGCAGCTTGGTTTGGGTTCCTGTATTATTAAAGGAAGTGGAAATAAGGCAGCTTCACCTTTTAATGTGAACGGAACCAAATTTCTGCCCCAACCCTACCAAACACCTATTTTTTAAGAAAAAGAAAAAGAAAGGAAAAAACCAGCTGAGTGGAGTGGCATGCAAGAGGGCAGAACCACCTCCCAATATGATTAGGGAGGGGTCAGCATTTGCCTGGGGGGAGGGGAAACAGCATTCTGGATATACCCTTCGTGTCAGGATTCCCCAGTGATGTATTGTTCTGAAAAGTAAGACCTGCAGCAGCAGCAGCTATAGTCCTAATTACAGGAAGGAAGGCAGGAAGGAGGGAGGTATTTAGGCATTAGGGGAGATTCATCATGCTAAAATAGAATTTCCGTCACTGAGTTTAAAGGTTGGTGGGGAAGCGAGTTCAACAAAAAAAAGCTAACAAAAACAGGCCTATAGACACAGGCAACGAACATTCAGCTTCATTGGAGCCACACGAATTCTAGTGTTATGAGAGTGGGGAGGAAACTTTTCTCTTTCCATTCTCCCATGCCATGCCACCTCTTCCTTGACTTTTCTCTAAACTATAAAGTCCTCAATGATGCTATTTTTCCTCATGGAGGAGTCTCTCCACCCCCCCCCCCCGATCAATTTATGGGTATGGTTCTATGGGCAAGTAACACACGGACAGAGCTAGTGCATACCCCCCAACATGGGGAGACCCAGCCAGATGGGCAGGGTATAAATTTATTATTATTATTATTATTATTATTATTATTATTATTATTATTATTTTGCGCACCTTCCCATCTGTGTGAGTTCATGTGACCTGCACAAGACCACAGAGCCACAAAGAGACACACCCTTTTCGGAAAGGTGCTCTCAGGGCTCCCAAAAATGCACCACGCAAAATTGCAGGCCCCCTCCAACCCCCCCCCCATGCTTTTTCAGGCTGAGATTTTGTCACAATAGCACGGTGCCCAAAATGGCCGCCATGCTCTCTCAGGAAAAACCAGGAAGTCCCGGTATTTCCTGGGACACTTGCAAGGTATGCTGGTGTACGACAGCTTCCAATGTTCCTTAATATCCAGGAAAGTGGGTGGGGAGCTTCCAGCCCTGTGCTCTGGAGCTGTATTCACCTTCGGGTTTCCCCTTTCGTTGTTTGCCGTTATTTATTTTCCAAGCCTAGCAACTGGCAATTTGTTCCCCTTTGCCATCTCTTTTCATATCTGTCATGTTGAGCATGGGCCTGTGAGCAGGGCTGGATCTCTGGGTTTGATCTTTGTGCGCACAGCCAACAGATCTGAGGTGCTTTGGAATAAATTACCCCCTCCTTCCCCACCTAAACACATACAAATGTCTCACAGGGAGCCACGGCACACAACCAGAAATCTCTTTTCTTCAGAGTTCAGCAACAAGGCAAAGTTGCAGTAATTAATCGATTCCTTCATTTGTATTGCTATCCCACCCTATTCCCCCAGCAATAATCTCCTTATAAGGCAAACACATGCACACACACACACACCGCAATGCACCTTTGTTTTTGCAGGTCTGCTTGCTGTTTCTTTGCCCTCAAGCTCTCTCAGAGAACAGTAAATAATTCTATTTATCAAGAGGCAAGCCTCACACAGATTCCACTCAGGACTGTGCTCTGTGATGGCACCAGGATAAAGAAATATGGATGATTCTGATTGGGCAAAAAGCATTTTGGAGTGTGTGGGGAAGCTTTGCCCCACGTCAGGGTGGGGAAATTTTACACCTGAGGGACTCGTTCCCTACTAGACAGCCTTCTGAGGGTCACATGACAGTGGTGGGCGGGGCCATAGGCAAAGTGGGCAGAGCAACACATGCCCTGGAGCAAAACACACCCCTCTCTGTCCTCTATCAAGGCAAGCAAGCAGCATCTATCAAGGCAAGCAAGCAGCTGGGGAATTTGAGCTCTGTACAGTAGGCTAGTTTCTACAAATACTCCTGTTTCTCCTCCATCCTGGCAAGCAATAGCACTTGGGGTGCGAAGGAGCGGACCACTTTGCCAGTGCAATTTTCTCGTTTCGCTGTGTTCTTATTATCCTACATTGACTTTGGCAAGCTGCTTTGGATGGTATCTTTTGAACAGGAAAGCATTGTAGCGTTACAAAAGTCGGGTGCCACCCCCACTCTAGAGCAGTAGCTAGAGTCCATGGGGTTCCAGGTACACTGTGTTCCTCTAGAGAACCGAGACACGGCGGAGACCGTCATAACTTTAAGAAATATGGTTTATTCCACCCCACCCCACTCGCCATTCCCCCCAACCCCTCTCCCCCTCTTTTTAATTCTTCTTCCTAATTGTTTAAACCAATTTATGAACCTATACATTGACCACTAATAATGGAACATATGTTGTAGATATTTTTCCACGTGTATTATGCTATTTTTGTGATACACAAATGACATGAGAAAACTTGGTATACTTATTTGTATAACAGTATTCTTGTTTATGTTGGGACGCGGGTGGCGCCGTGGTCTAAACCACAGAGCCTAGGGCTTGCCGATCAGAAGGTCAGCGGTTAGAATCCCCTGACTGTGTGAGCTCCCGTTGCTTGGTCCCTGCTGACCAGTTAACAGTTTGAAAGCATGTCAAAATGCAAGTAGATAAATAGTTACCGCTCCAGCGGGAAGGTAAATGGCATTTCTGTGCGCTGCTCTGGTTCGCCAGAAGCGGCTTAGTTGTGCTGGCCACATGACCCAGAAGCTGTACATCTGCTCCCTTGGCCAGTAAAGTGAAATGAGCATCTCAACCCCAGAGTCGTCTGTGACTGGACCTAACAGTCAGGGGTACCTTTACCTTTATTCTTGTTTATAAAACCCAATAAAAAAGAAAGAAATATGGTTTATTCACCCGTTTACACCTTCAGTCTTCATGGAGGGATCTTACAGATCTTACAGCATGGTCATTTCAAGAAGGACTCACACCCTGCAAGACTGCATCCCTGGAGTCCGAGGCAGCTAGCCTTCAGCCAGCCTGCCCAAGATGGATCTCAGTCTTTCTTCCTCCTCCTCCTTCCCAGCAACCCTTGCTCAAGACTCCCTTTTCCTGTCACCTCACACCCAGTTACCCTGACAACATCTGTCTCCCTAGGCCTAAAGTTTCCTCTCTGATGGCCCATCAACACCTTTTGTCACGTTCACAGATTTCCTCTTTGCTAGGTCTGGCAGGCTGGTTTGCAAGCCCAGGGATTCCTCGTCTGGAACAATTCTGCAGCTTGTACATTCACTCACATCCCAATTAATCAAAACCCAAACATTAATTAATTTATAGGGTTTAGGGGGGGTCCCCCATAGAAATATGCTTCAGGGGGTCAATATAATGGGTATAGATAAGCTTTTTGCTTTTTTTTTTGAGGTAGCTGTGGGCTGCTGACCTCTCTGCATGGTAAGCAAAATCTAATAGCGTGGGATGAACACCCAAGTTTTTTGTCGCATGGGGACTCGGCATTCCTATCGTGCGCGGCCACGCCTTGCAGATTCTGAGCGGAGAAACTAAAAAGCCCTGTTCAGCGTTCCTTAAGCCATAAATCTGAGATGGAATTCCACCTAAGTGGGTGTGTTTATAGCTGTGTGGGGAACAGAGGGCACTAATGGCCCCCAGGGTTGCATCACAGACAAAATAGTTACTCATTGCCAGAATCCCATGGCTTTAACCGGCAGTGGAATTCCATCCTCCCCTCCTTCTATCATTTGCAGATAACGAAGCCCCGCACCATTCAACCTGCCATGCTAATTGCTCCGCATCATCCTCTCATTTATCAAACACAAACATCCATCCCTTAACGAGCTAGCGAAGGCATCCAGGGAATTCCTGAATGCCTCAGCCTCTTAAGCCTTCTCAGTTACAACCGCCAAAGCCAGCGGGCTAAGCAAATAACCCAATCATCTTTCACCGCCCAATTGGGCTCCCAATCTGTTCTGAAAAGGGCCTATCAACTAAATGGGTGAATCATTAACTGCCTACACAAGGACACACTTGTTAATAGCAATTAACTGAGCAAATGTTAGCGTGGTCCTCAGTTCGTGGCGTGTGATGGGGGTTATCGCCACACGGCATGCTCCTAACGCACTGGAACACAGGAAGCTGCCTTAGACAGAGTCCTGTCATTGGTCCATCTCGCTCAGTATTATCTATGATGATTGGCAGGAAATCTCCAGGGTTTCTGGCAACACACACTCCTAACCCTACCCGGAGTTGCAGGGAACTGAACCTGGAACCTTCTGCATGCAAAGCAGAGGCCATGCCAATGAGCTATGGTGCTTCCACTACTGGTTTCTTGGCTCTGGGTGTGTATTTCTGACCTGTTCATTTTTCTCATAGCTTTGTCATGGTGACTGAAGCACACGTCAAGGAAAAGGCTCCTACCTGCCTGTACAGGACTTTAGCACTCCCTAACCTGCAGCATAGGGATGCGGGTGGCAATGTGGGTTAAACCACAGAGCCTAGGATTTGCCGATCAGAAGGTCAGCGGTTCGAATCCTCGTGACGGGGTGAGCCCCCGTTGCTCAGTCCCAGCTCCTGCCAACCTAGCAATTCGAAAGCACGTCAAAGTGCAAGTAGATAAATGGGGACCGCTCCAGCGGGAAGGTAAACGGCGTTTCCATGTGCTGCTCTGGTTCACCAGAAGCGGCTTAGTCATGCTGGCCACATGCGGACAAACGCCGACTCCCTTGGCCTATAGAGCGAGATAAGCGCACAACCCCAGAGTCGGTCACGACTGGACCTAATGGTCAGGGGTCCCTTTACCTTTACCTTTAACCTGCAGCATAATATGGAAATTGCATAATATGTGCCCATCAAGGGGTTCAGATATTCTGCTTACGATGACTGGCTCATTCACACTGTCACAAATCTCTCCACAGCCGCCATTTGCACGCTAATGGAAGCCTCTGTTGGTGCCAGACAGTAAGGACTTCAAGTGACATGCATGTAGAACAGTGGTTCTCAACCTGTGGGTCCCCAGATGCTGTTGGACTACAACTCCCATTGTCCCTGACCACTTGTCATGCTGGCTAGGAATGATGGAGTTGTAGTGGGTCCCCAGATGTTGTTGGACTACAACTCCCATTGTCTCTGACCACTAGTCATGCTGGCTAGGAATGATGGGAGTTGTAGTTCAACAACATCTGGGGACCCACAGGTTGAGAACCACTGATGTAGAAGCTTTGGGAGGGCAAATTTTGTAATAAACGCAACAGGAAACAAAAAATAGCTACACTCCTCTTCTGCCCCAGGTGATGGCTGTTGTAGGCAGAGGTCTGTATCCAATGTTGCTCCTACTCAGAACAGACCTTCCAAAATCAATGCGCATGACTAATGTTGGCTTATTCATTTCAATGGGAGTTTGCTGAGTAGTACTGAGCGGGACAGAAGTCAGAAGGTTCTGGGCAATGTTGGAATGTTGCTCCAGCAGCAAATTAACCAGAACCGAGCCTGCTCAGTAGCAGAACTTCCATGGGCTAAAAAGCTATAGTCTGTTTCAGCAGCTGTAGACTCCCAAGCTACAGTCGTACCTTGGAAGTCGAACAGAATCCGTTCCAGAAATCTGTTCGACTTCCAAAACGTTCAGAAACCAAAGCCTGGCTTCTGATTGGCTGCAGCCAGGAAGCTCCTGCAGCCAATCGGAAGCTGCAGAAGCCCTGTCGGACATTCGGGTTACAAAGAACGTTCGCAAACCGGAACACTCACTTCCGGGTTTGCGGCAATCGGGAGCCAAAACATCTGAGTACCAAGGTGTTTGGGATCCAAGGTGCAACTGTATTGGGTTCTGCTGGATCTCATGGTTGAAGGGCAGAAATGCAACCCCCTTAGGTCACAAATATGTTGGCAGAATGGCCTCCGCCTACCCTGGAGCTTCCGAGAAAAGGCTTCATGGCCAGCACTGCAAGCCCTGCCCTCTTGTTCCAAATCCATAATTTAATCCCCCACAGAGAGGAAGTTGGACCCTGAAGCCATGAAACTTCCTGTCCGCTCCTCCCAGTCCCAAAACTATGCAAGCATCACCACAAAATCTATTTACCGTATTTTTTGCTCTATAAGATGCATTTTTCCCTCCTAAAAAGTAAGGGGAAACGTGTGTGCGTCTTATGGAGCAAATGCAGGCTGTGTAGCTATCCCAGAAGCCAGAACAGCAAGAGGGATTGTTGCACAGCGATCCCTCTTGCTGTTCTGGCTTCTGGGATTCAGAATTATTTTTTTCTTGTTTTTATCCTCCAAAAACTAGGTGCGTCTTATGGTCTGGTGCATCTTATAGAGTGAAAAATACAGTACATAACAAAAATTAATTGATTTAAACACTTAATTTCAATCTACAGATGAAGGGTAGTATAAAAAATTTAATAATTAAATAAATCTAGCTTGACTCTCCTTGTGAGCGTCACTTTGGGCCAAGGGATGTGCTCATTTCACATTCAGAATGAATCTAGTTGCAAAGCCACAGGTGGCAAGTGTGTTTTCTCTCAAGGATCTTTGCTAAATCCATTTTTTAAAAAAAATCAAGACGAAATAAAGGATTAAATATCTCATTTCTTTAATCCTGAAGTGGAGAGAACAGGGTGAAAATGTTGAAGGAAGGAACTAAACCGGGCGGGGGGGGGGGCAAGAGCTTGGTGTAATCTCAGAAAAGTCAAGAGGGCAGCATCTGCTGCTATCCAAGTATTTGGGTTCTGGGTCAGGATATAAGACTCTGAAAAGGTTTAGTCCAAATTTAGCCCAAAGAACCGTGGCTTTTTTATCCGACAACATTTGCATATCATATACGAAAAAAATCCTAAGGTATTAGGCTAGGATTAGCATTCATGGGTCCTGTAAGTCCTTGCTCATATTTTGGAGGGAAGACATGCCACCCATTGTCTGATTATATGTGCTTTTCCACTGTATATCTCTGTGTTTCTTAAAATCCTTCAGAATGCTCTTATCGACAACTGCAATTTAAGAGAGCTATTTCTGTAAATAAGAAATCCCAAAGTTGTACAATGCAGGGTGTGAAGTAACCATCACCTTTTGCCAGTGCTTTTTCTTTCTAGAAAAAAAAGGTGGGAACTCACCACAAAGTCTGGTTGGTTGGTTGGTTGGTTGGTTGGTTGGTTGCGGGCCCAGTCACAGTGCCACCCTCACCCCAGCTCACCAGGCAGTGAATAAATGTTAAGAGGTGATTAATAAACTCAAGCAGACAATGATCTGCATCAGAAGTGGCCGCAACTTTATTGATTGGGCTCAGACGTTGGGTGTATAACTGTTTCAGCCCCCACTCCCCAAATATAAAAAGGTAAAGGGACCCCTGACCATTAGGTCCAGTCGTGGCCGACTCTGGGGTTGGGGCGCTCATCTCGCTTTATTGGCCGAGGGAGCCGGCGTACAGCCTCCAGGTCATGTGGCCAGCATGACTAAGCCGCTTCTGGCAAACCAGGGCAGCACACAGAAACGCCATTTACCTTCCCGCCAGAGCGGTACCTATTTATCTACTTGCACTTTGACGTGCTTTCAAACTGCTAGATTGGCAGAAGCAGGGACCGAGCAACAGGAGCTCACCCCATATATATTAATGATAAGGGAATTCACTTCCCCTGAGTTCCTGCTCAAAAAAAACCCCTGCCTTTTGCTATCATTGTGGGTTCTTAAAATGGCACAGAAAACTACTAACATGAGGCATTTCTGTTCCACAACTTCAGGACCTGAGTATTGCAATGAGCTCTGTGGGGGGCTACTCTTGGGCCTCATCCAGTGGCTCCAGATGGACTAAATAGGCCTTGGGCCTGATCCAGCAGGGGTCTTCTTATGTTCTTACGGTTTGCATTTATCACCATGCATGAATTTATCACCACAAGCCTGCTCCTGTCCTGGTCATTGCCCGTGAAACCACTGGCTTTGCGATCTGAAAAGTCCACTGAAGGCAAAAATGCCTCTTTCTCTTGACTTCAGTCTCCCCATTGTCTTCAGTTGGGGTTGCGATCCGGCACATTCTGCCAGGTTGCATGGACCGAGTACAAAGCAAAGGCTTTGGGCAGAGACGGTCGCGTCCAACCCGACAGCTGCCTCTTTCACTGTGAATCACTTTCCTTGGGAAGATTGGTCCACCAGCTGAGAAGCTGGTTCGCAGCTCAAAGATTGCATTGCCACACTGGCAATTACTGCAGTAATTACCCATCGCAATTAGCTGCAGAGGAAAAGAAGAGACAGTCCTCCCAAAACGTCTGTGAGCCTTGGAATTCAAAGAGCATTGGTGAGGAGCAGAGATCTTCACACCAAAGGTGTAGTGTACCTGGAGGGCTTTCTGGCTAAGAGGTAAAATGCGGGGACTAGCTTTTCTATGGGTGCTCGGCTCCCACAGAAATTTGCATGAAGAAAGTGCCCTTCTCTCCTAGATGCCAACCCACGGTGCCCAGCTTTCGGAGCACTTCAATGCACACTGTCTTTTCCCTTTCATTCCTTCCAGCAGCTTTGCAGCTCCCGGGATGAAAGCAGCAAGAGTCGATTCCCTCTAATTAGTGGCTTTAAAATTCCAAACGGCTGTGTTTCACACACACACACACACACACACACACAGGCACTCTTTTAAGGGCACCCAAATTATGCCACGGGTACACAAAGTAGTTAGAGCAACCTAAATGTCAGCTGTTGAAGAGTCAATAGAATTTCCATTTCTCTTTTGCAGCACTTCAAGAAAGATACAGAACCATGGGGGGGGGGGGGTTTGCAAATCTAAAGTAGAGCCCTGAAAACAAAAGGCCTGGAGAGTTTGACCTTTGGGGAAAGGGTTGCATTTGTGTAGCTTGGAGAAGAAAGGGGACTTCGGAGACACATGAAACCATGTGTCTATCGAGCTTAGTATTGTCTACACGGACCGGCAGCAGCTTTCAGACATGAGTCTGTTTCCCAGCCCTACCTGTAAATGCCAGGGATTCATGGAAATCGTCGAACTGTAGTTGGAAGGGACCCTGAGGATCATCTAGCCCAACCCACTGCAATGCAGGAATATGCAGGGATTGAACCTGCGACCTTGGCCTTATCAGACCTTCTGCATGCAAAGCAGATGATTTACCATTGAGCTATCTCTCTTCCTTCTTTCTCCTCACACGGCATTGACTTCTTCCAACTGGAGAGGCCAAACACCAAGCCCGGGGACCTTCTCCAGGCAAAGTGCTGGTGGGTTCTATGCTCCCTTCACAAGATTTCATTTGGGGGGGGCAGTGGTCTTTCCCTGCCCTGCCTGGAGGTGTCAAGCTTTTTCACAACAACACAAAGAGTACGTAAATGTTTTAAACCGCTCAACTAGCTACTTCCCGTGAATGGTGAGGCATGGCCCTAATCTCAGAATTGCACCTACTTTTGCATCTCCGCGTCACACGGTGCAAAGATGGAGAGCTTGTGGTACTTCAGTTGTTCTTTGGCTCCAGCATCCATCAGCCCAAGCCAGCAAGGCCCAATAGTCAGGTATGATAGGCCTAGCCCAAAAAACATCTGGAGAACAACATGCTCTCCGTTCACGGCTGTAGTAGATCATGAATCCACCACCACCACAAAAGGCTGAGGCCACTAGTTTTGTTGTTGTTGTTGTTTAGTCGTTTAGTCATGTCCGACTCTTCGTGACCCCATGGACCAGAGCATGCCAGGCACTCCTGTCTTCCACTGCCTCCCGCAGTTTGGTCAAACTCATGCTGGTAGCTTCGAGAACACTGTCCAACCATCTCGTCCTCTGTCGTCCCCTTCTCCTTCTGCCCTCCATCTTTCCCAACATCAGGGTCTTTTCCAAGGAGTCTTCTCTTCTCATGAGGTGGCCAAAGTATTGGAGCCTCAGCTTCAGGATCTGTCCTTCCAGTGAGCACTCAGGGCTGATTTCCTTCAGAATGGAGAGGTTTGATCTTCTTGCAGTCCATGGGACACTCAAGAGTCTCCTTTAGCACCATAATTCAAAAGCATCAATTCTTTGGTGATCAGCCTTCTTTATGGTCCAGCTCTAACTTCCATACATCACTACTGGGAAAACCATAGCTTTAACTATATGGACCTTTGTTGGCAAGGTGATGTCTCTGCTTTTTGCCACTAGTTTACATGGTTGTAAAAGCACATTGGGCAATTTTGTGGAATATGAAAACTATCAGTGACAGCTATATAGAGCTTCCATGTTCAAGAGCAGTATGCCCCTGAATATCAGCTGCTGGGGGGCAAGGAGAGGGCTGCTTCATTCTGGTTTGGCTTGTGGGCTTCCCAGAGGTTTCTGGTTGGCCACTCT